>NW_026892568.1:1356250-2712500 GCF_033815535.1 Pezoporus flaviventris
ACCCCAGCAGGGTGGGCTGCACGGCCACCAGCTCAGCTCCCTGCCACCACCGGCTCCATGCGCTGCAGCCATCCCAGCCCGAGGATTTTGGGGACCCCTAGGAAGAAGCTGCTCCCCTGCCCCACTACGGGTCTTGCAGGGACCCTCCCTCAAGCAGCAGCGGGCATCGCTCAGTTCAACTCTGCATTATCAAACTTCTCTGGCTCTTTCTATTGGAAACTTTTAACAATTCTCTGCTTGGCTGGAACGGATGACTGCAGCAAACCCAAATTAGGAATAAATTATACAACAACTTTACATTTTTCTTACAAAGGAAAACTGTGTGGCAAGAGCTGTGAAAGCACCTCCTTCCCATGGCCTCCCTGCGAGGCTTGTGGAGGAAGGCCACGGGCTCCACAGATGGCTTGGGATTTAAAAACAAAACAGCAAGAAGCAGCCCCGGTCCCAGTTTGGGATCTGCTCTGCTATGCACTGGCTCGCACCCCCCCTGCTCCCCAATATGCATGAGGGCTGCAGAATGCAAGAGGCAAGCTGCAACAGCAAATCCACCCATTTAAAAGAAGCTCCAAAAGCTGCATCTGCTGACATATGGGCATCTATTTCCACAATGAATGGCCGGAGCAACTCCTCCTTAAAAACATCTCCAGCCGGCTCTTGCAGGGACTATTGCATTCCCACTGCATTTTTGCAATATTAAACTCCCCACCTCCTCCCTCCCACCAACCATCACCCCTTCCTTGCAGGACACAAGGCAGAATCACGCCGGATCAGTTCACAAGCAAAGCTCAAAGCTTGCCCACCACGCTGGCAAAAGAAAGCCATCAATGCAAGAAGAAGAAGAATAAATCACTGCCGTCCCCTCCCCAAACGCTAAATAAAGCAGCTCTCAGCGATCTGGTGTTACAAACCTCCGACCAAAAGTTACCAAATATTGAAGGGGGAGGAAGGGGGGGGGGGGGGGATCGGTGGAAAATGATCTCAGTCCTGGCACAAGAACAATACTTTCCCATGGAAACATAGAGGTATATATTTAATTCCTTGCTCACTCGCACTCAAGTTTCACCTTTCATCTCCTCCCAGGACTTGTTTCAAAGTTTCATCTCAATGAAACGAGCCCGCAATCCGCACGCACGGCCGCAACCCCGATTTACTCCTCGACACCCTTTTATCTCCTTGCTGACCGGTGCAGGAGGTGGGGGACACGCACACACACACACTCGGTGATCCCGGCTGAAGAATTCCACTAACGCCAAAGCGCAGCTGAACGGCGAACGCAGCCTGCAGGAACTGTGCCTGGGTGGATGTGTGTGTATGTGTGTGTGTGTGTGTGTGAGTGCGTGTGCGCACCCGCGCCCAACAGGAAATGCAACGGGGGGAGCCACGGAGAAGCTTCAAACTTCAAATTGCAATTGCATCCCGAGCACAAAACGCATCCATGCATGCGTGCACCTCGCGAATGCATGCACGGCCGTCTGCAGAGCTGCAAGGAAGAGAAGCAGGAGCCTTACCTCTGGGCTGAGACATGTTTTTTCCCCCCCTTGTGCTTTGCAGGGGGCGGGGGGGGATAGATGGGCAGCACAAAAGACTTTGCCTCGCCCCTCCTCTGGAGCTAGTTTTGCACACAAAGATGCAAACTGCACCGCGCTCGCTCTTCGTGCACCTGGAGTTCTCCTGCCTCGCTGCTGCAGCGCGCCCTGCAGCGGGGGTGCGCAAAGGGGGGGGTGCACGTCGGGGGGGCTGCGCTGCGCCTGCACGCCGTGCAGCAGAGGCCCGCGGGGGGCTCGCTTCCCCCCCCCCGGCGCGGTGTGGGGCAGCCTCCGCGGCACCTACATGATGGGCCGGGGCTGGCGGCTCGAACCTCCAAACTTGGAGCGGGGGGGGGGTGAGGGGGGGGGAGGTTTGCGCACAGCGCAGGCGCCGTGCCCACGGCTGCCGCGCTGCAGACTGGGGCTTGGAGTCTCTGCCCCCCCCCCCCGGCGCTGCGCGGTGCTTCCTGCAGGGGGCGGCGCGGGGCTGCGCGCCCGCGGAGCCTGCGCGGGGACTGGCGCGAAGTCGCGCGGGAGCGGAGCGGGGCCGGGGTGGCTGCGAGGTGGGGACGCGGAAGGGGCTGCGGGCGTGAGGGCGCTGCTGCCTCCCGGCGCTTCCCTGCCTCCTTCCCGGCCTCTTTTCCTCCTTCCTCCCCGTTACGCTGCCTCTCCGCGGCCCTGCCTCCCTTCCTGTGCCCCAGCCTGTCTGCTCTGCCTGCCTTCCTTTCTGCCTCCCTCCCTTCTGCCTGCGCGCTGTGCAGTGCGCTCCAGGCACCGTGCAGGCAGCGGGTGCAGTGGCTGCCGCCTGCTCTCCTCCTGTCCCACGCCTGGGGGAAGGTGGCATCCTCCCAGTGCAAATGCAGCCCTTGGGAAGCAGGGAGAGGCTCTGGGGCTGGGGCCGTGGCTGGAAGTGGGTATGATGGGATGGTGCATCCCGGGCTGTGCAGGAAGCATTGCTCCGTCTCTCCCGCCATGCGGTTGGGTACCACTGGTGCTGCCGATGTTGGGTGCACACCAAGCTTCCACCGGCGGCCCTGCGCTGGGCGTGGGTAGCCCATCATGGCTCCATTCTGTCCCCATTGGCTTTAATTCCAAGGATCTGTTGGAAAGGGGCATCTTGCCTTTGTGCTAATGTGACACCCAGGGCATCACACGTTCTGCATAGCGCAGTGGTGCCTGGGCTTAACCAATGCCCCTGGTAACCTTGTATAATAAAAGATATTTTTAGTCCTTTTATATCCTTTTCCCCTCACAGGCAGCTGAGATAAAGTGAGTTTGCCCAAGTCTGTTTCCTGAGGTGGTCACCTCGGCCCCTGTGGCATCACGGAGGTTTCCCATGGGAAGAGGTGATGCAGCGACATCCCCCAGGGATAGGGATGCTGCCTGGATCAGGAGTGCAGCTGTACCTGGGGTGTAGTAGTTGAGTACCCACTTCCATACATAGGAGCTCCCCCTCGGGAAAAGCCCCTAAGGAAAGGCAGGCCTTCCTAAAGCTGTGCTTTATGTTAAATACGTATTTTGTTACAGCAACATTGGAAGAACTTACACGGGAAAATGAAAAACCCAAAATCAGAGTGCTAAGAAACATGTGGTGTGGCTGATTTTCACACTCCTCTGTGTCCCTGCCAGCCCCGTGGGCTCAGCTCACGCTAGGCTGGTGTTGGGCAGGATTTTGCCCCTTTTATCTGCAAGGACTCAAGTCTGGAGGAGGCTGTACCCCTCCATTAGGGATCTGTTTGTGTTTGGTGTGAGGGAAGTACGCTGCCGCATGTGGTCCTTCCTGCCAAGCTGCAGCTAGATCAAATCCTTACAGCCAAGCGATAAATCCCCCAAATGAAAGGTTTACGATGGAAATGCTGACAACCCCTTCACTAACTCCTTACAAATAGCAGCGTTCAAACTCAGTAGCTATAAGCTAAATGAGCAGCGGTACCAGCAGCCTTCGAGGAGCACTGTAGTGAGCAAGGAGGCCTTGTGTGGGTAAAGACTGTGGCTTTTAATGCTTCTAACAGACTTCTGCTGGTGTGCCCTCTATGCAGGTACAGAGCGAGGGATGCTCCTTCGGTTTTTCATTGGGTGAGAACAAAAGCTTGGTTGTTTTAAGGCATTTTTTTCTATAGAGGATGGAGTCATAGATGCAGGGCAATGTATAGGAATCAGAGAGATGCCTTGTATGAGCTTGTGTCTCCCAGTGCATGGAAGTTAATTCTCTAGGAACATCACTTTAATCATCTGGTGTCAATAAGTAGTGCCACGCCGTGTGCATCCCTGTGCAGTCATTTTACAGGAAGTAAATTACCATGTTATGCATGGCTGTGAAATAGAGGAGTCCTGCAAAGTGCTTGAGGAAGCATCTTAAAGGAAGGAGTTACTCCTAGGAGGAATCCAAAGGGCTGAGCAAAGAGATCTGCTTTCTATATCTGGGTCTGGTCATACATTTACCATTAACACTGACCCTATGTAGAACTGGAATCGTATACGTGGTACGGTTTGTTTCTTCCTCTTCCCAGCTTGCTCCCTCATTGCTAAGAGACTATTCTGCTGCAGAGCAATTGGACAAACGTGCTGCGGTTTCAGGGCACTGCTGCAAAAACATCTCCTCTCCGTGTTTGTAAACAGGGGGTTTGCACCAAAATGTGCCTTTGTGTTAGACACGGCTCCGTTTCCAGCGCGCGCTTTGATTGCGGCGCTTGGAAGGCGACCCGTGCGTGTCCCGTGGTGGGTTTCTCCAGTAAAAATACAATTAGAGGCTTGGGTTTCAGTGTTTGCAAGAAGAGACAATCAACAGGCTGGAAATTAATCCCAGAGCTCTGCCCACAAACAGCAGCGAGCCCGAGGGGTGCAGCTTCTCCAAGGCTTCGCTCTTGCAAGGCCACTGTCAGAGGTTCTTTGTGTCTTACACCTCAGTGTTTTCCCCTGGTTCATATCCCTTCACTAAGAATTGTTTGGAGAATCCAGGTGCTGATGATGTGTGGTTTGTAAATGTGTTTTATATTTGTATATGTTTTAGTCATAGATGGTGCGAAATAGAAGCAAAACTGGCGTCCAAAACACCTCTGCTACCTCCTTCTACATCCTTGAACAGTAAGACCAGGTTTTGGGGCTCAAATCTTGGTTTTCCCAGTGTGGCAGATGGTGGGAAAGTGCTGTATCTATTGCTCTGATGCTCTTGTGTATTTTGGAAGACAGCCCTGTGCAGGGATAGAGAGGAGTCACAGGGCTCAGGCAGGAGGATCTCTCAAAACCAATATGCTTTGCAAATGGAGAAATCAAGCAGGGCCGACTTGCATGGGGCAGGAGGTGGGACTCTGCAGGACCTCTGCAGAAGAAGCCAGTGGCTATTTCGGTTTCCTTCCATTCCAGTTCCTATTTTTGTTGGATTATGCTGCTTCCAGCCATCGCCTCCCATCATGGGGATGGGAGCTGCGGAGAAGGAAGGGTATTGTGGGGCAAGTGTAGAGAGGCTTCAGCTTGGTCTCTCCTGTGAAAGAGTGTAATGATGGGGTTTAGATACAACAGGCAGGACAATGGTATTTGCAAGTGTGAAACTTCCCATCATTTTTTAGCTGGGGCAGTGGTCAGCCCCCCATAGAGAAGCAGAAGAGAGTGGGGAATGCCAGCCATTTCCCAGTGCTCCCAAGGTGCTGTGGCCTCACAGTACCAAGCTGGAAATGGAAAATAGCAGGAATAAGCACACTAAATGCTGGCAGAGAAGGCAGCGAGCTCTTGGCTACGGAAGGTGAAGGAACTGCAGGAAGTTCTCCAAGACAAGAGGGACCAGCTGGAAAAAGGGATGCCCCTGAGGGGATATGTGGGGAAGGAGCTTGAAGAAAAGCCAAAGCAAACAGCGGGTGCAGATGCTGGGGAGGAGAATGAGGCTTGACAGGAGAGGAGGTGAGAAACAATGAGTCGTCCCGAGCATGAGCCGCTTATGGGAGCAGAGACCATCTGCTCCTCACCAGCCTGAATGGTGCCGAGCAATATCCTGCATTCCTTTGTTCCCGGGGTTAAAGGGAATTCCAGGCTGCCGGCGCTTAAAGCCAAACACAGTCCCTGGGAGTTCAGCCACCTCTTACCTTTTGTCTGAGTTTCCTCCATCTCCTTCTCCTCCAGCATCTCCTCTCGCAGCCGTTTACTCATAGCACATTCATCCACCTTGGATAAATAGGACATTTATCCGCCTTGGATCGTGGATGGGTGAAAAGCCGAGGAGGATGCTGCAGATCACTGAAGCTACCCAAACTGTGCTGCCCTGCTGCACACAGTGGCACTGTTGGGAAAGTCTGTCTTTGTGGCTTTAAACAGAGAGCTGAGCAATTCAGAGGGGATAATGTGACCCAAGAAGCACATAGAGCTCATAAAAGGGGCAGAAGCCAGTAAATGAGAACAACTTTCGACTTAGTGACCTAAGTAATATCCTTTGGTATGGAAGATGGCAATTCCTGCAAGTCACCTGCCCTGCATCCCTCACTCCCTACCTTACACAGGCATTTAGGTTTGGGTCTTTTTCATCTTTGAGGCACTGTTCTGTACTTTGCACTTTGTTTCTTGCTGGTTTTCGCTGAGTCCTTTGTGCCTCTAAGTTCTTTTTGCAGCAAAATGAGTTGCAGGCTCCTGCACAGATGCTTCCTTTGGGAGCACAGCAACAGCAGCATCCTGGCTCCTCACTGCCCGTAATCTCTCTGGGGTAGAGCTCTATCCCTCGCTGTGTACAACCACCACCACATGAGTGTTTTTTCTTGAGGTGGTTTATTAAACCTTTATGATGTTTATGTAGCTCTCAGGGTAATGCGATCTGGGGTTAATTACTGGAGCTGCTTTTCTCTGTGAATCCATCTGAAAAGCCTGCGGTAGTCTTTTGTGCTCCTGTTTAATATGGTACAAATTTGGATGCCTCGGTGTAAACACCGGCATCGGGAGGGCTCAGATGCCATAAAGGTGGCCAGGAGCCCTGTGTTGCTTTGCAGGGGGTTTGCCTTTGCACAGCAAAAGCTCTGCCTTGAATATGGATGCACAGAGTGTCCCAACCGTCCCGGGGGTTGGAGGAAGATGTGGACCTGCTCAAGTGAGTCCAGATGGGGCCATGAAGATGCTGCGAGGGTTGGAGCATCTCTGCTGTGGGGTCAGGCTGAGAGAGCTGGGCTGGTTCAGCCTGGAGAAGGCTCCTTAAGGGGAGACCTTAGAGCAGCTCCAGTGCCTAAAGGGGCTACAGGAAAGCTGGAGAGGGGCTTTGGACAAGGGCCTGTAAGGACAGGCCAAGGGGAATGGCTTTAACCTGCCAGAGGGGAGACTGACCTGAGCTCTTAGACAGAAGCTCTTCCCTGTGAGGGTGCTGAGGCACTGGCACAGGGTGCCCAGAGAAGCTGTGGCTGCCCCATCCCTGGCAGTGTTCAAGGCCAGGTTGGACACAGGGGCTTGGAGCATCCTGCTCCAGTGGAAGGGGTCCCTGCCTGTGGCAGGGGATGGAGCTGGAGGAGCTTTAAGGTCTCTTCCAACTCTAACCAGTCAATGAGGAGCTCAGATATTCAGGGCTGACGCCTTCCCAGCAGCCAGGGAGAGGAAGGAGGAGGAGGAGGAATCCACTGCAGAAATGGTTCACTGAGGTTGAGCAGCTCCAAAAGCGCAATTCTGAGAAAAGCAGTGCTAAATAAGGACAGGTAGAGGCCTCTGTCTGGAGGGATATTTGTGTTGGGCTGGCAGCAGGAAGCATAATTTTCTTTCAATGACATGTATACCCAGAGCACACTGCAATACAAAGGCACGGTGCTTTTTCAGAGCAAGAAATTGTATGTCATAATCCGTGCAGCAAAATTCACTGGGAAGGGAGCACAGCTGATGGTGGGCAAGTGTTTGATGGCTGCTGGATCGGGGCAACAGCAGCGCTGATGGAAAATACCTACTTTCTGCCATCTCCCCATTAGCAATGGGCACATTTCCCCCTCCAAACTGCTTTAAAATAGGTCTTTTGGTTCTTTTTCCTCCCTCCAAACTCTGCTGATTTAAAATAGGCATTTTGGTTCTTTTTTCTATCAACACGAGGTATCATTCACGGCCAGAATGAATATCTGTTTGTACTGATGTGGCTGTGATTGTAGTATTCTATACACATTGCACGCAGTGTATATATTATCCTTGTACCCCTGGCACTGCTGTTGTTCAAGAGTCTGTTGCAAACTTGTTTTTTTCCAGAGGTTTCTGACTTCCCATAAAAGTCTATTCTGGGCTGAAAGTCTCCGGGTGCCAAGTCTTAGGTCAAGATTGAAATTTCTTTTATGAAATCTTATTTTGAGCCAGTTTGAATGTTATTCTAGAAGGTGGGTAAGGGCACAGAGCCTTGCGTGCTATGAGCAAATCTGACTCCTAATGAGCTTCCATTTCGCCTTACTGTTTATAGAGGTGCAAAATGCTGCTGTTCTCAGAAGGGGTTTAACCCCTTTTCTTTATAAATTCCTATTACTGGCCTGTATTTGATACTTGTGCCTTGCTTCTGAATAGTGGGAAGTTTTGGGTGGCAAAGAGCTGGTGGCTTTGGTGGTGGCAGAGCTCCCTTCGCAGTGGGCACAGCTGCAGACCTCGAGCAGTAAACCCTGAAGGAAGTTGGGTTTTGCAGGGTTTATTTTCATCTCCTCCTAGCTCACAGAGAGAGGCAGGTGGCTAAATTAGGTGCTGTGAATTACTGCTGAAGGGCTTTGCTGGCAGAGGATCTGGGCTCTCGCGTTAGATGATGCAAATGCATCACCCCTGTGCTTATATAGAGGTTTATTGATGCAAGCACGTCGTTTCCAGTAAATATGGAGTATATCTCTTCTTTAAAGCCTGTTCTGTGTTCTTATAAGCTATTGGGAGACTTCTGACAAGGGCCTGTAAGGACAGGACAAGGGGGAATGGCTTTAACCTGACAGAGAGGAGATTGAGATTAAAGGTCCCTTCCAAACCTGAACCGTTCTGTGATTCTATGATTGTCTCTGCTGTATATGGTGGAGTAATACTTACAGACAAAGGTACCTGATTTCTGAGACTGAGTTAGCTGTTGGTGCCAACTTTTCTGGTTAATGAAAGGGAAATATTCGGGACAGCCTGCTTTTACAACAGCTTGATTTTGTTTCAGTCTGGACGGATGCATAGCAGGAGAAGCAAGCAGGGAAGCAGCAGCGGTTCCTGCTTGGCACCTCTGATGCTCCTAATGACGGATGGTGCCGCGCGCTGCCTCATAGCCCAGCAAAACTCACCCTAATGAGAAGAGGCACAAGTACATAACTGTGGCTTTGTCCTCCCTGCCTGTGCTCTGCTGAAGTGCCAGGCGCTCGGGAGCTGCTGTCTCCAAATAGAAGCAGCGCACAATGGGAGACTCGGTCTTCTCGCCTGTGATTTGGTTCTGCCCGGCACAGCCTCTAATAATGATCCCTCGAAGAAAGAAAAGAGCAGCTCTTCAATGCAGACCCTCAGCAGAGGGAAGGCAGGCTGCTGGCACGAGGCTGGAAACCTGCTGTTGATGCTCAGCATCGAGAGAACTGGCCTCAGATGACTTGCAGCCCCTGGTTTGGATGCGGGAGGAGCCCTGTGCTGGGTGAAAACAACTGTGCCCTTTGTGTGACGAGAACATCTCTGATTTACAGTATAAATGCCGTTTCTTGTGTTATTTCTGTTTATAAAGCAGCAGTACTCCTAGATGCAGAAGGAAGAGTGTGCCAAGGGCTCGACCATAAGCAGCCCTTGGGCTGTGGTCACCCAGTTCCTCTGCAACAGTGACATGCCCAGGGTCAGGAGAGCATCTGCAGTAAAGAGGCACAGCCAGTGCTTTGCATGAGGAAAATGGATCTAAGCAGTAACAAGGAGTGGGCCAGAGGCAGGACTCCAGTCAGTTAATAAGCAGGTGGTAAGTCCAAAGGAAAACAAGGAATCATTTGGGTTTATCTGCATTTGGATCTGAGCAATTCACGTGGTGGCCTTTGGTTCTCACAGGGCTGTGCAGAGCTTTGGTAGAAAGTGGAGCAGTGAAAGAGCAGCTGCTCACCTGAAGCTTCTGCATCACTGGGCAAAATCCTTCCAGCATTCCTGGGTTCCTTGCAAGCTCTCTGCAGAAAGAGGCAGAGCCATCGGAGCAGGAGCAGCTTCCCAGCTGCAACAGAAAGGGCCACATCCACCCAAGTGAAACTTGGGAATAACGCTCCAGCTTTGGCCATTTATTCATTCGCTCAGTACTGCACAGGTTCTCACCTCTCGGCACAGGAAAGGGTGATGGGAAGAATTTGGTTTCCTATATTTGCTTGCAAAAAATAGAGCCTGTTCTGATGTGGGCATCTCCCTCTCGCTCTGTTCCACGTCCTGGTGGTAGCAGGTTTTGCGCATCAGGATGAGCAGGGATGCTACTGAAGTATATGGAAATGGTCCTTTGTGATTTTAATGCTGACTTTGTTTTTCCTCTTTCCTCTTGAAAAGCTGTGTCTCTGCCTACTTAAGAAGAGGAAATACAGTTAATCACATTTTCTTTCTGAAAGACAACGAATTAATGCATGGCAAGTGCAGTGCATTGAACTGTGTTGCCATAATATCCTGGTTACTGAATTCCTTACGTGAGTGCTTCTGCACAGCTTTCTTTTCTGTATGAAATACTTCTGTAAGGAGATGCTTGAAAAAGAAAGCGGCAGAAATGGCCATCCAGACTGGCAGGGAAGATGTGCCATTCTGCATGTGCCACTGCAGCTTCCAAGCTCCCAATATGCTGCAGATCCATCAGTGATGAGGACTGGAAAAAATTCCCACTGCTTTGGCATGAGCTGTCGGTGATTTGGGTACAGAAAACAAAGTGGAGACTTGCTGGGATAAGCATCAGCAAATGATGGAGTTCAGATGTTCAAGTTTCTTTAAAGCTCTGAATTTCCTGTTCCAAACTGGAGCTCTGCTCACACACATGGAGCAGAAGCATGCTGAGGATGCAGCACAACTCTGGCACTAGCATCACCACCATAGGTGTTGGGTGCCTGGAAGCTGCAGACACTGTGGGTGTGAAGACAGTGTTGGGACTGCCCTACAGCCAAAGGACAGCTTCTGCTGTCTGGTGTGAAAGTCCCCAGCCTGTATCACCAGCACCCACTTGGGTTTGTTGGACCCACACATCACCCTGCTGTTCTCCATTGATGCTATTAAGAAAGTTACGTTTCCTTTGCTTTGTTATTTTACCTTTTGTCCTCAAACTCACATACTTTAAACAACAACCCCTCCAGCTGCAGCGTGTTTATACTGAGCTCCTGGAAGAAACATCCCCAACTTACAAATAGATGTGTAAACGTTTTGCCAGGTGCTGGCTTGGTTTATGATTGGCTTGGATGCAGATGGAAAGACCCTGCTGCACAAATGGGCCTTTCCCCATTGGTCCTGATTCCCATTATAAGCAGATATAAGTTTCCATAAGGAAAATCCTGTCGTCTGTATCTACCAAACCTTTGCACAGCCATTCACGGAGCTCTGTTGCACGTGGTGCACTGGGTGTAGTTCCTTAGATCTTTATTCCAGTTAAAGAGGTGAAATTGCTTCTTTTGTCTTCAAAGTTCTCTGCTCAGAAGCTAAGCTGGGCAGGTTTCTCGTGCCGCAGTACCCATCCCTACCCCAGCTACAGGCTCCTCCTGGCCTTGAACAAATTACATCACCCTTGGCTTTTTAGATCTGCAAATGGAGATCATGTTTAAGGCATCTGAGTATGCAGGGCTGTTGTAAAAATTAATTAGGCAGTGGTTTTGGTGTATTTTGAAGATGAAAAGCATTGCAGTGCTTTAGGTGATGCTCTGTGGAGGCTCTCTCCCCATTGTGCCAGTTGGTTTTGTCTCTTGTACTGATGCTGCTGTGCATGAGCTCGGTGGCTCTGGAGATGCAAGCAGCACCAGTGCCATGAGTGTCCCATCATCTGGCACTAAGATGTGTTGTAGGTGATGTTATCTTCCCATTGGACATAGCCTGATGTTCTGAGCACCTCGCTGTGAACTGTGAGAGTGATGTGGCAGGATTGGAACTGGATGAGCCTTAAGGTCCCTTTAACCCAAACCAGTCTATGGGATTCTATGAACTGTGCTGAGGGGGTTATTGCTGTTCCAGGCTCTTCCCTGGAAGGATGGGGCTCGAGGTGAGCTGAGCCGTGGACCGATGAAGGAGGGAGGTAGTGCTAAAATACCCAGGGAGTTCCAAACTTTGCAGGTAGAACATGAATAAGAGCAGTTAAAACTTTTCAAGTAGAAACAGAGACCACAACCAACATCAAAGTGACCAGAAGAATCCAGCCCCAGACAGGCCTCTGTTCTGTTTAATGCTAGATGGATGAAGATAAAAAGTTTTTTTTTTTTTTTTATAGAAGCTGAAGTTATGCCATTGTGTTTATGCAGCATTCATTAGGCAAAACTAAAAGGCATTATTTAATGAGAGTGCTTTTATCTCGTGCTCTTTGTTAAGGTGGAAACTGATGAAGAAAAGAGCTTTTCCAGTTAAAGCAAGCCTTGCTGATGGCTTTTCGTTTTAATTCTTTTCCCCCTAAAAGAAGGCATAAAACAAGGTGACCAGGTGGGATTTGATCATGTTTTGTATGGGGATATATGAAGAAGTCTGGACCCACCACTGCCGCTCTCGGGGGACACCTGGTGGAAGCAACTTTGTCTCCAAAACCTTGTGTCTAAAACCTCCTCCCCAAAAACCTTCTCCCCGCACCTCCTTCCCAAAACCTTGCTATGCCAGCCCATAGGATTTGGATTGCTCTCGGGCTGCAGAATAGGGGTCTGTGCCTAAAGAGGGCCCTGGGACCGTGGCTGGGGCTTGCGTCTGGGGCGTTTCCAATCACAACTGTAGGTGGATGTATGAACACAGGGGCTTGGGCCATGATACCTCCTCATTTAAACCGTCCTTTGAGACCCTTTCCTTCTTACTGGATGAGGACACCATCTCCTGATCTCAGTTTTCCAAGTGAAATACTGAATGCACACCATCGTTACAGCTCTGTGCTCCAGCACAGGCATGCGTGATGCTCATGCAGCTCCCTGGGTGCACAAAACCAACTCGGACAAGGGCATTTAAACCCTGCTCCATCCAACCGCAGGAAGCTGAGCTGTCCTTCCTCAGGGAGCACACGGAGCTGCACCCTTCCCGAGCATGCAGCATCTCTGACGCAGGGCTCCAGATGCTCAACGGCACCTCCGGGTTTCACTTTCAGCTCAGCCTTTCCCAGCAGCTTGCAGGAGGGATTTAGGAAAACGAGCACGTTCCAGTGCACTGGCAGGGATGGGAATGGGATAATTGATGTCTCAGTGGCTTTGATCGCATCCTCCTTGTCAGCAAAAGGCCGGTCATGGACAAGGACCTGTCTGGAGGGTGACAGGAACACTCGCTGGAATGGGAATAACTCAATGGGATCATGCACCCTCAGGACACCAAGGAACCAACACATGTAACCAAGAGGAGATCAGCGTTTGTATGCGAGGCAGCATTTTCATTGTGTTTTGGGTAATGCAACAAAATTCCAGTGACCTTCTGGATGCAAGCAGGAACCAGCAGCCCTGGGTGTACCCATGTGGCTCCCAGCCAACCCACAGTGCCTGGGCCTTATTTCTGACCCTTTTTCCTTGGCTTCCTGGGGAGGACAGGGGGAAGTCCCAGAAAGACGGGTCCCCAGGACAAGAGTCCATGGAAGCAGGGTGTCCCTGAGAGGAAGGGTCCCTGGGCTAAGGATCCATGGGAGAAAGGGGTCTCAGGAAGAGGGGGTCCCCAGGACAGGGGTCTATGGAAGAGGATTCCAGGGAGAAGGGGCTCCCTGGGATAGGGGTCCATGGGAAGGGGGGGGGGGGTGGGGGTGAGAAGAGAGGGTTCTTAGGACAGGAGTTCCATGGGGAGAGGGTTCCCAGGAGGAAGGCATCCCCAGAGGAGGGCTCCCTAGGACAAGGGTTCATGGGAGCAGGGTGTTCATGGAAATAGGGGTCCCCAGGGTAGGGATCCATGGAAGGGGAAGGGTCCTGGGAGACGATGGGGTCCCAGAACAAGGGGTCCATAGGAGTGGGTTCTCTCCCGTGAGAGAAGCATCCCCGGTGGGGAGGTCCCTAGCACGAAAGGTCCCGTTCGTGGGGGGGGGGCGTAATCTCTCGGTAGGCGGGTACCGGCGCTGCGGCCCCGCCCGGTCCCTCGGGGCAGCCCCGCTCCGCCCCGGGGCGGTGGTACCCGCGGTACAGCCGCGCTTTCGCCTTGCGCCGGGCCGGTAGCGGAGCGGTGAGTGCCGGAGCCGGGGGGGCTCCGTAACGCTGCGGATGGGGGCCGGAACCGGGAGGAGGGTGGGGAACGGCTGGAGCGGGGGAATCAGCCCCCCCCGAAGGGTGTAAAACGGGAAGGGGAAGGAAAGGAGAGGAAGAGGAGGAGTTTTCAGTACCTGCCGGAGAGCGTCATTGCCCCGGAGTGAAGGCTTTGGGTCGTTGTTGATGTGTTCATTCAGGTTTCGTGGCTGGGCGAAGAATGGTGAGGAGCGGGTGTTTGAAAGGGTTTTTTTGGGAGGAAAGGGAGGGATGGGAACACTCACGGAGTGCCCTCAATCCCGTACCCGCTATTAGAGACCGGTGGAGCTCCAGGGCGCTGGGTTCGGGCGGGATGCGAAGGATACGGGCTGCGGCGGGGGGGTGCGGGATATGGATGCGAGAGCCGGGCATTCCCTCGCCCTGCAGTTCCGTATCGGTCCGGAGGGTTGGAGGCTGCGGTGCTGGGATTCATGGTGGTGCTCAGCCCGAGACGCGGTTGTATCCCTCGGGATTCAGGCAAGGAGGAAAATTCATCCCGTTTTAAGAATGCACAAATAAAGCATCGAGCTTAAATAATTTAAGACCAGTAACAAGCACCTCGGGGTTTTCCTTAAGTATCCTTTAGGCTACTGTTTGCTTGCAGCGAGATCAATAGTCTTACATTCTTATCTGTTGTTCACTGATAAATTGATTGCTTTTTCCTCAAGCACATTAAGCTGAGGTTCACCCCATCCCTAGTTTGGGATTTTATCTTAAAAACCAAGGGAAACCTGAGGGGCAGCACTGAATCCCATCAACTGACCCTTCAAGACCAGTGTCAGGTTGGTCTGGGGAAGGCCCTGTAAGAAGGACAAGCATCCTTGACGTGGAATTAAGGTACAAACCCAGTGACTGCTTTGATTGAGATGCCCACAAGTAGCTGTGTTTCAGCTGTTTCTCCTGTGGGGATAAGGTCATAAGGAAGTGGCTGAACTGTGGGGGAGTTTCACAGGTTTGGAATGTTTTCATTTTCTCCAGTCTTATTTGAATGAAATCTCTTGGCACCTCCTTTTCTGTTCAACCTTTGGGTTCATTTCCACATCTGGAGCTTCTAGAAGGGTTTGAGTTTGGTTTTCCAACCATTTTTCCCCATTCAAGTGATACTTCTTCAGTGTTCCCTGTGTGCCCTGTGGCTTCATTAGCTTAAGTGGAAATGGCAGGTGGAATATCAAGAAATCAATTGACAGGCTGCAAATGACCCTTCCTCCAACCGAGGTGATGTAATTAAAGCATGGAAAGGCTCCAGGGAGGACGTGGGAGTATTGCTGTTTGTTAGTTTATAAGTGGATAGAAAATAATTAAAGCAGCAGTAACTGGTGTTGGTGATTCACTCTGATTAAAGCATCTTTGCCAGGGCTTTTTGCTGCTTAAAATAGAGAAGACCAAGGAAAGGGGTCACTGCTTTAATACAGTTGCAGTGTTCACTAAGGACCTCAGTGGGGCTTCTCTTGTAAGAACTCTTGAAACCTGCTCCTGAAAGCAAACAGAGGCAGCCCAAGCACTTAACAGGGCACAGTGCGAGCAGAGGGCAGCAGCCTCCTATTTTTTATGACCTGTAAGCAATAGCTGCTGCTTTTGATTAATTTTAAACCACTGTGCTGTCATTTTGAAGCTCTAAAACCCCCAGAGGAGTTGTATGCATGTGTCGTGTGAGGATCGGCTGTTAGCGTAGCTTCATGTTTAAGCATTCATTATTCTTTCTATCAAAATCTTTATGGTTTTCATTTTTGGAGTAGTTTCAATGGGGCTTTATCCAGGTTCTAGGTAGGATCTTTTCCTAAGGCTTTGCTTCCAGTGACCTGCAGCTATCACGGGCCCTAGTGTTGGGTCATTGCCCAAGGAAGGACCCCAGCACCCAGCAATGGAAGCCGTGATCAGTGGGTCCAGGTGCTCTCAGACACCTTTCCCCTCCTCTCCTTCCTCCTACCCCCGGAGAAATGCAGGAGCAGTTCATGTACATGAAGTTGTTGGAGCTCAGCTCGCAGCAGCGGCGCTGGCATGTCAGTAGCCTCGTGTGTTTCTGTAGTTAGGTGATGCCTGTGCTCCAAAAATAGGTTTCCATATTAAAGTACAGTTGGGGAAGGAAGCTTGAGCCATGTGTTGTCTAACAGATAACAGCAAAACCAGGTCCTGACGCAGGGCTGCTCTGAGTGTGCAGCCACCAGAAACCTCAGTCTGCTTCTGGAATGAGTGTTGGTAGCTGACAAGCATGGAATATGGGAAATCCATTGAAATCTACACTGTGTTTTAGTTGAAATAAGGAGAAATGACCTGGTTGCAACCTGTGCCATGTTGGTGTTGCTGGAGGTGGGTCTTATGGCTGGAAGAGGTGGTTCGGTCCGGACCATCGCTGACCCCTGGGTTTAGCCACTCACGGCTGTATTTCATCCCCACAGATGAGGAAACAGGGAGAGATGTGGATTAACCAGTGACTCCGAACCTTGGACAGCAAGGTGGTGGCGAAACAGGATAGAAACCTGGTGGTTCTCCAGCCTGCCATCCCTCACCAGGTATTGCCGGGTAGGATGGGATGCTCTCTCCTGGAAAAGCATCTTCAATTCCATTTTGATTTCTTCTTTTAATTGCTAAAAGATTATGTTCAGCACCACTGTGCTGTGCAGGTGGTCTAATGAGAAGAGATAAAGTAATGAAAATCAGTCGTGTTGGATCTACTCCAGGATGCAAAGGGGTTACTCACGGGTAACTGGACAGTTTGCCCGGGGTGAGGTGGCTCTTGTTTTTGGATGCACGGCTCTGGCCGGCTGCCGTGTGATGGACACTGGCATCATGCTCTGAGGTAAAGGCTTTGATCTGTAGTTTATAGTAGCAGACTGAAAACAAGCCCAGGTTAGCTCAAGTCTTGTTTGCATCAAGCTGATCCCACCTTTGTGCAGAGGATGGCTAGGGGTAAATCAGTAAAGCTTGTAAATCAGTGCTACCAATTCGTGCCTGTCACCGCAGCTAGCATATGTATGGGAAGGCATTTAAAAGATGAGAAACTGAAAAGTTTATATGGAAATAGAGAAATACGAGCTGCTGAATGACGCAGCTGCCTGGCTTTTGCTCTTTAAATTGTTTTGTCATTTAATATGGATCTTTTCTTGTTTGCTTCTTAAACAAGCTGCTCTTGAAAAATGGCACCAGCTGCTCCCAGAGAAGCAGGGGTATGGAGGCAAACGAGAGCTCTCCTATTCAAGAACTGTCTTATTAAGTGCAGGACTAAAAAGAGCAGCGTTCAGGTAAGTGGAACACTTGCTGCTGCCTTTGTGTCTGCTGTTATTCTGCAGTCAAGTGGTTCGTGAGTCAGAGCTTTGTTGCAGTGCTTCTGAAGCTTCACGGTGCTCTGAATTTTGGGGTGGAATAGGGTTTGTGAGAAGGTATTTTGTGGTTGAAAACATATCCTGAGGTGTAAGCCGTTATCCTTATATTAATATTGCAGTCTCAGTGCACGTTCGCACCCATATCAGAGCATTATAGCAGGATTTGACCTCTCCAAAAAGGTTTTCTCTTTCCTGACAGTTCACCCCTGTGCATAGGTGATGTGTGTAATACTGTAAGAGTCATTTTGAAGTAAAGAAGAGGCCGTTCAGTGCTTGGCTAAACTTGTTTAACGGTTCATGCTTTGTGTTTTGCTACTTTCCACCCAAACAGCGTAAGTTTGCTGATGTTTAAAGCATGTAGAATTATCCCTTTGTGCCTTAAAGTGGCTTCTTAGGTTACTAATGCATGCGATTAAAATCCTGCTGCAGTGCCAGGGAAGGATTTGGCATTGAAATTGCTGGTGCATTGCAAATGTTCAGGGAAGTTTACAGGAACAAGGTGATTAAACCCAGTCCCTCTTACAGCTTTGTGTAACTAAGAGAAACTGGTGGAAGGTTTCATTTCTACACTTGCTCTTTGGAGTTTTGACCTTTCTTTCTTCCTTTCCTCACACAGGAGGTCCTGTTCCCACTCTTCTTCTTGTTCTGGCTCATTCTGATGAGCATGATGCACCCGCATAGGAAGTACGGTGAGGTGGCCAACACCAACCTCGGCACCCTGGATACCTCCATGCTGGTGAATTTCGTCATCGGGTACACCCCACCGACCCGGATGGCACGAGAAATCATGAAGAAAGTGGCTTTTGATAACTTTGAAGATGGTATTTATACACCGAGCATCTTGTTTTCCCCAGTATATCTCGCGCTGCGGCTTGTGGCTTGTGTTTGTCACTGGTGATGACAGGAAAAAAGCATTTCTTGTCTTTCTTTTCTGCTCAGACAGAGACTGTGAAGGTGTTTTTTCTGCTTGGCTGGCAAATGTTGTGGCACTGCCATCACACAGCGATTCCCATTCTCCTGCTGCGGCCAGCAAGTGTTGTGTGGCTGCAGGAAAGGATTTGGGATGCCCCAATGCAAAGTACAGAAAGGCCCTGGGCAGCTCAGGGTCTAATTCATAGTTGCCCTATGACATCCTGGAGCAGATTCAGGAGATGATGCTGTCCTGCAGGTGTTTTAAGTTGTGGTTTCTATCCTGTTGTTACTATCACAAGAGCATCTTTATTTCTGTTTAATTGCTATTACCACTGTGTCACCTCTGCTTTTGAAAGGGATTTACTTTTGTTTCCCTTTTTTAAGTGCTCTGCCTACACATCTTGCATGTAAGTGGGAACTTATCTCTTCCAAGCCCCTCTGATGTATTGGTGTATGTAGTTGGTGTATATAGTTTGGCGTCTTTGATTCTCTCCCTTGTGCTGGGTGTGCTTCAGAGGAGCTGGAGAACCAGCCCAACATCTGTGTTTTCCTTATGGGTGTATATAGTTCCACTTTCTTCCTTCAAAACCCGTCTTCTTCCCACCCTCTGCTGAAGTTGGTGCAAATGCCATGTTTTCATATATATAGCCCAATGTACCACTGAATCTGCCCTTCTTGAAAAGCATTGGTGTTGGAGAATAAACTCTGGGATAGCTGGCAGAGGACTGGGGCTCAGAAGCTGTTGGAGCAGCAAAAAATAGAGGGGGGGGGAAAGGGAAGATTCAGGGATAAGATTAAATTTTATCCTGGTACTGAGCAGCAGTTTCTATTTAGGAGAATACTTGCTTCACTGGGACAAAAATACAGCCTTATGCATCTGTAGCTCTATCTCCAAAAGGAAATAAATCATTAATGATTATCATGATGCTTCTTTACAACTGGTGCAGTTTTTCTCCCTGCTGTGCTGATACCTAAATCAGTGTGATAATGTCCTCTATCTCACAGGCATCATCACCGAGGAGTATTTAAGTGAAGAGGAGCTGCAAGAGGCCAGTGCTTTTAAACCCTCCAACTTTGTGGGTGTTGTGTTCAATGATGCCATGTCCTACCAGCTGAGGTTCCACGATTCGGTCGCTATGTCTTCCATCTACATGGAATCGAGAGGTGAATGTGCACACTCTGACATGTGTTCTGTAAGGGGATAAACTGAAAGGTCATTCCCATCTTTACATTGGGGATGGGACAGATTAACGCTGGCTGTTTGCATTTTAAAATGCCATGTTCCATTCTGCAGCCAGTTGCTCCAACCTGCGGAAAGGATGTGAATCGGTGACGTACTGGAGCTCGGGGTTTATAGCTCTGCAAGCCTGCATCGATGCTGCTATTATACAGGTAAAGCTGATAATGTCATTAAAGCAAGAGGTTCCGATCCATGGACTGCCTGGGCTCTGACTGGTTTTGTGATGCTATCTGTTAATGGTATAAAATGCCATATCAAAAATGAGCTTGAATCAAATGAGAAGAGCAGCCTGGTCTCATGGAAGGTGTCCCTGCCCATGGCAGGGGCTTGGAACTGGATGAGCTTTAAGGTTTCTTCCAACACAAACCATTCCATGATTCTATTTCATGTGTGTTTTGCCATGTTTTGTATAGAGGTTCTTCTTACCCAGTTGAATAATGTGGACATTTGTCTTCATTTGTGTCCAGTGCTGGAGCCTTGCATTAGACATCAAAACATATGACATTACTCGCCCCCAAAAACTATTTCAAATGCTGGACCAAAAGGCGCTGCAGAATTTGCTCTACTATTTTGGTGTCATCATTTGCCAGCAATGCCCTTTTCCCTGCTGCTCTCCCATCGTGCTGCTTGTAGCGAGAGCCAGCCTTTTATTTTTAGGCAATAGGAATTGCAAAAGTTGTTAATTTTATATCTTTCTCCAATTTCCATGCTTTTGAATTGGGATCTGGGGACTGTAGGGGTTTGGGCCCTCCAGATCTCTGCCTGTTAGTGACGACAGTTAAGGGCTGAGCTGGAGTTCCTGCTGCTGGGTTGGATAGGGCTGCAAAAGCAGGAGTGATGCAAAACTAACTCTTCCTTCCATTCCTTCCAGCTGAAGACCAATCAATCTGTTTGGGAGCAACTTGAGTTGACAAGAGCCGTGGTTATGGGAGAGGCTGCAGTGGTGGAAATAGATAATTTTCCCCGTGCCATCATTTTAATTTACCTGGTGATCGCTTTCTCACCGTTTGGGTATTATCTGGCCATTCATATTGTGGCAGAAAAGGAGAGGAAGTTGAAGGAGTTCTTAAAAATACTGGGACTTCACGACACTGCTTTTTGGTATGTGAGTGTTTGAGATAACCCATCCTTGATTAAGGAAATGTGAAATATAGAGAGAAATAGGAAAACTAACACTTTCTAGAAAACAGTTCTATCCCATCCTCCAGGTTTTTAGTTGTTTGCAGGCTGATGAATGGGAAGAAGCCTAGAAGTGAGATGCTCTGTAAGATCTATTCAAAGAGAAACTTGCAGCATCATTTTAATCAGTAAACACCAGAGCGATGCTGTTGCATTTATGAAGGGAAAGTTATGCCTGACTTAGAGGGTTTAAATGTGATGATGTGTGAGATTTTTATGCAGTTTGATTTTCATTGGTTTTGAGTATTTTTGGCTCAGTGCCTCCTTTTCTGGAGGCTCTGCAGGTAACCTGCAGTTTCTCTTCAGAGCTGAGCAGCAGCTTCCCCAACACATGATTAAATGAATCTAACTCTTATCATCTTAATGTGACAGAGCAGTCTAAGCAACAGGCTTTAATTTGTTTCCATACCATGATGGAAATTACTGTATGCAATGTAATATTTGGGCTTTTTTCCAAATGAGGGGATGTGCTAATTTGAAACCATCGGTAGCTGCAGAGATAAAAATGGATTTAGCTTTGCCCTTGGCTGCAGGGGCTGACAGCATTTTAGCATCTTTCACACCCTAACAGCCAGTTGGGTTATTTTTGTCTGGTTGCTTTTGTTTGATTTCTGCACCCAAGCTTTTTCCTGCCAGTTCTGGTTATTTATGATACATCCTTAGTGATAAATCCTGTTTAGTTGACCCATCACCTGTGGCGTTTGTCATGTATCGCCCCTTGCCTCTTTGCACGTGAGCACTGAGCATCTCTGGTCCAGGGAGCAATGGGAGCGATGTGTGATGGCACACTGGTAGCACAGCTCTCATCAACCACTGCCTGTAACTCAGAAACTGGCTGCTATGGAAGCTGTGTTGTTTTTCGCTGCCTGTTCACAACCCCCCTCGTTTCCTGAGGTCAGAATTGCTCCCAGGCTTGCAGCTCTGTTTTTGCAGAGAAAAGGATTTTATTACCCAGCCTGGCTACTGGAATGACCAGTGTATTAAATATTAAATAGGATTTCTTTAATTATTGAAGCCTGCCGCTCACTTACTCTCTTCTGGTGATATCAGAAAATTAATGATGCAAGTTTAAATAAAATAAAAGTCATGAATCATCTGATTGTGGAACTTTGATGCTGTGGGTATTTATGTGTGTGCTCTAATGCCTGGAACAATCACAGGGATGTTTATAAGAGAGCTCTTTATCTGGGGGCTCTTGTTTTGTTGCGAGCTTGTCCTCTGGTGCAGCTGTTTGGAATGTTAAAGAAGGGTAGTTTTAGCTGTTTGTATGTGGGGATAATTCGGGCTGGGAATTCACTGACTGATTTCTGTTCTTTTTTTCCCCTGTTTTGCTCCTAGGCTTTCTTGGGTGCTGCTTTACATGAGCCTGATTTTTGTCATGTCTATTCTTATGGCGGTGATCGCAACGGCCTCTTCCCTCTTTCCCCAGAGCAGTGCCTTTGTGATATTCCTACTTTTTTTCCTGTATGGAGTCTCTTCAGTAAGTATTCCCGGTCTCACTGAATTCATCCATCCCATCCCATCTGATCTTGTTCTCTCTATTAAAGCATCTGGAACAAACGCAGCATCTGCAGGAGCAGTTGGCAGGGCATGTCTTACTCATCCTCATCCCATTCCCAGGTCTGCTCCAGTTTGGGATGTTGTACAGGTTTCAGTGGTCTCTATGAGAAACACCTTTCCTTACTGAAATACCTGAGTTTATAACCATGTGGTTTTGAACGCTGTCTGTACAGCACCATTTTGAAGTCCAAACCCATGCCCTCTTCTAAACATTGGCTGTTGCTGTATAGTGTAATGTTAAAACCTAATTAAGGGTCAGACAATTAATTTATATAGCAAATTTTTCCCTTATAATATTTTCCTGCACTCTGTCACTTGGCATCTTTGGGACCTCTGCCCCTCCCAGTGGTCTGTTTGTAAGGGAAATGTGGGATGTGGGTGAATGCTGTAGTGACTACCAGGAAAACGATGCGGTTATCAGAGGGAAAATTGAAGCTATGGTCTTTTTACTTTGGTTTTCATATACCCTGTAATATCTCTTAATATAGTACCTTATTACCTCTTTCTTTCTGTAATCTCTTCTTAGGTTTTCTTTGCACTTATGCTGACACCTCTATTTAAAAAGTCAAAACATGTGGGCATAGTGGAGTTCTTGGCGACGCTGGCTTTTGGTTTTGTGGGCCTTAACATTGTCCTGCTGGAAGATTTCCCCAAGTCTTTCGTGTGGATCCTCAGCCCCTTGTGTCAGTGCAGCTTCTTGATCGGCATCGCGCAGGTAAATCACCACCTTCTGCTCAGATCGCAGCCTCACCGTGCTCATTTGTCTGGTGTCATCTTCAACCAGGTCCTGATGTAGCTAAATTATGATGATTTTCTTTCATAAACTGATGGTGTTGGGGGAAATGCCCATTTTAATAGCTTACCATAGCAATTTAACATCAAGTGCACCATCAAGCAGCTGGTTTTCTTTGTGTTCATCGCTGTGATCTCAGTCGCTTTTTCATTGTTTTATTTATTGCTGTGTTAAGTTTAGTGTTCTGTCTACCCAGGCTGGAGTAGTGCTGGTGTGTTAACATCTCCCTCTGTCTCTGGTTGTTGGCAGGTCATGCATCTAGAAGATTATGAAGATGGTGCAACGTTTTCAAATCTAAGTCATGGTCCCTACCCTCTCTTCATCTCTCTCATTCTGTTGGTGCTGGATAGCATCTTTTATCTGCTTGTAGCTGTCTACCTGGATCAGATTATGCCAGGTATGTTTGTGAGAAAAATTGGACTGAACTGTGCTAGCATCACCAGTTCCTGAGGTCCTGAGCCCCAGGTTGACATGGCTGGTGACAGGACAAGGGGCAATGGCTTTAAGCTGAGAGGGGGAATAGCTTTAAGGTCCTTTCCAAAACAATCCAGTCTGGATTCTATTTCTGTCTGAATTTTGACTGTGGAGAAAGGAGGTGGTGCTGTTTGCAAATACATTTTACACTGTGACTCAGAATACTTTAAGCTGAAATCAGTTATTTCCTGTTAAAGGTGTGAGATGTGAGGGGCGGTATCAACATGTTTAGAATCACAGTGGCCATTAGGCACGCCAGCTAACTTCTGTTCCCTCTTTCTAGAGGAAGAGCTTCCTTACTGGGTTAACCAATGCCTCAACCTTTGCAAATTGCTCTTATAGGATTGATAATTAAGGACTGCTCTGCTGTTCCAGACCTTTCCCTGTGGCAGCAGTAGTTTAACATGAAACACAGAATACAGTTGTTTATCTTGTGGCTATTGCCTGGCTGAGCCCTTCAGCAGCCTTTGCCTCTGTTCTCTCTGGTTTTTAAGCCTGTGTTGAAGTCACTTTTCTTTCAGCACTGGGGATTTCTCCTCTCGCCTAGAAAGAGATTTGCACGTGTATTTAAATACTTAGCTAAAACTGGAGCCTGCTTGCAGTGTTGATGGGAGCCACAGCTTAAATGCAGGTAGTGTAAACTTTGCTGATGGAATCCTTCCAGAATGGGATGCAGGCTGGCTCCTGAGCCTTCAGCAGCGTAGCTCATGGCTTTTAGAGCTAAAAGCCAAATTCAGAGGAATATCTGCACTTACTGTTAAGAAACTGGCTTTTTCCCTTTGCTGGCCAGGGGAGTTTGGACTGCGCCGCACGCCGTTTTTCTTCATGAAGCCCTCCTTTTGGTCCAAGCACAGAAAGAACTACAAGGAATTGTACGAGAGCAGCGTCAATGGCAGTTTAAGCTTCAGTGAGATAGTTGAACCCGTGCCGTCGGAATTCCAGGGGAAGGAAGCCATCAGGTACAGTTCCTGCCCTGTCTCGCGTGCAGATTAACAGGTCACCTGGATCCTCACGTTTCGTTGTGCAACTTGAAAACCACTCATTTATCCAGCCTATGCTGGATTCAAATAGCATATGGTATGCGTTGCAGAGAGCCCTCCACACACGCACCACGGTTACTTTCCATCTTCAGTGAAGGCCCATCATCAAGGACATGGATGCCCTCCAAGGATAGATCACTGGGCTTAAAGAAAGGGTTTGTTTGTGGATTGTATTCCTTTAGCTGGAGTCCTCTCAAAACCGGCCGGTTTTCCATTCCCTCAGTTGCACTGAGGCCACAAGAGGCATAAGTGGTTGCAGATGTTGAAACGCCTACTCTTCTGGGAGGGTTTAGTTTCTGGTAATGCGCTTTTGAGGAGGAAAAGCTGAGTTCTAGGTCTGTGTGAAGACTGATGTGTCCTCTGTAGACCAGAGGGGGAGCTTCGTGGTGGTTTTACCCATATATGAGGGTAAAACAGAACTGAAAAAAGGATGTCAGTGCTTTTATCTTTTGCTGCATTTTGTGTCACCTGATGTCTTGCATCTGCACCGTCATGTGTTTATTGGTGTTTCCCAGATGTTATTTTCTGTATCTGCTTTTTAGCCCGTGGTTCCATTGTTTTCCAATGGTGTAGCTTGATGTGAGCTGGGGAACTCTGCATCTTCACTCCTCCTGTTTGGCTATACGAGCCTCAAATAACTATTTGAACTTAGGACTAGGATGAGTCTTGTATTGTCCACACTACCTGTATCTCTTTGGGCATCTGCCGTAGGTTGAAGGGTCCAGTTTTAATCCTGATTTTCACATTATAATATTGTGGCTGGTTTTGCATCATTCATTCACCCTGAACTCTTGCTATAGCATCCCTCCATCATTTTTGCACTATCTTGTCATCTTTATATGTACAGGTTTTGTTTTCTCTCATACCCAGTTCTCCTTGCTATTCACTCCTGTAATCCACTCCCCATCCTCATTTTCAGGCTGGCCAGGCTTCCTAAATGCAGCCTTCACATGGTGCCTTCAGATAAACTGGTTGGGATTTTTCATTTTGGAAAGCAGTGGGGCTAGAAGAAGGTGTTTTGCCTTTCTTTAGAGAGAGATACCTACTTTCTTTTGCCTAATTTTGATCAAGAGCTGCCAGTAGTCAAATCTGTGGAGTCTGTTCTGCTAACACCTCTTTTCCATATCATATCTGTTGAGTCTTTTGTTGTATTGTGCAGTTACTAGGGAGTAGCTGTTGCCTTTTTTAGCTTGGGAAACCTCCAGTGCATTGCTGTGATTGGAGAAACACAGATTTGAAATAATTCAGCATATTATCATAGGAGATACCTTAGAAGGTGACCAGAAAAGGTTTTCTGACACCAGGGTGGAGGTGGACTGTGTTCTGTGACAAGATGTCCTGTCTCTTGACTTGTTTCTATGGGTCTTTAACATGTCTACTGCCATTTTAGTATGGTCGTCTTGTTGTGACTGTTGCCAAGTGTTGATCATTCAAAATGACATACAAAGATCTAAAATGGTTTATAAAATGGCATGTCTTCTTTCAGAATCAGCTGTGTTCAGAAAACATTCAGGAAAAAGGGGGAAACTGTGGAGGCTCTCAGAAGTAAGAACCTTTTAGCTTTATAGCTGCTTACCAGGTGCAGGGCAGCGATAGCTGAACCGTTGAGCGATCTTTTGTGTTTCACTTTGGGCCTTTTGGTTCTTTTTGTGGGGCTGGGCCTTAAAGCATGAATGCCAGATGTACTTGTGTGTGTCCTTATCGAGAGTAATCTTGTTTAAAATGGTACCCCAAAAGGGGAGCCCTTCCACCACCAAAGGAAGCCCACTGATGTCATCCCTGTTACTCCTGTGCCCATGTTGTTAGTGATATGTTCTTTCCCTTCCCTATGTGGCTTTTAAACGTGGCCACCCCAGAGTGGTGCAGGGACTGTCCCAGCCCCAGCAGTGCCATGCCACCCCAGGGCATGGAGGTGAGGTGTCCCCTTGAGCAGAGCATACCCCACATGTTAGTATTTGAATGTGCCTTTGTGGTAGGAGCCAGCTCCAGGTACCACGAGAGCATCACTAACGTCTCCTTTTCCTCTTGTGCCTGCCTTGGGGACCAGATTTATCCTTTGACATCTATGAAGGTCAGATCACGGCTCTGCTTGGGCACAGTGGGACAGGGAAGACGACGCTGATGAACATCCTCTGTGGGCTGTGTCCACCAACAGACGGTGAGCTTCTCCAGTGTCAGGAGACCTTGAGCATCCTGCTTTGGAAAACCAAAGCTGTTGACCTTTGGTATTTCAGGATGCGCCAGGTTTTTCTCAGGATAACATCCACTTCAGGTCTGTGTCCATGCTAGCCTGCTCTTTGGCAGTAACAACACCTCTCCATTGATTGCTCCTGGCTTTTCTTTTATAGGGTTTGTCTCTGTCTATGGGCACAAAGTCTCTGAAATCGATGAGATGCTTGAAGTGCGACAGATAGCGGGGGTGTGCCCTCAGTCTGACATCCACTTCGATATACTAACTGTGGAGGAGAACCTCTCCATATTTGCTGCAATTAAAGGAATCCCTCAGAATGATTTGATACAAGAGGTAATCAGCTGCGCGCAGATACTGTCTGTACTTTAACCTGTATGACAAAATACCCTTACACTGTGCAGGGAGTTCCCTAAGACAAGTTTGCAGTGAAACACTGTTCTACAGTACAATAGACAAAGAGGTACAGGCAGAGATCTTTACAAAGATAAATTGTCAGTTACTTGTAGGAGACTAAAATGCTCATGAAGTGTTCTAAATCACAGCATTTGTATTAAAACATAGACACCTTTTAAGTTCTTCTGGTCTGCTGGAGCTTTAGACCCTGCTCTGGATGTACAGGTTCATTAGCAGGGTGTGCAGTTCAGATACAGTGAATTTGAGTGTTATTGTTAATAATCTGGTTAAAAAACTCATAGGTTTTTTTAACAATAGATGTGTTCTGTATGTTCTGCAGGTGCAGAAAGTGCTGTTGGATTTGGATATGCAGCCTATCAGAGACAACCAAGCTAAAAAATTAAGCGGGGGGCAGAAGAGGCGGCTTTCGGTGGGGGTTGCTGTTCTTGGTAACCCAAAGGTGAGTGTGATGGAGAAGTTCCTCACTTGGTGCCACTAATACACGTAACAGTGGGTGTTTCTTGTCAGAACCATGTTAATAATGCTAATAAGATGTAGTACTAAGTATGTATATATGTAATAATAATGCTACTAATAAGTAAGAGGCAGAGATTGTTACTTTGAACATCTGTTTCTCCTTTTCTCTTTGGTTATGGTTTAAACAATTAAAATCACTTCAGTAGCTCAACCTTTGTAATTAAAGATGTTAACGGTTTAGGTAATGGCAGTGGTTCTGGATTTGACCTCTTTGTGAAATAAATAGCATGGCAAGCTTTATGTTGTTTCTGACAAGTAAGATTTAGCTCCCGAGAGTGAACCTGTTGGAGACTTTCCTTGCAAATCCATAGATCTGTGGAATCCCAGACTGGTTTGGGTTGAAGGGACCTTAAAGCTCATCCAGTTCCAACCCCCTGCCACGGGCAGGGACACCTTCCACTAGAGGAGGTTGCTCCAAGCCCCTGTGTCCAACCTGGCCTTGAACACTGCCAGGGATGGGGCAGCCACAGCTTCCCTGTTTAAAGCCATTTCCATTTGTCCTGTCACTACATGCCCCTGTCAAAACTCCCTCTCCAGATTCCTTGCCTCCAGGCACTTGGAGCAGGGATGGAGCCAGAGCTCTTTTTTTGGGTTACAGTTCTATTATTTCTAGCCTTTAAGAATGGGGGCTGCCTTTAGATCTGTATTTAAAAATGATGTGTGTGACAGTTCACTGGGATTTTAAAAGCATGTGTGTGTATTTAACCATCCTTTAATGGGAGGAGTGAATCCATAGCTAAATGTGACTTTAGAAACAGAATAAAACTGGCTGGCATTAACTTACTATTATGATTTTCCCATTTGTCACAACAGGAGGTGAGTTTCTTCCATGTATAATGAAGGGAGCTGCCCTGCTTACTCTAGGATCCTCTATGTTTTAGAGGACTAATGAGCAGGCTTCAGGCGACAAGCCGTGTATCTGTTACTTAGGTAGGATTTCCTGAGATCAGCATCATGCAAGTGGATGTGGCTTTACAAACGCTCTTGGTTTTGCACTTCAGGTTTTGCTGCTGGATGAGCCGACTGCAGGGATGGATCCGTGTTCACGGCACATCGTCTGGAACCTCCTGAAAAACAGGAAGGCAGATCGTGTGACGGTTTTCAGCACCCACTTCATGGATGAGGCGGATATCCTCGCTGGTGAGTCCTGCTGCCACCCTCTGGGTACCAGCCCGGGGCAGTGACAGTCCCATCACTGGACAGCAGAAAGTGATGCTTCTCTAAGCATGGAATACACTTCCATGTGAAATACAGGGGGTTTGGAGCAGATTTTGTCAGTATTCTGATTCTAGATCCTTCTTGACTTTTGTTTCTAGATCGGAAAGCCGTGATTTCTCAAGGGATGTTAAAATGCCTTGGATCCTCTCTCTTTCTCAAGAGCAAGTGGGGAATTGGCTATCGCTTGAGGTATTATTTTTGTGTGATACCTGTTGTGTTGACATCATGTATCACTTTTTAAGTTGCTTTCTGTTGCAGTCTGTAAGATGGCAACCCCTTTGTACCGAATGCTTGGTGCTCTCCTGTGCTGGTGTAAGGAGAAAAGCTTTAAAACCCCACTTTCCTGTGGTTTCATAGCATGCACATCGATGCCTATTGCAACACAGAAGCTACAACCTCTCTGATACGACAGCACATCCCTGCAGCCAGCCTGCTCCAGGAGAACGATGAGCAGCTCGTGTACACGCTGCCGCTTAAGGACATGGACAAGTTTGCAGGTACTGATGGTCCTGTGGTGCTGCAGGGTTGAATGGCTGCAGAAGAGAAGTCCATCAAGCGTGGCTGTAACTTGCAGTTCCCATTAACGTTGTGACTTCTGCATTGATGTGTTTTTATATGTATTCATTATTTGGCTGATGCTCTGTTAAGTAAGGTCTTAGGTGAGTGAGGACCTTGTTGCATCCCCCAAGGGGCTGTGTGGTGTGTTGAGAGGGACGCAGGTACCCAACAGTGAGGGCTGGGGAGATGCTGTTAGCAGAAGGGTGAAGAGACCCCTTTGTCCAAGAATCCCCTTGTCCTGCAGAAGCATCAACTTATCACAGAGTGTTTTCATGAGCAGGGTTGGCCTCCAGCAGGAAGCCAGAAAGCCCCAGGTCCTGCCAAAATCGATCCCCCTTGCGAGCCGCAGAGAGCATCGTGTCACTGCCTCAAAATTCACGGTGAGAGGGAGCACAGAGCACATGTGCCTGATTTCACTAGATGGCAGCAGTTACCTCATCAGTCCTGCCCTGGGCTCCTTGGTCGCCTCCCAGGGTATGGAAGAAACAGTGTCCCCTTTGTGCAAAGCTAAAGGAGAATCAATACTGATGTGAATATGCTGCTCATATTTCATAAATGGCATTTTCCCCATTGCATTTAACCAGTTAATAATTCATTTGCTTCACCTCTAGCAGAAACTGTGTGAACTTTCTGGAAAAACAGGCAGGATTGAATCAATTCCCCAAAACCATTTCCAGGAGAAGCCGAGGTTGGGAACATGCCTCAGCCACAGGGCAGAAGGAACTGTGATGAGCGTTGCTGTGTATCCAGCTGCTCTTCCCATTTTACCTTTCCCTTCAGTGTGATCTTGGCTCTGAAGCTCCTTGGTTTATCAAGTCCTTCACTTCACAGGACTGGCAGAAGGCAGCTCTGAGCCCGGGAGCTTTAGGATGCTGAGGGGTTTTTCATAAACACTGCATTTTCAGGAAAACATGCCCATTTCTGACCAGACGTTGAAGTTTTGTGCTAAAAGGGGCTTATCCCAACCTTGGTTCTCAAGCCACGACCTCTGTCTTCATAACTAAGCAACCACATTCACACATTACCTCCTCTTCCCCACCATGCAAAAGGCTTTAGGGATGCCTCTGGTGTGCTCGAAGACCTCTTGGGAGGCAATGTAACCCTGTTTCAGAGCAGGATGCTTCATTTCTGTCTCTAGGCTTGTTTTCTGACCTCGACACCCATTCCCACCTGGGCGTTATCACCTATGGCGTTTCAATGACGACGCTGGAGGATGTCTACCTGAAGCTGGAGGTTGAGGCAGAGATTGATCAAGCAGGTGGGGTGGACCATGGCTATTTGCCTGTTTTCCTTCATATCTGTTTTAGCCTTCACTAGTGTAGAACTGCCCACGTCACTGCCAGAAGGAGTTTTGCCTTGGAGGCAGGAATAACAAGTCCTGTTGCAGAGCACATCAGCTCCTCTGCTCTCGCAGCCGGTTCCAGCCTTCTGAAACATTTAACACAAAACCCACTCAAAAGCAGTGGTTTTGGGTGTGGAGTGGTTCTGGGAGGATCCAAGGGAAAAGCTTCTTACTTGTTGTGTCTGCAGTAGTGAATTTTTCATTCAGGAGCTTACAGCTCTTGCCTTTGTAGTGGCGCTTCTTAAAATGGGCTTTATTGTCCTAATGGAGCTTTACTTTCAAGCAGTTGTAAATGCACAGTGTAAAATTCATTTCCAGCTTTCTGCATGAGCAGTAATATTAACAGCCTGCACTTAAGGCTGAAGTAGATGAACTTGTCTCTTTTTTTCCCCCTCCTTTAAATTAACTTTCAATTCTAATAAAGTTGGGATCACTTAGTGTTACTCCAGAATGAATCAGTTCTTCTTTCTGATGTTTACTTTGAGTGGTTTAAGCTATCTTAATCTTTCTAGAGCTTTCTGAGTGATACAGACTAGTAACCTATCCTGCTCTGCAAAGTTTCTGTGTGGGTATAAGAGGATTTAACAGCTGAATGCACTGGTACTGACTAATACTAGTGCATACATAGGTTAATGGTGAGAAATTGGGGTGAATACACCTTTTGAGTGGCAGAAATTTATACCAGCGATTCAGAGCTTTGGCTGGATCATTGTCATTGACCTTGGGGTTAAGCTGAGACACTGGGACGGGATGAGATGGCTTCTGCAATAGCAAGGGGCAGGAGCTGATGGCCACCCAGCTTCCTCCAGCCCTACCATTTCAAACCATGCTCTGCCAGAGCATCACACTGTAGAGTTTCACTCTCTTCTGTTTCAGATTACAGCGTGTTCAATTCCCAGCAAGTGCAGGATGAGATGGATACAAAATCCCTGGATGATATGGAGCAGAGCCTCCTGATGCTGTCAGAGACAAAGGCACCAGCAATGAGCAATACAGCCCTCTGGAAGAAGCAGGTTGCCACCATAGCAAAAGTTCATTTCCTTAGTCTCAAGCGAGAAAATAAGTGTGTGAGAGTGATGTGAGTATTTGGGGCTTTCTCATTTTTGTACGTAAATGCTCAAACCCTGTTTGAGTGACACAAAGAAAGGGCAGGGTGTGATTAATGTTCTCCCCATAGTTACATTTAAAACATAATAAGTGATGCTATCCATTACTGTTGAATGCATGCTTTTGTGGGGGGAGGGAGGTGATGTTTAGTAGTACGCACAGAAATTGGGTTGGCTTTGGCTGGATTTTAGTAAACTCCAAACTTCCCTTTCTTGCAGGTTGTTGCTTTTCCTGATTTTTCTTGTGGTTCAGATTTTACTGTTTTTCATACATCACATCATCAAAAATTCCGTCGCTGCCATCAAACTCTCCCCTGATTTGTACTTGCTGAAGCCCGGAGAGAGCTCTCACAAGTACAGGAGTCGTCTCCTGCTGCAGAACTCCACAGGTAGGAAGGCAGAGGTGCTCCTCTCTCCCCTTCTCTCTTTAAGATAGAGTTTGACAAGGTGGGGAGGGATGATGTGTACAGGTTTTGGGCCTGGGGACAAACCTTTTCCTTGTAATTAACCCAAATGAAGAGTTTCCAAGTGCCCAGAGACAGCAGAGAGTGGGTATCCTTCATGCCCCAGGGACTGATTTGGACACCTTCTTCCTCCTCCATGTTTGGTAACTTTATGCTCACTATGTCATAAAATGACCTATATGAAGGAACTGGCCCCAGAGCCATTTAGATCCATCAACATGAAAATCCTGCTAGAAAACAGTTTGGAAAATTGCTTTTTGCCTCAACTTGGGATGTTTTAAATGTGTATAGCAGCAAATTCAGGCAATAGGAATGAGTGAGCTACAGGAATTTGTGCTTAATGCAACTGAATTTCTCTGGACACCGTATCAAAGTGCTGCTGGTTTCCTGCTATTTTAGTGAATTCTCTATTCAATTGAAACTTTGAGTCTCCTGATAGTGCTCATTGGCAGCTCTGCTCCATTGGACTTGCACAAATGCATTGGAGAATAAAACCATAACATTTTCTTGAGTTCTTTGGAGGCTGTTGAGTGGGAAACCAAAATAAGGCCATTCATGTTGTTTGGAATAGCAGAGGACTCTCTTTGATGGGGTGTAAGGAAACAGCGATCTTTCTTCATAGGGTTGTACCACTGAGAAGATGCATTAGTGAGCGTTGAGGAGGTTTGGAAAAGACACGTAGATGTGGTGCTTAGGGACATGGTTTAGTGCCACCGTGGTTTAGTGGTGGCTTGGCAGTGCTGGGTTAATGGTTGGCCTTTATGATCTAAAAGGGCTTTTCAAGCTAAACAATTTCATGACTCAACATTGTTTTCTCTTGCACCAGAATCTGGTATCGATGACATTGTCCACTCTCTCGGGAGCATGAGCATCCTCCTGGAGATGTTCAATGACAGTGATTACGTCTCGGTAGCACCTCACAGCGCAGCTTTAAATGTGCTTGATCTTGAATCCAGACAGGTAAGAGAGCCAGACTGGCTCAGTCATGCCCCAGGGAGCAGGCAAGCAGCTGGGTTTGTTGTTCTCCAGCCTGAAAGGCACATATTGAGTCATATAATCAAACAATATCATATGATATTGCTTATACAAGAGGGCTGTAACAAGGACTTGTATTAACGGAATGGAAATATTATCAAATTATCAAAATGAATGTTCTCCCATAATGATAATTTTGGTAGACCAGTAAAACTTCCATCCCCTTTTTCTGCCCCCAAGGATACAAATAGCCAAGAGGAATATTGTACTTTACAAGAGACCTGGCACAGGGATTCATTTTTTTTCTTATGCTGGTTGAATTGTACAATTTGACAGAGGTATAATTCCCTTGTGCTCTCATGTGTAAAGAAAATGAGTTTCTTGGATTGTAAGTATTCATTTCAGTATGGTCACTGGAGGGGTGTGAAACAGATTTCAACATTGGGGTCGTATTTAATCTCTAGCAAAGGAACTGCTTTGCAGCATGCCAGCTCTGCCTCTTGTTCCCTTTTTTATTCATTACAAACTGTTGATACCAGTGTGACAGGGCAGCCCTTAGCTAATGTGAATTTGGGCCTGTCTGGTTTCTAAATGCATTAGGAAGAACATAGAAGTGTGGGTTGCTGTGGGGTTTGTTTTTCAGACTGTAATTGTCTGGAGCATCATTTGTCACGGTGTCGCAGTTGCATAAAACATGCTGGGAATTTATCCCAAATAATTTGTTCTCTGTGAGCATGACTGTTCTCCTGAATTAGGTGATGTGTTATAACCACCCTGGTGTGTTAAAACCGCCCTGAGCAGCCCAGAGCCTCCTGCAGAGCATCCTCTGTTGTGCAGAGATTTGTCCCCATGTTCAGGTTTAATCAAGCCCATATGAGACCCCGCTCAGGGTGTTACCCTTCATACAGAAGAATTAATCCAGCACATGCTTTCCTTTCCAGAACTATGTTTTCATGGTCGTATTCAACAGTACCATGGTGCATTCCCTGCCAGTTTTGATGAACATCATCAGCAACCTGCTCCTGCGCAATTTAAACGTGACAGAGAGCATTCAGATCTGGAGCAACCCCTTCATTCAGGTGAGCAGCACAGCAGAACCACCCTTAAAAACAGGGTGTTTGCCACCTTAAACACAGGGTAGGTGGCAAAGCATCGGAGTGACATGAAGAGGGCACTTCCCCATCCCTGGCAGTGTCCAAGGCCAGGTTGGACACAGGGGCTTGGAGCAAGCTGCTCTAGTGGAAGGTGTCCCTGCCCGTGGCAGGGACTGGAACTGGATGAGCTTTAAGGTCCCTTCAACCCAAGCTATTCTGTGGTGAAAGGTGTCAGGATTTGGCTCTGCAAAATCTTGTGAAAGAGGAGGAGAAACAGACTTGGAAAGAGGACTTGGAAAGAGGATGTTCTGTTGGGAATTCATTACAAGTTCGTTACAGGTTATCTGCAGTTCTTGGGGGCTGAATGTGAGGATGCTGGAGATCTGCTGCTTCCTGTGCAGAGCTAAGGTAGCCTTTAGGGGAGGAGAGGACCTACTGCAGGAGATAAATGCACTAGGAGTTTATTATACACACTTTCAAATACTCCAGAACTCCAGAACTTCCATAGGTATTTTTCTTCCTGCTGTGGCTCAGATGATCTTGAGACACACAGAATATATCAGCATTTACAGTCATGTTCCAGTTCTAAATGCATTTATTTTGGTCACACACATTGTAGTACTGAAGAAATCTGATTTATATTTCAGAACCTTCCAGACACAATTTTCAGGCTGGAGATCTATTTTGAAGCTGTGCTGCTGGGAATCATCATAACGGGAATGCCACCCTATTTTGCCATGGATAATGCAGAAAACCATAAGGTGAACTCCTGGGTGTTGATTCAGAGAATGCACAAGAACTTGGGATTTGGAGGAAAAATCTAAAGAGGTGTTTTAATTAGTATTTAATTAACATGGTGTTTTCTCGTCCCATTGCAGATCAAAGCATACACACAGCTGAAGATAGCAGGGCTTTACCCCTCTGCTTACTGGACTGGGCAAGCTGTGGTTGACCTCCCGCTGTTCTTCTCCATCCTTACCCTGATGATAGGCAGCCTCTTTGCCTTCCACTATGGTGTTTATTTCTATGTGGGCAAGTTCCTTGCTGTGGTGAGTGCAGTGGGGATGGGAGCACATGTAAGCTCCCTTTAGGTAGGTACTAAAAGACTGCTTTAAGGTGACAAGAAACCTGGAGAGGGGCTTTGGACAAGGGCCTGTAGGGACAGGACAAGGGGAATGGCTTTAACCTGCCCGAGGGGAGACTGAGATGAGCTCTTAGGCAGAAGCTCTTCCCTGTGAGGGTGCTGAGGCGCTGGCACAGGGTGCCCAGAGAAGCTGTGGCTGCCCCATCCCTGGCAGTGCTCAAGGCCAGGTTGGACACAGGGGCTTGGAGCAAGCTGCTCTATGGAAGGGGTCCCTGCCCGTGGCAGGGGTTGGAGCTGGGTGGGCTTTAAGGTCCCTTCCAACACAAACCGGTCTGGGATTCTGTGAAAATGCTTCATTGAGGCTGCTGGAGCAGAGGCACTGGCCAGGCTGCACCAAAGGCAAAACAGTAGTACTTTTCATGGGGAAAACCACTCACATTTTGGAGTTTCATTCAGAACTGGAATAAAACAAAGCTTTAACATACAAGGACCTTCCAAGGAAACGCTCCGTCCTTTTTTGCCCTGCTTGCTCAGTCTGCTTTGTGCTTTTTGCTGCTGATTGATAATTGCTCCCTTTGCATCAGCGTGCTGCTAATGACAAGGTTACAGTGACTTTGAACACGGAGCAGCTCCACAACGAATTGCAGTATGTGAATGAAGTGAAGAGGCTACAAGTCTTCATGTCTTTCATATTCACTGTGGGCTTCCCTGAGATGCTGGCTGTAATCGAGAAGAATCAGATTCTCCTCGCTGCTTTCCCAGAGCTCTTGAGTTAATCAGGTTTGGGATGTGACTGTTGTGCTGCAGGGCTGGTTTGTCCTTTACCCTTGCTTTCATTGCTGTGCAAATGCTGAGGTTGAAGATGGAATTCCTAATATTTGCCAAAATCTTGAGGTCCACATTTATGGGAGCCTGTGTTATTTAAACAAGGGGAAATGGTTTAAAGGAAACTGAGTGCGTTCCTGCCTATCCACATACTCTTATTCATGTCTTTAATAGTGTATATTGTATATACCAAGGTGGCAAAATATATCAAGTGAAGTAACACAGATGAATCCAGAGTTATAAAGCACACTGAAGTAATTCCAGTTGTACAGAACATCCACTCTTGCTTTCCTGAGAAACCTCTCCTCTTGTTGCAGATTTTCTGCCTGATTGGTTATGTCCCATCAGTCGTGCTCTTCACTTACGTGGTCTCCTTCACCTTTAAAAAAGTCCAGAACACAAAGGAATTTTGGTCATTTATATTTTCAGTGGTGAGTAACTTTACCTCCGTTTTGGTTAGCTGGGGAGATGGGTTATCTCCAGAGCTGTTTTATTGCGCTGTGTCCTCAATGCACAGGAAATCTGAACCGCTCGCTAATGTGAATTCCTGTCATATCCTGCATGATAAAAGCTTTAAATAACGTACCTCAAATTAGATTATTTATGCTTAGAGAGTCTGAACTAAAGGAAAATTAACTTTTTTTCCCCTTTTCTTTTGTACAGACAGCCTTGCTCTGTACTGTTGTCACTGAAGTGGCCTTTTTTCTGGACTATTACCTGATAACCACCGTCCTGCATTATGTCTTCTCCATCTTCATTCCCATTTACCCCCTTATTGGCTGCCTGATTTGTTTTATAAAGGTAAGGGGGGATACAGGAGATCATCTCCACAGTGCTTGCAAATGACTGGGGTTGGGTGGGTGTCTTTAATGAGGACGGGGCAGCAGTGGTGTAACATCATCTATAGCCATTCAACAAGTGAAAAATAGCAACTGCTGGTGAAGAGTCACCTTATCCTGAAAGTGAAGTGTTGCAGCTCTAAAATAAGGAAAGGAGCAACTCTTCCATTAAATGCCTGAAGAACCATGGATTTCTCAGCCTGTGGACTGAACAAACCCAGAAATGGGAGAGGGGTTGACTGGGAGCTGGTGGCTTTAAACCAGGAGCAGCCGCAGGGACTTTGATGGAGTTTTAGTGGTGTTGGACTTGTGCAAGCAGGGTCTTTGCAGAGCTCAGAAAGTGCTTGAGCAGTGAAACTGAAATTGGAGATTTAAGTGGATTGGAGACTGAAGTGCAGTATAGAATAAGCAGTCTCTGGTAGGTGGTTATTTACCTGGATATGTTTTTCCTCGTTGTCAGGTCTCGTGGAAAGGCAAGCGGAGGAACGGCGGATACTATGACCCATGGGACCGGCTCCTGGTAGCAGTTCTAGCTGTAAGCATGGTTATTGGATTATTTGCCATGTTTGCTGTAGAGCATTACCAGCTCCTGCTGGGAGGCCCCTTCTGTTCAGGCATCTTTATTAATAAAGATCTGATCTAATGCTGAGCATTGCTGGAGCCCGCAGCTTTTGCAACCTGTTGCAGTGTGAACAGTACCAGTAAAGCTGCTGAGCCTACCACGTCAATGTCTGATGCTACAGCAGCCTCATCAGTGGTGCCAGTATTTATCCTGGTTATTATGGGAGTCCGTGTTGATGCAGCAGAAGCTAGAGCATGGGACATCCCCTTCTCTCTCCAGAAACCCCACATAATTGCTGTTAAATCTAAGCAGGCTCTGGTTGCACATCCTCAGTGTTGAACCACAGGGAACATCTTGGAAACATGAGCACTTTTGTGGTTATGAAGAGCTGGGGCTTCTTTTCGCTCATTACACTGGTGGGATCACCTATAGGGTCATCTATAGGGCCACCAGCCTTGGAGGGCCAGCGGCTGTCTGAGTAACCAGATTGTATTTGTCTGTTTTAGCCCTATTTGCAGTGTGTGGTGTGGCTGTTCCTGCTGCGGTGTTTTGAGCTGAAGAATGGAGGGAGGACAGTGAGAGAAGATCCATTTTTCAGGTCTGCCTCTGTTGAATAGACTTTATAAAAGTAATAATCTAAAGGAGCTGCTTTTGAAAGTGATGCTGGTGATGAAAGTGGAGTATGCAGTGTATAGCTATGGGGGGATGTTGCAGAAAATGTAATACCTTTAGTTATATCCTATCCCAGGTGTCTACAGAATTTGCTCTCCTAATTTTAGTTGTCTGAAATTCAGTCACTAAAGTGCAGAAATGGGACTTTTACTTTCCTTTAAGTTATACCAGTGCAAAATCAGGAGGTTTGTAAGGACATCACCTATAAAAAAACAGGGGAACTTCCTTTCCTGTTACAACTCTCTTTACCAACAAAGAGCTCAGCATGAAGATGACATAGTTGCAGCTATTGACATCTCTTTCTGCTCTTTTGGGGCTTCTAATATGTACTGCAGAAACATGTTACTCCCAGGATTGGCAAACACAAGTTGCTTTCTGCATCAGAGCAGCAAGCAAATCTCAGCTGGATGCTGAGCAGCAGCATCACATTGTTTTCTTCCCCTTAGAAAGTGCTTTACAAAAGCCAAAACCTGGAAGTTTCCAGATGTGCCACGTGATGAGAATGAAGATGAAGATGTGAAGGCAGAGAGGCTGCGAGTACAAGAAGTGCTAAGCAGCCCCAAAAGTGAGGAGGTAACACTGTGGTGCTACCCAGAACCTGGATTTGGAGCTTTGCCAGAGTTGCTGATATCCACAGCCTCTTCTCCCTCCTGTTCTAGATGCCAGCAATCCTGGTCAGCAGCTTGCACAAAGAGTTTGATGAGAGGAAGGAATTTCTTCTGGGGAGAAAAATAAAGAAAGTGGCAACAAAACATGTTTCTCTCTGCGTAAAGAAAGGTTGGAGTTCAGCTACTTGCTGTTAAGCTGTTTTAGTTACAGCAACAACTCTTGAATCCACTTACCTGACTTCATGGGCAATGTTTTGTGTCCTCCTTTCTTTAGGGGAGATCCTGGGTTTGTTAGGACCCAATGGAGCTGGGAAAAGCACTTTAATTAATATGCTCGTTGGAGAGATTGAGCCAACCAGTGGGCAAGTACGTTATGTGCCACAAACAGAAAATGAATGTATTATTATTACTATTATTATTATTGCAAACATTCCCAAGTGTTTTTTTACTAAAACTTTACAAAACCACCTCTGAAACTTACAATACTGAGTATGGTTTGTGGTTTTTTCCTCACAGGTTCTGATGGGAGATGATGCTTTTGGCCTGCCCAGTGAAGATGACTCAGTGAAATTTGTGGGCTACTGTCCTCAAACAAACCCTCTTTGGCCAGATATTACATTGCAGGAACACTTTGAAATTTACGGTGCTATCAAAGGAATGAGTCCATCTGATGTTAAGGAAGTCATAAAACGGTAAGTAGTTTGTTATAGGCATGTTTAAGGTTAGCGATGCTTTTCTTACAGGTTGGTTTGTTGGAGGTTACTTCTGCTTTCCCCAATATAATCCTTTTTCCCTTTTAAGTTTAATTGGATCTTTCCAGCAGACTCAGCACGTGTGAGTTGTAGGTGAGGAGATACAGGTTAAACCATGCAAAATTCAACTGGCATTTGTAGGTTCATATTCTTGTTAAAGTTAAGAAGTGCTATCGACAACCTTTGCAGAGGATGGGGAGTTGGGGCTCAGAGGTGTTTCTGGGCTGTCACCACAGGCTCCCCTGGGAGAGGGGGATGGTGGGTTTTGTATGGAAGCACCCAGCTCCAATTCTGCTTATTGCTCTGCTTTTTATATACCTTATATCCAAATGTTTGTAACTGTGTTCTTCAAATGAGACTGTTTGCATGCAGTGTGATGAGGGGAAAGCCAGGCCATCACTCTCAGCTTTTCACATGCGGTTCTCCCCCTTCTGCAGCATCTCAAGTGCCCTGGATTTAAAAGATCACCTGCAGAAGACAACAAAGAAGCTGGGAGTGGGTCTAAAGCGCAAGGTACGGGGAAGCTGCTCAAGCTGCCCATGTGAGGTGTCCTTAGCATCCATGGGGTCCTTACCCTGTTCCTTTGCCTTCCTCCCAGCTGTGCTTTGCCCTCAGTATGCTGGGCAACCCACGGGTCACACTCTTGGATGAGCCCTCGACTGGGATGGATCCAAAAGCCAAGCAGCACATGTGGTGAGTGCTGCCAGGGCTATGCTGGCCACAGGCTTGTCTCTGCCCAGTTTTATGTGTGTGTTATCCCTGTTAACACTAGGGAGAGCCAAAGACAGGGAATAATGAATGCATCCTTAGTGCCAGGTGCACTTCATCTGTGTCCTCTTCCAGAACAGCTTGGAGATTTAAAGCTTAGAAGTGAAAAGAAATCTTCAAAGCAATATAAGGAGTGTAGATTTGAGTCATGTTTGTGAAAAATTCACGTGTTAATTATAGTAGTGTTGGCCCATAAAATACAGGGTTTGCGTTTGACCGTCACAGTCCTCTCTTCCTGCTAACCCAGGCTTTACTGTTTCATGAGAAGTGTTTTATTCAGGGGTTTTCTTGGTTGTGTTTTGCAGGCGAGCAATTCGAGCAGCGTTTAAAAACAAGGAGAGAGCAGCAATCCTGACCACTCACTACATGGAGGAGGCAGATGCTGTCTGTGACCGTGTGGCCATCCTGGTGTCTGGGCAGCTCAGGTACCAGCGAAGCCCTTCCTGCAGGGAGGGTAGGACAGCAGCCAACTAGAATATATTGCTAAAACTATAGATAGACAGTTTATTATGCACCTTAAACTTGGAGCAAAATTAAGCTTTAAGCTACAGTAAATGGTCTGTAAGGGGTTAAGCTGCTTTTTGAGTGTGTTGTAATATGTGCGACTCTCCTTTTCTGTCTGCAACTGGTAGATGTATAGGTACGGTCCAACACCTGAAGAGTAAATTTGGCAGAGGATACTTCTTGGAAATGAAACTCAAAGAAACAGCAGATGTACAGCAGGTGGAGTATCTGCAGAGCCAGATTCTGCACATCTTCCCGAACGCAAATCGCCAGGAAAGGTGAACAAGTGCATGGAAAAAGTTGATGTTATTAAAGCCCCTGATTCCTCAGCAGTTCCTTGGCGCTGAGGAGGGAATGCCAGGATGGTAAAACTTACACCAAATAGTTACACATGGCTTAAAAAACAAGACAAGGGAGGGTTTTGCAGGCCAGCAGAAGCTGCCAGGCGATGGCTGCGAGCCCTGCTTGCAGATGTTCAGCACGGAGGAAGCAAAACTCCATTTCTGCATAACTGTTGCCTGACGGCTTCCTCCTCAGTTGGGGCCCTCGGGAAATGGGTAAAATCTGAGTCACTGGCCCTTGTCTGGAAGTGCTTCAGCGTTTTTGGGGGTACCTCAGGGTTTGAGGGTTGGTTGGGTGGTTTTCTGCCAACAGCTTTGATTTGCTGTACGAACTCAAGGGTCTGGCTTGGTGAAACTCTCCAGAAGGGCACTGGGGACATTGTGTAAGGAGTGTTCCTCAAATGGGGGAGATCTGAAGGGGAGGGTTCAGTTTACAGAAGCAAATGTGTGGGGTAGAGCAGCTCTCTGTTCTGGAGTGTGGGTTGCGGGAGCCACTGCATGATGCAGAGTCCCGGTAGACCCTGTGGCCTCTGCTGGAGTTCATTTGAAAGGCAAAACCTCACGACCACAGGAGTTCCAGGCAGTGATTTTTCTTTCATGAGTTTATAAGAGAATACAAGTGGTTGAATCCAAGCTGAAGAGCATGAAACACAAAGCGGTCTCAGGGGATCACAGCTGATGCACCTGGACCTGGGTCTCTGTTAGGGTTATAAACCAGCTGGTCTGGAGCTGCATCATTCCTGTTGTCTTGTATGATGGTAACTAGTCAAAATGCCTGGAGTAACCTTAAGAAAATGAATTTAAATTCCTTCAGTTGGATGCTAATTTTTTTGCTTTGAGTAGTCTCACCTGAAGCTGTATCTTCTTTGTTTCTGTGTTGCAGCTTTGCTTCCATTTTGGCATATAAAATTCCTAAAGAAGATGTACAGTCACTTTCACATTCTTTTTCTAAGCTGGAAGAAGGTAATTAAGCACTTGCCATGCATCACATCCAGAAATCATTTCCCCCCCCATAACCAACACATTTGCCATGAGGTGGCACTTCTGCATTGCTGTTCCAAATCTATTTGATTTATGTTTTCTATTATTGTTGCTGTCCCGCCTCTGTTTTGTGTGAAATTGAGAGTAAGCACTTGTACCAGCTTAGAATGCTTTAAATCCAAAGGTGTCAGATAGTGAAGCATCCCTAAATATGCTCTCATTAATTCTTTCAACAGTAAAACATGCCTTTAACATTGAGGAGTACAGCTTTTCTCAGGCAACACTGGAACAGGTATGTTAAAGCAAATGGTACTTTGTGGAAGTAAACCCTGCCAGGCAAAGGTGTTGCAGGTCTTTTGATGGGGTTTTTGCAGGCATCTGGGGTGGATTCAATTTGCATTGGCTCTATAGAAGGTAGAGGGGATGGGGAGCCCTGTGCAGGCAGCTTGTGCCCTATGCCTGGCTTTCAGGCAGCTGGGGCTGCTCTGTTGATGCCTGTTTGGATATTTTTGGGTACCTGAAATTCCCTTTTTTAAAGCGAATTGGGACAGCCAGTTCCTTGAAGCGGAGGGTAAAGCTGAGGCTTAATATTGCTTATTCTGTATTAGTTATTGCTGACCGTAAATGTCCTTCAGCTTATGTTTGGTTCAGCTTCCTTTTCACTGTTCTCCTGAAGAACTGAGTTGGGAGGGTAGGAGCAAGGAGAACAAACCCCAGATTACTAAAAACTTCCTACTTGGCCATGAAGCGAGACTTTCAATACTCATGAGGCTTTTAGCATGAATTCTACTAAGGAAGTTCCTACAAGCAGCATGGTGTATTCACTCCCTTTGTCTGCCCCAGGTTTTTGTGGAGCTTGCTAAAGAGCAGGAGGAGGAGGACAGCACCTTTGGCACCCTGAACAGCACACTGTGGTGGGAGAGGACACAGGAAGACAGAGTTGTTTTCTGAGCTCCTCATGGTCCAGACCTGCTCTGCAGCCGGTGTGTTGAGCCAGTGGTGATCCTCTGTGCAGACATCGGGGCATATGTGTGGGAAACACCCGAGCTGGGATGGAGAAGGGAGTTGTATTTGGAAGCACGGAGCACGTTGCACCACCCTGGCCTTAGGAATATCGCTGCAATAGCGGTGAGCATCCCCGCTGTTGTTCTGGCTGACCTGAAATTCCTCCTCCCTTTGCTGTTTCCCAGTTTGCATTGAGCAAGAAGATGCTGCCACGACAGTCGGTCATCTCCTGGTGCTGGTGGCTTGTGCAGGAGCACCAGCCTGCCTTCCTCCCTCAGCTGTGCTGTGCTGAGGTTGGGATCCTTACTGGAAATCCTGCATCTGAGCTAAACCAGTTGCTGTTGGAGCATCCTGCCCTGTGGGACCTGCTCACTGGGTATTGCCTTGCCCCATGCCCTTGGCTGGGTATTGCTGCCTGCCCAACGAGGTGCCATGCAGAGACATATCCCTGCAAGGTCTGGTTATTCCACCGGTAGTTCTGTACCTGCTTATGCTTAGAAGATGTACCTACTTATAAGAGAGGGGCAAAACCACTCCAAAGTAATCGTATTCACTGCAAAGAGGGTCCTGAATACCGCTGCGAGCTTAGCTTGGTATCCAACCAATGTGAAAATGTTCCTTTACACATATGATATGGCACTTGACACACACATTCCTTTCTGCTGTCAGCTGTGGATGATTTCTGCAGCTGGTATGGGAGGCACTGGTGTTTGTAATGCATGCACTGTAGGGTTCAAGGGGTGTACAGAAGTGGATGCTTTCCCCTGCTTGGTGAGAGTACAAGGGCATAACTGTCTAGCTACGGGGTTTGCAGAGATGTGAGTATTCGTTTGCAGAGATGTGAGTATTCCCTGTCTTCATTATAAAGTCCTAATTCTTTCATTGGGTGTAACAACATGTATCCTGCCAGTTGCTTTTAGAGGCAGTCCTTCTTAGATGTCTTCCTTTTCCTTGACAGTGATTTCATAAGTACGTGCAACAGTATTTCCTAATCCGTCTTTGTTGTGATAGCAGTAAGTAATGCAGCAGTGTGCTCAGCACAGGAACGTTTGCTTTGTCTTAGAAGTGCTAAGAAAAGCAGAATAGGTGGTCCTTTAGCCTAAGGTATGGCAGATGTAAGAAAATATATATATTTTTTGGCTTTCTACACAAAGCTGTCATCACTTCTTTTAGTTTTATAAGGTAAGATTAAAGATTGCTAGCAGTTCATTGTGTTCTGCAATGAACAAATATAGAGATGCATTTATATCAAGACATTGGCTTCATAAGTCATATCAATTATGCATCTTCGCATTAGAATTAGAAGAGACCTTTGTTTTAATTGCAAAAACTCAAACTATGGGTTAAGGCAGAGTTGTGTGTCCCAACTGTTTGTATTTATCAGGCAATAATGTATGTTACACGTCTGATAGTGATTTGTCAGCATATTGAGCCCAAACCTGTTGTCATTAATTTCTTACTTTACTATGGGGAGATGTGAACTCCTTATGTACCACCTTTGCTTCCTCTTCTGTACCCATAGATTGCATCAACATGTTCAGGTTTTGTTCTGTAGTTAACATTTGAGCCCAAGAACTGCAGGAACATGTGGACATCCCATGTGCTTCCCCAGGGGAAGGTCAAGAGCACAGACCATGAACCTTCCTGTTTTGAGGAGCCCTCAGCCGTGGAACTTGCATACGCCCTAATCTCCTGTGCTGGAAACAGAATGGAGGTAAAGAATGGGATTAAAGCACCAGCATGTAAACTGCAGCTCCAGTTTCAACCTTTCTAGGAGCGAAGCTTCCCTATAAGAAAACTAAAATGACCAAAATTCAGCTCTTTTATTTAGCCCCTGGGAACCCCCATCCCATTGCTCCCAATTGCATCCCTGCTGCTGCCATCTCTGAGCATTTTCCTTTATTTGGAGCAAAGGTGGGACCGGGAATTTTGTCTTAAGATGCTTTCCCATGTATGTACATACAAGTTAGGAGTCTTCTCCAAATCCCACCTTTCTTGCTTCCATCTCCCTTTTAATGGTGTTTCAGCTGTCATGTGCACATCCGTCCAGCAATGTACAGAGCTCTCTGTGAACTTAGCAAAGTATAGCTGTGACCTGTTAGCCTTGATGCCTTCTTTTAACTTAAAGTCAAAGTTAATAGTCTGTAAAATAGCTCTGGACTGCCTGGATAACATCACCCCATTTCAAACACTTTCTTATTTCCTAATGTTTCAATTGGATCATAAGAAAGCTTCTATTAGCAGCATTATTTGCTCAGCTTGGTACTGATCTTGTTTACTCTGGAGTTACCCAGTTGATGGTGGCACTGTATTTATGCAGCTACACATCCAAAGAATTTGGCTCCTTAGATGAACTATGTGTTTGAGTGGGATCTTTTTGATATGGGGACACAGTCAATGTGGGACAAGATGCCGCCTCAAACACTGATGTAATCATAGTGGATTGTATCAGAAGTCTTTCAGAGTGTCATACGATGGCTACACTTGCCAGAATAGGGGAAAACATGCAAAATTACATTCCCAGGGGATTCTCTGGTTTGAGAGCTTTATTCCTGCAATTTTAAGTCCCTTTTTTCATGCCAAATCACAGCCGCACAATACACACACCCAGGTTGTGCTCTAGCAGATAGAACTAAGGCAAGGCAGCTGGATTCAGGCTGACTGTGGGACTTGGAGTAAATCAGTTCAGTTTATGCCTCTGTTACCGGTTCCAATGGGTTTAGTTACCTTGCAGGGTGGTTGTGAGAAATAGTTATCCAAAACTTGGAAGATGCATTTGCTTTGTGGTGTTATTATAAGGTTGTATTTTTCTATGGAGGAATTTAATGTGTCTGATTTCATTTATGTCCCCAAGAAAAGCCTTTATTTAGAAAGCTCTCTGTATAGGAAGTAATGTCTCTTGTGTAGGCAACATCCAGTACTCTGGTAGCAGACACAGAAGGCAGGTCTGAAGGTGACACATTGGTAACGCTCCTCCTGATGTTGCTGTTGGGCACTTTGAGTCATTTGGAGTTTAATTTATCCACTTGTGTGTCTTTTACCACTTTGTTGTGTTTGTAAGGTCGAGGTTTTTCCTTTCCCAACAGGAAGTACTACCAAAATAAAGATGGATTGGCTTGTTAAATGCTTGTGTTTCTATCATGCGTGTGCTTTGATGCTAGAAATAAGGGGGTTGATTTCAAAAGCCTTTGCTGTTCCTGGGGTGCAGTAAGGCTTGCAGGTGAGTGGGCTCAGGCAGAGCATGGGGGGTACATACAGCTGGGGGTGTCAGGCTCCAATAATTCCATATTTTAATTGAATTCAGGGAATTGCAGCGTTGAGACACTTGGGGTTTGACCACCCACAGACAGATGAGCTCAGCCCAGCTTCAGGCTAGAAGTGACCCCATGGCAGCTGCGTGCTCCTGGCACACCATGTCCTGCATCTGCAGGATGAAGCTGTTCATCCACTTGACAATGAACCCCAATGAAAAGATAATAACCCATTTTTGTGGTTGGAACCTAGGATGAGCTTGCTTGGCTGGCTGGCTGGGTGCTTATGGGGGTGTGTGAAGCTCGACCATGAAACAGGGATGAAGCACCCTGCTTGCTCCTCGGCTGCAGTGTGGGACTGGCATGACCTGCTGCTGAGGGGGAGGAGGAGGTCCACCTTCAGCCCTATGGGTCACTTCAGGACCTAGCAAAATGAAAGAGGATTGTGCTCCCTGAACCCCCCAGTGAGGAGGAAAACAACCCCAAAAAAATTAATTTTGAGAATCTGAATTTGGGTGTAGTTTTGGGGTTAAAATGCATTTTTCTGTAGATAATGTGCAGGTGTGCCAGGGCTCCACACTGCACCAGCAAACTGTGGCACAGGGTTTGTGTCAGACAAGTAGTGTTTTTGTAGTGAAGTGCATCCCAGATGTGCTTTCTGCAGCAATGAGCAACCTTCCTCATTCTCCCCTTTTGCCCAATGGGAAGTAATGCAGGGAAAGGCTCTGCTCCTCTCCTAAATAAGCTCATTCCTTGTAAATGAGTAAATTGGCAGCTGCAGATCTACAGCCTTTTGTTAAGCAACAACCAGATGGCTTTTGTGTTTTTAGGTTTTTAGTCGGCTCTGCAGATCAGATGCAGCGTTTTCAAGCTGTTGAAATTCCAGGACAACCAAACTCCTTCAGTTAGCTGAACTGTGTGGCTCTGCACTCATTTGGAGTGTACCCTGGCATATCTCTTTTCCTCGCCTGCCTGTTGTGAGCACAGATGCACTGGGAAGCCGTTTCTTAGAGCACCCAACAACCCCCATCCTGATTCCAGCTGTGAGGCAGCTGCTGGAAAAGCTGCCACAGTGGAAAGCTGTGGAAAAGGAGTGGAAAACTAAATATATTAAAACCAAAGCAGAATTGAGAAACAAAAATCCCACTGGTCCTTAGGCACCGGATTTGCCTCTGGAAAGGAGGGAGCTTCCTCTGCTCAGGCTCTGGGGAGCTGAGATGTGAAGCTTCCCTCCAGAGAAGCTCGGGCAGGGATGAGGTTGCTTTGCCTCAGGAGCTTGCATTCACCCCATCTCAGGACACCAGCTCCTGGTAGAAACATGCTGTTGTATTGCACACAATGCACGAGTTCTGTTAAGTGCTGCACAACGCAGTGTTAGTATACCCAGGTGTTAGGCTGGGTGGCTGCAGGTGTTGCTCCCCAGTTTGGGTCGTTGCTCCAGAAGCACTGAGAGCATTCCCACCTCCGGGACCAGGCTCTGACGTCAGGCTGGAGAGGGGCAAGGCCATCGGGCTGTGATACAGCTTTGAACCCTCTCCAGGGCTGCGAAGAGGCAAAGAACCCAGGCACCTCAGCGCTGGAGGAGACCTGTTCCCGATGGAAAGCACATTACCAGGTAAGGAGCTTCATTTCCCCCTTTTGTTAAGGGAAAAACTCTGCCTATGGCACTTTCCCGCAGCAGCTGCGTTTGATCGTTTTCCGTCCTTACTATTTTAATCGTGTCATGCTGTAAGAGCTGCACTTTCCAGCTCTGTTCTCTGGCAAACACTAAGCTTCACATCAAAATGTTTAAGAGGCAAAGAAGCAAAACTATTCTTCTTTTCTGGCTGTGATTTTGGTTCTCGCTGCTGATGTACTTTGGCTCAAGACGAAGCTGCAGGTTGAGCACAGGCTCCTTCCAGTTAAGTATCTCCCCCCCACCTCCAGCCTTGCCATCACCAATACAAAGGCTTCTACAAGCACAGACCCCCAAACTTCACTTCTCTATGAATTAAAGTGTTGAACTTTGGTGCAGAGCAGGCTTAGAGCTGTTTTTCCTCCAGTTTGGAATTTAAAACTGTGTGTTAAAGAGCGGAGCCAGTACAAACCTCTCCCATGTTTACCAGGAGTTAGACAGGGCTGCGTAGGGGTCAGATGCCCGTCTTTGTTTTTGCACTGACTGGCAAACAGCAGGGTTTATAGTGAGCACGTTCACCTCTGTGCTCTCCACGTGCAGGGGTTGATCGTTGGCTCTTGGAATGCTGGTGGCTCCTCTGGGAAGGAGCACGCTGCTTTCTTCATAGCCAGCATCGAAAGGTTCCTGCCAGCGCTCCCGAAGAGCTTTTAGGAGCTCATCACAATATGCTCTGTTAGGTTATTATTAGAGGGGAAAAGAAGCCTGAAGAGGTGGCAAATGGGAAATCCCTGCGATGGTAAATAAACAAAGTAGTTCTTTGGGACATGGCTTTCTGGGACAACCTTCGGAATAGCAAGGACAGACACAGCATCCCAGTAAAAGGGGAGTGTGTTCCTGGAGAGCAAGAAGTTTGGGTGCATTTAGTGAGCCCTGGGGAAGGGAAATGCTTCCAGAGGCATCCAGTCTCTAACAAGTGATGCTCTTTACTGGTTTAAAGCTTCTCAAACACCATTGCCTCTAAATACATTTCTGATGCTTGGTTTTGTCTTCTGAATCAGCAAGTTTGAATTTCAGGTCTTGTAGAGGTGTGAGTCCCACTTATGTTTCCTGTCTTTTGATATCTAATTGAGAGTTAAATTCTTCTTGAGGCAGTCTGTGCAGTATTTGCAGGCAGCATCACTTGTTTGAACTTCTGGCTTTGTGTTCCCAGTATTTGCTTCTTGCTCCACAGGCAAAAATAAGATTAGAACTAGTAGAAATTTAGTTAGAATTTCCTAAAAGCTTTCAGAATTGCTCCATCTTTAGTTTTAATGAAGTGTTTGTTATATCTGCAGACATTCAGTCAGCTCTTGCAAGGGCACAACGTTTTCCATGTTATCCAAATACTCCAGCGTGAGCCCTTGTTTACTGCCCCAACATCCCTGGGCTGCTGCTTGAGTTCACTGCAGCTGAAATCCAGACCTGGGCAAAAAATCTCTAATGCTTCCTAGAAATCCCTTCCGGATTGCCTTTAACCTTCACTGCAGGCTGCAGCAGGGAAGCACAGGAAAGAGCTCCAGGCAGGGAAAGCAGAGCGCCAGGGAGATAAGCCTTGTGCTAACAGGCAAGAGAATAAACAGGGATCCTGGATCCATTGCCCCTGGAGTATGCAAATATTGAATTCTTCCAAAAACAAACAGTGAAGGGAACAGAGTAGTAAAACCATTTATTAACTCCAGCTGCCCAATGTGTGCAATCGGGAAGTGATGTCCAAGGGGAAAAGAGCACTGAGCTTTTGAGCTTGCTTTGATTTCTTTTGGTTCCAGCCATTATAAAGGATTAAAATATAACAACATGTTCTGAGGTTCCCTCCCCTGCTCTCTTCCTGGGGAGGTTGTGAAACTGGTTGCTCTGAAGTTGCTATTGTTTTTGCACAGGATATTTGCTGCTTGGCCGCATGGTTAATATGTAGAAATAGGAATATCCCCCAATAGATACCCCCTGGTTAGTATTTCAAAGGATATAAAGAAACACATTGGTGTGTTAATGCTGCCCTGCCCTGTCTATCCCAGAGCTATAATTCATTATATTAGCTTTTGGGTGAAAACAGAACAAATCAACTCCTTTTAGCACTCAGAGCTGGACTTGACCCTGCAGCAGATCATGCATGTATTAAGTATTTTGAATAACTGTATAAAAAAGAACATTAAAACGTAGAACTGCTTTCTTCTATATGATTCTATTCTATATGCCATTCAATCTTCTCACGTCTTTAGTACAGGACAAACTGGCTTTTCCCTGCTAATTTTGTGTACATGAAGAATCAGACTATAGCCATTTGAATGCCTCTTTCTGCAAAGCCTCTCTGGATGAAGGATGAATCTGTGCAAGTGGAAAAGGCTGCTTAGTCCGACCAAGGTCTCTGTTCCCTTGGGTTATCTTGGACTGTTTCCTTCCAACTTCTCCTTGGTTTGTCCAAACTGTAAAATGGAGGGAAGTTCTTAACCTTTGGCATAGTATTGGTGTTTACCTGAATGAATATGTTCACTTCCAGTGACCTGTTTTATTCTATGACTGTATTCTTAATAATTATATTTTCTTTCTCTTCCTAGATGGGAAAATGCAGAGGATATTCAAGAAAGCCTCAAAAATACTTCAGCAAACCCGAGCTCTCCTATGGAAAAATATCCTTCTGGTGTGGAGAAGGAAGACAGAAAGTTTTCAGGCAAGTATTGGTTCTCTCAAAGGTTAGGATTTCCACTACAGATGATTTTTACTTTGCACTGTTTTTATGCTGGGGGATACATGAGAAACCTCAACTGGTAATGTGGTTCTCTGGAAAATGTCAGGCACTACAATATCACAGCGTAAGAAGGTCTTGTTACAAAGCTGGCTTGTGGCTTTTGGTTGTTGATCTCGTTTCGGCACTGCCCAGAGGAACACAGTGTCCAGCTCATGGTTACGGGTATAAAATCATCAGCAGTCCTCATTGGCTCCAGTGCTAAGAAAACATGTTTTTCACTTCAAACATCTTCATATTTTAAAGTTATTATACCTGTGAAATGGTTCTTCATCACTTATGAAAGGCAGCATTAATGGCTGGAGGAGCTGGACCATGCATAGCAGAGCTGGATGAGGAGAGTCCTTGAAGATGCTTCCCGTACCACCCACCCCCCAAGTCATTGGGCTGTGACTCACCTCTGCATTGCCTCCCTTTCACTAGGAGTGGATCACATCAGTGGTTTTCCTCTTAATAATACAAACATCAGCAAATATGATATTCCACTACCCGCGTCAAGAAATCCCTTATGAGTTCCTGGGATGGTTGGATGATCCAGCCTTCAACACCACTGGAGTTACACTTGCATACACACCTGTAACAACCACCACCAGGCACATAATGAGCAAAGTGGCTTCAGATTCTGCAATGACAGGTAATGGTGCTCTTAAATCCTCGGTATAGTTGCACAGTCTGAACTGACCCTTGTGTAGTCACTGTGTGCAGGGAGAGAAGTGTTTGGACGGCACAGTTCTTGAGGATACAGATTGTGGCTGATGCCCATTTTCATGTTTAATAAATGTAATAATGTAAAATAATCAAAGTCTCAGCTGTGGTGGTTTTAGTCTTCTGTTTTCCCTTCTTTTTTAATGCCAGGTATAACAATAGAAGAGGTGGACAATGAGCAAGAACTGGAAACAAGAGGAATTTCGGAGGAAGACATCATTGGTGTTGTTTTTAAGGATGACTTCTCCTACTGTCTCAGATTTCAAAGCTACAGCGTGGTGTCTCCAAATGATGCCTTTGAACACATCGGTAACAAAATAAACAGAACCAGGGGACTTGATTTTACATTAAGAAGTGCTTAGATGGATCTCTGTGATACCATGCCACTGAGCAGGGATCAAAGGCTCTATATGCTAAGTGCTTTTGACAGATATTAATTAGAATTTGAGGGCTTGTTTATTTAGAAGGAAACAAATGTCAGAGAGAAGAGCTTTTAAGAACACGTTAGCCACAGTCCTTTTTGTTCCTTTCCTTTCTATGTCTCGCCATGTCAGATCATGCCTGGAAAATGAGCGTTGTGTGTGCACTTATGTACATCTAACATATACTGTATGGGCATATATTTAATAGATTAAAGCATAAATCTACATGCACATTTGTCCACACTACTACTACTGTGACCAAAAGCATTCTTATTTACTGACTCAAAGTAGTAAACTATCCAAATCAAACAGTAGCCTTATTATGAGATGAAAATCAAGTGAGTTCATCAGTTGATGGGGGGAAAAAAGAGAAGTATTTTGCTAAGGACTGGTCTTGGAAAATGGAAATGCTGGAGAGGTCGTTTGTCCTGTCTACACAAGCTCTTTACAGATATGACCCCAGCTCCAGTGTGCTCAAGGTTTCCTAAAAGAGCTTCTCTCCTGCTTTCAGCATTGATTCTTGATTTCCTGACCTTTAGGTCAATTACATTTTCAAACCTACAGATTATACATAAGAATTTTTATATATATGGAAATACATAAAATTCTTCATTTATTTTCTTTCAGATACCTGCTCCAATTTTTCATCAGGTACCTGCAGCGTTCCCTTGTACTGGTATGCAGGTTTCCTATTGCTGCAGTCCAGCATCGATGCAGCAGTGATAGAAGTAGGTGTGATCATGATGGCAAATAACATTTTCTGTTTATAACAACAAAACCCAAACCCAAACCAGTTCATTTTCTGTGACCATTATCTTTTTAAACAGGGACATTCAAAAGAAAAAAGAACGATAGATCATTCTTCTTGCTCAAGGCAGCGTTAGTCTTTATTACAAGGCGATACAAAGAGATACTAAATACTGATGTCATTTGCCACTTACAAATGAAATGTTGTTACTGACAGACTAATCATAAACACTTAAGAGAATCTGTTTGTTCTGATGTTGGCTGTTTCCTTGCAGCAATTTAAATGAATGGCTGATTTCTTTCCTTTAGATGAAAACCAACCATTCTGTGTGGGAAGAGATGAAGTCAATCAGTGGCGTTCGTCTGAAGTCGCCCTCAATCAAGCCTGTCTATAAACTGGATTATATTCGGTTCATTGTTTACGTTATATTGTGCTTCTCCCCATACATGTACTTTCTATCAGTGAAAGTTATAAGAGAGAAAAAGAAGCTGAAGGTGTTAATGCAAGCAATGGGTTTGCAAGATATTGCGTTCTGGTAAGTCTCATAGAAATAAATAGGGTAACTACGGGAATTATGTATACAAGATGTATACTAGCTTGTGGGATGGATGTGGGTCTGGTAACACTGCTCAGCTGAGAAGAGTAACTCCTCAGACCCAGCAGCAATCACCTGCAATCACCTTAGGGCAATCAGATGCCCTGTGGCTCTTTGCTGGCACCATTGCATCTGCAGAGATTTAGGTAGGCACAAGACATGGATATATCTACGCAACCTGCTCTAGCGGAAGGTGTCCCTGCCCATGGCAAGGGGTTGGAACTGGATGAGCTTTAAGATCCCTTCCAACACAAACTATTCTATGATTTGCACCTTTCCATTCTGGAAACTGCAAATAGAAGTGTGTTTGCAGTATTTCAAGTGTGTCTTATATCACACGTTGGCTATGTCAGGGCAAGCGCTGTCATGTACAATGGCAAAAATAACCATGCCTTCGTTTGTAGGTTATCCTGGAGCTTGCTGTACACCGTTTATGTTTCAATCACAGCAACTCTGCTGACACTGATTACCATTTCAGGAGTTATCCACGACCACAGCTTTTTTGAAATATACTTCTTTTATTTCTTTTATGGCACAGCATCTGTAAGTCTGCTTTTGTTTTCTTAAATGGTGCACAAACCTTTTCCTAAGTAAAACATCTGAATCTCAAAGGCTACAGAGTGCTCTGGGGCTGGGCATTATATGAGAAAGTAACAAATACTTCACTACTGGGATTTATTGTTATAATGTGTAGGCTAAGATCTCCCTCATTATATTTTGGGGGATTCAGGCTTGAAATCAGAGTAAAGAGAGGTGGTAACATCAGCATTAATGGGAAGGCTGGGGCTCTACCACCTGGCATCCAGCCTCCTAAGGAGGATGAGGGGTCTGGTCTCTCTGCCCCTATAGGCCTGTTTGCTAAAAGATAAAAGCCTTGGGATGTGCCAATTGCACCTGTAGGGGACAGCTGAAACTCAGCTGAGTCTCTGAATTTGCTCATTGGATTTTCATATTGGTGTATTTAACCACCAGCAGAAATACATCCTGCTAACTGCCGGTTTTCTCTGCTGCAGATTCACTTCTGTTTTATGCTCAGCTCATTGTTACAGCAGCCAAATATTGCCAGTTTTGTGGGCTTTGTCCTTCATGTCCTCTTCGGATTGCTGGGCTTTTTGACATTGTTTGAAAAGCTACCATTGTATTTGGAATGGATTTTAAATCTCTTCAGTCCTTTTGCCTTTACAGCCGGCATCTCACAGGTATGTCAACCTCACAAGTATGACAGGTATGTCAGCTGCATCCTGAATTTATCAGCTCTGTGTATATCTTTAATTTGAATCTCTGGAAAATTATCCCAGCAGTGGGATGTGTCTGGTGGGTACCAACATCTGCAAGAACCATGAGGTCTTGAAGTGCTGCCTTAGCAACTATTATGTGCATCACTCTTCTGGCGCAACAACTTTGAATTGAGCTTACTGAAGCACTTCTGATACTTGTGGTCATGAGACAGTATTGCCCTGCTTGGAAACAGCATCATGATTATGAGTGGACGTGGCTTTCTGATGAAAATGGTCATGATGACACAGCAGTGTATTACAGTACTACACAGCACATAGTATTTCTGGCTAAAGGAAGTGTTGCATCTGACTTGCGCTATTTCATTTTCCCTTAGATGTTAAAGTTAGACAAATATGGACCAGCCTTTACGCCAGAATTGTACCCTTTCTTTAACTTGTACCTCCTACTGAGCCTGGACAGTGTCTTGTATTTGCTGTTGGCCATCTACTTCGATAAGGTTTTGCCTGGTGAGTAGAAATGTGAGGGAAAGAATACAAATTTCCTTGCATTTTTGTTCAATAATCCTCTCCCTTCATAGGGAGAAAGTTGCCAAAGGGGTCATGGATAGACTGAGAAAACAGATCTACATGGAGCATCAAAAAAGGTGTCCTGATAGTGAGCAGGTTTTGGTTGATATTTCACCCCCTCTGTTTCTGAACCAGGCAAGTATGGAGTACCATACCCACCTTTGTTCTTCCTGAGACCATCATACTGGTGCAAGCCCAGGAGTGGATACATGGGGGTAGAAGCTGGTAGTGACAGTAGCCACAATCCTGTCCTCAGCAATAACATCGAGCCGATGCCTCCAGGCTTTGATGGGAAGGAAGCAATCAGGTAAAAGCTCCTGTAGGCATGACAAATACAACACTACTTGTTGTGTACGACTCTAGAGGGCATAGCCATATTGCACCGATAAATGTTAGACTGAGCCATTTAACATGTATAGGTAAGGTTAGTGATAAGCATGTGAAAAGGGGAGGGTTTGTTCGGTGTTTCATTCCACTCCAGAGCTGGATTTGAAGGTTTTTTGGGCATGTGCATCCTCAGTGCTAGGGACCAACTCGCTACCCTGCACTTTCCTCTTTGCAGAACAGCACCAGTGAGTCTGACCCCTTCACCATCACCTTTAAAACACTACTGATGGAGTGTGCTGCATACAGTACTGTCATTTACATCCTTTTGGAGCTTGTTTGGCCTATTGCTGTTGCTATCCATTGCATGTTACTAGAAAGCAAGTATATATCTGCTAAAATAATAGCCAGGTCATTGCTTTTAATTATATGAGCACGTGTTGCTACATTCCATAGGGCTTTCTGCTTCATTCAGTAAGTGTTCACTGAGTTTGACTTTGAAACCTTTTAAGCGCCTTTTAGAAAAGCTCGTTCCCTAATTCTGCTTCTAAGAGTACAAGAAATGGATTCCAGAAAGCAATCCCTTCAGCTGATAAGGAGCAGGACCAGTCTGAGGAGGAGGTTGAGAACCATTCTTGCAGCAGTTTTCCAAGGTTGTTTGGAGGCAGGAAACATGCCATAGTAGTGAGATCCAATGGTAACGGCTTGCTTACCTTTCCTTTAGACTAAACAACATTAAAAAAACATACAAGAAGAAGGACAAGAGAACAGAAGCTCTAAGGGGTAAGAGAGGTTTTGTAATGCTTTTAATTTCATTTTCCACTAGATACGAACCCAAGCTGCTTTGGAATTTACTGGATGTTCTTAAAGCTGCCTCCAGCACTGTCAAAAGCCATTTTGCATTGGTTATTGCTGCTGGGGTAAATGACTGTCCCATTTCCACCTGGTTATTCTCTTCCTGTTCACTCCAGGGAAGTAAATATTTATTACTTCTTTGCAACAGTTTAAGTGTCCTTAAAAGCTGTGGCTTCTGCAGCAATGAACCACTTGAGAAATCCCCTCTCAAAGCTCCCTTTCTAACTGTAAACTACTCCGGGCAAACAGAACTTGTTTCTTTGGTCCCTGGCTGTAGCTGAGGCTGCTGTCACTGCCTGAGCCGTGTTCTCCACGCACTTGTGCATCTGCCAGCTGCAGGTATGCAGGTGGTTGGTATAGGTACGTATAGGATGTTTGTTAGATGCCTTTGTTTAGCAAGATCTCCAAGTGATGGTGAAAGCATCAATATGGTCTCAAAGGTTTATATTGGCTGACAAAACTCCCCACAACCCACAGAAATACAAAATAAGCCTTTTCTTTTTCAAGGAAGTAAGGTAGCAAAGTGTGGCTGCTTTGGAATAACTTGAAATCTCACGTGTTGGAAAGGCTATGGACTCTTCTCTTTCTGTGGACTTTCTCTTGAGCCATGCTAAAATAAAAGGTTCTGAACCCCATAGAAAACCAAAGCCAGAATTCTTTGTATATTGAAGTTAATACACTTGTTCTCTCCCTTCACGGCTGCAAGTTCCTAGCTAAGTTTAGTCCCAGCTTCTGAAGATGTAATCCATAGTTTTGTATCTGTGGTTTTGCCTCTCAGTTTCAGAAGTGTCACTCCTCTGTCATACTTGGCAACGAGCTACAGGTACAAGTCTGTTTCTTACAAACTTCATGCCAATGTTATCCTAAATGTTATCCTATTTCTTTTCCAGGTTTGTCCTTAAGTATATATGAAGGCCAGATCACTGCGTTACTTGGTCACAGTGGATCTGGAAAAACTGCTCTCTTAAATGTGCTCAGTGGATTTTCCAAGCCTTCAGCAGGTAAAGTGATGGACCCCAGTGCTGAAGAGGAGAAGATGGTTGCTTTTCCAAGTGTAAAGGGGTAAAGATGCAAAACCCCATTTTTCCTCAGTCATCCAGTCCAGCTTGTTGCCAGCGCAGACTGCTTCATCAACATGAGCTTCAGGGCTAATGCATCCCTTATGGATATGCTCATGTGTGCAAGCATGCACGGATGGTTATTTCTCAATCTGGATGTCCTTATGCTTTTCATGAACTGCATACCTATAGGAGATACGTTCTAGTTCTGAAGGGAGAGATTCTGTGCTCTGAAATATTCTGAAGTGGTATTAAAGCTTTGGACAGCACAGTTATTTTGTATTTTATTTCGTAAGCAGCATCCACAATGCTGGAATTAGTGTCCAAGGCATGAACACAAAGCAGTCTGCTTTCCACCTCTAACTGGGAAATACTGTACCATATGAGATTTGTTTCCATCATTCCTGTCTGCAGGTTCTGCAATGATTTATAACCATAAAGTTTCTGAAGTATGGGATATGGAAGGAATTCAGGCAATGGTCGGGATTTGCCCTCAGTTAAATTTGCACTTTGAAGCCATAACAGTGAAGGAAAACCTGAGAATTTTTGCTCACATCAAGGGGATTCAGCAGAAAGAAGTAGAGCAAGAGGTTGGTATGTGCTTGTCAGTCACTGACCTCTGTTTTACGGCATCTTGGACAGTTTGAGCTTTATAGATTATAACCATTATTTACGACATGGATTAGTGGTGGACTTGGTGGGCCTGGGGTGAAGGTTGGACTTGATGATCTTAAGGGTCTTTTCCAACCCAGCTGATTCTATGATGGTATGAATTAAAATGCAACCAGGGCTTTGGAAATCTGGCTCTTGTCTCTCTATATTGCCAAGGTGCAGAAGGTTCTTGTGATGCTGGACCTCACTGACCTTCAGGATGTTCACGCCGATGTTCTGAGTGGAGGACAGAAAAGAAAATTGTCTCTTGGAATTGCCATTTTAGGGAATCCCAAGGTAGGGAATTGTCATATTTATACATACACAACATGAGCTGTTGTAGCACGCAGCTTTGCATTTTGACTTGGCACACAGACATTTGTGCTTTTCCCCTGGCATTCACAATCTGCTGGCCTACTAATTCACTTCTCTGCTGGAAGGATCAAGGATTCTAGGTCAATGAGAACTCTATCTTAGATTAAAAGGGTGATAATATTATAGTAGGAGAAAGCATAAATATGGCTGATATTTGAGGATGCATTTTATCCTTGGAATGAGATCATCAAAAAGCATGAAATGAAAGGATGTAAACATGGAAATTCCAGCTTGGACACACAGAGGTCCAATCTCATTCACCATTGCAGGTGCTGCTTTTAGACGAGCCAACGGCTGGCTTGGATCCCTGCTCCAGGCACCATGTGTGGACCCTGCTGAAGGAGCGCCAGGCTGGACGTGTGACGCTGTTCACCACTCAGTCCATGCAGGAGGCCGATGCTCATGCTGGTGAGCCCTGATCTTCACGCTGTGGCTGAATGCGCTTTACAAACAGGAGTTTCCTGTTGCAGAGCCCTCATATGGGTCCCACCATGATGCTGTCTGTGCTCATGGGACACATTTTGTCTGCCAGCAACCATCTACCCCACTCTAAGCAAAGGCTAAAACTGGCCTGATGTGCTCCTCCAAGACCTTGCTTGTGTTCTGCATCAGGATGAAGCACTTACATATCATCTGGACATACCACTAGCAGAACCCACCTGAATTAGTGATATTGCTTGAATTAACACCTTCCCTGTCTCCTTATTGCTCCTGGGCTTCATGGGAAATCTTACACAAGCCTATAAGAATGTATAATTAAAAGATTAACCTTGATGCTTAAGAGAAAGGAATCAGTTTAAAAAGAAAGAACCTTCAGCACTGGCCTTACTCCTCTCAAGTTCACTATAAAAATGCTTGTTGAGTTCAGAAGGAGCAGAGTGAGGTCAGTTTGCTGCACTGTTGTAAATCCTGCCTCAATCTTCTCTATCTATGCCTCCTTAGATCGGAAAGCTTTCCTTTCAAATGGGAGGTTACAGTGTGTGGGCTCATCTCTGTACTTGAAGAGAAAATGGGGAGTTGGCTATCACTTGAGGTAAATCCTTTTCTTTTTGGTCATTTCTCTTTTTATGAAAAGCTTCTAGTTGATGTCTTTTTTTTTTTTTTTTTGTAGGGTTTGTGTCTCTCAATAGAGTCTCTATATAGAGTAATAGAAATCTTGACAAGTCAATTTAGAAGCCTTTCAAGGCTGCCAAAAGTATCTTGCTTTGGATAGGAAGCTGTTTTTCTTTGGACCCCAATCCTCAAAGCTTTGTGAATGCAGCTAAAAAGACTTGCAACCTCCTTTGCAGCCAAAACAGGACCAGAGTACGAAGCACTGCAATTTCCACCTCCTCTGTGGTGTCAAAGTGATGTACAACTGCTTTAATGTAAAGTTGTTTTCCTTTGGATTCTAATTTCTGTGTCCTTGGGTTAGCAGTGCTGGCCAGGATCATTATTCTTAACCTCAGCTATGGCAAAACCAGGGGCACTGCAGATGTCAATGAAAACCCCCACTGAAATGCTGCCCAGTTTTGGAGGTTTCCCTATGGCTCGATAAAATTCTGCTGGCTTTCTCTTTTAAATGGGTGATGTATGTGTTGGTTTTTGTCATTTAATATTATAGCAATTGCTTTCTGATATAAACAGGATGCACATAAGTGACCCGTGTGACCCTGACCTTGTATCATCCCTGGTCAGACAGTACATCCCCAATGCTGTGCTCAAAGGACAGAAGCAGGGAGAGCTGTGTTATATGCTACCTTTGGAAAACACTGATAGCTTCCCAGGTAAGAAAATCCAGTCCTTTATGCCAGGGTTGTAAAGGAAGTGGTGGGAAAAGCAGAAAGCAAAGTTGCTGTGATGGGAAGAACTATATTCCCTGGTCCATACTGCATGGGATTTGGAAACCAAATGCATAAACATTATCCTTAAAGACAGCTTCTAATGGACATGCTAATAATAATAATAATACAGATGAACAAAAGAAAATCCACCAACTACTCTACAAACTACAATCTGGTTTCAGGGTGGCCCATGGTAATCAAGGACTCTGAATCTTCTACTTACCTCTAAAGAGAGCAATAGTTTTGCCACGGCTTTTAAGCTATGGAGATGCATGATGTGAATGCTAGAACATGCAACATCAACAATGCCAGTCAGAGCTTCTGCTCAACATCAGCCTTGGGCGCTGGGCTGAGCCTGTTGTTTCTGTTGTGCAGATCTCTTCAGCCATCTCGAGAGCAGCCTTTCACAGGGGGTTGTTAACTATGAGGTTAGCAGGACAACCCTGGAAGAGGTTTTCCTGAAGTTGGAGGGTGAGGAAGCCATTGGTCAAGAAGGTAAACCAGTGACTCTGATTTGCAAGTGTGGTATGGTTAAGGTTCCATATAGAAGTATGTTTTAACTGAATGTTTAATTAGTTTCAATGTGAACTTCAGTAGGTTTTGGTAGGTCAAGAGTTGTATCCAACTTTCCTCTAGTGAATTATGTCTTCTTGGAGAAGTCTAGATGATCAGTCTTGGCTTCCTACAGGCTTTTAAGCACAAGAATTGAAGGCTGATGTTGGAAGGGGATTTGCCTTTGAAGGGTGCATTGCCCAGAGTAGGAGATGGGAAGAAATAAACTAGAGAGAAGCATTTCACAAGGGCAGTGAAGGTATTGGATGTGTTGCCAGATGAGCCCAGGTTCAGCCAGTCTGAACTCAGTGGTGTAAATTATGTTCTAGATAGATTATAGCCCCTGTTCTTTGCCCTTGTTTCTTTTCTGGATGAAAAGTAAAAGCATTCCTCTATCCAGAACAGAAGATTCGTATTGATTGTGTGTGATTACAATGTGTCCCTTGAACGCTCTTTGTGGATAATGGTATTTCTTGACTATGCAGAAGATGGAGACGTGGAGGAGAAGGACCAAAGCCTCCTGGTGTTTTCCGAACATGGAAGCACAGCAGTGAGCGGGATGGAGCTCTGGAGGCAGCAAGTGTGTGCTGTGATGAAAGTTCGCTTCTTAAAGCTAAAGCATGAAGGGAAGTTCCTCAGGTCCATGTAAGTACAGGAGCTCTCACCTACTCTCTTGGTTCTCTTAAATGTGATCATTCCTCTGGGTGACTGAGGGAACACTTAAATACTTGGGGTGATATTTAGAAGCTGAAAGTAGGTGAAAAACATTTAAAAGCTGCAGTAATAAGGACAGTTGGGACTTGCTAGTAGAGATCTGAATTGCTCAAGTTTTAAATTCCCCCTTGTCTTTCTCAGCATAAATCACACTCTTGAACGTGGAGTTACCCTGCACCCACTTCTGACCTGTTTTTTCCATTTAGACTGCTGTTCTTTGGAATATTCATCCTTCCAGTGATGACGATTTTCATTGTATTTCAACTGTGGGACAGCTCCGGTAACTGGGAAATCACAGCCAGCTCCTATTTCCTTCCCACTGAAGAGAAAATGCAGGATAAGTCAACAAACCTCCTCATCGTCAATGACACAGGTGAAGAAGAACATGTGATGTTGATTCGCTTTCTGCACCACTCTGAGTCCTCTTAGAGTTGATAGACCAACCTTGCCTTGCTATTTCTGTACGTCCCTTTATATACTTGTGGCTTTGGGAGGTGCTTTCTGCTGGCTAAAAGCAAATCCAGTGTTGGTGATGATAACTGAGTAGCTGATATTTAAGAGAGTAATAAATCAGGCATTTATTTCCTTTTTAAAAGGAAATAAACACCCTAACTGTACAAACATACGTTGTGTTTAACCAGTTTAATTATAATAGGAAAAAAATAGGGAAAATGAAAGTTGGCTTGTATTCTGAATGTTTGGGGTTTTAACACGTCTCTGCTCTGCAAGTGAGAACTTGCCTATATGGAACTGTTTATACTTAAATACACCTCTAACTACTCTCATTTCTGTCCCTGGCTTGATTTCAGGATCAGAAATTGAGGATTTCCTTGCTGCTTTGAAGACTCAAAACATAATCCCAGAAATAACTCTGGAGAAAAACATCACAAGCATTCCACTGTACAGCGGAGCCATAAAAATATCCCTGGAAGGCAAGGTGAAGGATATTTTTGCTGCTTTCATCCTGTGCATCAACAGGATTTTCTGCAATGTGTTTAAATGAGGCACAGCAAAATACAGACACCAGCAAAAGGGAGAATATTTGTTTGACATATTAAATATTGGTAGTTGTGTTGGGGGAACCAGGATTTTATCTGGTTGTTGCCACTGCATGCTGCCTTACAATGACCTTTAGAGGAAGGCACTAATGCAAGTCTTTTGTGCTCTTCTCCAGATATCTTTATCATTCATTTTCCTTCTGGTTCCTCTTAGCACATTTTCAGGTCACCGTGGTCCCACCAATAACGCTAATTCCTTTGTTATTGCTTTCTGTTCAACCCCTCACTGCTGTCAGCTCCTCCTCACACCTCCCATGGGTGTGAAGGTAACGTCTTTTGCTCTCACATCTTCAGAGCTACCGATTCACGGTCATGTGCAGTGCAGAACCCATCAACTGCTTCCCAGTGCTGGTGAACATCCTCAGCAACACCTTTCTAAGGCTCTTCAATTCCACCGCGCGCATCCGTGTCTGGAGCCAGCCCTTTTACAGTGTGAGTGTCCTGCCTGTCCGGCTGAAAATGAATGGAAATAGCCATGATGAAGTGATAAGGACTGGATGGGTTAGATACCTGGTTGGTTGAACAACCTCCAAGGGTTGGGGTTAATGGTCCAGCTGGTGACCAGTTCCTGGGAGCATTGCCTAGCAGTCAAAAGCAGTACTATTTAATGGCAATTTCTTCTGCAGTGTTTAAGTGCTTTACAAGGATTCAGTGCCGTGAGACAGTTAAGCTTGTCTTACGTGGCAATGTGGTAGGAATACATTTTTTAGTATAGGAATATATGTAAGTATTATATATAGGAATGCACTTAAGTATTTCACAAGAAATTCTTGCAACCCCCTTTTTTCTTCAACATCCGTATGGCAAGAATCAGCATCAAAAGATGGTGTCTATCCTCAACAATTTACAGTAATTCCAATACTTTTTGCAGACTTTAAGATGCTAAATGCTGGGGCTTTTTATTGCCTTGTTTTACGTTCTTAAACACAAATGACTTACCATTAGTATTGTCACTCACTTGTGTGTTTAAACATCCTAAGAGCATTGAGCTAGCCAGACTTTCCTTGGGAAGCTGTTTATTGATATGACTCCATATTTCTCTGCCACAGACACAAAGCCCAGAAGTAAAGAGTGACATCTTTTTCATCTGCCTCAGCTACATGCTGATTTTGGCTGCTGGTTTGCCTCCTCACTTTGCAATGAGCAGCATGGAGGATTACAAGGTAAAAAGCACGAGCTGGAAGCAGTCATACACAGGGAGTAAGTGCAAATGCAATGTCTCTGGAGAGCGGTTCACGTACCGGTGGGCTGTCTGGTATTTCTAGATATGTTATATCTAGATATATAGTATATCTATAGACTATAGAATAATATCACAATAATCTACATATAATACATCTAGATATAATATAGAGAAGAAATACAGCCACATGAGCACAATGTTGTTCCGAAGTGCATTACCCTCCATCTCCGGGAATGAGCGGGGGGTATGAACAATCTGGGGGGTGTCAAAGCTTTTGGGGGTCAGGAGGATTTGTTTGGGTTTTTTTAAGAGTGGTGTGGTTTAAAACAACAGTAGAACTAAGAGAGAATAGGAAGTGCTTGGAATGGAGAGGAAGGCTGAGCCAGGGAAGGGAAGACTGAGGATAACGGATAAGGAGGAGCAGGAATGATAATTTAGGCTCTTCTAACTCACCTCCCTTATCCCATTTGGTTTCACAGCTCCAGGCTCGCGCCCAGCTGCGGCTTGCAGGGCTCTTCCCCTCTGCATACTGGTGTGGGCAGGTGCTGGTGGATGTCCCGCTCTTCTGGACCCTCTTGTGCCTCATGTTTGGAGTCCTGCTGCTCTTCAACCGCATCTGCCCCTTGCAGGCCAGCACCCTGCTGTCCCTGGTGAGCTCTGCTTGCAGACACACACACACCCTTTCCTTTCACAGTGAGTTTGTCCTTTAAATGCTTTCATTTAAACAGACTGCTCTAGGCAGGTTTTCACGTACCCACATCCATCTCCTTGTCGCTGACACCATTCTCTCTCTCCAGATCATTTGCACCATTGGTTATGGAGTATCTCTCGTCCTCCTCATCTATTTAATTGCCTTGAAATTTCGCGCTGGAAGAAGCAATCGTTACATTTGGTCTTTCATCTTCATCCTGGTAAGTGAAGTGAATCTGAAGTGTTTGATTTACACATCTCGCCACTGGAGATTTCATTTCACATATACCAATATTCAGCAGAATAACCCGAATCCAATTGATTTTTAGTGACAGCCAATTTTTAGCAAGGATCCATTAATATTAGAAATACTTTTTCTGCTTTATTCCAGGTGAATTCCACTCTCTATATGATCAGTGACCTACACGAAGCACTTTACTTCACCTTCTCCACTTTGATTCCTATGTTTCCACCTCTGGGCTGGTTGATCTTCAGTACACCAGTGAGTAAACATGTCCTGCGAAATTCAGTAATGGTCCTAATGGGGCAAACTGGAAGAACAAGAGACACTTTGCAAATTCCCTGTCTCAAAGTGCCAACTGTCAAAAGACAACGGGAGAAAAAAAAGGTCCAGGCTGGGGACTGAGAGAAGGGGCCAAGATTGGATTTATTAATCCTTTGTTTGATTCGGGTGGTTTTAGTTACGAAGAGCTGCTACAATGACTGCATTTTGGCAGACAGGGTAGCAGGGGAGGGGAAGGTGATGGAGGGAAAAGGCCTGGATGAAGTAAGCTGACAGAAGGAGGTGAAAGACTGGGAAGAGAAAAGGAGTGATGGAAAAGGCCAATCCAACCTGGCTGGTTTGAAGCATCTCTGAATTAGCTATAGCCAAGGAAGGCTCAGCTCTTTGAGGCAGTATGAACCCACAAGAATAAATACAGATCAAAGCTCCTTTATCCCATCCTGAGGAAAAGCTCAGCATCCTACATCTCACACTTGCCCTGTGCTAGGGAATTTTTCTGACTGATCTTCTTTTCTCGTAGCGCTTCTCATTGTTTCACAGCATCAGTCTTTATGAATCATGGAATCACATCTTCGTGGCTGTCTTTGCAGTAAGGAGCAATTTGATGATGGGTTTTTGGATGACTGTTCTAATGTGATGGACTTTCTCTGGGCTTGTATAACTCTTCCCATAAATAAAGCATGGGCTATATGGTCAAAGTTTCATGTTAAATGTTGTCTGGGAGGTACATCCAAATTATCGTGGGCTTGTGTCCCATGCGACCCCTGGATGCTGCATCATATGAGCAGAAGTGGGAGGATTATGCAGAGCTTGTGTATGAAGCAGGGATTTTATTAATCAGCTACTCAGTTTAATGCTGCTTCTGCAAAAGACAGGAGTGCTCTCTGATCATGTGGGATGTCTGTTAGGGTGCAGATTATCTGAGCTAAAACTGCAGTATGAAGTCAAGACCTTTGCAAATGATCTGCATATGAGATGGAAATGTATGTGAAGCATCAATTTAACTTCTTTCCCTTCTGGGCCTTTTCAATAGCTGAAGTAAATGACATAGGCTCCTGCATCCCCTTATCGCTGAATCTTATTGAGTGTGATGTTACCTTCTCTCTATACAAACCTAATTAATTTTTTCCTTTTTAGCCTTACATCCATTGTGTGATTTTTGCTCTTCTCCTGCGCTGTTTGGAGAGGAGATCTGGAGAAGCAGCTACGAGACTTGATCCCATCTTCAGGTGTGTCCTGGGCACCAGGGTGCCCTTGTGAGCTTGATTATCCCAGTCTGTGGGATGGGCTCAGGGCTACGCAACCAGGCAGGATCCTCCTGGCTCAGCCCCTGACAGCAGGAGGAGGGGACAAGTGAACTTAAAGACCTGTAACAAAGTGTGGTTAAAGTCATACTTTTAGATTTAATCAGTTTATCCGGAAGGGATGATATTGAGGATGAAGGGAGGGGGGTTTTTGTTCCTTTGGGTTATCATTTTTCAACTTACTGGAGTTTCCCTGAATGTGTCTGGTGGCAAATTCCCACCCAATGTGTTGCAATAGAAGGTCAGTTGGCCCACAATGTCTTAGAGAGAATAACAAATGTGATTCAAGCTTTTTCACATTAAGATTCATAGCTGAGGTTTTGGGATGTTTCACTCCAGCTGGCCAAGCTGAGAGTTACAAACTGAAATCCAGCATTTTAACTCCTTTTCAAGTGTGTCAGTATTGCTTGCTGCAGGATGGAGACTGCCCCATAAGTTTCACCAGGTTGGGGTCTGCAACCCACTCTCTGTTCATCTATCACCAACATGTAAGAAACAGCTGAGACAAATGACTCGGAGTGAGATGACCAAATACCTTTGAAAATCTGCCACGTTGATATAAATTCTCCTTGAACAGATCACTGGCTTGTGTTGAGCAAAGGACCACAGAATCATATGATACCATATAGAATGGTTTGTGTTGGAAGGGACCTTAAAGCTCATCCAGTTCCAACCCGCTACCATGGGCAGGGACACCTTCCACGAGACCAAGTTGCTTCAAGCCCTGTCCTACCTGGTCTAGTGGAAGGTGTCAACCTGATCAATACTTACAGGACCAGGCAATGCCTGCTGATGAAGGAAAAGCTAAATCTCACCTTTATTTTCTCATGCATGCCAGCAGGGTTATTTTTCCCCCATTAATAAATATTTGAGTCGATGCTGCCTGTGCAACACCTCCTGAACTCAAATACATTTTGCAGGGTGCTGCATTAGCACCGCACTGGGAACTAACTTGTAAACCCAATCCTTTTTGGAAGTGATTCCCAGTGACAACATCTCTCTGCCTCCACTTGTAGGATCCAGAAGAGGAGACTGGTCGCCCACCAGAACAGGGAGCACCCAGGGGAGGAGCCCCCAGAAGTCCATGCAGAGAGGGAAAGGGTGAGGAGTGTGATGACCTCACTGCAGCAGGAAGAGGTGAAACCAGCCTTCTGTCTTGTTTGCCTTTTCATTCTCCATCTCTCTGCTTCCTTAGCTCATACACTTGTTATTCACTGACCTGATGTCCCAGTGCACATCTTGCCATCCAGCCCAGCGTCACCCTGGCACCAGGAGCAGTTTAGCTGGCACTGCATTTTAATTCCTATTCTGCTTTTCTTCATTCTGTTGCTCTGATTCCTGGATTTTTAATTTAGGAGTGTTGTCTTTAAAGAGCCATACTTAATGGTAAGAACAGATAAGCTGTCTTGTGGGATAGGAGCAGGTTTTATTTCCCACTTCATCTCTTCACAGGAGTCAGCGATCGTTGTCAACAGTTTGCGCAAGGAATATGAGGACAAGAAAGCCAGTTCCATCTTTAAGAAAAAGAAGAAAGTTGCTGTCAAAAACCTTTCTTTTACTGTTAAAAAAGGTTCAAGTATTTTGCTGAACTCCTTATAAATGTCTAATGTGAAGGTCGCATTTGGAGACCATATTCTTGTGTGTGACCAGACCCAACACACCTGAGCTCCTACATTTTAATTTATGGGGATTTGTGAGCAGTTTTTCCGCCTCCTGTACTTTCAGTTATTGCCTAGCACACAGGGGAGACAGTTTTATTAACAATATTTATTATTAACAGTGTTTGCATCATTTTCCCAGGGGAAGTATTAGGTCTGTTAGGACCCAACGGAGCTGGAAAAAGCACCACTATAAACATGATTTCTGGAGACATAACAGTGACTGCTGGGGAGGTAGGTGACTCCTTTGGGGCAGCCGGGGGGGGTGACCTCGATGCCCTTATGAATTAAGGGTGTGATGAGGCAAGCTGGCAATGCAGCCTGACAGTCAGGGAATTTATGTACATGCAACCCTACTTACAGAAGTAAGAAGAAGAGAATGACGTGCTTTGCTTTAGTCCGAGCACGTTCGAGTTTACATCAAAATCAGTGTTGCAGAGTTAAGGGTTTGAGCTGCACAACATCTTCGGTGTGTGTTCGAAACCCATCGAGAAATTTCACACGCCCTGTAAGAAATGTTGACATCTAAAAAATGTATTAATAACGCTCTTCATAAACAGCCTTGCAAACCCAGGAAATTGAAACCGAATGGGAACAGGGTTGGGCCAGCAAAAATCCATCACTTAATTATGTGCAGGATGATTAATGGCATGTGCTGGGGGAGGGGAAATACCATTGCTTTTACAGATTTGGGACTGAATGTTTGAAATAGAGAAGAATTACTAAGAAAAAATGGTCTCGTGTTGGTACCTATTACCCAGAGCTTTATGGTAGTAAATATGTGTGTTTAGTTTTGTGGAAGTGCTGGTCTGGATTCAGATGAGCAGAAGACATGGTAGGTGGAGATGATCAGTCCAATGACGCTGGCGTTCCTTTTCCATGAAGGAACTTTACCATTTCCTTCCTTTTCCTACTGGAAGAGGAGAGATTGGGATGAGCTCTTGGGCAGAAGCTCTTCCCTGTGAGGGTGCTGAGGCGCTGCCACAGGGTGCCCAGAGAAGCTGTGGCTGCCAGTGTTCAAGGACACAGGGGCTTGGAATAAGCTGCTCTATGGAATGGGTCCCTGCCCATGGCAGGGGTTGGAACTGGATGAGCTTTAAGGGCCCTTCCAAGCCAAACCATTCCATGTTTCTGTGTGCTCATGAGGTTCCTCATGACACAGGAAAAAACACAACCACATCTCCAAGGGGTTCACTGATTCACGCCAAAATAACACTCTGCGGCTACAGAGGTGTATGTGTTTGCAGGTGCTGCTAAAGGGCTGTGATGGAGTTTTCTCCACCTCAGGGCAGAGCATCCCGGGATACCTGGGATGCTGCCCACAGCAGGACCCTCTCTGGCCAGACCTCACTGTGCACCAGCACCTGCAGGTGTACGCCGCTGTAAGAGGGATGAGGAAGGAAGATGCAGCAGTTACCATCAACCGGTACAAAGCCAAATGATTTCAGCTTTTGGTTCTTCCTCCCGCTGGATGCATAGGACAGGGAAAGGATTTTCTGGTAGCAAACCTGGCTGCTGTAATTAAGAGGCAGCACCTTCTATGCCTCTTTGAGAAAGCGGCTCTCCTTCTGATGAGATCTGCTACCTTATACTGTTCTCAGCTCCTTGTCAATGAAGATTTTAGCCCTCCTTTATCTGGAAAACCCTAAACTTGCTCCAGTTCATGGTCAGTTACATGAGTAACTCACTTTTTCCATTAGCTGTGATGACTGCCTAGAATTCCTGCAAAAATTCCTTCATTTACCATCCAAGCTTAGCAGTAAGATCACCAAGTAACCCAAGGTGATGTGTATCAGCTGAAACAAGTATGGTAGTGTCTGTTTCCTCAATACCCCTGACCCAGGATCCTGCCTTAGCAAACAGAGATGGTCATTTCAGTGTCTTTCCTTTCTATTTCCCGCAGCATAGAAAAGGCCTTGGATCTCCAGAAGCACTTAAGAACCCCAGCTAGGAGGTTATCTGCTGGAGAAGCCAGAAAGGTTTGTGTTAGATGTGTGTTGGCTGCTTCTAGCTTTTCTTAAGCTGCTTTCCTCCTTGAACATTGTGGCAGAAAACCATGAGCAGAATGGTTTTGTTCATCAGAAATGATCTGTTTCCATCAGTAGCTTTTGAATCCAGCCTGGCAGGATCCCTCCCTCTCCTCTTTTGCCATCCTCCCACATTGTGTGTTTAATAAATGCTAACCACAAATCGGATTTACAAGGTAATCGCTTCTTCTTCATCCCCCCACCATGTGCATCTTCCAGTAAATGGGATGGAAAACCCCTTTCAGATCTTTGGCAGGCTTGGGAGTTCTGGGGGAAGCTGATTTTAGGAGTTTAAAATATTAACTAAGAACACCTTGAGATGGGGATTTTTGAATCCCTGTTCCTCCTGTATTTTGGAATCATGAGCTTCAGCTTCTAGGGGATTCACAGGGATTAAAGCGCAGAGGGACAACTCGCCTGTTCTGCTGGTAAAGTAAAAGCAGACCTGACCTGACCTCTGTGTCTTTCCCATTTCAGCTGTGTTTTGCATTGAGCATCCTGGGAGATCCGACAGTAATGCTTTGGGATGAGCCATCAGTGGCCATGGACCTCAAAGGGCAGCACCGTATGTGGTGAGCAGCCATGTTTTAGCAGAGCTGAGAAGTGTGTGACAGACTTAACAGGATGGGTTTTACCATCCCTGTTGTAGTAACCATTGGGCAGGCAAAGAGGTTCTGCTTTGGTGGCAGAGCACATCTTTATTTCCCCGTTTTCCTAAAGCACATGGAATGGGGTACCCTTAAACCCCTTATTCAGCAGGCAGTAAGCAGAACCAGCAGGTGCGATTTTGATGGTAATGCACCCCAAAAAATCTGAGTAAGCACCAGTTGAACCCATGTATTTGGTATAAAAGATAAAAGTTGCTGTTTTCTTCTGAGCAACAGAAAAAATTATAGGTAGCTCTTCCCTTTCGTCCTTGATCTCTAGTGCTTAGCTCCAGCTTTTCATCAGCAGTTTATGCTGAAGGTGTAAGCTCTGGAGGGATGCTGACATGACAACCTGCAACACAGCATCAGCATCCACATGTCATCTTTACACAAGATAGCTGACGGCTTTTAGTCATCCGCTTATTTATGATTCTATCACTTCAGCTGGGGCTTGTGAGACACAAACCAGGAGATTTCCTGTGGCTATTCCTGGGAAGTAACTGATCTCTGTCCCCAGGAAAGTGATTCAGGCGGCCATGAAAAGCAAGGAGCGTGCAGCCATGCTCAGCACGCAGTACCTGGAGGAGGCGGCAGCGATGTGTGACCGCGTGGCCATCCTGGTGTCAGGGCAGCTACGGTAGGCACTGGGGTCTATGGGGGCTAGTGGAAGGTGTCCCTGCCCATGGCAGTGGGTTGGATGAGCTTTAAGGTCCCTTCCGACCCAAACCATTCTATGGTTCTATCTTCTCCTTAATCTAATAGAAAATCTTGGTTTGGATTGTCCCAAGCATGTAACAAACAGTTTGGTGAGGAGGCTGTTTTAGCAGCACAGATCAAACAGCAGGTGAATGAGAGGACAGACATCTGCTGCTCATATCCAGTGACTGCTTTATTTGCTGATCATGATGGTTGGAGCAATGGTTTCCCTCCTCTGCAGGTACATCGGTTCCCTTGAGGATCTGAAGAGTAAGTCTGGCACAAGTTACCACCTAGAAGTCAAAATGACGGACCCGGGACAAAGCGATGCTCTCCATGCTGAAGTTCTGCACCTCTTCCCCTACGCTTCTTGGCAAGAAAGGTCACTGCCCATGGGCTGCACACCCAGCCCGGTCTTGTGCTGGGACCCTCTGTTGTTCCTTGCTCAATAGCTCGCTCTCCAAGCACCCCTAAGCCTTGGTGCTGAGTCACACAATGATGAATTAATTGGTTTTATTACCTTTTCAGGACAACTTCTTCACTCATCTACAAGATACCAGTGGAAAATGCACTACCTCTGTCCCAGTCGTTCTCCAAGCTAGAAGCAGGTAAAAGGAAACAATCCATTAGGCAAGAAGATTGCTTTCAGATTGTTCATATGGATTTGGTTTTACGGATGCCTTCTCCATCTCTCTGCAGCTAAACAGAATTTCAGGCTTGAGGATTACAGCTTGTCATTGCACTCTTTGCAACAGGTATGCTGATGTGGAAGTTACAGGTTAGAAACTGACTGTGTAAAAGGAAGAAATGGCCTGTGACCACTGTAAAGCCTGGCCATAGTGGGGTTGTTTCTGATGTGGCATATTGCAGGTGTTTGTAGACCTCACCAGGGACCTGGAGGAGCACGACCTGGATGCAGCACCCGATGGGGCTGTGGAGCAGAGACCGCTTCACCCCTGATTCCTTGGACCCACAAAGGAAATATTCAGTGTATTTCATCAGTGTTACTGATGTGTGTGATCAGCTGCGGCCGTGGGACCTGGCTACCCGTGTCACAACACACATTGCTCTGCAGGTTTTCTGCCTCGCAAAGAAAACAAATCTTATTTTAATAAATAAAGCCTTTATCCTTTGACAAATTGATGCTTCCCTTCAACTGTACCCTTATGAAGATTTGCTGTGCTGAGGAATAGCCCTGCTGGGGTGAATTGCTGGTCCCAAGGCAGCAAGGTGGGCACTGTGGCTGTGCATGGTGGCTTGGCTGTTGGAGAGAATCATGTACAAATTCAGAGGAGGCTCTTAAACCCTCACTCATCCATGGCAGACACTTGGCAGCCAGGGCTAGTTTTAAATAACCAATTAAAACAACTGAATAACATAGAAACTCCCTACATTTGGGCAATCAGGTGTTTCCCCTGCTGCCCTGTTGACCTGTTTCTCAACCCACCCAGCCTCGGGGAAAGGCTGGGCTGGGGACCCACTAGAGGACAGTGGCAACTCCATCCAATGGGACTGATGCATCAGCAAGACCTTCACCCATACCATGAGCTCTTTTGGTTCATGTGGGTGATGCCAGTGATGAAGGTATGGATGATGCAGGTATGGGCGATGCAGGCAAGGAGGATGAAGTGGCTTACGCAGGCACTTATGGGTGTCTGGGCAATGCAGGCAGGGATGCAGGCAAGGATGCGGGCAGGCAGGTACCAGAAGGTGGCTGCCATGGCTCAGTTTTGGGCCCCTCCTGCCAGGAGAAGCCCCTAGGCAGCCACCCCAAACAGTCTTCCCACCCTGGTGACACTGTAACTTACTTACAAACACAACCTTTGCCATTCAGGGATGAGCCAGAGTCACCTTTTGCTCCTCGCCTGTAGCATTGTGCTGCGATATCACTGTTGTCTTCATCCTCTCCTGCTGCACTGAGAAACACACCAGAGTTTGCCAGAGAAAGGATATTTGTGTGGTTTGTTGTTGGGCTCATTTCACTTCTCTTGGCCCAGACTCAAGAATTTGCTGAGTAACTTTTCGGAGAATCCGCTCCAGCAACCCAACAGCAATACGCTCCGTTTGCTTTTTCTAACATAAATAAATCTGAACATCTGCCAAAGAGGAAGGTGGGGGAGGAAGCAAGGGAAAAGAGAAGTGATGGTGTGAGGAATGCCTTTTGGCAGAAGTGCTGGACTGAAGAAATGAGTGCGTGGACAAAGGAGCACTGAGAGCCACTGGGGCAGCGAGGCCAGTCCATCCCAGGGAGGATCAGCACCTCCACTTCTATAGGCACACTGCAAAGGATGAGCTCTGGATTCCTTTCAAACCTTTCCATCAAGGTAAGGTTAAGCATTTTTCTTCAAGCAAGTAAAAATTGCTACTTAAAGGGTATGAAAACATCCAGTAATTAATAACACTGTTAATATTGGCTGAGAATATGAATGCATAGGTGGGACACTGGGCATCTTTCCAACAGGCTGAGTTAAGCTTGTGATGAAGCTTAGTGACTACTTAAAGGTGACAGTGTGATATGCAATAACACACAAATGGAGCTCAGTTTATGGCAGAGGTCTATTTCCAGAGGTTCTCAGTGCTAAGGGGATGCGTTAGGATCAGTTCAGATCTGTATTTTAGCTTATCCAGCACTCAAGGAGCAGATTTCTTTCCTGACATGCAGTGTAAGCTAAGGATTGAATTTAAAGAGTCTTCTGTCACTGAGCCCATGTCCCTGCTCGTCCTCCTGGCGTGCTGTGCTAGTGCACGTGTTTGCAGCGTGCACTGAGGGAAGACCATTTGTTGCAGCTGCTTTTCCAGCATTCTAGTGCCTGCTGCCTCATTACACGGATCATGCCTCTCCTGTGGGCTGCATATAAATAACTGGAAGAAGATCAAGTCTGTCTTGCCTGTCAGCGCTGTGAGGCATCATCCCCCAAAGGGAACAGCACAACGTAAATCCTCCTTCCATATGACAGGAAGGTTTGGAGGGATTAGATCTATAAATGTTCTGCTATTTCTACCTGAGACGTCACATATAGAAGATCAGTGTCTTGTTTGAAAGTATAGTTTATCTATATATGTGACAGCGGAGCAGTGAGTGTTGCTCTTCTGCATAGGGGGTACTTAATCCTTTTCCTCATTATAGGTACTCTTAATTACTGATGGTTAATATGGATGTATCTCATCTGCAAAATTTACTCTGGCAGCCAGCTCTGTGCCTGCTTCTTTAAGTTATCAGCACCAGCATTAATCCAGGCAACAAATCTCTGTTTTGCTTTGACCACTTCTTTTGAAGGATGCTGCCAGGTCTGCTGGAGTAACACACCAAAACAGGCTTGTGACTGTCTGCTTCTCCCTTGTTTTCTATTAATATCCCCAGCAACAACAGCTCTCCCCACACACTTCCAAGAATTTGTTCTCTCGTAGCTCCACGTTGCCTTCAATCAACGCTGTTTTCCTTGTGAGCTCAGCTTACACCATAGCCAGGAGTTGCTCAATGCTTCTTGGTGTGAAGCCTTCAGCACATTAAGATGACATGCAGAGAGGTTTTGGTGATTTTAACTGACCGTGTTGTCATTTCTTGCCTATTAAGGCACCCATGCCCATTTCAGGTCATGTGGAATGATCTTCCCTCTTTCATTTCACAAATAACTCCTCCAGCTTTACCATGCTACAGCACAGAAGTGTGAAATTCTGGTTGTAATCGGTGTCTTACCACTGTAAGGGTTGGGATGTTGAGGATGATGAGATCCTGCCATGTTAGAAGCTGTGCTGCAGGGCTGGCTTGTGCTCAGCACATGAGGTCTGAACTGCTCCTTGCAGCAAGAACAGAGGGAAAGCATCACTGTTTTTCTGGCCTTTCTTGCGTTTGAAAGTGATTTGGGGCAAAAAAAATCATGTTTTTAGGTTCAAAGATGAAGACTCTTCAGAGAAATATGAGTGTGTTCCAGCAAACTAAAGTTCTCTTGTGGAAAAATATCCTGACGAAGTGGAGGATGAAGACGCAGAGCTTTCAGGTAAGCTGAAATAGAAAGACAACAGTGAGTAGTCAGCCACTGAGAGTAGCCAATCCCTGCCTGCCCTAAGTCAAAGTAGTCTTGAAAAGCTTGGCTGGTAATAGACACCTTGAGATTTCACTTTCTTAACTGGTATTTCTGTCTTTCATGTGAAATATGAGAGCACAGATGGGTTCTTTGGGTAATTTCCTGAGGTAACAAGCGCGATGCAAAGACCGTTGGTTAGTTAACATCTACGGTACCTGTGTGACTTAGTGCTTCTTGTATTTTAATCCCACACAGAATATGCTTTTGTACTGTTATATATTAAATCCTCTTCTCTGCTCTCCCCCTCTCCTAGGAATGGATGCTGTCTCTGCTCTTTCTGCCACTGATTTTCTTGGTGTGCATGTTCCTGAGGAGCATTCGCTACCCTGAAGTGCCTTATGGCTACCTCGGGCAGTTGGATGATCCTGCCTATGATGCCACTGGGGTCACCATCGCTTATACACCCATCACTGTGACCACAAGGCAGATCATGAATAAAGTGGCCTTGAACTCGGTAATGACAGGTATGGTTGGCTTGCTAAATATGTAACTTTGTCATTTTTTAACCTATTGTACAAGTTTTGTGTTTTATTGGCTCCCCAATATCTTTGGTCAGGGGAGAAAATTTGTCCCAAGTTTTCCATTCTCATCAATACTTCTTCTCTAGTATTTAAATTGCTACTGGGTGCTTTAGAGCAGCAAAGCTGAACCTTTCCCAATATTCACTATGTAGACTAATACTATTAAGACACCTTGGTTTGTTCTTTTGAGGTACATTTCTCAACAGATAAAGTATGAAGGATTTTAAAGTGCCACCCCATCCCATGAGGAGAACTGGGAAGGAGGAGCTGCAATGCTAAAAAAGCAGGATATAACCCCAGTGTCTGGGCATGTATTTCCAGACCTAAAAAACCTCATTGCAGTTCTTTTCTTACACACCACAGGTATAGTATTAGAAGCACTGGACAGTGAGAGAGCCCTGGAAGAAGCCTGGATTTCAAATAGAGAAATTATAGGGGTTGTATTTAAGGACAACGTCTCCTATCACCTCAGGTTTCCTGCTGAGAATGTGGCTATTCCAAATGACAACTTTGGACACATAGGTAATACAAAATGAGGATGTATGGGTGGGTGATTGCCTGGCATGGACAGAATTGCTTTGTTGGAATAATCCATATCTGATCAGTGATTTAATAAGTTGTTATGCTTTTGGTCAGGGGGGGCACTGTCCATTTGCAGAGTCCCCAGAGTGCACATGCATCTTAGCATCAGCTTTTGCAGTGAAAACCATTTACCTTTCACTGCTCTTACCTGTGATTCCCTTCACTTCTCACCTTGCAGATAACTGTTTTGATTTCTCATGGTCAAGCTGTCGTAGCCCAAGGTACTGGTACAAAGGCTTCCTGTCCCTGCAGGCCAGCATCGACGCTGCTATTATAGAGGTAAATGGGATTGATGACCTGATGTAGGTCTCCTTTTGTTTTAAGCTTGGTATAGGAGAGACAAATTGTTCTGTGGCAATAGCAAAGTCAGAAAATTCTGCATAGAAATAACCTCTTTAAATACTCAGCCACCCAAGTACTATTGGCAGTGCCAGTGGGAACCTGAATGCAATCAGTGGTTCCTGGCTTTAGTTTCTCTTAAAGGCTGGGAACCAAGTGTAATACCATTATTTGATTTAGGGAATTACCCAGATTCCAAGGAAAAGGCAGTTCTTGCAGGAGACTGGGGTGCTCTGCCTATCTGTTGAATTATTTGGTTTCAAAGTAGGCATGCCTGGAATTTCCTGTCCTTCCTTTCCAAATTGTTCCTCAAAAGTATACCAGGATAGGCGTCATTTCTCCTGGCTGTGCATCTCCAGTTGTCCAGGCTGGTTTTGTACCTGGGGAGAGAAACAGAGCACTGGGGAATGTGAATCATTTGTGTGTCTGGATCCTTACCTCTGGGTGAGCTTGAAGGATTTATCTCTCCAATTAGATGAAGGAGGCAATCTAGCTGAGGTGCAGAGATGCAAATGAGTCAGATGAGCCCTTTCTATTGGGGTTTATTGCATTACTTGTTGGTGTTTTCTATAAAGCTGCATTCAAAAGTACACCTAAAGATGGTGAATCAGAAGGTTCCTTATATAAATCCATCTCACTGTAGAAAATAAATGCTGAGGTGCTGACCTTGAATTCCTTTAGGTAGTGGCAAATCATTCTGTTTGGGAAGAAATGAAATCAATTGCTGGTGTCCGTATGAAGTCCCGAAGCGTCATCCCCTCCATCACACTAAACTACAGTTACTTCATGATTACTATCGTGATGTGTTTCTCCCCATTCATGTATTTCTTGTCAATGAATGTTGCAAGAGAAAAGAAGCAGCTCAAAGTATTGATGAAGACAATGGGACTGCAGGACATTGCATTTTGGTGAGTTCTTTTTTCAACGAAGGTGTGTTTGCCAGGAATCAGTATATGCCTGGGCACTTGAGCAGTCAGTTAATAAGTTAAATGAGCTCATAAGTTTTCTCCAGTACTCTAAGGACAAACCAGAATTGCTGAGCATGGCAGTGGTGTGTTCTTCTTCCTTGGTGTTTCCTCCTCAGGTGGATGGTGCTATCTGTTCTGCCTAGGGTAGGAATGAGTTGACCCTGGGAAATAATTAATACCTTAATGTCAAATGGTTCTGGCACGCAGATTAAGTTGCAACAACAGTTCTTATTTAAATGACAGTGCCATGCCCCCTTTCATCCTCAGGCTCTCCTGGAGTCTGCTGTATGCTGTTTACGTGTTGGTCCTCTCCTGCCTGCTGACAGCTGTCGTGGTGCAGAATTCTTTCAACCTCAGCAGCTTCCCTTCGGTCCTACTGCTGTTTTTCCTCTATGGCCTAGCATGTGTAAGTCGGGTTTTACAACCACATTTTCTCACTACATGGTTTATTACACTGCTGATGAGCCTTTTGCACAGTGCTCAGGACTGCATCCTTTCTCTGGCTCGGCAGCAGTCATTTCAGTCGCAGCCTGAAGGTCTGACAGGCAGTAGGTTGGCTACCAAAGACCTGATTTGAAAGTCAGATCAACTCACCAAGAAGGATTTTAGTGTATTTTATGACATGGACTCGGCTCAGGAGTGATCTCTTTGCCTGCCAAATGGAGGCGCTATGGTAAAAGAGATTTATTTTCTTCCGCTATTGACGGAAACTTCTGTTCTTACAGATCCACCTGGTTTTCATGCTCTGCTCCCTATTAAGGACCTCCAAACTCGCTGGCTTTGTGGCCTTCCTCATCACCCTCCTCTTCGGATGCCTGAGCCTTGTGGTGCTGATAGAAAAGCTTCCAGAACCAGCGAAATGGTTTCTTGGTCTCTTCTGTCCTTTTGCATTTAACGCTGGCATTGCAAAGGTATGGCACGTCACATCTGCAGCTAAACCTTCCCAATAGCTTGCTGTCCTGGGCAAACAGTGAGGACAGAGCATATTTTATCACAGACAGAGGCCATAAAGGACCCTGCTGTGCTTTGCTGGTAGAAAAAGGCATGGGAAGTCACGGTCCTCATTGCAAAAGACCAGTTTCTCCACATCTGTAAAATCTTCAAGTACTCTTCATTCATACCTATGAGAGGCGAGCTGCTGTTGGGCAGCAAAGAGGGGCTCCAATGCTCCCATCCCATTCCCCTATTTAAAAGCTGATGAATGCAAAGAAAACCACAGCCCTCCTCACAGTCTGTCATTGTGCGCTTCAGCAGCACCCATGTGAACCCGAGGAAGCTGCAGCAAACCCATTGCCGCACACAACAGCACCATTATCCTCTGGGGCTGGACCCCAGGCAGATGGGAGTTGACTTGGGGACATCAGCTCTTCTCAACCCGGTCATTCCCCTCTTGCTGCAGCGACTCTTCCTGGCAACAGACTGTTGTTTCCAGATTGTTCTGTAAAATTCAAAATGAAGCCATAAGATCTCTGCATGGAGTAAATGTATTTCCTTTCCTCACTAGATAGAAAGGAAGGAATACTGGTCAGTACTGCAGATGAAGTCTGGGTTAACAAAGTGAATTACACCTGCAGTTCGATGGCATCTGCATAGTTTTCCAGCCTGCAAATTATCCTTCTTTGTCTTTTATTTCAGGTTTTCCATTTAGAAAAATATGGCATGGGTTTCTCTTTTTCTAACCTAATGGAGGATTCATACTTTCTATTTTCGACTTACATTATGCTGGTCTTTGACTCAGTCTTGTACATGCTGTTAGCTATGTACTTCGACAAAGTTCTCCCAGGTAGGTATAATTTATACTTATGATTATACTCTCTCATTTTATACCTTTGATTTCTAAGGAATCCCTATAATAGCTTTTCAAGGAAATGAGGGCCTGCTCCATTCTCAGAATGGGTCTTGGACTAAAAACCTATATTATGTTACTGAGTGACTTTTCAGCCCCTGGCACGCACACTCTTAAGTCCCAAATCAAAGACAACAAAGTACTTAGTGGTTTTTCTTTCTCTTAAATTGCTGTTGAGCTGTTTATGAGAAAACAGAGCCGGATGATATGTTAATTCATTAAGTAAATGCTAGGTATATCCCTGAAGCCAGCCTTCTTGCCTCTCCTAACCCCATCTCCAAACCTCTCTTTTTAACCCCTCAAAGTACTGATTTTGAGGCAGCCAGGTTCTTATTAGACCCTCCTATAGGTTTAGTCCCAGATGGTGTTTTGGTTGTGGCTTTGGTTAATGACAGATCGTCTTCTCTGCTTTCCTGTCAGGCAAATACGGCATCCCAGACTCCCCTTTTTTCTGCCTGGAGCCCTCATACTGGGTGCGGAGCAGGAGAGGCTCCACCAGGAAGATGCCCCGAACTCCAGTGAACCCTGAAGAGCTCCTCAATGATGATGTAGAGCCGGTGCCCTCTGAATTCATGGGGAAAGAGGCCATCAGGTAAAGAGAGGAGTTGCTGTTCAGAATTTTTCATCTGGGGAGCTTGGGTTTAATGCTCCCACCGCTTCCACCATCAGCTTTGTTTTGATTTATCCAGGCAGTTTTTGTGTTCATGAGGCTCTTGCAAAACACTTTATTTCACAGAGAAATATTAGAGGTGGAATGCAGGTCAGATAAATAGATAATAGCAGGGTTTTTGGTGTAGACCTGGTTAAACATCCATTAGGAACCTTGTCTTTGCAAGGCTGGATGCTCTAGTATTTTGTGCCAGGTAGAGATGTTCACACCTGTATACAGAGCATACCAAACCAAACCATAATATCCTACTTACCTTCCTTTTAGACTCAGCAATATTAAAAAAGCATATAAGAAGAAGGACAAGAAGATAGAAGCTTTAAGAGGTGAGAAAGCCTTGATACTGATTCCTGTTATAGATGAGGGAAAACAGTTGTGCAAACATTTCGGTCAAAGAAATACAACACTTGCATTGCTTAAAAATTTATGTCAAATATTGATGTAAGTGATCACTATTTTGTTCAGTTTTCACTGATTCTCCATATTTAATAAGACTTAAAGAGATCAAAGATTTTTTTTTCAGTTGTTTTTCTGTCTTATCTGTGAAATACAGCAATTTCTTCTGTCTTTAGTTAAAGGTTTGCAGAACTTTGCCCCACATTGCTTAATGCACTTTTCAGTAATTATTGCTACCTAGTCCTTATACTCCTGAACTTGTCCTACCTTCAACAATGAGCGGAGCCAAGGCAAACCTTATTTATTCCCAAACATGATGTTGTTTTCATTCTAGGTTTGTCTCTAAATATTTATGAGGGTCAGATCACTGCCTTACTTGGCCACAGTGGGGCTGGAAAAACGGCACTGTTAAATGTGCTCAGTGGGCTCACTTTCCCTTCCGAAGGTAGGATGGCAAGTAGTGGGCTTAATTCAAAAGCTGTAAAGACCAGTTTGTTCCACCTTACCACTTTTATTCCTATAAACAGGCTCTGCAACCATCTACAACTACAAACTCTCTGAAATAGGAGATAGGGAAGAGATTCAAGAGATGATTGGCATCTGCCCCCAGTTCAATGTACAGTTCGGTGTCCTAACAGTGAAAGAAAACTTGAAAACCTTTGCAGAAATCAAGGGCATCAGGTCCAAAGAGGTAGAGCAAGAGGTAAGTGTGTGTCCCGTGAGCACACCCCTGGAATGCATCACGTTTCAGCAAACGCTCCTTTGGGAAGCTCAAAGGGTCCTCCTGGTTGTGTCTTCTGAAAACCAAAGCTGGTTTTGACCATCAACCAGGTTAGTAGGCAAGCTTGTGAACTTGGTGCAACCACAGTACTACATCTGCTCCACCCAAGGAGATGAGCGGATGATCTCTTGCTGGTGATGGTAGACCTTGGTCCATGCTCTTAGAAACTGCACCTTCAATCCCAGCCAGATCTCCTTCATGACTAGTAAAGGATGGAAAGACACTTGGTGCTGAGAATGGACATCCTTGTGCTGTTCTAGGTGCAAAACATTTTGGAACTGCTGGATATCAGTAACATTCAAGACACTCAAGCAGAGAAACTCAGTGGTGGGCAGAAACGGAAGTTATCCATTGGAATAGCCATGCTTGGGAACCCCCAGGTAAAGCAGCAGGCATGGCTCTGTAATATAAGGAATGTTTAGGTCCAACATAAGTAAAACCTTGTCATGTACTTGGCTACAAGTTCTTGCATGACTTCAGACATCTTTAAAGTTCTCATAATTGCTAATATTAATAATTTTCATTATATTGCTGATCCATTGTGCTAGTTTAGTTTTAAAGCACATAGACAGTTCCTTGACCTCAGCTCCCAGAATAGATGCCTTTGCACAAAAGGTGGCCTGGGTCTCTTGCCTTCAGGACTTGAGGTTTTCAGAACACCAAACCCAAAAGATGTGCAGTAACCCTGGCATGAGGAACGTCTGATTTAATCCGTTCTGCAGGTTTTGCTCCTGGATGAGCCAACGGCTGGGTTGGATCCTCTTTCCAGGCACAATGTGTGGAGCCTCCTCAAGGAGCACAGAGCTGGACGGGTGATCCTGTTCAGTACCCAGTTCATGGATGAGGCTGATATCCTCGCAGGCAAGCACTGGCTCAACCTGCAGCATCTCTGCAGAGCAACCCTGGAGCAGAAAGCTCATGAGGTTCAGTTGCAAACCAGTTTTGAACCACAGCTCTACAATATAAATCCCTTTGGCTTATTTTTCCTCTAGACCGCAAGGCTTTCATCTCACATGGGAGGCTGAAGTGTGTTGGTTCTTCTCTGTTCTTGAAGAAGAAATGGGGGATTTGCTACCATTTAAGGTATCTACTTCAGCCCCAGCAATGGGTATCTGGGAATATTCATTTACAGGGAGCCACCAGAATGAGTGTCAGGGGGAAATCATATTGCAGATGTCATTCAAAACAAGAAAATGAACTTGATTAATACAGTTAAATAAACTGAAGCAGGAATTTACTCCCGAGTAAGGAATGAATGAAATACACTGGAACATTCTTTGTATGCATCCAAGCAAACCCAGTGGTGGTGGTTGTTCGAGCTTGGGTTCGTGTTTGGGTTTGGGGGATTATTTGTGTTTGGGTTTGTTGGGTTTGTTTGGTTGCTAGGGTTGGTTTGTTGTTGTTTCAAGACTAAGCATCTCTCTTTTTATGACTGAACAGGATCCATGTCAATGAGTCCTGTGACTTAAAGAACGTGACATCTCTGGTTAAACGGTACATCCCCAATGTCATATTCTCAGGACACAGTCAATGTGAACTGAGATATAAACTGCCACTAGAAAACACGAACAAATTCCCAGGTAAGGTGTATTAAAATAATTCAGAATTGTCCATAGGGAAACGAGATAATCACAAATGTGGGGAAAAAGAAATGGAGAGATTTTCTATAGGAGTCACATAAGGAATTAGAACTGTTCCATTATGGTTTTGCCCTACAATTTTAGCATAGAATCATAGAATATAGAGTCACACAATGGTTTGAGTTGGAAAGGGCCTTAAGATCATCCAGTTCCAACCCCTCTGCCACGGGCAGGGACACCTCACACTCAACCATGTCACCCAAGGCTCTGTCCAACCTGGCCTTGAACACTGCCAGGGATGGAGCTTATATGTGCTTATATTTGCAACCTTGGAGGCACTCGTGTTACCTGCTTCTTGCAGATCTGTTCAGTGGCCTCGACAGCTGCTCTGACCAGGGAATTATCAATTACGGAGTTAGCATGACAACCCTGGAGGATGTCTTCCTGAGGCTGGAGGAAGAAGCCACAGTGGATCAAGAAGGTACAATCGTGGCTGCAAACGCACAACCCGCAGCCAAAGGGAGCGGCTACTTTGCAATACCCCCTGGCCATGCCTCCAACAGCTGGTTACTAGATGGCTCTTAGGCTTTCACACCTTACAACATAGAAGCTGGTCTTAGACATAAACGTGCACGTGGAAAACTCTCTGCAGATGAGCACGTCCTCCAGGAAGAGTGTGCAGAAGTGGGATCGCGATGCCCTGATGAGATGGAGCCGTGCTCCCTGCTACTCTCAGACTCTGGGATGGTGGCAGTCGTCGGCTTGGCTCTCTGGAGGCAGCAGGTCTCTGCCATGGCGTGGGTCCACTTCTTAAAGCTGAAGAGCTCAGTGAAAAGCCTGAGGTCCATGTAAGTACCAAGGTGATTCTATCTTGCAGATCTGAACAATCACAGCAGGCTGTTTCAACGAGCATTTAGATTAGTTGGTGTCAGGTCTTAGCAATGAATGATCTTGGTAATCTGCACTCAGAGGAGAGAAAAGCTTCTTCTTTTCTAGTGCCAGTAATACAAAATCTCCCTTTTGTGCATTTTCCCTTCTGTGCTGAGTAATTTATGCAATGGAAACCCAATTTCTTTCTGAAGAAAAGAATCATTTAGAAACACTTTTATTTCAGATGGAGGGGGAAGTTTCAAAATAAACCACTGTGTACAGAGAGAGGGAAAAATGCTACTATCAGGCTTCCTCTTTTAACTTAAAATTCTCTCACGTTGCCAATGTTGAACTATTTTGGCCCCATTGATCTTCAAGCTGGTATTTCCTGCTGGGGTGCAAGAAACCAATGGGAGATGCTGATTTATGCATCTTTAAGGAAATCTGAAAAGCGTTTTATGGCTCTAAAATTTGAGCATTGCAGATCTAAGGTTTCTCTCCCTGATGCATTTTGAGGTTGTTTGCAAATGATCAAATTTGAGACTTCTGAAAAGAAAATTACCAAATATCCTTAACAGAAGGAGCGCTGGGTAACCTGAATACAGTTTAACCATTCCCAATAGGGAACCTCATTCTGCTGAAGGTCTGTTTTCAGAGTGTTTATCCATCTTTCTCTTTAGTTTGCTGCTCTATGTGGTTTTCCTGCTTCCTGTGGTTTTGCAACTGTCCCTGCTTGCTGTGTGGCAGAGAGCGAATGTTTGGGAGCTCTCATCTGCCCGGTACTTCTTGCCCCAGGGGAAGAGGGCTTGGTCAGAGACAACAACCAGCCTCCTGGTCCACAACAACACCGGTGAGGACAACGAGCCTTTCCTCATCCTTTCCTATGCTGGGCCTGCTTGGCTTTGCAAAGGAAAATAGTGAAAGAGGAGACGGTTGTAGGATGCAGGGGATCTAAGGCATGATGGAGGGTTTTGTGATGGAGAAGCATGGGAATTGTCACTTTTAAAGGGTTGTGAAGGAAACCCACTGGGTAAGATCCTGATGCAATGATGTGAAAAGGGATATCATAGCAGATGGGATTAGAAGGGACCCAGTTCTTTCCCTGCCCCAAATCTAGACCCCTATCCAAACAGTCTCTGCATTTTCAGAGCATGGGATTCTCAAAACACACTCCAGTAAAGGCACACAAATGCTGAGTAAAATTAATGATCTAGTTCGAGTTTTATCTTCAATGTTCCTACGAGTGGATGCTATTTAACATTATTTGGCCAGAGTATGAGACTGTTGACTTCATCAGACCACCACAAAGGAGGATATATTTGGTAGCAGTTCAGGAAAGGCAGGGGAAAAAATGACAATGCAAAAATGCAGTCAATGAGACTGAAATCCATTAACTTCACAAGAATTGATGTGCAATGATCCACCACGTGTGTGCTGTCTGATATCCATGGTTGTTAGACTTCCTCAGGTTCTGTTTGGTGGTCATGGATTTGAAGAAAACCCCCAAACTATCAAAGACTCTCCTGTTGTCCAGTATTGTGATTCCTCTGCTTTTGGCTTTCACACCAGGCACAGCCATTGAAGACTTCATCCACGTGCTCGAAAGCCAAGACCTCACAGTGGAAATAACAAGTGAGGAAAACATCACAGAGGAGCTAAAACACAATGGGGCTATAAAGGTGTCTCGCAAAGGTCAGGTGAGGAATTTTGTTCTCCTGTTTCTTCCCAACAACTGAATGACTTAGCATGATGCATCCATCTGGTCTACCTGTGGGATGGTCTTGAATAAGGCCCGAGGGTTGAAAGATGTGGAAGTGTTTTAACCAGTAAACTACATGATAGAGGAGACCTTATCTCCTTCATCCTCCACCTCAAACTTCACATTTTTTGTAGTACCAACTTCTAATAACTTATAATCTGTTTTTTTAGCAAACAAAGCATAAGCAAAATTATTCCAGGCTTGGATTCTCCTGGTGTGCTTCTTTTCTACTGCAGATGAGAGAAGCCAAGAGTTTTTATCTTGTTTTCTTGCTCTTTCAAGAGCTACAGGTTTACCGTGTTATGCCACCTGGAGACTGTCAACTGCTTCCCGGTGCTTGTGAATGTCATTAGCAACGCTCTGCTGAAAGCCTTCAATTCCACCGTGCACATTCGGATCTGGAGCCATCCATTTTTCTCTGTAAGTGCCAGAGCCAGAAAGTGTCAGAAAATAGTCCTTAAATCTGATAAAGGCCTCAGTAACTCATCAGATTTAAAAGGGAAGCCTGTGGGCTGTATGTGCCTGTAAGCCCCCCTTCCTCAATGCTCACTCTGGACCATTTGACTTCAGACAAACTGAAGGCTGGGAAGGCTTCTTCAGGAGGTTCCTTATTCTCTACTTCACATTGCAGGACTGTGGTTTGAGGAAAACCTTCCTCCTGACAGTATTTGCTTTCAAGTCTCACTTTTTGTTTGTCCTGTCTTTCATGAGAAATGCAGTAAAACAAATCATTGCATCTTGCCTTTTGCATGGCATATGTTTTACACAATGCTTTGTTCTTCTTTTTCAGGTAGACGAACCACAGTTCTGGAATTTTTTTGCTACTTTTTACCTCTTTTATATGCTGTTGTTATTCCCTGGTTTTCCTCCACACTTTGCAATGGGCTATATGCAGGATTACAAGGTAAATGGAGGCAGATTTGGGGTGCACAGAAGGGATTACAACTGCGTTGACACAAGGAAGTTTGAGTATGACGCCATGAGCAGCTTTGAAGCCAGCAACAGACTGCTCTTTCCATTCTGTCTTCCCAGGCAGGAGCTCGTGCCCAGCTGAGGGTCTCAGGGCTCTTTCCCTCAGCATACTGGTGTGGCCAGGCACTGGTGGACATCCCACTGTGCTGGCTCCTTCTCTCCTCAATGTTTGGGCTCCAGTTTGCATTGAGCACCAAACCTTCCTGGCACACTGACGTCCTCTTCCTGCTGGTACATCCCATTCTCATGATTGCTGGCTCACCAAGGGAGGGATTGAGGTAGTATTTTGAGCACATGTAGAGATACAGGAGGCACCTCTGCGTCCCCAGGTGCTTATTGACCTTCTCCTTGTTTCACCTCCTGTCGTTTGGGTTTTCCCAGCTGGAAATAAAAGGCAATAAATCTTGCCTTTAATATACTCCTTTACACTTGGCAGTAGAGTTGTGGTAATTTATGAACACCTTGATCTTAATGTATGATCGTTTAAACTGAACCACATTGCTATATATATATATATTCCTGGTTGTTTAGACGACTCCAATTTCTAATGAAAGCCCTTTCTTTCTGTAGATCACAGGCGCTCTTAGCTATGGAATTTCTATTGTTCTCTTCACTTACGTGATCTCCTTCGTCTTTCGCAGAGGATGGAACTGTGATTTTTGGTCTTTTATCATGATAGCGGTAAGCATATGGTTAGAAAATGTGCTGTAGGCTTTACAGAAATGTATTTTGAGATTGTAAGGATGAACTCTATGTCAAAACACCAAGTACACATGAAGAACATAAATATGAGCATGTGTTTTATAGCAGTCACTTCTGTATTAAATTCCTGACACCATGTTCTATTCCTATAATCCTACTGTGGCACAGGGAAATGCTTGGATATACCCTGCTCTGGTGCAGGAATGAAGGCAAAAAAAAGTTATTTATTGCTCTGTTCAACACTTTGCATCCAGGAGATGTAAGGTGTTGAAATATGAGCCATCAGGTTAGATGCAGCCTGACCTGGGTTATTTGGCATGAACTTGGGATGGAAAGAACAGGATGGGATGCCATGCTTCATTGATTTGCCTGGGAAGAAGTTTCCCCAGCTGACCCAAATCAGCATCCTACCCTCAGGCAGAGATGGCTGAGAATGTCCTGATCCCTCACTGTTTCTCATCTTTATATCTCTTGTCCACCTTCAGGAATCCATCAGGGAACTGAAAAAGTAGAACCCACACAACTTTAAAGGCTAGTGATGAGCATGATCTTCCCCACCATCTAAGTTGCTCTCTTACTTTATTCTTAGGTATGCTTCGTTACTTGTATCATCAGCAAAGTCATGGATTTTTCTGTGGGTATCAGAGCCACCCTCTATGTTCTGTCTCTCTTGATTCCCTTGTACCCACTGCTGTGTTTAACGATGAGCTGCATGCAGGTAAGCAATGCTGCTGAGCAAGGAAAGGCACCCCACCATAGAATACAACTATGTGACCTTGTGAGCAAAGTCTGGTGATACCTACACATCATGCTCTGGGAAGGTTCCTTAGTTTTCTCTCTCGGGTGGGATTTTCCCAATGGCAGGAGTGCATCATTAGATATCCATTTCAGATCAGATTTGATTTTCCCTGCTGCTCATTATGGTCAGGGGATACTTCTGGGGCTTGAGCTGTGATTGTAGATTAGGATCTTCCCATGTGGAGTTGAGCAACGTGGCTTGAACAATCATAAGAGAAACTTACACATCTGATGTTGCATGGAAACAGAGGGAGAATTCAGAATACTCACAAGGTGCTTTACTTCATGTCAGCTAAGGGGGGGGGGGGGGGGGGGGGGGGTGGAAAGTCAGCTAGGAACTTAACACCACCCTCCAGCTACATACAAGACCACTTACGAGCCCCAAATTACTTAGGAGTGAGTCCAAATGGAAGAGACTCCTCCTCTGTCCTGTCCCATTCACCTCCACCTCTTCTCTGCTGGGACCCCAAAGGTTTTCTCCAGTTTCAAAGTATTTGTTATTTGCTTTTAACCCTTCCAGAATTAGCCAGCAGCTCTTAACTATTGTATTTTCTTATTATTCTTGCAGGTTTTTGTAGACGATGAGAGATTTTTTGATTTGATTCCAAAGACCGATCTACTAATAACTGTCTTTGCAGTAAGAAAACATTCAAGATTACTTTTATGTAGTAATGCATGCCTACTAAACCTGCCCTCAGGTATCAGCAAACAGGCAAGAACCTGGGCTCATTTCTGCAGCAGGATGAAATGGGTTACCTCCCTGTGCAAAAACAGCCTTGCTCCTTTGAAGTGGGGAGGGGAAATGGAATATGCCCAGATCACTTAATGCTGCCCTGTTATTTTTATGAATGATGCTTTTCTTCTATTGCTATTTTCTGGAGTATTGGCAGTTCATCTCCTTCAGGATCACCCCAAATTTAGATGTTTCACACACTATGGTTTTCCCCCACTTATTTTATAACCCCCACCACCGTCTCAGTTTCAGCCACAGTAGGTGGAAGGCAAAGCTGTTAATGTGGCAACCTCTCTTTTCAGCCTTTGATCCATTCTGTGGGTTTCATTTTTCTTCTTCGATATTTGGAGATCAAATATGGAAGAGCAGTTCTGAGAAAGGACCCGATATTTAGGTTGGTATAAACACACATGACCTCAGACACATGTGGAGATCTAAGCTGCTATCACACTGCTTTACCTTGAAGACAACATTTGGGTCAGATATCATTGACTTTGTGTCCCTATTTTTAAATATATGTTTAAATACTGGTGATTTTTTTTTATAACTAAAATAGCCTCTAAACACTGCAGAGTGATAAAACAGCTCTCAAGCTTGCTGGTACCTCCATATGGTGTTTCATGTTTGTAGGATTTCCCCAAGAAGACAAAGCAGCCACCAGCATCCTGAAGAGCTTGAAGAGGAAGATGAAGATGTTAAAGCTGAAAGAGCAGCAGTGAGAAATGCCATAGCGACCCTGAGTCAGGAGGAGGTGTGACCAAATCTATCTTATTTTATACCAATAAAAGTCCACTGGTAAAAACCAAATCACCAAGTATTAATAAGCACAGGTCAGTGTTTTGGCCTGTGTTATCCTCATAGGGAAAATCCAACACCCGTATGTACAGTGTGGGCCCCATCAGGATAGAGACGAAAGCTGTTAAGAGGAACACACGAACCGTAAAGTGTCCTTTTGCACCTCAGATTCCCAATGAAATTAGAAAACAAAAGATTTTTAGAGGGTTTCTGCCTTTTTTTAATGGAAAAATATTACTGAAGGCTTAATGCTATCCAATATAATAGACTGATCTTTCTTCTCCCTCCTCGCTTTCAGAAATCAGTCATCATTGTCAGCAATCTATGTAAGGAATATAAGTAAAGCAAGCTGGTTCCATTTTAAGAAGAAGAAGAAAATGGCCACCAAAAATGTTTCCTTCCTTGTTAAAAAAGGTGAGATCTAGAACTGTTCTCCTTAGACCTGATTTGGACCCTGATCATACCCAGAGAGTTAATTCTCACTTATCTGAACAAGGATGTAAAGGTCAAATCTATTTGTTCTGTGGTTAGGGCACGTTCAGTCTGTGGTTGATGTGATAATAGACAGTGTAAGGTGGAGGCATCCTATTAGTTATCTTTGACTCTGTTACCCAGAATAACGTAGCAGAGGCTTCTGAGAGCCCTGGGAGCAGTGCTCAGGCTCCCAGCATCATTAGAGTTGAAATATTATGGGCTCTCAGGGCATATAGTTATACTACTTACCTTTATATGTCTTTGTTATTATTTGTATTTTTCTTTTGTGGGACTGTGCCTGATGTATTTCTTGAAGGGGAAGTATTACTAAGAAATTACACGCATTTATTCCAGGAGAAGTATTAGGGCTGCTGGGGCCCAACGGAGCTGGTAAAAGCACAGCTATGAAAATGATCACTGGAGAGACAACACTGACTGCTGGGCAGGTAGGAGAAAGGGGGAGAGATCCATGATAAAAACACGAGTGCAAACCTTGTTCCTAGGCTAAGCTATCATTATTTTACAAAGCATTATGAGTGATCAAGGTTTTAACTGCATTCACTGTGCTATTGAATTGTATTAACCTGGCTAACCTGGCTTTGAACACTGCCAGGGATGGGGCAGCCACAGCTTCTCTGGGCATCCTGTGCCAGCGCCTCAGCACCAAATTTTGAGCTACATCTGACTTTGACAAGCAGTTGCATCTACCTTAATTGTCCATGGATATCTTTAGAAGCAATGCGAATGAGGGTTGCAAAATCACTTCTTTGCTCTTTGGGTTTCCTCATCTAAATCCCAGTAGTCTTGCCCTTGTATCTGTATCTGGGCAAGGCTATGAGAGCAGAACTATCACCTTATTTGTGCAGGTGCTGATGAAGAAAGGAAATGGAGCAACTTCCCACCTCCAGGACCATGCACCCCCCTTCCTGGGGTACTGCCCACAAGAGGACCCACTCTGGCCAGACCTCACCGTGCACCAGCACCTGCAGGTCTATGCGGCTGTGAAAGGGGTGCCCAAGGAGGATACAGCTGCTGCTGTCAACCGGTATGGATGTAGGATGCTTCAGGGGTTGGCCAATGGTTTATCCCCACTCCTAGGCCACAAGGAGGGGACCAGAAAGTCAAAATTCACTCTAAGCCATAAAGAAGCTCAGGAATGGAGCTGCAAAACTGATTTTGTGCTAAATGCTATGATTAAGTGAGTGGGTTAAGAAAATCCCCAGTTTGCCTGAGTGCATCTACTGAGGATAAATTTACCACTAATGCCCTTTTAAGTGTGTTATCTTTAGGAAGCTTTTCTGAAATCTGATGTTATAGTTGGGAACTACAAGAAAGGATGCTTAAGCACTGCAGGCTCAGCTGACATTGGCAAGGTGGAATGGATTTATAATGCTGTTGACACTAATGCTGGGTTTAGACAAAAGCTTGTGGCTTATTCAGTACACTTTGCTTCAAGTATTCCCTTCCATTTTAATAATGCAATAAATGTTTAATGAAAACAATCAGGAGTGAAAAGCAAGGGGAAGAAAGTTCCTTTTTCTTATCATTTTGGGAGTCCTTGATGAGAGTATTGATTTGGAATAATAAAAATGTTCTTTCTTTTTAACACTTGCTCCCTCTCCCCACAGAATAGTAAATGCTCTACAGCTTCAAGACCACCTAAAAAAGAAATCCAGAAAATTATCTGCTGGGATAACCAGAAAGGTTTGTAGTGTTTTACGTACAATGAGCACTGCAATGTTCATAGCACAAATCAAACATCCCCTTTGTCAGCAGAGGGACCTACCTGGGCTCCGAGCTGCAGGGAGAGCATCATGTTGTCTCCCATGGTGGGGTGATGGAAAATCAGCCTTTTCCAAGACCACACTGCCTACAACTCAAACCTTTATTCCCATAAATGAAGCGATGCTGCTGCAGCTTTTTGTAGACTGAGTGCCAGGGACTGCAAAAGGATTGATCCAGTCCCTTTTCCCTGTCCTAGCTGTGCTTTGCAGTGGGCATGCTGGGCAACCCAGCGGTCCCTGCTCCTGGACGAGCCATCAACTGGCATGGACCCCAAAGGGCAGCACTGTGTCTGGTGAGTAGGATGTTGTGCACTGTGCCACCACAGTCGTAAAGGGTGCAGTGATTAAGGCCAGGTAAAGAGTGTTTGACCCCATCTGCAGTTAGTGCTGCTTATCACTTGCCAAAGGTTTTAACTGGAAATTCCATTTTCTTGGCTCTGTCCAGCTAAAACATGAGCAAGGAGAGAGAAAAAACATTTTACTTTCACCCTTATTGCAAACCTTCATAAAGGGACCCGAGTCCAAAATAGTTATTCATGTGTGTATATATATATACACACATATACTCTAATAGTGTTATTTCAAAGTATTATCATGTGCACATCAGTCTAAAGTTGCTGTATGTGAATTTTTACACTTGTTTTAGGGGAGAGGCATTTGGAGGGACAAAGGTATAAGAAAAAGTGTCCAATACTCCTAGGGAACTTTAACTTTATTTCTCCTTTTTTTATCCCCCTTCTGGTCCTCAGGAAAACGCTTCGTGCCGCCCTGAAAACCAAGGAGTCAGGAGCCATCCTTTCCACACACCACATGGAGGAGGCGGAGGCAGTGTGTGACCGTGTGGCCATCCTGGTGTCGGGGCAGCTAAGGTGGGAATGCAGCTGAGCTAGAAAACAGGGGCTCCTCCTCCAGCTTCACCTACGTGAGCCCGTCACCGTGGGCTTTACTAAGTGCTCCCTGTGATTTCACCAGTTTGGGAAGGAGCAGATGATGAGGCACCAATGGTTTCACATGCGCATCTCTTCTTTTTCCTCCCCTCCTGCAGGTGCATTGGCTCCGTTCAGTACCTGAAGAACAAGTTTGGCAAGGGCTATCTGCTGGAAATTAAGGTGAAGGATCTGGAGCACGCTGAGCTTCTGCATGCTGAGATTTTGAGGATTTTCCCAAGCGCAGCCCGTCAGGAGCGGTAACTATACAATATGGGATGAACAGTGGTTTCAACACAAATTCATCCCTGAAAATGTGCCCAGTGTGATGGCCAGACTCAGGATCTCAGCTGGAGATGGATGACCAGCTCAGAGACCCTGTCTGGGGATCTGATTCGATAATGTCACCACATCCAACCGTGCTGTGACCACTGCAGCAAAACATGCACATATCCAGCTCATAGCATGACATAAAGTTTTGATGCCAGGACCTCAGTACAGACCAGGAATCATCTTTTCTTCTTTTTCTTCAAGGTTCCCTTCTTTGCTCGTCTACAAGGTCCCAGTGGAAGATGCACTGCCCCTGTCTCAATCTTTCTCCAAGCTAGAGGAAGGTAAAAGCAAAACAAGGTGACTTTCTGAGAAGGTGAAACACAGACTGTCATTTTTTGACTCTCTTTCCGTTTCTCCACAGCCAAACAAAACTGCAACCTCGAGGACTACAGCTTCTCTTTGAACACTTTGGCTCAGGTGGGTGATTTCAAGGCTGGATATGCTGTAAAGGCACGAGTAGGAAGAAAAGCTGCAGTGATATCTGGTGGAGCAATGAGGCTCCACCAAAAGACTGTTGGGGGGTGGCGGGTGATGGATCCTCTCCTGGGAAAGTGGTGGAAAATGGGCTGGGTTTTTTGCACTGCAGGGATTTCACATAATGGGAATAAGTGTAGGCAAATTGTTGCTGCCTGGCTCCCCTCACCCAAGTCAGCACAGCACATCTTGTCCATTTCAGGTGTTTCTGGAACTCTCCCGAGAGCAGGAAATGGATAATTTTGACCAAAGTTTGGATGGGGCTTTTGAATGGAATCAGCTTCAGCAGGAGGACTGTTAAAGATCCAAGATGCTCACTTACGCATTACTCCATACTAACCCAATGTGATACTGTGCATATTTACTATCATTATCAGCGTACCATGAAGAGGAATAGCAGCTTTACCTTTCCAGCAAGCATCTGCTGAGGGGTCCTCTCCAATGCAGAAGACTTTTCACCTGGACATTGCAGGTGCCTACATTAAGCCCGACCCCAACCAGCAATTTCCAATGGCTGGTTGATGAAGCAGTGCCTGCATTGATGAAAGCTCTCATCAAACAGAGCAGCACACAGCAAAGGGACAAAGAGGTTTGCAGGGATCATAACCCATCTATGGGGATCGGGGCTCTGCTTTGCTCAGTAGATGTGGGTGCATCAGGGAATTCTGAACGTGCTGCCAACTTTCTGGGCTCCTCTCCCACCAGTGTGGGGGGTTATTTACCTACGATGTGTTTTAAATGCATCTTAATGAAATTTGCACTCTATTTTTATACCCTTCCAATAAATGTCTCTATAGAAACTGCCTTTACAGCCTCATATGTCATCATTGCTGTGGACCATCAGAAACAACTCAGACTGCTTCCCATGGGGATGGAGGTGGCTACAGAGGTGTAAAAGCTACTGGTCAGGCTGTTGTGGTCCCTCCTGTTTGCTGTCTCCATCAGCCTGGAGAAGAGAAAGCTCTGCAAAGATGCTGTAACAGCTTTTCCTTACTTAAAAGGGGCTTATAAGAAAGATGGAGGCAAACTTTATAGCAGGGCCTGTTGTGATAGGAAAAGAGGAGATGGTTTTAAACTAAAAGAGGGTAGATTTAGACTAGATATAAGGAAGGAATTTTTTACAATAAACAGTGAGACACTGGAACAGGTTGCCCAGCAAGGCAATAGGTGCCTCATCCCTGGTAACATTTAGGATCAGGTCAGACAGGGTTTTAAGCAGCCTGTTCTAGTTGAACATGTCCCTGCTCACTGCAGGGGGGTTGGACTAGATGGTCTTTAAAGGTCCTTTCCCACCCAAACCATTCTATGATTCTATTATTCTCCTCCTGACAACTCAGGCACATTTTATCCCTGAGCCCAGCTCCTTTGCAAAGGTTAAAACTCCCAGAACAAGGGTGGCCGAGTTCTCTTTATGTGATCTGCAGCAGTGGCTGTGTTGCAATCACTGCTTGGGTCTGCTCCCCACTTGGCTTCGAAACAGATTTTGGCACTTAGAGGACACAGAGGGCTCGTGATTGTTTCCCTGCTGATTGCACAACAGCTCCATCTGTAATCCCCACCCCTGGGAAGTGCAATCACCAGCACTGCAGTCACCTGTGCACACACTCAGCTCCAGGAAATGGGAGCTCAGGGAAAGGGAAGAGGTCTTTGAGTGATGTAAAGAAACAAACAGCAACAAAAGCCCCAGCTAAGTCCTGTTCCAGAGGGAACACCTCTGGCATCTGAATGAAGAGGAGCGCACTGGGATTCAGGCAAGACATGAAAGCAGAGAGCAGGGCTGAGGTATGAAACCCTGTGGCAATTGCATTTCCTCCTCTGGGGTGAAGAGCATTTCCTGCCTTGGCTATTCCTTCCAACCCCTCTTGCATAGTTGTTTCTTGCAAGGAACTACCACCAACCCACTGCATCCTCTGCTACCACAGGTTTGAGAGACTGTTCTTCATTGTATTTGGGTCTTTTCATTACAGGGGAAGATGAAGCAAGCAGAGCTGGTTCCATCATCTCCTGCACAAGGAAGAGGAGGAAAAGGACCCACAGGAAGTCCCTCAAAGGCCAGCTGGTTGGAGCTGGGGCATCAGGGGGATAGGGCTCATGGCACTGGCAGCACACAGTCAAGATTTCCAGGTCCTGGCCTGTGGCCAGTGCTTGGAGAAAGAGGTTCTGTCACCAGCACAAAGAGGAATTCTGCTGGCAAAAGGGAACGAGCAAAAGTTCACAAGGACTTGACTTTTCCATTGAAAAACAAAAAGAACAAGAGAGAGATTTCCTGGAAATGAACTGGCTGCTGAAATAATCCCTTCAGAGGAATTCCACCTCCCTCCTTTGCCCTGCCCTGAGCTGGGGGGGGTGACAGGGAACATCCCCAGGAGCTGCGGTCTCTGTACCTGCTCTGTGAGAGGTGGGAATGCCCTGCTTCAGCATGCAAACCAGCTCCAAATCTGGCCTAACATTTTGGTTCTTCTCCTTGTTTTCCAGCACATCAGGAGCCCTCCATGCACACGGTGTCTCTGCTGATAAACCTGAACCAGAGCATGCTGGCTGTGCCGCAGGGTGCATCCATCAGCCCAGCACAGAGGATGAGGCAGCTTCGTGTTGTGGATGCTGCACCTTCTAACTCATGCAATAACTTGGTCTTATTAACAGGGAGATTCTTATTTATCAGAGCTAATAATGTCCTCTTTATGCAGCAAGCACACAAAGGGCCATTCACCGCCAGTTGCCTTCAGGGCTGGTCCTCAAGCACCATTCCCCAAACAGGCATCCCAGAGCAGCAGCAAAGAGCAGCCTTTGCCTTTGAGGTTAGATAAGGGAAATCAGTGCCAGGCAGTAGTGCTTGAGTTTGGAGAGCAAGGCACACGTGTGCTCAAGGTTTGGGAGCTCAGAGGCAGCATTTCACCCTGCAAGGGGCTGGGGAGCAAAGGGGTGCTTGCAAAATGTCTGGGCAGGAATGACAGGGCTTTCCAGGTCTCCTCATCCTCTCGCAGTGATAGAGAGATGAATGTTGTCTAGTTCAAATGCTAGTTAAGCAACTCCCCCTAAGTGCAAGTAAACCACAACAACAACGTGGTATTTCTGAGAATTTCAAGGAACTTCACAAAAAGCAGTGATGCAAGGTGCAAATAGCTGACACTAACTCCTGTGAAGGAGGAGGAGGAGGGTAAAGCTGAGCAATGTTAAGCAAAGGGCTTGTTTTCTATAGGAAGCCCACAGCAGATGGCCTACAAGGTGGTGTCCTGCCTGCAGACACCCTGCAGAGTAAAGGCAATGTACCAAAGCCCTGTGCAGCTCATCACAGCTGTATCCTCCCATTCACAGCAGCAGTGCCATAGGTATGTGTGCTTGTTCCCAGGCAGGAACCTCTAGATCTTGGATTTCAACTGAACAAAACCCATCCCCTTTTTACAGCAACCTGCACAGAGAGGAAAATAGGTTGACAGCATCAAACAGTTATTTGTGTGTGCTCTGGAAGGAAAGGCACCATGAACACAGCCTCCCATGCCATGAAGGCACTGAGCATCTCCAGACAGGGAGATGAGAGGCTTTATCACAGTGAGCCAGCTCATTCCCGTGCAACACAACTGGCCATACAGGGCTGTCCCAGAGCAGAGCCAGATGTTCTTCAAGCATAAGAAGTGAGGCAAGGCAGATGTTGGCAACCTCGACGATGCAGGAGTCCAATTCCCTTTTTCCATTTGCTTGAGACAAAAGAGGAAATCAGGGTTGGATTATATCTGCATGGGGGGGGGGGGGGGGTGAGCAGGATGGATCAGGCCTTCAGCTAATGTGAACCAGTGTATGCACCCAGGTTTGCAGCATGTGAGTACCAGGATGTCACAACAAGCATCTCTCGGCCTATTTAACTTTCAAGGCATAATTCAGCTTGAATTTACTACTCATGAAAAGCTGGGAATTTCCTCTTGCATTGGTTCTCCCTAATTCTACTGACCCCCTCAAACAGCTTTGGAGCTCAAACTATTCTCTTTAGCAGCAGCTGGATAAAATATCAAGCTGAAGACTATGTGTGGCTCTGACAGCAGCCAAACCCAACAACATATTTACTTCAAAGCAGGCAGAAGGATAGCTTGTCCAGCTGGAAAAAGCAGGAAGTGTGCTTTTAAAGGAGCAGAAGAAGGGGACAGACAAGGAGATGATTGTGTAAGTCCTGGTGTTTCAATTAGGTCATGCCTGAATGATAACAGGAGTTCATGAACTTATGTTCTGGACAGAATGGAGGTGTCTGGTTTGTCCGTGTGCATCCTTATCCCAGAGCAGACATCAGATGGTGTTTTATGGACAGGTAAGGAAGGACATGGTTTAGTGTGAGGTGTCCCTGCCCATGGCAGGGGGGGTATGGAACTGGATGATCTTAAGGTCCTTTCCAACCCTAACCATTCTATGATATGGGCTGTGCAGCAGAGGAGATAGAAACACACATGGGTGTCTGTGGTCATGGTGGATGCCACCAGCATGAGCACTGAATACAGCCCTCTTGCAGGGGCTTTCCAGAATGAATTTGACAGTATCAGAAGTCATCTAGCCCAGTAATTAATGCCCCCGGTGAGGTCTTGGGTTGGGTCAGAGATGGGTGGTGGATATTAGTTGGAGCCCAGATACCAAAGGCAAACACTTCCCATGGATTTAGGCTAAGCTGGTGCAGGTCTTTCTGTGTCATTGTGGCAGCAAAACACCATGGGTTTGCAGGAAGAACTGTCACTGCCATCCACATTATCTCTCCCTGGTAACTGGATGCAGCTATAGGAACCTGTAATGCCTATAAGTAAATAATAATCTCTCTTGCAGGTGGCCACACCAGCCTGACCCTAACTTCAAGCAGCTTCCTACCTTGCAGCAGCCTTCATGCTCCATGTCCCAAATGAGAGCCAGGAGCCAGCCCAGCCATCAACTCCTCCAACCACAAAACACACCAAGATCATCTAAGACATCCTCCTCCTCATCCAGGTATGTGAACAGAGCTATTTTCACACAGGTTGGATGGGGCTTGGAGCAATCTGCCCTAGTAGAAGGTGTCCCTGCTCATGGCAGGGATTGGAACTGGGTGAGCTTTAAGGTCCCTTCTAACAGAAACCATTCTATGAGTTCTATTTATCCATGAGTTTGATTCTGACTTTAAAGCAAGTGCTGTGGGATTCAAGGATTTGAGGCAGTGCTCAGCCTCACCTTGGGCAGTTGAGGACATCTACTTGTTGGCACAGGCCACCGCTTCCTCCACCCACAGAACGTGGTTTTCTTTGGCCTCATGTTGAGAAATCCATTTCATGTTCTAAACACAAATCCTCCAAAGGGTTTCAGGATGCGAAGCAGGAAAAACAAAAACAAATAAGATTTATTTCTCTTTTTTTTGCTCTAATTTGAAAAATAACTGGCCTTGAAACTGCAATGGGTTTTCCCCTCTCAGGATAGGAGAGAAGGCTCCTGCCAGCCTCATGTCACAGAGCTACACCACATCACACGTGGGGAGTTGTGATTGCACCTCACAAGGGACTGAAAAGCGAGAAATGGGCTCCGGTGAGTGAATGATTGCACAATATCTTCTACATCTCATTTCCTGCATTTGTGGAACATCTATGCCCTGGCCTTGGCTTTTTACTGATAGTAAAAGGCTGTGGCAGTGATAGGGACAACACTTCCAGGCTCAGATTGGAGGGCATGGCATGGAACTGTATCTATAAGGATGCTGTGAAAGCTAAAAGCTGGTCTGGCTTGAAAAAGCATCTGAGCAAGACAAAGCTCCCCATGGGGAGCTGCTGGGGAGGGAGCAACAGCCACTTGGCTGTTCCTTCTGCATCCAAAGAACCCCAAGAGCCCAGAAGAGGTGCTTGGTCCTTGTTCGCTTGGACCCCATTAAGTCTGGGTTAACTTGCGAGATGTTAGGGAAAATTGGGAGAGCAGGAAGTCTTTTCTGGGAAGAAACCAGCTTTTCTTGGGTTTCAAAGCGGGCATGGGTGTATGGTGTACGGTTTAGAACGATAGCAGTGCATTGTAAAACCATCTGCACAAGTAAAGTACAGGCAATAACGTTCTTGAAATGCAGTGTTTGTAGCAGAAGTGCTGTAGATCAGTGCCTCGCTGCAAGCAAATCCTCCATCTGGTCCGTAATGGCTGAACTCTTCCTTCCATATCCCCTGTTCTTTGCTGGAAAGGGAATATTGCTAATATTCAGCAAAAAAACTACAGCTGGAAATGGCAAACCAGTATTGGCTCAGCCACCAGTGCCTAATGAGAGTGCCTACAAGGGAATATAGGCTAAATATGTCCTGTGGGGAACATGCATTGGATCCCATCTGGGGATGAGCACATGGAGCTCTGGAGGTTGGGGCTTGGGGAGCAGGATTTGTCCTTGCTCAGTCACTGAGACCTCCAGCCACACACTGCTCCTGATATGGGTTTTCCAGGGAAAACCTCTATTAATAGCAACTTATGCCATTATAATGATTGAATTATATTTACATCATTAAATTTTAATTATAAATAGAAATTTATATATTTCATGTATTTCTCTATATAATCATATGTCCATACATGTTTATACTTAATATCTATCTTTATATATTTACATAGCTAAATACAAATTATGTTTTAAAATATCTAGATTATAATAACATATAAAAATAATATAAAAATGTAGAAGATATAATAGAATTATAATTAATTATATATTAATTATAATATTTACATAATTACATTTAAAATTTTATTTATAATTATGTATTTATATTTATATTTTACTTTATGTATATTTATCTACATTTCTGTTTAAATATATTAAAACATTATATTTAAATATACTAATGTAATATGTTGTATAACATATCAATATATTAATACATGATATGTATACATATAATTATAAAAATATGTTTAAATATATCAATATATAAATACATATTATATAAAATACATAAATATATTACATTTATATGTATATTTAGATATACAGATATTGTTATATTAAATATTTATATCTTTTTATACTTCATATAATGTTTATTAATATATTATTTTTATGTATTTATGAGTGTGTATATAGATATACATCTAATAAATATATGTATATTTATATGTATTTTACAGGCACACATATATTTATACATCGATATTTAGAAAAATATGCATATTTTATATATATAAATATATATATGTATTTATAAATATATATTTTCATAGCTATTAACTAATAGAGATTATATACAAATATATCTTATATATTATGTATAAATTTAGAAATATATTTGTATTTAAATATAACATATAAATATTTAAATATAAATAGCTATATATATTTATATATGTATATGTACCTATACATGTATACATGTGCATGTATATGCATGTATATATACACACATGTATACATATACACGTAAAACTATACATAAATATAATTTGCATATATTTATATTTACCTATATTCATATGGATATATAAGTATATACAAATTAAACATAAGTCTACATAATTGAAGTTATGTAATTTTATATATTTAAATATTAATTTATAGGAACATGTTTTATATAAACATATATCAACACATAAATATTTTATATTTATAGAGAAAAATATGCTTTATGCATCTTTATATGTATTTTTATGAATATGTTTTGATATAGAAATGTATGTAAATATATTTAAAATATTTTATATAGATAACTATATTTCTATTTATGTATATTTTTATATGTATATATACATATACATATACATATGTTAATATATGTAAATATATCTTTATTATATTTGCATCTTTCTTTATATATGTATACCTGTAATTGGTATATATAATTTATACATTATATATAAACATATTCATATATAGCAATATAGAAAAAAAATATATAACATAGAAATACATAGTAATAAATAAAAATAGGTATATAAAGTTATATATTTTAATGTAAATATATATTTATGTAAATATATTTATACAAATTTACATTTATGGATTTATATAGAATATATATATATTTCTATATTATGTATTCATATGAGTATATAAAAATAAATATATGATATAAAGTAATATATAAATCCATAATTATTTTTGTATATGAATACAAATTTACATATTGTTATTCAAATAGAAATGTATATTTATAGAAAAATGACATGCATGTATTATAAGAATATATATTTAAAAATAAAATTTAAAATGTAAACATCATGTATAATTAGAGTTAACTTACGTTTTTAAGTTTTATAAGTTATATATTTCTGGGCAAACTTCATTTATGCCTTACAGCATATAAACGATTTATAGCTTGTATCATTAATAGCAATAGAAGCTATTAATGTATCATTAATAGAATAGAAGCTATAAACGAAGCTTCCTTAAAGACCGTACTGACAGATGGGGTGTTAGAGCAGTGAATGAGGGCACCAGCCAGTGAGGCTCCACTCGTGCAGAAAGGCCATGGGGACACAGGACAGTGGCTGTCCTGACTTCTGCACGCTCTCAAAGAGTGGAATGCGCTCATTCTTTCCTTCTCCTCATACAAACGTGGGGTTTGTGCCTTTGTTTTCCTTCCCTCCCATGTAACAGGGTTTTGCACAACGCATTTCCGAGAACGATGATGGGGACTTTTCTGCCCGTTCCTGGAACCGCCCTGCTGCTGAATCACTGCGGGTCGCCTCGGGGTGCGGAGCCGCGGAGGTCCCCGAAGCATCTCCATTCGTGCTGCGCCACCTCCTGGTGATACCGCAGTGGTGCACGGCTGCACACAGAGGTTTGGAAGTGGATCTCGGTCCTTTCCAACCCAAACTATTGTATGATATGTCCAGTTTTCTGTGCAATGTATCTATCCAAGGGAAGGTCCATTCCAAAGCCTTCCAGGTTCTGCTTCGCTGTGCTGAAGGTGGCACCTCTGCCTCCCATACAAGCCAGAGCGTTGTTCTGCAGCTCCTCTGCTGTCCAATGACTTTGGCTGGACACCAAGGATGTGCAGATGGAAGAAGGTCAAAAAGCTGGACCACAGATGCTGTAACAACAAGGAATGCAGCTGCCACCATCACCAGGGACATTCACATCCTCAATGTGACTGTAATGAACCTTTCTGAGGAAGCTGTATTTGCTCAGTATGTGCACAGACCTTACCAGTGTGGCCATATCTGGTTACAGTTTGGTGGCAGATGGAGATCCAGGAATCCTGTTGCCAGGGAGATGTCTCAGTATCCATACAACTTGATCCTGACGGAAACAGAAAAGTAGACAGGTATTATTCTAATATATTCCTCTCTTCCAGGTAAGATCCATGTGCCAGCTTTGCTCCAATACAGATATAATTGCAAGGTATCTCAACCCTTTCCACTGCAATTTGGGATTACAACTATCTGCTACCTGTAATCCCTGCTCAGGGAGTGAGAATTCTGGTCATTTGTGCATTAATGCTGCCAAATCGCGCTCATGTTTTACAGTCATAAAATTCCACTCGGTCCAATGCTCACTTCAGCAGTCTCTAGGTTGGATGGTGAGACCCAGACAACGACATTAGTCCACCAGATCTTTGGTGGCTACCTGCGATACCGTAGTGAGTGCTCGGTGCCAGGCCCTGGGCCTGCAATCACTCGGGGCTGTTGGCGCTCACAGAAGCCAAGCCCTGGACAGCAGTCACTCAGGGCTCTTGCAGTCACTCAGGGCTTTCCATAAGTGACGCAGGAGAGATAGCTCCTGCCTTGCTGAGGACACAGGGCAGCCTCGCCAGCCCTCCGTGGGGCAAGCAGGAGGGCTCAGAGCTGCCCTCTGGGCACAGTGGTCCAGCCGGGGCTCAGCACCGGGCCCTGGGGCTTCTGGCCTTGAAACTTCCTTGCTTCCTTTTTTCCTTGGTGCTCCTACCTAAAAGCACTTCTGATTCCTCTTCCACCACCCCGCTTCCCTCCCCCTCTGGTGTCCCCTTTCCCTGGGCTCCCCTTTTGATTTTCCCCTCTTGGCTGACGGAAACCTCTTTTCTTCAGCTCACCAAGTCTTTATTTGTGCCGGTCCCTGCAGGGCAGGAAGCTGGGCAGGAGTGCCCACCACGCGCGGCCTCGCGCGCAAGTCGCTGGCAGCAGCCTCGGCACTCCTGCAGTCGAGGAGGAGGTCTCTGGCCCACCGCCGAAGAAGAGGAGACTTCTTATGGCGGAGGTCTTGTAGTCCCTGGAGGGGCTAGAGGCAGCGGGTGCCAGCTGTGACGGGGAGGCGCCGGGCTCGCAGGCCCTGGAAAGCTGGCGCATGTCATCCCCCCGTGCCCACCCGGACTGGGAGCCCACCTTGATGCAAGGAGGGAAATGAAGTGGAGGAGGGGGAAGATGAGCAGCAGCAGGCAGCTGCACAGACCTGTAAGCACCAGGGACTGCATGGGGTCATGCTTGCGGTGCGAGTGACTTTGGCAGCTGGCGTAAAAATTTACCCCCAGCTCCTCCCTGCCCTGGACAGGCCCCAGTATGTCCAAGCACCCTGCACCCTCAGGACACTGTTAGTCGTGACAGTGTCTTCTGGGGCACGAGATCTGCCTTGGAGGATGAGCCTCTGCCTCGTGCTCACCTTGCCTGTTTCCGCAGTGGCAGCAGATACCAGGAGGCTGGAGCTGGGCACAGGCACTGCCCTGCTGCCCAAAGGCCTGCACGTGACGGTGGGGCTGGCACAGCACCAACGACCCAGCTGGAGTCCGCAGTGGTGGAGCAGCTGCTTGTGGATTCCTTGGACAAAGCTTACGGCAAACAAGGTAATTAATCCCTTCTTGCCTGCGTGGGTGAGCAGCAGCGCAGCTCCCCTACCTTGAGCCCTGCCAGGGCCTGAGCTGCTGCACCCAGGTGGGGTCCTGGAGTGAGGGGCGCCAACCCTGGCCCTGTGCTGGCGAGAGCCATGGAGCTTGGCCTGGGGCTCCGTGCTGACAACGCTCCTTCTCAGTCTTGACCTGGAATGGCGGCGTCTCGGCTGTCAGTTGGCATGCCATGCAGTCTGCAGCCTCAGCGTGCAGGAAGACCATCATCGATGAGTGGGATGAGGAGTTTGACAGAGGGCAGGTGGGTGCTGGCCCCATCCCTGACTGGGCTGGTGGGAAGAACCTTGGGCCACCGTGTGCTGACCCCCAGAGCCTTCCTGCCTCTGCACAGGTGAAGAAGGTTAAAAAGCGGAGGAGGGAGCAGAGACACCAGAAACCCTGGCAGTGGCTGCACCGCCAGCGCAGCTTCTGGGCAGTGACGCATGCGGCCAAGGCAGCGAGCCTGCGCCACCGGCTCTGAGGTGAGCAGGTCCAGGGGCCCGGAGCAGAGCTGGAGGGGGCAGGCGCAGGGCAGCTGCAGGCCGGGTGCTCACACGGCTCCTTTCCTTCCAGCCGGAATGCCAGCGAGCGGGAGGAGAGGTCCCTGCCATGGAGCCCTGTCCTGGGAGCTGCTGTGGAGGGAAGAGGACACCGCTGCCCACATCTCCACGCTCGATGTCCCTGCCTTCTGCTGTGAAGGAGCCCAGGAGGACCGTGCCTTGTCCGGGCTCCTTCAGCAGCTTCCCTGCGCCTAGGCCTGGAGCAGCCCTTTCTCCCCCCAGGCCTGGAGCCCTCTCCCTCGTGCCCCCCCTTTCCCTCCTCACCACGTTGGAGTCACCGTTAACACCATCCCCTCCACCGGCCTTTCCTGTGCTGCGCATGGGGGTTGGCGCCTCGGGGGGATGGGGTGCCCGTGGCCACCAATAAAGATGTGTTGGTGATTTGGTAGTGCTCAGCTCTGGGTTAGGGCCAGCGGGGCGCGCTCCCGCAGGTGGGGTGGTGGAGGAAGCACCGGGAGAGAAGCAGCTCTTGGTGCCTGGGGGCGAGCACACAAGGTGGGCTCCTGGGTCCCGCTCGGCTCTGACTGGGGCCAGCCTCATCCTGCCCTGGCACTCGGCCATTGCTGCTGCTGCTGCTCGTGAGCTTCCTGCAGTGTCAGTGCTACTGGGGCCTCTGAGTCAGGTTCCTGTGGGTCGGCAGGTGGGTTTTCCTTCAGCAAGCATTTTGCTGAGGAGCAGGCTGGAGTCAGGCTGGCTGTGATCTCAAACCCAGGTCTCAGTGCTGCCCGTTGTGCTGGTGGCCGTTCTCCCCATGAGCCGCAGTCACCTGGGTGCTGCTGGTGGCAATGCCGAGGGTTCAAGGGCTGGTTTCGTGCCTGTGACAGTTGCGCATTGCGCTTTGGAGTTCTACCCTAGAAGTGTTTGTGCTTGGCAGCAGGGAGGTTATTGTGTGAGATAAGGTGCAAGCAACCAGCCCACTGGTGTGCAGCCGCAGGAATCCCCGTCCTCGGGTCCTGCTTTCTCTGAGCCACTGCTGTGGTGCCGCGGTGCTGGCATGTGCCGTGGGGCTGCCCATCTGAGGCAGCTCTGTTCCGTGCAGCCACCGCCGCTCTGGGAGGTGTTTTCATGCTGAGCATCCCTGTCAGGTCTAAGATGACGTACTGGACCAGTCCGGGCAATTTCAACGTATTAAAGGAAACCTCAAAAGGAAAACCCCACCTACAGCGCCCCTCGTCCCACCCGCACGCTGTGTGGTTGTATCACACGTGCCATTGCTGCTGGTAGTCTGTCTGAGTTTACTATTGCCACTTGTTCTGGCGCCGGCTCTGCGCTCCCTGTGCTCTCATTGTGACCTCTTGCCGATGCTCTGGCCCTCGGGGGGGGGGGGGGGGGGGAGCGTCCCCCCCGGCTCTGTAATAGGCACGTCACAAAGCCCGCTTGCCCGAGCGCGGTCCCCCGGCACTATATAAGCGGTGCAGGCGCAAGCTCAGCTCAGTCCTCTCGCCCGGAGCTGGGCGGGACGCGGAGGCGGAGAGTGAGCTTCCTCCCCACGGCTTCAGCACGCGGTTGATCGGGCGGAGCCGTCGGTTCAACGCGGCTGATTGGACGAATGCGGAGGAGCGGGCTTCGCGGAGTGGACGCGGTTGGAGGGGCGGGCCCCAGGGTTGGGCGCCTGTCGGTGGGCGGGCCCCGAGGGTTGGGTGCGGGAGCCGCGGCGCCTGGCGCATGTTGTGCGGTGGCGGGAGGGGGGCGAGGCGAGAAACTGCGGTGGGAAGAGAAGGGCCCAGTGCCCCCGCTCAGCTCCCGCCTCTCCCTGCAGCCGAGAGCGCTAGGGGTCCCCAGGGCGGTCATGGAGAACCTGCGGAAGGTGCCGAGGCAGGCCCGGCGGGAGATGAGCGGGAGAGGGAAGGTGCCCAGTCTGCAGGCTGAGGTTGCCCAGAGGGTGCTGCTGCAGGTGCGCAAGAGCCTCACCTGCTGTGGCTTCCCTAAGAAGCTGCGGAAGATCGGCAGCTGCAGGAAGATCGGCACCTTAAGGCGCATGAACTGGCCAGTCAAGGCTGCCGGACCCCAGTGCGCCGCCGAGGAGGAGCAGCAAGTCAAGCAGGGTAAGTACCGGGGGCTCAGTGGGCACAGCCGCGGCCCGCGCTGCACAGCTCACCCACCATTCCTCATATCCCACAGAGAGCAGCGATGCCGCAGTGGGCCCAGGGGATGGGATCCCTGCGCCCCAGAAGGTGCTCTTCCCCATGGAGCACCTGTCCATGGAGTGGCAGCAGGTGCGCCCAGTCGGCGCAGGACTTCGTAACCTCGGGAACACATGTTTCCTGAACTCCACCGTGCAGTGCCTCACGTACACCCCGCCGCTGGCTAACTACCTGCTCTCCAAGGAGCACCGCTGCACCTGTGAGTAGTGGGGCCTGGCTTGGCGGGCGGCTGTGCTGGCAGGTCCCTGCTCCCCGCGCTGGGCTCAGTATCTCAGCACGCGTGGCTGTGGCAAGGGCCATGTGGCTGTCAGGATGAACCTTCTCTGCTCCCTCCGGCCACTTCTCGACGGAGATGCTGTTCCTGTGTACAGCTCCTTTTTCCCGGCCATAGCAGCATCCCTGAGCTTTGCATCCTTGAGTCTGGGGATGCTTGTGTCCGTGGTGGGTGTAGCCAGGGCTAAGATGGCTCCCGCAGGATCTGCTGGCTTCGTGGGGACTGAGCTGGACATCCCAAACAGCCCCTGCCTGCATGAGGGCAGAAGGCTGGGTACAGGCAGCAGATGCTGTTGATGTGTGACTTTGAAAGGGAATGTGATGGGCATTGCTCCGACCTGTACTGTACTGCCCTGTCTCCTGTACTGCTTTGATCTCTACTGTGTTTGTCCCCAACCTCCTGTCATCTACTCCTTTGTCACAGGTGACCAAGGCAGCTTCTGCATGATACGCACCATGCAGAGCCACGTGGCTGAGGCTTTTGCGAACAGTGGGAGAGTGATAGAGCCAACGGCCTTTGTCCAAGAACTCAATGGTAAGAATGACTCCACTGTACTTCCCCTCCTCCCATAGCCGTGCTGGAGAGCAGGGAGTAATGTGTGAGTAGAACCTTTGAGAAGAGGCCAGGAGAACTCGTGGAGCCTGCGGGGACCTGCTGACCTCATGGGCTGTGTGTGGGGTTCCCCCGTGGCCGACACGAGTCTGCCGTCCGCTTTGGTTTGAGGGGGCTCGACCCCTGGGGCCACCGAGGGAGGAGGGCTCTGTCTCTCGCAGCACGTGCTGGGGCTGATTCCTCCCTGTCCTGCAGAGATCGCTGGGCACATGCGCTTCGGTCAGCAGGAGGACGCGCATGAATTCCTGCGTTATACCATCAGCGCTATGCAGAATTCCTGCCTGAGTGGCTGCACCAGGTACGTGGGGCCTCTCTCTGATGGGCTGTCCCTGCTCTTCTTCGCTGTCCTCTCGCTAGTCCCCTGCCTTGCTGGAGGGGACTGTGGGGTCAGTCTGTTCCCCAGGCGGCACTCGTGTTCCTGGGCCCTTGCCCCGGGAAGCTGCGTTGCCCCTGCAGTGCCCAGCTCCGAGCTCCAGCCAGGAGTTTGTGCTGAGGACACCGTGGCAGCCACGGGGCGGCCACGGTGCAGGAACAGTGTGAGACCCGGGGCTGCTGTCTCTAGGTTGGATTGCGAGACCCAGGCAACGACATTGGTCCACCAGATCTTTGGCGGCAACCTGCGATCCCGTGGTGAGTGCTCGGTGCCAGGCCCTGGGCCTGCTGTTGCTTTGCTGGGAGCCTTGTCGTTAAAATGCTTTGGGAAAATCGCTGAGCACGTAGACATGATCCAGAGCTGCAGCTGCTCAGTCCCGTGGGACCTGTGGGTCAGGAGCCCGCTTGTGGTGACAGCAAGAGCTGTCGGCTGTGGATCCCCAGCTCATCGCCACCAGGAAATGAACCTCCTGGCACCACTCGCTGTGCCAGCACGCAGTGGAATTGGCAGCCTTCCTCTGTGCCAGGCTGCGCATCCTGGTGTTCCCGTCCCAGAGCTCGAACCCGAAGAGGGGGAGGCAGTTCCCGCATTGTGCTGGGTGCCGATGGGTGCGGGTCAGTGTGCCAGGGTGTGCTCATTGCTCTTTCCTTTACAGTGGAGTGTTTGTCGTGCAAGAGAGCCTCGGACACGTACGACCCTTTCCTGGACCTGGCACTGGAGATCTGGGTACTGCAGCGGGCTGGGGACCCGGTGCTCCTGCTCTCCTGGGGCCGGCATCTCAGCAGGGAGCGGGGCTGTCGCCTGGCCGGGCCACCCGTGCGCTGACCTCTCCTCCATCCTTGCAGGAAGCCGAAGACCTATGCGAGGCGCTGGAGCAGTTGGTTAAGCCAGACCTGCTGGGAGGGAAAAACTGCTACCTGTGCGCAGGGTGAGTGTGGGGCTGTGGGCAGGAATGGGGCTGCGGCTGCGCCGGTGGGAAGCAGGCGGAAATCCACATCACGGGAGGGCTTCTCGACCTGTTCCCCGCTAAAGCGTGAGGCCGCGGAAGCCTGTGGTGAAAGCTGCCGCTCTGCCCCTCTGTCCTCTCGTGAGGAGAACCTGGGCCAGCAGATGTGGCCGTGGGCAGGTGCCTGGTGCCTGCAGGGTCATTTTCCATGGGGTTTGCCACTTGGCCAGAGCTGGCAATCATCTGGGTGGTGGAAGAGCTTGAGTGACACAGCTCCTCTTGTGCAGATGCAACAGCAGAGTGTCGGCAACAAAACGCTTCAGCATCCACCAAGCCCCCAACGTTCTGACGCTCTCACTGAAGCGGTTCACGTATGACGGGGAGAAAATCACAAGGGTGAGTGCTCGGCAGTGCCGAGCTGGGGCTGTCTCCTGGCCCGAGCAGCAGGGTGGGAGGTGGCCCTGCCGCTCTTGGTCAGCCGCGCGCTAGGAGCTCGTCCTGGCGCCTTCGTCATGGTGACCTCTGCCTGGGGAGGGCAGCCCCTGCTCCCTCAGGAGATGGACATGCAGGACAGCTGAGCTGCTCCTGCTCTAGCAGGAAACCCGTCTGCTGTGCAGGCTTCTGAGGCATGCTCTCTTCCTCTGCAGGCCGTGCCGTACCCTGAGTTCCTCAACATCCGCCCATACATGTCAGAGAGCGAGGGGGATCCTGTAATGTATGGGCTCTATGCAGTGCTGGTGCACTCTGGGTACAGCTGCCACGCGGGGCACTACTACTGCTACGTGAAGGTGAGCCCAGGGCACTCTGGGCTGGGAGCTGCTGGGTCAGGCTGTGCTTCGCTGCTGGAAGCACTCTTGTAGAGTCCTCTTGCCTCCCCTGGGCTGCTGTGGGCTTTGGCCAGAGGAACTCTGTGGGCGGGTGCGGTTCCTGCTGGTCTTTGGGCCAGGAGAGGCCCTGGACACAGCCCAACCCCATTCTCTCTGCTCCTTCTACAGGCCAGCAACGGGCAGTGGTACAAAATGAACGACAGTGTGGTGAGCCGCAGTAACATCCAAAAGGTGCTGAAGCAGGCGGCCTACCTGCTCTTCTATTTGAGGTGGGAGCGCCTGCGGCCCCCAACCCCACTGCGGGGCAGGGCTGGCACCATGTGCAGGAGAGGTCCAGCCCCTTGCCATGGTTTTGCTGTAGATGAAGAGCATCTCCCTCCTCGGAGCTGCTGACTCCTGTTTCTCGTGTGCAGCTCTGATCGAGAGCATTCCATTTAGTCAAAGACTCACAGTTAACCCGCGCCCTTCCCTTCCAGACTCTCCGGCCCAGAGAAGAGCTTGGACAGGCCCATTGCCAGAGCTGTCCCCAGCCTGACTGGCTCTGAGGGCACTGTCTCCAAAGAGGCAGAGAAAATTGTGAGCCACAGGCCCCTGTTCCCATCCCTGGTGAGTCCTGGAGGACTCAGCACCGGGCCCTGGGGCTTCTGGCCTTGAAACTTCCTTGCTTCCTTTTTTTCCTTGGTGCTCCTATCTAAAAGCACTTCTGATTCCTCTTCCACCACCCCGCTTCCCTCCCCCTCTGGTGTCCCCTTTCCCTGGGCTCCCCTTTTGATTTTCCCCTCTTGGCTGACGGAAACCTCTTTTCTTCAGCTCACCAAGTCTTTATTTGTGCCGGTCCCTGCAGGGCAGGAAGCTGGGCAGGAGTGCCCACCACGCGTGGCCTCGCGCGCAAGTCGCTGGCAGCCGCTTCCCACCGACCAGCAGCTGCCCCGGCTCGGCTCTGCTGCCTCTGGGCACGTGCGGGTGAGCAGCGCCCACCGCAGCCAGGCCAGCTGCGGCCTCGGGGGGCTCCTCGAGGTGACTCTGGCCTCGGCGCTGGCTCGGGGGTGATTTCGGCATCTTGCTCCCCTGCTCTGGACTGCCCCAGCCCCAGCCCAGCCCCTCGGCACCCAGCCTCCCCCCTGGACAGTGCTGGTCCATGACCACCCCTCACACCACCTTTCTCTATGCTGCAGGGATGCGCCCAACCTGGTGACCACTCGCTCCTTCCCAAGGAAGAGGCGGCTCGAGGCAGGCAGCAGCCTCGGCACTCCTGCAGTCGAGGAGGAGGTCTCTGGCCCACCGGCGAAGAAGAGGAGACTTCTTATGGCGGAGGTCTTGTAGTCCCCTTTCCCTGGGCTCCCCTTTTGATTTTCCCCTCTTGGCTGGCGGAAACCTCTTTTCTTCAGCTCACCAAGTCTTTATTTGTGCCGGTCCCTGCAGGGCAGGAAGCTGGGCAGGAGTGACCACCACACGCGGCCTCGCGCGCAAGTCGCTGGCAGCCGCTTCCCACCGACCAGCAGCTGCCCCGGCTCGGCTCTGCTGCCTCTGGGCACGTGCAGGTGAGCAGCGCCCACCGCAGCCAGGCCAGCTGCGGCCTCGGGGGGCTCCTCGAGGTGACTCTGGCCTCGGCGCTGGCTCGGGGGTGATTTCGGCATCTTGCTCCCCTGCTCTGGACTGCCCCAGCCCCAGCCCAGCCCCTCGGCACCCAGCCTCCCCCCTGGACAGTGCTGGTCCATGACCACCCCTCACACCACCTTTCTCTATGCTGCAGGGATGCGCCCAACCCGGTGACCACTCGCTCCTTCCCAAGGAAGAGGCGGCTCGAGGCAGGCAGCAGCCTCGGCACTCCTGCAGTCGAGGAGGAGGTCTCTGGCCCACCGGCGAAGAAGAGGAGACTTCTTATGGCGGAGGTCTTGTAGTCCCCTTTCCCTGGGCTCCCCTTTTGATTTTTCCCCTCTTGGCTGACGGAAACCTCTTTTCTTCAGCTCACCAAGTCTTTATTTGTGCCGGTCCCTGCAGGGCAGGAAGCTGGGCAGGAGTGACCACCACACGCGGCCTCGCGCGCAAGTCGCTGGCAGCCGCTTCCCACCGACCAGCAGCTGCCCCGGCTCGGCTCTGCTGCCTCTGGGCACGTGCGGGTGAGCAGCGCCCACCGCAGCCAGGCCAGCTGCGGCCTCGGGGGGCTCCTTGAGGTGACTCTGGCCTCGGCGCTGGCTCGGGGGTGATTTCGGCATCTTGCTCCCCTGCTCTGGACTGCCCCAGCCCCAGCCCAGCCCCTCGGCACCCAGCCTCCCCCCTGGACAGTGCTGGTCCATGACCACCCCTCACACCACCTTTCTCTGTGCTGCAGGGATGTGCCCAGCCCGGTCACCACTCGCTCCTTCCCAAGGAAGAGGCGGCTCGAGGCAGGCAGCAGCCTCAGCACTCCTGCAGTCGAGGAGGAGGTCTCTGGTCCACCGGCGAAGAAGAGGAGACTTCTTATGGCGGAGGTCTTGTAGTCCCTGGAGGGGCTAGAGGCAGCGGGTGCCAGCTGTGACGGGGAGGCGCCGGGCTCGCAGGCCCTGGAGAGCTGGCGCATGTCATCCCCCCGTGCCCACCCGGACTGGGAGCCCACCTTGATGCAAGGAGGGAAAAGAAGTGGAGGAGGGGGAAGATGAGCAGCAGCAGGCAGCTGCACAGACCTGTAAGCACCAGGGACTGCATGGGGTCATGCTTGCGGTGCGAGTGACTTTGGCAGCTGGCATAAAAATTTACCCCCAGCTCCTCCCTGCCCAGGACAGGCCCCAGTATGTCCAAGCACCCTGCACCCTCAGGACACTGTTAGTCGTGACAGTGTCTTCTGGGGCACGAGATCTGCCTTGGAGGATGAGCCTCTGCCTCGTGCTCACCTTGCCTGTTTCCGCAGTGGCAGCAGATACCAGGAGGCTGGAGCTGGGCACAGGCACTGCCCTGCTGCCCAAAGGCCTGCACGTGACGGTGGGGCTGGCACAGCACCAACGACCCAGCTGGAGTCCGCAGTGGTGGAGCAGCTGCTTGTGGATTCCTTGGACAAAGCTTACGGCAAACAAGGTAATTAATCCCTTCTTGCCTGCGTGGGTGAGCAGCAGCGCAGCTCCCCTACCTTGAGCCCTGCCAGGGCCTGAGCTGCTGCACCCAGGTGGGGTCCTGGAGTGAGGGGCGCCAACCCTGGCCCTGTGCTGGCGAGAGCCATGGAGCTTGGCCTGGGGCTCCGTGCTGACAACGCTCCTTCTCAGTCTTGACCTGGAATGGCGGCGTCTCGGCTGTCAGTTGGCATGCCATGCAGTCTGCAGCCTCAGCGTGCAGGAAGACCATCATCGATGAGTGGGATGAGGAGTTTGACAGAGGGCAGGTGGGTGCTGGCCCCATCCCTGACTGGGCTGGTGGGAAGAACCTTGGGCCACCGTGTGCTGACCCCCAGAGCCTTCCTGCCTCTGCACAGGTGAAGAAGGTTAAAAAGCGGAGGAGGGAGCAGAGACACCAGAAACCCTGGCAGTGGCTGCACCGCCAGCGCAGCTTCTGGGCAGTGACGCATGCGGCCAAGGCAGCGAGCCTGCGCCACCGGCTCTGAGGTGAGCAGGTCCAGGGGCCCGGAGCAGAGCTGGAGGGGGCAGGCGCAGGGCAGCTGCAGGCCGGGTGCTCACACGGCTCCTTTCCTTCCAGCCGGAATGCCAGCGAGCGGGAGGAGAGGTCCCTGCCATGGAGCCCTGTCCTGGGAGCTGCTGTGGAGGGAAGAGGACACCGCTGCCCACATCTCCACGCTCGATGTCCCTGCCTTCTGCTGTGAAGGAGCCCAGGAGGACCGTGCCTTGTCCGGGCTCCTTCAGCAGCTTCCCTGCGCCTAGGCCTGGAGCAGCCCTTTCTCCCCCCAGGCCTGGAGCCCTCTCCCTCGTGCCCCCCCTTTCCCTCCTCACCACGTTGGAGTCACCGTTAACACCATCCCCTCCACCGGCCCTTCCTGTGCTGCGCATGGGGGTTGGCGCCTCGGGGGGATGGGGTGCCCGTGGCCACCAATAAAGATGTGTTGGTGATTTGGTAGTGCTCAGCTCTGGGTTAGGGCCAGCGGGGCACGCTCCCGCAGGTGGGGTGGTGGAGGAAGCACTGGGAGAGAAGCAGCTCTTGGTGCCTGGGGGTGAGCACACAAGGTGGGCTCCTGGGTCCCGCTCGGCTCTGACTGGGGCCAGCCTCATCCTGCCCTGGCACTCGGCCATTGCTGCTGCTGCTGCTCGTGAGCTTCCTGCAGTGTCAGTGCTACTGGGGCCTCTGAGTCAGGTTCCTGTGGGTCGGCAGGTGGGTTTTCCTTCAGCAAGCATTTTGCTGAGGAGCAGGCTGGAGTCAGGCTGGCTGTGATCTCAAACCCAGGTCTCGGTGCTGCCTGTTGTGCTGGTGGCCGTTCTCCCCATGAGCCGCAGTCACCTGGGTGCTGCTGGTGGCAATGCCGAGGGTTCAAGGGCTGGTTTTGTGCCTGTGACAGTTGTCCTGGAGTGAGGGGCCATAAATCTGTGCCCCTTTTCTCTTACAAGGGGCTGAGGATGGACTCAGACCAGGGCAAGATGCAGTTAATTGGTATGAAAAGAATAAGAACTGTGAGCACAGCTCTGAAACTGGGATTTATTGAGGAAGATTTTGTAGTTATTATCTACTTAGGAACAGAGGATTTGTCAGGACAGATCAGAGTGTTTGCATCAAATCTGGCATCCTGCCTGTAGCTGAGATAGTGAGGGGATGTATTAGAGGGAAGACTCCCCCCAGCCTTTCCCAGAAGTGCAGGTATGGGGCCTGGTGCTATTTGAAGGGGAAATAAGGTCGGTGGAACCATCACTGGCTGCAGATGTTCAATCCCTGTGAGACAGGAGCCAGCTTCAGCCTGACTCAAGCAAAGCAGAGGGCATGCTCCTCTCCTGCATGCAGCGGTGTGAGAGCTAGTCTTGGGCTGCAGCATGTTAATCTAAACCTAAATGCTTTTGCAATGCAAGAAACCCCCAACTGGCTCAGTGTCCTGGGTTCAGCAGTAGCAGTCATGTTTCTCCTTCTTGGTAGCTGGTGCAGTGCAGTGTTTTGACTTTTGGCCGGGGAACAAAGCTGATAACAATGATGTTTTGGTTTGGCCAAGGACTTTGTGAGCCTCATGCTCTGCCAGGGAGGAGGGGAAGCCGGGAGGGAGCAGAGACAGGACACCTGACCCAAACTGACCAAAGAGCTATTCCATACCACAGCACGTCATGCCCAGGATGTAACTGGGAGTTAGCCGGAAGGGCTGGGAGACTGCGGAGTTGGAGGAGGTATTGGTCAGAGCTTGGTCGGGCTGGGGGGGCAAGTTATCGGTCGGCTGGTGCTGAGGTGTTGTATTCTGTTCCCTTGTTATTTCCTTTATCATTATTATCATTGGTGGTAGCAGTAGTGATCTCTGTTATACCTTAGTTACTAAACTGTTCTTATCTCAACCTGTGGGAGTTGCATTCTTTTCGATTCTCCTCTCTGTCCCTTCGGGAGTAGGGGGAGGGAAAGAAGGGGGGAAGTGAGTGAATGAGCCCTCTGCCTGGTTTTAAACCACGACAGTTCTTTTTTGGCGCCCAATGTGGGGCACGAGGGGTTGAGATAACGACAGGTCTGACCAGATTAATGGTCACTCGTCACAATGCTGATTTATTGGCTCTCAGAGTTGTTCTTGTTGATCTCAGTTTCAGAATGTAGTACATTACTTAGAGCCGGTATTTGCTGTGTTAGTGTTTATCAAGTGTGGGGCCTGGGCTAAGGTTCTCGTCTCACTGTGCTTTATGGCAATGGCTTGTAATACGGGCGGGCTCCAGCAGCAGGGCGGGACGGACGTGGCCGTGGACTTGTACCTGGCCGTCCGGCTGCTCTTCACCGGCCTGGCCCTCGCCCTCGCCTCCATCTTTGTGAGGCCGCGGGGAGCCGAGGGGGAGCGGCCCCGGGAGCCGGCGGCTGCTGAAGCGGCCCGGGAGAGCGGCCCCGGGGACCAGGCGGCGGCGGCGGGAGCGGGGCCGGAGGCCGCGAGGGGACGGCTGCCGGTGGAGGAGGTCGGGGCGGTCGAGGAGCAGAAGGAAGCGGCTGCCGAGCAGCGCGATAAGGCGGTGGAGGAGCCCAGCCCCGCGGCCAAGCCCAGCCCCGCGACGGCCGAGAGCATTCCCCGGAAGCCGCCCGCCGAGCCCCAGGAGGATGCAGGAGACCACGCAGCATGGTGAGGTGTTGTATTCTCTTCCCTTGTTATTTCCTTTATCATTGTTATTATTGGTGGTAGCAGTAGTGATTTGTGTTATACCTTAGTTACTAAACTGTTCTTATCTCAACCTGTGGGAGTTGCATTCTTTTTGATTCTCCCCTCCATCCCTCTGGGAGTAGGGGGAGGGAAAGAAGGGGGGAAGTGAGTGAATGCCTGGTTTTAAACCACGACACTCAGCCAGAAGGATCCATCAGTACTCAGCATCACGTGTGGGAGCTGGGCAGCACAAAACCAACCAAGAAGTACATTTTCTGACATCCACACTGATGTTCCAGTAACCGTAACGTCATCTGAACCATGAAGCACTTGGGAAATGTTTGTTTTACAAAGTGGGGGAAGAGCTCCTACAAAAACAATCCCAGTTTCCAAAGAGGAAATATTTCCTGGTAACAAGCAAAAAACCCCACTGTGTATCCAAAGGAAAGAGCCCTGGGAAATGCCCTTTCCCATGCACGGTGGCAGGGCTGCTGGGGCTAGAATAGATAGATAGAATCACAGACTGGTTTAAACTAGAAAGGACCTTAAGATCATCCAGATCCAACCCCCTGCCATGGGCAGGGCTATCTTCCATAGACCAGGCTGCTCAAGACCCTGAGATGAACAGTGGCAGAGGGGGAGAGCCATGGTACTGGGTAGGAGCACAGGGGCTGCGATGGCTGCAGCCGCTTGAGCCGAGTTCCTCGCTGCTGTGCTCATGTATAAATAGGAAAGCAGTCAGTTATTATTAGAGCTTGTTGTGTGGCTCTGGAGGAGCTACAGAAAACCCTTCCAAATGAGCTGCTCTGCAGTGCAAGCAAAGCTCCTGGGGTCATGTCTAGGGGAGAGCATCACAAAGAGCAACTTGAGTCTTGGAGACAGTCTTGGTCTGCCCTCACCCCTCTCTGAGCACCTGTGTTTCCCATTCCTAAGATGACAAGGCATGGAATCAACAAAGAAACTTAACCTGGGTCTTTTGTCTCCAGCACCTTCCCAGGATCTTGGAGGACACAACCAGCTCCTGCACTGTCACAGCATCCCGATGCACATGAGGAAGCTGTTTCCCATTCAGGGAGGTAGCAAAAGGAGACCTTCGTGTCACATTTCCAAGCTGCCCCAAGGCCTCCATGGATAGGCACAGAAAGAGCAAGATGTACATGTGGAAAACCCAGAAGGTGGGTCAGCCTTCTGGTTCCTGCAGGAGAAATACCATCAGGTACGTTAGGATGGGTTTGGTCCCATGTTATCCTTGTGTCCCATCCCTGCCACCCTCCTCCAAACCTGCCCTAGAGAGCAGCACCTCAGGGGGAACAGCCAAAAGTCATCTCATGGCTGAAGTCATGCAGTATGAGATCTTTCGGTAGCATTTAGCTCCTGGAAGATGCCCACATCATGGGCTAACTTATGCCTAAGCTGCTCTGTACCCCCTAATGGCAGAGGTGCTGCATTGTAACGTTATCTTTCTTGCCTCTCTGTTAGAAACTGCATTTTTCTTCTCTCTATGCATTATACCCTCTAAAATATGACCCTAATCTACAAAACAGCACCTAGGAATGCACGGAGCTCCAGGACTGAAAGACTTTACAGAGCCAGCAGGGTCAGAGGGAAAGAAAACCACCATGTACATGATCAATATATATTAAAACGGGATTTGAAATTAAAGCATGAAGAAGCCTTGATCTGGTTTTAATTCTGAATGAACAAATACAGCTGTTAATACATGGCAATGCTATTTTGCTGTGATAACAAAGCAGATGACACCAGCAATCTAGTGAGGCTCAGGAAAAGAAAGTTTAAGAGAAAATCCCTAGGTAATCTCTGCTGCATTTATCATGCTTTGGCACTCATAAAGTAAACCCAGGCTGAGCATAATGAACAGAATCAAACAGGCTTTTTCAGGTGGGTTTTTTTCCCTGCTGCTTTAAAAATCACATCAGAATATAGTCACGGGAGAGACAAAAAGGGAAGAACTCCTGCCCTGCCGGTGGTGCATGGGGAATCTGATTGTAAAGGCTTCTTCCTGTATGGCTGAGTAGACGTGAGACTGCGATTTGTTCATCACAAGATTTAAGCTCTCCTTTGCGACACAGAACCAGTGCAACAGTCCTCTCCTGCTCTGCCAGAGGTGCATAGGTAACACACATCACTTATACATCACATAACTTATGTCTAAGCTGAGAGTGTGCAAAAGCCTCAGACATCACTTTACCTGGCCAAGCACTGCTCCGCGTGTCCCAGCAGGTTTGGGGTACCCACAGGCATCGTATCCATCTGAGTGCTGCCCCATAGCACTGGTTACCGCTGGGGCTCTTGGCTAAGTGGCAGGGCTGTGGACACAGAAGCAAAGCAGGTATTTAAGAATCAGGTCTCCAACAGCCCCACATGGTACCACTGAACTCTGCTCAGGGCTTGTTTCCTCCCTCTGAGGGCAAACTGGGTCTTTGCCCTGTGCTGAGGATGTGAAAGGGGCTTTTGAGAGTACATGGATTTATCCTGGGGTTGGGTCACCAGAAATCATTAACTCCAAGAGTCTAATAAAACCATTTTAAAATACACGTGTGTTATTTAAGGGACCTCGGGAGAAAGCAGGCATGAATTGCTCTTCTCCAGCAAGGCTCCAGGTGGAGCACCTCAAAAGGCAGAGCAATTCTTGAGAGCAATGAGCAGGGACGCTGTGATGAAGTGGTGCTCTTAGGGAGTTCAGTGAGTCTGTGAAGGCTGTTAAATCTGCTCTGACACTACCAACAGCGAGATGCTGGGAACATCCTGACCTGGCTACACAAAGTGATTTCAGTGGGGGCCACTGGGGACCTCAGGTGTTTGGAGAACATCACTGAAGTGTGAAGACACAAAACTCACCCAGTCTCGCATCCCAGCCCAGCATCCCATCCATTTCAGGATACATCCCAAGAGGATCAAGTCCTAGAGTACAAGTTTTCCTGGCTCATTTGCAACCTGTTCTCCCTGAAACAGGAGCTCCCGGGCCCTGTAGTCAGCAGCTTTTCCCAACCCAACACCAGGGGCTGTCATTTAGCTGAGGAAGGCATCTCCTGAGGAGGAAGAAGAAACGCTGCAATTCAGGGCAGGCAACACATTCCTCACCAATACATTCCTCACCAAGACCCTGCTGGCAGGTGCTAAACACAGGCATGCTCCACTTAATACCCTGTGCCACTTGAAACACGTGTGAGATGCAGCAAAGAGGAGGCTTTATCCCTTGCTATTAAATATAGGAGCAGTGAGATGGGGTTATAGCTGTTGAACAAAACCAAGCACGGCAAACAAAGCACATCAACGTGATGAGCAGAGGTTGCTCTGGCATAGGACATGCCACCAGCCACCCAGGCAGTAGCAGAGGGTGATAATCCCTGCAAACCAGCACCTGGAACTCAGGCTGGGGGTGTAAAATGTATTGGGAAAGAGAAAAGGAGAAACAGGTTCAGGGTGGGATTGAGATGCATTCCGAGACAGCTGCACCTGGGGGCGGTTGCTGGCAGCCTCCTGATGTGGTGGCAGCCTGGTTTTGTAGGGAATTTTACTTCCCCATGATCACAGACACAACGTGGGAAGTGCAGCAATGGGGGAACTGGTTCAGTGCTCAGTCTTGCAGCAAATGAGGTAAAGCCCTGCTGCTGCCAACAGGCATAGGATCTAATGATTGCTGCTGGTTGAAGATGATTCTAACAACAGGAGGAATTGTGCTTTATAACATACAGGGTGTGAAGGTGGACAAAATCCTGTACAAGTTCCGCATAAGCTCTCATAGCAATGAATCCCACTGCAGGAGCATGTATTCCCAAGCACAGCCTTGGCTCTCCATCACCTGGGAAGAGCACAGTGAATGTGCTGTGATTTCGGATGCTGCCTTTCAGGGTCCTTTAATTCTGGGGTACAGCACTTTTGTCCCAGGGACCCCTTTTCCCTCACTGATTTCACTACTAGGCCCCTGAGATCTGCAAAACAGACCCATAATAATGCCCTCTCCATTGCCTATTGTGCTGAGTAGCCCGAGCTTTTAATCCTGTGGATGCAGACACCAAGAAGCCCTTGGGTTGGGGACTGCTAACCACTTTGCATGGCTCTTCTTTCTGAGGGAGGGACATTGAAGCAGAACATGATGGTGTGGCTTACCTGTGGTAGGGCAGGAGGTCCCTGTAAAGCTGGACAGTCAACCTGCTCCTCCATGGTCACCCAGTTCTTCCCTGGGACACTCCTCGTTGTTTATGGTTCATCACACGCCACTCATGAATGCTCCTGCTGCATCCACTCAACAGCCCAAGCCGGCAGAACCTGCAGAGATGTGATCTCTGGCAGCACGACCTGATTGAAACCTATAAAATATAAACAGATGTAAAGCTGCCAGTCACGCAGGGAATCAAATTAAATCAGTTCAGCTCAGCCTCCCCCATCTTCCCTTACTGCTCAGGCAATAAAACCACTCGCTAAACAAATATTTCAGCTGTATAGGAAAGCAAGCCATTGAGCTAACTAACAGGTTGCTTATAGCAGTAAGAGAGCTCTGCCCAGTGCAGGGGTGTTGTGGGGCACCAGCCCTCTCATATCAGTATCTGCTATTTATATAGCACTATATCAAACAAATAGCTCTCCACCAAGAGGTAGGCACAGGTATACACCATGACCTTGCTTGGAGCTGTGGTGGCTCCATGCAACAGCACAAAGTCTTCTCCTTCCCATCCAGTGGATGCTAGTCCAGAGTTAAGGGAGGTTTCTCACAGCCATCCACACCATCCTTCTTCCCTACTTACACACTCAGTAGCCAAGTCTACCTTGTAGAACCGATGAGGGCCCAGGGCACCTGCAAAGAGCTGATGTCCAAAACATCCTTTATGACCCTATTTAAAGAGTATCTCTGCCCTAGGTAATGCCCAGTGATTAGAATATGTTCTGCTACAGTAATGCTTGCACACAACAGCCCACCGAGGAGGGAGCTTTCCTCTGGAACCACAGTTTCAGCCAGGCTCATCTGCATTAATCTTACACCCATTAAAATCAGTTGTTCTGTTTCTAATTCAGCCAGCGCTGCCAAGCTCAGGAATTAAACATTCATGAGCCCATGTCCCTGGGAAAGAAAAAAAAAGAGCCCATAAGTTCATCTGGAGCAGCATGGATTTTTAATACAACCATAAACCCATCTCGCTGCTCCTTTGTGCTCGAAGCTTTCAGCATCCTGATGAGGCATAGGGAAATAAATAAAAGCTGAGCTTTCCACACAATTGTGTGACTCCAAAGGCTGGTGCTTCCTGGAGGCATCCTCACAAATTGCATCAATTTCATTTTACAATGAAAACCAAAGACATAGCAACACTTATCCTGCCTCAAAACAAGTGTTGCTGCTGAAACAACAGAGTCCACCCTGCAGACCACAGGGCAAGTTGTCCACTGGGTTATACTGCAGTGAGGGCAGGAGCCTGGAAATGCCACCAGCAAGAATCATCCAGCCTTGGTCTGGATAAGCATATAGAGCTCTCAGCATCCCCCAGTCCCTCTGGAGCTGTGAGAGCAGCATCAGACCCATAAGAGAGACACACGACCCAGCGTAGACCCAGCCATGAGCAGCAGCGAGCAATGGACAGGGCTGTGGGAAAAGCCAAGGCACCACATCACACCAGGTCATGCTTTGGTTGGCCTCCAGCACCCCCTGCAATGCTCGTACCACCTCGGTGCCCATCAGTCCCTTTAGACAGCTTCCCAGCACCTATCCGGGTATCTCTGCCTTTGAAGGCTACATGGACCATGAAGACTTACCTCTCCAGTGAGCAGCCAGATGCTCCCATGGCTGCAGAGCAGCACCAGGGGGAACACACAAGTTAATGAAGTCAGTAATTACTTTTAAACTCTATATGTGTATGTGCAACAAGGTGTGATTTTTACTATACTCCTAATTTAGGCCACCAGTGATAATAGCCGGAGACAAAGCCAATAAACACCATCTATTTGAAGCAGATGGGGAGTCAGAAAGGGCTCTCCAGTATGTTTTCTCAATAGCCAAAACTAAACAACTTCTCAGAGCTGCCAGAGCCCTCCCAGCCCATGAAAACACCCAAACAAGCTTTGCTGACCCAGGCTGGATGATGAGGCTGTGCTGTCTGGGTCTCTTTCCACAAAAGCTGCTGTTTTCCCTTGGAAAAAGGCACCATGTTTACAAAGTAAAGCTCAAGTAGGAAAACATCAACCCAGGCCAGTGCAAAACCAACCCTGGGAAAAGGTCAGGATTAACTCCTCTGGATGGCTTCCTGAAGAAGGAGCATAAATAAAGACGGGTTGTCAGTGAGCGCTAGCGAGTGCTGCTGCAGTTATTTATAGAAGGCATTCATTTCCTCCAGGATCTGGATAAATATCCATTAGCTTTCAAGGTGATGAATCAAGTATTAATTAACCTGGGGGGGGGGGGGGGGGGAATAGAATACGGATATTAACGTTTTAAAAGGAAGCTTCCAGCTGAGGGGAAAAAAGGAAGAGAGCTAATGGGAACTTTTCAAACAGCACCTTATTGTATGGGAAAGGAGCAATGGGCAGGGAACAGACCTGCTGGATGTACTGACTGGGACCGTCAGGCTTTGCTTTGGTCACAGGGAAATAAAAACCTGTGATCTTGGCACGCCTGCAGAACTTCAGGGTAAAGAGCTTGGACTGAAAATGCAGTGGGTGTTTTATACCTGACTGCAACAGCATCCACCCCTCTTATGCCACTGGGTACCAGAGCCAGCACAGAGCTGCGCCCCCCAGGAGACCATCACAGACATCCTGGCAGAGTGGGAATAGTCATTTCTCCTTCATACACTGATGTAACAACTGTTTTTTCCTCCAAGCTCTCCCTAAATGTTCAAACTACAAACAGGGCCCTGCTTTTAGTGCGAGCAATAAACACCCAGAGCAGCCATCAGGAAATCAGCAGAACCAGAACATGCTCTGGCTACTACACACTGACACAAATGGGAGGAGACCTTGGATCTTTCATTCCCCACCTTCCCTCTGTCCTGCTCAGGGACCAGCTGAGCTAACTCTTCAGCTTTTGGACGTCCCAAAAACCAGCAGCATCACATGGAGACAAATGGGGCTCAGCATCAGCATGAGTAACATGGGGAAAAGAGAAATACTGCACAAAGGAGATGTTTTCCAAGCAAAAATGCCAGAATGAGATGTGACACCAAATTGTACAGCAAAACAAAACCCATTTCCTGGTGGCACCAATACAAGACCTACAGGACCTCTGCACCATCCATACCATCACGCTCCTGGGTGCATTGGCCTGGGATGGTTTGGCTGCATCCCTCCTCCTCTCTGCAGAGCAAGGCAGCTTCCAGGTGACATAAATCAGAAGCCTGGACTGACTATTTTGCAACCTGAGACACAGCTCTCCCATGGCTGAGGAAGCAATGCTTAATGGAGCACAAAAGATCCTATATTAGATGTGGTCTTCAGGATGGACTTCCTTTGCCATGCCTGCGCTCCACCCCTACGTACCCAAATCTTTAACAACTTCAAGCTTTTTTCTTTATAATTTAAGAAAAAAAAATACAGCATATGCAAGCAGCTTGTTCCTGCCTGTATTTAGCTCTTTTTCCCCCCTCTTCTGCATATTCCCCAGCTCTACCCACACATACCCACACTACAGACAAACTATCCTAAAAACAGTGAGAGAGGTCTAAAAACACAATAGTAATCCAGGGCGTCATCAACTTCCAGGAATGCCAACTGCCCTGAGAAACCACAACTCCTTTGTTGTTGTTTTTTGTATGGGGTTGGGTTTTTTTTTAGGCTTTTACAATCTTGTGTTTCACCGAATGGCCCAAATTCGCTCCTTCTCTCTGCTCAGTCCCATCTCTCCCCAGCTATATTCAGAAAGCATTTCTCCCCAGCCTTGTTTAGCTCATGTTTCAGGGCAGAGCAAATGTTTGTGCAGGAGGGGGCAGGGATGATGAGTCAATTAATAGAACCTAATAGAAACTGGTTTTTAAAGTGCCTGTTCTGACTGTGAGCAGCACCAATCACACAAACCCAGCACCACCAGCTTGGTCCAGTGCCTCCTTGCAGACACAGAATGGTTTCCTACAGTGAAACTGCTCTCATCCTGCATGAAATGTGGTACACGATGAGGCATCTGCCACTTAGTGTGAAAGACACCATCACAGCCTAATAAATCACATTGCCAGAAGGACTTCCATGCTATCACCAGTGCTCTTCTCATTACATGGCCTTCCTTCTCCGTATGCTCCTGCTCATCACTATGCCTTGCAGACCTCACATATTTTAGCTGATGAACTCATCCCCAGAATAGACAGCTCGGCTAAGCTCTCTGAACCCAGGTCTCAGTCACCTCTTCTGTTGTTCCTATCACTCCAGCCACAACTTTCTGTGTCCACAAAGGAAAGCCCTAGAGATGCACCATTTGTCATTCAGATGCCATTTATTACACTGACAGCACCTACACCTCTGCCTTTTTCCAGGCATGCACTAAATTGGAGGGGGTGGATGTGAGAGATGGTGCCTATTCATTCTCCTTGCAGATGGTCAAGCCACAAAGCACCCAAGCAAAGCCACATTCTTCCTTTTAACTTTGGCCAAGACCCAAACCACCCACTGGTGGAGTCAATGTTGGACTTGCACGTTCTCTCATAGAGCAACTATCCTGGCAACACATCTAAATGCATTCATTTCCCATGTATGCAGTGCAATTTGAGATACCCAAGTATAACAGGTTAGATTTTGATTTCATGGGAGTGGTCAGGTTTAGATAAGAAAATGGAACAAAACATCCTGATCTCTGGCACATTAGAGCAGCAGTAATTTCAAGCAGAACACAATACTGCAAAATTTACACTAGTAAAAACTAATCCCATATTAAGAAGAACTGAATTTGGAAAACATCACTGTGAAAATAGTCATTTCATAACCAAAACCCTGCAGGATCCAACCAAGCTGGATGGGTACCACAAAGGAGTACAAAGACATTTCTAGAACTGCATCACCCCTCTACGAGGCACAGCATCCAGCCTCATTCACCAGCAACTGCTGATGCCACTGGCCAACTGGATTGGAATGAGAATAGGCCTGGTTGTAACTGAAATCACAGCAGAGTGGAAGGCTATAGGATCACAGTGTGCCTGTTTCCATTGGGAACTTCACATCCACAGTGGAGCTGGTAGCTTCTTTTGTAGGACAGACTATTCTGTTGCACCAAGAGGGCTCCTGCTCTGGCTCAACATGTCCAATATTGTGTCTGGGTAAAGAAACTTAACTCATTATTCAATCAAACTTGCTTGGATTTTTGCTTTCCTCTTTCCTCAGTGAGCCCTGGGGACAGCGGGAAGGGTGCAGACAGGAGAGGGCTCTGAGGAGGCAGCAAGCCATGGTTGATGGGCTGCTCCTCCAGCCAGGAGTCAATAAGGTCCATGAGACCAGTGCCTATGCCAGCAAAACAGCGCAGGAAGAGCATCAGCTGTGATTTATCAGCCAGCCCAGCCCAATGGGTGTATCTTCCATTGGACAAGTATCTTCTCATCTCATCAGCACAGTCCAGCCCATAGGAGTGCTGGTCCAGATTATAAACCCTGGGTTTCTATCTGCTTGCTGGAGATAGCACATCCCACAGTAACCCAGTGCAGAGGAACAATACTGCCCTTGGATCTGACCTCTTCAGCCACAAAAACAAGTTAATTTTGGTGTAATCAGAGAGTGACCGTTATTTGCCATTGAGCATCATAAGGATGTGAGGAAAGATGTATGTGTTTAATTAAGTTCTGGGAGAAAAAAGCAATGTGTACCTGTCTGGACTGCAGAGAGATGAACTCAGTACTTCACCCATGCCTCAAGCCCACTGCCTGTTTTCCTCTGCAACAGAATGACCAGCCTAAGCTGCAGACAGGGACTTCAAAAAGCAAATAATCCTTCCAAAAGAGCCAAGCCAGCACCTCATAATTCCTATATCTCAGAATTGGGAGTCTTCACATTTCTAGTGCGACCCATGGGCAAGCGTTCAGAACCTTAGAAACCTAAGGGAGAGCACTCCCCAAATTAGAGCATCCGGAGGGGACCCCACAGAGCTCCACATGGATTTTTCCCACAGCTCCTGCAGCTGCCAGAGTTTTCTATAGATTGCCCAGGTCTGATTTTCAGCTATGAAATAGCCTGGGCCTGAGCTGCCCTTTTCATCTGAGGAATGCACAGCTGTGAAAGTGAGATCTTGGTTCCTCGGGCTGAACTCGGCTCGAGAAGTGGGGATTTGTGGCCAACCCATCAAAATCACGTTGTGAATGGGTCACATTCATTCTCAGGCTGCACATAATGAGTGAGGAGTGGGCAGGGTGCAGGTACCACGATGCCTTTGGGTGCATGGAGAAACAGCAAAACCCACACGGAGTTTGGACAGGGAAGTAACACAGCCAAAACTCTTAACTGCATCTAAAGAATTTCTAGAACACAAAGAAAGAGCAATCATCATGCCCCCAGAGGCAGCCGAGCATCTTTCCACATTGGAAAGCACTTTCTACTCCTCTCAAGCACTCAGATCCCCTGTGAAAGCGCTATTCCTCTAAAAGAGTCAGATTCAGTGTCTGTGGGCTTTATAAAGATTAAATAACCTGTCTGCTATTATTGCTCCTTGTATGACTACACCAGAGCAGGTAGGTCTCAATGCTAGTCGATAGTCCCAAGCATCAGGGAGAAACCTCTATAGTCCCCAACGGCACTGCACAGCCAGATGCACCAAGATCCCTCCACAGCCAAACCTTCCATGTTTAATCCCCATGGAAGTCAATGGAACATATCTATGTCCTTAAAGCTAAGCACCTCTTTCAGTGTTTTACCCGAGTGTTGTGAGCAAGCCCCAGCCAAGGCAGTGCCTTCAGCCTCATTCACTGCATGGTGAGCTGGTGATCCTTGTGGGACAGTGCTCAGCACAGCAACGGATTGCACCTTCACAACACCTTTATGGTTAAGCACGTGCATAAACTGGGGTCTCCTGCCCTTCTCTGTGCAGTTCCAGCCCTGCCCGAGATGGAACAATATGGGGCAAAAACCTCACATTTCACAAAGAGCTGACAAAATTGGGCCACATCTAATGCCTACCAGTGACATGGTTTTTATAGGCAGGGAACTGAAACAGTCCCTGCAAGACCCAAGACCCCAGCCCTGATTGATGCTGGCATGTCAAAGCTGCTGAGGTTCAGCTTCCCCCAGCACGGACACAGGCTCCCTGCCTTCCCTATCCTGCTGGGAAGAGCTTGGCTCCCAACCCAGCAGGCTGACCACAAACCCTGCCTGCATGAATGCGTTGTTAAGACACTCATTCACACTGCAGCCACGGTGCTGGCTGGAAGAACACATATCAGGCTTTTTGTCAAACAAAACCCATTCCAACGGTCTGGGAGGACAGCAGAATCTGCCATCACACTGCTTTGAAGGGTTTACACTTCACTGCAGCACTTCAGATCTGCAGTTGTTTCCATAACCAAGTCCAAGAGAGCCTGTGAATAGGAAGGAATTAAGCACTCATGCAAAGACCATTAAAGTCAAGGGGGATCTTTCCATTGACTTGAGAGCATTTGGCTCCCAGCCCTGGATATCAGGGTCTGTTGTGCTGGATTTAGAGCAGGAAATGGAAGCAGGACTTTGCAGGTTTTCTCAGCAGTTGTTACAGAGTTCAGCACAGAAGCTCTCTGTGCCCATTTCCCTGCATGTAAATTACAAAGTGACTGCTCATCTGAGATGCAAGGCCCTAATTAACCATCTTTCTGTTCACTGCAGGCACCTCCTCCATCATTCCTGACAGACCTAACACCACAACAAGTTGGACTATCCCATTCCTACAGGCAAAAGGATTTCTTTATGGGTCCTGCCATGTCAGTCCCTGATACATAACCCACATACGATGTGTCAGCCCAAGAGGCAAAACCACCACAGACCAGAAGCTTCAGCAGGTCTGAAAACCTGGTTAATCTAAAACTCACAGCAGGATGAAACTCCTACTAGGATCTGAGCAGCATTTCTCCGATTTCATTCCTGCCTATTCAGTTATAGCCAACAGTTTTGCACAGGGATGTACTGTCTTTGAATGCACCAAAACAATAGATCTGCGCTGTCTCCATTTTCACATAGAGAAGAAGAGATCTGATGGGACTTAACCTCTGGAAGTGATGCTTTATAAGGAGCATCTTCCCAGGCACCCAAAACTGCCAGCACACAAACCACAAAGCACTCCAGGAAGCTTCAGGCTCTTTTAAAATGCAACACTCAGACCGTAAGTCCTGCTAACAGGAGCAGTGCTGCCTCTCTTGCAGTAAGACAGCCTGTCAGGTGAGTTTAGCGAGTGCTGCGCCAGGTACCCATGTCTGCACTTGGCATTGGCACTTGGAAGATGCTGGATCCTTTCCTGCCTCAACCCCACATCCGCATAGTTCAACACTATCATTTAGTTACCTCCTTTGGTGGTAAAAGCAGGACATTTCTGCACTCCATGTGCCATGGGAAAGGTCATCCCAAAGAGAGGAGGCTTTGATTTGGTGCTGGACCAAAGGCAGCGAGCCTGGAGTCTGCTGTGTGCTGACAGCCACACGCCACCATGGTCTTTGCAGGAGGCAGCATCCAGTGGTTAGAGACGTCCTTCCCACTCCTCGTGTGCCTGGGAGAGGAGCAAAGCTGCAAAGAGTTATTCAAACCATAGGCTTAGGGAAAACCTCTCCCTCCTGGCAGATGCTCCTGACTTGGGCTGGATTTAGAAAAACAGAGGTGACCAAGCCCTGCTTCATCCTTCAGTGGGAAATACAGAGAGACAAGAGTATGCTTAGCTGTAAGAAACCTGATCCCAGAAAGAGAAGAAAGCAGGGTGGAGAAGGAAACGCATCCTAATGCCAGCGGTGACCCAAACCAGCTCTGCAGAGCCAGCAGACTCATGGAGCCAGAGAGGACAGACACAGCTAAAAAAAAGACTGCTTTTGGTGGCTGTGACCTTGCATGGGCAGTGCTGTGTTCAATGGGATGGCTTTGAGCAGTCGAGAGCAATGTGCTGGTCCAAACTCACCTCTGCACAGCGATGGTCTGCAGGCTCCCCATGCAGGAGCATCCATCCCTATGCCCAAGCATCTCCATTAGCCTGGAGGGAGATGCAGTCACCCCAGTATGGGAAGTCAGGTGGGGCCTTTTGCTTCCAGAGGGATGTGGGTTTAGGAAATGAGCGTTGCACCCACCTCCTGCAATCTCAGTGCTTCAGTGGGACAAACTGCCAAACTCGACAGGAACCGAGGTCTCATTAGAGCGACTGAGGCTTTGGCAGAGCAAAGGCTTCTCAGCTTCCGTTTATAGGCTCCATGGCAGCAGTTCAAGGCAGGGCAGTGTGCACCATTGCATTATGAAGTCTAGACAGCGCTGGAGCGCTGCAAGCCTGAAGAATGCCTCTTCCCTGCCCTCATATATGATTCAAAACCCAGCAGCATTCCTCAAGCAGGAGCAATGTGGGGAAATATTGAATTCCTGTGTTCAAACAGACTCTTTTGCACTATTGTCTCCCTCTAAAACCTCCACAAGTCTGCCTGGATTATGGAGGTTGCCAGCATGAACTCTCATTCAGGCTCCCCAGAGGAAGGAAATGGAGAACTAAAAGCTGCCTAAACCCTGTTTTTTATTCCTACCTGGAATGAAAACAGCAGCTTTGGAGCAATTCTTGAAATATCTGCTTTCAGCCAGTTTTATTCCTCCTTTTCCTCACTCTGAGCTGACAGAGGAAACCCACCTGCCTGAGACTTCGCTGCCTCCATGGACCTCCAAGCAGTGCTCCCTTCTCTGTTAAAAGATGCTGAGCTGAATGGTGTCCAAGCAGCTGTGCTCCTGGGTATCTGAAGCCTCAAAGAGAGCAGGAGATGCTTTGAACCTAACCCAAAAGTTGAAACAGAAGTAGTTTTAGTTTATTGGAAGATTCCTGTTGTGTCTTAACTGCTAAATTCACTTCTAAAGACCTGAGAGATAAACGGCATTTCAGCAGCCCCTGAAATACAATCGGGGGAGGAAAACAGAGCAGCACTTTCCTACCCATTACCAGAAATGGGGATGACATCTGGGCAATGCATCCTCACTGTTCAGACTGCAGCAGGGTCCAGCAGCAAGGACTCAAGTCATTCAGCAGCAATTCAAAGGAGAAAATAGGATCAAATGATGATGCTTTAGACTTTGCCAGGCTGCCTCTCCCTGCACACCAAGCATGTACTTGCTTTCCTTAAGTGCATTGATAAACACTCTGGATCAGTATTAACACATGCCAGATGCTGGGGAATCATCTCCCACTTATGGCAATTATGAGGATGTCCCAGAATACAATAAAGCAACTGAGAAGATGAGCATCTGGTGGGGGTTGTCAGGCCCCAACACAAATCTATGCAATAAAGAGGTGTGATTATTTCTTTCCTTGAGTCATACGGCATTTAGCACTGGATACATGCAATTCCTCCTTCCTTCAGGGGTTCTCCTCAGGAGATGAGCAGAGCATCCTTCCTCCAGTGGGAATGCTGAGCTGCTCCCCCTATCCTGCCCTTTCTGTGCTGAAATCCAGCCACCATGTGCACCCCAATCCCACCAGCATCACCCAGCCAGAGGGACCTGTGCAAAGTGACCGTGCATCTCCATCAGACAGCACCTCCAGCCAGAGAAACCACCAGGTGAGACCATCTCCCTCTCTCTGACCTGGACCACCTCGTCCATGGCCATGTCCACTCCACTCCATGCTTCCAAGCCAAGGGCAAAACTCCATAGCTCAAGGTAAGAGAACCTGCCACATGCTGAGGTCTGTTAAAAGACATACAAAGTGGTGAAGCAGTGAAGGTTATTTCCTACATAAACCAGCCAGGAAATGATGATCGTGCACAGGGAATGCTCTGTGGATTACACAACAGTGCAGACACGTGGCTGAACAACATTTTAAACATACTTAATGGATGATTCCTAGAAGTAATAGCAAGTTTTATTCCTGTGAAAGGCAGCAGAGCCAAGCTATATTTAACAGAGGAAAGAAGCTAGGAGTAATCTCCAAAGGTCTGATAATGCAGAGTCTGTGCTTAAACATGCTCCAGTACATCTTTAGGCAGTAAATGCCAGCTACAAGGCTGGTTTTCTCAGTTTGGGTAGCAATTTTGGGACTCATTGATTTTAATATCAGAAGCAGCCATTAAGGCACCTCCTATGAGCTCTCCACCACAAGCCAAAATGTTTCATCCAGTACAGAACAGGGATGGAGGCTGGATAATTCAGAACTATTTGCAATGAGTGACACACCAGCCTTTGCCCACAGCCAAGGGCTAGCCCAGATCCATCCGTCCCTCCTGCCAGGGCCATTCCCATGAAGGTAGCTCCTTAACTCCTTCCCTATCCTCACAAACCAATTTTAATCCCATTTTCCTTCCCAGAGCTTTCTTAGACAACACTCAGAAAATGAGCTGGACCATCAATGTCAGCAAATGCCACCCATCTGGCACCACATTCTTGCCTCTGGAGGCCCCAGCAGTCATGGTGAGCATCTTCCCAGGCTCCCACCCCACTGAAATGCACCCTGCCAGAAAGACTTCCGGGGGGAATCTGCTCCTTCTTGTTTATTGGTTTTCCTTTGGGCTTTTCCCAAAGCAGAGCTTTTTCTCCATGTAATTTCCTGTGGACATCTGAAAAGAAACATGACCAACATGGCTTACAGCAGCAGCATCCGATGAAAAGCGCTGAGTGGACCCAAAGTCACATAATACACTTACAGTGTTATTTACAGTGTTAACACTGCCATAACTTTAAAGTCAATTTTAATGTACATTTGTGCTCCTAGTTTACTTTTGATAAGATTGAAATGCTTGGCGTCAGCTCCAGGTTTTGAGGGCTGTGGAGTCAATTTGCAAAGGGTGCTTGGGAGAGAGGGGGATGCTGCTTCCTAGAGAATAATACTGCATGTCTGAAACCTCTTCAAGGCTGTGGAACCATCATTCTGGATCCTGGCTCGTGTGAAATCCAAGGTCTAACAGGAAATCACATTTGAGTCAAACTCACCTTATTCCTCCCAAGAAGCTGATGCTTTTCTTCTTTGTTTAACTGTGACCATTTCTCTGTTTGAGATCTGCTTCTCGTTGTGTAGCCAGTACCTGGCTCCTCTTCTATAACCTTGGGATCTTTGACAGCAGAGTGTTACTACTGTGCCGACTACATGAAGTATGCTTTTAATGTCCCCACTAGGGGACATTAAAATGAGCTTTAAAGTATGAATTCAATCACTTAGAATAAAAACCAGTTCATAGCAATATTTGACTTTAAAAGCACTGTGGAAATGCTTAACTGCTTCGTGCACCGAGTCCCATTGCAGGGAACACAATTAAGATGCTTTGGCTCCCATTTTTCAGCAAGTGTATCCGTGACAAGCTTTCCCAAGCGTCTGCTGCAAAGTGCTGGCAGCAACACGGCAGCAAGGCTGCGCAGAGAAAGGTGCTGTGCTTTTGGGGACTGCAGAAGACCAGGGCTCAGTGTGGCCAGGCCACTGCTCCTCCCTCAGCTTCACTAAACTCAACCATTTCACTCAGTTTAGGGACCTCTGTTTAATATAGCACAGTGTTAACATCACCCAAAACCACAGAACAAGGATGCAGTCGGGTGTTCTGCTCCACTGAGGCTCGTGCACAGGAAGGAAAGGGAAGAGTGAGTATTTGCCCAGCTGGATGCTTCAGAGAACACGTCCATCTCGGTGCCTCTGGCTATGTGTCTGTAAAGCGCTGAACAACAGGAAATCGTTTGGCTTGTATCAGACTAAATCCAGAGAGCATCAACCCTGCAATTAACTATAATTAGAAATCCATTCCGGCAGCACCACGGAGCCAGTTCTCAGGTCTTGACAAGTAACCCTCCCAACCAGCCAGCTCCCATCTCTACTGCCCAAGTAGCCATTCCCTGGGCTGGCCATGCCAAGCCTCAGGCCCAAATTCCCCTTGGATAAGCATATAGAATTATTTCTTAATGCACCTTTCTGCACTGCAACTTTAGAGTATTCAATAAGAACAGATAGCCTGCTGATGTGAGATCTCATGGTGAGCAAAGATGAAGGAATCCCCAGCCTCCCACTCCAGCCATCTTCAGCCCTTCCTCTCCACCATCACCTAAATACCAACAGGCTTCTAACCCACAATGTGGATGTGGCCAAACCCAGTGCTATTTCTGCATTGCTAATGCCCTTCAGAGCCTGTGCCAGCTCTCAGAATAACATCCAGAATACAATGGGAGAAGCTCAGTCCAAAGAAAGTCAATTGTCACCTTATTTTCAAGGAGATTTTGCATTTGTGATTCCCCCAGTTAACTGTGCTTCCAGCTAAAGCTAAACATTGCCATATGAGCAAAAAACCCCAGCACTTAGAAGGCCTGGTACTTAGGGATCTAGTAAAATGACAGCAGCCCCAGCTATAATTATTGCCCTGTAATCTGCATGTCATGAATCACTACATAACGCAGCAATAGCTGCAATCACTGCACATAGTTATTTGTTCTTTGCGCTGAAATAAAGTGGTGGGGAAGATGGGCAGAAATTGAGTGTGGAGTAAATATGCAGTCATTGTCGACCTTTTTCTGTCAACAGACACTTAACAGTTTTCCTGTGGATGTCCTACACAACAAATAGAGGAAAGGAGTGCACAGGCTCTCCAAGCTGCCTTCTGCACATCCCCAAAACCCCCCTAACAGTGAGCTGAGGTCTGGGAAGAAAGGTGGGTAACCAGGAAGAGTTACACAAGATTCCAATCACAACTAAAATTGAGGCTTTTCTCTTGCTGTTCTTTCAGCCATTTGGTTCCCAGATGTTTTAAACAGCTTTCTGAGTGTGAGTTGGAGCCAACAGGGCACCCACACCACAGCCAAGGGGCAAACTTGGCATTTTGATCTCGCTTTGGGTGCGTGAACTAAATGTTCATGTTCTGCGCAGTGAAAAAGCACTGAAAATCTCGTTTTGGAAAGTGTGAGAGGCCCCATCCAGGCAATGCAATGCAACGCCAGGGTGGAGGAGGAGAAAAAACACCTCTTGTAGCCCCCAGATCTGCTGGATAAGGTCATCACTTCCAGCTCCTTCCAGATATGTCAGATAAGGTCATCACTTCCAGCTATTCAACATTTCTTTGCACATCAGCTGGTTTCCTCTATAACTTATCTCTGAGGCAACAAGGCAGATTAACTCTGCTGCCAAGCTCAGCTCTTTAAAATGCTTACAGCCAGTCAGAACCTCCACTGGGCTGAGACAGGAGCTGGTCCATGGAAAGACCAGATGGACACCAACCTGGGCAACAGGTGATGCTGAGGATGGCACCAGCCCAGGAGCCACAGCTCACCCATGTTAACACCATCAACTCACGCTTATATGGCAGGAAACCTGAGCTGCAGTTCCCATGAGGCTCATGATCAGCCTCAGAACCTACCCAAAAAGAAACCTTTCCATGTCATCAGAGATCAAGTTCAGCAAAGCCAAAGCTGCTGCACAACCGCAATTCCCACCCCAGGAGTAAAAATCACATCACATCAATACACAACTTCTGACTGAGCTCCTGCCTCCCACGTGGGACGGCATCCCTAGCACATGACTTAAACACAATGACCAAGTGCTCCACTGCAAAACAGAAAGGACAAGGCCAAATTCAAGGTTTTCTGCTGCTAAATCCACATGATTCTGCTGGTTACAATGGATGTTTATTAGTTTAAATATAGTTCAACTCTTTCTCTAAAGCTCAGTACTTACAAGTGCCTCTGTGTGTGTAATTAGCGGCAGAGATACATAAAATGGTTATTCAGTCATCTCACAGCTCCTTCTTTCTCAGTTTGTGATTTGTTCATATTCTAAAGAGACCCTGGTATTAATTACTTATTGTAGATTAAATACAAGACTGGGAAGAGGAGGAAAATCTTCCTGTGTGTGGCAGACTTCTTTGTATCTTGCTAAGTCTCCCTCCAGAACCATAGCTGTTGGTACTGAAAGGCAGAAAACCAGCTGAGCCGAGCACCTCTGCCCTGCACTAAGAAATGCAATAAGAAATACTTTCACACTCAGGCCAGGAGAATCATGCATTGATCTGCTGAGGTTTCACTGACCTCTACACCACTGTGTACTACAGAAACTATGCTAAACTCCAGCCAGCTCCACCAAGCAAGCATCAATGTGACCTAGAACACCTCTCATGGGAGCAGAGAGATGGTGGAGGGGAACGAGGAACCAAAGAATCCCACTTTCTTGAGTGAATTTGGAGCACAGGAAAGAGCATGGGGAGGTAATCTTGGTGTAAGAGCAGCACCCATATAAAGGGGAGGTCCTTCATCCCTCTGAGCCCAAACTGGCCCTCTCCCAGCAGTGATGCTCTGCCCATCATTCTCCACAAGCTTTTGCTTCCCAACATGACAGAAGACTCATTACTTAAGGCAGGAAGAAATCCCTCTGCTTATAGCACACAGCAGATGAACAAGTCCATTTCAGTGGCATTTGCCTCTGGATGAGTAACAAAGGCAGAAATGAACACCCCAAGAACAAGCACAAAACCCCCACACGAACTCTTGTGTTATGCCTGGTAGCTCACCGGGAAAGCATGATGCAATAGAAATACCCTGGCTCCTGCTGAATCCATGTGTGAACATCAATTGTTAAGCGGAATAATTCATTGTGCTTTGACTTTCACCACGGGCCCTAAGACTCAAATCCATGTTCTTTCCAAATCACTGTTATTTCCAGCCTATCTCCTGTGGTGAGGTACATAGCTAGCCTGAAATTTCCCTGCGACACCTTAATAAATAGCTTAACTCGAGATATAATTTACTAAGGTTTAAGTGTGTGCTCAGAAAGACCTATTTCTGTTGCAGGAACTTGTGCCAAAATTGGCATCACCTCTTTCCAAGGCTTTCTCCATCAAGCACGCTGTGCTTGGGTGGAGAACTCTACCTGTGCCCTTTCCCATGGACCACAGAGGCTTGAAAATATAGAGAGAAGCAAGGTAAAAGATGCTTTCCACTCTTGGAGGTCCTAGGACAGAACTGACCTTCTCAGGCCCTGAGGCTGCACCCCTGTTATCCAGGTTTTCGTTGCAGCACACACACTGCTGGGATGCAGTGCAGAAGCAGCAATAGGCATAGCTGAAAGCGATTAATATTGCCCCAAATCTCAGCTAAATACACCGTGTAGTAATCAAGGATTAACCACCAGCACCTCCAGAGCAGTTGTAAGCAGTCCAGGTACTTCTGCATTCATCCTATTCTCCAAACCAACCTTTTCCCTTCAGACAGCAAACTCACATCCTGCTCCACACAGCATTCCCTACCCTGCTGCTCACCTGCTGGTGGTGACTAAGGGTTAATGAGGAAGCCAAGGCAATAACAGCTGAACGTTCTCCTCACCAGGAACCCCTCCTTCTGAGCCTCGTTAAAACTACCCTCATTATCTTCTTGCTTCAGAAAACATCTCATTGCTGGTTCTCCAGTAAGACAGTGAGCCTTCCGCATCCCCCCCAGTGCAGGAATGAACCAGCTGTAACTAACCCCTAAAGCAGATGAAGTCAATGATCATCCTGGTGGCTCAAGACCCCATGTTTGAAATGCTGGAGGCATTTTATACAGAGCCATTTGAAGCTACAAGTCCCAGTGCCGTAACCCCATCTTAATTTGATCTGAACACTGGGTTGTGCTGAAGACAGACACATGCTCCTCCCAGGCAAACCCCACAGGCTCAGTGCAGGAGAATCACTGATTCTCCTTATTTTACATCCTATTGGAATAAAGAAAATAAACCCCACAGCATTCCTGTTGACTTCCAATAAAGTGGGAAAACAGGAGGCAAAGGTGACAAGCAGCTGAGACCCAAATAGTTCAAGCTGGTTTGATGGCAAGAGAGCCAGAGGAGCCTGCAGACAATCTTGGCGTCAATCACCCAGATTCAGTAGACCCATCTATTCTGGCAGCATTAGGAATGGAGCTGTTGTCCTTTCGAGGTCCCTCCTGGCTCCTCCATTTATTTATATTGTATTTATTGCAGAATAAGCTGTTTAACAAATTCCTGTGGCACAGCTCCCTCCATAAGCACTGAGCTCAAAAATCATTACTTTCATTGCCCAATGTTTTGTCCACCACGAGCTTGCCCTGAAGAGTTATTGCCAAATAGCCCATTCCCGGTGGCCAGCCACAGAGATGACCCCAGTGAGCAGCAGAGATTGATGTGGTTAGAAGGAGAAAAACAAATACAAAATAAAGGGGGACAAAAGAACCTCAGGAAAAGCTGAGCAGAGTTGGGGCCTGGGAAGAGGAAGGGTCTTCCCCCCAGCTGACATTGTGCAATACAGCATCCTTACCTAGTGGGAAGCAACAGACTGCTGCTCTGCTGTTTGTTTTTCAACATCCCAATCTACTGATGCTTCTTAATGAAGACTTTCATTGGGGATTGAAGTTGCAAGGGCTTCCCCCCTCCCCTCAGTATAAACAATACTGAAAACCTGTTTGGGGTTGAGGAGTTCTCTCCCTTTCCTTTTCTTTCCTTTTCAGCTTCGAAACACAAGGGTATTTTGAAAACATAAAGGGATATAGAGGTTTTGGAATGAAACACTGGGGTATTATTATTATTGTTACTGTTGTTGTTGTTATTACTACCATTATTGTTATTACTCTTATTGTTTCTATGATTACTACTATTATCACTACTACTATTATTGCTATTATTAAGCACAGGCTTTCCTTTTAAAACCCATCACTAAGTCGCAACCCAAACAAATGCATGGTTGACTTCAAACCCAAGTTTGAGGGCTTCAGCTCTGCTCCCCATTCTGCCTCTGCAACCACAGCTGAGGGCTGAAGCATTCTGGAGGTTCTCCTGTCCTTACTTGCACCTTGCTGTGACACAGCCATTGCCTTGGCAGGGATGCCCCCAGCAATGGACCACAGGAAAAGTGCCCAAAACCCTGAGGTTGTGGCTGGTTTTCATTCCTTTTATTCTCAAGCTTTCAGGGAGGGGTTGAGGAGCTGCCACCTCCTCCATCACTTTCCTCCCTCTCCCCCTTTTCACCTGAAAACACACAAAGCCAAAGTCTCTCCTTCACCCCAAGACTGATCCCTTGGCACTTCCAATGCCATCCAAACTCCTTCCCAAACCCACAGTCTTGCCTATAACACTATATCCCTGGGATAAACTAAAAGCATCCATCCTTACCCAGTTTAACAGTTCCACTTTATCTTCCTACTAAAAACCAGCCATAATTTCACAGCCTGTCTGCCTGCAGTCGTAATAGCAAACAGCAGCCAAGATTGTACTCCTCTTGCAGACGAGGAGGAGTCAGCCAGCCTCCTCCATAGAGGGCCATAATATACAAACCACATTTCACTCCTGAGATAGAACTTGTTATCCACTGATAATTTAATGTGGGTTTGGGGCTGGGGTTTTGAGAGGATATATTCCTGAGGATGAAAGTGTCCCAGTTGCAATCCCAGCATCCCCATGCCCAAAAACCAGAGTCTGACTGTTTGTGGGCTGCATGAACTGCTGCTAGGCTGGGAGTCAGAGGCTTGGGATCCATCTGTGATTTCCCATCAACAGAAGAGAGCACAAAGCCCTTTAGTTCCTCTGTTTTGTAAACAACCTTCATCCCATCCAGTGACAGGCTTTTAAATTATTCCCTCGGGAATCCCACACCAGCCCTCAGTGGTTTTACCAAGAACCTGCTGGGCAGATGAGCTATTCCAAGACTTGGGAAATGTTATGGAGAGAGGTTCAAACCCTCTGCCATGGGTTTGGGTGCCTGTCCCAGCCAACAGCACAGGGAACATCTGTGCCTCTCCCCAGCCCTTCTGCTCGGTTTCAATTGCTAACAATAGACAAAAAATAATCAAAGTTCCTCTCTTTGAAAGCCATTAAAATGGGGGGGGGGGGAAGCCTCTGAAACAATCTGCATTTTATCTTCTTAATGGCTCTAAAGCCTCCACTTGTATCCAAAAATAATTGCACTCAGCAAGGGTTGAAGAATATTCCTTTCAAATCATGGACCAGATGTTCCACCGAGACCATTACACAGTTAACTGCCAATAAAAGTAATCCAACAAACCAAGCCCTGATTAAGGAATGCGCGCACGCAGCCCAGCAGCGCCTGCACACACCGAACGTGATTTGCTGTTATTTAACCTCTAATGACACAGACGCGCCGTCCCCTTCCTCCTTGGCAAAGGCAGCACCAGGCAGCGAGGAGAGGATTGCTTTGCTTTTACTATCTTGGAAATCAGATCCCATAAACTCAGTGAAAGCGGAGCCAATGGCCACACGGCCAAACCCCCACTCCCCCCCCAACGTTGCTCAAGAGGTCAGTGCTGTTTTCTAGTCCATCCCAGCACATCCAAGACAAACAGTCTCATGCCACCACGCTGCAGGGGATGTGCAGGCAGCAGTAAGAACAAGCAACTCTGCCCATGCACTGGGCTGTGTGCAGGCCACCATCACCTTTCTTGTTACAGACCTGGTTTGGGCTCCAAGGGTTGATGTCCATCAGCTGGGCTTCAGATGGGAGTGCAGACGGAGCCTTCTCAGACCTCATGCACCAGGCAAGGGCAAGGGTAAGGGTTAGGGTTAGGAGACAGCTCCAGCACACACCAGCCACTCTCTTGGACCCTGAAGGTGGTTTCATCTTGTTTGTGCTTAGCAGTGCAAAAGCTGATTGCCAAGTAGGATAGGAACCACCCAGCCTCCTGAGCCCAGAGCAGCTGGGAGCCTGCTGAGGCCAAGAGGATGAGCCTTGAAAAGCAGCCAGGTGAGGTAGATGGGAGGAGGAATCCAAAACCATGGGCTGATGGGAGCTGCCTGTGGGTTGGATGGGGCACATCTCACCTTCTGCCTTACCTGCCCTGCAGCTTCAGAACTCATTTCCACTTTGTATGCTTCTAAAGGCTTCCTTTTATACCCTATAATTCATTTTTGTAGCAAAAACATGCTCTGGAGTGAACAGGCTTCCTCTCTCAAAGAAACATCTCCAATGCAAGTGGAGAGGCACTGATTGCTCTATCAGGTTCTCCGGGGCTTTTCTCTGTGTTGTTAGCTAACAAAAATGTGTTCTTAATTTAAGCATTTAATCCAAATATCTCCCTTTTAATTACAAGCTGAGGAAGAGCAACAGCCCAGAGCAACAACAAATGCTTCTCTTACTGAACCATCACAGCAGGGAGCAGGGAGCGATTTTACACAACCAGGGTGAATTCAAACCCCCCAGAGCTGGGGGGTTCAGGCAGAAAGGACCCCACCAAGCTCCCTACATGAGGTACCACCTTCCCTGGGAAACAAACCCATCATTTCAAGGGCAGGAGGCTGCATCCATGCTGGGACATACACCTCAAAGACCACAAACACCTACCACTACCATGACCCACTGCTCCCAGGCACAGCTTTTATAGGCAGCACTGCCCCTGATTGGCCCATCCTGACCACGCCAACTATGTGAGGCTCCACCCCCTGACGGTGGCTCCGCCCCCCAGCCCATGTGCTGCCCATCACCCCTGCCTGCACCCCTGCCCATCTCACATCCACTGTCACCCCCGCCCATCACCCTGCTCACATCCCTGCCTGCACTGCTGGATGCTTTGCAGCTGGCAAAGGGGAGATCTGCTGCTCCACAGGCAGGAGAATTCCCATTGGATGCTGCCAGCCAGGGGCTTCAGATCCAGCAGCCAGGCAGGGAGAGGGCACTTGGCCCTGGCAGCAAAGTGGAAAGGGAGGATGAAACCCCACGAGGGTCTTGGGCACCTCCCTGAGCCCTGTATGAAGTGTCCAGCACACCTGTGCTCTATCTGGAGCTATCCCTTGCCAAAAGCCTGGGTCAGATACAACCATTGAGCGTCTGCTGTAATGCAGGAGCCCAAGCAAGCAGCTGCATCTTCCATATCACATTATGGGTAGCAGGGAGTGCGAGAGGAGGGCAGTGGAGGTGGCCAGCTCCGGAGGGGCTCCAGCCGGGATTGGCATTCGAAGTCTCATGGAGGATGGGAGGGAGCAGCCAAGCACACAGGGACAGCCCATTGAGCCCCGGCTGTGGAAGCAGCCAAAACCCTCTGCATCACAGGGTCAAGGAAACAGCAAAGACTTCGGACATGAACCCGAACATGAATTCCAGAAGAGCTGGAATCATCCTGGTTTTCCCCTGGGAGGGTCCAAGCTGCAGCTTTGCCTCTATTTACAGCTCTGTGCTAACGCATCCCTAGCTCCTTGTGGTTTTCTCCCTCCTTACCAGGAATACAAAGCAGAATCATCTTTATTGAGCACCTCCATGAGTGGGGCAAACCCCTCTCTCCAATGCACCATGATCTCCCTGTCCCCATCACATCCCTGTCTCCTTAAAACAACGGCTGCTGCTGGCTCCAGTGTGTAAAGAGGAAGAAGTTGGAGCTGGAGCTGAGCATGCCCACACCACAATGTGCTCAGACACAGCTTGGCTCCTCCAATTCATATCTTTATATTCTTTATAACGCTGCGTAGCTGCTTTGGCATTTAATCCCTGTAATTAATGGGAGAGTGAGAAAGGGATAGCTCTCATCTCTTCTCCCTCTTACAAACACAACCTGCAGGGTGGGACTGATTCAGTTCCGTAGCATTTCAAGCCGAGTAAAGAAGACAAGAAGCAGCAGACAGAGGCATTTACCTTTTGGCAAGTACGAGACGTCTCTAAGGAAGATGATATTTAAATCAATAACGTGTGAAAGGATCCAAATTACATCCCCAAATATTTAAAGTAACGTGTCCGGAAAAACAAAAGGAATCTCTTTTGGTTATTAAAAGGTGACTTTGACAATGACCTGCCTGGTTCCTATCTGAAACACAGAGGAAGTCTTCCTTAGCAGGAGATGTCATCATGCATTTATTTAAAGCTTTAATGATATGTTTGGGGACATCATCTACTCCTGAACATTTCTCTGCTGCAGTCGTCTGGAAGAAGGAGCTTTTTTTTTTTTCCATCTTTAAATAGTAAATGAGGACAATTATCCCATGGTAATTCCAAATGAGAACTTGATTCCGCTTTAGCTGGTGGTGTCCTGTCGAGGCAGATTGTGCAGGTTAATTTTAGGAATGCATTCCCCCATCCTGCTCCTCTTGAGACTCATGGAGGGGGGATTGGTCTTCACCTTCCAGCCCATGGACCAGTGCACAGCCTGGCTGCAAGAGCAATGAACCAAGGAACTGGAACACGACAACATGCTGAGGGATGAGTGTGGGATGGAGATGGGGGATTCCCGCCCTGCTCCCATGGGATTCCAAGCTATGACTGAGCATGGAAGTGGCACTGGGCAAAGCCATAGTGCTGGCACTATGGGAGCATCACTGAGATGCTCTACATAACAGTGAGCAGAATGGCTTTGCATTCCAGCTGGCAGTCCCTAATGCTTTGGGAAGGACCAGAGCGCTTCAATCTGTTACAGATTAATGGGATTGACTTATATCTCTGTTTCTTTTTAATTAGTCTCATTAAAAGCAGAACAATCCTCCTGTGGAGCACACAAATAACACAGAGACTCCTGCCCAGCTGCTGCTTGGCTCCTGATGCATTCGCTCAGAATTAGCCCTGCAAACCAGGAAAGATTTAATGGCTTCTGGGTGAGATTAGCAACAGGGAAACAGGGCTGGGAGGATTAGGAGGGAAATGAGTATGAGCCAGTTTTTGATGGAGCGTTTGCCCAATGATGTTCTTCAAGTCTAAGGAGAGGCAGTGAGTGTCCATCAGAGGGATGACAGATGCGGAGCTGCATTTCTTCCTGGTGATTCATTTGGGTTTGGTGAATTACAGAGTTTATTTTCAGATGGGCCATCCCATCTTTTACTGAATTAAAATAAAGGAAGAATCCTATCATTAGCCCCAGGCCATTACTTAGTGTTGGGCTCATGGTGGTGCTGCTTTGGGGAAGAGACCTCTGGCCTATGGAAGGGCTGAAGACCCCAGGTTCCCCATGCAGAGAGTGCTGCTGCAGCACAACACCTCTTTGCTCTCTCCTAAGCAATGTGGCCAGATTGCTGCCAAACATTATTCCCCTTGTTCCATCCAGTTTTATGTCCTAAAAGCTTCTTTTCTCCTTCAGTATCAGGAGGACCAGCTCTTAGGCTGGTGGGAGCCCTTCCCATCCTGCAGACCCTAGCCTCTGAGCAGAGCCCCTGCCTGCCCAGTGCCCCCCAGGGCCTTGCCAATACAGGCAGGACCCCCAAATTTTCCTTCTTGCTACTTCATGTGTGGTTCAGTACATAAAGGACTCCAAATGTAATCATTATATCAGTTCTGTTCCCAAAGAGCACAGAAACATGGGCACAGCCAGTGCCCCTGCGCAGAATCATAGTCTGTGTTGGAAGGGACCTTAAAGCTCATCGCATTCCAATCCCCTTGCCATGGACAGTGACACCTTCCACTAGACCAGGTTGCTCAAAGCATCACTTGATACTTCCGAGAAGCAGAGCATCATTTGCTCCCACCAGCCCTCACCCACCTGCAGAAGCTGCAGTTTCTCCTTCTGATTTTTCTGACATACCATAGAAAATACGTAAAAGTTGGTATTACAGGAAGAAAGGTCAGAGCAACCCCCACCCCCCCCAAACCTGAACCCAAACTCTTTAAGTATCAAAAGACAGAGCAATTTTGAAACTGCATTTCTAAATGAGAGCATTAACTAGACCCTGTCTTTCAAAGAGCAAGAGACAGAGGGGACTGATGCTACCACCCAGGCCAGCCCAGGGGACCACTTTCCCTCCCCGGCAATAGGAGCACCACAGGCTCTGGGATGGATGCTTGGCCAACCGCTCCTCTGATGCCTGTTTGTATACCCCAAACCCCCCAACCCAGCACTTCCCAGAGCCTCCCCTTGCAGCAAAACTGAGCTCTGCTCCAGCCATATGAAAACACCATTGACTTTCCCCTCCTTCTGCAGCTTGTTTTCTGTCCTCCCCTCAGCAGAGCGCCAGCACCAGCCCAGTCTCGTCACGTTCCCTTTGTTTACAGCCAGTTTCTCTTCCATGTCCCTCCCTTGGCACGGTGCTCCTCAACCTGCCGCTCGCTGTGCTCTCCACGCTGAGCTGGATGGGTCCCAGCCCCAGCACATCCCCGCGGCCGAGCCTCTCCCAGCAAACTGCAGGGAGGAGTTTCCTCAACTCGTTTGTTTAGGAATTAAGAAAATAAAAGCCAAGGCTGATCCGTGCGCCAGGAAGCAGCGCGGAACGGCCGCAAGCCCTGCCCAGGCACCCGGAGGTGCTCACTCACCCCATCCCCATACACTGACCCTAACACAGCCCCCAGACCCCCGCAGCACCGGCCTCAAAGCCCCGGCTACAGGCTTTATCGGGGGGGGGGGGCACTCTCCATCTTCGGGAGAAACCCCGAAGGACCGAGGGCAGGCGGGGGGAGACCGGGGCGGCTCCGGGTGCTCCGGATGCTGCGGAGGGGCGGGCGGCAGAGTCCGGGGCTGCTCGGTCGGTCCCCGCGCAACCTCTCCCGGAGCCAGACCCGGACCCGGGCCCGGATCCCGGACCCGCTCCCTCCACGCCGTCCCCAGTCCCCGATCCCCCGCCCCGGGCCCCGAGCGCCCTGCCCGGTCCCCGCCCCGAGGTGCCCGCACCCCCCGGCTCCGCCGCTCGAGCTCCCCCGTGCGCCCTGCCCCGGGAGGCGGCGGCGGCGGCGGCAGCTCCCGCACCCGGCACTGTCCGTGCCCGCGGCTCCCCGCACCGGCCATGCCGGGGCCGCGCCGGGATCGCCCGGCGGTGCTGCTGCTGCTCGGGGCGCTGCTGGCGGCCGATCTCTACTTCCACCTCTGGCCGCGGGCGCGGCGGGAGCTGAGTGCGGGAGCCCCGGGCTGCCCGTGCCGCCGCCGCCACCCAGAGCCCCCCGCCGCCGCCCCGCAGCCGCCGCCCCGCGCCCGCGCCGCCTCCGCGCTGCGCCGCCTCTTCGCACACCCGCTGTACCGCGCCGCCGCCCCGCCGGGCCCCGCGGAGCCGCTGCTGGGCGCCCGCGAAGCCCTGCGCTACTACCGGCGGAAGGCGGCTCGCTGGAACAGGTGCGTCCCGACGCGGCCGAGCCGCGACCCTGCGCGGGCACCCCCTCTGTGGGCACCCATCTCCTGGGTACCCCCTTCCCGGTCACCCCCTGTAATGAGCATCTTCTCGGTCATCCCGTGTATGGGCATCTCCTGGGCACCCCTTGCGTGGGCACCCTCTGTGCAGGCAGCTCCCAGGCATCCCTTTCCGGACACCCCCTGCACGGGCATCTCTTGGGCACTCCCTCATGAGTACTGCCTGGGCACCCCCTGCACAGGTACCCCCTGTATGGGCATCTCTGGGGCACCCTCTCTCCTTGCATCCCTTTCGGGTACCCCCTGCACAGATAGCCCCCGGGCACCCCCTTTCTGGGCAGCTCTCCCAGACACCCATCCTTAAGCACCCCCTGGGCTGGCCAAGGCTGTGCAGTGCTGGAGCATCTTACAGGACAGGTTGGACACAGGGGCTTGGAGCAACCTGCTCTAGTGGAAGGTGTCCCTGCCCGTGGCAGGCAGTTGGAGCTGGATGAGCTCTTCTAACCCAAACCAGTCTGGGATTCTATGATGATGATTCTCAGAGTGGAGCTGTGCCTCCCAAAGACATCAGGATTCAGGTGGCAAGATGGATGTTTCCCAAGCAAAAGCCCAGTGGGAAAGGGGGATTTGAACTGAAGAAGCTCATGGCATGTGCTTGATGGCTTCCTCAGCACTTCCAGAAGCCCTGAGCACCCAGTGCTGAGCACTTGCAGCAGCGCTGACATTACCTGCACACCAGCCTTGCCTGGGGAGCAGCCTGGCTGGTGAGAAGGCTGCATTCCCCAACTGTGCTGTCTAAACCTGCTGCTTATGACAAAGCTATGGCTGCACGCTGCCTTTTGCTCTGAGGTTTGGTTATGATGTGGTCAGGAGGAAAGCGGTGATGCCGTTTGCCCTTGATTGGCTTCACTTTGCACCTCTAGGGAGGAGAAGGGAGACAGAAGCATTGATTACCCCTCAGCCACTCTAAAATTAAACCTATGATGCTCATAAGTGGGTAAAGCCTTTGGAGAACACGCACAGGCCGAGGTGACACCCAACCTATTCTGCCATGGGCACTGCAAATCGAAGCTATAATGAGGCAGCATTTGCCAGGGCTGATGGGTGTCCTAAGACCATTAACTTGCTGTGGGCATGGAGGAATTTCTGCCCCACCAGAAGCACCGCAGAGCCCACATCCTTTCCGATGTGACTGAGCCATCCCTATAATTGCCAAGAGCGAAGGGCAGCATTCTCCGTGGGACTTGGAATACGTGCCTTTTTCCCAATCCATAGGTTTGCTGCTGTTGTTGAGGACTGAAGGTAGTGCTGCGGGAACAAAGTCCACACTGAGTCTCACCAAGGTGTGGCTGCATCCACGGCCCAATGGAAGAGGTGCAGAGCTGGTGTCCGGTCCGTCCTCTCCTCACCTTGGCTGGGTGATGGCACGTTTCTGCATCACTTACTTATAGGTCTGGCTGGTGGCAAAGCAGCTTTCAGAGTAGTGGGATGCTCCTGTGGAGTGGAACAAGCTATGGTTTAACCCTATACCTACAGCACAGTGTGCCTGTCTTCATTTCCATGGACAGACATCAGCTGGATGGGGACTCTCTGCCAACCCACTGAATGGACCCAGGGTATGGCCTATGGATACCCACAGCCAGGGCAGCATGGCAGCACTTGTCCTGCCTCCACAGTGCTCTCCATGTCCTGGCTGCTGCCCATCACCGTGCTTTTCCCAAGCACTTCAATTAGAACCAGGAATCACTGCAGGATGCAGAACCAGCTGGAGAGCCCGACGGGGATGCAGGAAGGAAACAGCAGAAAAACCATCCACACCTCTTCAGAACCAAAAAAAACACCCTTAGAAACTCCAGAGCTTATTTTTATCCTTGAAGGAGCCGCTTCAAAACCCCAAACCCTGTAACTGGCTTGGTACTGGAGGCGAGTGGACACCAGTGACCAGCATCACCCCATGCCGTGCCCCACATCGAGCTGACTGAGCAGAGCTAGGGCAACCCCGGGGCTATTTATAGCAGGGTAGAAATGAATCCGGGTTTTATATCGTGTCTTGTGCAGAGATCTGTTCCTACAGGGAAATATTCCAGGAATCCTTTAGGAAAGTGGGAGGCAGAGGGAGCTGTATTTTGGGTTTAAAGGCTGGGAAGGGGCTTGCTGGCCCTGCAGGTGCTGGGAGCTGCCTCCCCTTGCACAATCACTGCATGTTTTCCCCCTTCACTAATGTATTGCTCACTGCCTGCCCGGGGGGGCACAGCCTGTGTGGATGGGAGGCAGGAGAGCAAATATGGTAAAATATTTGGGCAGCTTCCCTAGGGAAAATCCTGAGTCATTCGTATAAATGACATTGTGGCTTTTGTGTCCCTGGCCATGGTGGGGGGGTAAGGTTGTGCCTCAACCAGGAGAGACCTGGAGCAGGCTGGAAGGTCAAGGCACATCCACCAGAGCTGATAGCATCCTTGTGCACAGCCTGCCAGCCAGACCAACAGAAAGTCTCAGCATGTCCCATGCCCTGTTCCCACCTTCGGGAGCTTCTGCCTCCTTTGCAGATAGCCCAAGAGAGGCAGGACAGAGAGATGTGCTCCAATGACCATTCCTCTGACCGCACACACATGGACTTTGCATTGCGGCTGACCTGGTCCACCTGAAAGGCAAACACGGAGGGAGAGGGAATGTGCTGCCCTGACCTATAGCTCTGCCACATCTCTCCACTTCCAAGCTTTCTCCCAGGATGCTACTGAAACGTGTCCATCACTCCCAGGTGTGTTCATCCATTGCTCATGGTTAGGCCGGACTAACCACACTGTTTAACTTGCTTGGATGGGAAAGGATGATGGAAAAGGAAAACCATCCAAAACCCATTGTTTTTCTGCTGGTCTGAGGAGGGAAGCCACAGCAACATCCATGAGCCCTTTACAGCCATCAGCTCCTTGGCCAGGCATTCCTTAGTGCATGGTCAGCACCCACTTGCTGCAGCCACTGCTCCAAGTTAGGCAGCCATCCCAGAGGACACCCTGCCAGCACTGCTCCCATGTCACACCATGCTTGAAAAGCTTCCCTCATCTCCCTTTTGCATAAAAAATTTGGAAACAATTAGGAAAATATAGGAAAAATAGGAAAAAATATGAACAATAGGAATAAAAAATGGAAAAATTAGGGGAAAAGGCAGGCATAGAAAAGTCTCTCTTCAATCTTTGTGCTCTGCTAAGGGTCCAGACTGGGTCTAGCAAGGCTCATGGCACCTCCCTCTCTCGGTCGCTCCATCCCAGCCTTGGTTAATGCCCCACTCGTTATCCAGCTCCTGTTTTCTCTCATGGATCTATCTTGGCACTCTCAGTACAAACTGAACTGTGTTTGCCCGTTATCAGGACCGGCTGCTCTGTACGTGGCTCGGCCGCTGTTAATGAGAAGCTAAAGCTCTGTCCTCTGCCGGCTGGAACAAGTGACCTTTCAACTGCAGCTTAGCAAAGTGTGGGTCCCTGCCATGGGGGTCTCAATGCTGGTCAAGTGGGGAGACACTTTGGGGTTATTATTGAACCTGGGAGGCCCCTTTGGCTCTACCTGCTGAGAAAGGGCAGGGTTCAACCTTCATTTTAAGAGATGATGGGCAGGACACTGCTGGATGGCCTCATCGCATCCCTGCTCACTGGACCGAGTGCTGTCAATCTGCTCACGGAGGCAGTTTGTGGCTCTTAGTGATTGTTTTCCTGTCAGTTCTGATGGGGAAAGGAGAGGACAATAGAGCCTCTTGTGTTCCTGCTTGATGCTGCTCTCCCAGGGCTTTGCAGAGGCAAGGAGGCAGCTCAATCTCAGTCAGTCACTCCCTGCCTCAGTTTCCCGTCAGGTAGCACCCAGAGCCCTTGTGCCCCCTCAGCAGCCTCTGGACTCACAGCAGTGAGGGGCTCCATCCTCATCCTCACCCTATAACCACTCTCTTACAGGAGACACAAGCTCTACAGGGAGGAACTCAACCTAACCTCTCCATCAGCCCCGCTGCCGCTGCGGCCAGAGGCCAGCTGGCTCCAGTTCCACCTGGGAATCAGCCGGGATGGGCTCTACCCGCGCTCCAGCCCCGCCGTCACCAGGCTGCTCCGGGACATGCAAGAGTTCACCACTATCAGTGCTGGTAAATGCCATGGGGACCGGATGGGAAGTGTTCAAGGCCGGGCTGGATAGGGCTTGGAGCAAGCTGCTGTAGTGGAAGGTGCTCCTGCCTGTGGCAGGGGTTGGAACTGGATGAGCCTTAAGGTCCCTTCCAACACAAACCAGGCTGGGGTTCTATGGGGCCACTGGGAACCGCATGGGGATGGGGCCCCACAGGTCATTTCTGCACCAAGCCCTCAACCCTGTGCCAGCATCCCTGCAGGTTTTGTGCTGTGCAGTTTTGCATCCTTACCTTGCAACATGAAAGCACATGATGCTGTGGAGCTTCACACAGCATCTTTTGGTGCCAGCCATGCCAGGGACCCGTTGCCTGGCTGCTCAGTCCCCACAGGCTGCCTCAGCCCCCCCAAAGGGGACTGCACCCCTCGCTGTGTGTCTCACCTCTCCTCCTGCCCTTGCAGACTACAGCCAGGATGAGAAAGCACTGCTGGGAGCCTGCGACTGCAGCCAGAGTGAGTGTGATCCTTCAGGTCCTGCCCTCCCCTCGCATGCCATCACTGCAGCTGATCCCAGTCCATATCCTCCACCCTAAATTAGCAAGGGAAATGTAAAGCCGAGCAATTCCAGACCCTTCTCCCTCCAGTTAAACCCCACTACCCCAGTGAGGATGGGATGTGGGTGCCAGGACACCACTGTGGCACTGGCTCTATCGGGGGAAGGAAAACGTCCCCAGGAGAACTTAACAAATGGGTGTTGGGAAAAGTGCTGGAGGGAAACCTCCTCTGTGGCACAGGGGAGGAGAAGAAGAGAGGAAAAACACCAGGAGGAGCAGAGGGAGGATGTGGAAGGAGCAATGGGATGCTCTCACCGGGGTGGGATGCTGATCGCGCCAGTGTGCAATCGGTGCTTCACCGTGGAGGCTTTCCAGGCACTAACACCCCGTTTCCTCCCCAAGTCGTGAAGCCCAGCGGCGTGCACCTGAAGCTAGTGCTCAGGTTCCAGGATTTTGGGAAGGCCATGTTCAAGCCCATGAGGTAAGGCACACAGCAGTGCCCCACTGAGCCCTCTGCCCTGTGTAGCATCCTCAGCAAGGCCAGCCCCACTGCATCTTCCCTCCCCTGCACTTCCTACCTCGACAGCTGAAAGGGTTTAACTATTACTGGCTGCTCCCAGCGTCCCAGCCACAGGTAGGGATAAACACACTGCCTGTTGATGCTGGAGATTACTCTATTAGCAGATACCAGACAGCAAAGGGCCTTGGGACGCTTGTTATCCTGTGAGCTTTGCCATTAGGGACTGCTCATTTCTCCCTCTTTCCCAGCTTTCACCTTGTTTGTCCTTGGATTCCCCAGAGTATTCCCAAGAAACAGCTATCAGTCCCGGTCACTTCACACAGGAGATTTCAATTGCTTCTGCTCTCATCTATAGTCCCTTGAGGCTCTTCACAGTTATCCCCCCTCACTTTGCTCTCTGTGCACAGCACCGGGGTGCTTTGCTCATCCAGAAAGCAGCCAGCTCCTCTCCCACTGGTTTCCATCCACCTCTGCCCAGTGCTGCTACGTGGGTCTAAACAGCCACAAATTGTTCTAAAGCCCCCAGACAGCCCTTCTGCCTCCGTCACCCACCAGCACTGAGACAGGGCACAAGCTGTGGCTGCCCCATCCCTGGCAGTGTTCGAGGCCAGGTTGGACACAGGGGCTTGGAGCAAGCTGCTCTAGTGGAAGGGGTCCCTGCCCGGGGCAGGGGCTGGTCTGGGTACCAGATGCGCTGTCCTTGAGCCACCCTGCTGTGCCCAGGCTCCCTGTGCTGGTCCCTACCCACCCTGTGCTTGGTTGGGTAAGGCCCTGGCTCTCTCCCAGGCAGAAACGTGAGGAAGAGACCCCCGAGGACTTCTTCTACTTCGTTGACTTCCAGCGGCACAATGCAGAGATCGCTGCCTTCCACCTGGACAGGTAAGGACCTGCCTCTGCCCATAGGGAGCTATGGCACGAGAAGAGCCGTGCCGAGCCCTGCAGAGCTGCTCAGCATCAGCCAAGCAACTGCTTTGCAGCACCCTTCTGGGAGCCGATGCGGGTGGCTCTGGCTCGCAGCTGAAGCCCAGCTTTGCCGTGGTCACTGCACTACAACAGGCTGGCAGGTGAAGCCCAGGTTGAGAAAAGGTCAGGTATTCAGCCACCCACTGCACATGCGTTGAAGTGCACAGGTGAGTTCTGGGCACAGCCTGGAAGCCCTCCCGGTGATGGAGCACAAGCTCCATCAGCAGTCAAAGCGTGTTTTGGATCGAGATAAACAGCAGTGATGCTGTTTGAAGCCCTCAGCTAATGAGTGATTAACCTGGCACCTCTTCCAGCACGCTTTGTGTCTAATATAATCCAAAATGCCCTTATTAGAAGAGGAGGGCGACAGCCCTCAATGGAATGAGTATTGAACATCAAGGGCAAGTGACCCCAGTGATGACGGTGGAGAGGGTCTCAGTTCCCACACCCAATCTATATGATAAGCAGGACTGTAAGTCCCGTAGCTCACACTCTGAGTACAGGAATGAAGAGAGCTGAGTTCCCTTCCCATCTCTGCCCTTACACCACCGTCAGCTTCCTTCTCTGCATCCCAGCTCCACCAGTAGAAAAAATGAGGCCGGGCTGCTTTCCTCAAGTGCTTTGTGGTTTTCAGAGCTGAAAGATGGCAGATGAAAGCAAAGGATTCTATTTTTCTCCTTTAAACATTGCTCAATAAGGAACAGGCTAAATCCTGTTTTGTGCCCAGTTCTCAGAAGCAGAGGGCATTACCCAAGGAGCAAAGCACAGCGTGAGCCAGTTCACCCCGTGGTACTGACTCAGCCATCAACAGCAGCTTTTGCCCCAGGCCCTGGGGTTTAAAGAACATTTAAGATGAATAAGCTGGGTATGAGAGGCTCTGAGTGGGGCGATGCCTCCTCACCTCCTGCTGTACCAGGGTCAATACATCTTCATGCCAAACCCATCATTGTAGAAGGGCCTGAAGGGCTGCTCTAGCTCCCGAAGGAACCCACTTGTGTGCAGGGGATGGGAGAAGCTGGTTAAGGGATAAAGACATGAATCCTGGAGAACATCCCGATTGTTCCAGGCAGCAGCTGTTAAAATACCAAAATCCAAACTCAGCTGCATTTTGGTCCAGAGGCTAAAATGATCCTGGCTACTTGTTAGAACGAATCTGGGAGGACAAAACAACACCCATGTGGGTGCAGCGATCAAAAGAGCTCTGGTTTACCGATGGAAAGGACAAGGACAGCATCTGCCATCCCACACGCTGTGCAGTGATGTCCCTTTCGAGCAGGATCCTGGATTTCCGGAGGGTGCCACCCACGGTTGGGAGGTTGATCAATGTCACCAAGGAGATCCTGGAGGTCACCAAGAACGAGATCCTGCAGAGCGTCTTCTTCGTCTCACCAGGTAGGTGAGCACTTGGCTGCCATGAGATGGGGTTAGGCATGGTTTGACAAGGGCCTGCAGGGACAGGACAAGGGGCATGGCTTTAACCTGAGAAGGGAGATTGAGATGAGCTCTTGGCCAGAAGCTCTTCCCTGTGAGGGTGCTGAGGCTCTGCACAGGGTGCCCCATCACTCAATGCGGAAGAGGTCAGTCCAGCTTCCTTGCAGGATCATAGCTCCTTTCCCTGTTCCTTCTCTTCTTCTCCCAGCCAGCAACGTGTGCTTCTTTGCCAAGTGCCCGTATATGTGTAAGACGGAGTATGCTGTGTGTGGGAACCCTCACCTCCTGGAAGGGTCCCTCTCTGCCTTCCTGCCGTCCCTCAACCTGGCACCACGGCTCTCCATCCCAAACCCATGGATCCGGTCCTACTCATTTGATGGAAAAGAGGAGTAAGTGGGTAAATGATGCTGCTTCCTGTATCTGCATTGAAGAGGGAGGGAGAATGAGCAGGGTATGGACACAAACAGAGAGACAGAAACTGTATGTCCAGGCAGAGAAAGGCCAAGGTTGAGACATTACCCTATAATTAGTCTAATAGCACTGGCTATTGACTGGGTTTGACTTCCAGTCTCCTGTGTGCACAAGGAGGGAGATTCAAGTCCCATCTCTGCATGGGAAACCAGTTTTGAGTTGCTGTTGGGACACAGCAGCAGCAAGCACTGAGTGCATCTCTCCCATCTGCTGCAGGTGGGAAGTGAATCCGCTCTACTGCAACACAGTGAGGGAGATCTACCCCTACAGCAATGGCAACCGGCTGCTTAACATCGTCGACATGGCCATATTTGACTTCCTAATAGGTAGGGTGAAGGGGGAAACAACCCTCTCTCCCACCCTTCCTTCCTTCCTCTTTCCCTTCCTTCCAGCAACACCTATTTATGCAGCTCTGAAAGGAAACATAGGATAGTTAATCACATGCAAGGGAATCTCTGTTCCTCTTTACCAGGGAACATGGACCGCCACCACTACGAGATGTTCACCAAGTTTGGGGACGATGGCTTCCTCCTGCATCTGGACAACGCCAGAGGGTGAGGCAGGGGCAGGACATGGGGCAGGGGAAGGTGCTGGGCAGGCGCTGCAGCTCCATGCTCTCTGCTCCATCCCCAGGTTCGGGCGGCATTCCCATGACGAAACCTCCATCCTGGCGCCGCTCTCCCAGTGTTGCATGTAAGTGCCAGCCCCATCCTCCTTCCCGGACTCATTGACGTTCCCTGTAATGGGCTGGTAGTGCTTAGTGCTGGAAGCCACCCAGGCCTGGCGCCATTCAGCAGCATGGGGAAGACCCCTGCTAATCCAGCCCAACACCTGCACATGGAAATCACTAATTCTCCCTCAGCGATCAAGCTTCTGTCTCAGAGTATTAATGTTGCACAATTATCCTTCCGGGATACTCTCCCATTGAAGGTAAAATGCCTTGCAAGTGTAAAAGCTTTCACTTGTAGACCAACAGACACTGTCCATTGGCTCAAACCCTCCCACAAGTGCCCACTAGCACCTCATGGCGATGCTGTCAGCCTCATTTGTCTGACATGAGCCTCAGCAAAAGCCTGCTAGAACCTTATTACAGTAAACCAGGTTTCTTCTTCCCATGGCATTAAGGGGCTCATACATTTTACTCTTTGGATCCTACCTTCCCATTCTATTAATTCACACAGATTTAACTTTCAGCTGATGATTTAAGAGACAGAAAAAGCTGCTCTAACCTCTGGTTTCTCTTTAGGAGATGCTAACCCATTTCCTTGCTCCATCTCAGCCTCAGGGTAACGTTAACTGCACTCTCCTCATACACTTCTATTACTGGATCTGGTTTTAACTGTTACTTGCACCCAGTGGGTCTTTTCATTTATAATTGTAGTGAATCCTTCTCTTCACCTCCTATATTGTGCAGTTTAGATTTACTCTGCCTCTTAATTTGGCCTGCATACAGTTGTATCCACAGGGCAGAACCTATTCTTCCACATCCATCTCCCACAAGCTCTTAATTCAGTTCTCCTCCTAAAAGGCAGTGGTAAGACCTGCAAGTCGCACCTTGTAATAAGCCAGCTACAGCCAAGAACAACGGAAAAGCAGCTCATAACCTCATTTCCCACAACAGCCAATCCATTTGGAGCGGGGGAACATCCAAAAACACTGGGAAAGGAAGTGGAAAGGTTTGAGTCAGCACAGAGGCTGCAGATTTCAGCCTGCCCTGACCAAATGAGCTGGTCAGGCCAGGTACACCTGAGCAGAGCCAAGAGGGACCGCTGAAGCCACTGGGATGCTGAACAAGAGGCCGCTCGCTTCCCTGTTAAACACATTTGTCTCATTCCAAGCTGAGCTCTTCTCCAAGTCTTGCTTCCAGCAGGTCCAATCTGGTATCTTTAGCTCCCCTTTCACAGCTCCCACACCAGCCCTGGTGCCACACACTGAGTGCTGCTGCTCTCCTCTACCAGCATGGCTCCGAGCACAGCGAATGGCACCAATATGGCCCTGCTGTAAGAGATGGTCCTTATCCTGCAAGGGTCAAAACCCTCAGCAACGCACAGATAGACCCAAACCAGCTTCTTCTTGGCTGATGAAGTCCCTGGAAGGCTGTGGGTCAGATCTCCCACAGTGGGGTACAACAGCAGGGTTACAGCTGCCCTGTGGCAGAGGTTTCCATCTCCCCTCCTCCCCCTGTCCTGCCTGCTCCTTGTGTAACCATTACATCATGAAATCAGCCATTCTCCACGGGGTCAGACCATCCCGTTCTCCACCTCTGAGTCCTGTTCCTGCTCGGAGCAGAGCAAACACAGCTGGTGTTTACCCACAGTGGCTCCTCGGTCAGCCTTTGCCTGGAAGGGGAGCGCACAGAGGCTGCGGTTCACATCTGCTCTGTGCAGAGCATCCTCTGGCTCCAGCTGTGGTTTAAAGCCTCACTGCATCCTTAGCAACAGGCATCACTGACCAAAGACCAAGGGCAAGCACCTCTAGAGCACTTCCAAGTGTAATCCAGAGACTGCTCAGCCAGGAATGGCAGCAGCAAGAAGCCTTTTCCCTGGTAGCACATCCTGTTATAGCTGCAGAGCACTGCTCCCAATTGATGCCCTGGGTAAATAACAGGCACACAAGGTAAATGCTGGAGCTGGTTAGTACATTTCTCATTACACCTTCTTCCATCTGAAAACTCTGGCTCAGCTAAACTGGAACAGCTCCACAAACACAGATGACTTTGTTTCCAGAATTTAAAAAGCAATAATTAAAACCACTCATTAGTTTCAGTCTTGGAGATGCTGAAGTCAAAACACTTTTGCTGAGGGTTAAATAAATGGTTTCAGAATGCTTTGTTTCATGCCCAGAAGTGTTCCAAGGTTATGGTTTCCCATCCCACTTTCTGTCAAGGGGAAATAATGTTTAAATCTCAGTGGTGCTGAAGGTGAAAAGGCACAGCTAAATCAGTGCCAGGAAATATCCCCTTTTCACTCAGTTTTGACAGGAGATTTGTTTCCTCCTTCATGTTTTACCTGCCCTCACCCCATAAATATCATCCCTGGGAACATGGCACCACCCTGCAGGGATGTAGGGAACTGGGTCAGCGCTGACTCGGAGTGAAAACACTCTTTACCCAGAGCTTCTATCATGATCCTCCCTCCGATGACAGGGAGCTGCAGAATGAACACTCCACAGGCTGGAAAAACAGGAAGAAGCAGAAGTCTCTGCACAAGTTTTCATTGCTTTTATAAAGGGAAAGCTTTTCATAGAATCATAGAATGGTTTGGGTTGGAAAGAACATTAAGATCATCCAGTTCCAAAGTTCTTTGTTAAGTACCTTCACCCACCTCTGCCCTCCCTCCTTCCTCTTCTCCCAAGGGGCACAGGAAGCTGGTTCTTGCTCGGATGCTGCATTAGGATCTTGCATTAAGATGTCTCATTTCTTCCAGAATCAAGAGGACGACGTTACTGCGGCTGCAGCTCCTGGCCGAGCCCGAGTACCGGCTCAGCGACGTGATGCGGGAATCCCTGCTGCAGGATCGCCTGGCTCCCGTCCTCACCGAGCCCCATCTCTTGGCTTTGGACCGACGGTTACAGCTCATCCTGAGAGCTGTGAGGAAATGCATAGACACCTACGGGGAAGCCAAGGTGGTGGCCAATGATACCACGCAGCCCGAGGCTCCTGCATCTGACAGAGTGAAGCTGACCACTTAAACAGCCTGGAACTCGTGCTCGGAGGCAGGGAAAACCCCTGCAAGGCAAGTGGGAAGCTTTAAGAGCTGGTGGTTTCAATCTACAAACCCTTGTGGAGACTGAGAGGGGAGAAACCCTTCAGAAGATGATCAGGAATCACACTGGGCTCCTGCGCTGGGTGCTCGACCAAAGCTGCTGTGCTTGGCCTGTGTGTTGGTAAGTTGTGGTCTGACTGCAGCAGATCTTCATGCCCTGTGCACCAGCTCTATGGTGGGAAAGCAGGGATGATCCGTTCTGGAGCTGCTCGTGCCCTTGGGAGGGTGGGGAACACACGGCCGTTGGTTTGCCCAACCTGCTTGGTTGCTGGTGAAGGACACAAATGAGAACCAAGGATGAGGCTTGAATAAAGATGCCAAGAACATTCTCCTCTTATTAAGTCTGTTGCATAATCAAGACTGTATTTAAGAGCAATCTTGCTTCACACAGGCAGTGCCTGTGAGACAAGGTAAGGTATCGATCCAGCATGCTCGGACTGAAGAACATCTGCACAGTTTTTACCATCAGGCCTCTCCATTGCCTCTTGTTCTCCTTAGGAGTGACCAACCCACTTCACCTCAATCTGTGCATGTCCCTCAAAAGCCCACCACCTCACAGGGCAGTAAAACCACCTCTACTTTTACCTGCCTCATGGGTGGAAGAGCCAGTTTGAGTTACGGGAGAACAGCAGGAATGTGCTGCCTTTGACCCCAAGAGAAATCACCAACCAACCAAAGGCAAACCCCAAACTGCTCAGAGACATACATCTGTAATCACAGTTCAAGAAGGCACCCACTTCTGCTGAAAACATTGTGCCAGACAAGGGGGTATTTACCTCAGGTCATCTTCTCACAGCTTTAGAATCACTTAAGCTGTCAGAATTCCCTGGAAAACAGCAATGTTGTCCTGCCCCCATCTCTCTGTGTTTTGAGGAGATGCAATAGAAACTGGAGACCAAAAAAGCATAGGGAGGGAGTGGTCAGATCTCTCAATTTGCAGTTTTCCCCTTGCCTCCCAATGACAAGGCTTAAGAATAACTTAATAGAGGCTTTCTAACAGCTTTTCCCTTTAACTGCCCAAGGAGGACTGCACTGAGCCTTTTGGCAGCCTTAGGAAAGCAGTTGAAATCTCTGTTAACAATTTATCATCCTTAAGGAGAAAAAAACCCAAACAAAAGCCACACCACAACCAGCTGCCAGCAGCTCATTCTAAACTCACCTGTGAGTCAAACAAAACCCATTACAGCACTGCAGAGCTTTCACAGGAACACCCTACAACCACAGTACAAGTGATGGGGCAGCAGTCGCTAATGGGTTCTCAGCAAGCACCTGCAGCATTCCTATAGGCTGGAATTCTGCCCAACCTAGAGGGAACTTGGTCACCCTGGCAGTAAGTGCCTGAATCACACAAGGAGGGAACAAAGCCCCTTTGGCCACAGCGATTGTTTTCACAGGGGACTGTATTGACAATTCAGCTCTACAGTAGCTCTACAATACACCCGTCTCCACACTGTAAAGCTACAGGAGAGCCTGCAGTTGTAATTAAATATGTTCCTACAGGGCCCTGCTCTATTCATTCCTATGTTTGAGGAAGCTCGGAGTATTTCTGCTTAGCAAAGAGATTCCTCCAGTATTCTCCCAACCAACCCTAAACCCCACACCACGCTCCTTCAGTCTCTGCTGACCTGTCATTCTGCAATATCCTTCCACCTCCAGCTTTCCCAAAGCAAGGTTTTAGGCAGTCTCAATCAGTCAAACAGAATTCTCAGCACCGGGGGGTATTCAGACCTTTTCATTCTTGCAGACAGAGAATAGGTGAGAATGAAAGGATTTAACTCACTCAGCATCAACAGTGCGAGGGTTGCTTCCATGAAGGACACTGCATTCCCAAAGCCGTATCCCCCTCTACTGGTGACTTTCTGCGCACTTAACCACACATGGCAAGTCGGAAATGACTTGGGTGACTTGGTGTGAACAGGAAGCACATGGCAACAGAAGATAAGTTTAAAAGTCAAGCTCTAATGTTGGAAGTTTAAGTTTTACTTTAGGTAGGGAGAGTTCTGTTTTCAGCCTGTTATTTTGGTCAAGGGGTGAGGGAAAGGGAGAGCTGGATGAAGGAAAGGGGATGTGCAAATGGCCAGCGCACTGATGGGGGGGGGGGGGGGGGGGGGGCAAGGTTGCCTTCTTCTTCTCATTTTTATTGTCTTTGACATGGTAGGTTTTTAATGTATCTTCAGATGGCAACAGCTTTCTCAGAGCAGGATGTAAAATGTGCCCAGCCTGAGCTGCTTCAGGTCATCACTTCGAGGTTTTTCCTACTTCATCATAGTATGAAGATCCCCCTCTTCTATTTCCCCGTCTGCCCACCAGAACTCATTCATGAGTGATTATCACATGCTCAAAACTTCACTAAGATTATGCATAGATGGGAGCAAACCACTTAGAGAAGCTTATGAGCTCCAGTACTAGTGGCTGGGCTGGGAATTAACCACCTTAACATGAGATCAAGGCAGTAGGAGGTGTAAAGAAACACTTAACCAAGACACAGGAACCTCACTTCAAAAGCCATCGTGTGCCAGAACTATGGAGAAGTTCCCAGGTCACAGGCACATGTTGGCTCACAGAGACCCAGCTCTCTGGAAGGGTCCATCACGCTGTAAGCTAAGACTTGAACTCAAACCTTCAGAGTTAACACAAAGCGAATCCATTGAAGCTTCTTTGCTTTTACCACTTCATTCATAGTAATTCTTCTAAGGCTAAAGGAAAACACAATGTTAGGAAAACAAAATGAAGGGGGGAAAAAAAGAAGAGACTGATTGCATTTAAGAATTTAAATCATTTTATTGCTTTACCTGCCATTAGGACAATCTATAACAAAAGGAATATAATATAATATATTAGCACATACAGTAAATCAGACTTATATAGTCAGGTAACAATACAAAAATGGTCCTCTGGTTGACTATAGCTTTCTAGGGCAATAGACTTCATCAATTCGCTAAAGGTGGACTAGCAAAGAATTACTTCTAAAGCCCTGAATGTTAGCTAAGGCAAAACTATGCCAATTGTGGTTTCAAACATATTTCAATTGCACACAAAGGTAAAGCTATAACTGTGGTTAATATTTAACTCAGACTTAGCTGATTTATCTTAAAATCTTGTAGGTAAAACTACAAAAGGGAGTAACCAGCAAGCTAAAAAGATGCAGTAGTGAAAACTGCTTAGAAAGCCTTATATAAAAAAAAATGTGCCTTTTGCTGTGGAGCTTTAACTGGTTTACATCGGTTTTGGTGCTTTAAAGTAACACAAAGAACACATTGGAACAAAAAACCTGGATAGAGTCAAAACTTAATAAAGTTTACCCAAAAAGAAAAGGAACCAAAAAGGTCGGTTTTGCTTATTCCTTAAGGGCTGTGGCTGAAATCCTCTACTCAAGGTCTCCTAAAGAGAGAACCCAAATCACAAATGTTTAAATCCTGTTATTGGGATTTCAGGTTCAGAAACAGCCTGAAACCTTCTGTAAAGGCTTGATGCCCTCAGTATTGTTCTACATGAATTCCCAGACTCTTGATTATCTACGTGTCTTGGAGAGTCTGGAATTGGAATCCATCCGACCTCAGAAAGGAACTCACATGAGGGCTCCATCGTTAGAAGTAGTTGCACAACAAATGCAGAACCGCTTGCTGTCACTCCCAAATACAAACCTACACTACTTTATATAAATTACAGTTTAAAGGAAACCTTAAAAATTGCCTACCGTTATTGAACCGTGGAATTCCGTAAAAACTCTGGGGAAGTATTGGTGTGCACAGAGTAATGGAACGCAAAGCTGGTAAATACTGAAATACATTTAAGACTCCGCAACATATTGAACTTGGAAAGGAAGGAAAGAGTGTGAAATCTGCATCATGTTATATTCCGTCAGCAAGGAAAGAGAATGCACCTTCTGTGTTTGATAGATTTATCAGTAACCATTTAAAAAGGAGTCACTGACTGATTTAAATAACGGAGTGTTGCAGGAAAGGTAAAACATTCATTTCTGCTTTATGTTCTCTACCAAGAACAATGACATCTATATAGACCACCAATCTCACCACCTGCAACTGGTGCTGGCCATAAAGACTCCACATTTCTTTTCCCTGGTAACAAAGGGTTCACCTGAACCGATGATGTTTAAAAAAGTCAACTGAGGAATACACAAAGCAAGCAAAGGTCACTGGGGAAATAAAACGTTTGCTTCCAATTCCTACACCAACCTAAGTACTAGGACATTACTCACAGCTGGACAGCTGCACCATTCTTACACCAACCTATGTACTACAGACCAAAGTCAGACGTTTAATGTCACATTTGGTTCTTGCCACTTTGAACAGGAAGAGTCGTAAATGGCTGAAGAAAGAAAATCAGTTGCGGCAAGTCAGCAAATGAAGAAACAACTGCAGCAGTTCACCAGAACTAGTAACCTTGGAAGCTTTGCTTTACACTTGACAGGAACATAACTAAGCAACCTTAACCCAGCAGACACAGGAACAATTATACTGTTAAATTCCAGCTGTGGCTTTCTTAGCAGCTGATGCCTCACGACTGAACCCAGGATTACAGTACCCAGAGAGTTAAAAAAAGAAGAAACCCCCAAGCCCCAAGAAGCTCAATTACAAGGGCAGTTCTCATTTGGAAACAAATACAGCAGATGATGAACACAGCCTTAAAATCTGTCTAACAGTTTGAGAAACTCCTTTAAAAGTACTTCCCCCCCCCCCCGCTGTCACCTCCTTACTCTAAGGCAATGAGCACAGTGCCAGGAGGGCTCTCCCCTGCTGAAGCAAGGCTGCATTAGCCCGAGTTGGACACTGTTGCACAGAGAGAAGCCGTAAGAGCAAACATCTTCATAAAACTTGTGTTCTATTCATTTAATGGGACAGAGAGCACAGAACCAATATGCTCCAAATTAAAAATAGTGCCATGATAAGCATTTTTTTTTGTTGTTTTTCTCTTTTTTAAACAGACAGGAAGCTGCAAATGCCAGTGGCAATGTGGCTCTGCACAAGGGTAATAAAGCAGTCTGCATTCGTGAAGCATGTTTTGGGTAGGGAGGAAGGTTTCAGACAGACAGTGATACAAAACTGTTGTACTGCTGGATGTTGCGCTTGAGAATATCCGAGCAGGGCCCCAGGACACGCTCAAACCGGGGTCGATCGAGCTTTACACATTTCAAGAGGCCACGAGCAACCACGGTGGCAGCACGGGGACGGTTCATCAGCAGAGCTATTTCACCTACAGCAACAGGAGAGCATGAACAGAGTTAAATCCAAGGTGCCAAAGAGCCAAAGAAATTACCCTGTTGTGTTTCAAGCTGCTGCAGAATACCATTATAAACTGTTACATTATCCCCCAAACTCCTCCATGAGCACACACATCCAGTCCTTATCTGTGATACAAAAATAGATCGATATGCACCAGACAAGTGATTAGTTCCATGTTCCATGGAGTTCCATAGAAGTTCCAAGTTCCATAGAAGATTATCTCAAAGTCTTCACAAGTGACTATAACAGAATCATAGCCTTTTTCTTTGCCAACATATATAAGCTTTTTCAAGCCAAAGCAACTTACAGACCATGTAACTTTTAGCTGAGTAAGAACACATTCAACGGAAGGAGAAAACCCCCTGATCTGCACTTGCAAGACTACATCCAGAGCACCACACAGTTTCAGGGACCCCAGTACAAGGTGCTGCCAAAGCAGAGCAAGTCCAGCAGTGCCACTCAGATGGTTGAGGACTGCAGCACAAAGAGATGCTGAAAGAGCTGCGTTAGTCTGGCCTGAAGAAAAGACAGCTGAGGAGGGAATCTTACTGCTGTCTTGTAACAAGAGACAAAACTAGACTGCCTTCTGCATAGTGAAAGGCAAAGAGAAAGCAACAAGCTGAAGAACAGGAAATTCTTGTCAGGCATAAAGAAAAACTCTTCACAACCAGGCAGGTTAAACAGTGAGAGGCTGTGGGATCTCCACCTCTGGAGACACAAAAGACTCAAGTGGACACAGCCCTGAGCAGTGTGATGCAATTTCAAAGGAGGTCCCTTCTAAATGAAAGCACTCTAGAACAATCCTAGTTCCGTGATCCCCACACACACCTGAAAGCCAAGTGACTGACACTCACCTGACGTTGAGTGAAACCACAAGAGGCAGCCAAAACAGTAATTAAGCAAATCCATCCCATCACTGTCATGCACAGCCATCACCCACACAGCACAGGGAGAGCAGTGACAGTTGTGTGAGTAACCATCGTGGGCACTACGTAACTCACCAAAATAGTCTGAAGGTGCCAGTCTGCCCACTTCAACAAATTCCTCATTCTCTGACCGACGCTGTAGCACTGCAGCTGTGCCCTTCAATAAATCACAGCAATTAAACAACTGGAATTCCCAGCATCACTTAAAAAACACTGAATTCCACATGGAATCAGCTGCTTCGCAGAAATAACTGTTAGGATGGCTCAGCCTAGGAACTACATCACAGTCCTTGCCCAATTTACCAGACTGCTCTTTAAGAACAGCTGGTCCTCCCTCCTCTTGAAACATAAAAGTCTTGGGTAGTTACATACCCATAGCACCGACTTCTTCCTGGTTTTCCTCATGACAGCAAGAATATTACAGTCTGACAGGCAAAAACCCATCACAACAAAACAGAGAGAAGACAATGATACCACTGGCAAGACATTACTAGCCATCTAGAACAGGTCTCTACTCTTCTGTAAAAGATACACTGATTTCAGCCAGAAACTTGTTTTTTCCTACAAGCACTATTTGTAAAAATAGCAAAATTAAATATATGCTTCTGCATGCCCAGCAAGATTATATTCCTTTAGGAATTCTCTAAAAGTGCATTCGTCTATTCCATATTTTCCTCCAAGTGTCTATTTAGGGGCAGAATAAGCCATGTTAGGAATAAAAAAAGTAAAGTTTGAGCTTTTAATTGGAGCTCACTTACCTCCAGGATAATGAAGAACTCATCTCCCGGCTCTCCCTGCACCACAATCTTTTGCCCATCCTCAAACTGTACCGGCTCCAGTGCATCAGCTACAGTGAGACGCTCCCACTTGTCCAGAGATTCTATAGAGTTAATAGTTCATTAACAGAACAACACACAAACATGCTTTTTGCTCTCTCTTTACACAGAGGTCAACTGATTTCTGGCTACATTTGTGTATCAGATAAAGACCTGAATTAAGAGTTGATTTGGAATGATGCAGAAAAGCAGTACAGGCTTTCGAGTCAGTCTTAATGGATGACTGCAATAGCCTGTCATCATAACGATACTGGGTAACAGCTTTATTGCAGTGTGGCAATTTATTCCACTCCAGAACAAAAACCTAGTCACTTACCCAATATAGATACTTTACTAAGGAATTCCTCATACATCTTTCTCTTTCTCAAAGTGCTTCCCTAAAAGAAAAACAAAACCCAGTTTTCTTTCTACTTCACATTTTACATAAGGCTTCAAATAAATCTCAAGACAAATTAAGCAGACGCACCACATCCTGTCTCAGACCCCAAACCCACAAGATTGTGTTTTAATTATTTCAGAGCTGAGCAACCTTCATAAAGTACTTAGGATTTATTGCAGCCTTAATGTTCATTTCTGAAATACATTCTAACCAGAACTCACAATACCTGCTTAAGTTAATTACGACTGCTGTTCATACACACTACTTACACATAGCAAGCTAAGAACAGAGCAGAATCAAAACATCTGGCAAGTTAACCAGTAGGTATTACATTTTTAGTCTAGTTTAATGCTGTATTTGTATTGTTAGTTCACTAATGCAAGGCTCCCCCTTGCCCCATGCCTGATAAATGTATGCTCAGTGATTTGCTTTACGATTACAAAAGAGATAGCAGGACTTTAAATAACTAACTCCAGCAAAGGACAGGCACAGGTAGAAGGTCAGAAATGACCAATATAAGTTGAGTGAACAGTAAAACCAGAAGCGTAATTCCAGGTTATACACGCAGCTACTTGAGTCAATGGCATAAGCCACACGTCAGCTAGAGGAATACTTGCCATCAGGATCCTTCTGTAGCTATCTCTGTCAATGCCCCACAACTTCACATTTGTCTTTGCTTTGACAGTTGCAGCTCGGGGAGTTCCATATATAAGGGCCAGTTCTCCAAAGCTTCCACCCTCACCAACACTGGTTGCCCACTCGCTGTTAACATAAACCTGAAAGGCAGAGCACAGTGGTAAGCCAAGACCCACAGTGTGCTGTGTGCTGGTCAGAGACAACACAAAGCTCCTGCTGCCCTGGACGTCCTTTACAGCAAAGGGAATTCTCAGGTCTGTGCAGTCAGAGTTCACCATTTCAGAGCTTCATCAACTCTTCACAGCCAACCTCAGTCCCAGCCACAATTTCTGCTTTCACTGACAAACGGACTCTCATATATCACGTGCTCTGAGACCCTTTGATAGGAAATAAAATCTGAATAAAGTCTCTGTCAGAGAAAGCCACGGATTAGTTTGACTGAACAATCAAAAGCCTGGTCATTCTTAAGGCCTGTCCCACACCTCAGCTGGACTCCACCCTGCACTTGTAAAGCATTAGTATTGCGCTGATGCCCGAAGTGTTCATTTTGAAACTCAGCACAACTCACAGTCTGTGCAGCCAGACTGCTACATGAAGGAGCAAAGAGGCTCCAAAGCAAAATATGCTTCTACAATAAGAAATTACGATGAGAAAAGCTGCTAAAGGAAGGGCCTGTACAAATATCAGTCTATTCTGCTAGGAATGAACCTATCGTTAATAAGCTACCAAAATGCTTACATCCATCTCTCCTTGATCAACAACGTAGAAGTTATCACCTTCATCACCTACAGAAGAAGAAATTAAATACACATTAGAAAGAGTCAAGTTAAGCAAACATTCATATTCCACAGAGCTGACATCTCTGTCTACTTTGATGCTTAGAATCTAATAAGGTTGACAGAGATGAATCTTTGCACAGTGTGCAGGGGGAAATTTCATCGTGCTGATCTTGCACTCTGCTCAGTCCTGTGAGAGGACATCTACTGGTATGTGGGAAATCAGCAGCATTGCCAGGATCACTGGAAAGGTGGACCAGATCCATAAACTGACATAAGGTGTGCTACAGAGCCATCAAAGGACAATCTTTCCAATAGATAACATGTGCAATGAAACCACACCTTCCTACAATTGCTCCACTCCTCACTGCAGTGAGAGCTGTACTTCAGGTAACAGAACAAAGGGTCACTGCAGCCAGACAACGGCTTTACTTTCAAAGCAAATCCCAAAACTAGTAAGAGCATTGGGCCAGAGCCCGCTTACCACCTCCAACACACTCATCAGTGCAAACACTGTCACTTACCTTGCTGTATGACAGTCTCTCCTGCAATGTAGGTGACAGGGAACATGGCATCAAAGATGTCACTGAAGAGAAGGAGACCAAAATTAGACAAACTCCTGGACAACTGCCATGCACACCTTCACCCGTCTGCACCTCCAGCCCACCAGTACTCCTCCTATAAGCCCTGTATGGTTACAGTGACTTGTAAAGAGGCCGTGCAGCTCTGTACATTATGACACTGTAAGACTACAAAGATCTTTTCCTACCTTCTCTCATTATCATCGAGATGGGCAAACAGCACATTCTTCTCAATAGCTTTTGCCAAAGCAGCCATAGTCTTATAATCTTTTGGAATAACCTAGGATAGAATCAGAAAATTAACAGATTGATTTTTCCAAAAACAATTTCTGCATTCCCCAGGGTAAATAAACTATTTAAATCGCTACAAAACACTGGCTGTTTCTTTCAAGCACTACAGATCTAAACCCAAACACAGTCAATGCTTACAGCCACTTTGGGCAGGAGGTAAATAAAACCTTGCATTATTTTATGTACCTGTAAAAGCATCATCCCTTGTTTTAAGTTTTTCTGCAAGAGCACAAGTTATCTGTTCAACTTGTTTTCCTATGAATAGCAGCACGTCTGCTCTGCCATTAAGCTCAATGTAATGTTGTTGCAGCTGTGGAATAACTGGAAGCACTTTGTTTTTATATATAATATACAAATCTATGGACATCTAAATATATGTAACTTCAAAGGGAACAGGTCTGAGTTACACTTGCATGGCAGTTTATTCTAACCTCCAATTAAACAGCTAGACACAGGTCTGCATATTACAGTTACCATAAGATTTAAAAGGCTGCAATTTAATACACTGGGTAGAAGGTGGTCTTTGATAAACTGTTGGACTGTAGAGGCTATTATTGGCAGTGTTTAAAAGTCAGAGCACCTTTCTAACATAAGATGCAGCATCCTCTTCTGTATAGACTTCTGCACTGATGGCCCCACGCCGCCTTCGACCCTTAACCACGGGGTTCATAGGAGGAGGAGGGGAGATTTCATCCTCCCGTGAGTCTGAGCGAGAACCAGACTTCTGTTGATTCAACAACTGCTTTGTTTCCTCCTAAACAGGAAGGAAGACATGTTTGTGTCACATCATCCAGTACAGAAAAAGGTCATTATATATCACATTCCAAGTTAGCCTGCCAATGCAAGGGAGCTTCCTGCATACTGTTAGTCCCACATTAAGGAAACAGGAGACTACAGTAACCAAGATCAAAGGCCTTTCAAACACAGATGGCAGATATGCCTTTCATTCATAACATTCATATCACAATGGTATTTGTTTTAATAAGTCACATGAATAGGTTAATAAATTAAGAAGTATAAATAAGTTGATTCTACTTTCCACTGGTGTATTCAACTGGCAATGAAGACATTCTGCAAATGCTAAAGACCTTTCCCCACTGTAAACCTATCAGCTCCCCCTCAGCTGCGAGGTGTTGAGCCTTGTTTGATGGGAAAGACAGAAGAGGAATTCCTCAGAAACCCATGTTACATGAGAAGCTTTTGAAACAAGGTCACGTCATGGACCAACTGGATACTCAATAACCAACAGTTATTTTGGGAGGAAGAAATATGAACACTGCTTACAGAAGAGCCGGAGGAAGGATGCTGGGGGCCAAAGAGCAGAGTTCTTTCCAAAAACCCTAGATTTGCCAGCTTTGCACATTTCCTTATTTCCCTCAGTTACCTGTAGTGCTGTGTTGTAGTGATACTGTACAAGACTAGTGTACTCACAGTAAAATGAAGTCTAACTAGACTCACAGACATCTGAGTCTTCTGTGTACCAGAAGATTCACTTTAATCAACTACAATCAGATTAAAAACAACATAAAAGCCAACCTTGGAGCCAGAGCATTTGCATCACAGCAGCACAAATGACTTTCCCAGCATTAAGGAAACAGGATTTTTGGGCCATGCCTTAAAAGAACAAGGAGTCATCTGTTCTCTGGGAGCTCCCTGGAAAGCTGGGTTTGTCCCAGTGTCCTTGATGAAGCTGTCCCTGCCACATTGCTGCCTGGCTGCCACGCTCCACTCCGGAGGTGCACAGAGGCTATGTATAACAACAGTGCTTTGAGGAAAGGGACATCAGATAACCATTACAGCGAGTGTACATCTCACACCTCTCAGATAGCCAAACAGCAAGCACTGATCCATTGAGTTACATTTCACTTCCTGCTTTTGGCCCATCGAGAAAACAGTGCTACATTTCAAAATCATGGGAGCAAAACGTATTTAAAACCTTGTGTCTCCCTCCTGGTTTTAAAGAAGCAAGTCTGAGATGAAGTTAGAAACAGCTGGAGCAGTCCTAAGGGTTCAGTTTAAACTGCTGCTACAAAGTGGGCAACACCAGCAACCACAGAAACATACTGTTCATCCACACAGAGATACTTAACCCATTAAAAAACCTTGACACTTTAAAGAAGTGAACACCAGCTGCTGTATTCTTTCCAGTAAAATGTAAAGTACTGAGATCCTGTGGCTTTCAGAGATAGCAGCACTTCAGCAGCACTTAGCAAGGAGCTGTGTATCAAAAGAGTTCAACAAGAGACTCATCAGGTAACAGCCCACTCAAAGAACCTGCACCAACAGAAAGAACACAACTGGTAACTTCTGCCTGAGCTGAGATTTAACATTACTATATGAAACAGAAGTATGCAATGGGCAGAGAAACCAGTTACAGATGGGTAAGATAATGTATTTCTTAAAATACACCAGCTATTCTGACTACGTACACACTCATCAAGAGGAAGATTATCCCTAATGAGACAAATCTCCCTATATTCACATTGCAAGTTGCAAGGCAACACTATGGCATGGAGTAATGACATACTAAAGTCTCACTGTTTTCATAGCAGTGGCTTTTAATGTATTTATCTTTTTAAAATAAACCTTTATGATTTATGATCCTAAACCACCACCAGATCAGTGAAAAATAGCACTAGGACCTGAAGAAAGATCAGCAGTTGTTATTCTCAGTCACCCTCAAATTCAGCCAGTGGTTATAAGTGAGAAAATGTATTTGTTCTGGTTTAGAAGTGAAAAAGCTGTGTTCAAAACAACCACAAGATGGACAAAGGCATTCATTTTGCTCTGCGCTGATCAGTATAACCATGACCAGGATGTTAAAAAGGTTTAGTACTAAAGTTACCCTTTTTATTACACCCAAGTCTTGATCCTGGTCTTTCAGCTGATGAAGCAGTTCAAAGTCTTCAGTGTCAGTGACCACTAACTGTAAATCCTATTCTTCCTGACAAGTAAGAAACAACTATTAAGTCAATTTCAATTATTACAAGTAAGGGATATTCAAGTGTTGAGACTTCACACACTCATATTTCAGGCCATCAGCTACTGAAGACCTTCCCAATTCCAGAATGATGTTTTACACTGTATGCTGTGGCACCCCCTGACTGTCATCACACCAGAAATTGTCTCAGTTTCTTCTGAGTAATAAGAATTTAATCTTTATCAGCTCCCCCTGTATCTTAAAAACCCCAACACTTAGAAACTAAAAAGCAAGGTTAAAAGCTCTGCCATAATTCACATTGCACAGTGCATCCTTCCTGACTCCCATGTTTGGTAAATGAAACGCTGAAGAAAACAGGGAAACACTCAGCCATATATCTGTGGAGACAAACTGGGTAGTGGGGAGCAGGTACAGTGCCTAGATGACAGTCACACTTCATTCCAGCTTTCTATAAAGCCTAATATGCACCTAACTGCATCGCACACAATATTTTAAACACGCACTTACTCCAGTGGACAGCCATGTCCAATATCCAAGATTCATCTGGCAGGCTCTAATAATGATCTCTACATTAAATTGCCATAGCTCAAGCTACATTACACAGCCAAGCACAGCACTGGATGGCTATTAGCTTTTAGTATGCACTGGTGCTGCACAGCAAAAAGAACAGAAGCCTTGGTACATCACAAGCAGACAAAATAAAAGCATTAATATAACCAATGTGCAGTAATTAGATTCATGTAGCAGCTTTCATAACTCAGCAGAAGACATCTGAATTCCTGTAGCAGCTACAATGGGCTCAGAGACAGTTCATTTCCATGTTTCTGAACATGAATTCAAAAGCGTGTTTAAACGTCTTCAACGTATTTTAGTAACATGACAGTGAATCAGCTCTGTGTGTGCGCTGTGGAAGAGATGACTTGTCAGGATAACTAGAGAGAAAATAGCAACTTCGCCTCAGTTTCCTTCCAAATTCAACCTTAAATACCAAATCTCAACCCCAACTTTCATTGAGTCAAACAGATTTAGAAAGCAGATTGAGAAGTTTCTGTGCTTTATTACAGATGCAGCAGACATTACTCTGGAAGGTGAAGCAGAATCTGTTTCAGTCATTGTTGCTCTACCAGAGCTAAGCTCTGGGTTAGAGCTGGTTAATAACAGCACTTCACATCTGTGCTTTCCAGACACAGATGTCAGGAGTTTGCTAATGTAGCACAGGATGTCCACTGTTCCGGTACTTGGTAGCTACTGAGGTGCTGTGTTACCTGGTTAAACCAAGACCAAGGCAAGAAAGATGCTGTGGTTTCACCTGTAGCTGTCATTGCACCAGTGGGCACACATAACCCATGCCAACACAACTCAGAATAAAAGACCCTGACCAAAACCATAAGAGGAATTCAAAGGGAAACACATTATCTAACCAGTTTTATTTTCAGCTTCCCTGTGGGCTGCCCGAGTACAGACACAGCCTATCTGCACCAGAATAAAACCATCAAGAGTTATTCAACTCCAGAATACATGTGATTTAAGCTCAGAGCTAAACTTGCCCTGCTAAAAACAAATTCAGCTTCCCTTAATTATTAATAATTATTATTACTATTAATAATCCTGCACGTTGACCATAAGTCTACTAGAAAAAAGCATCCAAATATTCCCATTTTATATCCCAAGGTATGGACTGGTTTACACTTTATTCCAAGTCCAGTATACTTTGTTAAGTTTTGTATATCAACACTTGTGGTCATGTTTTAAAGCAACTAATCTATCAGAAACTCAGAATCCAAGGTAGGGAAGGAGGCACAGTAACAGGCAGGGACAGCGGAGTCTTAAGACCTTGTTCGCTACCTCGTTTGCTGCTGGTTTCTCTCTGAAACTACACAAAAAGTCAGACATATTACAGAGCTGTTGGTCACTTAAACAAAATGTTCCTCAAATACATTGTAAGCTATAGGTTAATTTGCACCATTTGGTCCTTTTCTAGTATCTACCTTGAACATTTCCATTAAAAGGCAATTTCCATTGTACATATTTATACTCGCTAGTGTCTATTTCTTCTTTACATCAGCAATTAGAAACTAGCTAGAATTAAAAAAAGAGTAAGATACAAGTACTGAAAGCAGCACCTGCAAATGACTGCTGTACTGAATAGAGTTGTCATACCTCACACTGGCCTTTCAATCCTCCCATTTTCAGAGCAGCTTCTTTTGCTGTCTGCTTAGGTATCAATATAGAATATGAACAGTTCAAAAGAATGTGAAATCAGAGTTTTACACACAAGCACCAGGATGAGAAAATGCTCTCCATTCCCAGCATCGCAGGATGCTTCCAACAACAACAAGAAAAACACCAAGGAGACCTTGAGGACAAATGCAAGAGGGACAACAAAGCTTAACGCCAACACCAAACTTCCAAGAGAATCTCTCTGGGAGATCTGGAATGCAAATACCCCTGTTTGACTTCAGCTTGGGCTCGGTATTGACCTGCTGTTCTGTGCTTACCTGAATTACTGTAAACCATTGTCTCAATATAAGAAATCAAATGCACAAGGTCAAATGCCACAGCTGTCATCTAACTACAGCCACGATCGTGTATGCTACCTATTGGCTTCTGCAATTAAGCATTAGATTGGGATTACATCTGCACCCAAGATGCTAAATCTCTTTGTCAGCTTATGCTTTGTTATGACAGAAGTGCTTTTACACTGTGATCAGCTGGCATAAACTGGAAAATAGGATTTGTCTTCCAAAAGCATCAGTCCCTATTTCAAACAGCTGATACGGACACTGGTCAAATCTGAAGCTCAGCCTCTAAATCCTGGAGATGATGCAAAATTAGGTTGTTCCCCTCTCTTTCCCCACCTCGCTCTGTATTTTTACCTTCTCCAATCGTTCAAAGTATTCCCTGAGGAATCCCATGGGTCTTTCAGGTCTCACTGTGCATAACTGTACAATGCAATCCTTCAGGAGTTGCTGGATGTTGTGTTTTTGGACATAAAGTTCACATTCCCGAAGACTACGCTCCTCCTCACTGCTGCTGCTAGAAGCTGCCATTGCTGGAGAGAAGAGAAAGAGAAGGTTAAATAAGTAGAGGAAATAAAGATGCTGCCACACAATACAGTCAGGCACATCATGCTGCATTAGCTTACAGATATCACACCATAAAACTACCTTTATCTGCAAGAACAGCAACTAAGCTAAACCATGGAAGTAAAAGCCATGAACTTATTTAGTACCTGGAAAGGGATAAAAAATCTGGATGCTCTCCAGCCACAGGCACTTAAAGAATTTGATTGAGCTGGAAAAGCTTCTACAACTTGAGCCCTGTGAATGCTCAAAATCAGGGAAGCTTCCACCTGAACTTTCTGCTGTTAAACCCAGTATTCCGCAGGGTTGGAGGCTCGCTTCACACCGCTGTATGATCTGTACGGGGTCATGGGGATGATGGCCAAGAGAGAGGTGGGTGGGAGCTGGGAATCTGAGAGGCCAGTATGAAAAGTATTAGGAAGTGGTTGAAGCCAAATGCCAAGACAGAGTCCACTAATGGAAGTTATGGAATTAGGAGACCTAAAAATTACTCTCCAGTTCGAACTGGTTCATACTTTGTAAGTATCTCCACAGATACACTGCAATCCCAAAACTATTTCTCTAACTGTGAATAATTAAGGGCACATCTTTAAACACATCTGTTACAGTGCCAGGGTTCTTGAGCAGGTTTTTCCTCCCTCTTTCAGGTTTGTATTGGGTTTGCATGGCAAAGCTTTGGTAGCTGGGGTCCTCAGGGGTGGCTTCTGTGGGGGCTACTAGAAGCTTCCACTATGTCCAGTAAAGCCAACACCAACCAGCTCGAAGATGGACCTGCTGATGGCCAAGGTCAAGCCCATCACTGACAGCAGTAGGAGCTCTGGGATAATGTATTTAAGGGAGAAAAAAACTGGGCAAGAGCAACTGCAGCCAGAGATAGGAGTGAGAATATTTGAGAGGGAAAAAACAGCTCTGCAGCCCTCAAGGTTGGTGAAGAAGGAGGAAGGAAGTGCTCCAGGCACCAGAGCAGAGATTCCCCTGCAAGCCATGATAACACAGGCTACGCCATGGACCACAGAGGCCCAGAGTGAAGCAGATATCCACCTGCTGCCCGTGAAGCACCCCATGATGGAACAGGAGGGTGCCTGAAGGAAGCCGTGACCCCACGGGAAGCCCATGCTGGAGCAGGGACCTATGGCTCCGTGGAGCCCACAGTGGAGCAGGTTTGCTGCAGGACTTGTGACCCCACAGGGGACCCACGGTGGACCTGCTGTTCCTGAAGGGAAGGGGGCCCACTCTGGAGCACCTCATGAAGAACTGCAGCACATGGGAAGGATTCATGGTGGACTTATGCTGGACTCATGGGAGTGACCCCATGCTGGAACAGGGGAAGAGTGTGAGGAGTCCTCCCATGAGGAATAGACAACGTGTGTTACTGACCATAACCTCCATTCGCCACACTGCTGGGGGGGGGATGAGGCAGAGAATTCAGGAGTGAAGCTAAACCTGGAAGCAGGAAGGGGTGAGGGGAAGGTGTTTCTAATGTTTGGTTTTATTTCTCACTGTGCTGCTCTGATTTGATTGGTAATAATTAAAGTCATGTCTGTTTTGACTCTGACAGCAGCTGCTGAGTGATCTCTCTCTATCCTTATCTCAACCCATGAGCCTTTTGATGTATTTTCTCTCCCCTGTCCAGTTGAAGAGGGGAGTGATTGAGTGGCTTTGACGGCATCCAGCCAGGGTCAACCCACCACAAGAGTACAGAACCATTCTAAAACACATTTTTACACACACACACACATATACATAAATAGAGATTTAATATCACTTTTTGCATAAAGCAGTTAACAGCGAGACAGCTAAGGAAATAGGAAAGGCTTTCTCAGGGCATTTTTAATGAAATATAAAGCAAGTTACCTGGTACAGGGACAGTGGCAACAGCTTATGAATCTGCAGTGAGATATGTTGATCCCAGGAACAGCTTTTGAAAGGGGAAACATGGATTCAGTCAAACTAATTCTGAGCAATGGCAAGTCACTCAAGAGCCAAGCGGTGCACTCATATTATGGGGTTTATCCTACTGAGGCAGCAGATTGAGAAACAGCAGCCACACAGGCAATATAACACCATTCCCTTTGAATTACACTATTGGAGACTGCAGGAGGACTGGGTTAATATGACACACTTCAAACAGGTTTCATTCTTGTCACAGTTAATCCCTGCATAAGCACGCACAGGCAGACGTGTTATGGGTTGTATAAACACCAAGGAGGGACTTCACGTGGGCTGAAAAAGCACCTTTAGGTTCTCCAGTTCCTTCCTTCTTGCTTTGACAGCTCGCACAGTGAAGGTCACTCCTAATTAACAGCCCCAGAGGAACTCCGTGGCTCCGTGACAGCTTACAAATGACAAGCTATGGAGAAAGCGTTAAGCGTTGCTGATAGACAGCGCTGCTCATGGGAACAGCAAGGCTGGTGCAGAAAATCATACAATCAGGGAATGGTTTGGGTTGGAAAGGATGCTTAAGATCATCCCGTCCCAACCCTTGACACGGGCAGGGACACCTTCCACTAGAGCAGCTTGCTCCAGCCTGGCCTTAAACACTGTCAGGGATGGGGCATCCCGAACATCAACGGGAATTAACCAAATCGGAAAACGCTAAGGGAATAACAAGGGCTGCAGCATTCCCGCACGTTATAAACGCGAACCGTGCCAGCTCCCTTAACCCACGGCGGCACCCGGACCTGCCGCGAACCGCCCGGGGCTGCCCCGCCAAGCCCAGCCCGCCCCTCACCGCATCGGCTCCCGGCAGCAGCGAGGCCATATATACCGAGGGCGCACAGACACACACACAGACCCCATCCCCTCGCCGCACCGGGCACTGCCGCGGTATCCGAACGCCTTCGAGCTCAGCGCCGGGGGCGCGGCCCGCCATAGCCCAAGGGGTCCCATGCAGCGCGGGCTCCCCCTCCCCGCCTCAACTACGACGCCTGCGCCCAGGGGAAGGGGCGCTGCCCGCCGCGGCAGGCCCGGAGGCTGCCGGCTCCAGCCCGGGCACCGGCCGCTCCCCTCAACCCCCGCCCCCAAGGCCGCAGGCCGCCCGCTCCGCGCCCTTCCCGCCCCGCCTCGCCTCGCCCTCCCACCGCAGCCCCGTCATGGTGCAGCCCCCCCCCGGGCCGGGCCCCGCCGCTCACCTGCCCCGGGCGGCTCCGCCGGGCCCTCACCGCCCCCCGCCCGGCCGCGGCCTCAGCGACGGCAACAGCGGCGGCAGCGGCGGCTCCCACCGGAAACCAACCGGCGCGGCCAATCACCGCCCGCCCTGACGTCAATGCGCCTCGCTCTCACCCAGACCCGTCGCCGCGGTAACCTTAAAGCGGCAGGGCAGGGCGCCGCGGCCCCAGCGGGACGGAAAGCTCGGGGCGAGCGGTTGCCGCTTTAAGACGCGCGAAGCCGGCGGCGGGAGGACCGGGAGCGGAGGCTCGGCCGCTCGGTCACCGCTCGGCAGCCCGCGCTGCCTCTCGCCTCTTCAGGCCTCGCCCGCAGCAGCGGGCAGCGCTGGGCTTACCCAGCCGCTGCTCAACGGCGTTCGCGGTGACGGACGCGCCGGCCCGAGAGGCGTTAGTGACCGTTGGCGGGGGGATCAGAGTGCTGGGGGTGGTAAAGTGCGTTCCGGGTTAGCCGGGATCCACCGTAACCGGTTAAAATCCCCCCACGTTGTGTGCTTAAAGCCAGTAAGAAGTCGCCCAAGGTCCCGGCTGTGGCGCAGGGAGAGGCAGATCCCATGGGAAAGCAGGGAATGAACCCGGAATCACGCGCTGGCTGAGAACGCACCCCGTGTTAGAGCTGATGTGAGAGCGTTTCAAGCAGAATTCAGTGCTTGTATCATGCAGGAGAGGCATATAACATACAAAGTGATTCCAATAGTTAGAGTCTGATGGATATTGGATATTAGAAGACAGTGCTTTTGCAATGACATGACAAGCCATCAGGAACCATGTGCCACAGCATCTCTTATTACTAGTTCTCATAGAAATAAGACTATATAAAGGACAATAAAGGATAATAGCTTACGTTAAATCTCAGAGCTTCATTTACAACAGCCCAAAGCTGGTCGCTGAGTTCACATGCATTAAATATCTGATAGCTTCTCTCTGCTACAGGTTACTTAAAAGCCAGGGTCCAGGATTTCCAGACACTAAGCCAAAAACTTTACTTTTTATGTAAATAAAAAATAAATTATATATATCGTGTAAATCATTATTTATACAAAATAATAAGGAATCAATAGTTGTATATATTAGTAAATATATATTAATTTAATAATACATTAATATCTGAAATACTGTCAGAGTACAGCATGAGTAACTACCAAATCCACTTGCTCACCTGGCAATAGTATTTCTTTCTATAACTGCAAGCTACTATAAGTTTCTGAACATTCTAAAGCAGCTGTCAGCACTCCCCACACACATTTCTGTTGGGGTTTTGTTGCTCTTTATCTTTTTGCCAGCTGTCTGCTATTGTCACATCTCACTCCTCCTTGTTTGGACAAGTCCCAAGTGCTGCGGTGGGATAGGTCCCATCTGGAACAAAGATCAGCCCCATACGTAAAACCTGTTCTGCGACATTCTCTTTATTAAGAAAACAAGGATACTGTTGTACAGCTTGCTCCTGATGCAATCCTTTCCTGAGCTCTGGAGCCAGAGTTCAGGCGGAAAGGCAGGGAACATAACAGGCTTTTGGAAGGAGCCTTGTGATGCCAACCCAAAGTCCTCCTTGTTAACCACATACAGCTCCCTCTCTGTGTGTCAGCACCAATTTGTCTCTGAAAGTTAAATCATGCTTCTCATGTATTTGTGTCCATATTCATGTGTTAATTCTTTCACTGTTAAAGACGTAAGAGGAATTAAAACCAAAGCCCTGCTCCGTTTGGTGTGGTCTGAATTACAGTCAGGCCCTGGGCTTCACTGCTTTAATGAAATAATAAAACATTCCCCAGTGAATAACCCACGTTACCGTCAGCACGATTCCCACAACTTTCATTTCAAACCATTTCATGCATTAAAGAGTTTCTCATGAAGCAGCCCTTTGCCTGAGGCTGTGGCTGGAGCAGGGCTGCCAGTGGAATGAATCCACCGACGCACAGGCTGGGAGACACAGCCAGCACGACCCTAAGGAGAGGGGGGCAAGGTGCAGAGCCCTGCTGGCTGCTTCTGCTGGCTTTTAGTGAGAACTCCATGGAACCCTTCTTGTAACTCCATTTTATCCCCTATGCTGTATTGTATTCATTTTAAAGACTAATTTAGTAGTCAGTCCTGGTTCAAACCCCATTGCAAGCACTGGATTAGCATGGCAGTGATTTCAGTGGTGGTAACCATCACGTGTCCATAGCAGTGGCACATCCAGCTTTTGAGACTGGTAAACACTGGTGGAGTCTGAGCATGACTGAGACAAGGTGACTCCCCAGGCAGGGGCTGTGAATCACCGTGTGTCACAGCACAGTGCTGCAGGTAGGACTTCTTGGCTTTAACAGCCTGATTGCTCTCGGTTTTAAACCAAGAAACACTGCCTGAAGGATGATCTTTGCAGGCAGATTCAGGGTGGAAGTGTCCAGAGGTATTTAGGTCCCTGCAAGTTGACTTAGCTACCAAACTCCCGTGGAGAACCTGGACCAGGATGTCCACTCATGGCTGTAAAGCACTCTGTTAGGCTGATGTATTTAGCCACTTCTGCTTCAGCCTCATACAAAGAATTCAAAAGCACTATTTTCATGATTAAAACCAGCAGCCCTCTTCGAGATCATCACGATCCCTCCATCAGCAGGGTGACAATGCCACCTCATCATTCCCTGGCATTTGGCTCATCACCATTTTGCATTAAGTCATGTAGGCTACATACTCCTGGTCTCATAAAAGACCCATAAATTTGTCTGTAAAAAGCATCTGAAATATCCCAAGTGGGAAGATAATTTGTTTGCTTTTTAACAAAGCTTCCCAGAAGTTCTGACAAAGACTGAATTTATTACTCTAATTTTTATGGTGCTATTTATCAACACGGTGATCAACAGTAATAGAAGCTAAGAATGGTTGCTGGGAAGAAATCAAGGCTTCCTATTCTGCTCCCCACCATGTGATTGTACAAACCCCACAGAGATACTGACTTGGTTTTATTCTGCAAGTATAAAGCACTGCAGCATCCACCAAGGAAGTAAACTAGATCCAAGGTGGTTGGGTAGGAAGGCTGGGCATGGAGCAGTGAGCGTGGCACAAGGAGCAGTGGTAAAGGAGTGCAAAGAGCAGCTTGAAGATAAAGAGGCTGAAGAATTGCTGGATCCATTTGAAAAAGGTTATAGATCACCAAGCCAGAAAAATACTTCCAACAGCAATCTTAGGAAGAACAGTGATTGGGGAGCTCAGGGTTAAATGAAATTCTATGAGCCATGATGAGAAATGAAGGCACAGAAGTTGGCTATCCCTGCTATGTGCAGAGAACAAAACCAGCTTCTTGATGGGTACTCCAGTGGCAGGAAAATTAACAGTGCCCTTGGGTATCTGGAATGCTGCACAGGAGTTACCGTGGTGGGGTTTCTGCTGAGGACCATCATGTTCTGCCCGTGAGGTACCACCGTCAGACATGGCTGAAAGCAAATGAATCGAGCAAGTGTCAGATTGAAGGAGCCAATGTTTGACCCACACACAGTTCTATATGTTAAATCACACAAATTCATCACCCTTGATGTACAAGCAGAGTCCAAAGAGGCACAGCCCAACACATGGCTGCTGCATGCGCACCATCTTGAGGTAGGGTAAATGGGGAATGAGGAAGCTATAATGGTACAGAAAGGTTTCTTCTACCAAACAGAAGCTGCCGTTAGCCCCAACAGCCCTAAAATCCGCATTGACCAGCAATCAGAAAGTCAATGGAGCTAAAACCTGTGAGCTTCCTGCGGGCCATGACAATGCCAGAGGCAGAATTCATGCTGTGGCCTTTGGGCATGTCTTCTTGTATTTTGTTTAACTAACAGAGCAAATAACCAACTCTTGCTGCTGCACCCATGTCTCATTGAGACTGTCCAGTGTGATTCATAGGAAGATCCACAGATTAGGAGCCAAAAGACAGCAAACCATACTGCTGTTGAACAATAGGCTACTTGAGGCCAGACTCTGGAGTTGGCTGTAGAAACTTGACAGCTTTCAATATACCTGCATGCAAGGAGAAACAAAGCCAGGTAGTGTCAGCCTCTGGGTGTGTTACAGCAGAAATAAACCTGTTATCAACATCCGTAATTCTGTGATAAAGGAACAGAGCAAGGAATTGATACGATCAATAACTACAGCTTGAAAGACAGTACTTGAGATTCCTGCTCTAACTGTGCCATGGGTGAGAAACCACTGTGTACCCTGAAAGGTGGTGGCAGGAAGCTGCCTTTGGTCTTGCTGCACATCAGCTGGGCAGACAGCGTGTGAAACGGTTCCCATGCACAGAACAAGTCTGCTGTGAGCAAAGCAAAACTGATCTCAGATCATTTCCATATGTTACTTTGAAGAAGAACACGACTGGTAAGACTCAAACAGAGTAACCAAGAGCCAAGAAAAAAAATGTCCTGAAGCACCCAGATCTTAAAGATAGGCCAGCCAGGGAATCCATTTACATCTGCGAGACGTGCCTGCTGCAACACAGCCCTGCATACACACAGCATGATTCCCAGCTGGAAGGCTCCCAACACCCAAGGGGCAACGTTGGGAACATTCTACCTCCTGAGTAAGTGTTGAGCAGCTCGGCAGCATAAGAGAGGCAGTGCAGTCATTACCTGAGGTATGTCACACATTGAAAAAGCCAGGATACCCTGATTAAATGCTAACACAGATAACGCTGTTCTGTTGCCATCCAAGCGTGTTTCACTTGAACTCAGTGTTCCCTCTTCTGACTTAAAGCAGATGAGTCTAGATCAGCAATTACCCTGCACCTCAACAGCAAGGCGAGAAGTTTCTAAGCACCCTCCTGACAGTATTGGAAACTGCTTGCTTAGGTGCCTATGTACAAGCATAAAGGACTTCCAGGACTCTCCTTCTCAGCTCTGAGTGAGGACAGGGATGAGCACAGTGGGATAACAGATGCAGGCTGGGGTGCTAAGTTGCCTCACGAGAGATGAGAGATATAAAACAGCATCCAAAGGATGGCAAAAAAGACCCTTGGAGAGGGAAGGAGATGGGAGAGCAGCAGGTCTTTACCTCCTGCAGTTTGGATGTGAACTGCCTTTGTTTTGCATCCTTAACTTACACAACCTCTGGGCAGCTCCAGCAGTTCATGAACTGCCCGACCATCTGCAAATGTGATTCTTGACTTTAAGATCTCTCTGACGCAAACTGAATTAAAGAGCAATGAGACAGTGTGCAGCTACTGTTGACTTCTGTTCCGGGAATGCATGTGAAATACTACCAGTGTTTGTTTTGTAATGGAATGTAAATACCCCCATTGAAAAGAATCCTCAGTTGCCCTGCTTTTAACATAGAGGCAGTCTGGGGAGAGCTCCCTCTCAGAGCATCATCTGTGACACAGTTCTCTTGCGAGATGCACACATAAAAGCATTTTAAACAGTCATTTGCTTATGTAGTGGTCTCTGAAAGCAGGTGGCAAAGTAAACACATCACACAGGCGGTCAGATCCACTATTCTTGGTCTGGACTGACATCCAGACAATGCCTGGACTAACATCTAACAAGCTGGCTGCAGAATCAAGCGATTTCTGATGCAAGTTTCTGCCTCTCTCCCCCCAAGATAATAGAACATTTTCCCAGATAGAAGGAACCCGCTCGAAAAACAATAGGTCTTTGAAATGTCAGCTTGCTTGGCATGTGCTGTGTGCCCACAAGAATATGATATAGCTTTAATTCTCCAGCTGTAACCATTAAATGAGAAGTAACAAGATGATGAGGGGATGTAGGTCTAGTTTCCTGCTCTGCTACTCATTTCCAGCCTCTCTGTGGAAGTCATTTTGCCCTGTTCCATTTTTGCTTCCCAGAGTAGAATGGGGATAAAAGCACTGCCTGGGCTGAGGATGAATCCAGGCTCATGAGATGTTTGTGTGCTCCAGTAATGGGCATCACTGGTTGAATTACTTGAATTAGCTTTAAGTTTATTAAGTTACATGAGAACTGGTTCAGGATGGGTTGCAAAACAAGTCATGAAGCTGCATCCACGTGAACTTGGAGGCTCTGGCGAGCAGCAGCTGCAGTTACCTTGGTTGTGTGTATACCACAGTCCCATGGGCAGCACAGATACCTCCCTGCATTCTCTGTCTCAACAAGAGCCAAGTTGTTTCTGCTGTGAATGTATTTATTATACCAGTGTTTTGTGCCGTTTCTCCTCAAAGCCCCTCCTTGTCTAGCACAGAAGAGGAGAAGTCACCCAGGTCATGAGACTGACTTACGTGCTCAGACCTTGTGCAGGGAGCCTGTGTTCCCAACGTCATCCCTCCACAGCCTCTCAAAGCAGAGCTGCTCCTCTGGTCTGCTCACACCAGGCTGTGCAGGAACCCAATGTTCCTCCGTCTGTTGGGACCTCGCTGTGCTCAGCCTGCCTCTGCTGTGTTGGCTGTTCTGATCTCTCATGTCTGCACACTCTTTGATCTCTACATAATTACAGAGGAATTGCAATTAGTGCTGTATCCAAGAGTTAAAGGGAAGGCAAAAGGTTTTCCCTTTCCAGTTTTAACCCCTTCACTCTTTGTGATACAGGTCTTATGGTTCTCAAAGAGACTCTAAGAGACCCATATGCACCCCAAAGAGCTCAGCCACCCTCCGCCTGCACCACTCCTGTGAGCATCATGTCAACGCTATTCATCAAAGCTTCCAATGAGATAATCCATTGCCAGGGTAAGTGTGATGTCCTAATGCTAGTTAGGGAAACGGGATATTTGCCAGAGCAAGGATAAGATAAGGAGCATTAGGTTGTAAGCTCTCCCCTGACCTTGGCAAGCACTTCTGAAAGGGCTGCTCATTGAATGGCAGGATCCAGCTGAGGGCCAGCACCTAAAACTGAAAAGGAAAAGCTACTAGAAGCAGAGCTCTCAAACACTGGTGATGTTCAGACTGGCTGTGGAGTCAGGCTCTTGCCCTTCCATCACCCTGACTGATGTACGAGCCAGCAGAAGGTCCTTAAGGCCTTAATGCATCTCTCCTGATTTCTGTGCCTTAAGCAGAGTGCGGTGATACTTCTTGTATGCATGTGGCAAGCACACTCCCATGGTGTACCCCTTCCCCTCCCCACACCAGGTTAGTACCTGTCCAGACAATGCAGCAGGACAAGCCAGCCTGCTGGTGACCAGCACTAATATGTTCTGCCCATTGGTTTTTCTTTCCACATTTATATATTTGATACAGGAATCATGATATCAAAAAAATGTTTAAATCCCATATTCCTTTCTATAGTGTTCTATTGGCAGAACTATTCAGCTCCCCGAGGTCAGTGCTTTCCCCTACATCAGCACTGAACCCAAGTGGAAGTACACTGGATAATCCAAGGAGCAAGCAAAGACTGCTGTCTCCATGTAACAAGCACTGGCTAGAAACATCACTGTGTTCAATCATCAGTGGGTACTAATGCCAGACTGGTAATGAAGCACGTGTGCAGCCGGACTCACAGCACCAGATGGCAGCATTTATTGTCTGGCGCTCCTAGAGTTTTCCTTGCTATGAGAAACATATGCTGTCCCTGTTAGACATTCACCTTCACCTGCTCCCTCCTGCCCATTTTCCCACTGGAAGGCTCAAGTTCCTCAACAAGCTCATAGTTATCATGAGCACCAGTGAAGGATATTTAGCAGATTTATCCCCTGCCAAGACCTTTCTTTCAGTAGCAGATTTCATTGTGTTGGAAGTGACCTTAAAGCTCATCCAGCTCCAACCCCTGCCATGGCCAGGGACACCTTCCACTACAGCAGATTGCTCCAAGCCCCATCCAACCTAGCCTTGAGCACTGCCAGGGATGGGGCAGCCACAGCTTCACAGAGACAAATCCTTTTATCCGAGAGGGAAGAGCTTGGCTGGAATTTAAACACTGAGCCAGGAAAAGCCTAAAAGCCATCAAAAGGTTCCTAACCCTTTTCACATCAAATGACCACATGCAGGATGCTGTGGCTGGGAGAGGCCCTTCTAGACACAGTGGCTGGTTCTTCAGCTTCTTCACCTCTGTTTCTTCTTTAAGGCTTGAATCCATACACCCAGGGTGCAAAACCCAAACCAACATCTGTCACATGAAGTGTGCTACATTGAAAACCATTCCTGATGGGATGGCCACACTCCGGCTGGTTTCAGAGCTAATGACTGAGCTGAGGCTGTTGCTGTTGATGGTTACTGCAGTCACAGGATTGTCAGGAAAGGGAAGCCAACTTCTGATACGTTCTTCCCAGCAAATGCAAGTATCAGAGCAAGAAGGGTCCTTCTGGTGCCGGCAGGGCTCTCTGCCGTCTCTGCCAGGACATATTCCCTAGGTGCGACATATTCCAAGATCCCAAGAAAGATCTTGGTCACCAAAGGTTTTCACACTGCAGCAGAGGACAAGAACCGTTAGTTTCTCCCTCCTCTGCTAATTAAATGGCCGTTGTAGGCAGAGAGGAAGATTGACAAACAGGGTTGCATCAGTCAAGCTGTGAAAACAGCTGTGTTGCCCAAGTCTCTGATGCTTCTGTGTCTCTGCTTTATCAAGGCTTCGCTATAAAACCAGCTCATGGCGATTTCCCAAGCAGCAAACACCCAACTGCAGCAGCTGCTTAGAAGCTGTTTGGTTGAAATACAAGGCACTGACTCCCTGGGCTGGTCTGTGGGAGGGGGGTTGGGTTTAGGTCTGAACTTCTTCCTTCTCCGCAAGCCCCTTTTCTGACATCCCCGTTTCAAAACCAAATGCTGGACCGCAGGGATGGTCTTAGGCCATTCAAAACCAGCTTTTTCTGATTCATTCTGAGGTTCTATTAGCGCTTCCCTATTAGGCCCCCTCAAGAAGATATCTCCCCCTCAAAACATGATGAATTTCAAGTTCTTCCCATGCCACCTTTGCAGCATCACTCATGTGCTCTGCATCCCAGGGACACATCCCATTTGCCACCAGCCAAGCTGATGGGTTTAAGCTGTCCGTTTTCATACATCCTCCCCCAAATTAATCATCTTCACAGTCACAGGTTTTAAACTCTCTGACAAGCAGCAAAAGGGGGTTAACCCAGGCAGAGATCCGTGTCCACATGGGCTCTGCCTCATTGGGATGGTATTGATTTTTCCAGCAGCCCTGCGGTGCACATCCAGTGATCCAGGGCAATGACTTCAGCACTCACATGAGGATTACTCATCTAATGAGGGGTTTGCAGCTCTTGTCCCTGTTCCTGTGTGCTCTCTGCCGTCCCACCGACTTCCAGAACGTTTCTCATGTAACCACTGGCTCTGAGGGAGGTTGTTTCCCTTTGTACTTTCCCTGGTAAGTTTGGCCCCATAAACAGCAGCGCGCAAATCGCATGGATAAAGCGCAAACCCAGTATATTCAGAGCGTAAATCATGTGAGTAAAGGGAACGTTAACGCACGCACACCTAACGCGCCGCGCGGCCGCGGACGGGAAGGGGTTGCCCTGCAGCAGCGCTGCAGTCCCCGCCTTCCCGCGCTCCACACCCGCACCGGGCCCCGCGGAGCCGCCCTAGGCCGCGGCCCGCAGCGACGGGCGCCAGCTCCGGCCGCGTCTGATGCAACCACAACACCACCACGTGCCCACGAGCAGCTGATGCGCGCCGCCAGCCAATAGCGGCCCGTTCCGCCAACCCCGGAGGCGGGACTATGGCGTTTGCTCCTCGCTGATAGGTCAATGCGAAAGTCTATCCGTGGGTGGGGCGGTTCCTCAGGCCAATGGGAGGCGGCACCGCCCCTGCGCGCCGCGGAGCGGGCCGGGGGCCGGAGCGGGCCGAGCTGGCGCGCCCGCTCCATGGAGGCCGCGGCCGAGGCCCAGGCCCAGGCCCCGGCCCCGGGGTCGCCGGCGGCGCTCAGCTGCTTCTCCTACAACCAGGACTGCACGTAAGCGGGGCGGGGGCGCGGGGCGGGCGGCGGCAGCGGGCGCGGGACACCCTGTCCACGGGTGCGGCTCCGCGGGGCCCCGTGCGAGGCTCCCCGCGGTGCAGACGGGGCCCTGCGCGATCCCACGGCCCCGCGGCTCTCGGGACACGGCCTCGGGTTCCCCCCGGTTCGGTCTCTGGGAGGCAGCAAATTCCGAGGATCACCGGGATTTCCCTCCCCAGCGGCTCGGGACGGCCGGAGAGGGGACTCCGAGGGCTTGGTCTGCTGACCTGAGGCCACTTTGTAGGTGGCAGAGCCACAGGGCTCTTGATGAGCCGTCTGTGCCCCATCATGGAACGGTTTGGGTTGAAGGGACCTCAAAGCTCCTCCAGCTCCAACGCCTGCCACGGGCAGGGACAGCTTCCATAGAGCAGCTTGGTCCAAGCCCGTGTCCAGCCTGGCCTTGAACATTGCCAGGGATTTGTGAGCAATTGTGAATGCTCCATCCCATCACCTCATAGGGTTTCATGGAGTCTCTCACCATTGCTAACCTGTGCTTTACCCGTTTCAAAGCCCATCATTTAAGAACCGTCTCTGAATGGCACAGGAAACATCCTGAAGCAGCGAGACACACACACAGCAGCGGTCACAGCACAGATCATGGGGTACAAGATCAGAACCACAGCCACCAGCCTCACACCTGGAACATCATTACCTTTGCAGCACTGCTTTGTATTTGCTGTGCCTAAACAAAGAGTGCATTGATGGGTGCTGCCCTGGTGCTGACGTGAACGGCTGGGCATCACAAACCCTGTGCATCAGGGCACTGGGCAGGTCTTAAATCAGCACTGATTTAAGACCTGCATGTTGCTGCTTACTATATCTAGCACTGAGCAGAGCCAGCACTTGGCATGACTGTGTCTCATACTCCATGCCTGCATCCATTGCTATTAGTGAGAGCAAACCTTCCGTAGCCTTCATAGGTCAGTGTCATGCAGATGGATCAGCTCCTGGCATGGGAAAGAGTCCCCTTTTATATCCTTAAGGTCCTATCTGCAGCCTTTCAGGTTATAATATACCTCTATTCCTCCAGCAGCCACACTGCCATATGAGTGATAGTTTGCCACCTTACAGGATACTTGCCTTTTGTAGGCTGCAGTAGCCTCAGATGGAAAAACAGATTCTTGGGTTTGTTATTTTATATACTTTGGATTGAGAGTGGAAACTGAAGTTGTGCCTTCATGGAGGTCACTGAAGGAATTACTTCTGCGTCATGGCTTAATGCCAGCCACAGCTAAGCCCCAAGCAGTTGTTCACTCACTCCCTTCCAATGCAGTGGGGGAAGAGAACCAAAAGGATAAAAGTGAGAAAACTCATGGGCTGAGATAAAGACAGGGAAAAAAGATAGGGAAAGCAAAAGCCACATGCACAAGCAAAGCAAAAGAAGGAATCAGTTCACCACTTCCCATTGGCAGGCAGGTGCTCAGTCATCCCAGGCAAGTAGGGCTCCATCATGCCTAACAGCAACTTGGGAAGACAAACACCATCACTCTGAACGCCCTTCCTTCCTCTTCCTCAGCTTTATATGCCAAGCATGACATCATACGGTATGGAATATCCCTGGGATAAGCTGTCCTGGCAGTGTCCCCTTCTAAGTCCTTGTACACCCCCAGCCTCGTTACTGAGGAGCAGAAAAGCCTCGACTCTAAGCACTGCCCAGCAGTAACTAAAATATCCCTGTGTTATCAGCACTGTTTCCAGCACAAATCCAAACCATTGCTCCATACAAGCTAATCTGAAGGATTAACTCCATCCCAGTCAGAACCAGCACACCCTGCCTGCAGCGACGCTTGCTATCACTTGGAGGCCTTAGGATCTGAACTAGCAGGTTTTTGTCTTGTCCTTGCAGCTCCCTGGCAATTGGAACCACAACTGGATACAGGCTTTTCTCCTTAAGCTCTGTGGAACAACTGGACCAGGTCCATGAAAGCAGTAAGTGTCATGTTTCACTATTGGCTGACAGGCTTTACCTGTGTTACTGCAGTTGAGTCTGCCTCAAGGGGGTGATTCTGCTCAGAGAGCTGTTTCTGCTGTGCCATATCAGGAGATGAACAGCCCTGGTTACTGCCCGGTGCACAGCAGCCTTTAGAGTGAGCTACAGCCTTGGAGGAGCTTCTGAACAGTCATTAGGACTTTAACCTTATGGGAGTCCTTTAACCCTGTTACAGTTCAGCTTCTACTCACTGCTGCCAGTTTGACAGCAGCAGTTTGCACCAACATTCAGAAGTAGTTCACCACTGGCATGTTTCACATACATGGACTGCAGACTCCCAGCACAGCCACTGGATAACTTGAGGCTTTTAGTCCAATGTGGTATTTACTGGATGTTTTTAACATGTTTCCCGTGCAGGAAGGTCATTCCTAACAGGCTGTGCTCAGAGCAGCATGCAGTGCACTTCAGAGCCCAAAACAAGTCAGGCCTCAGGGAGCACATGCTCTAGTTCAGACCATGGGCAGAAGTGTTTCAGCTGAGATGCACTAAAGATAAACCTCACAGCTGGGATATGCTGGTCTCTTTCCACTGGCTGTAGAAGGAGCCTCAGCAACCAGACATAGCTGCATCATCTGGAGCAAAGCCCAGGCTCCTTTCCCCTTTGACTCACAGGGGAACTAAGCTCCTGTAAAGCAACAAGTCATAGGCTTGCATTAAAAGTATTTAGGAATTTGGGTTGCCCGCAGAGTCAGGCCAAAGAGAAACAAATCCCTGCTGATGACACGCTCAAGGTGATGGCTTGAGATGTGAGCAAACCCACATCATGGCTGTGAGCAGTCCTTGTGCCTCCAAGGCAGCACAGCCCAAGCACCATTCAGGATATCTACACTAGAAGTCATAGCCCCTGATGGCTTAGGTACAGGCCCACCAAGACCATTGTAATGGTGCCTCCTCAGCACAACAGGAGCCATCCCAAACATGGTCTGCAAGACATGCCACACCACTGTCACCACAGCCACGCTAGAGCTCTCTGAAGACCACAGTCCCAGTAACAGGGAGGGTATAAACACATCAGGCTTCCCTAAGGAAGCCAGGAGAAACAAGACTCCATGCAGAGTAAACAGCGAGTTACACACTGTTTATGCCTTACCTCACTAAGCCTCAGCTTGCTCACTCCAGGAAAGTCCCTAACCAAGCTTGCTGAGCTCCTCCTTTTTATATCCCCTTCCCAAGCATTAACTACAGCTGGAGGATGCAGGGATTAGCCTCAGCTGGAGAGCCCTGCCCAGGAGAGGCACAACAGCCCTGTTAAAGGGGGATGGCTGAAGTTTTGCCTTAGGGGAAGGTTCATTAACCCCTTCCTGCTGTGACCTAAATGCTTTGTGCCAGGTATGAGAAATCTGTACCAAAAGCAGACGTTGAACACCTCAGCGCTGAGCATTCCAACCCGATCCCCTCTTGAGCTGAGTCGCACAAGTCAAACCCACCATAAGCCAAGCTAAAGCCTCTTGCCTTGCTTTCCCTTCTGTGCCCAGATGAAATCCCAGATGTTTACATCGTGGAGCGTCTGTTCTCCAGCAGCCTTGTGGTTGTGGTCAGTCATGCCAAGCCCTGGCAAATGAATGTGTACCACTTCAAGAAAGGGACAGAGATCTGCAACTACAGCTATTCCAGTAACATACTGTCCATTCGGCTGAACCGTCAGGTAAGAGCCTGGCCAAAGGGCTTAGCCAGAGTTGTTGCCACACTGGCTCTTGGCTGCTGTTGGCTTTCCATCTGGAACCCCACTGCCCACCAGAGCAGCAGCCTGGGTAGGTTTGCAGGGGACTCAAGTGGCTCAGAGGGACCTGTCCTCTCCTATCAGCTCCACTTCAGGCTCAGTGAGCTGACAGAGGAGCAGGATGCTGTGGAGATCACCTGCTGCCACTGTTTGCTGCAGTAAAACGAAGCTAAGTCCTTGTTTTCACTGCAGTCACACAAAGGCTTTTTGTTGTCTGTCCTGTTGCCTATTCAGCAGACAGCTCTGCCAAAAACACACCTTTTCATCCTCCTCCCTCCCTTGGATTCCACATCCTGATTGCAGGCCCACCTCTGCCATCTTGGTTACAAGTGAGACCTTCAGAGCTGGTAACAAAACCCAGGAGTGACTTGAGCTCTGTGAATGAGGCAGAAGGCTGGTTTTCAACTCCTGCAACAGCCTTGGTTTACTTTTAAAGGTGTAGAAAACATTTAGACCACTTAGAAGGCGACTTTCAGAGTGTTACTGTCTGAACGGACACAGCCTCGTGCAGCCCTGAGCCCTCTGGGAGGACTTTAAGTCTTCCTTTGTTTTTGTCCATAATTATTCTCAAAGTACATGCCATGAGAAGCAGAGGATGTTTTACAATGGAGAAATAAGCAGTCTGTGTAATTGTATATAATCAGCCTCTCTCCAGTTAGCAACAGTGAGTCCTGCAGTGAGGCTGTCCCGTAAGGAAACTCTGGGTTGAGTTTCCAGTAAAGCTGTGTTTGACCAGAAGTTCCTGTACCACAATTAAACCTGCCCTAAATTGATTTTCTTCACTTCAATTTACAATGGAGCTGGCAAAACTAAGGACTCCCTATGAATTGCAGATAGATATATAGGTATAAAAATAACCTGGGAGGCTCTGCTCAGGGAGATCAGTGTGAGAGCAAGTTCAGGCTTTTCCCCATGGGCTGCTCTGAGGAGTGCCTGAAGATGATGCAGAGGCCCAGCCCTGTATCCATGTTCTTGGCTGCTTTATGAGCTTGGGTTCCAGTCCTGGGCTGAGCTCATCCTCCAGCTGTAACACTCACCTGGAGAGGTCTGGAAATGCTGCACATACTGGGGTAGGTAGAAGAGAAATCACTGTTCCACCCTATGATCGAGACTTAAACCAGCAGCAGTCAGGTTCTGCATGTGCTGGGACATTTGAACCCCATGCCTGGGCTTTTATACTTCATTAAAAGCCATAGAAGGCCACATCCCACAAAAAGCATTAGCACAGGATGATGGTGGCAAATAAAGCAGGAACAGGTCTCAAAATGGTGCCTGTTTCAGTTTGGTCTCCCTGTGAAAAAGTCCTTGTGCAAACAAGCAGGTCCCTCGGTTGTTGCTGATCCATGTTCCGAGCTCCATCATAACCCTAAGTGTGTTAAGGTAGATTATGAGTTGTCTCAAATAAAGCTTTGCTGTGGGACCAGTTGAGGTCTCCGGTAACCTCCCTGGGTTTTCATTCACTGCTGAAGCCCTGCTGAGCTCTTTGGAGAGGTTTGATCTGGCTGTGTCCATGCCCAGCGCATTTAAGTCCTCACCATACATCTCACCTGGTTCATGTCCAACTCAAGTACTAAAGAACACTGATGAGCAGTAACATTCCATACGAGACACGGTGCCTGGTAGCAGCCCTGTGTGGCAATCACAGCACCAGGCACCTTCTCTGAGGACAGAATCCATTCCTCATCTCAGCAGGGCTCACAGTGACGTTAGCATGGGGTAAAGAGGCAGAGAAGCAGCTCCCTCCAACTGGTGAGCTTGTCCAGGCCTCCTTTTCCTGTTCACCTCCTGCCCCCATCACTTTCCTGGATTTTGTCCCTGTTGGTGCTAGCATCTCTTGCTGCAGCTCTGGCTTTGCCATCATCTGGAGCCCTCCCTTCACCTGTACATCAATAGCAGTGTGTCTGCAGTTCTGGGAAGGCTCATGGTGGCTTGGCTGAATTCAGCTGTATAAATATTCCTCTCGGTCTCTGCAAGTTGATGGCTGTTATTGTAGGAAAGGCAAAGTCTTCCTGGAAATGCAAAATGGCCCTGACACAGCCCCAGATGCTGTGGTTAGCAGGAATAGAAGTGGGAAAGAGTTTGATCCGAGAGTAATGGTGGAGCAAAGCAAAGATTTTCTAATGTGGGTGTTTCGAGTTAGTGACTAAGCTCCACATTTAGATACTAAATAAGTGGCCTCATCTCTAAAGAGGTGGAGGCTTCCTGGACATGGATTCGGGTGCTCCAGCATCAGGAGCCTGGATGGAGTGTAGCCTTCCATTTATGTTGGGAGGTTTTCAGTGCTTCTGGACACTTGGTACTGATGCAGGTGGAGCTGTGCGCTCGCTGGACTTAGAAAGCACAACCCTTCAGCCACATCCAAAACCTGGTCCCAAAACAGGCCTCTGTGCCAAATGCCTCCGTGATTAACACAGATTGATCTGGACCAGGCAGAGACACGGAGCAGAGCGGTCACGCAGGTGGTGGCCCAGTGCTAAGGTTACAGCATTAGGTTTCCTTTTCCTCTGTGCCTTTCCTCCCCAGTGCTTGGCAGCTCCTCTCTTAGCAGCTGCCTCTTGGCTGGGTGGATGTGCCTGAAGAGCGCAGCAGAAAAGGTACAGGCGCATGAACTTGGACATCCCCTGCCCATTGCCAGGATGATGTAAACGTGACTGCCCAAGCAGACCTCTCCCAGCCCAGTTTCGGTGCTGTTCTACAGGCACACAAAGCAGAGCCTTGCCTGCTGGTGCCAAATGGGAAGAGAAACGTGTGCTGCGCAGATGCATTGGGTTTAGCAGCAGTGGGACTAACAGCAGCATCACCTAAGTGTTTGCTCCCAGGGCAGGAGAGAGCCAGGGCAAGGGGTACATCGCCCCATGTGCAGGCAGGCAGGATTGGCACCCCCTCTGCTGCCAGGTCTTTATGATCAGAAAGCTATTTGCTATGAAAAGAACTGCAAAGAAAAGTAGGGATAGATGGCAATCAGGGCCCATGGTGGGTATAACCCTGATGTGTCTTCCTCTTTCTGGGGCTTGCGGGTATTGAAGATCAGCTCTTAGAGTAGCATAAAGTCATGATGTGGTACCTGCTTTCTAAAGCAGGACCAGATGCAGCAGCTCTCAAAAGCAGTCATCCAAAATGCGAGGTTGACAGAGGGGATGGAGGAGCACACGAGATGATGCTTCTGTTGTATTTCAGTGTGTTACAAATTCCTTTGAGTTCTTCTGACGAGAAAGATTTGGGTTTGTGAACTGTGGGAGAGACAGAGGCACCGTGCCCACGCGGCTGAGGTTCTGTGCATGTCCTTTTTGTCCTTGCAGAGGCTGGTTGTTTGCCTGGAAGAGTCAATTTACATCCACAACATTAAGGACATGAAGCTTCTGAAGACTATTCTGGATACACCCCCAAATACAACAGGTGAGCATGGGAGAACTGGGTGAAAGGGGTTGCACATCTCTGCAGGAGCTCTGTAGAGCCACAACACTCATGTTAGGATTTAAACCAGCTTTTGCCTTGTGTATCCTAATTCAGCACTGGGGAGACAGAAATGCATGGAGGCTGTCGGGTGGGCTTGGGAGAGGAGAACAGAGGGGTTTGTTCTGTCCTGAGCAAACCCCTGCTCTCTCCTGAGCACCAAATGCAGCAAAGCAGAGCAGAAGTGGTCTTGGTCTGACTTCACCTCCCAGGTTCGCTCCCTTCCTGTCCTCATGTGAGATGTCCATGCACTCGCTGCTTCCCACAGTGTGCCTTTATTTTCAGTCACAAGCAGGAAACTAAGTAAACCAGGACCACAAGTTTCCCATCACATACAGGACCACTTGAAATCCTCCCCCTGGAGCTCCCTGCCCTTCCTTCACTGTGTCCTGCGTCAGCATCCCACGGTGTTCCCACTATCCGGCCCCGCTTTCCCGCCCTGCTGGAGTGAGTCAGCTCTGCAGCATCGCACTGTGTTGCAGAGCTCCACACTCCCTGCAGACCTGTGGTTAACCCAGGTTCTCCTTTGGCCATGGACACGCACTGCTCTCCTAGGGTAGAAAGCTCCTGTGGTTACTTGCAGGCTGTGGGGTCAGCTCCCCAAGTGATTAGAGCTGTGAAGAGAGGCAGAACACTCCCTAATTCCCTGCCAGGGAGTCCTCAGAGCTTGGGCTGCCGCCTGATATTATAGAATCATGGAATGGTTTGGGTTAGAAAGCACCTTCAGATCATCCATTCCAACCCCTTGCCATAGGCAGGGACGCCTCACCCTAGACCATGTCACGCAAGGCTCTGTCCAGCCCGGCCTTGAACACTGCCAGGGATGGGGCACGTATCCCATATACACTACAGATGCACGGGGCAGGTGGCTGCAGAACACATTCTCTGTGTGCAGCACAGGGTGAATCCGGCTTTCCTGCTCGTGGGAGAGGAGCTATTTTTAGCCATGGAGAGGGAATGTTGGCCGAGCGCCTGCGGCAGCGCTGTGATATCCCGGCCGGTTGCAGGCTGCAGCACCGTTTCACGGGTGGTTGATGGGGAAGCTGCTGCTGTGATGCTCACGCCTGGCTGCTGGGCTTTCAAGGGATGCTCTTCTGGCGGCTCCCCTGACCTACTTCAGGCCTCAGCAGATGGTTTTCCATGTGGATTAAACACGCTGAACACCGCAAATATAATTAGAGCTGAAAACCTTCCTGAGGAAGCCCAGCCTGGAGGGAGGGCAGGGGTCCCCAGGCCTCAAGTGGGGATGAATGATGAGGTCACGGGTGCAGAGCAGTAGCAATCAGCTCACTGGGCAGGACGAGGGATCACAGGGCTTCATATAGGCTCAGTTGTTTAAAACCCTTTTCCTGCAGCATCTGTCACTGAAGTGAGCTGAGTGACAAGTGCCATGTGTGCTCCCTCTGACCCTGGATCAACTGCTTTGGTCCCAAGCCTGACCCTGAGGATGGTGTGTCCAGGAGGCTGAAGCAGCCCAACCTCACCACTCCTTGTACAACCCTTTTGTGGAGTGAGGATCTGTACTGGGGATGTAGGAACACACACCAAGCATGCCAGCCCCTACAAAGCATGCACCCTGGGCACGGCAGTGCCAGCACAGTGAGGACCAGGACTTGCTGCACACCCACCAACCTGTCATAGTGAGATCTAAGGCTGTTCATGGCCAGGATCTGGCTCCTGGTCCAGCCTCCTCCAAGCAGGAGAGGAAGATGCCCATAGTACTGAGCCTGTTGTTTTCCAAGTGTGCTTGAGCATGTTGTTTTACATGTGGCTCGTGTCAGGGGCAGGATTTACACTGAGGAGGTCACAGTGCTCATGGTGACATGCATGTCAGGGCTGCAGCTTCCAAAACCACCTCTTGTGGCTCCCCCCAAAGCCCCGTATGCGCCTGGACCTGCCTGGGGGCGAGGCAAGGCTTCTCTGAGAGGGTCCCTTGTTTCCTTCCTTGAGGAGGTGATGTGGCAGTCCCAGAGGTGCCATCCTGAGCAGCACCAGTCTGCCTCCTCCCTCCTGAGCACGCCACTGCACCCAGCAGTCCTTGTCAGGGCTGTGAGAGCAGAGGAGCATCTTCAAAGGCTGCCGTGTCCTTTGTGCTCCTTGTGCTTTGTGTCTCCCGAGGTCAGCCCAGTACACTCACAGCTGTGTTTTCCCCTGGCCTGGTTTCCCGTCGGCCTCTCCCAGTGGGTGACTCAGAGCAGCCGCTCAGAGCCTGCTTTGTTCAGCCTCAGCATTCCCTAGATCCAGTGCTTAGAGAAAGGGCTCTGCTGATCCCCCCGGGCTGCCTGGGCCGGGGGAGCACCATCCTGAACAGCTGGGATGCTCATCACGAGCAAAGTCTCTGCTCTGTCTTTACCTTCCTCCTTTCGCTCTCTCTTTGGGTGCCTTTCAGTGGCCTGTGCTTTGCTGCTGAACCTCTTCTCCCCTGCGCACGCTGTCCCTGGCACGATGTAAAAGCCTTACTCTGACTGATAGGGAGTGGATCCCGGGGCCCGTGGGCCCATCCTGCAGCTCCGTTGTGGTCTCTTTGTTTAGTTATAAACAATGACCTAAAACGAGAGGTTCAGGCTGTCCTTCCCCCCGCTGGGCTGGGGCCAGGGCTGTGTCCTGCCATGATGGGTTGCACGCTCTGTGTGTGAGTCTGTGCAGCATTCGGGTGTCCTGCTTTGAGGAATGTGGCAGCAGCCCCAGCAGCCTTTAACCCCGCGGCTTCCTCCGCACGTGGGATGAGCTGGGGGTCAGGAAGCTCAGGTCATGCTGAAGCCTTGAGCGGGATTTGGGAGGCCTGGGAGCACGCGGATGTGGTGCAGGAAGCAGGGGAGACTCGCTTCTGTATGTGACAGGATTCATGGGGATGGGTCCTCAGCCAGCGGCACAAACGGGAGGCAGGAAGAGATGCTCTTTTCCCAGGTCACCTGGGGGACAGGCGGATGGATGTGCTCGCACACAGAGCCATCCATCCCTCCCTGTCCTGGCCTGCAATTCCTGCTCACTTTGAAAGGGGGGTTGGGAAGCTTTATGCTCATGTTGGCATAAACCCAGATGGCTGTTACAGGGAAGAACTCCCCCTGTGCTTCAGATTCAGCTACGTTCAAGTTCCTCGGCAGCCGGAAACTCCCTGCGCAACCGTGGCATTTGTTTGGTCTCCCTCTGCTTCCCTTTGCCGTTCAGAGAAAAAGGAAATGGTCCCAGAGCCACTTCTTTGCATGCCAGGCTTCGTGTGCCAGCCTTCATACCGGGGCTGTGTCCGTGCTGAGAGGCCACATACACCCTGTGCACATCTGGAGCTGCCCAGATGTGCCTAGGCAGATGCCCTGTTAGCCCTGCGCCCTTGCTGTGTTTCATGCACCTATTCCTGCCTTCTCAAAGGAGATGGTGGAAGGGGAGAAGCCCAAAAGCAGGCTTCAGAGCAGGAGGTTTTGGGGAGGAGGGAGCCGTACTGTCCCATGCCAGCAGGTGTCCCCACGGCCGAGGCATTGCCAGCGCCTTGCACCCAGTGCCAGACACCGTCCCAAAACGAGACAGAGCCTGAGCCCCCTGCGGGGTCCATGGCCGCGTTTCTGCTTTCCCAAACAAGCTGAGCCGTGTCCCTCTCGCCGTGCCAGGTCTGTGTGCGCTCTCCATCAACCACGCCAACTCCTACTTGGCTTATCCCGGCAGCGCAACCAGCGGAGAGATCGCGCTTTACGACGGAAATAGTTTGGTAAGTGCGAAGCTCGCCCGTATGGATACGGGCTGAAAACAAACAGAACCACAGCAAAGCCAACGGGGCCTTTGGGAAGGATGAATTAATGCACTGCGCCGAGCTAGACTGCAAGGGAATTGCCCAGGGAGGCACATTCCCTTTGCTTGGATGCCGTGCAAAGCAGACAGCCTTTCTGAGCTCAGGATATCCATCTCCCACTATGGGATAGTGAGGGAAACATGACCCATTACCCTGCAGCCTGAAGCTGTGGCCAGGCTGACACGGGGGCTCCTATGAGGGGTTCCTATAGGAAGCACATCCCACAGAGGGGATGTGACCAGGGTAGCTCAGGGAGGTTGGAGCTGCTCCAGGCACAGCCAGGGGTGCCAGACCCGAAGTCACGGGGAGGGCAAGGTATCCACAGCCACTTCAGGAAGCCTGTCCTTGGCTGGAAGCAGGGTCATGATTATCTGCTGTTTAAGCCAGGGCTTTGGATTACATAAGGCTGTGGCTCTGTACGTGCAGCGGGAGCTGAGGATCTGCAGCAGGGGAGGAGCAGAGCACAAGGGGAAAACACTGCTGCTGCTGCTGTTGCTGTTGCTGTGAGAGGTACTAGTGAGGGCCTGGGCTCCCTGCAGGAACCAGGGTGGTGTCACTGCAGCAGGATCTGCTGTACAGCAGAGGGAATTGCAGGGAAGGAGGCTCTGTCTTGGCACAAAGACATGGCCAGGCTTTGGGAAGGGCTCAGTTGTGATCCTGCAGCCTGGAGAGATGGAGACCTCTGCCCCTGAAGTGAGCTTTCTGTGGCCGTGCTGGGTGGGGAGTGAGCACAAGGTAGGGCAGAGATAAGAAATGCTGAGGATGATGAAGGGATACCATAAGCACAGCATGATCCCGTGAATCCATATCGGCAGGCCTGGATAGAATGCAAGGCAGGGAACGCCCTTATGCAGTCCAAGGAGCAAGGCACCTCTTTGCACTCACATTGCCTTCTGCCCCACAGAAAACAGCCTGCGCCATTCCTGCCCATGACGGGCCCCTGGCTGCCCTCGCCTTCAACTCCACCGGCTCGAAGCTTGCAAGTGCCTCTGAGAAAGTGAGTGAGCACCCTCCCTATGCGCCCTGTGAGCCTGGGGGCTCTGCCCGTGGCTGGCAGCGGGGTCCCAGCCACCCATCCTGCAGCATGGAGAGCAGGACCTCTGAGCTGCCTGCCCTTAAGCACAGCTAGCACAGGAGAGGCACTAAAAGGACTCTGACTTGCACGAGTCAGGTGTATCACGTTCAGGTTGACCCCGGCTGGCAAACAGGAGGGGCCTTTGCACATCCTGAGTTCCCTGGGTGCGTCGGGGAAAGGGCTCCCGCTCTTTGCCCTGCTCCTGCATGGTCTTTCCCTTTGCCTCTTTCGCAGGGCACAGTTATTCGGGTGTTTTCCGTTCCTGGGGGGCAGAAGCTCTATGAATTCCGTCGAGGGATGAAAAGGTCAGTTCATTCTGCCCGTGACGAGTACACAGAGGGCTCCCGGAGCAGACACGTAAAGAGAAGGACAGGGCAGCGTCAGATCCCGGTGCCTTTGGCATCTGTTGCAGAAGGAGAACAAGAGTGAACGTATCAGATAGAAAAGCCATTGTGCCAGACCCAGCCGCCTCCGGCAAGTCGAGTGGTTCAGTTCAGTGTGTCACAGCACAGGGCCACTGCAGGGAACAGAGGTAGATTCAGTGCATTCACTCTGTCCTTGCTTGCTGCTTACTTGAAATAAGGAAGTCCCCAAAGTTACCAGCCCAACTCTTACTCTCTCAAAGGAGGGGCTTTGAAGCTGCTAAGTCATTGTGCAGAGCCCAGGTCTCAGTGGTAGGAATGGGCCTTCTGCAGCCTCCCTCAGATGCTTTCAGTAGATCCATTCCCAATCCGTTTCCTCTTCCCATCCCAGACCTGCCTATAGCTTTACACCCACTTCTGCAAGTACATAAACTGCCATGTCCAAGACACCCTGGTATTCCTGAGCCTGCTCAGGACATGCTATATGTATCCCATTCTCCAGCGCTTTGGGTATCTTCCCTGGCCTTTGCAGTACCAGAAGCTTTAGCTGCTGTAGCAAGGCTGGCACAGATGTTCACTCCACAGACAGCTGCGAGCAGGGACATTTCCACCTCTCTGGCTGTTTGTCATGAGCTCAAAGATAATCCCAGCTCTGCTGAGCAAAGGGAGTAGGGAGATGCTTGTCAGTCAGCCCACAGGTGGGCAGGGGGCTCTTCACTCTGTATGGGTCTTCTTCCTCCCCATCCTCTTCTCTGTGAGCAAAACGGAGCGGTTCCCCTTTAATAGTATGCCAGGAAGTGATGAGTCCTGTCTTTGCTTGGCCCTAGGTATGTGAACATCAGCTCTCTGGTGTTCAGCATGGATTCCCAGTTCCTCTGTGCTTCCAGCAACACGGAGACTGTGCACATCTTTAAACTGGAGCATCTCACCGACAGGTAAGGGGTGGCAGCCAGAGCCTGCCTTAACCTGCCTGCCCAGGGGTGTCTCTGCTGCAAAGGTCTACTGTCACAGAGCTCCATTTCCTCACCACATACTCTCCCGTGAGCAATACCAGCTGCCAGCTCTTTGGCTTTGTGTCCTGATGGATTCACTCCTTGGAAAAGCCACACACTGCATCCCTGCTGTCAGCCTCTCCAGGCCCGCTCTGGATTTATTACTGCCCTTTTCCCCTGCCTCCTTCCTGTGTATCCAGCCAGGCTGGTGCACAATGCATGCAGGTGCTCCAAAGCAAGCCATCACGTGTCCCACATCAGGATCATTTTGCATGTTCTGATCGGGTTTGTCACGCTGACTGTGGTAACCCCACTGATGCTGCTTTGTGACCCCCTCAGCCGGCCAGAAGAGCCTCCAACCTGGAGCGGTTACATGGGAAAGATGTTCCAGGCTGCCACCAACTACCTCCCTGCTCAGGTATCGGGCATGATGAACCAGGATCGAGCCTTCGCCACTGTCCGCCTCAACGTCTCCGGACAGAGGAACATCTGTGCCCTCTCCACGTATGTACTGACACCTGCATCCCTCTGCCTGTGAGCAAACACAGGTATCTCTGCAGAACACCACCAGGGCGGCCCTTATCTTGTACCCTGCCTGCAGAGCACACAGCGAGGTGGGGTGTGTACGTGTGTGTGAGTGCAGATGTGTTTGGACTCATGGTGCTCTCCTCACTAGGATTCAGAAGCTGCCACGACTGTTGGTGACTACATCAGATGGACATCTCTGTATCTATAACCTGGACCCACAAGATGGAGGGGAGTGTGTCTTAATTAAGAAGCACAGGTAACTATCTATACCTCCAGCACATCTGATACAGAGGCTCATCTTTTAACACATCAAGGGAAATTCCACCAGAAAGCACAAAATGGAGCTGTAGGAGCAAGAACATTGGAACTTTGTGATTTTAGCTGCCTAATCCAAGAGAGGTGGATGGGAACCGCATCAGCAGGCAGGCACATGGGGCTTCTTGCAGAAGAAATCAGAGCCATCTCACACCCCTAGGCAGTTGTGGGACATCGCAGCTTAGACAGCAGAGGTGTCCAGGCCGTACCTCTGATGCTTTCAGCAGCAGAGTGCTGACCACTATGGTGGTAGAAGAGCAGAGCACCTTGTCCTACCCTGACTTCGGTGGGATGGTGTGGAGTGAAACTGGAAGCTTCCATAAAGGAAAACCCATGGAGATGCACGCTGCAGGCACGCAGCGCCAGAGCAGAGCCTTCCCCGTGCTGCTCAGTTTGGATGCAAATCCCGTTAAACATGTAACCCCCCCCACACACACATCTGGGCTGCTTGGCTCCAGATGTGAAGCCTTTGGAGTGGGCTGGGATGGAACATGTGCTGTGAGCCGAGGGGGTGGCGGACGGCCAGGAAAATGCCAGCAGCTTTTGGGAAAGGCACAAAACAAAAGCACTTCAAAGCTGCGCTGTCCAGCGCGCTCCGGCCGCCCTCGACACCCCTGACGCCCGTCCTGGAGCGGCCCAATGGAGCTGGCGGGCCAGCTTTGTCATGTGGGTTCCTCTGAGCATCAGAGGACTGAAAAGGGCCCTTGGGTCATGAGTTACGTTACATCATACTATATCTCTGCTCAAACGCTGTCCTAAACTAGCCAGGGCTGCTTTTCCCATCTAGTCCGCTCCTGTTGGAAGCCTTTCGGAGCCCCCTCTGTGATTAGAAACACTGTTTGCCTTTGTAACCTAAAGCTTTTGTGGTCAATCTGTTCCCTTCTATTCTCCTGCCAGCATTGTCCTCTAGCTGAAGTAGTGCTTTCCCTATCTTCTGCTTCCCCCTTGCTTTACTCGTAGACACAATGCTCTCCTCCTCTGCAGTACTGTTAGGGCTGCAGGCAGTGCCTCGATACAGTGATGTGGATGGGTGACGTGCTTCAAGGAGATGTGGGTGCATGTCCTTGTCTTAGCCGGTGCTGGGGGAGGAGGGGTTTGGATCAGAACTAACTCTTCTCCCCTCTCTTCTTCCTTTACAGTCTTCTTGGCTCAGGAAAGATGGAGGAGAACAAAGAAAACGACCTTCAGTCTCCATTACCTCAATCTTACGCAGCAACTGTAGCCAGACAAAGTACAGTGCCTTCAACTTCGACCATGCCAGGTAAGCATCATGCCTGCCCTTCCTCCTGCAGAAGCAAAAAGCCACCTAGGGCAAAGTGGAAAAGTCTCCCAACCTTCCAGGGTTCAACTGGAAACACCACTTGTGCAATATGGAGTGGGGCAGCAGCGCTCTGTGGAGCTCACCAGCTTCATCCTCTGCCCCAAAACCAGGCAAGGCATTTTCAGCTCTGCTTCCAGGGACCCCTTGCCAGTGCTTCTGCTCCTTGTGCAGAGCTGGACCACAAACAGGCCCGCCAGCAGAGCAGTAACCACATCCGAGCTTCACAGTTTGTCAGCAGCAGCTGCTGCCAGGCTGGTTTCCAAGAGCTGGAATTGTGTCTGGAGAAGTCAGATCTCACTGGTTTTGTTCATCATTCCCAAACCTGTTAACATCTTACCCTAATGAACCTCACAGTAAATGGTTGCAGAAGACCGGGCCACTACCTCATGACATTCCCAAGTCTAAAGGTCCACACACAGATGTGGATCTCACTGAAATTAGTGCTCACATTCATGGTGGAGGATGTTGCACCAGGAGATGGCCATGTAGTCCACTCCTAATCTGTAGTGTCAATGGAGATATCTTCTGCAGTCCCCCAGAGTGCTGTCAAAAAGCCAGAGGAAGCAGCTCTGTGCTAAGAATGTGATAACACAGTATCTCTGCTGTTTGTTTCCAGCCTCCTTTCATCCATCCATCCATCCATCCATCCATCCATCCATCCATCCATCCATCCATCCATCCATCCATCCATCCATCCCTAACCTTCTGTATTTCTACTTGCACAGGTTATTCAGAGGATGGTGGTGCCCTGCGAGGAGAGGTTATCCCAGAGCATGAGTTTGCGACTGGACCAGTGTGTCTTGATGACGAGAATGAGTTTCCTCCTGTGAGCATTCGGAACCCCTAAAACTGCAATTCGTGCTGAGAAGAAAGCATTAACTTCTTACAGAAGAGATACTGTTGTCCCCACCTTGTCCCAGCTCACTGTGAAGCCTAAAATAACTAAGTTATAGGGACAGTGCCAGGAAAATAACACCCCATTAATGGCAGCTGGGGATGGGGCAGAGATGATCAAACCTAATAACTAGAGATGGATCTGAACAAGCTCATTGAATGAAGTGCAGACGCAGAATGAGGTTCAGATCCAGATCTAACCTTTGTGCCTTGTGCAGGTTTCCAGTATTACCAGGAGTAGCTTTCATCTGAGCAATACCATCCTTTAGAAATAAAACTTAATACTCCCTGTTGCATTTACAGTCAGTTGGGTTAGTTTATGGACTGCAACTGGAACATACCTGAACCTCACCAGTCCCTGCAAGTCCGAGCTAACTGAAAAGGAAACTCCTTTTCCAAGGACAAAGATGAAAGGCATTAACAGAGTTTTAAACCCGTTTATGATTTTTACATGGCACTTTCTCAGTTACTATTTAGAGCAGATACTGGCTTTTTAAAATCTAACCTAAGCTTGGCAGTGTCTTTCCAGCTCCTTTTCCTTGTTGTGTCAAGTATTGAACTCCTGTTGGTAACGTGCTATGTTCTGGCTGTAATTAGTGCTGTCTTCATACTAGTAATGCATTAATACAGCAGAATATTGTAATGGGTTTCAGGTTGTAGTCTTGGCAGAGTTTTGAATCCCTTTCACTCTGTTTTTACATATCCTGCTGGGGAGTTTTGCCTGAAAGGGAGGAAGTAAAAACTACCCAGGATTTGTTCCATAGGCAGAGGCTGACCTCTGGGAGGCACTTTGCTGTTAACTGATGCAAAGTGTTACTCAGATCAAAAGTGACGAGCTCATGACTCCCTTTGAAACAACATGACCTAAATCCAACTCAGTTTGATTAACCTTAGACCAAGTCTCTTTTGTCGCCTCTAACATAACCTGCTGCAAACTGAGAACAGGAGTTTTCCAGTTGTCCAACTCCATTACCCAAGAAGGGTATTTAAAACATCTCCCTTCTTGTTCCTTCTTCCTCCTTGTTTCCTCCTTGTCTCTTCCTTCCTTGTTGTGGAGGAGAAGGCGGTGGCCCAGGCCCCTGGAAGGAGCAGCAGGACCAGAGAGAACCCCTTTGCTTCCTTCTGATAAACCTGCTCTTGACCTGGTTTAGGGACACACAAATGCCAGCAAGCAGGAATCATGCTGCTCCTGAATGAGCCTCCCTGCTGGGATTAGGCTGTAGAAAAGCAGCCCCGAACCCCTGCTGTACAACAGCAGGTACTTTATCAATGAACTCTGATCTCTCCGAGCCCCCATGCTGGAATGAACCCGAGCGAGCAGCTCAGATCCGCAGTGCTGGGGAGGAGATGGTGTGGGAGGGAAGGAGCTTTCCACAAATACTCCCTGATCTGGTGACTGAGCCGTTGGAGCTTCCCGATGAAGCCTCTGCGCCGGGACTTGGGCTTTGCCCCTCTCCTGCTGACGGTAATGTCTCCTGCCTTGGTTTCGCAGGCGGAGCGGCGAGGGCTCCCGCTGCTCTGGTGCGCACGGGTCGGTGGTCAGGATGTTTTGATGCTCTGGATTTCACTGAACTTTGCTGTTTTCTCAGTGCTGTTTGGTCTCAGTGACGCGTTCCAGGGGGGTTTCAGGCATCGGTCACTCCAGTGTGGAGAAGGAGGGAGAGAAAACCTGACTTTATCCAACAAAAATGTTTTGACAGCGTTGTGTTTGGCGGGAACATGGGAAGGGTTTTGTTTGTTTTCCAGCGTGCAACAAAAAAAAGACATTTAAAAACCTCAAAACTTGGGACAAAATGGAATATTCGCCCGCAGCCCACGCCACGGGGATGGCTTTGAACTAAAGACAGGCTTCTGGAGACACAGCAGCGCTCAGATCCAGCAGCTCCTCTCCATTTTGAAACCTCTTCACTTCCCTTGACCTCAAGCGAGACTTCAGAGGCTCAGCTGTTAACAGTGAGGAGAAGCAGCTTCAGTCTAACAAGAGATCTGTTGCTGGTTGTCAGAGATGGCCTCTTCACTAAAAACAAGATCAGAGAAGAGATGAGAAGACCAAGGAGGGCTCATAAAAGGTGGCCTCAACAACAGCGGATGTGGATGTTGCTACCAATGGCACCAGGACTGCTGAGGGATCCTGCGGCAGGAGGTTGAACACGTTCAGCTTGTCTCTTGCTTGCATTGATGGGGTGGATTAAGCACTTTGAGGCCCACTGTTGGTCTTACACAGAAAGGACTTGGGTGTCACTGAGCAGGACAAGCAGGCTGGGGCCTCAGGTGAAGAGAAGCTGCCATGCTTGAGACCTGTGTGGTCTTTATGGGATGGGAAGAGCAAACCCAGCTCTGGCTGTTTCCTGGTTACCTGCCCAAGCAGCTCCCACTTCTCTGTGGGTTGATCAGTGTTGGTGAGGTTTCCAGTGGCGTTGGGAGCTGTTGTTGTGTGCCTCAGGCCAGGCAGGGCAGGACTTTGGGAAGCCAGCACAGTGGCTCTCCCCACCAAGGCATGCTCAGAGCAGTGTTGGGGTAGTGCTGTGTCGTCCTGCAGGATTCTGCAAGCAGGATGGACCTGAGGAATGGAAGCAGGGAATCTGCTTGAAGCTGCTGGGATTCAGTAGGAAAGGTGGTTTCTCCCAGCAGAATGCTCAGTGCTTTTCCAGGCAGACATGATGCATCCTGCCCTTGGCTGCACACTGAAGCTCGTCACCTTGGGGACCAGAGGTGATGCGAAGGCTTCATCAGGAGAACCATTTCATTAAGTCAGGCTGGATTGCACTCAGCAGGCAGCTCTTCAAAGACAGCTTCCCCTCGCTGATACACAGCCTTTAAAAGCATCTCTTCCACATTGATTATTGGCTGCCTCCAAACTGGTTGGGCAGCCTGCCTGTGCTGCCAGAGGATGCTGCTGCAGAGGGTGGAATGAAACCCCCCAGCAGCACAGCTCCCACTGATGCCTGCTCCCAGGAAGGATGAACAGGAACACGAGCTCCAGCAGCCCATCCAGCCTAGCAGAGCCCCAGTGTGGTGCCCACATACATCTCACTGCTCTGACCCATGGATCTCAACACAAGTGACCAGGCTGCAGATGTGTCTTTGACTCCATGGGACCAATGTTTGCCCAAGTTCCTCCTCACTCACTGCTGGATGGTGGGTCTGTTGCACCATCACTAATGATTTGAAGCGATTTTTTCAACAGCTGGCTGTTAGCAGAGGAAAGGCCATTGATTTTGCAGTGAAGTTCTATCAGTAATTGTGTTTCACAGGGGATGAGCAAGTTTGGCAGAACCTGACTGGCCTCTTCTTCCTCACAGCAGCCTCTCTGGTACTCGACGGGCATTTTGGCACCTGGGGCTTGCAGGATTGAACTCATCAGTGGGATAAATGCAAACCAGTGCCAATGCTTGTGCCTCAAAACTGGGCAAGTGATGGTCCTGAAGCCACAGCAAGACGGATCCCAGGAGGAGGAGCTGGCACAGACCCTCACACAGCTGGGGCTGTGGGGCTGATACCACACTGCTGCAGGATGCAGGTCATGTCCAGGATGGAGCTGATACAGGGGAAATCTGTGCCTTGGCTCATGGTCGGTGTCCACCAGAAGTAGGTGCTCATCTCACCCAGGTCTCCAGCCTCATCCCATGGCATTAGGAGCTGATGTGAAGTGGTTCAGGGTCCTCACTGCTGCCTGTTCTTCATGCGCCTGCTTTGCTCTTTCTCTCAGAGGCTTTGCTGATACTTGGGCTAAGCTTCCCCTCACCTAATTTGGCCTAACCTCTTGGTGTTTAACTCTGGGCTCCATCTGGAAACCCTAGAGAGATGCATTGACGCACCCCTGAGAGTGATGCACCCCTGAGAGAAATGCAGTGATGCACAGCACCCACTTTCCCCTCCCACCATGCCCGGAGCTGAGCTTTTGAGGAGGAATTAGGAAGGCCAAAGGACTTGACCCCAGTAACTGATGTCCTGCAAGCGCTCAGCCCAGTGCCAGCTAGAGGCAAGACACATTTATCACCAAGCCAGATGGTTCCTGTTCCCAGGACCTGTTAAATTTGGGGAGGGGGAGAGTAAATAAATAAAACCACCCACAAATGAATGGAAAGTAAAACAGGACAGGACATCCCCCCCCCCCCCCATGTGCCTAAACCCGACTTGAACCAAACCCTCTTGCTGGGAAAAGTAAGGCCGTTCTGTTTTGATTTTGGTAGATAATCTTGTGCCGCGGAGGTCAGCCGGGCAAAGCGAAGAGGTCGTGAGGAGAAGCAAACATCCGCGCTCAGGACGGCTGCTGGAAGCGCGTTGGAAAAGCCAGGAATACGGAAGAACAGATTTGGGGGTCCCCAAGACGAGAATAAGTCAAACCCGAGGTGGGCCACTGCTTTTGTCCTATAGTAAGTGAGTACCTGGCCCCCTGTTTCAGTTCCTGTCCAGGGGTGTCTGTACTGTATGCACATCGCTATAGTTAACAAACCATATGTTAGAGCCACAGTGTAAATGCTAATTTAATCAGATTTGTATGTAACCAGGATTTTATATACCCACTTGTCCCTTTTCTAATTTATGCTGGTTTATGTGTATAAATGTACTTAGAGGAAGATATATTAAAACTTAATGTCTTTGTACAGTATATACAAACTATTTTACCCAGGCAAAGTATTTTTGCAGTGACATTAGAGATGCCATTTGCTATGTTGAAAGACGGAATAAAGTCATGCTCTGTCCCTTGCAGCTCCTGCTGTTCTTTGTGGGGCCCTAAAGATGTCAGTCTTGATTAATGCTGTGAGTGGGTTTGGGGGGCTGGTGATTGATGCAGCTCCTGCACCAAGCCCAGTCCACACCAGTCCATGGCTTGTCCAAAGAGAGATCTGGGTATGTAAATCAGAGCCAAAAATTGCTGCCGAAAACCCTCTCTCAGCTGCTGGGCAGTCCCAGTGGGTTCTTAGGTTTCAGCTGCACCTTTGAGGTTGCCTTTGCATCTGCCCAGAATGGCCCTGTAAGAGCTGCTTCCCCCACCTGCACCCCTGGCATTGCCCATGAGGAGGGTGGCACTAAGGGGAGCCCAGGACCCTCTCTTTGTTACACTTGGGTCTTTAAGATACCCGCATTAATGAACCTCACTTGGGGTAGGTGCTGTTTCCTAGAGCATGCCTTGTGCCTGCCAGGAATTTTCTCTCTTAAGCCAATGGACTTGAGGGTCTCAGCACCATAAGGGAGAGAACGTTGTGCTCCCACCAGTAAGGTCCTGTAAGGTCCATTCTGGAGGAAAGCCAAGTGCATTTCCCAGAGGAATTCTGTCCTAAAGCCAGCTCTCCCAGAAGGGAGTTCTAATCCAAGACCTGGCTCTTCCTCAGCTAAAGAGCCTCACAAAAAAGCCTATCTCTGTCCATATGCCCAGAGCCACCAGGTACAGCAGTGCCCTATCCCATGGGGTGAGAGGGCTGCTCTGTGTGCTCACACAGAGCCACAACTCACCTCCCTGCTTCATCGCATGGAGCAAAGGGGACCGCAGCCTCATCCCTCTCAGTGGCCAACCTCCAGCCTGGAGCCATGACATTCCTGATCACAGAAACCAGGCTCAGGAAAGGAGCACCCGGAGCACTCACTCACTCAGAGACACACCAGTCGCGTTGTTCTCTCCATGCCATGGTCCAGCACGGCTGTGTGAGCTCCGGGTGCGTGGCACCGACAGGCCACGTGCTGCGGGTCACAGCACGGACTCACAGCGGGGTCTTTGGAGTAATCTGCAACGGAGACGTTGTCGGTTGCAATGTCCTCCAGAGCCTGGGTGTAAGCCCTGCTGATGGCAGGCAGCACCTCCTCGTACTCTCTGGATGCCACGTCCAAAGGCTCCTGCTCCTGGATATCATGATCCAGATTGAAAATGAGGGGTGGCTGGTGATGCTCAGCCGGCCCAATGCTCCCATCGCAAGCCATTGCTCCTCCTAGGGAGGAAGTGAGAGGAAAACACACTGAGTCCCCACTGCCCAGGGATCAATCACCTTGGTGCTCCTCATCCATCTATGATGGCCCAATCCCACCATGGCCAGCTTTGGGAGCCTGGGTCCTGCTGCTAGTCCAGGCGTGCTCCTGAGGCTGCAAAGCCATCGTGCGGGCACAGGTGAATGCATATTTACTCCTCGCTGGGTTTGCTCTTGAATTAACCTGAGTTGGTTTTCACCTGTATCTGCAAGGAACCAATCAATAAAAGGCCCCGGTACCTGTGGTGTAAAAGGCCTTGTACTGAGCCAGCCGCAGTGCCTCTATCCCACCATCCTTCCCACCTGCCCCGCTGTTGGGATGGAGCAGAACCTGCAGGAAGAACAGAAAAGGGCCCATCAGCTCTTTGCAGAGTGAAAACTGCTCTGTGAGACCCAGACACACCACATCCCATCCATGCACATATTTAAACACCATTTAACCCCTGGATTGTGAGCAACCAACTGAGATTCGGTTGTTGGAGGGAGGGGGAACAGCAGAAGGGCACTGGGAAACAGCAGCATCTCCCTGTGCCAACCTGTCCCTGCACACAGGACCCTCTGAATTCACCTCCCCAGACCAATTCCGCTGCAATAAAGTGATCACAAAGGTGTGGGAGCTTTCAGCAGAGCAGGACAGAGCATTTTGGAGCCGGGATGTTCCCTGTGTCACCACCACTGCCCCATGCCGAGGAGACACCCATCTCCTCAGTGCTCACAGCTCAGTTAATGGCAGGGACATCTAAGGGAGCCAGATCCCTGCCTGGGGCCAGCAGCAAGCCCCAAGCTGAGGGTGAGCTCATGCGATGGGTAGGTGAGGTGCTGGAACATCGCTCCCGGTCCAGCATCCCACCACTGACTCAGCCCGCTGTGCGAGCGCTCCCTTCCCTAACAACAGGGAATGGGGCTGAGGAGGAAGGGAAGAAGAAGGGAAGGGTGGGTCAAATCCCTCCCTTTCGGTATTTAGGACACTTGATCCGTGCAGGACGACGGCTTTGGCACAGGGCAGTGGGAAGACAAGTGAGCTGGATGGTGCGGCAGGCTCCTCCATCAGATAGGATCTGCTGCGGAGCCAATGGCTTCACCGAGGGCTGAGTCACTCGAGGTTTCCTCCCTGGGAATTGAGCTTAAAAGTGATTCAAGAAATTTCCACTGTGCTAAAAATGAGAACCAGCTGCTGCAGATGGAGGGGCCAAGCTCAGGAGCAGCGCTCGTCCTGCACTGATGCCTTAGCAGGTGCCCGGCACGTCCACAGCATCATGGAATGGGTTGGGTTGGAAAGGACCTTAAAGCTCAGCCAGTTCCAACCCCTGCCATGGGCAGGGACACCTCACGCTAGACCATGTCACCCAAGGCTCTGTCCTTGAACACTGCCAGCGATGGGGCAACCACAGTTTCTCTGGGCACCCTGTGCCAGCATCTCAGCACCCTCACAGGGAAGAGCTTCTGCCTTATATCCAACCTGAACTTCCCCTCTTCAAGTTTAAATCCACCGCCCCTTGTGCTATCGCCTTGGGGGCTGGTTGGTACCTCCCCCAAAAATGCCAGGATTCAGGATGCGGGATGATTTCCAAATGCTTTCTGCTTCCTTCATCACCCTCCATTGCAGGTAAATTAACCAAAAGGTCACCTAGAATTTGGTTTAAAAATCATGTTTTAGGGTTAAAAATGAAGGCTGTAAAGTGGAGGAGTGCAAGCTGCAAGGGGAACCCCTGCTACAGAATCCCCTCACACTGACGCTGTGTTGGAATAAAATGGCTCCAAAGCAGCAACCAGCAAATACTAAGGGCCCATGAAGGTACCAGGAACTGAACCAATCCTGCTTCCAGCCCTAAAGCTGTGCCCACACCTTTAGCAGCACAGCTGGGACGCCGCCATCTCGGTGTAAAGGCACTCAAATCTTCACCACCACCACGCACGTTCCTAAACCTGCCTCACAAAGCCCCATGCTAAGAAAATCTATTCTAATTTACAGCATCATTAAGGAGCTGCTTTCGATTGAGCCCTTTCAAGGAACATTCCCAGGTCTGCAACACCTCTATTGATCCCTGACTTTGTTATTTTAACAGAAACATAGGAAAGGGAGAAAAAGGCCTTTTCTCCCCAGAAAACCCCTGTCTGGGCTCTGGGCTGTTTGCACACCCCCCTCTGCCATGAAGCTCATGGAAAGAGCTTATTTGTGTGACACTCGTACCCTTGACACGTTCTGGGATGTGTTTGTTTTCACTGCAAACAGCCTCGCTCAGGACAGGACCTCGGTGTCACCCCAGCCCCATCACAGGCTGCACTGGTGCAGAGCGAGCAGGGACACTGAGCAGGGTTACACTGGTTTATCCCAAGAGATCCCAGTTAGGGAAGAGGCTGTTGGGGGGTAGGATGAGCACAGGAATTGCTCTGGGGAGGATCTGTGACAAGGAAAACCCTGTTACACCAAAGAGGGGGGCTGCTACTAGTGCTTGCAAGCAGGAGATGAAAGCCAAGAGGGGAGGAAGTAGGGACAAGCGCTTGTTGCCCAACACTACATGGAGATGGAGCCAGTGGGTGCTCTGTGTGTGTCCCCCAAGGTCACCCCATCTCTGGATCCATGCCCTGCTCATGCTGCCGGGATGGGCAGGAACAACCCTGCTGTGCCCAGTGGCTCCCAGCTCCACAGGGGTTAATTCACCCCTGATTGCAGCATAAATCACCCCAAAGAGTGCCAGGCTGGGGTGATGCTGAGGAAGCCAGGGTGGTGCATCCCAGCTCAGGACTTCATTCCTTGGTCTGAAACACAATGGAATGGCTTGCACGGGCTCGTATCCCTTTGTCCTGACACCCAGCAAACCATTGCTCCCAGCAAACCATCATTCCCAGCAAACCCCATTCCAGCACCACATCCGCAGCAGAAGAGAGTTAATGGTGAGGAGCACAGCAGAGCCTGCTGGCCGTATCCCATCCGCTTCCCCGCTTTCCCTCACGGTTCATCGGAGGGTTCCATAAATACGAAGCAAATACCAAACCCCTGATGGACACAGAAAGCAAATCCAGGACCCCCGTTGGGAGCTGGCTCGTGGTGCTCGCAGGAGGGTGGACTTGAAAAGCAAACTCAGGCTTTATCTATGGGGCTGCTATTAAAGTCACTGCTTTTTTTACCCTTTTTCCTTTGGTTCTGCACCAATCCTGTGCCACCCTGACAAGAGCATCACCGCTTGTTCTGCAAACTGTCAGCAGCTCCTATTGTATGGACAGAGCAGCAGGGTACAGGGTGTGCTGCCCCGCTTCAACATCAGTGATAACAAGGAGCTGGGAGAAGGAGGACTTCCTTATACGCACATAAAATGTGACAAATAAAGTGGACACAACCAGGTCTGAGCCCCTGGAATCTTCTCTTTCCCATAGATTCACCTGCTGGGTGAAGGCAAGCCCAAGCATCCCCCGGGATGGCAGCCCTGGGACAGCAGGCACAGGCAGGCAGTCAGCTGTTGTTCTTACCTGTAACTCCAGGTTTATGAGCAAAGCATAAATCTTGATTAATCCAAAAGCCCTTTTACCCTGGTACCCTGAGCCTTGGTACCCCACTTGCCTGTGTCTGGCCATCCTCCTCCTCCAAGCCAAGGGGATGATGCTCCCATGACCCAGCACATCACCTTTCCATCCCCATGTGAGCTCAGAGGTGATGGGATCTATTGTCAGGAGTGGGATGGCACTATGGGGTGTCTCTGCCTTACCTTGTGCCCCACATCCGACCACCCAAAGAGCACCGGAGACACATCCAAGCCATCAAAGCGCCTGTCCGGGGGAAGGGCCGCCCCAGCCAGAGCCACCAGCGTGGGGAAGATGTCCAGAGCGCTGCGGAAAGAGGGGGCACCATCAGAGCAAGGACCAAAGATCCCCACAGCATCCTCCCAACCCACCCCATGGCACTCAATGCACTGTAGTAAGGGAGTGCTCTGGGGGGAAGCAGCTTCTCAGCACCCATCCCAAGAGCAGAAGAGGTTAAACCCGGCTCCGAGCAGCGCTGGGCCCTGGCAGCACTCACATCACTCACCTCCCGCCCCGCGCCAGCTGCTCGCCAGGTGCTGCGGGTTCAGCCAGGATCTGCTGCTCCCTGTGCCCAGCAAATCCCACACCCACAGGGCAGGAGCAGCCCCTCCTTGTCCCCATATCCCCCCCTGTGTCCCTATGGGACAGCAGTGGGGTCATCCTCCGGAGAAAGCACTGGCACAGGGACTTTTGATGCCAATGGCAGCAGATCCCATGTCCCAGTTAAATGCGCTCGAGCATGCAGTCTCGCTTCTGCACGAGCCGAGGAGGCAGGGTGGGACATGAGAGCGGTGCTGTTCTGTGTGCACCCGTCAGCATTTTCACCTCCCCGGTTCGTCAGGGGCCTCAGTCACAAATCCAGCACTCAGGGCTCAGCATCGGTCGCTTCCCGATATGGAGGGATGCAGGGAAGGAGTGGGTGATGCTGTATCCCTCTGGCTCCAAGGGGATGCAGAGGGACAGTCTCTGCTTTCCCACCTGCTGCGTGTGGCTCTGGGGATGGAGCCTGGATGTGGCAATTCCTCACTATCCTGCACATCCCCATGGCACGGAGGTTGAGCGCAGTCATTGCTGTGGTGGGACAGGATGCTCACAGCCCCCCATGTCCGACCCTCGGCCCCATCCTGCTGTGATGTGCAAGTGTCCATCTCATCACCACCGCATGAGCACATCCCTCCCTCTCATAGACACAGGGTGACTCCACACCTCTAAAGCAAAGCCACACACACCAGGGGTGTCCGATGGGCCAGGGCACATCAGCATGGCCAAGTGCCACATCCCAGCACTGCCATCCCCATGGCAGGGGGATGATGAGCTGGTGCTGAGCATCCAACAGTGATGCAGCCCTAATCCCTCTGCTGAGCATCCAACGGGGACTCAGCCTGTATCCCTTTGGCTGCAAACCCCTCGTGCCAGCAGCTCGGGGAGGGGGGGTGTCTGTTGCTTGCCCCAGTAGCTGGAGGGTGTGAAAGCCCCAGATCCCTCAACTTGGGGACCTCAGGGTGCTGCTGTGGTCCTGCCACTGCATTTGTCCTGCCCGGTGTGCGCTGGTGCCTCCGTGAGCAGAGAGAGGAAAGAACTTGGGATAAGGGCCCCCATTCAATGAGTTTCCATTTAGCTGCTAAGAGACGGAGAGAACAATAAGCACAAACACTGCAGAGCGGCAGCCCCGGTACGGCGCTCGCGGAGCCGAAGGAATTCTGGCTCCCTGCTGGGCCCAAGGCAGGGCACATCCCAGCCAGCACCTCGCCGAGGTCAGCCCAGGGACACCCAAATGACAGACTAGGGCAGGCCATGGTCAGCGTGTGCTGGCCCCAGGGTGCTCAGCACCATCAGCATCTGGCCCTCGGCATGGTGCGTGCGGACCAAGGAGCCTCAACCCATGGGGTGGGACTGCTAGAAACAGAGGTGGGAGAACATAATTACGAGCAATCGTGGGTGAAGATCCCCCTGGCCATGGGCAGATAGAACCAATGGGAAGAGGCATGAAAAAGATCAGATTTTGGTCAAAGTCAGCATCAAACACTCCAGCAGAAGGCACATCCTGAAGCCGTGTGTGCAGGAAGAGGGGAAGCCACGCTGCCAACCCCTGCCCTGGCCAAGAAAGGCTTAAATCTCACTCCGATTCTGCTACAACCCTGAGCATGGAGGGAAAAGGGTTTGGGAGCAGCCAGGGACAGGCAGCTCCCTGCCCACTGCCCGAGGGCTGAGCTGGGATGAGCATCCCTGGCACTAACGCTGCCCTGCCCGGCAGTGAGGAGCTGCAGGCAGCAGCAGGCAGCAGCAGGCAGCTGAACCAGCAGTGCCCACACACATCCCCGCCTGCCCAACCTGCCCAGCCACGCTGGTGCAATTCGCTCCTCCACCACCCCACTGACCTATTTCTTCCATGCCCTACTTTGGGTCGGGACAGGGAAGGGCAGCAGCGCGGCTCCGACAATTAACCGTGATTTCAAAGGGCTGACGAGGCAGTTCCCTGCAGAAACCAGCGTGCAGGTGCAGGTCCAGGGCATTGCATCAGTGCTGGCCCCAGGGCACGCTCACCCGCACTCACCCCTCCGCTCCCTGTACCAAAGCGATGCTGGGAGAGGCACAGCCCTGGCCAGGCGCTTCTCCAGACCCGGTGTCAGCGTTTTCATAACCTCAGGGGCAGAAGGAGGCTCCTGCAGGGAGTTAACGCCTGCCCTAGCCCAGATCCTGCCCTTCCCGAGGGACCCCACCACACAGAGGTCCCTCCTAGCATGCGGAGGTCTCCCAGCTGTGTCTGTGCACTGATTTTATTCCCTTTATCCCAGGTTCTTGGTCTTCCATCAGCTGGAGGGATGAGTCTCCAACCGCCCTATTTCACATGCTTGTTCTTTGAGGGGTGCCTAAGAGCAGAGGAAAGCCACATGCCTTGGCATGCTATGAGCACTGAGCAGTCCCTGCCCTTCACATCCCTCAGACAGTTGGGCTTGTTCAGCCCCAGGGAGACCTTAGAGCAGCTCTGAGTGCCTAAAGGGGCTATAGGAAACCTGGAGAGGGGCTTTGGACAAGGGCCTGTAGGGACAGGCCAAGGGGAATGGCTTTAACCTGCCAGAGGGGAGACCGAGATGAGCTCTGAGGCAGAAGCTCTTCCCTGTGAGGGTGCTGAGGCGCTGGCACAGGGTGCCCAGAGAAGCTGTGGCTGCCCCATCCCTGGCAGTGTTCAAGGCCAGGTTGGACACAGGGGCTTGGAGCAAGCTGCTCTAGTGGAAGGTGTCCCTGCCCGTGGCAAGGGTTGGAGCTGGATGAGCTTTAAGGTCCCTCTAACCCAAACCACTCTGATTCTATGATCCCTCCATGTCCCTCTGCATTCCCTGTCCAAGAATTCAAGCCATGGTTGGGACCACAATGGTGACAACTTTCTGAGCAGGAGCCATCGCTCGTGCTCCCAGGCTGCTTCCCAAACAGGAGCTGGCATCATCTTGCACCACCTGGGCATGGCCCCATGGCAATGCTGTGCCATGGAGGACACTGGGTGCACTGTGACTCCTGGGGAGCTACAGAGCCACTTTCCAAGCACCCAACGTGCAGCACAGCCCGTGCTGCAGCAGGTTTATGGATTCCAGCTGTCCAACCTGCGGGGCTGGAGCTGGGAAATGCAGGAGATAAGGGTGAGGAGATAAAGGGAATGGCTGGGCTTGATGCACGGCTGCAAGAGGCTTTTTGGGACAGGGGATGGGGACAGGCACTGGTTCTGCACTGTCCAAGCGGGTTGGCAGCTCTGCCCCATGTTCCAGAGGTCAATTCACCACCCACCACGGAAGGGTTTGGAGGTGACACCCAATGGGTGCTGTGAGCTCCCCATCCCCTCCACCAGACCTCAGCTTATGATCCAACCTTCCCCCACTTGCAAAACCCCATCTCCCAGAGCTGCCCTCAGGCCATATAAGGAGTAAATGGCTCCAGCTTATCTCATGGACCTTAGAAACACCCAACGGCTCCAGGGGCCACCAGTCAGGACCAGCTCCCAGCAGCTGGAACACTCTTTCCCAACATCCATCAATCCTTGGCCCCACCATCCTGATCTCCACCTTTGCTGCTCCAAGAGCCAAAAGGGCACAAAGCGTCGCCCCACACTGCCTCTAGCTGTGCCCCCCCATTCCCACTGCATTTGCTGCAAGGGAGGGCTGTAAAGAGGGATAGAAGTGCTGCAAGGGAATGATGCAATTGGTGCAGGAAGAGGGGCAAATTGCTGCATGCAGAGGTGCAACACAGCTGCATTAATGGCCCCTCTATGCCATCCATTCCAGGGAGGCCAGGAGCAGGAGGCTGCATCCCTTCCCCTCTGCTCCCATCCCTGCCGCATCCTGCACTGACTGCAAGCTCCATTGCTCCATCCAGCCTTTCCCACAACCGCACCCTCCTCCACATAAAGTCATTCACAAACCACAAAGCCTGAGCCTGCTTCTTGGTGGGGAGAGGGAACATCGTCATCTTTTAATTATCGGGAGGCACTCGGCCACCGTGGCCGGGAGGCACCGGGAGCCCAACGCCAATCCACGGCCGCACAAAAAGCTCTTTCAACTCTTTGCTGAAGCATTAAAGTCTTACAGGCTTGCGAGAGGACAAAAGCACAGAGCCTGGCACAAGGCTGGCAGTAACCAGCACAAGCAGCTGATGCAGCCAAAATCCAGGTCATCACCTAGGTCCCGGTGTGGGGACCTTCCCAATGGGGCTCTTACCTGAGCAGGGCACGGCTCGTCCGCTTGGCAGGGACGTGGCCAGGCCAATACACCAGTGCTGGGACGCGGTGCCCTCCTTCCCAGGTTGTTTGCTTTGCTGAGCTCCCACCTGCAAGAGAAAAGGGCAGCGCTCAGCATCCTGTTACTCAGGAGGTGATGGGAAAACCCAGGAGCTTCCCTGGGAAAGGAGCTACTCTGAGGCAGAGATGGAGTAAATGACCCCAAAGGAGGAAGATTTCGCCGTAGAGGGTGAGGGGAGGGAGAGGAGTTACAGGGTTCTCCCTGTAAATAGGGAAAGGGAAAGGAAAAAGGAATATAAGAAATAGGAATAGGAAATAGGGAAAGGGAAAGGAAAGGGGGCCCGCTTTGGTATGCTTTGTGTTTGTCCAGTAGTGATGAGAAATGCAGCCAACTGACATGGCAGCCACATTTCCATCCACTTCCAGTGTCAGGTGGGAATATGGAGCAGTTTATGCCAGGGGATTCAACAGCTCTTGTAGGTGCCCTCTGTGTGGTAGAGCACCAACAGCCCCCCCAGCCTGCTGGAAACCTGCTTCATTAAAACCACTATCCTGCTGAGGGTTAATCACCCTGTTGTTTCCCCGTCATCACCCAAAACTGCTCTGCCCTTGGGTTTGAGATGTATGGCATGGGGAAGCTGCCCAGTGCTTTCCTCCATTGAGATGCTGAGCAATGAAATGGGGGAACCGAGCAAGAAAACGAGGATGCTGAGCATTGAAATAGGAGTACTGACCACCCAAACTGGTGTAAGGGTGCCAGAGAGCCTCTGCTTTGGCCATAGCCCAAAGGGCCCCAGGCAGTTGCGGGGGGAAGGGGCTGGGAATGGGGCAAACAGAACATCCCAACCCGATTCACGGAGCAAACTTCCCAGGCAGAGCCTTTGTCCTCCCGCCTTTCAGCGTGCACATGGCAACGGCGCGCGCCCAAAGCCATTTCCTCCGGGCAGAGCCAAGAGAGAGGCGACGACGTCCCTTTGCTCCTCTGTGTCCCTGTGCCCATTCCCAGCCTGGCCGGGCCTCCTTAGGAGTCACTGCCTGGTGCTATGGGCACCTGGGCTGATCTCGCACTCCCGCGCTGATGTTCCTAGAGCATCGATGCTGCGGTGCCAGCAGCGCTGGGAATAGTCCAGGGAAAAGCTTCCTGACGCTGCTGCCCGTCCTGCTGCACATCCCAATCTTTCCCATTCCTCACCCAGACTTTAGGTGTTCTAACCCTAATGAACATCTCTTTTGGGCCTGGAGCAGTGGGACACAGCCAGCACCGGGATTTCTTGCGGCTACTGGAAATGTAATAGAGCTTCTAACATGCACCACGTGTGGCTTAAGCGAGTGAGGTGCCTCCCCTGCCTTCAGACACCACAGGAAGTTATAGCAATTACAGCAGTTAATATCAGTCCCCATCTCTGCACGTACATTAAATACCTCATTGCAAGACAGCTGTATTGAAAGCTGAACTGAGCATTCCCGTGCTGGATGAAAGCCCTGGTCCTGGTCCTGCTCCCACAAGTCCTCAGTGCAGGGACACCACGTCTGGACCCTCCCAAACCTGCCTCAAAACACACAGAGCACCACATCCCCCAAAACTTCTCCATTCCGGCACCCCCTTACCTGGCATTTTGTCCCTAAGGTGGGAGATGGGGTTTTGGGATAGGCTGGGGGCTATGGGAACCTTCCCAGCCAGAGCAAGGGGCAGCACACAGGGACGTGCTGCTCTCTCCCAGCTCCAGTGACCATTCGGAATCAATGCAAAACATTCCTGGAATTTGGGTTGGACCCTAAAGGAAACGCCAAGCTATGAGATATGTATAAGCTATGTGGAACGTATAGAATGCAGAGCAGCCCGTCCTCGCCTGCTCTCCAGGGGGCTTTTCCCCTTGGGATGCAGTGACTGAGCATCCCCCAGCACCCAACACGGTGTTGCAGTGTCAGACCCACCAGCAGCAGCACTGACACGGAGCTGGCTTTCAAAACACCCATACAACAGCCAGAGGGACTTCAGAAGCCATCCCTCCCCATTGGTATTTACAGCCAGCTCCAGTGCCCTGCCAGCCACAGCCAAGGGGCTCTCGCAGGGCAGCGAGAGGCTGGAAAAGGGCCATGTTTTCCCAGCTTTGTTCCTGAACGCTGGACTGCTTGTACCATCTGCTCCAGCTTGTGACTGTTGGTTGCTCAAGAGCAACCCAGGTCATCAGCAGGGTTTGTTTACTAAGGAAAAAAAACCCCTAAGGTTAGGATTTCATCCCGGGAACAGCTGAAGGAAAAAGGTTCTGGGAATGGGATCCAGCGCGGCGGCTGCGTCTGCCCAGGGAAGTGGCCACGGCTGCATCGCCTGGGTGTCAGGAAGCGGAGGAGGAAGGAGGCTCCCTCCCCGCTGACCCCGAGCCGAGGGGAACGGAGCCGGGCGCGCGTTTACACTGCGTAACACGAGCAAAAGTGGGAAGCGCCTGACTCATGCGTGCCTCTGGCTGAGACCAGCCCGCTGAGCAGATGGCTTGGCCGGAAGAGGAGGAAAGGCAAGGGGAAAAACTGCATATATATATATATATATATTATATATACATATGAAGTAATAAAATGGTGAAGAGAAAGGAAAGCAAAGGCTGGCGGTACTGGAGGGCAGCCAGGATGGGATGCGGGAAGGGGGCTGAGAGATCCTGGTGCTTGGGCAGTGAGAGCATCCCAGCTCCAAAACCAGCAATCACTCACCTCAAGCTCTGGGTTAACAGGGACTGAAGGGTATGAGCCTCCCTAGAAGCAGTTTTAGGGGAAAACTTGACTACTTGAATGACAAGAACATATATATAAGAATATACATGTGTTGAGGACAATCTGGCATGTCTTCTGGGGTGTCAGTCAGAAGAAGGGCTAGGGGCTGAACTGCTCCTGTATTGGGCAATGAGGGGTTTTGTGGAGCAGCATCCATGTGGACAGGGAGCCCCAGCCACACTGCCAGGTTACCTCTCTGCTGTTGCCAGGCCCCTATGAATGGCCCCAGGCGTCCAGCCAGCTCACACTTCTGTGCCCAAGGGCCATTGTCACCTGCAAGAGAAAGAAGCATCCCTATGAGCAACACCAGGACCAGAGAGGAAACAGCTCTGCAATGGGAATGGGTGAGGACGAGTGACACTCCATCCACTTCCTGTGAGATTTTCCCATGCCATGGGTTCATTTACTTTCCTATCTAGCAGTTCATTCTCAAGAGCCAGGGCTGCCCAAGCCCTAGGTGAGGGGCTGGAGTGGAGCTGGGGCATAGGGAGGGGGGACAGGGTTGCCACCAGCTCTGGGTGTTAATGAGCAGCAGAGCGGTTCCTGTCGTCAGGAGCAGGAGCGAGACATCCTCATTAGGAGCTGCTCAGCCAGAGCGGATTTGGGCTTCTTAATGAATGAGGATTTGTGGTTTAATTAGGCCCAGCCCTGCAGCCCAAGGGGGTGGCGGGATGGGGACCCGGCTGAGTGGCTACAGCATCCCCCTGCAATGCGATGGCCCCAGGCAGGGGACAAACACATCCTGCCCCTGCCACCCAAGCACACACACCCCAGCATTGCCCCCCATCACCGCAGCCCAGTTTCCTGCTGTACCTGTGAACCACAGGAGTGTGTTCCCCTTCCCATGGCTGTCAGCGACCCGCTTTATCCGTCCCACCAGAGCATCCATCTCGCTCAGGGAGGCTCCGTAGATGCCCGAGGCAAAGGGCGAAGGGGGGACCCCCAAAGGGACATGCATATGGGCTAGTGCCAGGTAGAGGAAGAAGGGGCGTCCGCTGTCACTGCATGGGGGAAAAGGGGAGCATGTTCAGATGGGCTGGAGAGGCAGGAGGTCACCAGAGTGGTGGCAATGACAAGCCTGGGGACACAGAGAAGTGGCTCTTCCTCCTGGGAGCACTGCAGCCACCCCAGCCTCTGCTGCAGCTCCCAAGGGGGAAAAGCAAACCCTGTGGGTACCTGCTCCCCTTGCAGTGGGGATGCTTGGCCCAGTGCGAGCATAGACCTCTTAAACCTCTCCCTTGTCTCCCTGTTGCCAACTGTCCTTCCATTTGGAATAGATTCTCCCCTTCCTCCATCTCTGTATCAATCACCAGGCAAATACCCTATGTCGGTGCACCCACCTCCCTCCCCTCTCTCACAGAGTCCATTCTGGCCCTTCCTTCCCCTGCCCAGAAAGCACTTGGCCGCCGCAGTGGTTTCAGCAGAGGATGAGCAGCAGAAGGATGCTCACACCGACCCTGAGCACAGCCCGGGACAGGGAGCGCAGCACGTTCTGCCCTGCTGCCTGTTTGCGTTTCAATCATCCCAGGACATGTCCTGTTTTCTTGTTTACAGCTATATTTATCTCCTCCAACGAGGCCCGCTCTTCCTCAGGGACCTCCGAGGGGAAGGGTGGGATGACGCGCGGCAGGAGGGGCCGGATCCCAGCTCCGGCCGCCCCATCGCTGCCTCCAGAAAGCTTTTGGGGCCCCTCCGACGTGTGCTGTGGCATTTCCTTCCTTTACCCGTCACCCACCTGGGGTGGAAAAAGTAAATCCCATCCTGCTGGAGCCGCTGCATCCTTCCCCAGTGGTGCTGGAGCCCTGTGAAGAGTTGTGTGTCCCCCCACAGCACCATACAGAATGCTGAGGTTCAGGGGATGCTGATGCCCTCTCCTTGCAAATCACTGCTGTCTCCTTTCCATTTCCCATGGGATATGCCATGCCTATTTCCCACGGGATGTGGCATGCCTGTTTCCCAAGGGATGCCAGAGACCCTGGAGCAGGGAAAGCTGCTTCCCTTGGTTCTCATTCCCTTCGGGAGCACCGCTCCAGCATCCAGAGGGACTCACGACTGCTCATTCACCTGAACATCCTGTTTGCTTCCTGCCTCAACGTTTCAGAATTCTCCCTGAATTTAAGCAAACATTTAACTGATAACTCCCAACAAACATCCCTGACTTTTGCTCCCACATCCACTGCACCCTGTGAGTATCCCGAGAGGAGCCAAACCTCATCACCAACATGCACACGACTCGTTAAAATAACACCGAGATGACAAGCCCCGTGTCTTTTGTTGCCCTGTAATGAATGAGTCAGGCAGAGGGAAACTGGAATAAGCCATCAAAGAGACGGAGAGAAAAGGCAGGCACCTGCTTAATCCTGTTCTCCATGAACGCAGATAACCCCCAAATACTGCTGGGAGTTTAAAGGTTGCTCCTATTAACCCGGAGCTCACGCACTTGGTTTCACAGCCTGAGAGCATCCGCCCAACCTGGAGGGATGGAGGTGGAGGTGTGCATGGAAGGAGGGACCACTGGTGCCTGGGTACCCTCCAGCCCTGTTACAGGCACAAATCCTGACTGTGTGGCTGATTCTTGACACCCAAAGGGATGAATTAGAGGTATTGTGTGTGCAAAACAGGACCAAGGCTTATAAGGAGCCATTTCCTTGCCCTGTCCCATTTAAAAAAGCCTTTCCCCAAGCACCCCTGCAGGACCCCAGCCCTGGTCGCTCTCTGGGTCTGTGTTATCCTGGGATGCAGGAGCGGGATAGGCTTGGACATGGCTGCCTGCAAGCTCTGCCCCTCCTGGTGCTGCAGGGAGGCGTTCTGCAAAGTCACAGCTCATAATCCCTGATAATAGGGATTAAAATTACACAACCCATCAGCAGGGCTTCGGGTCCTTGTCTCTGAGAAGAGACACTTTGCTCCTTAGGGAAGGGCTTGTCCGAGCTCATTGTGTCCTTGGGAAAGGCAGATCCTGAAGCACAGAGATCCCAGAGCACTTTACCCTCAAAATGGATTAAACCCCACATATGGGGCAGATTTAAACACCTCTAGTGCTGTTCTGGTCCTGCTGCCATGGGTACACATTCAGTGCCTGCTTCCCTGCCAGCATCCCCCATCCACAGAGGCATCTTCATCACTCAGCAGAAGTCTCCTGCTGCCACCTTGCCCTGTATCACTGAAAGATGGAGGGATGGAGGATGGATGGATGGATGGATGGATGGATGGATGGATGGATGGATGGATGGGCTGAAGCATTTCTATCCCTGCTCACATGGATCTCATTGCACTTTACTCCCAGGAGTACTTTGAGCCCAGCTCAAAGGCTTTGACCTTCCTTGTAAATGGTGGCTTTAAAAACACATCACCCCTTCAGAGGAGGTGCACCAAAAGGCTTCCACGGTGAACTCTGCAGGACACCAGTGACAGCCTCAGTGGCTTCTCCAGCAGGCTGGGAAGCCAAGCCATGGAAAACCCAGATCTGCTCCCAAAGAACCACCGAGCATCACTCATTCCCTGGTATGGCTGGTGACATCTTACCTTGCCCTATGGATGAACCGTGTGGCCTCCTCCGCGTAGCGCTGTGCCAGGCTGCTGAGGTTGACAGGCTGCTGGATGATGGTGGTGTTCTCAAAGAGAGGAAGGGCGACCTCCATGTAACAATCCTTCCTTGCCACCCTGCTGGGAAGAAACCCCTCACACTCATCACTGGGGGAGGGACCAGTGTGGGATCAGGCATGGAGCCTGGATGCTCTCCTGGCTTTACAGAGAGCCAAGGAGGGGACAAGAAAGGGGATGATGCTGCTGTGTGTCCCCATGGCACATGGGACTGACCCACCTCCCTGACCCGCACCCTTCTGTGGGGTGCACAGGGGGTAACTGGGTGCATGGAGCATAAGGGGAGGTGAGCACAGTGGATGCAAACACCCACATCCCAGTGCCAGCACTCAAACCCCCTCGTGTCCCATACCTGGCAATGGAGCCGTGCTGCGGGCAGGGCGGGCAGGGCGGGCGGTTGTAGCCAGGGGTGTCTGTGCAGCCCATGTCGTGGCTATAGGGGATCCCGAAGTAGTAATCAAAGCCTGAGGAGCAAGTGAGGGTGTCAGCGGGGACAACGCGACCACGGGGTGCTCAGCTCATCCTGCTGGCACAGTCCTTACCGCGGAAGCTGGGGTGATGGCGGCCGTGGTGTCCCAGGTGCCATTTGCCTGCAGGAAGCCACAGAACATCACTTCAGGGGTTAACACAGCTACAGCCTTCACCAGCCATCACCCACGAGGTGCCCGCAGCCCTGGGGGCTTTAATCTAGCAACAAGAAAGGCTCCTTGTTTGTGCTGGCTGCGTTTCCAGAATGCCTTCTTTTCTTTGCAGGAGCCCACAAGAAATGCACAAGGTATCTCGTGCCTGTGCAAATCAACTGTTTCCAGCCTTAAAAGACTCTTTCATGTGTTTGTGCTCAGAGGGGATGACTTCCTAACCCTCAAGAACAACCAGCTTCATCCTCTGACCTCCAGCACACACTTACTCCCACTGAATGCACAGATTCAAGAGAGAGAACTGCAAAAACTAGGGGGGAAAGGAGAATCCAAGGGTTTTTCTGCCAGGTACAAAGGGCTTCATGGGCTGAGGGGACCCACAGTGATGGGAGGGTGCCCTAAGCCATGGGGCCACCAGCACCAACCACGCTGGCACTATGCTGCCAATCAGCACCAGCGGCACCACGTGGGATGCAGGATGGAATTGCTGCTGTGCACAGTCATGTTTGCTAAGGAAAACCCAGCGCATTCCTTGTGAGGTGAAGCACTTGGAGCTCCAACCGAGAACTGGGAAGGGCCAGAATTTCAGGTAATGGGTTTGAAAATTAACAACATGATCCTTTAGACTTCCCTGGAATGGCCAGCGTTGCACCTAACTACCTGCAGTCCCTCCTCCACAAGGGATAGACACGAGCATCTTCCTCCCCCTCCTGTCTCCCACCCCAGATGCCCCTCATGACTGGTGTTACCTATGGCCCCCGTGCTGTACCCGGCCCCCTGCAGGACCTCGGCCAGGGTGGTCTCATTCAGGGGGAGGCCACCAACTGACGTGACAGCGAAGTTGTGGGTCACTCCATTGCGTGCGCCAAGGCGTCCAGTGAGCAGCGAGGCGCGGGATGGGGAGCACGTGGATGCAGACGAGTGGAAATCCACGAACCTGGAAAAGGGAAGGACCCTTCATTCACAAGCCCCTGCATGGTTCAACCCTGCCCTGTCCCTCCCTGCTCCCCTGCTTGCATCCCCAGGGATGAAGGTCTGGAGCAGGGGATGATGCTCGCCGGTCCCAGTGGAGATGGATGGACCCATGCTCCCCAAGATACCATGAGGTACCATGGGTACCACTCTGTCGCTGCCCTCCCCATGCACCCAAAACCATGCCAATGAAATCCCTTTGCCTGCCAGTCCCACAGGAGTGAATTCCCCTTTGCTGCTTGACAGGTTAACCAGGGATGCTTGGGAGAGAACCAGGGAGGGGGGACAGACGTTACCTTGTCCCTTCAGCAGCCAACTCATCCAAATGCGGGGTCTCCTTCGTCTCTGCCCAGTTGGCCCCCAGATCCCCCCAGCCCACATCATCTGCCAGGATGACGATGAAGTTGGGCTGCTTGTATGTGGCACAGGGAGCCCAGAGTCCCATCAGTGCCACAGCCAGCACCAGCACTGCCCATGGGGTGCCCATGGTGCCAAACATCACCTGGGGCACCGGTGGCTTTGTCTTCCCCTAAGTCCCTCTGCTGTGTCCCTGTGGATGCAGTTGCCCCACAGGTGCAGGGATGCACACGTCTCCTCCTTGGATGCTTCTATGAGGCCAGGCCAGGGTCTGGAGGTCTGGATTTGATGCCTTGGCTACAGACGGAGCTGCAGCATCTCCTGTGTCTTTCACACCAGCTGATGTTCCTGCAATCGGTGCTAGCAAAGGTGTTATTCTTAGAAGTCAAAACCAGCCTTTGAAGTCACTGTCACCCTATTTTTAACTCCCCTTCCTTCCTGGTAAATATCTAATTAGACACCAAACCCAAGCGGTGTTTCCCCCTCCAGAAGCGCGCCCGATCTGCAGCAGCAGCTCCTCTCCCTGTGTTTGTGTCCCACACACGGCTCTTCCCTGCAGGCTGTGCTCCTCAGTTCATGGAAGCACCGTCTTCTCTTGCTTTAGGTGGATAAGTAACTGCTGTGGCTCTGCTGGTGACTGTCGGTGCATCCTTCCCCTTGCATGGCTGCAGCAGTCCCTGTGCAATAGGAACAAGACCCCATCAGAACCTGCTGGTGCTCCTGTACCCAGCCCAGGGCAGAACTCGGTACCCATATACTGAGACTTTGCCCTTGAAGCTGCACAGCACCACATGGGGACTGCTCAGAACCTTGCCTTCACCTGTAATAACTGACAAGCTCCTGAAGCTCATTCCTTAAGGCTGGCAAAGGAAATTATCCCCAGGTTTCTCTGCCCACATCGCTGAAAGCTCTGTGCTGTCACTCAGATCAGCGGCTTCAGGACTGTCAGTGTAACACTGCAGTGATCAGGATGTGGCTCCACTCATAATTCATATCCCAGAGCATCAGTTTATAAACTCCCATCCGAGGGCCTTGAAGCTCTGGGTACATTGACTAACAGGGGTGGGATGGGGTGGGATTCTCTATGCAGAATCATGCTGGACCCCATCCCATGACAGGGACCCCATCAGCACCTGCAGCCACGCACAGAAAACAAGAAAAACCCAAGGGAGCTGAACCCACGTTCACTCACAAACCTCTGCCCTTTCCCTTTCCATTGGAGAGGAGCTCCAGGATGACCTCCTAATAAAAACAACCAAAACCATCTGCAAAGGACACTCTCTTCTCTCTAAATTACATTGAAAGTCATCCAGGGCTGAAATTTATGCATTAGCATCAGACAAAACTCCTTGATCTCTGACGCTCAGAGGCCATTTGAAGGGAACACGGCCCCTGGAAAGCGGGACGTGCTGGTACAGCTCTTGCTGTGTTCCTGCAGAACCCTCCTCATGCACAGCATGTCCAAACCCAGCAGAGCTTGAGGGCTGGCATCAACTGCAGGGTGCTCCCTTCTAACTCCTTGGCAGAGGCACCACTCTGACCCTTCCCATCTCCTGGACGAGACCAGGCTGTGCCAGCTCAGTTGTTGGGAACATCCCTGGAATAAGCCCCAGTGTCCGTCACCACCACACCAGCATCTCTGCTCCCCCATACCTTTGTAAATGCAGCTCTGATCCACCACCTCTGCAAAGAGAACAAGTGACTCAGAAGAGATTTCCCCAGGCAGACTACGGATGGAACACGGGTATTGCGGCACCTCACTTGGTGCCAAGCAGGAAACACTGCACCGGTGCTGATGCTCCCTGGGCAGAATCCCAGCCAGGAACCAAGGCAAAAGCCTTGGAAAACCGGCCCTGGGCTGCAAGCACCGGCATCGCTCCGGCTGGGCACTGTGAACTTGGGTTTCATAGCATCGGGGAGGAATGAAACCAAACCTAAACAAATAACACAAAGCGCATTTCTGCAAGGCAAACAAGGTGCTTCACAGACGGACAAGGATAAGTCAGAACCAGATAAACCAGTTTAGACAAGTCCCAAAGCCTGCTCAGGCTGGCCGCAGGGCTGAGGATGGGAGATGCCTCCTCGCTCCGGGATGCCACCGGCTGTACCACCATGGAGCGGCCACCCTGCACTGGGAGTATCTGTCATGTATTCATTACACATTAACCAGAAGTTTACAAATCTTGGGGCCAGCCTGATCATTTTCACATTTTCCACATTCTTTCACATTTTCACGCCTGCCTGGCAAGCAAAGCAGCAGCAGAGCACAGGAGAACCTGATGACTTTTGAAGCACACCCGGTCCCCCACCAGCACCCGGGGTGTCCCAGCTCTGATCTCCAGCCCAAAGCCGCTCCAGCAGCCCTGTTCTCCCGCCAGAAGCCCAGCAGGCATCCCCTATCCCTGCTGAGAGATAAGGACACAGCAGGGGATGAGGAATTCAAACTGCAGACACCCACTGTTATCCCAGGATCACTTTGGGGGCTCCCAGTGTTGCCTCTTGTGCAGGGAAACTAAGGCAGGAAGCAGGAGCAATGGCTCAAGCTGACCCCATGGCTGCCAAGCGATACAGGATGGGGACATCTCCCCATGGTGTGGCTGATGGTGCTGACCCCAACCCCACCATGGGATGCCCAGCCTGGAGGGGATGGATGGAGGCACATCCAGGCTTTTAGAGGGTATAAAACACAACCTATGTTTTGTGTTCCCATTGACCACATACATACACATTCTGTTTCTGATTCCAGCACAGTAAAAGGCAGCAGGTGCCTTGTGAAGGGTGTGTTGACGGGGGCAGAGGAGCCACGAGCTCTGTTTCTGCCCCATTAGGCCCCCCTCATGTTTACCAGCAAAGCTCTGTTCCCGGTACAACCGTCCTGACAATGCCCTGAGCACAGTCAAGACTTCATTCCAGGAAAAGGTTTTTCGACTGGAATAGTTTGTGCGAGGGTAAAGCAGCCCGGACAAAAACACCCTTCTGCAGACGGAGCAGGACTCCTGCCAGCCCCGAGACAGGGGAATGTTTTTCACCCATCTTGCTGCTCCTGCAGAGAAAACATGACACATGCGAGCAGGGCTGGGCGAACCCGGCACGACAAATGAACTGGAAGTCCCTGAGCCATCCGGCAGCAGCAGCAGCACGCAGGGGCCCGCGCTCCCTTTGCTGCTCGCAGCCCGCCCTGTTTTCCAGTTCCAAGCTGATTTATGCCCACTAAGAGGACGTTTTCTCTGCTTCGTTCTGGTTTACAGAGCACTCATGCGCTGGGTGCAGCAGCCCCGGGATGAAGAAGCATGTCCCGGTGCGAGCCGCTGCCACAAGGGACCCATAATGGGTGCTCTGGCTGAGCCACAGCCAAACCCTCCACAAACCCAAGCTGCAGCAGGAGAAATCCCCCCCCAGAATGAGCAAACAAGATGGGAAAAGGGGATTTTACAGCAGAGCTGGGAAGCCCTGGGTTGGAGAGGCTGCAGCTTCCAGCTCTGTCCCTCCCATGGGGCCCCTGTTGCTTCCTAAAGCCTTATTGCACTTGGAAAGCCCAAAGGGAAGGAATGAGAAGGTGAAGCAGAGACAGATGCGAAGTCCTGACAAGAAATACCAAGGAGTAAATCGCTTCTGTTTGTTCATGCCACAGATATTTGCATTCTTATTTCTCCCCTGGAGGCACAAACCTCTTTTGTTGTCCCACAACCACTTGCACTGTCCCTGCCAGGAAGAATTACAGCTTGGGGAGGGCGACCCATTCCCTTATATAACGGGGTATTGGTTCCTGGAGGCCAGGCAAGGTGCTTGTCCTTCATCTGCAGCCCTGAAAGGCATAACCCATGGGCGGATGGGGTTTCCTGCAGGATGGGGCGATAGGAGGCTCCCTAAAGGCGCAGTGTCCATTGCTCCCCATGGATTTAAGCTGGTTTAGGATGGGACTGCAAGGGGTGAAGCTGCTGAAACCTCGCTGCGAGGATGAGGGAGGCAGTGGCCGCTGGACCAGCTTTGCTATGAGGAAGCTCCCAAGATAAGAGCAAAAGCCGTCAGTGACTTGTCAGCAGTCTGCAGTTCTGTGCCTACTGCCCTCACCTGCGCTGCCACACCAGCACTTGCACCGTGACAAAGAAGGAAACCAAGAGAAGGGCCTTGTGCCAAATCAAACACAGCAGCCCTGTATAGGCGAGGCATCAAAGAACAGTTTAACCTGGGTAGTTTATCCAGGGATATAAACCAGAACCCTCCGGTTCCGCTTTAACCCAGCAAAGGGCAGGGATGTTCCGGGAGCCCTCTGATATGACCTGTGGGCTCCCAAACCTCGCTGGCATCATCCACCCATGCTCAGCACATTGAGGCCAGCACTGGGATGCAGCCATAGCAGTGAGCTAGGAAACAGCACTGCTCATTTTTTCCTCTTATTTGCTGATTCCAGGGGAATTTAGGGGAAACCCTAAACACTCACTGCTTTAGTCCCAGCCCCTGTACAGGGCACTGGATCCCTGTCCTGTGCTCTCCATGCCACATGTCTGCCCCAACACTTCCTTCCTCCCCATCCATATAGGCGCTGAGTCGCCTGCTTCCAGTTTGAACCATAAATTAGGCTTCTTATACAAGGGACATGTTTTCCCCTAAAAACTCAACATGTGCTGCTCATGATACCAGAGACTGGATGTTACAAGCTCGGAACTGGCACTCAGGACCTCACCGTGTGCTCAGCCCCATCCCATCAGCTCCCATCCCATCCCAGCACCTTGCACAGCAAACAGGATGGCATCTGACTGCTTTGTTGTGAGCCTGGGATGCTCCTGGCACTGCATCCCTTGTGGGCGCACAGATCACAGCCATGCTGCCCAAAGGGGATAGATAGTGCAGACATATTCCTTGCAGCCCAGCTTGCACAATCTCATCCCTTATCCCTTTCCCACTGGGAGATGGAGGCCTTTTCTGCCTTTGGAATAATCCCCCCACAGAAGTGCCAGATAAGATCCGTTTGCACAGGCTGCTGGGACATCCAGCCTAGGTTATGCTTTGCCTAGAAAGCTTGGACCAGCTGATCTCTGAGGTCCTTTCCTTCCCACCTGCAATTCCACGCTCCCGCAAACAAAAGCCTCCAAACTTCAGCACCAAAACGGAGCGACTCCGAAATCCCAACCCGGGGCTGCGGGGGCGGCGGGTCGGGAACCGCCATGGGGGGGACCCAAACCCGCACATCAGGACCGCGCTCCCCCCACCCCGCTTGTGACGCTCCCGCTGTGCCCCGAACCGGCGGAGCCCCGCAGCGCCCGGGACAGGCGGGGGGGGACCGGGACCGGTGCCGCTGGGGCAGGTGCCGGGTGTCCGTGCCCGTGCGGGGCGGGCCGGGGGGGGGCCGGTCCGTTCCCCGCCGCCAGCACCGCCCCTCGGCCGCACACGCGGTGCCGGCGCCGCCGCTGGGGCGATCCGGGCCCGGCGCGCACATGGCGCTGCGGAGCCGCCGGCGGAGACCGGCTCCAGCCGGTATATAAGGGCTGGGAGCGAGCGCAGAGCAGCCGCCGCCGCGGGCAGCGGGAGCAACAGCGGCCGCAGGCCGGCGGGCAGCGGGGTCGCCTCCTCTCGCCGCCCGCCCGCCCGGGCCATGGGCAGCCCCTAACCCCGCCGCAGCACCCAGCGCCGCCGGTGAGTGGGGTCCCGCCGGGGGCCTCCGGGGAGGGAGGCGGGGTGGGGGGGGCTTTGTCTGCCTGCATTAACAAATAGGCTTTTTTATTACCTTTTCCACCTCCCTTTTTGCTTTTCTCCCTTCTCCCCACCTCCCGTTTCCCGCATCCCTTTATTTTTAGCCGGCGGCCCCGAGCAGCCGGTGCGGCGGTGGCGATGCAGAAATCAGGTCTGAAATGTTCGGAAAGTGATGCAGGGAAGGAAGGGGGGGCGGCGCGCCGGGCCCCTCCGCGCTGGGTTTTCCATCTCTAATTTCTTTCCCCATTCTATTTTCTGTTAATCCCTAAATGTACATGGTTTGTGTGAGGTTTGTGGTGGGGTTTTTTCTTCTCTGCTTTAAACACCGTGCTTCCTCCTACCCGAGCCTCCCCCCGTTCCCCGTGCAGTGACACAGGCATTCGCTGCAGCCCCGCTGCCTCCCCCGGGGGGCACCCAGGCACTTCCCACAAACTTCGGGCGCACACCGGTGGTCCTCCCGGTGTCGTGTGTGTCGTCCCCCCCCCCCTTTCCTCCTTAACCCAAGCACCAGAGCCGGGGCAGCGGCGGGATGCTGGAGCTCACGCCTCGCTCCATCCCGCACCGGTACCCCGCCACGGGCACCGTGCACCAGCTTGAACCCGCTGGGTGCTGAGACCCCCTCCCCGGCTCCACTTAGGGGACCCCTTCGGGTGGGTCCCTACGCTCCCGTGGGGCCCCTCTCGGGTGGGTGCCTATGGGGACGCGCTCGCACTCGCCTGTTCCGCGGCGAGAAGTTGCCCCGTGGGATGCAGCGCTGCTTGAGCCGCACGGACACAAAGTGCCGATGATCCGGAGTATAAAATGGAGGAGGGAAATGCCTGGTGCCTGCTGGGGCGGGGGACACGCAGGAGCCGCAGGTCCACGCGTGGCCGGGGACGGAGCTCACGATGCTCCCCTCCCACCCCAGGGAGCCAGCGCGGCCGCTTGACCCCGGCTCTGTCCCTGTGTCCCACCCGCAGGGGCGGGGGTGCAGTGCAGAATGGGATGAGGGCATAGGATGCCCTCATCCATGGTCACAAGTGATGCGGAGCAGCACTGCAGAGATCCCCATGTCCCACCGGGTGAGCCCCTCCAGCCCTTAGTGCATCCCCTTGCTCCTGCTCTTGGGGGTCCAGTGACCCCAAGGGCTGAAGGGGACAGCACAGGGAGCTGGTGGCCGAGGAGGTGTTCACACCCCTGTTGTGAGGTTACAGCACTGTGGGGAGCTGGGGATTGGCAGCTCCAGAGCTGCCACAGCAACTGAGGGTACCCCAATACCATGAGCAGCATCTCGGTGGGTGCAGGATGCTGCAGGGTATGATGGTGGGTTATGTCACTGACCAACCCCATGGCAAACGGGTGCTATCGGGGTGTCACCATCCATCCCAGGCCAGGCACAGGGTGCAGTGGGGAGGACGGGTGCTCCTAGCGAGCTCCTGCAGCTCCACCAGCCCACGCTGGGTCCCGTGGTGGATCTTTCATGAACTGCATCCACCCACCCCCATGCACTGAAGTACAGACGACAGCCCCCGGGTGCTGGGATTTGCTGATGGGAACAGCTCGGCAGGGTGCTGAGCAGCGTTTCTGGTCCTGGGCTCGAAAGGCACTGGCGAAAACGAGCCTATGGGGTGACAAAGGCTGAAACTTCACCCCAACTCCTGCATTTAATCCCTTGGCAGCACAGGGACCCGCCTTAGGGATGTCACAGCTGCTAGGCCGTGCCTCTTCCAGCAAAATCCATCTTAAAACTGATGCCTGACTCTTTCTCCCCTCTTTTCCAGATCAAAAATGACTGTCAAAGCTGTAAAAATGGGGTGCACGGCCCCAAATGTCTATTCTAAAGTGCCTGACGGAGGATGGGGTTGGACAGTTGCTTTTGCTTTCTTCTTTGTGGAAGCTCTCACGTACGGCATTATAAAATCATTCGGCGTCTTCTTTAACGACCTGATGGAAAGCTTTGACGAAACCAACAGCAGGATATCCTGGATAATATCCATCTGTGTGTTTGTGCAGACCTTCACAGGTAAGAGTGGCAGGCATCCAGCACGGGTGCAAGGGGCAGCTGTAGTGCTGACTCATCAGACAAGGACCTGGTACCGGTGACTTTAGTGTCTCTAATGGCTCTGTTATAAATAACAGCCATAAAGTACGGAGCTTTGTGCTCCTGGAATAACAAGAAATGTCTGCCTCAGCCCAGCCATACCTTTGAGCCCCAACTCGTCCTTCTGCATGATACAGGGACATGGTCCATGTTGCTGAGCCTGGCGTGGCCATTCAGCAAGGGGTAAAAACAAGAGCTTTAAGACCTAACTCCATAGTGAAAAAGGGTTGGAAATACCTTAAGCCTCACTGAAATCCACTGCTGTCTGTGGATGTTGCTGCAGGTTTGTCCCCTGCACCCTTTCTAGTCTTTGCTGATCATTTATCAGCACATCTGAACACTGTGCGGTGCTCGAGGGATGGCTCCAGGGTGATGCTCTGCTCTGTGAGGCCAGCTAGCAGGGGAGGTGGCATGTCATGGAGATGTGGGCAGGGGTATGAGCAGATTGTAGCTGAGGTTGCTGATGGGTGCTGACCATGTCTCTTTTCCTCTCCTTCCATCCAGCTCCTCTGTCAACGGTCCTCAGCAATCGCTTCGGTCACCGCTTGGTGGTGATGGCCGGGGGGGTTCTGATCAGCACTGGCATGGTCATTGCCTCCTTCGCCCGCTCTGTTGTGGACATGTACATCACCATCGGCGTCATCTCTGGTGAGTTGTCCTATTCCTGCACCTCCGAACCCTTCACTCTCCTCTGGCTTCCTGCAAAGTGTAGCTCTGGCCATAGAGGGGTTCTACTTCCCACAGCATGGGGAGTGCTGACCCTCCTGAGCTGCTCTTAATCTCCTGTCCAAGGTGATGACCTGGGCTCAAGGCTTGGTCTTGTACCCAGTCTCACTCTGGGGACCACCTTGGGACTCAGTCCTGCACCTGTACCGATTGCTTGTGCTTGACCGGGGAGATGAACGCTGTTCATGGGGTCAAATCCTCCAACCTCTCCTTTGATTCTGTGTCTTTCCTGATACTTTTCCCCTTCTCCAGTCTATCCTGGGTGTCCTGCTCACATCTGTGGCCAGGAGCTTGCCTCGCTTAGGGGATCAATTACTCTTTAGGCAGATGAGGTCCTCCAAATGGACCCCGCTGGCTGTTTGGGAACAGAAGGCATGAGCTGGGCGGTTGGGTCTCTTGTTTTGCTTTTCCTTTCTTCTTCTTTTTTCTTTCCCCCCTATCCAGTTTAAAAGAAAATAACATTGTGGTTTCCCCAATGATTTTCTTCCAGGGTGACTTGCTGAGTTGGCCGAAATGATACTGTAATCTCGCCACTGGGAAAGCTGACTTAACGTGTTCTTGCATCGGTGTTTCCCCCCTCCCTTACTTGTTGTTATGGCAATTTTTGGCATTTATTCACAGGCCTCGGATACTGCCTCTCTTTCCTCCCGACTGTCACCATTTTATCACAGTATTTTGACAAAAGGCGTTCGCTGGTCACAGCGGTGGCATCCACAGGGGAATGTTTCGCTGTCTTCTCCTTTGCACCAGGTACAGTGCCTAAATGCTGCGTGTCCATGCCTAAAGCCCAGTGCTGCTCCAATCCTTTTCCCAAGCAAATAGAAGCCAATTGAGACCAACTTGGTGCTCATGCGCTGCTAAAGTCCACAGGTGGTTGCTCACATGCCCTGCAAACAGGGCTACAAGTAATCCTAGAGACTGGTCTCACCATGCCCAAGCCCCCCCAGCACGACGTGTGCCAGAGCAGGATGTGCCTTGCTGATACACAGCCTGCCCGGTTCCCTATATAGATCTAGCAGGCTAAAAATAAGACCGAGAAACTTCAGCTATTTAAAACATACACAGTACACATAACTGTTCCTAAAGGTTAGTGAGCCTCTGCTCAGCATGAGCTGCTCCAGCCTTCTGGGGACCTGTGCCCAGGCACCATGTCCCTGTCTCTGCAGTTCAGGTGGTCCTCTCCTGCGCACGCTTCCATTCAGCTAATAACCACTGTAAAGCTGCCCTGATTGCAGATGAAGGCTTGTGATTATGCAGTAACACACACCTTTGAGTAGAGCTAAGAGACTTCCTCTAGTAGCTGGTTTCAGGGTGGGGTCAGTGAGAGAGGAAACTTTACTGCTGAGTTTGCTCTCATTCACTAAAAATAACACCACCTTCGTCCTTGCGCATCCCAAACTCACAGGGACCTCACAAGTGGTTACCTAGAGGGTGGCTTCTGCTAGCCAGATGTTAGAGGTGGTTTCTGGCTCTTTGCTGCAGCTGATGGGAGGAACATGGGTGCCAGACCCCTGGGTGGCCCTGGGCAGGATGGACCAGGAGGGACCCTGCTCAGCCTCCATGAGAGCTGAGGTCCTGGGGACAATCTGGTGATGAAGCTCCAGTTCAAATAGCTCCTTGGTGTAACTCCATGTTCTTCTACTTACACTTTCTTCTTCTTCTGCCCTCTTTCCTCAGCAATTACTGCTCTGAAGGAGCAGATAGGCTGGAGATACAGCCTCCTTTCTGTCGGGGTGCTGCAGCTGAGCATCGTCGTCTGCGGGTCGCTCCTGCGACCCATCATCATCCAAGAGCAAGAAGAAGTGAAAGCGCAGCCTCCAGAAGAGCCCACGGAGACCAAGTACATGCTTGAAAACGAGCAAACACGCACCTCAATAGAGTCCATAGACTCAGGAGTCGAAATAACTACCTCACCCAGCAATGTGCCTGGAAAAACCAAAGCAGAGCCGAAAAGTGAAGAACCAAAGGAACACGTGCAGATACTTGCTGAAAATAACAGCACCCCTCCAGAACCAAAAACCAAACTACTGGACTTTTCTGTGATGAGAGACTATAGCTTTATCTGTTATGCATTCTTTGGCCTGTTTGCTACCCTGGGCTTCTTTGCTCCTTCCCTCTACATCATTCCCTTGAGTCTCAGCCTTGGCATCGGCAAAGACCACTCTGCATACATACTGTCGGCCATGGCGATTGCAGAGGTCTTTGGAAGAATCTCAGCGGGCTGGGTCCTCAACAAGAAGCCCATCCGCAAGATCTACATCGAACTCATCTGCGTTGTCCTGCTGTCTGTAGCGTTGTTTGCCTTCCCTTTTGCCTCCGAATTCTGGGGCTTGATGACATGTAGCATATTCTTCGGGTTCATGCTCGGAACGGTAGCGGGCACGCATATTCCCCTCCTGGCAGAAGACGACGTGGTTGGCATCGAGAAGATGTCCTCTGCGGCTGGTGTCTATGTCTTCATTCAAAGCTTAGCTGGGTTGGCTGGACCACCCCTTGCAGGTAACTCTAAAACTCATGTTAATTTGGGGTTTGGGGTGTGTTTTTTGGCATGCTGTTGGTGCTGATCTGTCTAGAAAGTGTTCTGGCAGCGCTAATCATAGTACTCGCCTAAAAGCCCTGCAACTAGTATTAGGAGACTCTCAGAGCCAGAAGACTACTGCAATGCAGCTCTGCAGAGTCCCACAGATGAGGCGGTCTCCACCGAGGAACCTCGGAGTGAAGGAAAATACTGCAGTGCTCCCCTGATCCTGCTGGAAAACTAAACCTGGCATCACTTCAGGCTCTAGAGAGTGGCAGAAACGAATCTCTTCCACTGTGCATGTGTTTCTGCCATAGACTGCAGAAAGGTGAAGTCTCTGGCATAATAAATAGATGCATTTCATGCCCAGAGGCTTCTGACTTGCCTGAAGATGACACTATGCACCCCTGAACACTGTGTTTTACTTCTTTTAAGGTAGCATCTGTTTGTCATAGAGTAGCATTGATTGCAGATAAAATGATGCAGTGGTACCCAGATTAAAGTGGTACCCAGATTAAAAACCCTGTGGGAAGCATGGATGGGCATGGGAGAGGGGAGTCACCTGTAGCTAACTGCTGTCAATGTGTCTCTATAGGTGTCATAGTGGATACAACACAGAACTACAGCTCAGCCTTTTACTCCTGTGCTGCTGGCATGGTCCTGGGCGCCGTGTTCCTGTCCCTGGTGAGACCGTGCAAGGTTGGGCTGTGCCACTGCTCACAGCGGGGCGCGGAGGAGAGCGCGGTGGGGGCTGCTCCAGACTTACCCGATGACTTTATAGACATGGATATTGGAAGAGGTGAAAATTCGGGAAAAGGTGAAAATTCAGGAAAAGGGGAAAATTCAGGAAAAGGTGAAAATTCAGGAAAAGGCTCTGACAGCGTGGTCTAAACACACACCCCCCACCCCCGTTCCTTCTCCATCTAAATCTACCCGGCGCAAGACTGGGGAAGATGTCAGCTCTGCTCCACGTTTTAAAGCTCCATTCTAAAGGGAATGTGAAATTTTAAATGTGAACAGTTGCTACCAACAACTTCTTATTTTATTTTTTTTTAATGATTAGGAAGAACTTTTTTAACCAACAATGGAAAGCTCCATAGAAAATACTGATAGCCACATCCAATAACTTGTGTCTAGCATGAAGATGTGATGCACACTCCTGCTTTCCTGATAACAAGCATAGGTAAAGGTTCAACTGACCCCAGAGAAACTGAGAACAACAGCAGAAGCAGCTCAGCCTCTGACTGTCCTCAACCATCCCCTAACACAGATTCCAAGCAAATATGACACCTATGGCATGAACTGGAGACAAGCATTTCATACACCACCAATAGCCAAGTCAATCTTCTTGTAGAAGAATGAGGACTCATGTTTTAGGTTGGAGGAGGCTAGGCTAGAGAGCTGACCTAGTAGAAACCATTGTTAATGTTCTTAACTTGAACGTCACAAATGCTGGGAAATCAGAGGCTCCGTATGTCTTTATGGCCAGTTATTACTGCACATCTTAATCACAAGATAATTTTTCTTCTCCTGATTGGTATCCTTAGAACTGTTTTTTTTTCTGTTGATAGTCAGCTCTGATGTACTGTTTCTAATTTAATTAGTATTTATTAATTTATTCTAAGATTGCTAAAGGAGGTTAGCTTAAATAAGGGGAGAGGAAAAATCATCTTCTGCAGATCGGAAAGCTGTCTTTACATCACCCTCTTCAACACCTATCTTGTATTGCTAGCTTGTGAAATTGTTAGGAACCTTACAGCATAGAGTGTAGCTGTTTTGAATAGGTAGGCCTTAGGTAACCCAGTTGTTATTTAGAAAGGAAAAAAAAACCCAATAATAAACCGCAGATCCAGCATCTCTTTCCGTCAGGCCCCGGCTGGTGTCACTGGACCTAGCTCTGCTGCTGTCACCAGCCCACCCCACAGGGAGGGTTGGGCTCAGTATGTCTTAATGTACCCAAAACCTTCGCTTACACGTGCACAAGGAACTCTCTGCCTCATCACACATGAATGTGGAACATCCCCTTGATACCCAGCCCCTGGCAGTCTGCTCCCCACATTGCCAGCCATGGGGCATGTACCCCCTGCTCCCCAAAGTTAGCAGGATCCCTTTTTTTGCTCCAGTAAAATGAACCAGAGTCTGTGCACACAGAAGGCATGAGCGGAATAGTAAAAGACAACATCCTAGCTCTTCATTTAGTCTTAATGGGAGAGATTCCTACTCATGGTGACACAAGCTTGCTTACCCCACCTATATGCATCTTAACGCCTCTTAAGCAACTCAGGGGGACAAATAAAACAAGTCTGGTTTGGTTTGGAAGGCAAACCAAACCAACATCTCTGTGTATTTCAGTGGAAGTGGCATCATGCATTAACTGCTACGCTGACCTGTCTGTGTTTTACCAGCCATAGAAATGGGGGACAATCTGTTAAAAAAAGATTCAAAAAAAGATTAAAAAAAAAAAAACAGGAATCTCACCCCCTCTTTTTGGGAAGGTGCTTGATGTGTTTTTTGTGTCTTAGATGTCCCAAAACCCAAGAAACAGGCACTCTTGCAACCAAGTGGCTAGAGCAATCCATCCTCACTGCCCGAGACCTGCGGTCTCGCATCCTTCCTCTGCCTCAGCACTTTATCACGGCCAGCAGAACCTCGCTGCGATGCACCCAGGACTGGAAGACCCCTTACAGAGAACTGAGAGTTTTGTGAATCAGCGAGTAAATGAACAAGTCACAACCGTCGCATTAAGATGTACTTTTTATTTATTGTTAATTTATGATGACTTCAAGCATTTTGGTAAATGTTCTGTAGACTCTTAATTGTGAGATTATGGAAGTCTTTTGTGATACGAGACCTCACTACAGCACTTTGCTATTACACCTCTGCTTGGAAGTGGAACAAGGCCTCCAGGTTTTGTGTGTGTGTGGATGCTCCCCGTTCGGCAGATTGGCGAGGTTCTACTGTAATGTTCTCTTTGTTTTCTACAACCGTTTCCAATACAGATCAAATGATACGTCTGTCACTGACCTCACGTTTCTGTTCCTGTCTGTGTAGCGGCACGAGCAGGGGAGCGTGTGAGTATGTGTGTGTGCGGGCACAGAAGACCCAGAAGCAGGCTTTAATGCGTTCAAAGCAGGACTTACTGATGTGTTTGTAACCTAGTGGACTCTGGAACTATTCTAAAACACTGAGTTTTGCAATAAACTTGTTCTTTTTTTTTTTTTTTCCTTTTCCTTTTTTTTTTTTTTTAATAAAGAAAATGAAGAAACTTTCCTGCTTTCCTCCTCTCCATCCCTAGCACAAGGCCTGGCAGCATGGCCATCACATGCCATTTCCTCAGCCTGCAGCAGCCTGTTTGCCCTGTGAATTGGGCAATCCTGTGTTCTAAAGAAGATCAGGGCTGACCTCGAGGGTGCTCTTGTAAAGCCCTTACCCGGGGAGCCCTGATTAGAAGGAGCCTTTTCTCCTCCTGGATTGGTGGCACTGGGGAGCGTTACCCTCGTGCCTTCGAGAAGCACGCAATCATGTCATTATTTTATCATCTCTCAATTGCAGCATACTTTCTCCATGCCAGGCTGGGCAGCTCATGTAGCACAAATTAAGCCACTAAATACCAGGATAGTTGCACTAAAAGGCAATTTTCTTTCCCTCAAGCCTTACTTCTTTTTTAGCCAGATGAAACACACCCTTTCCCCCTTAGCCCCTAACTCTCACATCACCAAACCCTATCAGGAGTAGCTGCCACCCTTAATTCCGACTATCAGTACTTCTATTTACAAAGGAACTACTTACTGAAGAAATCATCATGCCAATGATACACATTAAGTGCAATCTGTTTTCATTCCGGTTGCAAAAGTCCTAGAGCAGAGGTGATCATCCCGCATGCAGACCTAATGCAAATACCAAAGTCCTGGGAAGCTAATCTGCCTCCATGTTTTACTCTGGCTCGATTACAGCAGTGAACAAACACTGTTTCCAACAGCTTCCTCAAAAACAACCCCTTCAAAAGGCATTACAAGGGCTGAACAGAACTCACTTAAATAAAAGCACATCAAACTGTAGCCCTTTCAGTTGTCTCCTTACACAGATTGGAGTAATTTTCCCCACCTGGTTTAAGTTAATTGCCCACATCCTCCTCTGGCACAAAGGCTTTAAGGGCAGAATAACAGGATAAGCCCCATTTTATTCAGCAGCATTCCGTATGTACTTTGCAGCAGTAAATAAGAGGACAGCACGGGCAGAACAGCAAGCGTCAGGATAAAAGGGGTTGTACAAACTCTTGCAGTCAATGAGGCCAGTGCCAGCCAAATGTAAATAAAGGAAATTACACAAGGTCAGCTTGCAGGAGGACAAAAAGCTCCGACTGTAGGTATGGGGAGCAGAAAGGAAGCTGTCCAGGGGCATTGTTTGTTGCTTTGGGGGTCTTCAAAAGCAACAAAGCCATTTTTCCAGTTGAAATTCAAAGGAAGGGCAACCCCTTCTGCTTCTTCACTTGCTTTAGATAAGCTGACACCAGGTACTTAAAGGGACAAATGAAGGTTTAAAAATAGCTGAACTGCCTTTGGAATGAAAGTGAAGTAGGTGCTTACAAAACAGCTCCGATGTTTTAATGCTTCCCTTCAGATGTTACTTGTTAGCATCTGAGATCATCATGTTCCAGCTGCCCGTAGTAAACATGACCTGGATTTTCAGTGATGCAAGCCCAAGCTGCAGCTTTCCTTCCTCCCTCTCTGGACCACATCTTAAAGATGCCCCATAGATTGGGTTAAAGATCCCTTTAACTCCTGGCTTGGTTTGAAGGCAGAGAGAGAAAGCACTGCTGCCAGAGGAGCTATGTTGTACTTGGTGTCCACACTAAGAGACAGGACCCCTGGTTCCCAATTGGATACACCACCGGCAGCACAGGGAAAGGCTCCCAAGCATCCCAAGATGCCATCAGTCCAAGAAGCTGTAGATATGTCCGTAGACACGACGCACGTGTGTTTCCCACTGATCCAGGAGACCTCTGGGAATCCTGGCAGCAAATCACAGTTTTCCCCTCCCTGTTTTCACTCACACGGACTTTTACTTGCAGGGTTTGCACATCTGTGGCTGCACCAGCATAAAGCGAATTGCAGCAATCCATGTCATAAATCAAATGCAATCCCCCTCCCTCCTTCCTACTGCAGTTGTCAAGCTCCAGTTACAACAATTTGTGGTAAAGTATTACTCACCAGCACTTTGGCCCGTGTGAGCAGCTCTGACTCTGTAAAGACAGCCCCTTAAATCACTACTTTGTCACAGAAGCCACAAGCATAACCAAAAGACTTATTACACGCAGACATTATGAGAATAAGGCCGGGGAGACAATAGTTCCCCTCGCTTCCTTTTTGTCAAAGCTTTCATTAATGTTGTGAATGTCTTTTTCTACTTTACCCGCTGCCAGCTGCTTGCCACAGCCAGCCTGTGGCAGAGGAACACCCCAAAGAGCAGCAAAACAGAGCTGAGTGGTGGCAAACTGGGGCGCTCAGCATCACCCTGTGCTCCTGCTTCAGCGACCTGCGCTCCCCAGTGATGCTGGTATCCCCCGTCCTGCCTCCCTGCTCTGCTGATTCACTTGCATCTCCACCAGCTTGTGCTTGTGCTATGGGAAGTTATCAAATTTAGGCCTTTTAAGCACTTCAAACCCATCAAAGCTTTTGTGTTTTGCTGTTGATTGCATTGCTGTTGGATGGGGGTTTTTAGATGTTGCAAAATGAGATAAAGACCCAAAATCATCAGTGAAGAATTTCTGCCTAGGATCCAATCTAAATCTCTGATTCTAACACCACTTCTTGGCCAAACCTGCTGCTGAAGCCTTTCATCCACTCCCAGCAATCAAACTTGACCCAAGTTACCCAAACCCCTCTCCTCACAGGTCTGCATCCCCACTTCTCTCTGTCGGTGGTGACTTAGGGACACCTCAACACGTGTGACCACTTCTACTTAAGATGCAGCATCACAGACAGGACCTGGCACAGCAATTTCTGCACCCTGACATTCCCACATTCCCTCTGCTAGAGAATTCATTCAGGGGGTGGAACAAGGTTCTGGTTTGCACAGAGGAGAGAAGAGCAGGGCAGGGTGCCCTCCACATCCCAGCCTCACCGCAGGACTGGATGCAGGAGGACAGGATGCACCCCTATGGATTCAGGACAGGCTGCACTCTGCTGCTCCTCAAAAAGCAGTACCGTGGGACAGCCCCGCCTTTGATAACTACTGCACCGTGCACACCAGCAAACCGGACACCACAACACACGCATGGAGCTGCAGCCCGTGCCCTGCTTGGAGCTGAACCCCCGCAAGAAGCCAGCTCCTTCCCCTGCCCGCTGTGAAATCACTCCCTTCCCTCCTCCCGCTGCAGCCCAGCGCCTCCGGTTCCCCCTCCCTGCACCCAACAACCACCACCGAGCCCCCGGGGGCCCCAATCTCCCTCCCTCACGCACCCGGGGATGCAGCAACAGCGGCTTATCAGTGCCTGCCATGCGCAGCCACCGCGGGGCTATCGCGGGCTGCGAGCCGGCCGGGGCATGGGGCACCGCGAGGGAGAAGCCACCGCCATAGGGGACCCCCCCCGGACACAGCGGGACGAGGCTGAAGCAAAGCCTGAGCACTCACGGGGCAGAGCGGCTGCCATGGCTCAGCCGTCACGGCGGGGTCCTGCTCCTCCCCATCCCGTGTCCGTCCAGGCAGAGGGGAGGAGCGCGGAGCCCATGCGAGCGGCTGTGCCATCCGCAGAGCACCCCGAGGCACCCCATGGGGCACAAAGGGGCTTCATCCCACCCGCGTGTCCCAGTGACACAGGAGCAATGAGCTCCCCGACCTCCTGCAAGCCCCTCATGTAACAGACTCGCGGCTATTCCCTTGCTGCTGGCAAAGCATGGCCGTGTCCTGCTCAAGCATCGGCTGCACAGAGCCCACAGCCGGTTTTGTCTCTGGAAGGCCCTCAACTGGAACTTCAGTAACACTCATGTCCATCCTTGCCCGCACACAACTTCCCTGGGTAGCTCATGCAACTCCCCATGCTCTGCCAGCAGGACAATAACATGAGATCAACAGTACCTGGAAAGCAGCCTGCAGGCACAAAGGTGACTTTGCTGCTGCTTCTCCCTTCTGCTGCCTCCTGCCTCCACTGGTGAGGAGTCAGAGCCCTTCACAGCTTCTTCAAGTATCACAGTCAAAAGCCCTCAGAGAGGAGGAGATGGAAACGTCCCTCCACAACAGCAAGAGCAAGTCCTCATGCAAACACATTAACCAAATGCTTAAATACAAAACCATGCTCAAGCTTTAGTTTGTAAATGGTTTCATTGAGGCCACCCCGATCCTCCCCAGATCTCCAGCAGCACCTTCACATCCCAGAGATCTCCACAGAATCCCAGCCTGGTTTGTGTTAAAGCTCATCCAGTTCCAACCCCTGCCATGGGCAGGGACACCTTCCACTAGAGCAACTTGCTCCAAGCCCCTGTGTCCAACCTGCCCTTGAACACTGCCAGGGATGGGGCAGCCTCTTCAATCTCTTTTGTGTCTCTTTGCTTTATTCAGTCTCTTTTGCACATCTTTAAATGAGACACGAAATGTAACCTCATGTGTCCTCAAGGACCAGACTGATCTTGCAGCCAGACCGATGTGTTGTCCCTCCTTGGTTAAAAGTACCTTCAGCACAGCATAAAGGGCTGAACTGGTCAACTAACAATGTGTAAAGAGGAAACTGCACATAAACTGTGTATTACGGCAAATTCAATATTAATAATGAAGGAAACAACAGCAATAAACATCAAAATGTGTGAATCTATCTCAAAAGAGGAAGTTTTTACATATCTCCATAGAGGTGCACTCTGGTGGGTGCTTCCAACAGCAGGTAACTGACCCACTGCAGAGAAGATAATTGCTCACAGTGTGTGAGGAAGGGGCACAAAAGTAGATCCATGAAGCAACAATTAATCCTGAAAATTGTGCCCAGTGGGAACATTCCCCCATCAGCCGGATTTGGGGCTCAACTGGGATCAATTGGGATTTGGCACAAAGAAACCCATTTACTAGCCCAGAGGAGGCAGCATCCTACCGGGGTGGTGTGAAGAGTAACGGAAACCCAACCAAATCCTGGCCACAGTGATTAAAAATGCCATCCTGGCTCAGGAAATTAAAGCACCAATTAAATCTGTGAGCCTGGTTTAAAGAGAGGAACGCGTAAATGACCTGGATTAAAGTTCAAGGCATCTCTGCTTGATCTTCATGCATTGCACTTAAGTGCAACCTATGCTGCGGGCAGACCCTGGTACCTGGGATTCTGGTTGAGGACAGCACACACTGCACCACATCACACTGTGTGCTCATGGACTGCCTCTCCCCACGTCATCCCAACACCCCAAATCCAAGCTGCTCATTCACTGTTGCCCCTTTTCACCTGCAAAACACCTTTTACTTATGCAATGGAACTCTAATTCCTGCAATTTCATTATTAATCCTATAAAATACCACTCATTCAATGGCACAAGCCATGGGACACAGCACACCCCTGGCTCTATTTAAGAAAGCAGCATTCAAGAGGGATGAAGACAAACATTCCTGGCTCCACGTAGCATCAGCACAGACCAAATACTGTAGCATCACGTTAGCAACCGGTGTCAGCCAAGAGATGATACAAACATGAGCTTTTCAGTGAAGAATTTTTAGTGCACTTGGTAGTTTCTTGTCAGACAGCATGTTTTCAAACAGCCCATAGGCAATGACAGCAAGTAACCCTTTAAATAATGACCTTTGCTGCATGTATTATATGTTCTGCTTGCATGCCTTAGTCCTGCAGCACATCAAGGCACTTCAATAACCACCTGTGGCTCCCCTCGAATGCTCACAGTGAACATATTTGGGTTCCTGCCACTATTTCACTATCATCTTCATGCATGCCTTGATAGTGAGAAGTGAAAACAAACTAGAGTTGAACCACCTTAATCTTCACATTGGAAGACTGAAGCAAAATCCTTCTCTCCCTCTCCACTGCATCCTGCTCCTTGTATGTAAACCAAGATGGTTCATACTGGTCAGAAGGGTTCCAACCCTGACCCATGTGAGCAGCAGAACCCTTCGGCTTGCCCCAGATCTCTGGTAGCACCTGCTTCTACTTAGCAAACCAAACAAACAGTTGCTAACCACAAGTGTAACTCTGTACCGCTGCCACTGCTTTGCACGTCTCAGACCACAGCTTCCTCTGGAACCCCTGACCTCGTGTGTCTGCTCGGGTTTTACGTCTGTGAGCCCGTAGGAAGATGAGACAAACAAGACAGGAGCTGCAGTATCTACAGCAACAGCTGAAACAAACTAATGGGGGTTGTGAAACGCAGCCTGAGAGGAAGTGGAAGGCAGGCTGCACGGTGCTGGGGGGTAATCCAGGCTCTGACATGGGGTGATGGCTCATAGGGCACCCCAGTGTGGGACAGGCACACATCCAGCCAGGAATGCGCTGCCCAAGGACAAGGGTGGCCAGAAAGCTGCGCCGAGCATTCAGGTAGTAACACTTGACCCTCATCCCCAGGAGGCCTTGGGAATGGGGGATGCTGTAGGATTGGAGATGGGCTTCCTGCATTCCTGAGTACTGGCTCCTGCAGGGCAGTGGGAAGCAACCGGACAGTGGTGCTGGCACATGGGTCACAGGTCCAGGCTCTTCCAGCTCTCCAGAACCAAGGCTGGAGACAGGGTGGAAAGAAAAGGTTGGGGGCTTGTGTGACTCTGATCCTATAGTTTTCTGTAATCACTCACACAGGGCAGAGAGGCAGAGGGTGTCTATAGGGTTCATTCAGGTGACCACAGACACATACAATGGTTTGGGTTGAAGGGACTTTAAAGCTCATCCAGTTTCAACCTGTGCAGAGTTGAAGGCAGGGACACCTTCCACTAGAGCAGCTTGCTTCAAGCCCCTGTGTCCAGCCTGGCCTTGAGCACTGCCAGGGATGGGGCAGCCACAGCTTCTCTGAGCACCCTGTGTCAGCGCCTCAGCACCCTCACAGGGAAGAGCTTCTGCCTAAGAGCTCAGCTCAATCTCCCCTCTGGAAGGTTAAAGCCATTCCCCTTGTCCTGTCCTTACATGCCCTTGTAACAGATACATGCCTGGAGCCCCACATCATGTCCCACAGCCATGGGTGCTGACAGACATCAGAAATACACCAAATTTCACACATCAGGAAGTGATAAACAGCCGGTGTAAGGCCAAGTGTCCCTGTTTACATGGCCTCATCCCCCTCCACTCTACCCTGAGCACCGCAGGGTGGGCCGGGGCCCTCACCTGAGAAAGGACCTGAGAAACAGCTACAGAAACGGAGCAGCTGCGGGGGGGAGATGCCGCTGCTCTCCCCTCATCGCACACATAGGTCCCACCCGCGATCCTCTCCACGGGATGTGCTCCCAAAGCACTTCCCGATGGACAGAGCATCTTCCTGGTCCGTCCGTGTCCCCCCCACCGCGGCATCCCCCGGCTGCGCGGCCCTTGCGCGCCCCCTGCCGGCCCCGCACCGCCACTGGGGGCCCGGCCCACCGGAGACAGGGACGACCGGGTGGATGCTCATCCACACAGGCTGCGGGAGCCACAGCAGAGCCCTTCCTCGGGGCTGTAATATTCCCACTTATTTCAGTTTTTAATGGATTTCAAATTTCTATCCATTTCTCAGCAGAAAAGCCACGTTGCTAAATGGCATTTACAACATGCCCCCACTATAGGTGTGTGTAACCTTTTGCAATTCCTTAGAATTCCACTAATTTGTTACACTGATATTTGCATCTTAACCTTTAAACAAAAGAAAACAGAACTAGGCAGCAGCGGCCCAAACTAACGTGTAACAGCGAGACAGATGTTTGACGTAACTCCTGTACTGTTGGGAATCTCCTGTCTTCACAGATAAGGGCTTTTCTTCTTGCTTATTCCCATCACATCCAAGCAAGGCGTGTCCTTTCTATTCCCCTGCCAGAAGCAGCATTTCCCCAACACACCCAATAGATCTTTGGTGGGTTTATAAAACAAACAAAAGCTCTGATACTGCATGCTCATGTGATGCTTTTTGTGCTCAGATGCATTTACAAACACCATGAGGCTTGCTGGGAGAGACTGTTCAGACAGGAGTGTAGCCCATTGCTCCAACATAGGTACATCCATGTTCTGGTTTCCCCCCTCATTATATCATTACCCTCTCAAGCACTGCAAACAGACATACACCAAAGACAGGGATCCAGGGATTCCTGGGAAGCACTGCCGATGCAGTGGCAGAGATTGCATTTCAAACCTCCTGCTATGATCTGTCCTGTCTCCTTGTCCTGATGCAGGGTGTTATCTGCTGGACCCAATGCCGCTGAGCCAGCATGGATGCTATATTTAGCACGCAGATGTTCCTGGAATCCAGTCCCATGCTCATATCACGGCGCTGCTCCCTCCGCAGTGATTTGATCTCAAGCAAGCAGAGACAGCTCTGATGTTTCTGATGATGTTCTGGGGTGCACTGTGGTGTTAATGCTGGCATGGGAACAGTTTGGGGCTCAAACAGAGTGGTGTGCAGTGATTAATTCTGCCACTTAAGTCAAACAAAGTATCAATGCCTTGCAGATCTGTTGTTTCTCTTACTAATAGGCTCAGCTCCACAGTATTTTCCATAAGCACGGCATCAGGAGCTCTTCCCAAGAGTCTGGGCTTACCCACAGACAGAAAGCCGGGGTGACAACCATGTCTGCACAAACAGAAATCCTATCTTGCCAGAATATGGAGGGAAAAATCAGCCTGTGCTAAAGAAAGGTGTGATCCAAAGAGCTCCAGCTATGGAAATGGGAATTTAAATGAGGATTCAGCAAGGAACTGTAAAATACTCGGTGTTGTTTCCTATGGCACTGCTAAGATGTGAAGCTGTTTGCAATGGCTTGTGACTGTTACAGAAGTGAATGTAGAGATGGGATGGGTGAAATCCTGCCATGAGTGGTACTGGAGGACCCCACACTGAACAACCCTCAGCAAGCAGATAAGGCAGACCTTTCCTCCGAGGACCTCAAGAGAGCTCTGCACTGACACACACCGTGCTGCATCTCTTGATCAGTGAATCACAGCCCAAGGCACTGGGGTGGAGGTGGATTTGTGTCACTCCAGGTATCTGAAAGAGCCCTGACCAAGTCTGGGCTGGTCACTCCAACAAACCTGGGGCACTGTTTCAGGCCAAGAGTTGCTCTCTGGAGGTGGTTTCCCCTCCCTACTGATCATAAATGGCCCTTGACACTGCCAGCTCCAATAAACATTCCCTAACTCTCCCCGCCACCGCCCATGGAATCACTGACCTCCACAGGAGCCACAGCAGTAAGTGAAGGTGCCAGACCACATTCTCCACCTCTGCTCCCCTTACACTGGCACCATCACAGACATTTGTCTTGCTGCAAGCAAACCAGATGGGGTATGGAGACAGGGGTGGGAGCCTGGCTCCAGTGGAACTGGCTGTCCTCCAGTGTGATGCTTTCACATTGGATCCTGGCTGCTGCAAAGGGGAAAACAAAGCACTTCACCTTGTGTGCCTTAAGAGGGGAGCTACTTTGGCAATGAATATTAAATAAGTAAAACCTCTCCATTATCTAATCGACCTGTCCAGGCAATTGGCTTTCGAAAGGAAGGAATCTTGCAACGGTGCCTATTGGTGCTTTGGCACAACAAGGGAACTTGCTGCTGATGCTGGTACATGTGAAGATGTTTCCTTTACCCCAGTGGCATCCCCAGATATATGACAGCAGAGGTAACTGTTGCCTGCTTTATTACCACTGCCATGAGAGGCAATGTTTCACTGGGAACAAGAGTTTAGGATTTGCTACATGCTGGGAGAAATGATTTAGTGTATTTCATGTTGTGCATCTTATGGCTAAGACTGGACATGGGAGACAAGCACACAATGGGAAGAGAGAGGCTGTGCTTTCTTGGCCTAATGATTCCATCTCTCCTTCAGTATTGCAGGAACAGTGAAAGGTTTCCTGCTGTGAGCAGGGCATCTCTGAACATCGCTGGCAGTGCTCAATGACAGGTTGCATGGGGGTTGGAGCAACCTGCTCTAGTGGAAGGTGTCCCTGTCCATGGCAGGGGCTGCACCACATCTCCTACTGTTCTGCAGATGGGGATGAGGACTCTTTGTGGGTCATCTGCATGAATAAAAGAGGAAGTTTTCCCTCAATTCTAGGCAATTCTTAGCAAGTGACAGACATGATGTAAGCTTGCTGCGGCAGGCTTGCTCTGCTTGCTCCCCTGCAAATCCTGGTGTTAATAACTCTAAAAATGCTGGTTTCACTGAAGTTTTTCCATTTGCTTGTCAGGGAAAATGGAGGCTACAGCAGGAAACAGTCATCAGTTCACAGCTGCTCCCACCCTTACTTTAGACTAACATAAGAGAATCCAACTCATGAAGTGCAAAATACAAAGCACAGACAGACACTGACAGACACTGCCTTTTCTTTCAATAAGAGCTGAAAACAAAGCACATCTCCCATGTAAAGACCGAGGGTGCAGAGAGAACTCAGAGCTGAACCTCACGTCAGGGCTGGTGACCACCCTGCTCAATGTGAAAGCAATGCTCTAACGTGTGGTGAGCTGCTGGAGACGAGTTATTCACACTTGGTCTCATCCCACAGACATCATTTGCATGGTAAACAGCGTGGAAACAGTCTTCATTGTCATCATTCAGAGATCTGTCTGGAGGAAGGGTAAGGTTAAAAACATGTCCTTTCCACTACGGCTTCCCCTTTGAATCTGATAAGGGGTGGGTGGCTTGGTTCTGCGTAAGAGAAGTTGACTTATTCCATGCTGCAGGCAAAAGGAGAGTGAACAGAGGAGAGCACAGAGCATGCTATGTGGGGAAAAGCCATCCAAGGCTTGGCCTGGTGCTGGATAGGAGAGAACTAGAAACCAAGCAGGGATTCAGGCTCGAAGCATCAGTGTTTGTCACTGGGAAAAAGCCAATGGGGAAAGAAGTCAGCATCCTTTATCCATGCAAGATCCATGATCCATTATATTGAATATTGGAATAGGGAGTGGGGAACAGGATAGCAATGGATGCACAGGACCTTGTGCTTCCTCCTGCTCTGTAAGCCCTAAATCAATAAACACCACTGCACAGATCAGCATCATCTCACTGGGTCACCATGTTTCGACCCATCCAAGCAGAGTAATGGGATTTATTCACTTGCTGCACCCGCTGCAAACATGTTCCTGCCTCCTCCTCCCTGCCTGAGGAACAGCACACACAAAGCTGCTGCCACAGCCAGTGCCAGGGAGCACACAGGCTTTAAACATTAACCTTCGCATGAGGCCGCAGGCACGGAAGCGGCTCCCAACAGCCTGCTCCACATCCAGGTTTGTCACATCCAGTGCTCACCAATTCATCAAACTCTTGGCTTCCTCTGCAGAGCCAGGCAGCAGCTCTGCTGGATCCACAGGCAGGGAGCATAGTGCTCCAGCCTCAGCACACATCTCCTTTCATAGGATCATGGAATTGCAGAGTGGTTTGGGCTGGAAGGGAGCTCAGCACAGCTCCATTCCGCTTTCGTTCCCTTATGTCAGTTATTGTGTCACCAGCCAGTTACTCTAACAGGAAGGAAGAGGCTTGAAAACCCAACCTGAATGCAGCAGCACATGCAATGAGGTGTTCTGTTAAATCAAGAGCTTTGTGAATGTGAAGAAACTTCCTTGAAACTCGCTCACAGGAATCCTGGAACAGGCTCCCTCCCTGCCCATCCTTCAGCTCTCCACACTGCGTTATCATTGTCTGTGAGGTGCTGTGAAGGGTCCACCACCATTTACCCATTCCTAATGAGAGCTTTAGCCAACAAGAGCTTAACTAGAAACCCTGGTGAACCCTGATGCAATTACCCTTGTAATACTGGGCTGAAAAGCCCCAACCAAACACGACCTGTTAAGAGCACAGATGGTTTGTGCTGGAAAGGACCAGTACCGTGATACATCATTTACACAGTTCTGGCCACTTACGCAACACCACACACAAGGGGCATCAATATTTTAGACACTGAGTGCCAAACTGGTTGTGAGATGCAAGTCAGCAATTTCCTTTTGCCTCTCTACCACAGAAAGCAAATCAGGTGGAGCCCTTTAGCAAAGGGCTGAAGAGTCCAGGTTTAGTACATAATGTATGTGAAACACAAGCTGCGGCAGGAGCAATCCCTGCTCTTTGCCAGCCAGCAGTCACTTGGCTGCCTCTATTGAAAACAATGTCATAATACCAAGTGAGGCTGTATATGTTTATTCATCATCAGTAATTTTTGTACACAAGGCAAATATTAATAGCTGAAAGGCAACACTTTGAGGGTATGTACAGAGCAATGTACAAGCGAGTGTAAGAGGTGTGAAACTATTCAATTTAACCGTCTTATAAAAAAAGGAAGTGATGCTTTTCTCTTCTAAGACCTCCCTTAGAAATAACTTATTGCCAATCTGAACCTAAAGCAAGGAGAAAACCAACAACGAAAAAACCCAATTTACAATAAAAAGTAGTCCCTGGAAAGTTTATCAAAAGTTAAAACATATAAAATTGTAAGCCACAAACATTTATACAAAGCTAATACAAATCTGGGGTTTGTTAAAGATCTATGAGGTTGTTATAAAAGGAGTTTTTACAGAAAGGCTTCACGTCAGGTAAGCTCTCACTGCTACTGGAAGCGCAGGAAAGCGCATTTAAATAGTCTGCAATTCCACTTCTGTTCAAGTACAAGGCAAAGAAATTGCAAAATGGCACTGGATTGCAATGCTGTGTAATTCAAAACCAAACTATGTTACTGGTACCATCAAACAGACCTGTAAAGTTAACTGGGGAACCATTGGGTATGGCATGAAACGTCTGATCCATCTGGAACAGGAACTGTTGGAAATGAACCGTCTGCAACCGTCCTGAAAGAGGAATACCCAGAGGAGTGTTCCGATGGCCAAGGGACACGCTGAACATCCTTGGTTCCAAGGCATTCAGCAGGGAGGTGCTCCCCAACATGGAGCAGACACAGCAGGACCAACCTATCTGGGACTGATCATGAGTATGATGATGAGCCAAGTGTCATGAAGCTTGAAGCACCCACCCGACCTGAGCAGTCTGCTCCAATCACTCTGATGGGCAGGATGTGAAGCTACTTACTAGACAAATGAGTCCCATATACAGCCTTTGAGATCGATGAACCCGCCTGACTTGGTTAAGAGCAGATACTCGAGAAGAAAGCTTTAGTTTTACACAACCTGATGGCTTAAGCTCCCACATAAAATACATTAAAAAAGTAAAACTTTGAAAGCTCTGATGAACAGCCACAGTTTTCAGGTAACAAATCAAACACGCTGCAGCAGGGAACAGTCGCTAAAACACCAATTTCACCTTCAAGTACAGGAAAGCTGTACGAGACAGTGGTATATCTCCATATGGTCAGTGATCACTCCATCAAAGAGAACTAAGGGAGTCTGGGGAAACCTGATTTTCCACCTGCTTTCCCACCTTCACTAAAAGTATGTTCTGACCTTGTACCACAGACTGATTTACATGAGCAGGCTGCACTCTTTACTAGCCAACTGCGATTCATTTCTTTGCTTCGGGATAAAATTGATTCAAAACATCAGTCCTTCAGCTTTTGTACCAAAATGATGTTCTACTATAAACACATAATATTTAGAAACCATTGTGAAAAGAAAGACAAACAATAGTACACCCTGTGCCCTTTCTCAGGTAGCTAATGAAGAGTAAGGCTGAAGATGGAAAAACCAAACACTGATTCAGTTTAGCCAGCATGAACAGAGGAACCACGTAAAGAGATACAGCAAGGTCCATTCCCTCGCCCCCTCTACACAAGTGGCAGTGGGAAACACAAGTGATTTGACTCAATTTCATTAAAATAACTAATTTTTGCCTGAGATTCATATAGTGCTTATCTACCAGGGCCTGCTTTGCCAGAATGGCCCAACACTGCAGGGGCCACGTCGCTATGTTACCAGCCCTGGTGTTCACAGGGCAAGTGATCTAAAAAGCATTAAAACCATTTTATTTGGTGTTGGTTGAGGGGAGAAGCCTGCTGAGTACCCAGTGCCTTGGTGATACTGATACACCCTTTGACTGACATCAGTTTTGAGGATCTTTAGTAAATTAGCAGGTCCCTTGACACAAAATTCATCAATGTTTTACATAAAGAATTTTGTTTAGACAAATTCCTGGTTGTTTTCCTATCATCTGCTATCCAGTTTTAGTCATTTCTGCAGCATCTGGTCTGCCATCCTGCAACACACATACTAGAGACCTCTCCAAATTAATCACTGTAATTAGAGCAGAGAGAAGTCTCTTTTCATAAAGACACTTGTTCAGACAACTGTCAGCAAAGGGGAGAACCAAACCTACTCCTCTTGCTGACTAATGAGGGCATGGACTTGATCAGCTTCTGCTTTCCAACACTGGACTATGAGGCTTATGTATGCAGAGGTTTGGTGTCTGCTCATGTAACATTTATAGCTCAACAGATCATCCTTCTCCAATGAGGGAAATGGAGAACTTCTGGACTCCCATTACATGCTTCTTGTCTAATCCCTTAAATAGTCTCAGCAGCCTTTTTTGACACCTCTAGTTCATCCTCTTGAATTGCTCACATACGACCTGAATACATCAAACCAGAAGTAACCATCACATCCATGTCCAGTAAAGAGGCAAAACCTTAAATATCCCCACCTAAAGATGCTATTAATCCTCCCGACATCAGTGCTGCACCCAGACTTTACACTTACGTTCAGATAATGCACTGACTCCTCCCAAGCTCTTTTCAGAATTCCTTCCTCCCAAAATAGTGCCTTATGGCAGGAATCGCAGACTAATCTATGACTACTCATTGGATGATATAAAAAATAGAGGTCTTTCAAAGCACCTAACTAAATAAAAATACACTATTCCCCTTCTACTGACAGGGGAATGAGGTACAGAGATGTTAATACAACTTACAATCACAGTAAGTAAAGGCTAAGTTCAGAAGACAGGCGGCTTTCCTACATCCTAGCAGGGACACTGCTCCAAGCAGTGAGAACATGATGTCACACCACTTGCCACATGTGCTATGTTAATAAAAATTCATTTAAAGTATTGGCCAGCATCATGATCCACAGGAATTGGTCTGTTCCATAGGGAAAGTGGCCAGCTGAACTGCCTACATGACACTACAGCCTGGGGGAAACCTGCTCTTTAAACACTTTAAGCTGACAAAAGCTTACTCTCCTTTTGCAGGACGTATGCTGGGTAATGTATGAGAATTTCTGGGCAAAAGAAGTATTTTGTATTATTCTTTTAAATCACATGGCAATGGTAACATCCTCGCCCTTAGCCAGCCCCCCCGCCCCCCAAACACAACAAAAACCAACCCTGCATTGGAACTTTTGGTAAGATACTCTTAGTCACAAGCAGTACTCTGGAGTACGCTGTGCAACGTATTGGCTCAAGTACACTTAGGATTGCTAGACCCAATTGGGATGTGTCAGAAAGAACCTCATCAGCTGAAGCACATTCTGCTGTGACACGTTCTTTCTGCACAAGAAAACATTCATCTTCATGGTGTCAGCTACACAAGGCCTCTGCTGGGAACACGGATGCTCACATAAGGCCACTGGAAATACCATAGGACAGAACACAAGGAGGCACTTAGGTTTGCAAGTCCTTCTATCCATCACCACATGCCTACTGCTTAAGATGAGGCACTCTGTAAGTCATGAAGAAAGTAAAGATAAACCAGTGCTATATTAAAGCGCTTCAAGAACAGGGTAAGGTACCTACATGTAGTATGTGGTTAGTGAAGATAAATACAAGTTGAGCTTGCTCCCCCCTTCCCATGTAAGACTCTCAAGAGGACCATATCACAGTGCTCTGTGCTTTGCCATGGCTCCAAGACGTCGGTACAATGCAGTAGAGTGAAACCGTGTACTGTGCCATTCATTAATTCCTCATCGCTGGAATTCTGCCTGCGGTTGTACTTCCTGCCAGGACTGGCCAAAGCTCCCAACCTAAGTATATTTAAACCATCTCCTAGTCAAACCCCATGCAAAGACCAGTACTTAAACAGGAAGGATGTTACACCCGGGAATCCTAGCTTCAAAGAGATGATTCCAGCAAGGGATTTATGGGATTTCTAACCAACAATAGACCTGAGAAATCGTAAGTCAGCTATGGTATCACAGTCTTCATAACAGAGTTAGATGTGAAGAGTTTCTTCCCCCTTAAATTACTGCCACAGTCTAACAATTGCAACAATTTCGCTGAACTTTGGACTTGGAATTCTGAAGGTGGAATGATTTTTTTCCTAGGATAATAATATACATGTTCATAAAAGGTCAGATTTATCACTTTACAGGTACTTAGACATAGATCTGCTATAAAATTACAACTGGAGTCAACTTGAAGCTACACTGGAAGAGATTAAGCCTGAATTTCTGCAGAAATTGGCAATAATGTGTTCAGCAGCAGCTTTTAGCCACATATCGAGAAGTCTGACAGGATCTGGATTTCTCTACTCCTGCTGTAAACTTCCTAGTTAAAAAAAAAAAACCAAAAACAACACACAAAAGTTACTCAAATAAAACTGTCTTTTTGCACATCACTGTAACATAAGCTGCTTGAGGTTGTCGTGAAGGATGGTATCCTTAACGTCACGGAAAACTAGCCGGATGTTTTCTGTGTTAATAGCAGTGGTGAAGTGGTGGTAGAGGGGCTTCTGCTGCTGGTCCCGGCGTTTGGTACGAAAACAATCCACCAGGAATTTCTGGACATCTGTTAAGCAGTGGGGATCCCCCTCATACTCGGGGAAATAGTCTTTGATGCTCACTTTTTTTACTTTTTCCTCAAGCAAGTCCGTCTTGTTTAAGAAGAGGATGATGGAGACGTTGCTGAACACCCGGTTATTGACTATTGTCTCAAAAATGTTCAGGGACTCCGTCAGGCGATTCGTTTGCCGATCCTCCATCAGCACTTGGTCAAACTCACTCGAGGAGACGAGGAAGAGTATGGACGTGACGCTGTCGAAGCACTCGAACCACCGCTTCCGTTCGGACCTTTGGCCGCCTACATCAACCATTTTGAAAGGGACGTTTTTGATTTCAAAGTCGTACTCGTGAATCCCTTTTGTAGGTTTCCGGGCCAGCAGGATGTCCTGCTGTGAGGGAAGGTAATCCTGAAAGAGACATCAAGGACAGTTTGCTGATTAGGGTACAAGGTGCAGGCGTGGTGATCACAACTGAGTTGCCATTGAGAGAGAAGCTGGCAGAGGAACAGCACAAGGTTTTGAATAAACATACACACGAACGCGTATTTATATGCTGACACTGAAGCATTTTGGAAAGATCTAGCATCCAAAGCAGGAAACACACCCCATATTAATCAAACATGGATCCCAGAGAACTGAAGCTTTCCATTTGCCACATGACAAGGATCCATAAACAACCCGCACCATCAGTTCCTCATGCCAGTTTCCCTCATTCTGGATTACTTTCTGCTTCAGTCATCCTCTTCCCACAAAGCTGGGAAACACGCTGGCTGCCAACACTGCAATGCAGCAGTCGGGGTCTAAAGCAGGTTTCTCCAATCTGTAACCACGGGGAGTATCCCATTCTAAGCGTGGGTGCTCCATTCCTCCCATGTTCTCGTGCATACTGCATGACTGCTTCCAGGAAAAAGAACTACTCCACTAAGTCGGTTTTAAGGCAATTATGGCAGAAATGCACAACCTAAGCAACTTTCTCTGCTCTTGCCATGGATCTTTCACATCGTATCGGTCCAAAAAGGCACTTCTATCAGCTATGTGCCACATCTGGGAGCTCAAAACGTAGCCCAAAACATACTATGCAACTGGTAGAATAGGAGAAGAAACTAGCAGCTGAGGAGAGCAGCCTCTTGCCAGTAGGACAGTCTAGGAGCTCACCTTTTCCCCCAGAATTAAACAGGCAGGATAAGTAGGTTTTTCACTGCTTGTTTCAGTGTTACAGGACTGGTCATTATCAACAGATGCAGATGTTAACAGGAGGAGGAATTCTTATTAGTCAGCTTTCGACAGACTGAAATTCAAGACTTGTATAGGGGATTTCTTCACCCCGAGTTACACTTTGGCACATGGTCCAAGGCTTTCTGCTGTCTAAAGAGCACATCTCTAAGAGGCAGCTGGCTGACGCTGAAGTTTAAAGCTTTGTTGTTCACTTGTTATGGAAACTCTTCCTTACCCCTTTCCAGCATTTCTCACAACTTCAGAGTGTGACTTCAGTTCCAGAATTTTAGTCTCCTCTTAGTGAGTGATCTACAATCTTCCTTTGACAGTGCCAGACCTGGACTTTTTACAAGGATGTGTAAGACCTGGGTCCACAAAGCCCAACTGAACTAGTGAGCTGGGGCAGGGGAACAAGCACAGAACTACATGGCTGCTTAAATACTGGTATTCCAAGTGTAAGGCATCTGGGCAAGTTTGATCCACAGCCTTTAAGAAAGTAATGTTAAAACTTAGGGAGCGTAATGTTCCAAAAATTCAGAGATCACTTAGCTGTACGATGTAAGCTCAAAAGTGAAACCAGCTACAGAGACTGCTGTTGTTTGAACTCCTGTGTTTCTTTCCTGGAGCTGCCCATGACTAAGGCACTGATTTTTATCGTGGCAGGAATTACAGAGCAGCTCTGAAGCACAGGCTCCCACCCTGCACATTCTGCTGCTGTACTATTACAGCTATACTATTACACATCCACAGCCAGAACCATCTCAATCTGCAGAGAGCTGAACTGCAAAAGTAGCATCATGGTCTTCCCAAACCAAGCAATGGGCACCTGCAAATCAGTCAAGGGCCCCGATTAAAAGAAGCAGCATTAAAGGGTAATGAGATTTTTCTCTTTGTTAAATTTATCTTTGGTCTTTTCTACCAAAAAACTGTTAGAGAGGAAGAACAATCAGAGAACAGAGCAATGACTGTATCAGATGTCACTGAGCACATGTGAGGGGATTTAAAGGTGACTGTTAACACCTAGGGAAGAGGATGTCACAGGTTCCATCTTTCGGACAGGAATGCAGCATCTTTTGTTATTCAGAAAGTTAGTCTCAAGCTCTCAAAACAAAACCAGAGAGTTTTAGGAAGGCTCAGGAGCGACCGAGATTATTAAAGTAAATAAATAAAATCAATTAATATGAAAGGCAAAGCCATCTATACCTTCAGTACTGAAACAAGAGCACAAAGAAAACTCTTCTGGGAGTTGGCCTGTAATGTTTATCCAGTAAAGCTTTCAAGAACAAGCAGCTTATCCCTAAAATTCCTGACAAATTCCCTCTCAAGTATCATTACTCATTTAAAATTCCTTCCACACTTGGAACCACAAATAAAATCCTTTCAAGTGCTCTCAAGCTCTCCATGCACAGAAGACCTACCATGTTTTATACCAGATAATGGCTGCTCTTATGCACCAGCCTGCAAGTGAGTGCACTGAAGCCAAGTGCTGGGTGTACAGCCTTCATCTGGCTACAGGAGACCAAACAACAACTCCTAAGAAAGCTCCAGCATTTTACTTGTCTTTTGTAATGATAATGATGTTTTCTTCCTCATGCCCAGATCCTTGGGATACCAGCAGCTTGACATTACAGCAATTCTGAATGAGCCCCTTTCTCACTGTAGATCCCATTCTCCCTACTGAAAGACTGCAGCATTAGGAGAGTATTTTCCTTGGATAGAACTGAGTATTATCTAAGTCCTTTCAGTGTTTTGCCACTGTCAGTCAGTACTTTTCCTGCAAGCATCCTAAAGGGCACATTCCTTTTCTACACTCTGCCCTGTCTTTCATGTTGACTGTTGACATCTTAAGGTCCATTCCATTCCATTCTTCACCCTCACCCTTTTTTGGTTTGTTTGGTTGTTTCTGGGGGGTTATTGGGTTTTTTGGTTTATTTTCTGTGCAGCTCTTGCCAAGGATCCACTGATACCGACTCCGAACATGTGCTTTCTTCCTCAAATTCACTACTCTTTTTTCCTCTAAAGGCCTTCTTTTGGTTATGAGGTAGTTCTCTTAACTATCACATCACTGTTTCCATAGTTAGAATGTAAAGCACGAATAAGATGCAGTCACAACATGGGAAGTGATGTGTCTCTATATTTTGGATACATATAGTCTGCGCTGGCAGATGAAACAACAACAAACATGCAGGAATCCAGCTAATCCCAGCCAGCTCCTTGTATTTTGCTGATCTGATTAAATCTGAACATTAAAGTTCTTTTCCCTACTCACTGTTATTATCTGCTCCCGTTGGCCAAGAGGCACATGAATTGCAAGTCTATCTGTTTATAAGCAATTCAGTTGTGTCAGAGAACAGATAAGAACAGTAAAGTACTTACATTAATATATAGTTTGGGGCAATAATCATTAGACAAATCTTGCATATAGGTAAGATTAAACCAGAAGAACCCATCAAATCTTTCACTCTATAACAAAACTGTCCACACAGACCCAACATTTTCTATGACAGCAGATCTTGAAGGATCCCTCTTGAAGGATCCAGTATCTCAACATCATTTGGGCTAGCTTTAAACGGGAAACGCTGTAATTCAGAGCTCAGCATTCCCACAGCAACACCAAACCTACAATAAGTGTGTGTGCATATAAAAATAGAAAAGAAAACACAGTGACTTCAAGTTTCAGGCTTGAATCAAGGAATGGACCAAAGGTTCTAAATAAAGAACGCTGAAAAGAAGATGCAAAAATCTTTACCCAAATGTGCAGGGGCAGAAAAACCAAACCAAAAACCAAAACTCAAGGGGCACTGGGTTCAAAACTCATGAGAAATCCACCATTAGCAGAAAGTTGAGCAGTTCACTAAAGCGAGTCCAGCTCTCCTACTGCTGTGTAACTCAAGACCAAATCAAAACTTGAGGAGTAAGAGCTGGAGCTTTCAAGTGAGGTATCTGGGAAGCACATGGATACTGCAAGGTAATCACCAGTGCTTTAATCAGAAAAAATGACAGTTAAAAATTTAAAATTAACTTTTTCTCCATTAAAAAGAAAAACAGAATTAAGCCTGATGTAACAGGATTCAATTGAAGTGGTTGGGATTCCTTCAGCATTTGTTAGCCATCAGCTGGAAATGACCTTGGAGAAACTGCCTCCCCATGGAGTTCAAGCTGGCATCCCATTTTACAGGCAGTTTTTCCACATGCCATTTCTGCAATGCACAACTAATGAGCATCAGACAACTTCATTATTCAAGCAGTAACCAAGAGTGCTACCCAAAAGGTTCAGCTTTTTCCCCCCAGAGAAAACAGATTTGGTTCTGTTCCAAATGTGTTTATTTTGAAGCAGATGCTACAGGATGGTACCACTGACCCATGCACCAATTTAACTGGGTGTTCCTAACTGGATATGTACAAACAAAAGCACTCATTTCTGCATATCATTTAGTGTTGAAGTGTTACATTAATAGTCTTTTGACTGGACAAGCATTTGTAACTTAGGTTTTGTTTAATTTCTACAGAAGTTTTATTACCAGAAAGTCTCTTGGCCCTTGCATTGCCCTCTGGTTTTGACATGTTGGTGATGAACTGCTGAGATAATGGAACAGTCAAAGTTAAAGCTATTTGAGTAGACACTAATAACATTTCATCTGTTTAAACCCCAGAGATAACAAAGACTGCTTAAAACCCAAGATTGAAAGAAACTCAAAAGACTTACTTGTTCTCCAAGTTTATCCAAGTTGTCCAAGAAATACTTTACAGATTCCCCCTGAAAACAAAGCAAACAGTTAGTTAAATAAGCAGCACACTTGATCCCAAGAGTTTACATTGTGAAGTCCAGTTCATTTACCAACATCCAGACATCAGTGTTTTAAGCTTTAATCACTACTATCTCTCAAGCAGCTCTCCTAAGAACACAAGTAATGTTTTATTTCTAGGTCAGTTAATATTTGAGCTTAAAAGCATAGGTAGGCACATTTGTAATAGTTCTTTCCAGTTTAGAATTGCTAAGTAAATTCTACAGCGTTATCCACAGGGAGCATCAATGAAGGAACCACACCTTCATTAGGAAAAGCTGCGTTCAATTCTTTCAACCTTTTGAGGAGTCTGCACATACAGGCATTCAGTGCAGGATTAATGACTGCAGACGATTTATTTATAACTGCATTGCCATACGATCCGATTCATGCAGGTAAATCCCCTGAGCACTGCCAGTGACCAGCAGAATAGAGGATGAGAAACCACAACTCATGAAGCATTTTACTAAAGGCCAAGCTGGACAAGACCTCCTTCCTCTGGGAATAATGGACAAAGCTCCACACTGCAACACTGCATGATATCACATCTACTATACAGGTGATGTTCTGGATTCAAGCCATTCTTTTCCTTGCAAATAGTAACTGAAGTGTTTAATCCCTCCAGTAACATGGAACTAAAGATTCTCTACTGTAAGCCTGAACTACAGTCAACTCTCCAAAACTCCATCAGGGTGCTGGGATGAAGGAAAAGCCTCTTACAAGGATGCTGCTGAACCAGAGTTCACTTCCAACAGGTAACATACTGACTGAATCTATTGCAAAGGAAGGTAGCACCTTTATAGGATTCTCAGCATCAACACAGCAGCAGAGCCACGCTTCCTTTTGAAAGCTCTTGGTTACCAAGCTGTAACTTATTTACTTTATATTAAATACAGAAAAGAAACCATCTGTGTTTTCATTCTGGGTATAGAAGAGCAAGAATACTGACAGAATTTTCTTGATGAGCAATTCAAGCAGCATCCAGGGCCAGGTGACTACATCTAAGCCAGATGTGTGAATCGGGACAAGAGTTACACCCTGATAATCACTTCCCTTCACTTGAAATAGAACTTATCTATGAAGAATATCAAACCTCAACATTAAACTGTGTCACCTAAGCAGCACTGAAGTACGGTAAGGTAAATAACAGTCCAAAAAGGGTTCTGGCAGATACACAACACAAGGCACGTACCCTTTGCAGGTTTTCCAGGTCCTAAAGTTACCTAACAGCAGCAGACACCTCACCTTCCAGTGTGCAATTTGAACATCAGCTTTTCATTAGGCAAGACTAGGACTCTGGTTGAAACATGCCTTGCGCTTGACACACCTGCAGGGAAAGAGTCCAGCACACTTCTACTACCTTATTTTACCTTCTGTTTAGTTTACCATTACTGATTCTCTCTGGGTGACAAGCTGCAGCACTAACATTAACCAACCATTTCAAGGCCAGTGGCACAGAACAGCAACTCTTGCAGTGACAGCAGTATTCTACACATACATCTTTTTCAGCACTCCAAAATCCATTCTAGCCTCAATCGTCTAGGGGAAGCGTATGAGGAACAGCATTCCCATTCCACAGAAAACAGAAATACACAACCTTAATGCACAAATCCATGAAAGCTTCCCAAGCAGGGGGAACAGGATCAGAATTGAAGCCTTCCAAGTACTAAGACCACTGTCTGCGGCTGAATACAAAATAAAGTTAGGCTCAGGCTTAATTTCTTTTTTAGGTCCTTAGAAGGAGCTGCCAACCCTCCCTCCCCTCAGGACTATGTAAAATCAGGCAGATTTCAGACTCATTTAGTGGAGGTATTTGTTCTACAATACCTGGGCCTCAGAGGCTGCAAGTATGGATGTGTGTGGCTACATGCAGAGATATATTTTAATCTTAGACAACTCTTTTTTATACTGCCTACAGCAATGCCTACTCCCTAAAGAAGCATTAACTCCACACTACTGGAATGCATGAGTTACTACATCTCCTTTCAGTCCCAGGGCTTCCTACTACTGCAATGGATTGAGCAGTTGCAGGAGTAAACCACGGCCTGTAAAGGTCACAAAACACCCCCAGAAACAGCTTCCCAAATGAGGGGATTTCCTGAAAACATGAATGCAAAATACATGGCCCTGCAGCAATTGCAGTGCTCTAGAGCCATACATGAGCAGAAAAGTGAAGCACACCAAGGGGACTGCTTAGTTTCCATGCTGTCAGGTATGGAAGTCAAGGGCAGGCAAGTATGAAGGTGGCCATTCTGAAGCTCATGAGATTAAGCTTTAAAAGCAGTCAGTTATGAGCAGGATACGGTTAGTAAAGCAGTGACATATCAGCTTCCCTCCTCCACATCTGCAGCTCACTCAGTTCTTCCCTTATGAAAATCTATCCAGGCAACTAATGTGACACACCAAGAAAGTGCTGTCACCATGACTCAACTCAGTATTTAAGGATAAAAGTTGTTCAGCCATTGGCTTTTATCAATTTGCATGGCATCAAGAACTTAAAACAGTGCTAAGCCCATCAGCAGTTCTTCCATCACATTCCAGACAGCCCTCCCCTATCATACAGCTACAAGCCAGTGTCTTGACTCCGGTGATTTTCTATCTATCTGGCCTGGACATCTTCAGATCAGCAGGCTCAGCTCTGATAACTACAGCTACTCTTGAGCAGCCAACCATCACAACTAACAGATGGTTATCAGAGTGCACTCCTGCAGAACTGAACAGCTCTGACCCATTTTAAACAAGCTTCAAAAAGGCAGCATGACAAAGCAACCAAGCAAGACTTCAATCCTTTTCCAAAGGGGTGACTCTGTGTGCTGTATGCAGCGTTCAGAAGCCCACTGAAAAAAACACCACACAACAACCAATGAAAGCCTTAATGCCAGCAACTGTTAAAACCAAGTATGAGACTGATCTATTCACAACACCAGCTCCAAAGGCAGCTTCTGTGTTAGGCTACTTTTGCTTGATACTAGATTCAGAACTAGATCTCACTCTGTAAATCAATTACTTGCTATATTTAAATGCTGTATCCAACAGACAGTTGTTGTCTTCTAAAATTTCCCTTGACACAAACTGTAAACCCTCTGGTTTACCCAACATGACTAGAAAACAGAAACCTGGGCTTCCCCATTCTGCCCCACCAACTCCAGTGTGGCTCACCGCGTCCATGTGGCTGCTGTAACAGTCAATCTGCTGCTGTCAAGCCACAAAGGAGCCACAAAAAGGACAAAATCAATAGGAGACTGAGAAACTACAGGATCTGCCATCATCAGAAAGTTCTGTAGTTCTCCATTCATTCCATTGACTTCACACCCATATCCTGTGGGTACATATGACGGAAACTGGAACATTTAGTTAAAGAAATACAGTGATGCGAAAGTCTTAAATTAGTCACAAGTGAACCTTTGGTTTTTCAAATGCAGGTGAACCCTTTGAAGTCATTTTTACAGTTGAGCAGTTGTGAACTGCCAGCTCCTGAAGTGTGGTTGCAAGCTACCAATGCCCTGTTACACTGCAGGAACTGTACCATCGACCCTTCCTTGTCCATTGTCCACCTCCTTCTGCTCAGCTTAAAGCATAGGCCCAAAGATGTGAACAGAAGTGACAAACACCAGCTTCAGCACATCTCTCATGCGTATTGATACACTGCAATAGAGGAAACTTCTTGAACACCCCCAGTACAACAGAATGAATGGTCTACACATTAGTTTCAAAGCTCTTCCAGTGTCAGGTCACTAAGCTTTTGCTTTTTTCATACAGTATTAATATGAATCCTATCAGAACATAAGATTTTAAGCACACACTTTGCGTGCAGAAGATGCCCTTTTTTGTTCAGATAGAGTATTCAGAAACGCATGTAAACCACAGGAAGTTGACTGTTAAATAACTTTATTCATAACTGTCAAGTGTTCCATTTTCAGCAAGGTTTGATTGAGAACAGCCTGTGTGCCTCCTGCAGTCTTATGATCCTTCCTGAGGAAAGCCAACTCATTTCATCCTCAGCACACAAGTTGTGTTTTCTTGTAAACCACTTATTCTTATCAAGGTACCTGATATTACAACAGCTTCCCATACAACACTGCATCCATCTCAACTAGTCTTGCTCATGCCTATACAATGAATTATCTTGAGCTTTGTGAACACTTTCTACAAAGATGGGATTACAGCACATGCTGGACATCTACCTGCAAGACAACAGTGTGTTGCAGCTGTGCTCTGAAGTAACCCTTATCAGTTATCTTTTATAACCACCACTTGGCAAAGATAAAGATTACTGTCTGAAATGTTGCTAGTTAGTCCCTAAAGCAGAGCAACCACTAAAATATTATGGGGGAAGAAAAGGAGGAAAAGAGACGATTACAATACACAACAGATGAACACATCTTTTAAACCCAGGAAGTGGCACCAATTTATTTGGTTTCCATGAAAACAATGTCAGCAATCTAAATATGATTTGTTGAAACCTCAGCATCGCCAAATGGCTCTTTTAGCTGTTCCAGGGCAACACAGCACATTCTTTCCAACAGCAATCACTTCAAAAAATAAAAAAGTGAAAAAGCATCAAATACAGATTCAGTCATCACAAGGTCTAAAGATAGATATGAACAGTCTATCAAACCATCTATATCTGGCTGCAAGTTCACACTGAATGGACAGGACTTAAATATCTGAAAGGATAAATCAGATATTTAAAGAAAACAGGAGATACAACTGAGTAACTCTAGATTAGAATTACAGGAACCACCAAACCTTTTCTCTTCCTGACCCTACCCAAGTTTCTGCTAAAACATAGATTTTTTCATTTTATCTAATTAAAAAAACCCACAAGCACACAAAAAACAATGGCAAAAAAGCTTTTTCAAAAGCCTAGTTTAGAAGAGGAGGTAACTACAATGTTCTTAGGCTGCCAGGTACATGCCTAAACTGACACACAAACCAACCACCCATAACATGGGAAAAGCTGCTTGAAGGAAGAAATATAATGGAGGAATAATCAAAGCCTTAAACGTCTGCATCTTACAGCACCCTAATAATCCTTGTGGAACTCACTTTATTATGTATAGTGTCTTTTGCCTGTTAGAAGCTTAATCCAAAGGCACAAAGTGCTTTAAAACAGCACTGCTGCCAGTGGAAACATTAAGAGACCAGCCTTGAAAGGGCTTAAGCATAGGTAGTGTACATCCAGATCAGGTATTTCAGGATCTCTGAGCTTCTTTCTCTCCAGCTCAACCATCTCAAACATCATTTAGATTTGACCTGCCCATTTTCAAAGGTTGTTCAGCTGGAGAAGAGAATCGTCCAGGGAGACCTTAGAGCAGCTCCCAGTGCCTAAAGGGGCTACAAGAAATCTGGAGAGGGGCTTTAGAGAAGCACCTGTAGGTACAGGACAAGGGGAAATGGCTTTAAACTGAAAGATGGTAAATTTAGATTAGACATTAAGAAGTTGTTCTTCCCTGTGAGGGTGCTGAGGCACTGGCACAGGGTGCCCAGAGAAGCTGTGGCTGCCCCATCCCTGGCAGTGTTCAAGGCCAGGCTGGACAAGGCTTGGAACAACCTGCTCCAGTGGAAGGTGTCCCTGCCCATGGCAAGGGCTGAACTGGATGTGTTTTAAGGTCCCTCCAACCCAAACCACTCTATGCAGAGATTAATTGCTGCTTCTTTATAAGACTGGACAGTTTCAGTTACAGGTTACACCTGCTTCCACAGGAGGACAAAATAATCCTGTTCTCCACCAATACACGTCACAAATGCATCACATCTCATCCCACCTCTGACAGCACCAACTCATTTCCTCTTTTCAGCACTTCCTGTGTGCAGCTCCAGTTGTATTCAACTGTTTTCACAGCAATAAGAACAACATCACGCAGTGTAGAAGTGAAACCTGTCTTGTGTTTGGTCACACACCCTGAATATCTGTCCTAAACCAAGGAAACATTGAAGTCCTGACTCACAGAAGTAATCTTTTGTAAAGCTTCTTGGTAGCAGAGCAGAATTTGTACTGAGAACAGCTGGATCGCATTGGGTGGAAAGTGCTCAACAGCATGAAGCTACAAAAGCACCATGAAATGGAGGAGTCACATTAAGTTTATTTCATGACTGACATTTTTATCTTGCATAATGGCATTAACAAAGAAAGGTGAAGGGTTTTAAGAAGGGGTTTAACCCAATAATATCCCTTTAATCTATTATCCCCTATTTACCATGTAATCCAATTAATCCTCAATTCTCCAGTGTGGATAACAAACTGAGGAAGCTGGAGCACACCAACCTGAGCTCCTGCAGCACAACTGCCTGGCAGCATCCACTGCGGCTGCCAGTGAATGAGGGGGCAAAGGCACACAGCTCAAGCCAGTCTGGATCTCAATACTCCAGATCAGCTCCAGCATCCTGTTTCTCCTTCCTGCACTGACTGCAGGTTTGCATTACCCTTCAAAGGGCCTCAGTCACAGTTCAGACCCAATTTTCTCCAATCAGCGGAACATTTCCATGGTTTCAGACATAACGTGCTATCCCCCTTAACCAAATGAAGACATGATCAGGCACTAAGAACTTAATCCACGTACTGGTGTGCCACAGAGCAAACTGCTCCAGTTTTGAATTACTTGCCTCAGAGGGAAGAAATCCAATTTCGTTTTTCTCAGCTAGGAATCCCTCCCCTCTCCTGAAGGGATGCAACTGCCAGATTCTTAACAAAAACTGCTTAAAGATACAAACATTCGCTACAGCTTTGAGGCACAAAACGGTGTTCTATTAAAGACTGCAGAACTACAATTTCTTCCATGCAAGACACTATTATCATACCTCTATTTCTGAAAGACTACTTGGAAACCAGGCTGTGCCATATTCTATAAACAGCTGAGAGTTTTAAGAAACCCTCTGAGTTGTATGAAGCAATATTCTATGTGGACAGCTCAAGAGTACACCCCAAAGAGACTCCTTCCAAGAACTGAAAGCCTGAGGAGTATCCAGCATTTCCCTGGAGTGTCATTTTTCTTAGGATCACCAAAGCTCCCAAACAGGAAGAAAACTCAAATCTACTGCAGCCCCTTCTAGAGATCAGAGCCAGATTAAGAAATGTAGTAAATGGGACACAACCCATGAGGAACCAGAATGTCTAATGAAGATGCTTCTGTTGGCAAGAACCTGAACATAAATTAATCCATGAAAGCAAATTAAGATACACTTTCCACAGGATCAGGTGAACTTTCTTCCTTCAAAGTTCTTTTTACTGTCTCCTTCAGGAAGTATCTACAACCCAAACTCGCCTTCCAGAAAGGTGACTTTAGGAAAGACACTGATACTTAACAAAAGATTGTCAGATTTCATTGATGAACCAAACCTCCCAAGTCACAGCACACAGACAGATCTAGAAGCTGTATGAAAACATGCACTGACCCAGAAGAAACAGCCACCTCCCAATTACTATTTACACTCTGGGAAGCATCTAGCTAAACTTCAAATGTTTTACACACAAAGCAGACTGGAACCAGACCGTAAACATTTGCTCTTCTTTCAGTGCACTGACCCACTGGCTCCATGACTTCATGTGTTTGCAACTCAAACTGCATTTAACCTAACACTGAAGCAGCAGTGAGTCTGCAAATCTGCCATCCATTATCTGGAGCTTCACTTGCTTCCAAGTTGTATGAGATCAGCAAAGGCTCCTCAAAACATGACAAATATTCAGCCTGTGGAAAGATATCAGCACTAAAAGTGGTCACATTGAACTTTAAGGTTCATTGAAAAGCCCATTACATAAACTGTAAACTAAATCACAACCTTTGAAAAGCACAACCCTGAACTAGACACCAGGGCAGGCACTGAAGTATCCCTCGGGCTCAGTTTTAAAGTACATTTGGTTCGTATTTCAGCCTCAGGAGAAACCCAGATGACCAAATGCTTTTAGTTCCTTCCTCTGCCTCTATTATAGCATCCATTTCGATTACATTCTGGTATTTCTGTTTGCAAATGATGACATACAAATACACGAGCTCTTGTTACCAGCTATCTGACAAGATTCAGTGGTAATTTACTAGGTCTTGTGAAAGATCCATCCTTAAATGAATGTCAATGTATTTAAAGATCAGTAAAAGCTGTGCCTAAAGCACTTGAGCAGTGAAGACAGTTCAAGGCCCCAATACCATCCACATGTAAAATTCCAGGAGATCACCCTACACCAAGGGTTTTTTGGTTTTGTGTTTTGTTTTGTTTTTTTTCACACCCTATTCTGTGTAGATCTTTTGAATTACAGAAGGCATTAGTGCACTGTGTTTCCTCTCCTGGAAATTCTGCATCCTCTTTACTTGGTCACCAGTGGGTGACCAAATACCATCATGTGCCCAGCAAGCTCATGGGTGATGACACATGTCTGTATCTCTCATCTATAAAAAGAATTTAAGGGTCTTTTAAGTTCCTTGGTTAAGTCACAGAAAAGGAGCCCAATATTCCACTTATTTTAACTGAGGAGACTGTGGAGTACAGGGAAAACATTGAAGGTGTGAATGACCATGACAGAGAAGTGTGCAACAAAATGCAGTGAATTAAGTGCTGTAAAAGTCAGCTCAGTGCTTATAATAGTCCAAAACTTCTCTCCTCTTACACAGTTGAAGTTGTCAGTTAGTGTGATGATAAAGAATTCAGAGTGGGTTTTATAATCAAAATTCCTCAACTTTCCCAGGTGCATTACCTGCTGTTTCTTGTTAATGCAGACATGCAAGTGGGGAAGATACTGAAAACAATTTAGGACCTTCTTTAGCTTCTGGCTTAATCTTCAACATTTTCTTTATGCACCTTTTAAATTTGACCCTTCAAACTACTTTGGCTGTAGAGTAGAAGGGTTATTCAGAGATTTTCATCTGGATTAAATGCATTTATTGTTTGAGTCTGACAATTTAACTAACATTGTATTCTATGACCTATTTATTTAACTTTAAGACATAAAGAAAGGCTTCATATTCCAGAACAAGATACCATTTGGTCTGAGCTAGACTCCATCAGCACCGTGATCCAGCTCGCTGTTGCGCACAGGACAGGCTCTGCACCTTCAGAGCTTCTCAACTGATTTGTAGTAAATTTAGATAACTTCAAAAAAATCAAGTGCCAGTAGCCAAAATGCTGTCATAGAGATTATCTTGCCTTCTGTGTGAAACACTACTACTTTACTGCTTTTCTTACGTAGTAAGGTCAGCTGCACTTATGTTTTCCCACATTTTCTGAAGCAACTTCCCCAGCTACCACAACCTGAAGTTTCCTTCCACTTCGCTAGTTCTGCATGAGAGGTACAGCATGAACTCAGAACATATAAATAGTATACAGCATTAACTCATAAATACAGCCAAAAGAGTCATCCAAATACAACCCGAGTGTTATACATGCTCAGTGAGAGCAGACTTAACTGGCCTCTAAGGCTGAAGTCTAGTTAGAGTAAACTCGAATTAGGGAGCAGCAGCACAACGCTGCCCCTGGCATCACACCTTAATCCTAAAGGATCCCAAATTTACATATGAAAAAGATGGCTCCATATTCTTTGCCTCGGGTGCACAATACATAGATGGCAGATCAGGGCTGCATTCATACCACATGTTTTGCCAGCACAGAGGTTTGCTGACAGCTATGAATACTGCCACTTTGTAGTGTAGATTGGGCTTACATTAATAAGTCATTTCTCAATGGACAGAGAATGGCGCAGCCGTTGCTATGTTTAAATCCTGTGAAGCAATGTAATGAGACAGCTCCACAGGTACTAACATGTAAGACCTTGCAGGTTAGCAGCCAGCAAGGAAATGGGCTCTGAACTAATGTACCACGGTCTCATGTTACTCTGTAAGCAGCAGAAGCAGCAAAAGCTCATCTAACGTGTTTAAAAGAATGTACTGAGAAGAGGCTCACACATTCAAGACACGTGAAAGTCCCTTCCTCTGAAGGGTTCAGGTTGTTGGCATGCACAGTGTATCCAGAAGGGCACAACGGATTCTACCTTTATTTAAGCAAGGCTGAGGAATGCAAATTTTTGCAAGTAGGTCACCTTTCAGTCTTCTGCAACCAAATGTTTAGGGAACTAAGGCACGTGATTATCAACACGACAGAGCTTGTCAAGACAGAGTACGTATAAGAACACGTGGCTCTGCTCCCACACTGTATTGTGAAACTGCATTTTTAAAGTAGCAGAGACTGAAGCAGAAATCCTAATCCCAATCTGGAAAATGATAAAGAAATGCCACTTAAATCAGTGTAAAAGTTCACTTGTTCAGCTCAGTGTTGCAGTCAATTCCCAATACCAAAGCACCAGTACACACATGGAACAGTTTCTGGCCACAAACCTGAGTAAGGAAACTCAAGCCTCCTCATTGTTGGACTCTTGTGTTAAGCCCATGCAGAGCCTTATTAAGGCAAACTCAAAACCAGCATTACCTTGTCACTGGGGCAGGAAAACTCTCAAGAACTCCGAGTCTTTTCTGAAGATTTAAATGACTCATTTTTAAGTATAAAATTGTAAAGCACTTTTCTGTCCATAGAATCTTTGATAAATCTTTTTCAGATGAAGACCAAAAGTGGCTCTAACCTTTCCAAGGGTTGAAGGAGTCATGCTTACTGTACACACACCATCCTGTGATGTGATGTTTGGTGATCTATTGTCCGGGGAAAGAGGGGAAAATAGTTTGTATTTCAACACAAAGCTGCAGCTTTGTTTTCCCCACAGAATTCTGAGCAATATTCAGTGTAATTATAACATTATACTTAAATTAACTCTAAATTATATGATTACGTGCCCAAATAGCCAATCCACATGTTTACAGAAGCACCACCTCCACACTTCACCCAGAAAGAGATGGGAGCAACCCAATCCCAGATCCAAGAGGGGATCAGGGGAAGGAGAAAGACATCGCCACCCCCCAACTTCAGGGTGTGGAGAGGTTGCAGAGGATGAATACTGGGAGGAGTTATCAGAACATTACAGAAGGCACAGGGTGTTGAAAAGCTTCTGAAATTCAGTGTCACAAATACACTGTAGATGCTTCTAATGAATGACAGATGCTGTTTTTCCAGGTTCACACTTGTGACTTCAGAGAGATGCTGAAGTACTGACCATGAGATGGGCATCCATCTTGAGAACGAGCTCATATCTGGGAACCTGGTCTGGCTTCAAACACAACTGGCCTCACCATGATCACTATAATCAAGCACATTTCAAGGATGTGCTGCCTACACACCTGAAAGAATGGTAAGTTTTGCTAACATTCTGCAGTGACCGTTTGGGGACTCATTTCGAGTAGACCCAGTATAATGTTCTCGTGTGTACAACAGCCCCACCAATATGCAGAGACAGAACCCAGAAAAGCCCCACCAGGACAAGATAAAAGTTAGTTCAACTGAACAACACTCTTCTAAAATACTGCAACAGGAAAATGCTGCAGGGAAGCTGCAGCAAAACTAGCAGCATAACTTTGAGCTGAACACGCCTTTTCCTGTCTCCTATAATCTGATCTAGCACTTGCAGACATATCACAGAAGTAAACATGATCCAGAGGTAAATGCACATCCATGTCTGCAGTTCTGTGCACTTCAGGTTCATGGCAAACATCCAAACCCACCCTAAAGTTTTCTTTTAACAAGAACAAACCTTTAACACGTTCAAAGCTTATCGTGCAGCTGAGCTACTCAGCTCTCATCCCACTTTTCCACCGTCAGAGAATGAGAAGAATCCTGGAGACTACTTCAGAACGCTCCTCTGGGCACAACTCTCATAGCAAATGTGAGTTCACAGCACCTGCTGAAGTGAGAGGCAGTACAGCAGTGTACAACCGTACTCTATTCAGAATTGCTTTCCTCAGTGTTACCAGATAGGCAGCACCAGCACCAGCCACTCCTCAGCTGCCAGCATCTCAGAGCAAGTCCCAGTGAGAACAGCAAACCTTTCCAACCACAGAACTGAACAGCTCACGAGCGTAAATACAAAGGCGAGGAAATACCTTGTTAAATCACTTTGCATGTTGTAGAATTGAGTGCATTTTATCCAAGTAATTTCAGGAGATCTTAACTGGACATCAACTGGCAAGGAGAAATCTGCAATGTTCATTAAAAGTCAGAGAGCTTCAGGCTGATTCAGACTAACTCTGTAACTAATCCACAGACATCGACCAGAGGCTGTAGCAGAAATAAGCTCAGTGCATGAAGGACAGAAAGCCTGAAGTAGACCAGGATATAAAGCTACAGGAACTGACTAAGCTACAGAGCCAAAAGAGTCTTTAGTTAACTGTGTTAGTGGAACTGTCACCTGAATGACTTCAGTTTGTAATAAAATTTGAGGGATTATAATATTAACCACCTGAGAAGTACTGAAGTGGCACACATGCACTAAGCTGTAATTAGTTTCAAAGCACTACATAAGTGACCTCATGAATTCTCATAAATACTGCTGTTAGTGGCCAGAAGGCCCCTATTTTTATACCAAGGAAAATAAATCATATTGACTATCCTCATGACCACTTACATTAACAAAATGAGGAAGGACACTCCAGCAAACAAGGCATGGAAATGCTGATTTCTAATTCCATTAGCACATAACCAAGTTCTGCTTTTCCCCCTCTCATGCTACTATAAAAAGACCACATTGTTTCTTCAGGGTCCTAGCATCATCTCTGGCATTACAAATGAAAGATGATGGAGAAGGAAAACAACATGAACAGCTCAATGACTTCTCACAAACGTGCACAGATCTTGCCATTATCTCTTTTCATGACATTTGTTGTCCTAAGCAGTTGAACTGGAAGTAGAAAACAGTTTTATTCCCTGTCTGCAATGCTAACAACTTTCAGTCCTGGATCCTTTCTTCAAGAGTCAGCGCTCAACCCGAGAGCACTGTCTGTGTCTCCTCCAACTTCTCCCTGTCCTGCCTCCTGACTTGGAGGTACACCCATCACTCCCTCCTTCACTATTTGCATCTCCCTTCCACAGTACATCACATATCTAAACTCTCTGAACACTCTTTTTCAAAGCCTGCCAGCAGGTATGGCAAAAATCCATACTGCTTCCAGGAGTCTTCCACCTTTCTGCTGCCCACACGGAGCTCTGTCATAGCTTCAGCTGGGATAAAACCCCAGACTTCATGCTTGGCCAGCACTGCTCAAGCTGCTGCACTCAATACAGCAACATCATTCAGCTGCTTCCTTTTCTTCATGTTTATAGCTTGGCATAAATATCTCAGGCCGAGATTTTTAAAGGATTTAGGGAATAGTGCAATATAAGTATAAATAAAGCAGTTACCTTACTTTCAAAATTAGCATTAGGATAGTTGTCAACTATTTAGAGCACTTAAAAAAATACTCTGGAGTCCTGCCTAAAACATAACAAGATCCATACACGATCCAGGACATTATGCAGATTTAGGGATTTCCAAAAGAAAGCAATAGGGTTTTTTTTCTGCCTGAAGCACAACACATTCTTCAAATCCTACTCAAAGTGAAACTCTACACAAGCTTCAGTTATGGAAAGAACCTTCTTCTCAGACTCAGGACGATGGAATGGCAATAGGTCCCTTCACTGCTTCCCCTGCAGTCACCAGCCATGCTTAGTAGAGGCAAGTTTATTTAACAGCTTTTAAACCAGATCACTCCAGCACAGCAACTGTGTCACTAAGTCACATTTGCACCAGCAGCAGAGCAATCACCTTTTTATGATCACCTTGAAGGTGAAACGCAAGGAGCAACAGGTCTCCTTAGAAACACATTACATAGCTGAGCTCACGGGGCAGGTGACAGGCACCTGCCCATCCTTCAATCTCTACAAGATGTTCCATGATCAGAGCAATACATATTTACACAACCTATTTTAGCCAGAGCACAATTACACAACCATTCATAATAGCTCAACAGGAGACATCACCAGCTATTGTTCAGATTCACGCTAACACAAAGGTTATTTTTAAGACATAAAAAACACAAAAGCCACTTAGATTCAAGAGACCTACTAGAACAAATTTGATCTATTTTAAGGTTCTCCACCCCTACAAACCCCTGTGCCACTGGCATTTACTACACAAGTCTGTGAATTAACAAACAGCAAATTTAACTCAAATTCTTCACTTCCTTTTGCAGCATTTGCCTGGAAATGGAGCAAAGGGACTTCAGCTGTCACAGGGAGTTAAAGCTCCAGCTCAAAATTGAGACATGTTTCTCCTTCCTTTCCACCACCACTATAGAGCTGCATACTCCATCTCAACCCCACTATTAACCGCTATATCCCATCTTCAGTTGAGAACCTGAATATAACAAAAATTTCATTACATGAGCATGAACACAGACATTCAAAATTAAACAGGAAGTATATGGAGGGAATGTTTGCTAGATTGCTCAAACTGGAATAGAGAAGGGAGTGGTTTTTAAATTCTTCTCATTAACCCATGCATATCTTTTCTTAAAAATCACATTACTCTTAAGTCTTCCTTCACTGCAAACCATGTTTTGTGTTGTTTTTTAAGTCGATGCACTAGTTCACAAAGGAAACAATCGTACAGTAAAAACACTACAGACATACAAGCTTTGTTACAGAACATAAAAGCCCTCCAGACCTCTGCTTTCTCACATACGAAATGAGGACAATTATGTCAGAAGCTCTTTATTCTTGTTCTGTAAAAAAAGGGTAGGGAAGGAACTAAATGCATCTGTTTGCAATACTGCAGCATAACAGTGTACTATTCCAAAAGGCTTTAGATCCATGAGGAGGCCACTTGAGCTGTGTTGTATTCACTCACAAGAATCGTACACACTCAATTCCAAATACAAACACTGAACTTACCAGCTGGAACTCCCTGCGCCGGTCGTATGCGTGCTGGATGCCACTGTCAGCCCATAGGGCTCGGATGGCTGGCAGGTACTGCAGGAACACTGCTGTCTCCACCATGCCCTGCACCACTGAAACCGAGCGGGTGTCAAACGCCATCATCGTGTCTCCGTTACTCTGGTTCGCAGGATCACCCCAGGGGATATGAAGTTTCTCTCTGGCATCCACAAGGACTCTCACACCTTTAATAGGATGAAAGAGCGTTGCAATTAGTTTCTCAGCATCTACTGTTTCAGTAGCCTACAAACCTGCAGAGATTCAGACAATGCCCTTACTCTGTACAGTCAAAGCTCAGTGGGACTCTCCACCCAGGAGGAAATCACGAAGTTTCTGAACAACTGACTCCAAGCACTATGCTTTCAGGTAATATCAAACCTCAGATACTTACTATCCGAAAAACAGGGCCATAGCCAACAGTATAATACCCACAGCACAAGTTTAACCCTTGAGAAAGTGCTGGTTTTAATTACTAAGCCCCCAGTCTGTGCTACCAAACACTTCTGCCTGGCACGAAACAACTCAAAGTATATTTAAAAGCTTATTTCAGAATATGTCAACCCATCTGACTGTGTATTTCAAGGTTCCCTATCTCTGTATTCTTATGAGCACGGTATCTAGTTATCTCAACCTGTAGACGGTTATCGCTGCCTTTAATATTTACAGAGATATGAACACAATATTTACTAAATCATTGAACTCTCTAAAAGATTTTTTTCCTGCTTACATGCAAAAGGAGTTGTATCATTGAAAGACTTCCCTGCACTTGTTTTGTTGCTGTTTTGGCAGATATTCCCTATGAGAAACACAGTATTTTAAACTTCTCTTATAAAGGACTTTAAAAAAGAAAATACCATAAAGAATAAGCAACTGTAGAGGCATGGGGAGAGTGTAAGGAAATTAAGGTGCAGTAACAAGTGACTGTATAACAACACACTTGTTTAATACCAAAGTGTTTTTCCAAGCTTCTTTTCCTTGACATGACTTTTCCATCTGTCAAACGCAGTGACTGCAGGAAAGCAGCCTTCAAAAGAGAGCTGTAGTTCCTAAGTGTATACTTCCACAGAGTAGGAAGCACCTTATTTTGCTAACAATCTGTAACCTGGTCAACACAGGTTGCTCGTGATTCCTACTGCCTTGCTATTTATAGCTTCCCCAGGCTTGGTCTGCAACCAGCTTTGTAAACCAACCGTCTTTAAGAATCACTGGATCTCAGCCCCCTTCACGAGCAGGGCTGAGGATCTGACATTGCTTTGCTGTTTCAAGAAACTCAGTTGAAACTTTGCCCAACTATTACACAGTCCAAACTGATAAACTGATGAGCGATTTCGACGAGAATAATAAGGTAAATGTGGCCGATTCAATACGGATGACAGCAGTAAAATGAAGAGCCCGCTCCTAAACCATGCATGGAGGTTTCAGCGATGCATTTATGACCCTTGGTGCAGGTTTAATCGTGGTTTCCAACACGATGGCAGCTTTCTTCCACTGCAGCGAAACGCTTCCTCCTGGAGCGCAGGACGCGTCCCATCCTCCGGCACTTTCAGGTGCATCTCGCCCCCATCCATTACCGCTCATCACCGCGATCGCGTTACCAGGAAATGGCACCGCTTGGGACCTCCCGGGCTCAAACCGCTGCTCCCGCCTGGGGGCCGCGCCCGGGCCGCCGCCTCTCCCCCCCCCTACACCAGGGCCGGGTGACAACCCGCGGAGGGCGGCTGCCCCCCAAACGGTGCCACCGGCAGCGCGGGGCCGCTCCTCCTCCATGAGGGAAAGGCCGAAACGAAACCACCGACCGAGCGGGAGGAGGCAGCGACCCACCGGGCTGAGGGAGACGAGGCCGCCCCCCCCAAACCCCGGCCGGGCCTGGAGCTTCCCGGGGCTGCCCCTTCGCCTCTCACCCACCTTTAATCACGTTGCTGTAGATGGTGGCTCGGAACTCCTCCCGGGCCGCCCGGTCCCAGTCCTGCCCATGGATGATCCTCATCTGCTTGAGGAAAGTAGACTTGCCGCTCTCACCCGCTCCCAGCAGCAGGATCTTGACGAGGCGCTTCACGTAGGTCTTCTCGCGGTTGAGGCACTTGTCGATCTCCTTGGACTTGCGCTGCTGCTCGGCCTCGCCGCTGGTGAGCAGGCAGCCGGGAAAGCAGCCCGACAGCACGGAGCGCGACGGCAGGAAGTCCGCCATCTTAGCGAGCACTGCCAGCGAGGGCAGCGCCCGCTCCGCCGCCCCGCGCATGCGTGACAGCGCCGCGTTCCCGCCCTTGCGCAGGCCCCGCCCACTGAGGAAATGGCGGGAGCGGGAGGTGGTTGTGGCCGTTCCGGCCGCGGTCGGTGTCGGGGTCTCTTTAACGTCCGCAGCCAGTGCTTAATGTGCGGTCACTGAGGGGAAACTGACCCCGTTATGGTGGGTCCTGTGCTCTGTAGGGGTGCTGACAGGCGGGAAGCGCGGGGAAGGGGAGCCGTCGGTCGTGGGGGGCAGGATGGAGCTTGCCAGCTAAGCAGTTTTCTGTTCCCGGTGCGAGCAGTTTGGTTAGGAACGCGTTGAGCCGCTCGGCACGGACTTCCTCTTTGCTGCTCCGAGCTGTGCAGGGCTGCAGGCTGGACAAACAGCGGGTCTGGGCCTTGGATGGGGGCTGTGTACAGGGTGAGGCACAGTGCAGTTTCCTATCCAAGTTAAATGAAGCAAAGACAGTATTTTCAAGTCCTTAATAATAGAGACAGGTGTCTCTTAGGGCTACCTGTGCTGCCTTCCAAGGAGGCTTCCATCTCTCCTTGGTCTCCTGCTGGTTTTGTCCTTTTCCCTTCTCTTTCCGCTCCTTTCGCTGCCTGGTGTCTCTGCTAACACCTCCCTTTGGTCTCTCCCTCCAGCTGCCCTGTGCAAACATCATGTTGCAGTCTGCTTCCTGCTGTCCCTGTCAGCACATGATGGTCATGTCACGTATCCAGCTGCCCACATCACCCAAGGGTTCGGTAGTCACTGGCTTCCTCTCCCCTGCGTGCTACAGATCGGGAATCATAGAATCACAGAATGGTTGGCAAGGACCTTAAGATCATCCAGTTCCACCCCCTGCCATGGGCAGGGACACCTCCCACTAAACCATGTCAGCCAATACTTCATCCTACTTGGCCTTGGGATGGAGCATTCACAACTTCCTTGGGCAACCCATTCCCGTGCCTCACCACCCTTACAGTAAAGAACTTCCTCCTTACATCCAATCTAAGCTTCCCCTGTTCAAGGGTTGTTCCTGCACTGAGGATGATTCTGTTCCCTGGAGAGGACACTGCCGTGGGCTCAGCGTCCTCCAGCTCAGCAGGGGAAGCTGAATTGCTCCGTCCTGGCTCAGGTGTTACCCAGCTGCATCCTCTGCCCCAGCAGCCAGGCTTCATCTCTAAGGCAGGGTGCATAAGGTCTCTCTCTGTTTTGCTTTCTTCCTTCCTCTTTGCCACTTCTTCCCTTGGCTTTCCTGTCCCTGGAAAGTCCAGGAGTGACGGGAAGCAAATGCTGCCCATTGCTACTCACAGCTCTTCCCGTGGGGCTGCTAAGGAAGGTTCTTACTTTGAGTGCTTGTGCCCTACCAGACATGACAGTGGGCTCTGGAGTTACTGCTTTAACTGCCTTGCTGAGGGACCTGGGATTCAGTCATGTCTCTCTCTGTGCCACACTTTGCACTATATATATATATAGTTTATTATAGTTATGTTATATATAGTTAATATATATATGGCAGTTTACCTAACTGCTTTGAAATCTTCCTGGAAGGAACTGCATACGGAAATGCAGCCCCTGCTCACCATGCTTGCAGTACCATTCTCATTGCTTCACTTACGCTACTCCTTCCTTCCCCTCAGGGTTGTCCCCAGTTTCCTTAGATAGAAAGGTAGTTTACTCACCACGCGCCTTTTGTGTTGCATGATTCAACTTCTGGTGTGTGAAAAAGGGGCAACCACGTAGGAAATGTGATCTTTACAGACAGGAGGGGATTCCCTCTGCAGTGCTTCCTACAAGAGAAACTGATAAGAATTCTGAGTGAGCACAGCTCACAGGGGCTTCACCAGGAGAGCGGAGGGACAAAATTCAGCTGCCACAGGGTGCCCAGAGAAGCTGTGGCTGCCCCATCCCTGGCAGTGTTCAAGGCCAGGTTGGACACAGGGGCTTTGAGCAAGCTGCTCTAATGGAAGGTGTCCCTGCCTGTGGCAGGGGTTGGAGCTGGATGAGCTTTAAGGTCCCTTCCAACACAAACCAGGCTGGGATTCTATGATTATCTGGGTGTAGAAAGGCCAGAACTAACTTGTGGAGCCAAAAATCAGCAGGGACTTTGCACAGCTCTGCTGGTGCTCTCTCCATTCTCCCCGCAGATAGTCCCTTACTGTCTTGATGGACAAATTCACACATCGATTAGCCAGACTCTGTCAGGGGCTGGAGAAGCATTTCCTTTCCACAAGTGTGGGTTTGTGATTAGAGCCCAGGGGTGTCTGCCCTTTACAAGCCTCTATAATCTGATTTAAACACCTCGTGCTTCACATGGCAGATCTGCTGTAGAGCATTAACTGCTGGGATGTTTCCCCTGGGCAGCAGGTGAAATGTTCATTTCTGATCCTATGTTCAGTGCTTTGGGTCATTTGCAGATGTTAAGCTGAATTTACATTGGAGATCTTCTGCAGCAGACACGGAGCAGCTTGGCGATGGAGAGAGAATTACCCATGGGCTTTATTTTAGCTTGTCTGAGAAGACTAGAAATGGAAAAAAAACCTCACCTTCATCTCCAGGGGGTGTCCATAGGGATCTGCAGGATTTAAAAGCACTGGGAGCTTTGGAGCTCAGCAGGGTTGAAGAGCTCACACCTCAGCTTGAGCTCTGCAGAGCTACTTCCTCTGGGTGTCCTGCAAGGAAATGTTCTTTCTGAACGTTTGCAAATGTTTCTATCTGGTAAGATGCCTCTATTCCTCAGTGGAGCTTTCAAAGTCAGTATTTTGGGATGAAATGACCATTTTTATTCCTTTAAGTACATGGGGCACATGCAGTTGTTGGTGATTGAGCCTTTCCTTAGGTCAGCACCTCACCTGAAGGACTTCTGAGTCCTTCCACCCCAGGACAGCGAAGGACAAGAGCTGCTCAGAGGAACCAGTGTAGTTTATAACAAGTTCTCCCAGTTTCCCTCCCAAGCCAAGGAACTGAGCTACATTTTTCTGTGTGCTGTTTACCCTGGTATGTCCAAAAGAATTACCTGTATAGAGATCCCATTCTCCTGCCAGTGTCTGTCTCTCCTAGAGATGAAAGCACTTGTGTTAGCTATCATCACTAAAAAGCTTGTGTGCCTTCACTGTCCTTTTATTCCCTTCCTCTGACTCCACTCTGAATTCCCTCTCTCCAGCTCTTTGCCTCCAGCACTGTCCATGTACCGGAGTTTGTCACCTTTGCTGTTTCAGAGAGCCACTGGGATATGAGCTGGGTTCAAAGAACCAAACAGCACCTTAGCACTTGAACTAGGAGACAATTCTGCTCCTTTTGGCTGCCAGCTGATGCCTTGAAGCATGAGATATGATGGCTTTGATGCTAACATGTGGCACGACAGAGGTTACTTGCAATATTTAACTCATGGAGCAAAGAAGGGTGGAAAAACTGTGGCAGTGTCTGATGCAGCAGCTGCTGTGACTCACGGGGGGATTCCACATGGGAATGACTGAGCAGACACAGGAGGAAGGCCTTGCAGAGCACTGCCTTGAACAGAGGGATGAAAGAGCAGAGAAAAAGATGAAACACTTCCACAAGGGCAACAAAGCGACTGGGAAAGCAGCTCGTGCCTTCAGGGTATTCCTGTGAATGGAAAGAGTGCTCTGCTCCATGTGCTTTGCTCAAGCATGCAAACCACGTGGGACATCAGAGCAGTCACAAACACCATGGTGGGAGGCACTGCCCTGAGAAATGGCTACATGTGGGTTTGGGAAGTGTGGGTGACCTGGAAACACGGATGTGTGTGATGGTGTCAGGTGGGATCTGCTCATGGAGAGTGCGGCACGAGTGCCTGCTCACTGCATGAACACGTGGCACTCTGTGCACCCCGGGGTGTGAGCACACACTGTGTGCTCCCTGTGCAGGGAGGTACACACACACCGTGGGTAGGTGCGTGGTGTGCAGAAGGCAGCGTGCCCACATGGCATTCCCAGGAATGCCCCCTACAAATCCTGGCACAGTTATGCTCTGTGAGTGAGGACCCAGCACTCTTCTTGCTGTGCTGTGCTGTGCTGGCAGGCTGAGCACTGTGCTGCAGAAGGAAATCCCACCATTTTCCGAAGAAACCAGGAAAAGGGAGCTTTTGGTTCCCAGTGCTGCTATGGAGGTGAGACAGCCCCGTTGTGGGGAAGCACTCTAGTCCCGTGCTCTGCCTCTGGTCACTGTGAGTCACAACTTCCCACTGTGGGATGTCACAACTTCTCACATGGCTCTGCCATGGTACCAGCTCCCCAGAGCCACCTGTCTGGCTCCTGCGCCCACTGCCGCCCCAAGCAGCATGCACGGAGTAGATGTTGCAGCACTGCTGAGTCCCAGCCACCGGGACTTGGGCACCGTGGGCCTTGAGGGCCCCAGCTCCGACCAGGAGCGCTTTAGGGAGGATTCTCCCCTCTCCAGGGGAACGAGTGCCTGCTCCTGCCTACCACCACCTTTTGTAAGGGCCGTATCCAGTGTCACTAGTAAGGCTGGCTCACCCGCGTAGCTGCAGGCTCCCAGCACCTTCCAGAGCGACTTTACAGCTCCATCAGCCCCGTCACCGGCTCCTCACCTCGGTTCCCATTCCAATTCCCAGTCCCCTCCTGCCCCGCCTGCCCTGGCCCCGCCCCAGGCCCCGCCCCTGGCCCCGCCCCAGGCCCCGCCCCAGGCCCCGCCCCTCCGAGCGGGCTCCCCCTAGCGCCCAGATCGCCTCCCGCTCCGCCCTACGCCTTCATGCAAATGAGCGTGTGGCGGCGGGTGCTGATTGGCTGCAGCGCGCAGCGTTGGCACCGCCCCTGACCGGGGGAGCCGACGGTGGCGGGTGGCGGGTGTCCGCAGGCAGGTGAACCTGACCGGGGCCGCCGTTGCCCGGGCCCGCTCCGGCGCCATGACCGTCACCCGGCTGGACCAGGGGCAGCGCCACCGGCCGAGGATGGCCTTCCTGAAAAAGGTGAGGGCTGGGCAGCACCTCGGGGGCTGCATCCGGGCGGGGCCATGCGGTGCCCGCTGCTCCGGGCCGCGGAGACCCGGTGTTCACAGCGCCCCGCCTGGGCACGGCTCCCCGCGGCCCCGGTGGATGTGCGAGGGGACAGCACCGGCCCCGGGGCTCTGAGGACACGACCTGTTGCAGAGCCCTGTGGCTCCGGGGTTCAGGCCGGGGTCTGGGGGGCAAGGTGTGAACTGGAGGAAATAAACCCGTAATTTTTGTGGCTTAGCCTCGGCTGAGTTATTCTCCTGATACATTTCCTCCTTCTCCCATCCTTTTCCCCCTCTCCCAAAGACCCTCAAAACTGCATTATTTCCCAGGGGAAACCCCATCATCTGCAACGCAGGGCCCCTCGGCTTGGTCCAGCATTCCCGAGGCTTGCAGCTGATGTGCATCCGCTTTTTGGGCTGTATCATGGCCAAATCATTTCCCACTTTTTCAGAAGCACTGGAAGGAGTGGGCTGGTGTTTGCCCACGCTCTGGGCTCGGGTGTGTAATTTGTAAAGCAGTTGGTGTTTTTCCATAGGGTTCATTCAAAAGCGAAGCCAGTTTTAGTACAACCGGTATCAGCAGTGCTGAGCTTCCCTTCCACCCACCTCCTGCCTGTGGCTTATCCTGCTCAGTGGAATTAACTGAATTTCCAGTGACAAGGACAGCCAGTTGCTGTTGGAGTTGTAGCTGCCTCTTCTGCAGCGCCCATGAGCCAATGGGGAAGGTTCAGGCTCTTCGGTGCTAAGGCATGATCCTAGCGATACAAGCAGGGTACTCTTCATGGGAGGGGAGGTAAAGGAGGTGTTTTCTTCGGTGCTGTGTCTTTGAAGGTGCTGTATGCTTTGGGAAACAACCCCAGCAGCAGTTGTTGCAGTCTTTGCAATGCGCTCCTGAGTTCCTCAGGTGGGAAGAGCTGTTAAGACACGGGGAATTCCTCCTAGGGAGCATGCACCGCTCACAGTGTGAGCAGCGAGAGGCTTGGGTCGTCCTGGTCCTCAGACTGTTGTTAGCGCTGGGAAGGGAAGCTCTGGGCTGGCCGCAGGAAGGTTTTAGCTCTCATCTCTGCTTTCATTCCTCCTCTGGTTTTCCAGACCTTAGGGAAGCTGCGTATGGATCTCCTGTTCCGTGGCAGCATGGACAACCACATCCTAAAATACAGAGCATCTTTGCTGGTTGCCTATGGAGGGAGCTGAGGATGCTCAGCATGCATCCAGTGAGCACCTTAGATCCACGAGGAGCTAATATCCTAGAGAGAAGCTTTCTTAGCTGCTGAAGGCTGTGCTCCAGCTTTGCCAGCAGCTGGCCCGTCGCCGTAGCCATGGGTTGGCTCCAGTACACAGAGGGATTCCTGCTGTGCTGTCTCCTTGTGCTGCCTCTCCAGATGTGGGGACAGGAAAGGGGTTTGCTTTAGGAATGATGAGCAGTGCTGGGTATGTGCTGTGAGGCCGCTCTGCATGGCATGGGCTGGATGCAGAGCTTCATGGCTGACCCATGAGGGGATCAGAGAACCCCCTCTAAGGCCCAGCAATGCCTTCTAGTCCATGATATACTCATAACTAACACTTAGGTTGGTTTACTCTGTTTTTCTCCTCTCCTAAACTGTCTTGGTAGGAAGAACATTGGCACAGAAGCCTGTTGAAGCAGGGAGGAAGCCTCTGAAATCCATTTGGGTTGTATGCACGTGGCCAGGTGCTGGCAGAGCTCAAATCAGCCCAACCTCTTGGTGCTGGTGTCTGCCTCAGCAGCCAGGATCCGGCCTGTTGGGCATCAGCTGGTGGAGCAGGGCTGTGCTCCCCAGTGGCTCTGTTTCAGTACAATCTGTGTGCTTTTCCTCACTGTGCTCCAAGGGCTGCACATGACTCATAGCTCGTGAGTAGGGCTGATGGATGCCACTTGCCTTTTTCCTCTGCATCCTCCTTACACTGGTCACTGATGGCAGCACCGCAACTGGGCAGGGACCAGTGGGGTCTGCAGCGTGGCTGGGGGCTTCTCCAGCCTGGCTTCAGTCTCACCAGGCTTCTCTGTTTCAGCATTAGTGTGACACAGACTTTAAAACCAGCTGAAAATCAATCTTTACTGTCAAGCCCAGAGCGCATCCTGTCACTACAGGCTTAAATCCTCACTGAGCTTGGCAAGACTTGGGCTCGAAGTCACTGTGGTGCCTGTGAAGACAATACCCTCCATTATGTGTGAGTGTCAGCAAGTCGCCCTCGTTAAATCCTCTAATCCTTGTTAAAATCTACAGCCTGGCCCCAAATGAATGTGCAGAGAAACAGAATTGGTCCTGTTGAACTGGCTTTGATTTAGTATCAAATAATAGCAGAAGACAAAAAGAGCATCATCCACAAAGCCAGGTCATCTAAAATGAGGAGCTGAGGAGCATATTCCAACTCCAGCTGTCATAGTGGAGCATCCCAAGTGCAAGCAGGAGGCTGCTGTGCCTTTGGGATGCTGCCAGTATGAAGTCAAATGTAAGAGGAGGAAAATACCTTTGAAAACCTTCATATTTAGAAATAAAAGGTAATTTGGAACCAGAAATAGAAGAATTCTCACCCTGAGGGTGGGACTCATCCTTCATAACATGATCTGTTAAAAACAAGTCATCAGCATCCCTCAGGGCTTCCTGATGGGATGGAGGATGCTGCCAGACAGGGGGAGGAGTTGCTCCAAATAGTGTTTCTCTGCCCTGTCCCAGAGGGGCTGAGCTTTGCTGCCCACAGTCAGGGCTGAGGCGTACTGCGTGTGTTCTTGGTGCATGGTGCAGTGTCTACAAGTGCACAGGTGGGGTATTTGTGCAATAGAAGCACAGCTTGATTTCTTCTTCCTTAGTGCCCCAGCAAACAGCCCTCTGCACCAGAGAAGAACGTTTATGGGTAGCAGAGGTTCCTTTCTCATAGCTCAGCTCTCATGGAGTGGTTATATCCTGTCCCTCATCTGCTAAACCTGTGCTTGTGTCCCCTGTAGGAGGGGGAAATGGCACTGTGAGTCAGCGTGAGAGCTGGCAGGGTTTGGAGGTGGCACCTCTAATGGCAAGAGGAGGTTCGGAGAACACTGTGGCCCTTGCATCTGTTTCTGTATAACACCACTGCACATTACTCTGGGGTGCTGCCCAGAGCTGGGGTGGTCCTGGGCCTTCTGTAATACATCCCATCTGCTTCCTGCTTTGCAGATTGAAGCTCTTATGATGGAGATGCAGAATCCAGGCACAGGCATCAAGACGCAGATGCAGAAGGTGATGGTCATCGACATCCCACATGCTGTGGCAGGTAAGAGCTGCACCAGGGGAAAGGACCAGGAAGTCCATCAAAGAAAGGCTGTGTGAGGACCCTGTGACCACTCCAGGGTTACCACTGCCTGGATGCATACTGGTTATAGCCCAGTAAATACTTGCTGTACATCCTTTGAGCCATGCCTGCTCCCTTTATCTCATTCTCACTCCTGTCTCATCTCACTCCTAGCTCTTTGAATCAGAGACACACAAAGAGTGATAATGTACCCTCTTAGCTGTCTCATGTGAGTTTAACTCAAGTGACCTTGCTTTTGTTTAGTACAGAGGTGAGTAGGTGCTTCAGCCTCCAGACCTGTCATATTCCCAGTGAGGCTGAATCACAAATCAGGATAAATATGAAGATCTAACTAAAACAGGCGGCCTGGAGTCAGGCTGAAAGAGGGTGCTTCAGGAAGGAGCAATAAACAATTAGTCTCCCCTGTAAAGTTTTCTGCTAATAATAGTTCTCCTTCAGTACACAGGCAAAGAACAAAATACTCAGCCCACTTTTCTGCCTGTAAATGACAGCTCTTCCTCCTTCAGGCAGGCAGGGAGCTGTGCTGCGTCACGTATGGCATTACAACAGCTCTTAGCACAGCCTCCTTTCACAGGGCATTATCGCTGCCTCTGCTTCCCTGTTCTCCAGCCCTTGTGAGGGATCCTTCACTGTAGATACTCAGAGATGCTGTAGCAAAGTTCCTTCCTTTTACTCTGGTCTTTCTGCAGCCCTTTAGAACACAAAGGACAAAATCTCTCCCTGAAAGCAGTGATTTTGGTCCAGGTGACTCCGGATACAACTTGGCCAAATAGATTCTATTATCCCTGGCTGTCAGTGAATAGTTAAGGCAGCACTGCAGAGAAGCTTCTTCTGCACTGAAGATGATGTGCCACCTCGAATAAGAGCAGGGAACAAGCAGTTCTCCTGATGTCTGACCAGTGTAAAACACCACTTCCCGAAAGTCCATGGCTGGATGATGTAGAGGGAGGGTGCCTGTTGATGCTCATCCTCTTTGTGTGCTGTCCGCTCAACCAGAATTGCTGCAAGTTCCTTCTTGCATAACTCCTGAATTGCAGTCAACTTCTCATAGACAAGGGAGTTCCAGTCTCTTGGCATGGTGCTTATCACTCTAAATGATGATATTTTTAGTGCTGTTCAAGCTGTGTGTATATATATATATATCTATAACATATATATATATATGTATATATTGGCCTCTGGGTGTTGCAAAACAGTGACTCATGTTTAGTGAGGGGGTGGTGAAGACATCAGAGCAGTGGACACAGACCCACTGAAGAGAGTTTGTCTCTTCCTGCCAAGTGGTTAAATTCAGGGCAGGGAAATGGCTCACAACAGAAAAGACCGAGTTAAATGTGCGCCTTTAGGGGAAAGTGCTTGCAGAGAGCACTGTCTAGAAATGAGGGATGAGATAATCCTTTAATTTCATCTATTTCAGGAAGCAGGCGGCAGGATAAGAGCCCTGAGCCCCTATTAGAAAGTTAAGTCAATGTCAAGAAAGGCCAGCACCTCGGTCTGCAATCCTGGAGGATGTTTGGAGGAAAAGGCCAATAACTGATCAGGGAATAGTGCACTTCTGCGCTGTTTAAATGGAAGGAGGGTGCTGGAGGCTTGGGTCTGACTGGTCACACTGCAGCAAAAGAACTGGGAAAGTGTGAATGGAGAAATCTTTGCTATGTCCTTTTACCACTGCAACTTGGATCTGAGACTTGGACATCCCTTCTGCTCTGAAAGTCATGTCCCTTAAAGGATTCCCCAGGACCTGTCACTGTTCTCTTATTCAGAGTAAGACAGGACCATGCTCTGTGAATCTGGAGACACTGCAGTGAATCTTTCAAACAAGGGGCATTTCACCTTCCTTGGGTGCAGAAGCTGTTGCTTTCTAAGCCAGTGCTGAAGGGTTAAGTGTTGGTGCTCAGGCCACAATGTGCTTCTGCACACTCATCCTCAGCTCACTGCCTGCCTCAGGCTTCTTCTCCCAGGGACTGATGCCTTGGTCAGGAGAAAGCCTGGGTGGCAGCAGGGCCAGGGAGAGCAGCGCGTTTTATCTCTGCTCTTTATCTGCTCTTTATCACTTCTCTTCCATGGTGCATTTGAAAGCGTGTCTGCAAGAAGGGGTCAGTGGGACCCAGAGCACAGGGAGAGGTGAGGACTGGAGAGGGCTCGTTTCACTCATGATTTCAAGGAGCTGACATGTTCTTTGCTTTGCAGGTAATGACATATTGCAGTGGATTCTGCAGCGCCTGCAGGTCACTCAGGAAGGTGGGTAGAAATGTAAAACTTGAGGCTTGGAGCTCTAAAACTTGAAGGTCTCCATAGACAAAACCTCTCAATGAATTCCCCCCTCCCCAGTAGCAGCTCACTTTTAGGTTCCGGTGCAGTGTCCCTGTGCAGTCCAAACATCTGCCTTCTCCCTTTGCAGAGGCGCTCCACCTGGGGGACCTGTTTGTCAAATATGGATACATCTACCCTCTTCAGGAGCCAAAGAACCTCACTCTTAAGACAGATGGAAGCCTCTACAGGTTTCAAGTGAGTTGCATCTTCTGTAAAGTCTTAGTCCTGGGGCCATGCTGTGTAGCCATGCTCGTCCGGTGTGCAGGAGGAAGGGATCCACAGAGCAGCCTCAGGCCAGTTCCATATGTCAGATTATGGTTATAGGGAAACTCTCGATAGTTCCTTTAACTAAATCGGTGTATTTGTTCTACTTCAGAATATCTCTGCTTTCTTCCAAGTGTGTGTTCCCTTCCAGGTCTTAAAGTAGCAAATGGATTTCCTGGTTGAAAACAGAATGATCTGGGGAGACTGAATGATGAATAGACAGAAAGCACAGTAACAACAGGATGTTATCAGTGTTCATGGTTGGACTGTTCCCACTATGATGGGAAATTAGGGTACCCTTGGTGCTTTGAATGAGGAGTCTGGTTCCCACATGGTGCCAAATCAGGCTCCAGCATCTCAGTGCTCAGGCAGCAGCAGGAGCTTGGCCACGTGAACCTGTTGCAGAAGAGGAATGGGTTGACATTGGCAGTCTGCTGGGCTCAGTTCTGCTGTGTCTGGTACCACTGTGAGCTGACACGCAGCGGTGGAGCTGAAGCTCTGAGTGCAGCAGAGGAGAGCTGTCCTCTCCCTCGGTGTTGTGTGAGTTCCAGGCTGCTAATGAAAGCCTTGTTTTCCTGCAGACCCCTTATTTCTGGCCTGCACAGAAGTGGCCTGCAGATGACACAGACTATGGTAAGTGACAGCACTGCGTGGTTAGGAGGTGTAGTGCAAGCACACAGCCCTCCACTGTGTTTGCTGTTCACCTTTGTGCTGTATGTCTATGTGCTATGCCCTTCCCTTGTATTTTCTTTCGTACTCTTTCATGAGTGATTCCCAGTACTTTGAATTGAGGGAACACTCTGGATGTGACCACCTTGGGTGGCCTTGATGAGAGAAAATGCTTAAGCTTCTCTTACGTTCCACTGAGCTCCATCAGACTGGAACCCGTCTGAAATACTCTGCTGGGCAGAGGAGACTTTAAACACAAGGTTAGATTTCCTGAGTAGTTAAGTGTATTCCTGGATCTGAGCCCAAGACTTCCTGTCGATTTGGATCAAGTCCTGCCTTCAGAGATGGTTCTTTCTTTATATAGTGCTCAGTGGCTTCCAGTATCTCCTGATGGCATTTTCCATATCAGTTGCTTGTTGCCTTTATAATGCTTTTTATTAGAGGTCTGGTCATGAAACTTGGTTTGCTCGTGCGGGCTGTGCAGCTCACAGACTGATTCACTTGTACCAGGGCTGTCCTCTGTTGCTTTTATCTACATATGCTGTAGATCTTCTAGGGAAATAGAAAAGCCTGGTTTAATTTGGGATGCTTTTAATAGAACTTGGAGCAAAACACTGGCTGGTATTGGGAGAACTTGGATGCCAAACTGTGAAGAACGTCAGCATTTAAACATTTGGTCCAGTATCTTTTGACCTGTGAGACCTGAGTTCCTAAAGGAGGCGTGATGCTGGCAGAGGCACACACAGCCCATTCTGTGTCACTGCCTCCTGAAGCAGCAGTGACAAAGTGATGCCCCATCCCTGGCAGTGTTCAAGGCCAGGTTGGATGGGGCTTGGAGCAAGCTGCTCTAGTGAAAGGTGTCCCTGTCTGTGGCAGGAGGTTGGAACTGGATGAGCTTTAAGGTCCCTTCCAACCCAAACCATTCCATGATTCTATGAAAGCAAGTTAATTTTTCTTCAGGGAGCTTTTGTGAGCTCGGAGCTCCTGCCTGGGAAGGTTCTGTAACAGACAAAGATTCCTGTGTTTGTCATGGGGGTAAATTCCTTATTCTTGGACTTGATGCTCTAACTGACTGCTTATTGCTTCTCCCTCCACAGCAATTTACCTGGCAAAGAAGAACATTAAGAGGAAAGGTGTTCTAGAAGAATATGAAAAGGTGAGGACAAGTTGCACTTGTTCCATTGCAAGCCCCTCCGTTGCAACGAACGGAGCACAGCAAAAAATCACCTCCTCAGTCGCACGAGGGGTTTCTCCAGCAGTGCCAAAAGCCAAAATCTTGGAAGGGAAAATGTAACCGGCACAGGAAAACATTCTGAATCGATAGTGATTGCATCAGGGTAATGGCTCTTTGCAGTGGTATTCCTGAACTGTTGCAACTCATGTAATTCCATGCAGAACAATCCGGATTTCTTGGCTCAGCCGCCAGCCTGGCCTAGCTGAGCGATGGAGTCAAGAAAATCCCTCCATGGAGCTCCTGGTGCACAATTATCACACTCACTGCTGCTTTGTTTTTATTCCAGGAACATTACAACATGCTCAACCAGAAAATAAACTACAAGTGGGATTTTGTCATCATGCAGGCCAAGGAGCAGTATAAGTGAGTTGACTTGGGTTCCCTTGTTTGCATCACTGGGGAGGGTGTGAGGCAGCAGAGCTTCCCTGTCTCAGTACACAGATAAATTGCAGTCTGAAAGCATCAACTGCAGCTTTAAAACAACCTGCAAGTGCCCCTCAGGACTGTAAAATAAACCTGCCTTTATGTCAGCCTGGGGTTCCTTGTGTAACATAGAAGCTTTATTCACCTCACACTCTGTGAGTGAAGAACTGGGTGCCCACTTGCAAAGCTTCATTCTCTGCACCCCTGTTTCTCTCCCTGCCCACCAAAGCCATGGAATCAATGTGGTTGTGAGAGCATGGGCAGAGGTGGGTCCTTCCCTGTGACACATGCTTGTGCCTCTTTGCAAATGGCTTTTGCAAGTGTGCAAGGGGAGTTTTAGACTTTGCATCTAATGTGAAGAAGCCAGGGTCTGATGCTGCAGCGTTTGAGCCCTTGCTAGAGACGGCTTCTTTTAGCTTGCGGCTGTCCCTGAGCGTGTGTGAATCAGGCCACTGGGCTCAGGAGCTGTTCCTGGTTCAGTCATTGCTTGCATGTCACAGCTGAAGTGAATGGCCTGAACCAAGAAGCAGTGAACGTTCCCAGCAGGGATTTATGGAGAAGACTCTGATGCAGGCTTGGGTACCAGCCAAAATGACTTGATTTTAGAAGCTGAATCCTTCGCATTCCCGGCAGAGTCAGTGAACATGAGATGGGGATTACTCCTTTGGAGACAGCACCTTTCCTACTGCTGTAGGCTCCTTTCACCTTGTTTTACCTCCCTGCATGGCAGCGCTGCCTCTGCTGCTCGGCACTGTTTCTGCTGGGATGGGAGCCAAGTCCTCCGAATACAGCTCATCAGATAGCTGTCTCATTAGACACCAAACTGTTGTCCTTGTAAACTGAGGTCAGGCTCGGGCTAAGAGATGCCAAATGCACTTTTAAAGTTAGATACTGACACTGAACAGGCAGAGGAAACATGTCTGAGGCTGTTGGATGGTGATGCTGGGGCAGACTGATGCAGAGCAGCCTGAATCCACCCTGCTAACCACAGCGGGCTTGCCACATGCAAACAGCCTTTTGGGAATCCTCCTTTGCCCATGTGAAATCCCAAATCGTGCCCAGGACTTTTCTGGGAAAGAATTAGTTGGTGCAAACCCAAACCATGCTTAGTGCCTCTTGTGTTTAATAGAGGAGGTGATTTGGGTTTTAGTGCCTGGGAACACTGCTTGGTACCATTTCCAAATAATTCCTGTGAGAAATGGCCCCCTTTACAGGGATGAGACATGTCTGGGATGCATCCCTGCATGGCAGCCATCAGATACTGCCCAGGGACATCGGGCATGGATAAACATGAGGCAGCAAGGCTGACCGCAAGTAGCGGGTTGTTAGCATAAGGCTACCCAAGGGCGGTCTGTTTAATCCAAAGAGGATGTGTGGGCTCCCAGCTGAGCTCAGCAAGATGATGGCTTCCCAAAAGCTGTAGTCATGTGTGGCCATGTGAGCAGCATGATCTGCACTCCAGAATGAGCTGGGGTAGGAGGTGCTCAGGAGGCTGCATTGTAGCATTGCGTAGTCAGGGGAGGGTAGGGGACAGTGGAGGTTTTGCTCCTTTCTCATCCCACTCATTTTAAGAGAGCAAAATCAATGCATTCCTATAGAGTAAATCCTGTTCTTGGCTTTGCAGGGCAGGGAAGGAGCGGAAGAAGGTGGACAGATACGCCCTGGACTGCCAGGAGAGAGCCTACTGGCTTGTGAACCGAACTCCTGTAAGTAGAGCGTGATGGTGCTTTGGTGCCTTGCTGATTCCCTCCTGCAGCCACTGGGGACAAGCTAAGGGTATGGCCATGGGTTCAGCCCAGGCCTGCCCGAGTCCACGCCACCTTCCTCCTTGCTTGCTCTCTAAGGTGCAGCTCCAGGAGGGGAGCATTCCCAGATTCAGGGTGCAGAGCCCCTCCATGGACACTGCTAGTGGCCAGGAGCTGCTGTCAGCAGAGCCCTTTGGGGCTCAGGGGTCTCCTCATGCATTTGTGTCAACCACAGACCTCAACACAAATGACTTACAAAGCCATTGGTGTTCTCATCCACAACAGCCCGGCATGCTGGATGTCCTGGAGTATGGATTAGACCGTGTGACAGATCCCAATGAAAACAAGGTAAACCAGGTGAGGCAAGACTTTGGTTTTCACACCTATGGACTTGGCAGGACCCAGACAGCATCCCTGTGATTGTGTTTTTGGGCCCTGCAGGCTGGGTGAGTCAGCTCTGCTGTGACAGCCCAACAGGCCAGAGGTTGGAGCCGTCTCATTGTCCAGGGTGTGGGGCCCTCAAAATAGGCTTTGGCAGCTCCCTTAGGCTTGAAAATACTTTGTCAGCTCTCTTGCCACACCACTTGGTGTGAGAGCTTAGCTATGGGATGTGTTTTCTGTGCTGCTGAAACTGAATTCAGGAACCCTCTGTCTCCAGATGCTCGTGGCTGCCTCTTTATTAGTGCTGGATGAGCTGTGTGGGGTGTAAAGGATCAGTGAGAAGATCAGGTTTAAATAAAGGGACAGAATACCTCCAGAAAGGGTGATGAGTGGAAGAAAGACGGAGAAGTTGGGGTGGCGGGTAGGAGACACAGACACTGCCTAAAAATGCATATTGTTTAGTGAGAGCACAAACAGGATTGATGAACTGGCGTTGTAACTGGTTCAGAGTCCCCAACAAGACAAATGCAGGTGGTGGATGAGGAGCTTGAGCTGCTCTTCTCTTTCTCCATCAGTCCTCTTAAGTGATCCCGTATTTGTGCCCTTAATGGTGTTCATTTGGCAGCGCAGTCAAAGCCTCTCTCAGCAATGAAATGCAAATGTGGCTCTGATCACACTCACTGGATTCCCACAACTCATTTTCCTAACAGCCTTTAAACATCCCAGCAGCCAGAGGCAGGGTAATTGCTTTGGCCAAGTGTGTCCTGTTGCTATAGAGACTGGAAATGAGCAAAGTGTAGGCTTGGGGTGGATTTTGTTTTTCCTCGCTATAAGTAGCGGCTGCTGAAAGCCCTTTATTTGTCAGAGGAAAGGAGTGGTGGGAAGGGAGAGGGATGCAGCAGGAGCAGCCAGCGTCTCGCCCACAGTTCTGCAGCTCACACGGAAGGAGGGTTTAGGTTTGCAAATGGTCTGAGAGCTCCAAGCCAGCTGCTTGGTGGCACAGGGGAAGTGAGCTGAGGGATGTCTGTGCTGTTCCCACCCTGCACGTGAATCAGTTCCTTCTGTCAATAGAGACTCCGAGAAGAGCATGAGCCAAGCAACAAGTGACAGGACAAGAGGAAACGGCCTCAAGCTGCACCAGGGCAGGTTTAGATGGAGCTGAGGAACAATTCCTTCCCCAAAGGGTGCTCAGGCATTGGAACAGGCTGCCCAGGGCAGGGCTGCAGTCACCGTCCCTGCAAGTGTTCACACACAGTGGAGACGAGGCCTCAGTGCCATTTGGTAGTGGTGGCCTTGGCAGTGGTGGGGAACAGTTGGACTGGATGAGCTTAAAGGGCTTTTCCGACCTGGTTGATTCCATAATTCAAAGGACACAGGCTCAGGAAGACTTCACTGCCTTTCAGCTGGTCTCTGAGCAGAACGGGGAAGTTTCTAGTTTCTTCTTGCTCATCTTTCTGCTTTTGAAAGAGCAACTGCCATACACAAGGCAGCCAGAAGCTCACATAGAGACAGCTTTGGACCAGCTGCTCTCACAAACCCCTGTGGCTCAACAGCCTTTGGGGAGCAGAGGGGACAGCCCAAGCTCCTCGGGTAGATGCTGAGCTGCACTGTGCCATGCTGGCCATATTTTACCCCTGCTGAAGGCAGTGCAGAGTTTATTGATGTTTCCTGTGGACCCTGTCGCTGGCTCTGACATAGGTGAAAAGATGAGAGCATAAAGTGCATGAATCCATTTGATTTGAGTCTCTGTTCCTGCTCAATCCAGCTTCATTTTGTTGGCCAATTAATTGTGTTCTATCTTGGCAGCTGAGAAAGAAAGAATTCCTGGTGATAATGAATTCCTGACATCAGAATGACTTCTGTGAAGCTGCTATTGGCATGAGCATCTCCTTCACTTGCCTCAGACCCTTTGGTGGGCTGCTCCCTCCCTAATTGATAGAATCCTCTGGGGATAAACAGGCACTCACACTCTTTTGAAGGGGCTCTTTTCACTGACCCATGGGCATCCCTCGTGGTTATAATGAGTTAGGAGCTGTAGTTGGGCAGGAGGAGTAAGGCAGAAGTAGCCGGCCATGGAACAGGTAATTAAGGGATGCTTTAGCCTTTCGTTACCCAGGTCTCAGGCTCATGATCGAGCCTCACTGCTTAGAGAGTTACCAGGCAACTGCCAGAGCCCACTGACTCGCCTGCAGGTACACACTCAGCTTGTGCTGCCTTCTGAGTCTGTGTGGAAGGTGCTTTGGCTTAGCCAAAAATCACTGCGCTGGATTCAGGGATGGCTGAATGAAATTGGCTTACTGTAATGCACTAAATGAGGCACAGAGCATCATAGTCATTGCTGGCCTTTCATTTCATTAGTTCCTGTCCATTTGGCTGCCTGGTAAATGCGTCACTTCGGCTGCATGTATTGCATCTTTTCAGATGGCAGGGTCAGAAGCACAGAAACAGGACAGGGGAAACCCAGGAATTTGGATGAACCTGGGCGCATGGACTGTCACAGGTTTAGTTCCAGCTGTTGGGCTGGAAGCACCAGCACAGTGGAGATGCATCTTGAGATGATCTTATGCTAGACTTGGAATTTACCTCTGGCCTGCTGGGCTCTCAGCTGACTGCATGTAGGGAAAGGTCCATGTCTGTGTGTGCAGGATCAGAGCTGTGTGCATGGAGTGCAGGTGTGATTTGCAGTGCCCTGGTCCAAAACAAGCTCTGGAGAACATTGACCTGTGCTTGCTCTTCACTCCATCTGGGCACACACACAGAAGCTGTTCAGCTGCTCATGGCCTCTGTAAGCACTGAACTGGCCAGACAATGCCAAACCAGATGACCATTGTCTCCACAATGTGTTCAGGAGGACCCACACTGAGAGCAGAGGACTGAATGGTTAGCTGGAAATCAGCAGATATCCCAGCTCTCATGGCTTCATCCATGTGGATCAGCTCCAGACAATGGAGTTCTGGTGCAGGTCCTGGCTGGCTCCCAGCTGAACTCTGCAGCCCTGTGTGCATGGGGAATACTCAGCTGATGGCAGTGGGGTGCGATGGGGCTGTGCAGGGTGTCCCAGTGCTGCTGTGTGTTCAGGAGGAGGGTGTTTAACAGCACCCAGCGCTCACCCCACACAGACCGAGGCCTTTCACTAATTGCCATTTGATTTGCAGCCTGCAGGGCTGGGAGCTCATCCGTGGTAATTGCAACAAGTCACTTGCTCAGGGCATTGCAACATTCATCTCATCATAAGGAATTGCTCCTTTGTTCCTAATGTGATTTCTGTCCAAATGAAGGAGGGTGGCACAGGGCTCTTGGGCATTGCTGCTGTCAGTGGCATGGAGGAGGATGGTGATGATGGGGACACCTGGCAGTGTTCAACAGGACACGGGGAGGCTTCAGGGACCTTTGTACCAGCAACAAAGCTGGAAACTGGTCATGGGTATGCTGCGGGATAAAGGGAAATGAACTGTGTGCAGCTCCAGGGTGAAATTGCTGAGATGCTTCCCAGTTACTGTGGATTTGGGAGCTGGAAAGGGCTGAGCAGCCAGTACCTGCAGCCTCTAATCCCCTTCCACCCTGGAGCCCAAAGCCCCCTGGTTTCCCAGGACCAGCTATCCGGAGGGCTGACCTTATACTGAGGCTGTGGCAGGAGGGGATCCTTGGTGTAGGATGTGCTTAAAATAAGTAATCTCTCCTTGTTTGCAGACATGGCATTAGCTTTGATTTTAAGTTACCCACATATAATTTCCATGTTGTGATGGCATTTTAATTCATGCCTTTCTTGCTCTATGTAACATTTAACTTCCTGTGTTCTCTTTCTCTTTCCCACCAGCTGTTTGTCTCGTGTGTGTGGTGTGCTGCCTGGCTCTGAGGCCCCTGTAGAAGATAACACAACTTTACTACCATGAGAGCTGCCTTCAAGCCACTATTCCAGCATCCACCTTTCCTCACCCCTCTGCACCAGGCCTGTCCCAGGCTCCACTTCAAAATACAGAGGAGGAAATGAGGGGCCTTTTAAAACCATCTGATGATGTTAATGTGTTGATTTTCCTAAAGTACATGCCCTATTGACACTGAAGTTCCATCAAATGGGACAGTTCAGCTGTAAATCTGATAGGGCCTGGTTCATCTCTTGGGTTCCCCAAGGAGACAGTGAGCTCCTATTGTGCAGGAAATAGCTGGCCTGAAACAGAAACTTAAGTTCTCTAAAGAGGACACTTGTAGGGCAGTAAATGCAGTGAATTTCTCTGCACAGGCAGGTGTTTTTTGGTCTGTTTTGTTTTTTTTCCTTCCATTTCTACATCCATCTGAAACAATGCTGATGCTTTTGAAATGGGGGGAAGAAATAGTGTCTGTGTGTAAGCTGGCCTTAGCAGGGGTGCAGCTAAGAGCAGAGAAGGGTGAAAAGCTGTTCCTTGGTCCATGTGTCTTCCCAGGACCCTCTGAACCAGCAAGGAAGGCTGTTCAGCCTTGTGTCCAGAGATCATGTGGGCCTTTTATCCCCCTTGATGTGTCAGCCCTTACCTTCTCACACAGTTCTTGTGTGTGGCTAGCAGAGCATCACTGCTGCTGCAGGTACTGTTTGTCCCTGCTGGGGCTGTGTGCACTGCAGTCATTCAGAGCTGGTCATGCTATTCCCAGCAGAAGAAGCTTCCTGTCCTTGCAATGCCACAGTGAGGATTTCTGTCAGCGCTACAGTGGCCAGGCTGGGTTTGTGTTGGGATGGGATGTGCTGGCTTCATGGTAGTGCTGTACAGATTTGATCTGCTGCATATCTGCCTCCTGCTGCTGCAATGGTGAGTGTGCCCTCCCAAACCAGCTGGGCTTCAGCAAAACGTGCAGGTTGTTCTTCCACAGAAGGGTTTCTCCCTCCTGAGCAGGACTGGTGACAATGGTTAAATACAGAAGCAGTGTCCCCATGAAGGGTCCCCTCAGAGCAGCCCTGGGAGAGTCTTACCTTTCCCAAAGTAGGGGCAGCTCAGGGTGCAGGTTCTCTGGTGTGGAGAAGGGAGAAGCAGGCAGCCTGTGGCATTCAATACCTGATGCTTCATCCCTCATCACTCACAAACTGCCCCTCACCAGGGCTCTCTGTAGATGCATGTCTGCCGCAGGAATAGCTTGATAGAATAATGCTGGGATGCAGCTCTTGCTGGCTAGAACAGGAGATGAAGAACTGAAACACTGTAAGCCTTTAAAGGCTTGCTGGGAGCATCCCTGGCTTCGCCTGTCTTTCCTCCTGCCTCCCACAAAGTAACAGTGCTTCAAAGGCAGCTGTGTGCATAAACACCGTGCAGTTAATTTCTTGCCTTCAATTGCTTGCTCATTTGCGGATGACATGTAACACAGTCTGAGTTATTCACATCACAACGTAAACACCCTCTGCACAGCACACAGTGCTTCTGAGGCTTTTAATTGTGCTGTTTATATTTTGCAATGTGTTGGTTCCTGTCTCCTTTAGCTAATATTGAATGATCTAATCTGTGTCTCATAAATGCATCTCTTTTAGCTCCATTAGAATAACCCCATAATTGAAGGCATGCAGGCAGCAATGGAAGCAGCAATGCTGAACAGTAAATACAGCTGATGGAGTGATTTACGGTGTGTGGATGCTCTTAGCTTTGATGAGACCCTGATTAGCTGAGCTGCTGCCTTTGAGTTTAATTGTAATGAGAATTAATTGGAGAGCGCGGCGCAATGCAACAGTGGCTTCGTGTCTGAAAACAGGGAGGTGGAGGCACCCATCCCAACTGAATGGTTTTTGTTTCTTTTGCAGAAAAAAAACCTGGCTGTCTATAGGAGAGAGGTGAGTTTTCCTCCTTTCACTTCTCGGTGCTCATCTCACATCAGTGGTGCAAGAGGGTCCCTATCAGGATGTTTCCTGCCTCTGCACCTCCCACTGCAGGCAGTGATGGGAAGGCTCAGCCAAGGACAGACACCAGGGCTCAAACCCAATCGATCACAGTTAGTGGTGGGGAAGTCTTAGGAGATGTATCCAGTGGCGCCAGCACAGAGACAGCCAAGGATCAATGGTAATTACATGCTAAATCATCCAGAGCCATTGTAGGTGCCTGGAATAGTAGCTATTATCCAATTTTCATATAGCATGGGGAGTGCTTTTTAATTACTTGCACATTGCAAAATGCTTTTCTGACATTTGCGATGAGCTCAATGAAAACAGCCATTTTACTGAGATAGTTTAGGGATTCCCTGATTCCTTGGTTGTCCAGTAATTAGGGAAGGAGCAGTTCCCGTTGTAGTTAGCCTCACTACATGGGAGAGGGCATGGTTGAGGTTCAGATAGAGACAGCCTTGTCTTCACATCTCCATGCTCCTAACCATGGATGCGTCTGATCTCTCTCAGATCATGTACTATCAGCAGGCCATCATGAAGACCAGAGTGAAATCTTCCGTCTCTCTTGGAGGGTAAGTCCTGATTTCCCTCTGTCCACACATTAATTAGTCTGCAGCACTTATCTCCTAATGAGAAGATGAAGCTGTCTGGTGACTCAGGCAGGGGAGTCCATGTGGTGGCCTCACACAGTGTTGTTTGTGCTGTCTGGGCTGTGTTGCCTGCGCCAGGAGGCACAAGGAGAGGAGGGACCAGTCCCAGACAGGATGAAGAGGCTCCCTTGGAGCTAAGGAGAGCTTTGCTGGGAGTGTCTGCAGAGCAGCAGCAGCCTCTCAGTTGAGATTCTCTCTGAATCAAGAGAGGTTCACACTGGTTGGGGCTGGGTCATGCTTGGGACCTCTGCAGTGTGGAAAGGCAGCTGTGTGGAGGCTGCCCTGGGAGGATGCAGGGTGAGTAACCAGCAGGGACACACTGACCCTCCTGTCCCTGGTCCCCAGCCCTCTGGATTCAGTCCCAGTGAGTGTTATGGCTCACATGGTGATGCTCACCAGAAGACAACAAAGCTGGGGATGGTTATTCTGTATTATGAAGGAACCTATGCTTCTGCATGAACATCCAAGCAATGAACTGGCAGTCCCTGTTCTCAGTGTCTCCAGTCTTTCCTGATCAGGCTCTTGATGAAGCCAATGAAGTGCAAAGTGCCATTTGCCACAGGGTGTTTGCTACAGGCATTTCTTATCTGCAGGCCTTACATGCTGGCCAGTTGCCCAGAGGTACAATCTGTGCACCAGTCTGGTTTACACTGTCATTGCCACCCACAGGCTCATATAGAATCTAAGATAAACGGGGAGCTCAGGCCTGTTCCCTGGGAGCAGATAGTCATGGATGGATGAAATGGGAGGAAGTCTGGGAAGCAGCGCTGCCTTCTGAGAAGCACGACTTGTCAGGCACCAGCATTTTGTCTGTCACTGCCTCCCAGCTCACTTCAAACTCTCCTGCCTCAATTTTCCAAGCTGTGAGCTGGAGCAGGGAATGCCTGGCTGCCTTCCAGGAAGTTTATGATCCTTGACTGTTTGGCAATGGAGCTTTTCACTTATTAGCTCTAGTCCTCTGATGGGATAACGCCTATCACCTACATCAAACAATCCTCAGGAAATCTGGGTCTCCAGCTCAGCTGCAGGATTGGGTCCAAATCAAATTGTTATTGATGAGAATAGGAGCATCAGTGTGCACGCATCAGGGCACTGCATTGACTGAGGAGGAGCTGCAAAGCACTCATCATTAGAAGGACAGGGCAATGTTACCTGTGTTGACAGGTTTAGATTTATAGCCTGATTAGCATGTATGGATTAGAGGGAATTATGCAGGTGCTGAATGCCTTGGCATTTCCAGTGAGAAGATAGGATCGAGCAGGTCTGCGCCAAACCTGTGGTGTGCTTTGTGCAGCAGCACTGTATAATGCAGGATGGATGCCAAGGTGCCTGTTAGCAGCGGGCCCTTGGACAGTGCACTCCAGCTTTGAGCACATGAAAGCAGTTTGGCCTGGAAGGAATTTTAAATGCAGAAACCAGATGAGTTTTTCAAGAGTGAAGAAAGGAGAAAGCTGAAATCCCAGCACATCAGGGAAATGGGCTGTAATTACAAGTCTGGCCAACTTCGAAGGTAGGAGAAGTGTTTGTCTGCATCCTGCTGGGACAGAGACATTTCTGCTTTGTGCCAAGCCCTCAGAGTCGTTTTGCAGCGAATGAGCTGTGCTGTAGGTGAGCAGAAGAAAGAGAAGCTGGGATTTGCCCTCAGCATTCACTCATCAATCCTGGAGCTCCCATGGCTGCAGAGAACCCACCTGAGCAAATCCAGTGCTTGCTCTCCTCTTGCGTGGCACTTCCATCTCTGTGATGTGTGGCACAGGATCTTCAGATACCTCTGAAGGTATCTATTCATTTGGTTGTGATGGGGCTGGCTGCACTTCTGCCTGCAAATGAACACTTGTTTTGTTGGGTTTACTTGCAGGCTTGTGAAGTACTCGGAGCAGTTCCTCTCCAATGATCCCATCCTGTCTGGGTGTCTCCCCAGCAACCCCTGGATAACAGATGACCCTGAGTTCTGGGACCTCAATGCAAAGCTGTAAGTATTGGTATTCTTTTGCCAGGTTTACATGGACCACTGTGCTGAGGGGAACCACTGATTGCATCATGATACCTGGTCTCTGATCATGAGCAGGGGAGCATTCCTTTTCTGACCTTTTGGCAATGATAAAGCCAGCTCTTGGGAATACTCGATGCTGAACTTTGAGCATTACCTTCTTCAAGTGGAGTCTTCCTTAACATTACAGATGGAAGTATGCACTCAGCCCCTGCTGAGGGTCTGATCCTCCTTTTGGATGAGCACAGTCCACTTTTACCAGCACAGGAATGGAATAAGACCAGTCACACACAAGGTGTAGCACTTGGCTTAGTATTAAGTGCTAAATGAGGTGCTGCCAATGGTGCAGCAATTCAGGGCTCAACTGCTGGGCCTTGGTCTTTGCACACACCTCAGGCTGCTTCTTAGGAGAGAGTTGGAGGCACATCCTGGCAGTCCATCCCCTCTCTGAGGTCTCCCTTGGTTTTCTCTTCAGATAATATTTGCTAATGAGAGATTGGCATCTCTGGGCTGGAAGCATAGAACATGTTATGGTTCTCATTTGAGCCCAGCAATCCTGTTAGAGTGATAATATCCCATTAGACAGCCCCAAAGGGTAGCTTCACAGAATGCCTTTGTGAGAAGCAAAGCTTTGGGCAACAACCAGTGCCTCTTCCAGAATGGGGCTGAATCAGACCTCCGGCAAAGCTGGGATGTCACTGGAAGAGCAGCATAAGCCCAAATTAAATCCTCATCCCACTGTGTACCAAGTTATTTAATTACAGCTTACTTAGTGGCCTGACTTCGGGAGCTCATTACAGCATTCAGAGAGTGCTGCGAAGTCCCTTGGCAAGCCAGCAAAGGGCACTTTGGTTTTAATTAATCTGCCAGTTAGCTGGGATGCATGAACCTGGCAGTGCTCTTTGTTTGCAGGGTGGAAATCCCCACCAGGATGCGTGTGGAGCGATGGGCCTTCAATTTCAGTGAGCTGATACGGGACCCCAAAGGTCGGCAGAACTTCCAGCTGTTCCTGAAGAAGGAATTCAGCGGTGGGTCTGCACGTCCCCACGCAGCTGAGGCAGAGCAGTGCAGTGGGTGCTGTGAGTGGAGACAAGTGCTGTGAGTGGAGACAAGTGCTGTGAGTGGAGACAAGCGCAAAGTCACAAGTAAAAGCAGTCAAGTGCCTTCGGGGGCGCTGGTTGTGCAGCCAGTGCGTGCAATACCATCTAGTGGCACAGGACACAAAGTACAGCCCTATGCAGGGGGCTGCTCCCAGGCTGGAACTGGCTGAATTCACAAGCACTGGAGCAGGGGAAAAGAGGTTTTCCCCCTTCAGTCCCAAGGGGGTTTTCAAGGTGGCTGTGAGAATTGGAGGGACTGAACTGAGGCCAACACATATTGAGTCAAGCGTTCAGTTTAGGAGTTGATAAATGGGATTGATTGTGTTCGCCTCAGTCTCGCTCTCTGCTGAATGCGTCCTTGTCACGCAGGAGAGAATCTGGGTTTCTGGGAAGCCTGTGAGGATCTCAAGTACGGAGACCAATCCAAGGTCAAAGAGAAAGCAGAAGAGATTTACAAGTGAGTGTGATAATTTTGCATTCTTAAACTCCTTGTAGCTGAGCCCCATCCCCTTCTTCCACACCCTGTCATCCTCCAAATGGCTTATTCCTGGGACTTTTCTTTGTAAGCTGTCATCAGATGTGGCTGTCCTATGTCCCCACGGCGGAAAGGAGCTGATGAAGATGAAAGCATAAGTGTTGTGTTGTTCCATAGTTACTTTTCCTCTGTTCTCCACTATTGCATTTAAGTCTTAGCATGTAATTTGAACAGAGGTGTGGAACAGTAAAGATCTCAGCATGTAATTTGAACAGAGGTGTGGAACAGTAAAGATCTCAGGGCTTCCAGACCCTTTTTGCTTCTAGTGAACTGAAAGTTGGTTCATGTTGCGTTAACAGTGCAAGAGGAAGTGACTCCTCAATCAGGAGATTGACTGTCCAAGATCAGGACAGCAAACTGCAGTGGGCAGCTGAAGGGACTTCTCCTTTCCTGCATAGACAGAGCAATCTCCAGGCATTCTCCAGCTGTTAATGGCACTGCTGATTCTCCTCCTTGCAGGCTCTTCCTGGCTCCAGGAGCAAGGCGCTGGATTAACATTGATGGCACAACAATGGGCATCACTGTCAAAGGCCTCAAGCACCCTCATCGTTATGTTTTAGATGCTGCTCAGACCCACATTTACATGCTGATGAAAAAGGTTTGTTACTTGTTTTCAAAGCCTTGGGGGGATTCCAGTATCCTGGGCCTTTCCATGCCTTTGTGTGCTATAAATTGTCACTTTCAAGTGGCCTTTGTTGGAAAATCCCTTAAATTTGCTGACTGAAGGAAGCACTGGTTCAGGCCTTTGTATTTAGCTGCTGCTGCTTCCCTCTAAGGCAGTGCGTCCCCAGGGTGGTGGACATCAGTTGTCTGCTGAAGTCCAGCTTTCTAATACCAGCTTGGTACCAGCTCATTCAAAGCCTGAACAAATCTTTCAGCTTCACTCAGTTAGTACACTTTGTGTACCTCTGTACACAGCAGGTATCCCTATGGTGGATGCTTGTGTCCAACTGGATTTCAGCAGTGGATGGGAAAAGTAGTAGCAATTGTGATATAAGTGCATGAGTTTTGTACCAAGAGCATAACCAGACACCACTGGCCTGGGCTAAGCTCAGTTCAGACCTTTTGGTCTGGCTCTTACCTGGGAAGCTGTACTGTGAGATGGAAAATCCTGGGAATTTTATACCCAGATGAAAGGGTATTGGTTTAAACAGCTACATTTGCCTGCAAGATGCAAAGTCCCTTTGGCTGCTGGGGGGGATGATCCAGTTCCCAGCCTTCCTGGCTCCTGAGCAGCTGTATTTGGTGGTGATTTTAATAAGGGTGTTTGCAGCCCATAACTACCACTTTGTCTCTTTTTCTCCTAGTAGGACTCCTATGGCCGCTATTTAAAGTCTCCAATATACAAGGAAATGCTGGCCAAGGCTCTTGTGCCACAACAGACTGTCAAAAAAAGGCAAGTGAAACGGGATGTAATTGTGGGGTTTTGATTTTCTTGTTGTAGCAAGGGTAGAAAAAAGCCTGAGTTGCAGCAAAATTACTGTGATTTAGATGTTTGCTTAATTAAATAAGATTTTTCACTAAGAAGATGCCTTGCTTTGAGAGGGATGATGCTGTTTGTGAGCCCTTTGGAAGTGGCTTGTGTGCAGCCAGAAATGACATGGTGGTTGCTTGGCTGCTTTGTGTGTTGGGTCTGTTTGGAAAGGTTGCAATGGTTGAATTGATCATGGCTCATTTCCTGGATGGAAGGAGAGAGCACTGTGTGCTGGGCGTGGGAAAATTCCCACCCATGAGGCATTGACTACCTCAGGAGACACGGGTCCAGTGCAGGGTCCTCCATGGGATCTGCTCAGCTCTGTCTGGACAAATCCCTTGTGAAGCAGAGGTGACAGGCAGCCACAAAGGGACAGACAGCATCTTACTTGTGAGTTACTATTGGCATGAGGTAGGTGGCCATAAAAGAGGCTTGAAATGGCTTTTTCCCCAATTAAAATGAAGGTCATGTAGCAAATTTAGGCCATTTGAATTCCAGTTAATTCTTTAAGCTGAGCATGCGATGTCGGAGCCAGACTGGGCACTGTGCTGCTTTCTCTGTTCCTCTTCCACTCATCAACCTAACAAGTGCGAAAGAGGAATCATGGACTTCACACTATTGTTTCATCTAAAGCCCATTTTCAAGGCAGTGGAAGAACCCTTCCTGCTGACTTGCCTCGGGTTGGTTAGCTTTAACCTGAGCCACACATTACACCGTCACTGGTTGATCCTGGTGACTACGTTGGTATTGGTCAGTGCTTGCTCTGGACACTCAATACTCGGGATCCTGGCTCAGCTAAAGGTTATTAACAGGTTTCCACTGCTTCTGGTAATGGCTTTGTTGAAGCAGTAGTGGGTGGGTTTTGGTGTATCACAGACACCAGCAACACCCAGACTGGTCCCTGTCTTGATCTTGAGGGCGCTGGTTAAATTCCACTGATGGCAGTTGTTTGGCTTCCCACTGAGTGTTAGTTATGTGCAAACACAGTGAAAGGAGTAATGTACCAGCCACCTCCTGGCCCTCAGGTCACTGGGGAGGACCAGGACCAGGGCTTTTGTGCTTTAGCAGTTCTGTGGCTGATGAGTCCTTTAAACCACCTCACCCACATTCGCAGCTCTTTGTGGTTGTGTGGCTGACAGTGGCACATCCCTCTCTGGCTCTGAGCTCACCCTCCTGGTAAATTTGCTTACCGGGGGGAAGGTTTTGATGCCCTTCTTTTCAGTAACCTCCTGCTGCTTCTTCTCTGCCCAGCTCCCCTTTCCTGTTCGGGCGCCGCACCCTCCCCTCCAGCCCCAGCCCCATCATCCTGAGGCAGCGGGAGGAAGAGGCCAAAGCCAGAGAAGCCGCCACGACCGTGGACATCACGCAGGTCATGAGCAAGCTGGATCGCAGGAGCCAGCTCAAGGCAGATCCTCCCAAGTAGGCTCTGGGCAGGGCAGAGCGCAGGGAAAAGACGAGCCGAGGCTGGCGCTGAGCTTCGTCTCATCTTCCTGAAGGTGTCAGTGCTGCTTTAGGTTTCCCAGCCCGGCTCTGCCAGCAGCCTGCTTCCTGCATGTTGCCATGGCTTCTGGAGCATCAGATGTCATTTCCCAGGCATGGCGGAGCCAGGCTGATGGCTGGGCTGGACTCGGGATGCAGGCACATCCCCGCACACCTCGAGGGGGAGATGCCTCTTGGCTGCCCTGAGACCCCTCCCAGGTTGGGCAGCCCAGCTGCCTCTCCCTGTCTCCTGCTCCTGCAGGAGGTGGGATGGCACAAGGCAGGGTAAAGCTCTGCCATCCTAATCCTTTGGGTTCAGACCAGCCTTCCTGGGAGCAGAGGTGGATGAAGCCACACGGAGCAGGGTGAGGCAGCCCATGTCGGAGCTCATCTGTGCTGGTATCCATCCTCCCAGGGGTGCATCCTGGCACCCCCTGAGGAGAGTGCATCCCTTGCTTCCAGTATCCCACACCTTGTAGCCAGTGTAGTGGAGCCACAGGCAGAGGAGTGGGATAAACTTGTGAGAAGGGAGGGTGACTGTTTCTGAGGGTTTAGTTGAGTTTCAGTGGCACTCCCAGGTCCCCCCTGGCATGTTGGAAGTGATCACAGAAAGCTCAGCTCTCCCTGTGGCTCCCCACAGGATGAGCTCAGTGTGCAGGTACAGAGAGCCTGGGTCTGGCAAAAGGGCTCTCCACACCTCTGGAGGAGGGCTTGAGAGATACAGCATTGGCTTTGTGTTTCTGTTATCACATCCTTCTACTTCTCGTCTTGTCTTTTCCCTGCTCTTCTATTTTCCACTGTTAAGAAACCCTAACAGGAGGTAGTTCCAGTTGAACCAGGGTCGAGGTGTTAAGAGCTGATTTCAACTTTAAGTAGGGTATTTTTTTTGCTCTGCCTCTTTTCCTCTTTAGAATGAGGCAACCTAAAATGCTACCTTAGTGCTAAAGAGCTTAGGGAGATTCCAGGCTTTACTGGGAAATCCCAGCCTGTCTGGACCAGGCCTGAATTACCAGAAATGGGGAAGCTTCCTGCAAAGCTCAGTAAAGGGAATTGGGGCCATTAGAAAAGCTTCTTGGTTTGTTAGAATTTAAGGGAAGTAGAGGGACTGGGTTGGAAGCCCTGAGGCCTGAGGAGCTCCTTTACTCCAGTTCCTATTATTCATCTGTTTTTTACTACTGGTATGATTTTATAGGAAATGGGAGGTGGGGAAAGCTGGATGTGAGTGGGAGCCTTCAGGCACTGGGTGGTGCAGCCCAGCCCCTTGTGAACAGGGCTGCAGTGAGGTGACAGCTCAGCTTTGAACAGCCATTCCTCCCCTCCCCTATGCGTAATCAGAGGCAGAATCAGGGCTCCCTGCTCTGCTCTGGTGTCACTGCAGCACTGGTCTCCTCTCTGCAGCTGAGCTGGGGAGATTCTCATGACCTCCCTTAGCCTCACAGTGGTAAACCTTCTTAGAGGAATTGAAACCAAGTTGCATGAGTCTCTTTGCTCTGATGTCAAAGTCTGCTTGCTAAGTCTGCTCTTATTCCCACTGGAAGCACGGGCAAATTGTGCAATGCTGGGAGGGTGAGCAGCTCAGGCAGGAATTCATGTTAAATTCTGCTTAAAGGCTGTTTACATCAGGTACTAAGCACCATCAACCTACCTTGACATAAGAGCACTGAAAGACACTCAAGGACTTGGTCCAAAGCTACTTGGATGTGATGATCTCTACACTCTTCAGTTTGTGTAACAGAGCACTGAGCACGTTGGGATTGCCAGTGTGTAGGAACATGTGGAAGATCAAGTCAGGGTATAAATAATAAATAACAAATCTGTGTGTTCCAGTCAGTCCCTCTGATTCTACTCCCATTTTTGTCTGCAGCTTCGCTTTTTATGTTCTCTCCATTCCTTTCTCTGATTTTTCATCATCTCAGCTTCGCATCGCTGTGGCCCTGACATGGGTTAATGCAGCACGTTCAGCAGTCACTGCACTTGTGAAACACCAGCCCCACGCTGGCAGGCAGAACCTGGCTCTGTTCTGCTTACACAGTGAGGAAGCTGGCATGACCCAGCGTGCTCCTCATCCTCACTGCTCGGGCCTTGAAGAGGAAGGTTGCCTGGTACAAAGTGTGACCACGGGACAAACCCAACATCACTGTGTGCCAGTCAAGAGGTTGGTTGTTTCCCCTGGCAGTCAGAGCAGTTGATTGTGCTGTTTCTTGGCCATCGCTTCCATGCATCCATCTGTCTAATAAAAATAAATGTAGGAAATGAAAAAGGAACCAAGTTCTCATCCTCCTCTGTCTGGTCTCAGTGTGTTCGTCCCTCACTGTGTCACCTATCTCATGTGTGCCTCTGTTTTCTGTGCCTGCCTCTTCTCTCAGCTCTTCTCTTTGGACACTTGAGCTGTATTGCAAGTCCTTGGGAAACATGGGAGAACCCTGTATGGGGCTTGTCCCGAGGGCTGAGCCAGCAGAGCTGGAGCCTTCACAGCACTGCTCTGGGACACTGCGGGGTTCAGCACAGGATGTGGCTTCTTGTATTACCAGTCACCAGGGGCTGGAGCTCTGTGGCACGTTGGTGAGCTGGTTATGCTCTTCACAGCCAAGCTGGGGATAACGGAGTCTTCCACGCCTGGAGCTATCTGTTGTAAGGGATGAGACAAGCTGGTGTCTCTTGCAGCATCCAAGGTATGGAGCTGGAGCTATCACAGAATCGTAGACTGGGTTGGGTTGGAAGGAACCTTAACGATCATTTAGCTCCAACTTCCCTGTTGGAGTTGGAGGCTGATGCTGGTAGCAATGACCCTGTTGATCTCCATGGGCAAATTGTGGCAGCTCTGGGTGCAGGAGGGCAGGGGAGGGGACATGGGATGGATCTGCAGGAGAAGGGGGGACATGGGCCCAGGTTTGCCTTGCCTTGCCTCCCATCTGGGCCCTGTCTCCCCTGTCCGCACCAGCAGCACCCAGCCCTTCTCCAGAGGAGGAGCAGCAGCCATGGGGCCGCCAGCAGCCCTGAGCCTGACCGAGCCTCTCTCCTCTTCCTCCCCACAGCCGCACCACCGTGCCTTCTGCTCCCCTCACACGGCCATCTACACCGGCACCAGCGCTCCGCCGTACCCCGCCAGCCGGCCCCATAGCCCGCAGGCCCTGCCCCACAGCACCACCTGCCCCTTGCTCAGCACCGCGGCCTCAGGCAGCGCTGAGGGGGCCGGCCCCAGCCCCGGCCCCTTCCCCTCAGGCGCAGGGAGGCCCCGTGCGGCCGCCATGGCCTTGGGCCGGTGGCTGAGGCGCGGCCGCTGGAGCTCCCCTGCCCTCACCGCGGTGTCACCCGCGGGCTCGGCTGTGCCCCACGGGAAGGTGCAGCCCTTGGGCGAGCGGGAGCGGCGGCTCCGGATGGACACCAGGGCCGTGAGCAGGTAAGGACCGCGCGGGCAGGTGGATCCCCTCAGGAGGGCATTGTCTCCGGTGCCATTTTGGTTCGGCATTAGCTGGGTTAAAGAGGTTAAAATAGGATGTGCTGAGCCTGTGAAAGTGGGAATTGTGCTGCTTTGGATTGAGCTGAGCTCTTAGGCAGAAGCTCCTCCCTGTGAGGGTGCTGAGGAGCTGGCACAGGGTGCCCAGAGAAGCTGTGGCTGCCCCATCCCTGGCAGTGTTCAAGGGCAGGTTGGACACAGGGGCTTGGAGCAAGCTGCTCCAGTGGCAGGGGTCCCTGCCTGTGGCAGGGGTTGGAGCTGGGTGAGCTTTAAGGTCCCTTTAACCCAAACCAGGCTGGGATCCACACTGCAGTCAGCTGTCACTGCCCATCTCGGCCTGCCCTGGGGCTCTGTGTGATGGCGGCTGCCAGGCCCGGGCTCCTGCTCTGCTCCTGCCTCACGTCAGGCAAGCAAGCCCTGGCCATGTCCCTCACTACGAGCACTGTGTCCTCACCCTGGTCTAACCCATTTCATTGTAAGTGGATGAGTCCACATTATCAATTCCAACACACAAATCTGAGGGCTCCTTCTCCACCTGGCTCTGTGCTCCGGCAGTGCCAGCACTGTACCACAGAGCACTTTGTGTTCAGAGGGTGGTGAGTGCCCATTCCCTTCATTTTCCATGAGTGCCCAGGAATTTTCCTGTGGGATTTGGGGTCTGAGCAGTGTAAAGCTCAAAGCCAGGCTCCGTGCCGCACGTTCACTGCCTCAGAGCACATCAGCAGTGCCCTGTGCGTGATGAGTCTTCATTTCAAAACACAGCTTCTTCCAGGTAAGAACAGATGCGTCCTTAGAGAGCCACATCCACCCCATAGACTGCGAGCAGGGAGAGGACAAGCACGCCCGGGCCCAGAAGGGCTCTGTGAAGGAGGTGGTCTGCCCTTGGGAGAGCCCCATGGAAGAGGGGAGAGCTGGGTGATGCACAGCCCAGACAGGGACACTCTTTCCAGGCCTGGGACCACAAGGTTTGCCAACTATGGCTCAGTATATGGGCCATGCCAACGAAGAAGTGCATTAAAGCCATCCCTCAGCATCAAGGAAGCTCAGACTACCACAACTATGGATAACGGGCCCTGGTGCACACAGCTGTAACTCAACAATGTGAAGCATTTCTGGACTGGTTTTCTTTCCTATCTTTGCTATATTCAGATCTATTCGTTACAAACCTCTTGATAAATGAACCTCATTTCTTGCCTTATAGCAGCTGGAGAATGTATGTATATCTATATCCTGGGAAACGCTGTCTTATCTGAGTTACTTGCTTGACCATGAGGTGTCAGCACACTGTACACAGCACAGCTGGAGCAAAGCTTGCAGGCATTCTTCAGGGGAGGACTCAGACTGCAGTGCCAAGATGGGGGCATGTTTGTGTCCCCAGCTTGGGTCCACCTCTTGTTATTAGTAATGCTTTTGTAATCTCAAAGCAAATTCATTAAGAAGCAGCTGATTGCTGGGGAAATTACAGTGAAAGCAGCTGTGTACTGAAAGGCATTCCTTAGTGCAAACCAAAAACGATCCCAAAGAGCAAGCAGTGCAGGAGAGCAAAGGTTCCAGAGTGGTTCTGCATTAGCTCCAGCTTCCCTTCTGTGGCCTCTCAGTGCCAGGATGGGTTTTGGAGCCATTATCTGAACTCCTGGGAAAATCCAAACCAAATCCATGTTGGTGTTTTGGGCCTCTCCAATGCGGGTTGATGCAGTGCCAGTCTTTGCCTGTGTTGTTATCAAGACCGTTAGACCGCTGCTTTCCTTACGTCATGTCAGCGTTTGAAGATGGGTTTTTGTCTGAGCATGGAGGGGTTTCCTGTGTGTGATGTGAGTCATTATTCTGTAGATTCATGTGGCCTGTGACTTCTGGTGTTGCTGTTTGGTGCTTTCTAATTGTAAATGGATCTTTGCTTGTGTAGCTGATGCGGTTCATCACGCTGACTCCTGCTGTGGGACTTAAAGCCTCTCCTCACATATGGTGAGTGGTCAGGGCTGGGATGAAACTTCTAATCAGAAGGCCAGAAAGGTGCAGCACCCCAAAGCAAAGGGTGCTGCCTGCACTGCCCAAGAATGTTCTTATGTCTGAATGTGTGTTTGCTCCTGCTGGCTTTGCTTAGTTGGAAGGATTTAGTTCTGCTCTGGCAGTCACTAGAGGTGGCCACCTATTACTAAGGAGAGACAAATGTGGTGTCTTCTGTGATTGTTTCTGTTAATAGCGTTACTCTGCCGCTCCTGACGGGACACTGGTCATGGATGATCCAGGGAACACGACGGGAAAACTTTTTGATGTCTAGGAGTTAATAATACTATATTTAATATTATGTACATATAATAAGAGCTATCCTACTGTTCATATTCCTCTCGTTGCTTTGGGGTTCCTCTTGTGCACCTCCTTGCCAAGGAATCAAATAGTGCCTTGGCCTCATGCTCATCTTCTAAACCAGAGGAAGCACTTCAGGATCCCAGATCCAGAGCGTGGAAACCCTGCTGCAATCACATCCAGACAGACAGGTACATACATGGCCCAGAGGCCAGCACCGGGGGTTCCCAACATCTGTCCCTTCAGGGCACTGCTTTTTTCCCCCAATATCTTTCAACTGGAGGACTCCTACAGCCTTTTCCATCTCCAGCCCATGCCTTGATTTCCTGCCATCACCCCCAGACCCCTGCTGACTGCAGGTTGAAACCCACTACTCCAGAGGTCCTGGGTGCCTGCGCCCACAGCGCTGAGCTCACACAGTGACATCTGAGGATGTCACCCCCGCTGGGGGCCTGGCATGTGGAGTCGGGAGCGCTTTCAGCTCAGATCCCCTCGCTGTGCAGGAGCCCATTGAACGCTGCCTGCAGTCACCTGGGGGAATTAGCTCACTGCAGCAACTTCGACATCCGAGGTATTCCGATAATGTGAGGGATGTGTAAGGTTAATGACTGGGAAAAGTGCTCGCTCCCCGGGGGCAGTTTCTCAGCAAACTCCCTGCTGCTCGGCTGACAGAAGAAAGGAGACTCCAGCAGCAGCAGGCAGCCCCGTGCCCTCGCCACAGCGCTCTGCTATCCTGCATCCCGCTGCTCCTTGTGGCTGGCACAGACCCACGGAGCAGCCGTGGTCCTGCTCCAGCTCATCCGTGCTGGAAGTGCTTCCCATGCTCCAGGTCTGAGCTGATGTGCGGCAGGAGGGGCTGCAGTGATCGGACTTCAGATGTTGTTTGGATGAACTTGGAAGGAAGATGATACATTAGCCGTGCGGTTTGACAAGGAGCTCCAATCCCACATGGGGAGGTCCCACACCCCACATTGAGGTGGGCTCCTCCAGTGTCCTTTCCTCGGGCTCAGGCTGATCCATGGGATTGATGTCTGTGCTTGCCTTGCAGTTCTGAGCCAGCCTGAAAAGCAAGACCGGCTCCAGAGGTTCCCCAAATCTCTATGCGGGCTCTTCCCAGGCTGCCTCAGCCATCAACCTCAAGGGGACACTGTTGGGATAGGATGGGAGTGAGTCCCATGCAGTGAATCTCAGTGAGCCTCTTGCTGGAGCGAGGGGCAGGAGGTGGATCCTGGCGTGGGTTGTGACAGCATTGGGGTAACTTGCTCCAGCTGCACTGGTGAGCTGTGGTCGTGCCATGGGGCTGGGTATACATCACGCTACATCCAGCCCGCAGGGTGGAGGGGAAGGAGGATGCAGGAGCATGGCCAGCCGGATTAAAGCATCCCGGTTAGAGATGTGTTTTCCAGGTGATCGGTATCCCTCAAGTCTCCCTTCAAGTCTGACATTTCACTCTCTCCGCCCCTCTCCAGCTGGGACATGCAGCCCAAGTGCCAAAAGCACCAAGGGCCCATTCCTCCTCTGAAGTCTTGGCCCGCGCATTGCTCAAGTCTCGTTAATTTAAAAATGGAACAAAGAATGCTCAGCATCCAGCAGGATCAGGCCTCGGGAGCAGGAAGTACCAGCTGGCTCAGGAGAGGGCTTGTTCCCGTGAGATTCCCAGTGTGGTTTTGGCAGGCGGCGTGTTTGGGATAGCTCCTCGAGCAGGCTCTTCCTGCCTCAAATGCCAGCCATGGCAGAACAGCTGACTCAGAGCATGACAGCTCTTCACAGCATCCCCTTGTGAAAGGAGCTGTCAGAAGTGTTCCTGATGCCGCTGCCTTCACATTTGGAGAGGGTGGCTTGAAAGCTGAGATGTAAACTGAGCCCACGTCATGATGCTCTTGGAAACGGTGCTCTGGGGGTGGAATTCACCCCTGTGCAGGGGCTGCATCACATTACATCCTTCTCAGGTCCAGAATAGGATGTCAGTCGAACTGAAGTGGTTCATGGTGCATTCACCCCAGCATATAAATACCTGAGTTATGATAAATACATGATGAAAGAGTCATCGTGACTTGGCTTTTTGGGGCACAGCAGCCTCAGGGGTGCAGGAGGAACCCAGTCACCAGGATTATTTTCCCCTTGCCACAGGGGATATGTTTTATGCGTTTTCCACTACACCTGGCCCAGAGGTGAGAACCTCACAGGATTCCTTTTAGGGCAGAGGTTCCCTGATGTGTTCTGCACTGCACTAAAGAGGAAGAGATAAGCTCTTGCAAGTGAGTTTACTTCTTAAAATTCTTGTTGCCATAGCAGCTTAGCACACTGTCTCGAGTCCTCCCTGTTGCAAAACTTTGATCACCATGAAAACAGAATTATGTTGTTCTCCAGCACATTCTACATAGAGATATATTGAAGTTACCGCAGTTCATACTTCAGCATCTCTGCAAAGACCTCTCTTATTACTCACTCACAAAACAAACATGTCTGGCCAAAGGACTGTGTTTTAAATCATAAGCTGCAGTGGGCTCAGTCTTGCTGGTTCCTCAGCACCACCGTGGTCCTGCTGCTGCTGTTCCCCACCAGAGTTCTGGTTCCAGTGGTTTCTAACACGCTCTGGTTCACCACAGCACTGAAGCCCAGCCACCAGCTTCTGTCCCCAGAGCTGCAGGAATACCTCCTCCCTTGGCTCTGCTCCCTGGCCAGCAGCTTGGTCTCTTCCTTGAGCAGTAAAAGAACACAGATTCCCCTAGAGTATCTACCTATTTCTGTTATCCAGCAGAAGCACTGAGCTGCATTATCCTTGCTCACCTCTAGTCCATTATGCTGGATTCCCTTTGTTCCCAGGGGAGGAATCAGCCACCCCTCTCGGGATTAATCATCTTTGGAAGTAGTTTATTCCCTCCATTGCTCTAGGGGACTAACTCAGGAGTGGACACAACTTCTGTATGGGTAGGATTTGCTGACAGCTTATAGATGGGTGGGATTGCCTGACACCAGTGGCTGTAATGAGAGTTAGTGCACTCTGTAGTGTGTAGGCACCTGCTGCAGCTCCACGTACAGTGCTCTGGCTCTTTGCTTTAACCCTTAGGACACCTCAGTTAATTCTCGTTGTTACTCAAGGTGGAGCTGCCTCATTCTTGCTCCTAAACTTCAATAAGCACCAACGCTTCAAATCCTGCTTAGAGCAGCCCTTTGGTTTCAATCAGGTGTCCCATTTTTTTCTGGCTGAATTCATGCCAGCAATACTGGAAAAGACCAAAATGAAAAGAAATGAGGCTAGATACAGGTTTGTAATAACAACCTCTGCAGTCGTTTGGTTAAATAGCACATTACCCAAGCCATCCTTTTGCTGTTGTTGTTCATATGAATCCATCTCCTCACCCAGAGCAGACCCTTCCAGACCAGGGCTGGGAGAGGCCAGTGGGATTTTTATTACTGCTCACAGCCAGGTTTTATCCAGGCAGCTTTTTTCCCATTTTCCCCCCATCAACTGAAGGGAAGCAAAAAAATAAAAAAAAGGAAAAAAAATTGGGGTAAAAGTTGAAGAACACTTTAATTTATAAGAAAAAGAACTAAATAATTGATGTAGTCATGGTGCCAAAGGTAATTTCTGCTGCTCCCTCTATCTCACAAAGACATTTAGCATTGATTGAGATCAAAGTATCAAAAACCCCTGCTGCTGAGCTGAAAGGCAAAACTTTCGGCTGCCTTTCTCCGCTCTAATAATATCGTCTTTATGTAGTTAATAAACTGCACACTTCAGTCAAACTATATCATTACAGAAGACTTAGGGAGCTAATAATTTAAAAGCAAAGAATTGCCTCTGTTCTTCGCTTTGAACTAAACAACATTCTGTTGAATGAGGGGGACATCAAAGCTTTGTTACTATTACCAATGTGGCTGGAGCATAGGGCCGCACAGAGTGTGTACTTCAGTCATCAAGAGGGAAAAAAAAGGAAAGATTAAAGATATTGGCTTATCAAGCCACAGGCAGAACCAGGTGTTTTCTTTGCTGCTGTGCAAGCATCAGGTGGTTTGCTTATCAATGAGGTTTCTTATTAAATAGATGTACATGGCTTAGGTTGAGCCCTCCAATCCCGTGGCCCTTTTCTTTCTCTGGCAGTCAGGCAAGGGGCTGTTTGTTTGTGGCAGGACAGGTAATTGGGCTTTTTGTCCAGGTTTTCACTCTGCTGATGCTCTCCTGTTGTGCCCTGCTCCACTGCAGCAGTCTCCTCCCTGTCCCCATGTATGCCATGGGGCAGCCCTAAGCATGTGGGGCAGCTTCATCCTCAGCTGGATGTGCCTTCCTCCCTTGTCTGCCATCTCATCCCCACTGCTTCAGTTCCTCCATGCCCTCAGCAGAGCAAGCTCTGCTCTCCCAGCTCAAGAAAGGGGTGTCCCTGCAGCCAAAGAAGACCCTTTGGCATGGCTGAGGGCAAGGAAGGCATCACGCTGCTCCATTTCTGTCTGCATGGGGAGGACAGAGGATCTGACATCTTTCTGCTGCCTTCTCAGCTTCACCATAGCCAGATATTGTTTCTTTCCCCTCAACCCATCAACCAAAGCTTTGCAAAGATCTTCCTGCTGCCAGGAGTGGGTGTCCATGGGTGGTCTTGGGCAGGAAGATCCTAAACTCATGTGAATTACTCATGTTCAGGCCAGTGATGCTTCCATGGAGAGGATTTTTCTCTGGCACCAGGGGAAAGGAAGGCTTTCTTTCATAAACCCCACTGAGACACAGAGGTTTCCCTGGGACATTGGGCAGGGGTAGGATTAGCAGAACAGTCCAAGGAGACTTCAGGAGCTCTCCTCCCATCCCTTCCCTGTCATGGCAACACCTGCCCCTGTTGTGTGTCTGGGTGTGACCCCAGGTTAGATGTGCTTTGACTGGAGACGTTTGAATATGGGGCTGTGGTGTGAGCCCTGAGGGCTCACCAGGAGAAAGAAGGTGAATCCCGAGGTCAGCACTTGAGAGCACACATCCTCTAGACCCTCCTGCTCCGAGCTGCTGGGCTGGATGGACCCTTGGATGTTCCAGGCAGGTCTGGGAGCTGGCAATTCCGTGTGGGCTCTATTATGGGATACTTGCACTTCTTAAATGCTGCTTTTCATTTGCATCAAAACCTCTCCTTGGTTCTTGGCAGTCTGGATTTCATTCCCTATTAAAGACTGGAATTTAAAAAAGCAGAAAATAATGGCTTATTTCAAAGTAACAATTCAGCTGCTTTTTGAAATGCTGTCCTTATTCAAAACCACTTAAATTTATACGTATTTCTAAGGCTTTCTTATCCTCAGAGGCTGAACCAATTTGGATCTTGATTTCTGCAAGTGTTCTCCTTGATTTCTGTGTCAGAAAGTTGAGATGTAATGTGAACACGTTGGACGTGAACCATAGGTAACAAATGGTTTCCTGGGAATTACTGCTCAAGTTGTTCTTTAAAATACTTTGCAAAGCCCATTACTACAGGGAGAAAGTGCATAGCAAAAAGGCTTTAGGAAAGGGATGGATGACCTCCTGCTTTTTATCCTGTGGAGCTGCAGGCTGGAGCGTGTGCCTAGGCACATGTGTAGACACGTGGACATGTGTGTGCTTCTGTAGGCTTCATTCTTTGTCCAGTTTAAGTGGCTTTACCATGAGCTGAGATATTCTAGACCTGGTAAAGTGCTCTTTTTGCCTTTAATTTCAGCTAAGGTGAAAATGTTCATTTCTGAAATGGAAGAGGGTCTTCTAGCAGCTACACACATGGCTGACAATGCATTTTATGAGCAGAATAATGCAAAGTACCCTGTTTAAAGGGAGAGGAACTTGCCCATCACTCCTTCATCAGATTAATGGATGACCTGCAGGTACCATCTGCAGACAGGAGGGTGAAGTCTGTCACAGTTAAGTCAACCTGATGGTTGCTGTCCCTCAGGGTAACCATCAAGCCAAAGGAGAGCCTTATGTATTCTGCTTGACTTGTTTGCACCTTCACTGATGGGTTCTATTGGACACAATACCCAAGATTTGCAGCCAGATACCAAGGCAGGGAGTAGTATTTAATGCAACCTCTGGAGCAAGGTGCCTACTGCATGCTCTGGAGCGCAGTGTCTGCCTGCACATGGGTCTCTGTGTCTCTCTACAGGCACTCATTCATGGAATGACTGTTTCTGCAGAACTGAGAAACAGTCTGTTGTTCAAAACAGTGCTGGGAACAGCACGATGAGAAGAGAGGCTTTCTAGCTGGCCAGAGATGCAGAGCTAAAGGCTCTTGAGCCAACCTTTGCAAGGCGTAGTAATACAAAGATAATAAAGTGACTGTGATGGGAGTGCAAGGCAGAGTGAAGCTGTCTTTAGCCTTTACCAAAACCACTGTCAGTGCCTTTGCCTTTTCACAGCACAGCTCTTCGCAAAGCTAATTGGGTTAGTGCCTTGCAGGGGGTTTTCAGTGTCTGCAGGAGATGGGCTGCTGCAAACACCTTCCCCTTCAAGGCACACAGTGTTGCCTTTTTCACACCACAGCTCTCTCCCGGGCTTCTGTTCTCAAAAAGCAAAAGTCCCAGGCTGTTCTTCAGTATCAGCCATTACAGGGTTTCAGTTCTTTCCTCCCAGCCATTTTCAAATGTTCAACTTAAAAGGAAAATGTTTCATTTTAGGCCAAATCCCCCCCTCCTCTCCCTTTCCCCTCTCTTCTCCTTCGTTTCCCCCCCTTCTTTCTCTGGAAGAAGAACAAAGTCATTCAAATCAGGAAGCTGAGGAACTCCATGTATACTTTCCACTGGGACCTCGATCCCTACTGGTTTGGCTTGATTTGATTGAAGTGTAATTTAATCCTTCATCATTTGTCATAATGTCATTTATATATAAAAACAACACCGCATCCAAACTTCAGATCAGCACCGAGGAGCTCTCCAGGAGGCACGGAAGCACTGCTGAGGAGCAGGCTTTGCTGATAGCGAGGAGGGTGTGAAGCTGCCAGGCTCCAGCGCTGCCTTCCTCCTCACTGGATGAAGCATGTCATGGTTAAATCAGGTTGCATTATGTTGGTGAAGAAGGCTCTGGATTCACAGCAAAATGAAGCAGGGACTGTGAGCACAGCTAACCCAAATAATTCAGGTTGTGTAGGTGAAATGCCCGGGAAGCGGTGAACAACCTGGATTTCAGAGTATATTTGCAGATGATAGGGGTGCCCTCTGTTACCAGCTGGAGTCTGCATACCTCAAACCACTCTTTATTGGTAGTACAGGAAGGGGAGGAAAGGGAAGGGCCATTCCCTAGCTCTGCTCTGTGATCATGTGCAGGTTTCATCCATCCCTCCTCTTCAGAGCAACCTCTGTGATGTTGGTGCTCACCTTCAGCTTTTGGGCTGCAGCACTTCTTTGACCCTCTCATGGAGTTTGTCCCTGAGGTAGCAAAAGCCACCAGACACTCATCTCAAGGCTGTAGGGCCATGAATCTTCATCCTTTGCCTCGAGTATCTCATGTTTAGCTACACACAGCTGAAATACTGAACACCTGAGCTCTGGCATCTCCCTGCTCCTTTGTCTGAGTGGTATAAATGGGAGAGGACAGGGAGGGGAGGTCATGGTCTGGAGGTTCAATAGGGCTCGTGGCTGTTGGTGGCTATGGACTCAGCTGTGATGAGAGGGCACGTGCTCCAAACCCTGTCTGGATCCCTCTGTGCAATCTCTTCTCCAGCTCTTTGTGTCCCCATCCATGAAATGATGCTAAGATGAGGTCTGTGAAGAGGCAGTTCCAAACATATCCCTATGTTGCTACTGCTGTTCTTCACTGCAGCTCTCAAACAAGCAGAGCTTTATCAGAATAGGAGCAGCTTATGAGGCTTTGGTGCAATAGGTACAGACCAAAAACCGGTCCAGGGGTAACTGACATGTTTTGGGAGAGCTCTGCCCTCAAAAGCCCCGAGGCTCTTGTTTTCAGCTCGGTGCACTGCAATCTAACACGCGATCAGAGGCACCGACCTGGCTCTGCACCCAGGCAAGGCTCCTTCTCATCCTCTTTCAAGCCTGCTGCCTCACTGCTCCTTGCCTGAGCATTTCTGGCATGGTCTGGCCTCGCAGCTAGGCACGTCCTGGAATGCTCCGTGGCACGTCCCACCGAGAGCCACCGCGGGACAGGAAGGTTACGGCTGAGCTGCAGATGTTGAGTGAGGTGGTTTTGCTCTGGGATTTTTTGGGGACAGATGCCAAACATCTTCACTTTCCACTCTTATCTCTTTATCGAGCAACCCTAAAAGGAAGAAGTATGAGCAAGGGAAAGAGATGAGCCTTATTCCTCAGAAAGAAAACATTCCTGCAGTCAGGGTATATAAGCCAGGTACTGCCTGCATTTCCTCGGCTGGAGCTGTGTGGGCATCACAGAGCCTGCTCGCTGCTGGGGCTGAGGACAAGAGCCTGAGGTCGCAGGACTGGTGTGTGACAGCACCTCTCCCCACTCACCCTCCCCAGCACCCCACTGCACTGTGGCCGAGGCTCTGCTCCATCCCTTCCCTCTAACAGCAGAGCAGAGCATCTATGGAGTTGATTCTATGGTTCTATTCACAGCACTTGTCAAAAATTAAAGCAGAAGTTTCTTTCAAATGCTCCATTTTCTGCACTTGACTGCCAGAAAAACGATTCTTCCTCCCCCCAAAAAGAATTAGCATTTAAAATTCCAAATATGCACTTTTGCTCAGACCAAAGAATGTGTGTTCTTGCTTTCAAGTTGGGTTCTCTGTGACCTCTTAGTTTTAATAATTTCAGCAAAGTGTCATTTGACAATTCAAATGCAGCTGGTAAGTGCAGGAAAGTAAATGTTCTTCAAGATAAGCACACATTATATCGAGAGCTGATGATGAGAAGGTTTCACCTACAGCTAGAAACTTCAGAGTTTGTATGACTCTGAATATGTATGACACTTCAGCATATTAAAAACCCACTTTGGTGAAATATTGGTATTTCCAGATTCCAGCTTTGCCAGCGCTAAAGTACTTTCCCTGTTTAATTCATAAGGAAGTGTGGTGGCCTCGCGTGGAGAAGTTTCACTGTTTAGCTTTTGCTTTCCAATTAAATATAAACCAGTGTTCAAACCCTGCGTGCTGCTGATCTGAGAGGGTGAAGGACCACAGCTTGGATGGCTAAGGTCTGCTCTGCCAACCCACTTCCTTGCCACAGTGTTGTGTTGCCTATGATGCTGCAGCCAGGAGATGGTGGAGCAGGGCCGGGTACCACTCCTGCTCCAGGGATGCAGGGGAAGCTGGGGCTGACCCCACCAGCTCTCAGCCCCAGGTGAATGTGCTCGTTCAGCTTTGTGTTCCCTCCTCATGTTCTGATTTTTTCAGATCCTCTCGGCTTCATTGTGCTATCCCAAACCCCTCGCACAGAGAGGGCTGTTATCGCCCAGACACCCACCCCTCCACATGCAACTCAAGCCACCAGTCAGCAAGCAGATCAGCTTGTCACAATAATTAATAGGCCTCCCTGTGGTCCCTGGTAATCCATCCCAGCACTGCACAGCACCAGCTCTGTTTTACTTAGGTATATGTAAACCTTAGAACTGCCCCAAACAGAGCCTTTTTCATGAAACTCCTTCATTCAACACCTTATAAGGGCTGCGGGCGCAGGGAGGGGGCAAGTTTACACAGATGCTAGTGTCTCAGGACTTGCTAGCAGGTGTCTCCTAACTTTACACAGACCACCCTCACACTGAAGGCACTCTTTTGCTTTGAGCCTGTTTGAGTTACATGACTTTGGTCTTTGAGTTCCTGTTCAGCGGGCAATTTATGACTTTCCTTATTGATAATGCTCCCGTAAGCAGAGGGATGGATTGTCAGCCAGCGGTGTGGGTGTGGGTTTCATGGCATCTTCGAATAGCTGCAGTTCCCTGGCCATGCAATTCCTTTGGCTTTCTAGGGAAAGGAAAACAACACCACCACCCATACGGGCTGTGGGGGTTTTCATCTGTTTGTTTGTTTGTTTAAAATGGGGGGGGGGGGGGAGCTAATGACAGGTTTGAGCAAACAGTGTCCTCTGAATTTGGCCGTTTTCTCTCACTGAGGTCATCTGACAGCTGAGATTACATGATTCGAAATGTTTTAAGGCATTCCTTCAGCCCCAAGAGGGGAGGAGGGAAAACAGTTTGGGCTTGCTGTCAGTAGTTCAGGGCACAAACATCTGAAGAGCTTTCCTACGTAGGGGTGACCGTGGAAGGCGTTGCCTCTTTCCCAAGGGATGAAGCCGGGAGGCAGCAGTGAGCTCAAGCTTCTGATGGAGGATTCAGTGTCCCTGGGGCTTTGGGAAGTTTGGGTTGGGACAAACTGTGGCAAAATTTGGGTCATTTTTTGCAGTTCTCTGAAACCTCTCCAGTTCTTGTCCGGAGTTATCGGGGTGAGTGCAGTGCCTGAGAATCCCACAGCAAAGAGCTGATCCCTGCCTCAAAGCTCTGTTTTCCACAGGCAGCCGCTCCTTCCTCTCCTCGGTGTTGTTCATTTCTGGTGCTGCTGCTCCTTACCCCTCCTGCAGCTCTCACAGCTGTTCCCTCACACTGGGAGAAAGAAATTAGTCTGTAAGTGCCCAAAAGCAAAGGTTATTTCTCTTGCACACTGATGGGTGACACAGGATGGGATTTAAATCTGGACCCGGTCCACGATGGATCCATCACAGTTAAACACTGGAAAGGAAAGGGGGAACTTCTGCTGATCACAGGTTGTTTACTGGCTGAGCTTATTCTTGGCTGCTTGATAACTTTGTTATCAGCCCTCATCCCTCAGGTCATTTAATACTTTGCTCCTGACAGAGCTGTGGAGGCACCAGCTGAAGCCCGGCCCGTGTGTGTCATGTGCTGGATGGTCTATTAAAAGGAAACCGGTGCCATTTGTGAGCGGTCCCAGCAAGCTGTAAGGACATCTTCTCATGCTCCCAGCCCCTTGCCTATCACACACATGCTTTATAAAAGCTGTAAGGGATTAGTTTATGCCCTGCCAGTTTCACCTTTTCCTGCTTCTCCTCCCCATCCCACCACAGGAAGGGGGGATGAGCAATTCACTGTGGGGTACTGTAGCTGCCAGCTGGGGTTAAACCACGACAGTGTGATAAAAACTAAACGACTTTGTTGTGGTTTTGGAACCAAATAATGCTTTAATAGCAGAATCCCTTTGCAAAGTTAGCAGTTAAGAGTAAGCAGCACTTTAGGCAATCCAACCATCTGCTGCAGGGACTTTCCCTTGTAATTAGGTAATGAGCTTGATGTATTTTTCCCGTCTCATTCTGATTGGAAGGTCGTTTTAGCCTTGTCAGGAAAGGTGAATTGGAAACATCCTAGAGACAGGTTCCCTGCATGACCCTTGGCTCTACACCTGGTCACAGCACCTCCTGGGTGGCCGTGGGTGGGTAAGGATGCCTGTAAGTCTCTATGAGCTGAAGCAAGATGCGCAGTTACTCACCATGCATAGGGAAACTGGGAAACTGAAGTTGAAGAGCAGGCAAGAAAACGTCTGTGCAATTCATTGCTGTGCAGTGAGTCAGTTCTCCTTCCCATGGTTGAAAGTGTTGGTCACCTGAACAAACCCTCTGCTCCCAAACCTTTATATTATAGGGTTTACTTGGTCACCAGGACACCTCTCCTTTAGGGTTTGTTCATCCATCTTCCTTAGGAGTAATGGCTATGGCGTTCAGGAACAGAGCTGGATCCTAAAGCCCAGTATTGGTACACAAGGCTATCTCTGAGGAAAGTGATGACTATTTGTAAGCTGGTTTCTCTCCAGAGCTCCCCAGTTGCTGAAGCTAGGGGAGGCTGTGTCACACAGTCCCACTCCTATCACTGATGTTTTCTGCTTGTATATCCTGTTCTACATGAGTGTTTACAGGTGACTGTACCTATCCCAGTCATTTCTCTCCTGGGTCTATTCACCATCCTCAATGAAAAACTAGTTTAGAAACACTAAAATAGAGTAATTTCATAAACTGGACTTCCCTTTGTGAGCCTCTTTCTGCCTCCCTTGCTGCCAATGCACTCTGGGACCTGGGCGCTGCACATCTAGACTCAGATCCAAACCAAACCTGCCAGGACTTGCAAAACTTCAAGGAAGTGGAGTTCTAGACCCCATTCCTAGCTTTGGCTCCAGTTGAGCACCAAATACATATTCGTCTTCATTCTGGGCATTATCCTTACTGTGATTCATAGGATAAAGGGACCCAAGCGTAGGGCTGGAAGCAGGACAGCATCCTCTCAACTGCCTGCATGCTGATGGTTTGTGAGCACCATCTGCACGAGCAGAGGGAGCCGTGCTTGTTCGAAGAGTTACCCCGGATCCAAAGGGAAGCAGCAGATCTCACCAGAGCCAGGGGTTTCACCACATTCAAAAGAAAGAGCTACTTTGAAAGGCCTCAGAGAGCTGGGAAGCTGCAAGCCCAATGGTTGGTCAGAGCTGTGGGCTCAGAGTTTTCTCTGGCAGCAAATGAAAGTAGTATCAGCTACAGTAGCTGGAAGCTGCCTGTGTGTAGAGTGCCAGAATACAGGAGGGAGCATTGTGAGCATGAATCCAAAAGGAGAAGGGCTGGAGTGCTTGGCAAAGGCATCGCTGAGTGAGAAACCTGCTGGCTCTTGTGTGAGTTTCAATGGGAACCATCGTCATCACCATCACCAGGGTGCAGGCTGCAGGAGGGACAGGCACTGAGAGGCAGCTGTAGCAAAGGAGACTGCAGCCACCCTCATCTGCTCTGCCTGGTGCAGAGCTCACTTTGGTTGACATGGGAGAGAACAGTCATGGACCTACACAGCCTCCATCACTATTGCGCTCAGTTCTGCTACAAACCATTGCAAAGCGCAAGGGTCATGGGCATCAGTCTCCCCTGCTAAGGAAAAGCAGCTTCTGCTCTTTCACAGAGCAGCTGTAGCTCCAGATCCACTTTTGGATGAAGGACACTTGGTAGAAGAGGGTGACTTACTGCTTTTCACAACCAGAAAGTGAACTGGAGGCTGCATTGGGGTTGCTGTCAGCTTCTTTTCCCAGCTGACCCCATTTTTATATGTTCCCCCTTCCTAGCTGGGCTCCAAAGCTTGGATATATTTCTTCCTGGCCTGCCATCGTGCTGATGGGATTTAAATATGAAAAGCATTGCTCTCTGTGCAAGTTAAGTCTTTGGTTAAAAGTGCAGGATGTTAAGAGGTGTAGGATTTTTTTAGTCTCTTGTAAGGTCTGTTTCAGCACCTCCTTATGAGATGGCGTTAAAAGTCTCTGTAATACAATGCTCTCACACACTGTATATGCAATATCTGTCCTCCCTTTAGATAGAGTTTTCCTAGCTAATTTCACAGTATACTCTGCTAAATCGCCATCCTTTGCTGTGAACTTCAGAGGTTCTTGCTGCCACATGGAACATGTGGCTGCTGCTTGTGTATCTGCCTTGAATTAATGCGGGCAGCCTTCATCTCCTGCAGCCTTCCTGCAAAGATCAATGGGCTTAATCCTTGGCCTCCAGAATCAGGCCTCAGAGGCACCCAAATCCCCTCTTGTGAGCTGTTCTCTGCCTCTTACCCTTGGGTCCAGCTTTCTCTTGGCAGCCTTTGAGCGGAAGTTTGACCTCCTTCAGTTTGGGAAATGCCAACCCCTAGAAACTGAGCTGAATGAGCCAGGAGGTGTCTCTTGGTCAGCTTAGGACCCTCTCCATGAGGCATAGCCTTGGGTCACCAAGGCTTGCATTGCTCCTGTGTTCCTGCAATTACCCCACACCTTTGCCACTGCTCATCCGTGCCCAGGTTTGGAAGACTGAGGTTGCAGAAATCTCCCTTCTCCCCATGCAGAAGCCTCAGAATAAAGGCAGAAAGAAGGAAAAAGAGAGCAATTGTGGACCAGAACTGTCAGTGGCACTTTTACAACTGACATTACAACAACATTGTCTCCTCCAGCCCTTTGCTTATATTTTCTTGAATTGGCCAGCCCAAGGCTTCATCCACAGCCCAGTTCTGTCAGTGATGTTCTTCCCATTGTGTCCAATGGGCCATAAATCCAAATCCCTGAAGGTGACCCTCCGCTGTCCCCCACCTCGGTGCCAGACACCCCACCATGCCCTCTGGGATGGCATTTCTTGGCATGGGACCCCTGGCTATAAGGCAAGAACAAAGAGCAGACCATACATCAAGCTGCAGACTTTTACATTCACACAGCTTCCTTTTGCCAGCCAAAAAGAAAAGGGATAAAGCAGGGCTGAGAAGACAAAGAAAGAGCAAGAAGGCAGAAAAACAACATGAGGAGGAGGTTATGGCTATAAAACACACTTTACATTATGCTTGTCCTAGAAACTGCAGATACTGGGTGAGCAAGGATGCAAATTCTCTTCTTCCTCCCCAACCCCTGCTCCGTGCAGTGACACTGCTGCCACCCAGGTCCCCCCAGGCCCTCGGCCAGAGGGGATGCTGCCAGTCACTCGTGCTGCTTTGATGCGGGCACAAAAGAGCTAGTCATTTGAGACGCTTCCTGCCTGGTGGCCTGTATCAGCTTGTGAATCATCTGAACGCTCCTGCCTAATCCGCTTGTGTATCTTTGAAGCCTTTTCTGCCTTGCAAACAAATGATCAACTGCAACTTATTTTTAATCCATTAAAAGGTTCCAGGTATTCCCCTGTAAAAAAAACCCCACCAAAATACCCATCCTGGGTACCTCAGGAGGAGGGGATTCTGTAAGTGTTGATCTGTGCTCCAGTGAGCACAGGCAAGTATTAGCATCAATTTGTGAGTTACTTGCTAGGATGAAATGTCAAAGGTGCAGCTTTACTGTGATCTGATCCCAGATATTAAAATACTGGGGTCTCAAGTAAAGTAGCTGTAAGACAGTGTCAGAATGGCTCAGACCAGTGTTGTGTACGGAACACTTGATCCAAAGGGGGCTACAGAGTCAGGTCTAGAGTGTGGAAAGGAATCCTCATCAAGCAGTACAGGGACAAGCTCAAAGCAATGCTTCCACTGTTGTCTTTCACTTGCAGCTGGATGTACGTGGAAGGACATCACTCCATTGCAAGACATTTATATATCTACCCTTGCATTAAGTTTTATGTGAATTAATTGTGCTTCCCATCCCTTCTTCCTTGTTTTGCTCTAACTCTCTGAACAAACCCCCTAAAATTACAAAATCCAGCTGAATTTTAATTGAAAACACCAAGTTCCATCTGGCCTCGCATAAATTATGGTCAAAGTTGCCATTTTAAAGAGCAGACCTTGTTGTTGTTGTTGTTTTTTAATGCCAAACTATAATTCAGCTCCAATTGAGTTCAAACCGGCTTGAAATTGAGACCAGGTTTGCTGAAGGGGTTTGCATACTTGACCAAAAGGCTTTGGGTAAAGTTCATCCAAATGCTGGACTTGCAACAAGCCAAGGGAGCGTGAAGGCTTGGACTCAATGTGTCCCAGAGATGTGCTGCTAACAAAGAGGCACTTGGAACTGATTTATGCCCAATGGAGGGTGAGAGGACTGGTGTGGGTAGGGATGTCCTTCCCTTAGGGAATTCTTTGTGAGGGCAATGGAGCTCAGGTGGGCACATTAAGTGAGAAGGGGAGGGCAATGCAGCTCAGGTGGACACATTAAGAGGGGCGGGGAGGGCATTGCAGGTGCCTCTTGTTTTGCCTTGATGGGGCTGTGAGCATCTTCCCAGCCTTTCCCACTGACCCTGCTTTTAAGAGCAGATGCAGCATAGCCTAGCTCTTTTTTTGGGATATGGGGGGCCGAGAATCTCCTGTTATGGCTTTCTCCCTAACTGCTCAACTGTGATGGTGGTGGTTGAGAGTCCTATGCTGGCACTGCTCTGATGAGCACTCTCTATGAAGCCAAAGGATGATGGGGACCCGTGGATGTCTGATATCAGGCTAAAAGCAGCGCTATGGCCATGCAGGTGAGCTGGGTGTATGGAGGGGTGTGATTGTGGATGAGGGATTTTGTGTCTGATCTGGTGCCTGCTCACAGCCATGGGAGCACAGGAAGAGCTGGTCCTTGCCATGTACAGAGTGTGTGTGGTGTCCTGGTACCTGTCTGAGAGCAGGCTGAGGACTCTTTGTGCCTTTGTTACCTGCTGCTTTACTTAACCTTAAAAGATGTTGGTCTGAGGGTGGTTTTAACCATGTAGTCTAAAATCCCTTATATAGCACTCACTTTTGATACCGTAAGCAAAGCAGCTCTGTATTTCTGCTCTCTTCCTGGCTTTCCTGATGCTGAGGAGGTGCAAGGCAGCTTTTGTCTGGAGCCCCCAGCTTGGTTTGTGTGTGGTGGTGCCAGCCTGGCACCAGTGTCCTGCTGGCCCATGAGCTACAGGCGGCTGTGCTTCTGAAGCATGGGCTGAATGGTGGGAATAGGGCCCCTAGACACAAAATGTGCTTTCTGAAGCATTGTCCTTCCATTCAGCCACAGTGCAGCTCTTGAGAGGCTGTAAATAATGCAGAGAGATCCTGCGGGATGGCTTTGTAGGAGGAATAGGAAGTTGCGACTACTCTGACATTAGGAATGAAAACATCTCTAAACTCTTAGGTGAGCAGTGCACTTAGTAGCTGTGTAAAATGTGCATAAATGGAGTGTCAGATGCCAGTGCCCTTGGGAGGTTGAGTAGAGGGGTTTTGGGTATTTATGTAATGGCTGCACATCTTTAAGACACAAATACTCAGATTCTTCCTTTTTGGCTGACTGTGCCTTCTGGAGTTGAGCATCCTCCTGTGATGTGTAAATGATGAGTGACTTCTGATGATCAAAGGGTGCTGTCTTGATAGACACATTTCAGCTTCCTATTTGATACCCAGTCGGTGTTTCATATCAGCCCTCACATCCAAACGTGTCTCTTTCAGAGCACGCATTTGCTCGATGAATTCTCTTCAGGCAACGTGTTAAATGGGAGCCATTCCTTCCCTGGCCCTGCTTCTTCCTGCCTTGTGATGGCGAGTACCTTTGCTCCTCTGAGTAACTGCAGGCACCCTCAGGCCCCCTGGGATGTGATTCAGATGTGCAAATCTTGTTCCAAGCAGGAATGGGGTGGGGGGGTATTAGGATTAAGTTACTGGGAAGAGCATTGGTCCTGCACTGCGGTAGTGTGAACAGAGCAAAATCCAGATCTCCTGGCATGCAGAAAATAGGATGGGGTAAACATCTATCCCATCCCTGTGTGATACTGTGGGACTGGGGAGCTGCCCATTGCCCTGCCAAAGGGCTCCTGCAGACAAACGCTGCATGTTTGAGTTGGTGCTTGGTTGTCCCTATGCCAGAGGGGTTGTTACCTGTGAATCCTTTGGTGGGGGGAGTCTGAGGGTGTGCTTTGCATCAAAGCTTTGCTCTCCATGAAAATTCCAGTGTGGATCGGAGCATTTCTGTTGTACCTGGTTGGAAAATGCACAGAAATTCACACCAGAGGGTGAAAAAACCCTATTTTTCATTTTGAAAAAGAAAATTAATGTACTCCTTACTTTTCCAAAGGGAGACACCAGCCCACAGTGTGGGGGGAAACACTTCAGCCTCTTCCCTCTCCAATGCTTCCTTTTGTCTTTAGCCAGAAACAAAAGGCAAACCGGTGTTTGCCCTGTCACATCCTGGAGGATGTTGCTGCAAAGACAGTTCTTCATGTGTGCAAACGTTTATTAGAAAGGGATTTATAGATGACTTGTGTTTGGATCCAAAAGGTGCTTTCTGTGGTGAGGGGATCCACCTCTTAGGAGCATTGTGCAGCTTCCCTTTGAGTGTAGCTGGTGTGGGTTGGAGCTGGCTCTGTGGCCCAAGGCATGGACACGGCCTCTCCATCTCTGCTGTTACTAGGGTGTGAAGCACTCCAAAATGCAATGGGTAAAGGCCAAGCCAGAGGCAGGTGATGGTTAGAAACTGTATCCTCAGTCCAGAGGGGTTTGTCTCCTCAGAATGGCAATATGGTGTGTGCTTTGGAAAGCTATGGCTTGGGGGTTTTGTCCCCTGAGAGCTGAAGGGTTTTCCTTTGCCACCTCAAGAAGTGAGAAATACTGTGGTTACATGGCTTGTTGTTACTGTCACACTATTTAACCTTCCAAAGTGGGGAAAGATCCTTGAGACCCCTGAAAGCATCAGTAAATGATTAGCATTGGCTCCAAACCCAGGAATCACAAGGACTTTGATCCCGTATCACTCCACCTCCTCCTACTTTGTTGTTTAAGATTTACCAAACATTGCATCTCTTCACATAAAATTTCACCTTTGTGTTGCTACACAGAATCATTGCTTAGTGACAATAACAATCAAACTCCTCGGAAATCTCCCTGTGGCAACAAGTAATTGACCCAAGAATTTTCACTACAAGGAGTATTTTTAATAACCACACAGCACTGGAGATGCGCGTTCATCGGGGGATACACCGCTATTGTTCTCATCAGTCCTGATGCTTTGCCTTCACCCTTTGAGTTCTCTCAAAGGATTGAGATGATTTGGTTTCTTTGAAGAACAAAGGAGGAGGGATTTTTTTTAGATGACTGGCTATTTTGATCTGCGAGGTCTGCGCGCAGTGTGAGGGAACAAACATCACTAAATCATTAAGGGGAAAAGGAAGGGGATGCATAATGGAAAGGAGAAACACAAAAGCCACTGAGGCCGGTGGTTAGAGGAAGGCGCCTGGATGTTGTTTTCAGGATGCAATGTGAGGTTTGCCGCCTTGCTTCTCTGGACCTTGGGGTTTCTTATCTATAATTTGGCAGGATAACTCTTACAGCTGAAAGACTTTGTCAGGTTTAGTTACAATTTTCGATTCCTTGGGACATTACATAGGATGTCTTATTTAACCAGCCCCTCCTTCAAATGCAGCCAGTACTTTGCTGCAAGATATAAGATGTCATGATGTCTGTGAAAACCCTATTAGGCTGCTCGACCTTCCCATCCGTGGCTGGACACGACACCAAGGATGTCAACTGTGGGTACCTGATGCGAGGCTACAGTGAGCACTGGGATGAGGGGTGCTCTCCTGGTCTCCACTGCTGCAGCAGTGCATGGTCCTCAGCATATTTCTTCTCCTGAAATATTTTGTCCCCTTCTTAGCAACAGAGATTGAGGTTTTACAGCAGGAGGGCCCATGCATCAACTGTTTAACAGAGAAAGCATCTAAGTTAGTCATCCCCAGGCTTGCTGATGGTTAGTGTCGCATAGGAGGCTTTGAAGAGGATGCAAGCCATTAAGAAGAGTAGAGCAAGGACTGGCCAATCCAAGGTGCCCCCTTTGCCTCCTGGGCTATAATGCTTTAGAGCTTGCCTTGATGTTTTCCAGCACTATAGAAGATAGAGACCCCCCTGTGATTTTGTATGTCATAGGATAACACACATACTTCATTCCAGTGTGCCTTTTCCATTTTGGGAGTTAAGGAAATATCGCATGTTCTGAGGAAATGGGATTTGTCTGTAATTAAGCAAAAATCCTTCTATTTAACATAGCTCTTTTAAACTAAAGAACGACTATTACGTGCTAATGATGGGGTGCACCATATCCACAGAGCAATGTCACATTTATGTGAGTGCCTATTTTCATTCTATTTGAATTCACCCAGATGCATAAGTAAAAGACATCCTCCAGGCTTCCAGCTAAACAAACAGCATCCTGCTAAGCTGAGTCCATCACTGCTCCTGCCAGCTGCAATGCTGCAGATGATGCTGTAGCTGACTTAAATATGTCCATGCTCAGCTCTTGGCGGTGGTGGTCACCTACAGGGTGAGCATGTCCCATAGCGCTGTTGGGGACTGTCCTTGGGTTGAGCAAGGTCTGTCCAAGACCATGTCCTGTGTACATGAAGGATAGAAGATTCCTGAACTTTGGAGGGGTTTTGGCCTGAATCCGAGCTCTGCAGCAGGATCCTTGGCCAGGGCCAAGTGGAAATCTGTAAGAACTTAGTGTGCTTTTGACAGAGTTGGGACTTGTACAAGTAGCTTGGGCTGTGTTGTGGTTAAATTCACCCTTTCTTAGTGGATCTTGGGAAATGGTTTGCTTAAAGCTGTTGAGGGCAAGTGAACTTATTCTCATCAATTTTTGATCCCCTATTACCCATCAGCTTTAGATTTAGTCCTGAACTCTGCAAACACTTAAGCACATGTTTTGCTTCACACACTTAATGGCAGTACTCACTTATACCCAGTTAAACACATGTACTGGTTTTCACAGATCCAAGAGCCTGCCACAGATATTCCAGGTTCAACTTCCACTTCACACTGGAGCTGGTCTTGTTTCAGCAACCGCTGCCCTAATGAGTCACTTTGATGCACTAATCCCCTTCCTGCCCTTTGGATGTATCAACATGAGCATGTCCCTAATCTACAGTGGGGATTTTTCCCAGTGATTCCAGGTTCCATATGTCTCATTGAGATGAATGAGACACACAAGAGGGTAGTAGCTGTGGTGGTCATGGGGTTAACCAGAACAACCTTCAAAAGCACATGAGAGGGGGAAAACATCCCATTTACTGAAGTGCCACTGCCATGAGGGAGAAGTTTCCTTGGAAAACAAACGATGCTGGTGTGCTGGAACCCAGTATATTGGCTGCTCTTATGCTGGAGCTTTGGGTGCAGGGTATTGCCCTCAATTTGGGGGCAGTGGGGCAGTCACCCTCTTTCCCATTTCATGGTTCTGATGCTGCACTGTGATAGGGCTGGGCTCAGGGCCAGGCTGTGAGCAATGTGATCCCTGTGCCTTGGCCTCCTGGTTGTAGAAAGGAAACACTAAACACACCTTGCAGTAAAGTGGGGCTTCCCCAATTAATACACGTGCTCACAGGCCTGCCAGATGAAAGGAATGTAAAATACCCTGATAGTTTCTTTTATGATCATTAATAATAGTATAAGTTACCTGAGAGGCAGAGCCGCATGTCCCCAGTGAGTTCTGATCTCCTGTCACGCCTGGCTTTGTGGGATGGGTAAAGCTCTGCCTCTTTAGGGAGTTGTTAGATGAGAAAACAGGCGGCAGATATTTCTCCACCCCCTGCTTCGCTCTATTCCCAGCACTGCTTCCCTCCCAAGGATCAATATCTGAACTGAGAAATTAGATGATTAAGCTGCATATTGTAAATACATCAAGTGGAGTCCACTTCATCCCCTTGGCACGCATTAGCATGCCCTGGTGGAGTGGTGCTGCTTTTGAACAGATTAAGGGCATCAGCCATGCAGAGGATGTGGGCTGTAGGAGTGGGACAGTCCTTCTGCAGCGCATGTCTGACTACTTTGTGTGGATCTCTCCTTCTCAATTTGCATTACAGAAAAACAATCTTTTATTTATTTAAGTTGGAAATCCCTTTGCATCTGAACTTCAAGTGTGCAGCAAACACACTTTGATCATGTTAATGCAGAAGTCACTGATTTACAATAAATATTGTGTTTTCTTTTCATACTTCTTTGTGTTCTTTGAGGAGATTAGAGCAAAAGGAGGAAAATAATGTTGACCTCGTTAAAATTGCCTGGCAAAAGAAGCATGCAGAGTGAGGGAGATGCTGGGATTTGAATTGTCCAAAGCTAAGGACAGAAATCACAGCATTGGTTGGCTGTTAATTCCTGGTGCAGTTTATTGGGACTGGGAGAAGTGATGCTACTCACAGTGCCTTTGAGTGTGATTTGGGGAAGCCTAGCTGTTTTCTGTAAAGCATCCAAAGGAAGCAATGCATGCTGAGATGTATCCTGGCTTTGGGATTGAGGCTGAGGTAGCAGAGGATGAGCCCAGCCCTCCTGCTTGCAGGAGGGTGTGCATGTGTGGGGTACAAGTGATGAATTGGCCTTGAAGGGTTCCAGACTTTATAGAATCCCAGACTGGTTTGTATTGAAAGGGACCTTAAAGCTCCTCCAGCTCCAACCCCTGCCACGGGCAGGGACACCTTCCACCAGAGCAGCTTGCTCCAAGCCCCGTCCACCCTGGCCTGGCAGTTAAGCCAATGAATGCTTTGACATGGCTTCTCCTGAGTGCTTCCACGGAGCTGTGTTAGGAGCATCCACCTTCCCACAGCGGGTGAGTGCCAGGAGGAGAAAAGCCTCTACCCAGTGTGAGCAGCAGGGGCTGTGTGAGGAGTTCTGGTCTCATGGGTTCCTAGCTACAAGGACAGTCAGGACCAGCTCCTAAATGCAGACTTTACAATCACTGCAGCTGCTCAAACCCTGTTCCTCAGAGCCAGGGTGACACGTGGGGTGATGAGTCCCTGGTGTGGACCCCTGTCCTTGACAGGGGTGTTGTAGGAGAGCAGTGCAGCGCTGCAATGTTGCTGCTTTCCTCCTGTCATTATCCCGTGGAATTAAATGCATATGGGTTTGCTTTGTGCCAGGTCTGAACTTACACTGCCAAGGTGAGATAGGGATCAAGCCCAAAAGGATCAGTGACATGTTGGGAAAGCATCATCATTTCTGGAAATGATAGAAATTGTTTGTAATGAAGAGATCTTTGTGTGATCAGTGAAGGGAGCTTTGGATGGAGCTGATCCGCTGTGATCTGTTAAAGTTGGTCCTTGGGGATGGTGGTTTGCTGGAGCATCGAGGCAGGTTGTGCTCATGCACAAGGAGAATGAGCCCACTGACAGCACATCCTCCTCACTGCTGTCAAAGGAAGCTTTAGTGTGGATGTGCAGAACCCCTCTCCTGTTTGGGGATAGAAACAGATACAAAGTGAACACTTTAAACACCAACAAAAAAAAAAACCAACCAAATACCCCAAATAAAACCAAGCTGCAAAAAAACCCAAACAAAACCCCCCACTCCTCCCCAAATCCCAAAGCCTATTCAGCTCACCTCGAACAAATGCAGCTTTCTTCTGGAGTAATCCAGTGTAAAGGGAAGGGCTCAGCTCCCTTTATATACCCGCTGCACTGACACTGATCCAAGCTGACTCGGGTCTTTGTGGCCATCCCGATGCCAGGAGCAGCAGGTCCAGCTTACAGGTGTGAATTCCAGCTCTGACCCCTTTTCAAAGGGGGCTTTTCATGCTGGGGAGGCTTGGACAGAAAACAGTTAAACAAAAGAGCAGTTTACTCTGCCTGTAGTGTGTGCTCCCGCCTTCCCTTACCCTCCTTTGCTGCTCTTTTGATTTCCTTAATCAATGTGGGTTCCTTTTGCTTAATTCAGTGTTTTTTCCTTCTTTTTTTTTCATCCTGGAGCAAACCTATTCAATTGTATCCCTGGTTTAAATTGCTAAAGAAAAGGCCAGAAGGAAATTCAGGTTGCTTTGAGCTTTACTCAAGGTTGTAACTGGAACCAGCAAAAGCAGTAGGTGTATTGGTTGCACCAGGTAGATGGGTTACTTCAGGCCATAAAGGGTTATTTTGCATGTGGTCAGAAGCTCTCAACTGTGTAATCTGTTGTATTGGGTTTGCAGTCCTGAGCATCAGGAACAGATGTTGTGGAGGAGAAGGATGGGTTTACTCCTTACAGGGAGGGCTGTTGAGTAAAGAAACCCCAAAGACATCTTTGGGTTCTCCCAAATCAGGCTTTCAGAGTTCCAAATCCAGCCCCTCATCTTCCCTTCGACTCCACTATAATTTATTATACGAGTTTGTAACCAGAACAGTTTAGCCTAAAAGTGATCCACTCAATTACATGCTACTGTGTTACTTCAGATACAAAGAGACCAGAGACACATCCCTTTATCCTGAGCATCTTAGACAAACAAAGCAGGGGGGTTAGTGGCAGTGTAAACACATTTAAATTACCCTCTTTGGAAACCCTGATCACTTATTATGGTTAAATCCAGCTGGATGGAGCCGGAATGACACTTGAAGGTTTGTCTGCTGGGAAAATGCCTGTTGGAGAGCGGTGAACAAACACAGCCACGGTGCCATCTCTTGTGGAGGGTATTCCTGTTGAAATCCTGTACTGGTTGGCAGTTGTCCTGTTTCATCCTGCTGCTTCTGATGTGACTTCTCCCTGTTTAGGGCAGAGATGATGCTTTGCACCAAATCAGTATCAGTACTGCAGCTCATGGGATGCTTTTTCTTGGAGGTAAATCTAGGGAGGGACAAAACTGCAGAGATAATTTATGACCCCATTTCATACCCAAATGCATCCCCTCCTCTGACCTCAGCAGGTGGGACAGACCAAGAAGGCCATCCTGCGGTCACGTTCCCAGCCCTTTCCCATTGCTTTCAATCTCTGTGGAGAGACTGGTATTGCAATGGGCCCATGCACTAATGGGTCCTGTCCAGAGCACACCTAACCTTGCAGCCAGCCCCATGGATGTGACCCTGCAGGTGTCCCACGGCGTGTGGAAACCTTGCTTCTATCCAGTAAACTTGTGCTGGGAGATGGAGCACCAGAGAGACTATGGGGAAAATCAGTCCAATCGATTCTGCTTTGTCCCTTCCATCCTGAAATTACATCTGACCTCATTCGCTGCTGCACAGAGTGCAGGTTTCCCTGCAGGTATCCCTCCTTATCCATGCCTCATTCCATCTGCCAGCTGGGAAGATGCTGGGTTTGCATCATCCCAAGCTAAGGATTGAACTCACAGCATCCCAGGGAGAAGCCTGCTTTTGCTAATGCCAAGCAGGAGGGTTCTGAAGCCCCAGTGAAGACACTGGCATGCAGCAGTGCATGCTGTAGTGACTATGGTGTGAGTGGGAGCATCAGAGGAGCTCCATCACTCATCCGTTATCTCCGTGTGGGAAACAAAGCCCCAGGTCCCCTCTTTGCTCCACAGTGCTGACTGGTTTTCACTTCAGCCTCATTTCCTGTCAATTTAATGGGATTTGATCACACAATTCCCTTCATACACAGTTTGCAGTGAGCAAGCTCTGCTGGGAAAACTCTTAATGGTGTTACAGTGGGTCTGAATCCCTCCTTTCCTGTAAGTGGCTTTAGTGAGGCTGTTTCCATGGGCAGCACCAGCACATCCTGAGAAAACTCCATCAAAGCCCAGACGTTTTCCAGTTATTATCCAGTGACTGAGTTTAGGTTTCTCATTGACAATAAAACAGTGGGTAAAAGGAAGCTATTAACAGCTTACAACTATATCTAGTTCCTTCTCAGTAAAGCTCTTTGAGACTTGGAAGCTGAGCTGTACACTGTATTGCTTGCAAATGCATCCTCTGTTTTGGAAACCCTCCATATATTTTGTTTCCATGTTATCTGCGTGGTTGTAATTAGAAAATGATGTGCCTGCTCCATGACCTCCTCGTAAAGAACATAAAGCGAGACAGTAACATTCAATTCCCTTTCTAAACCATCAAAAAGAAAATGGTTTTCAAGGCATTTCTTCCTCCTTCCCAATTCCCTCCCTGCAGCTGCTTGGGTGGTCTCATTTGACAAGTTTTACAATAGAGGAGGTTATATTTTCATGGACAAACATGTAAGTACAGGGGAAAATCTGGAACTGGGAAACAAGCACTTCGCTCCCCCCATCCCCAAGTAAAACTCAAAGAGGCTGAGTATCAGCATATCCTTCCACAGCTCCTGCAAAGGCAGGATGAGGGAGAGCTTGCACAGGGAAACTGTTCAACTCCCCCTTTTTTGCTGCCTACCTGCATTACTGCTATAAAACTTGATAGTCTGTTCCCATAGGAGGGAGGAGCATGTGCATGGCCAGCACAGGGAAAGCTGGGGACAGCAATGGGGCTTTGCACTGGTACAGGCTTCTGAGACTGAGGAGCAAAGGGTGGGTGACAGGGCAGAGATGCAGTGTGCTGTTGGGGTTCTGTGGGCATGGTATTGCACTTATCTCCCAGAGATCATGGAATCGTGGAATGGCTTGTGTTGGAAGGGACCTAAAGCTCGTCCAGCTCCAACCCCCTGCCATGAGTAGGGACACCTTCCACTAGAGCAGGTTGCTCAAAGCCCTGTCCAACCTGGCCTTGGGTGAATGCAAGATGTCCCTGTCTACCCCTCATACATCTAAACCAACTTCTTGGCTCTTCTTTGCTTTTCACCTACAAATACTACTGTCATGGCCCTGTCTGCAGGAGTGACTCGGTAAATGGATCATTTGGAACAACGCTGGAGGAGAATCATGTCCAGCTACAGGCGCTGAGAGCCTGGCACTGAATCATTCACTTGGTAGGAGCATGTCTGTGGATTGAAGTGCCCAGTCACACCTACCTACATGACATGAATTTCAGATACGATACACTACTTATGTCAAGCCTCTCTGTTAGTCATCCCTTAGTAGCTGGGGAAACAGATCAAATACTGTTATAAAAACATGGAAATTAGAAAAAGTGCCAGGTTCTTTTACAGCTCTGTGTACTGTGTTTCTGTCTACCTGGGCTTACCATTTTGATGCTGAAATGACAGCAGGGATATTGTGAATATTTAAAGCCAAAGGTAGCATCAGCATTTCCATTTCTGTTATTGCTTTGTGTCGTGTCTGGTACATTAGCTTCACTGCAAATGAGGTTTGAGATCTCCATCTGGTCCTGGTGGACAAAAGCTTTCTTAGTGGAAGAAAACAACCCCAGCAGGGCTTCAAAGCTACTGGAGTCTCGTGTGAAGATGGGAAAGCAGCTCTGAACCTGTTGGATTTTATAGTTTATAAAATACAAATTGGACCATAATTTTCATGTCACTAAGTCATTGTACTGCATCTGGTCACTTCAAGCATCATTTCTTCTTTTTCCAGCTTTTTTCCCCTTATTGTTTCTGAAGCAGAAGGATGAAGTCTATCAACTGGGTATCACATGTGTGTTGAAATTCTCAACTCAAAAGGGGCTCGTGGGATCCTGCCCATGAGTGTGGGGGCACAAAGTCCATGTCTCTCCATGAGGCAGCTGGATGAGGAATACTCTGTGTCTGTGGAACAGGGATAGCACAAAGATTTCCTTTTGAATTTGCCTACCTCTGGTCAGTTAAATGTGCCAGGTGCTCAGGCAGAGCATTTGGAAGATTGTTGGGTATAAAATGCTGTGAAACAAAGGGGCAAATGATGGTGACTGTCCTTCTCATAGCAGTCCTGTGCCAGTGCTGATTGCACGGGCTAGTTCAGATGGTCTGTCTCACTGGGGTTATTCCGTTATGTTTATGGCCAGCTTTTGCTCCATATCCCTGCTGTAGCCTGCATTAACGGGGTGTCTTTTTTTCCAGCTGTAGCTGAAGTCGTTCAGTGCCTGGGGGCAGGTTTCTGGATGCAAAAGGGGTTCCAAGGTGAAGGTACCTTGAGGTCACCCTGTCTCCCTCTCAGCCTGCTTGAGACTTTATATGACAATCACTTTATCTTTTATAAGGATATAATGTCCTGTATCTGTGCCAGAGCCCAAAATAGTTTCCTCTCAATCATTTTCAAGACCTTTTCCTGCTGAAGGTGGGCTCTTAGGGCTCCTCCTGGATAAAAGGCACCGCACAGAGATGCACGGGCAGAGCACGCACTGCCCCGTTTGCTTTAGGACACTGTCATTCTTTCTATGGTCTTCTGTGGAACTGAAACTGTGGGGTGTTTTGATTTACGTGGAGGAGAGGCTTTGAGTGACAGATCAAATGACCAGGCTTTAGTGTGAGTTAGGAAAATTAATTTGGCTAGAGAAATCAAGGATCCCCACAGAGTTTGCAGGGTGAAACTTGCTTCAGATGGCTCATAAACAAAGGGATGTGTTGCTAGGATTGTGGAGTTCAGTGGATTCTGCTTTTGCAACCCACTGTTGCAGTTTTACTTTTTCCCTTTCCATCTGGGAGAGATGTGCTTGTGTCTCAGTTTCATGTTTTCCTTCTGATTTTTGTGTGGTTTAATTCTTATTGTTGTCAACAATCCCAACAGTGGGATTTGCATTTGCAGCCTGCTTCAGGGGACAGGGGAAAAGGAAAGATCAGATGATAAACAGCAATGATATCAAGTGAATATTAGCAAAAGTTGTGTGTTGGGGGAGCCTGCCCGAACCAAAGCCATCACTGTGGGAAGATAAGCAAGCAAAGGAGCATGAAGCTGTGAGAAGTGTGTTTGGGGTTGTTCTATGCCACAACATTCTCTCTTTCACAGTTGCCCTTAGGCACGGTTAAGCTTCTATGTCAGGATGTCTTGGCTTATTTCCCAATGCCATGATGTTCCTGAGTGACTCTTTGTATTTGTTCTTCGCCTGACATTGCACAATAGATCAAGACTCCTTGATCTTGCCTTGTTTGGATTCTTTCCTGAATTGCATCCATGTGTTTGATGCACTGAGCCCTTTCACATGATTGGGTAATATTTGCATCAAGATGAACAGTTCTTTCCTAAATGAATGTGAGTGGTTGTTTCTTCCAGTCCCAGAAGTGAAGTACAGGACTTTGGACCTGGGCATGTGGCTTCAAGTCTGGGACATAGTGCTGCAGGATAATATTTGTTCCTTGTGTGTTTTTTCCCTGGAAACAGCTGGTTTTCCCTTTAGGGCAGGACATTGGCTGTGCCTGAAAGCCGTTTAGAAACTGCAGGGAGTGCAGGAGTCAGTAGCCTGCCCATTAAGTGGGTTTCTTGCCAAAACCCATTACTCTCGAGAGTTCTGCATTTGCACTCAATTCTCATGTGAGGTTAAAGGCAGTAGCTTTAACGCCTCAATCCAAGCCAGTCTGGACCTGGGCACGTGTGGAACAGCTCCTGTTGTTGTGGGTAATGTGGTGGCAGCCACAAGGCAAATATATGTGAGCTAACAGCCCTTCTTGTGTGAGGCAGAGGAGGAATTGATGGCTAAAGCTGCTTGGGGAAGTCTTTCCATCCTTTCTGACATGAATGTGCATGATTCATTAACTAGCTTTGTCCAGCTGGAATTATCACTGAAGCCTCATTCCAATAGAACTCTGACTTCATGATTATTCCCAGAGGTGGTATCTCAAGAGGTTAGAAATTGAGGCTGGTGTCAGCTGGGATGCAATTGTCATTTATGTGTTTGTGCTGCTGTCTGCACACAAGTGTGTGAGAATGATCTACAGCATGTTGTAAGATGACTGGATTTTCATATGGCTTTCTTGGAGAACAGTGCTTTTATTCTCATTCACAGTTCTCATCCCTTCTCCTGCTGTATGTCTGATTTATTAGAGTGGCTGAACATGTATTTCTCCCCCCTTTCTCCTCCTCTCTCTTGCTGATATTCGTAAGCAAATCACTCCTGTTTCATGGGAAGTGAAAGATAAAGTGAGGTTCTTGTATGCATTGTGCAACGCAGATGATGACTGAAACAGCTATTAGTGATTGCTCTCTGCATGCCCAGACATGACTTTGATTTCTTAGTTATTCCAGCTATGGCAACATACACTAATAGCATAGTTTACAGCTTCAGTTCCTCTAGAATCAGCTCAAAAACAGGTGGTGTTGTCACTGAGCTGTTGATAGAACAGCAGGCTCAGGCCCTTGGTTAGTTTATAACATCAGCTATTGGCGTGGATTCCCAAGGGGTTTGAATCCTTAGATTGAGGGCCCTCGTTTTCACAGAGGTTACTCAAACCTGGCTGAAAATGCCTGACAATTCCATGACCAAAACCTGAGATATTTAAAACCAACACTTGGGTTTGACAATAAGAGTAATTAAATGATTAGTTTGAATGTTGAGGCATGAAGATGCCAGGATTTGGGGTGCAGATGGGCTCTGTTGCGCAGGGTAGACATGCCCAAGAGAATCACAGGTTTTGTTTGTCTTCAGTAAACAACACCTTGAAATAACAGGTTTTATATTCATAACAACTGGCTCCTGCTTCTTCTCTACCAGGGAGGGACAACTAGCACTACCTGGGGATGGGGAGGTGAGGGAAAAGGGCGTAAAACCCAGGAAGGAGAGAGAGTGGGAAGCACAGATCCCAGAGACAAAGTTTAATACCATCAAACTTGGCTGGAAATAATACTCTTGAAGACCACAGAAACATGCCTTTTACTGTGGGAGTGCAAAGCTAGAGAGAAGAGAGACAGGATAAGGCTGGTGAAGTCAATGCAGTTGGTGCAACAAACCCTGGGACGTTCCTGCCTTACGCAAGTTTCCTTTCTGTGGGAAAAATCAAGGACAGGAATGGGTCGTTCTTTTTTGCCACAGTAAGCCTATACTTAAGTGTGATTAAAATGCTTTGGGCAAAGGAAATACCCTGTAGTTTAAGCTAAACATGGGGACATCCTTTCTCCCTCTGATGGATGTTACGGTGGTTTATGTGGCATACTATATTCTGAACCAGGCCCAAGTCAATTAGGCACCGTTTCAAAGTCTTTTCTCATGCAGCCCAAGGTTTTGCTCGTGCCAACGAAATCCATAACTCGGGGAAATGATAGCAGAGATGAATTGTGTGAGTGAGCACAGCCAAGCCATCGGGTTAGCAGGCAGCAGGCGCTGCAGGATTCCCTGCTTCAAGGATCACGGTGCCTTTTTCAAGTTGTGAGATTTAATGGCCTTTTTGCTGAGATCAAGTGTAGTATTGGTTTAATATCTGATACAAGATCTATCAGGAAAGTATATTCTGCCTTTGTAGAAGGACAAGGGGATCTAACTATAAGATGATCAGATGGTGTTAGTTCTTTCCTACCCCTAGACCAGGTGGGATTTCTGCCCCAGAGACACCATCTCAAACACGTTTACACTCAGCCTTTGACTATTTGAAGCTTTCAGACAATCACAGTGTGGAAAAGGACAGTCCTTACAAATCTTTTGCCCTTTCAGTCCCGAAATATCATTCCTTGTGATGGAAGAGAGTAATAACATGTGAGAGCACCATCACAAGCCAGCCAGCAAAGGAAATAACAGGGTGACCTTATAAAATCAGTGCTGAAAAAACCCTCCCAATTATAAGGATAAACACCACTGAAGTAATGATTCTCCTGGTTTATCTCTCTCATGATACACTGCATTTAAAACCCATCCACTGGGGACATGAGAAATGGTGCTTAAACCTTCAGTGCAAGGTTCCTTCATATAACAGACATATTTCCATGTCTTCCAAAACAGCCCTAGAGTCTGGGCAAGCAATGAGTGAGCTTAATGCCTTCCTTTGTAGCAGGAGATCTTTGAAACTCTTATTTGATCGTTTCCCTAGATTAGGATGATTCTTTGCTGCTTTGGAGGAATGTGTCCCCCTGCCCACCAACCTCCTCTCCCAAAGTGATAAGGCATCTGTAAACACGCTCTGAAACTCTGTACAGAGCCTCCTCTGTACACTGCTTTGAAGCAGAGCTGCATGAAGACCTCTGTGCTGGCTGGAAATATCTTGCAAACTGATAAAGAAGTGCAGGTACAGCTAAAATCCACTGTGTAATAAGGATTAGCGAGCCGAAGGAGGCTTGTCTGGATTGAAGATGGAGTTGAAATATATGAGGCTTGGATTGGACCGGAATTAAACTGAACTTGGATTTCATCAGATGCTGCATGGCCCCCTCCTGTCCTGCTCCTCCTCACCCCACTCCATGCTTAGAGTAAATACTCAGAGCTCACCCTTCTAAAAGGAGCAGTTTAATTTTCCCACTGGTCCAGGTTCTTGTTCAATGCTTCAGTCCAATTCTCCACTTTCCCACCCAGCCCTCATCTCTCTGCATCTCTCTGCCTGTGTGCTGCTCTGGATTGCTCTCAGATATGTGGGCAATTGCTCTGCTGAATACAGCCTGAAAGAGCCCTATTTGATCCGGTGATGATCCTATAGCATATATTCTGACTAATTGTATCCATGGAAATCAAGTGCACTTTAACTAATGAAAAAAAAAAAGAGGATAGTGTGGTCAAAGCTTATTTGAAGAAATGACATGTTTTAAAACCTGACATGACTTAAAACAGAATCATATAAGTTCCTTTGCTAAAACACTTTCAGGATATATTAGGTATAACAATAGTTTTCTACATGAAAATGGCTTTGAAATCTTAAAAGCAAAGTATTTTAAAAGAAAAGGATTTTTGCGGTGCATTAAATTGGATGTGAATATGACAGATTTCAAAGACTGTCAAAATAACGAATTTACATCATAAATGCACAGGCTCCCTTTTTAAAGGCCTCTTCAACAACTCAGGAAGGCGTTTAATGGTGAGCAAGTTCAAAGTGTCATGGACTCCCACTGGTATAAAAAGGAGGCAATACCCACTATACTCTCTGTGTTTCAGATAATGTATCTGTCTCTTTTCAAGTTAATAAACTGCACTCCTGTCAAATTGCAGATAAATGAAAGCGACCAAGACATTGTTTTCCCCACATATTGCTAAGAAAGATATCTCCCAATATTTCTAAACGACCAGTATGCTAAAAAGAACTTGAAATGAATCCACCCTGCAGTTATTTTACAGCATCAAAGACAATGAAATTTCCACAGAGGCACTTTGTGAAGTTTTAAATGCTTTATTTCTGATAGCTGCTCATTAAGAAGCTTCGAAAGCTTTTTATTGTTTCAAAGGCAGTCATCTAAATTTTTAATCATTCACTAGTGCTGTATGGTCACGATGTGACTCTCTAGCTTTAAAAACCCTGCTTTCTTTTCTAAACAGTAATGTCAACATAATGTTTCCTTGAGTAATTGTTAGGTACGGCCTTGCTCAAAGAGGAACTGTGAGAAAGGAGAGAAAGAAAAAGGGATTTTTCTGGCTCCCTTTTGCGAGGGAGAGAAATGCGACACTTCCGGAAATTAAAGCCCGGGACCAGCAGTTTACAGAGTTGGCCACTGATTTAAAACGCTGTCTTCTGGGATGGTTTCAGCTCCGGCTTTTTATAGCAGGGGAAGTTTGTGGTGGGTATTTTTTTTAAGCTAACAATGATGCTCCACAGTCTGATTCTCGCTCTGTGACACGTGAGTGTCCCTAGGGATTAAAGAGGATTTGGGGAAGCTTTCTGTCCCTGGCTCTTACCCCACCCACCATGAGTGCTGGGGCCAGGTCCTGCTTGGTGTGGGGGATGATGCAGGAGGCAGCATCCTCATCCCCATCCTGGGAGCCTGTGGCTGCCCCAGCCATGTCCTTTTGAAGGAGCAGCAGAGCCCATGGGAGCTGCATGCTGTGCCCATCACCAGCCTGGTTGGGTTAATCCTACCATTGCATCTGGTTTCTCTTTGCTCCTCACCCCAGCACCCATTAAAGACAGGATTTGTTCCTTGCTGCCCGGGGCTGTAGGTTCTCACGCGCTAGACGTAGGGATGAGATTGCAGTTTATTTACTCTGCAAGCCTGTATTAAGTTTCTCCCTCTAGAAACCACAATCCAGCCTCTCTCCTCTTCAGGGACCATGAGTTTTCCATTCTCAGGATCTAAGAGCTGGACTGAACCCATGTTCCAGCTCAAGCCTCTTCCCTTTCTTGTGCCTATATTAAAGTAGGTTCAGTTCACCGGTAAGAGATACATACAGGGGCAGATCTGGGCTGCCTCTGCTCAGCAAGAAAGCAGATCCCTCTGAACACAGGCACTTGGCATTTCCACCTGCCAGTTTTCACTTAGGGTAAATGCAAAAGACATTAAAATCCTGAGCAGCAGGAGCAGCCCATGCGTGGTGCAGTGTTCGGATGTGACCTGTGAGAGATCTCAAGAGAGGAGGATAACAACTGGCTCTTACTGATAGAATGCTTTGCCCTCCTCTAGTGGCACTTGTGATCTGAGACTCTCAAAGGAAGTATAAATATTAATACAATAACCTTCTCCTGTCAGTTGTAGCCATTCCCTCCTGCACAGCTGAGGCAACCAAAGCATGGGTTGGGTGAGCTCTCCTTGCAATCCAACAGGACAGTGTTAAAATGAATGCCCTTTGTTTTGTCCCCTGGGTGATGGAGATGTAATCCACACCTTCAAAGGGCAATTTTTTCTCATGCTGAATGTGTAACTGTTGAATAGATCTCATTAGATCTATATGCTGTATGCAAGCTTATGCCTGCTGTAGATATATGTTGATGCTTTCATCTGTCCCTCAGTCTGGGCTTGGGTGGTTTTGAGCACGCTGAATGCAGCTTTCTGGCTTGTGACCATGCCAAGACCTCCTTCCCCTCTCTGCCTTGGACCACGGTGTCTGTCAACTTATCCCATTGCTAGAAAAAGAGGCAGGAGTTTGGAAATGCAAACAGTTCCAGAGGCACATTGGCTAACGTGGAGCCAAGAGACAAGTGTGCTCCCTGCCCAGGGCCAGCTCCGGCCCTCGGAGGCAGAGCGAGGAGGATTTTGCTGGTTACAATTAACTAGTGATATCTTGGGAGCAATAAAATGAAGCGGTTGCTCCACTTGTACCAAAGGCCTGGGAAAAGACAAGTTGCCAGTATTCATGTTGGGAGTGGGGTGAGAGCTTGGCCGGCTGTCGAGATGCTGGTGCCAGGTTTGGGAAGAGGAAGATGCTGCTCCTGCTTTTGGCCTCTTCATGTTGTGCCAGGCTCCCAGACAGTGTGGGTTTTGCTTTAGTGTCTGCATTAAGGCTGTGTCCTGGGATCTCCATTTGTTTTCTTGGCCAGCCAGAGCCCAGATTACTTTTCCTCATCTGCTTTAGGTTTTGTCTGCCTGGTGTAGTCACTGCTGTAATTCCAGTGCACCCCTGAGCCATGCATCTGCCCTGCCTGGGGCTCCTCCTGATGGACCTGGGCAAGCTGCCACCAACACTTACTGCAAGTTCTTTCCCTTTCTCCAACAAGCATTTTGAGCAGCTCTGAATCCCTTTGGGAAGCTTTGCGGACCTTTGAGGTTATGCTTTTGGTCTGAGGAGGCAAAGTGTTCTCGATTCTGGTACTGGAAAAATCAAATGAGAACTGGGAATGGAAGTGATGTCCTTAGCTGGTGTTTGACAAGGATTACTGTGCTTCCCAACTACCCTGGAAGTCATCAGTATGTCGGGCAGATCCTTGCAGTGATTAAGCCCATGGGATAAGCCACAATCTTGCCAAAATAGGCAAGTCACGAACACTGAAGCTGCAATTAATGTTACAGACACTTAGAAATCCTGATGAAAACCAACGAGAATGTGACAGTTACTGTAAGAAATGCATGTTAGAGAAGTAGAGTATATCCTCTGTGCACTGCTTAGCATCCATCTCTCTAAGCTCATGTTGTGCACTGGTGTGCAGGACCTGGTCTCAGAGCTGGTGGGCCCTGCAAAGCCAGTCTCACCATGGAAATCTCTGCAGTGCTGCTTTCATTGGCTCTCACTGTGCTGGGTGCCAGTGGAACTTTGGGAAGCCTCCATCTTTCCAAATCTCGCATTTTATCGTTCCTAATCTCCCATTTGCAGAGCACACTTTTCCTGTAATGATACAGGACTAATTACAGCTACCCAGAATCTTGTCTGAAAAGAATTCCCATCCTGTGTCCAGGCTGACCAAGGAAAACAAATGAGATGAATAAATACTAGAATTTGCAGGACGTGTCTATTGCCAGAGACAAAACAGATTCAGAGCTGGAAGTGCTATATTTGGAGCTAAGGTTAGAACTTGGGATTTTGGACAGACTTCTAAATATTGACATGCAGGGTCTCGGGCCCTTCTCACAGACTGCAAACATCCTGTGTTCTTGGCTATTTTCATGTCTGGATCCATGCTCTGTTACCTTTCCAGGGAGAGTTTAACTCTAGCTCTTTGTGCAGAAGGACCCAAGGGCTTTGGGAATAATCAGAAACTGATAGGCCAAATGAGCTGGTAGCATATGAAGCTATCTTTGAAGCCTAAAAGAAGGGGGTGGCACAAGATACAGCTCTTGGATCTGTGTATTCTTTCCCATTGGTAACCTGTCTACGAAGTTGTAATTAATGGGGATCTTCCAATTCAAGATGTAAGCATTGTCATAGGCTCTCGATCCCTACACATGGTGGGAGATCCCAGTACTGGAACTAGATTTAAAGCCACTGCTCAAGCAGTGCATTGGGTACAAACAAGCGTAGCTAACAGCAGAGTGTTTCCAGTTGTTTTTCCTGGCCTGGTGTGTGTTTACTGTTGCAGGGTGAGGGAGAGGTCCTCGCATCCATCCCACCACACTGCCTCCAGCGCAGAGTGACACTTTGCTCCCATCCAGGTGTTGGGGAGCTGTTTCCATATGGCACAGCAAGTCACAGCAACATGTATTTAATGTGTTTAGTGCACAGGCTTTCCAAGCCTGCATTTTGCCCCTTGTAGTGAGTGTAGCCACATTAACTTCCACGGAACAGCTCTAGAGCTAGGCCAGCATGAGAGCAGGACCTGCTCGTGTTGAAGATGGAAATGCAAATGCCTGCCCGCAGGCTGCTGCTTCCTTTCCCTGTGCCATTTGGTCTCACAATACTCTGCGTGCTTCACTTCTGTGTTGTAATTACCAGTCTGGTTCCTAATGGCTATAAAGCTGTCCTCAGGAGGGTGTGAAGGATGAAGGGGTGTCATTAGAATGGCCTTGTCTGGGGTGTGTTGCTAACGGGCTGGCATGGTCCTTGAGGTGATCCTCTGCTGCTTCAGAGTGAGCCACAGTTCCCCACTGCTTTCACTTCTCAGTCAAACTGATTGCTCTGAGGCTGCAGCTGATGTTTTTGCGGCTGATGTCTAAGGAAAAGAAGCTGAATTTTCCTTGAAGCAAAGAGCTTACCAGAATGACTCAGCAAAGGCAACATAGCTCCATGTGGTCAGTTATAGAGAATACCACTTCTACTTAGTTTTCAAAATCGTTTGCACATGGTTTTGTGCCTTATTTCTTCTCTCTGGTTAATCTGAAAGAGTTGAACATCTTTCAGCACTGGTAAATTACCTCTCTCATATGGTATCGTTTCTCTTTCCTCCTGAATGACTTCAGTGATTGACTAACGAAATACTTGAAATACTTGATCTGAGATTTGCTTTTGGGTAATGTTCAAGGGTTTAAACTCCAAGCTTCATTACTGGAGAGTCTGCCTGCTGGTAAACTCTGAGCATCCCTGCAAAGCACAACCCAAAGCATCTTGTGTGCTATCACACTTCCCCGTTTGCCAATGCAGAAATTGGCTTGCAGTGTGTTTCCAGCATGACTTCTGTCTACAGTGTACTTGTGGGAGGAGGGATCTGTCTCATTTAACTTAAAACCTGACTTTTAAGCAGATGAAATCAGACACTGTTGCTCTCTGCAATGAATAGACAGAGATACTGCCCAAAGGGAGAGTGCTGCAGTCCTTAGGTTGATGTCCAAGGGAGGTTTGAGATGCCCCATGGTCATGTCCACTCTCTCCACTGATTATAGGAGCTGCCGATGTGACTGGCTAAGACCATACACCTGACTGGATGTGGCAGGATGGATCCCAGCTGCAGGCCCACATTTCTAAAGGTATTTGTGTGCCTAAACAATCAGAAGGCGCCTTGCAGGATTTGTAGAAAGGGTCTTTGGTTCCAGGGAATAAATGGGATTCGGTTTAGATAAGGCAGACGTGGGAAATCTGATGTCTCGCATATTCATCTAAACACTTCAGAAGAATGTGTGCCTGAACGTGTGCTCAAAGTGAGGTCAGATTTGGCTGATGGATATTTAATACTTTTGATCTTAGCATGACCCTCAGGAAATAATGAAGTTTCATTTCAAAATACATGCTTTATTCATAAGAATTGAAAAGAAAACCTTTCCCACTGCTGCTTTTGAGTGATGCCTCCTTCCCACCAAGGCCTCCGCCACACCATTCTGCCTTGTAGTACTTCCCCTTGAAGGTAAGGGGGAAGGCAGCATGGTCTGATCCAGGTTTACCTTGGGATGTGCAGGGCTACAGTAACTCTCCTGTTCCCTGTATAGAATCTACATATTTCTGTCTGTAAAAACCTAGGAAGAGGCAGTGTCAGCCTTGACCTCCAGCTTTCATCACGTCCCTGTGCTGCTAAGCCTGGTTTCAGAAAGGAGGCAACTTTGTGCTAGTTCATAAAAAGCCCAAAATAACAACAAGGAAAAACACAAAGAAGCAAACCCCTTGTGTGCTCAGGTCCAGACATCCCTTCTTGAGCTGCAATTTGTGGCTGTCTGATCACTTCAGAGCTGCAGCGCTGATTTCCTCACTCCTCCTGAACTCCTGCCATCTCACCCCAGGCCAGGAGAGGGGCTGCTCTGCTCCCTGCTCTTCTGGGCTGCTCCTTTCTTGAAAGCTGGAAGGGGAATAAATCACCAGCGACCTGCATGAAATTCAGACACTGTAAAACCAAAGGCAGTGGCTAAATGCAGCTCCTCTTTCCTCTGTTCATGGTTTCATGCCCATATGGATGCTTGTGAAAGCTGTGCTCCATCAGCAGGTGTGTGTTGAAATCCAGCTGTGCTCCTCTTGCAGGATGGCAACTAGTCACATCTGGTTCCCCTTGATTATAGTGCTGAGAAATCACCTTGTTCTCATTTTGAAGTAGCAGAGGTGGCAGAAGGTCCCTTTATTCACAGTAATCAATTCTAGTTGGAGGGTCCTTTAAACGTACAAAGAATAGCCAGATCCAGTAAACTGGAGCTACCAAAGGTCAAAGCAGAAATAAGATGAGAAGCTTTTGTACTGAGCATAATTAATCATCACAACATCCTGTTCAGATCTGTGCTAGATTTCCTATCACTTAAAGCCTCCAAATAAGGACTGAATATTTCTCAAAGCTGAAGTCAAGTCTGCTCATTCCCACAGTGGGATGTATCCACCAAGCTAGAAGATGGAGCTGATGTTGTGGTAGGTTATGGGGTGTGTGCATCACTTGGGATGAAGTACCTCCATAATCACTGCACTTGCCTGAGTATTTCTGTAGGGAAAACTACTTTAAGCTGAAGTTCAAAGTTCCAGGGTCCTGGTTCAGAACTGATCTTCTGTATAGGCAGTCTCGAGTCCACGTTAGATCTTTTTAAGGTCACCCAAGCCTCTGAGCTGGCAGTTATATATTAGATGCATCTGAGGGTGTCAAGGTGGCTGATAGAAAACAGTAGATTAAGTGGTTTAAACAGAGCTGAAATCTTTGGATCCTGGCCTTGTTGCACTGCAAGTGAAGCATGGGATGGCCCAGAGATTAAGATGAAGGGAAGAAGAGGCGTAGCAGTGATGGGGCTGGGGTGAAGAAATGTGTTGTTTTTCTCATGTAGGGCTCAGCCACTGACTAGACACGTAACTTGGGCCAGATGTTGTGTTAACCTCCCTCTGGAGAACCACAGGTTTGGGCTTTTATCTTTCCTTCTTTCTTGGAAAAAGGAAGTTTTCTGGAACATTCTCACTGGAATTCCAGATGCAGCTTCTTGGAGGCAAGTTTTCTCTCGTAAATAAACCTGCTAACCAGCCCAGCCCAGCTGCTGCAGTGTGGTGTTGGGGTTTCAAACATCTGTGTGATGGTTCTGTTCTTCCTCTGTTCTCCTTGTGCCATGTTGGAATATTACATGACTTGAAAGCCTGAAAGTCATGGAAGGGGGTGTGTGGAGGAGGGAAACACAAAGCAGGTTGTATAGACGGCTATCGGGGGTGAGGGCTTCTTTCATAAACACCAGTAACCACATGAAAGCTCTTTAAAATCATAACAAAACTGTCTTCTCCATAGCAGTTCTAACAGTGCAGGTACTAAAGCCTGGTATTAATTACCTGATTGAGCTTTTTGCTGCAGATGGAAGCTAGTCAGAAGCTAAAGTGCTTGGGTGGCCGGTCCCACTGGTTTCCATAAAGCTAACGCGATGCCTGGTCAACCCCAGCCTCCTGGGAGAAGACAAGAGAGCGGGTTGCTGGAGGACACTGCACTAAGAAATCTCCTAAAGGAGCCTGGCCTGGCTTTCTGGAGCCACCAGGATGCAGGTACGTGCAGATGTGTGTGTCTGTCTGCAAACCAAACCTGCTCGAGGAAGAATCACTCGTGTGACACAAACAGCCGCCTTTCAGAAGCCGGCTCGGTGGGTGCTCCAATTAACAGTGCCACTGTTGCTCATGAGTTCATTACAAAAGACAGACAGACATCTGCAGGGGTCTTAAAATAATGACTCCTTTTATGTGATGATTGGCAGAGGTGGGGTGACAGGGGTATGCTGCTTAGCATAAACTGACTTTTACTTCTCTCTTTTGGATACCAACAGAAAACATAATGCGTGCACCTCAAACCAGCAGCTCAGTGGAGGATGACAGGGCTGCAGCAGTCCTTTGCTTCACTTGCTCCATGTTAGCATGGTCTTCCCAAAGCACTCACTCGTAGGCTTGAGGAGGAAGTTTTTTGGTCTCTTGAGAGAGCTGCTGCTGCTTTCTGAGGACGTTTTCCATGCAGCACTGGTGTGGCAGCTCTGCATGCTAGATAGGGACCCTGGGTTCTTATATGAATCCTTCGTGCTGAGCTGTTTCAGTCTGTTCTGTAACAATCACTGCCAAGGCATTGCTCAAACCATGAACTAATGGCAGAAGCACCCCTTGAATTTGTCCTCTCTTCCCAGTGCTGTACAGCTCTGCCATTGCTGGCCACTTCCCTAAAGGCAAAGCAACTTCACATCACTTCCAGCCTCTTGAGTTTCTCTGGTTTGAGAAGCATCCTGAAACTCCCAAAAGAGATAACAACAATTTCAGGGCTGCTGCCATCCAGCTCAATCACTAGAGCATCCATACAGCAAGGGCTTGTGCCAGTTCAGGTTTTTCATGAGTCTTCTGACATTCCTGAGGTTTTAGTCTGATTCATTTTTCTTAAGCTAGGCCCAGCAATAGAAAATAAGAAGAGGTTATTAGCTATTTTATAATTATACTCTGACCTTTTACAGTACTTTTCCGTTAGGGACTTCAAAGCCATTTGCAAGCTGTCCTGAAGTCTGAGCAGGAAGAAGTGCCACCTTATTTTTCAGGTCAGAAAAGTAAAGTGTTTTCTCAAAAATATATGAGGAGCTGAGCTGGGATTAGACCCCAGACCCCCAGCTCTCAATCCCTTGCTTTAGCTGCTAGCTCAGCCTTTGCTCATTCTGGCATGGGAAAAGCAATTGGGAATAAGAAGCTATTACTGGGGCAGGCAGCCTATAGGGGATAGTTACAATTTTTACAATAATGTATTATTTAGGGCTGGGCTGTGATTTGAGATGGACTCAAGCTGTAAATCTAGAGGCACTGCTAGGACTGAATACTGAAAACCCTTGAATGGAGAAGCATTTGAGTTGGAGGTTTGGGATCTATTACTGTGGATTTCCAGAGATGTGTGTCCAAGGTCTATGGCACATCTTCTGCAACGCTTATCTCTTGCCCTCAATACTTTGCCATGCAGGAAAAGAGACAGGAGGGTTTTCTGTACCAGGCCATTATGATTCCTCCCTTCTTATTAACCAATTTAAGCATAATTAATTATTGAACTAATAGTAAGGGCAAGGCTTTCCCACTATGGTGTTTTTCTTTTCTGCCTCTTATTGCATTGCTGCTTATCGGGAATGTGTGTCAAAACAGAAAAAAGGGATGCTGACGTGTTTTACTTGGGCTTTCATTTGAGGATTGCTGGCTATTTTCAAACTGAATGTAAGGAGAAGGCCACAAGAGTGGCCTGATTAAAAGGATGCAGGAGAATATAAAATGCTGCTCTCCAGATGCTATCAGACTCCCTGTTAATCTGTGTTGATGTCTTTTGAGCACCAGGGTTAAGAGACAATAAAGAACATGGGGCAAATGGGATCAAGACAAAAAAAGTGAATTAGTGAATTAATGAAGAAAGATCTTGAGGAAAATGTCTTTGATACCTAAAAATACCCAATAGTATGTGTTGGTTTAAAAGCATATTTTCAATGCAGGGATAAGTGCACACAGCAGGGAGGAAAATATGAGAGAGGCTGTAGTAGGGAGTGTAGAGGGTGAATTTAGCTGACAATAGATCAGTAGAGCCTGTGGTATCATTTTTAGAGGGTTAAAAGGCTAAACATCTTTGTACTAAGTGGAAGATGCTCCTAAAATTCTCAAAAGCAAAAGATGGAGAGAGAATATGCTGCTTGGGAACTTGAAAATCATGGTCTTTTAAACCCAGAGCCTGCAAATCTATTCAATGGGGACCCATCAGCTGCATTTCTCCTGTCAGCACTGCAGGGAACAGCTTCTGTCGCAGGGGATTTGCTGCTGCAGAGACCATTCCCAGACCCCTTGCACTCAGGCTGCATGTCCTGCCCTGGAGCCAGGTCACTCCAGGATCAGTTCACCTGCAGCTTAGCTTTAGAGGAAGTTTCAGGGCCTTTCAACCTTATTCACAGACAAATGCTCTTCTTGAGCAGTGGGTGAGCAGGAACCTCAACCTAGAAAGTTGTGCTTTGTTGACAGCACATCAGGCACACACTGTGGTGTGTCTGTGGTTTCATGGTGGAATACTTTATATTACTATGCTGGAAATTGCTCCTGGGTATTAAGCAGACAGGAGCTTGCGGGGCCAGGACCAAACAGACTGATTCAAATCTAGAGACCTACTACAATTTGCTCATCTTTGTCTTTGCTAGAGTTTTACCACACACTCTTTGAATCAAAGTCACCCTTTTTTTGTAGGGGAGGCATACTCTGTAGGTAACCTGCCCTCTCTAAAAGCCAATAAATGATGTTCTTGGAGAGCAAAGATCTGAGGATACTCTATAGAGAGGAATAACATGAACAAAGCTGTACCACACATTAAAATCACCAAAATTGCTTCAGGCAATCCAATTGCATCTTTATTAGCATTGTGTTATGATGCTGAACAGAAAATGACAACTGTGAATAAGATAAAGGTCTTCATTGTGCATGAAAAATTCAAATTGTTACTTTAAGGAAAGATTTATTTTTTTAAAGAAACACCATAAAACATTTATGATAACATTTTACAAAATTAGGAGGGGGAGAATTGGCTTGAAGTCTACTAAAGCCATTAAATTTGCATGTTGTTCAAAACAGTGGTTAAAAAGGCAACAAAAGGAAAAGATCTACAGGGTATGAATATATAGAGATTTGGATATGTATTTGACAGCTTTATCTGAGGATCAGAAACTGGTGCTTGAATGAGTTTAGGCCTCAACAAAAGTTTTATCTCTGGGTTAGGCTGAGAAATTCTGAACAATTAATGATGCATGAACTTTCCATGTTACACAGAGAAGATATTTGCTCTCAGTAGATACTGGGCACAGCCCAGTCCAGAGATGAGGCTGCTCTATGGACCAGCTGCAGAAAGTGCAGGAAAAAAGTTTTGCATCTCATCAGAAACAGCAAGTTTCTCAGTCTAGGTGTCTTTAGGCAACTTTGCAGTAAACTTCATCTCTTTAAAACACTCAGAGCAAGAATGATGCTCCAGAGTGAGCAGCAGGAGGTGGTAAACCTGCCAACTCCAAGGCCAGCAGGTTCCCTGCTGCATTGTGGGGATGCACACACTAAGGACCAGATAAAGGACCCCATAACCATAGGGTTATGCTGCTCTTGGGGGCTTTTGGGGTGCATGTGCCAAGGGGGGGGTGTGTCTCCCAAGGCAGGATCAGTGCTGTAAACCCACAGCATAGACAAAGATGGGAAACTGCCCAGACTGGAGATGGTGTTAGGTGAAACCACAGCATAGTTTTATCAGGGAACTTGGAAATAAGCACCTATTGGAGCACAGGGAATGGAGCAAGGATGCAGGGAAAACACACACAGTGACTGTCCCACCTCCTACCATGATGGTGGAACAGATCTCCATCACCCTCATCTGCCCAAGGAATCCCAGTGTGCTGACCCCATCCTCCTCCATAACTGCTGGGAGAAGCCCCATTGCTGCTCTGAAAGCATCAGCTCCCACCCACCCTCCCGACAAGAAGAGCAATTTGTTCCCTCTCTAAGAGGAATTAATTGTGGTGCAGGAGTAAACGCGGGGACTTCAAATGAACCAGTGACTCCGACTGGAAAAGTTGGCACTTGGAAAGCAAGCACGAGCGGCAGCGACATCGGTTTGTGTCATGTTGCACCCGGAGAGGCTTGAAATCCCGACTCCGGTCGTCGGAGCGGCGGGAAACCCGCTCGCTGCATTTTGCTGGTTAGTAATTAGAGTTTTCATATTTTATTTATTTCCTCAAAAGAAACAAGTAATTATTACACAACGCTCTCCCCACACCAATTTGGAAGATTTATCAATTATAATCTAGGAGAACAGCCCCGTGTTATACTTCAAATGCGTCTCATTAAAGGCGTTTTTTAGGGAGAGCGGTGGAAAAACAAAGAACTGCTGTGCTGTTGTCTTTGCCTTCGCTTTAATGTCGGGTTCAGAAGTAATGATGTTGGGAACAATCATTCTTCAAGCCTCTGTTTCCTTGTGTTTACTCATTAAACACAAGAACCAGGTGCTCTCACGGGGAAATGCTCATTCTAACATTGGCTTTAGAAATCAAAAGTCTCTTCAGTTTCGCTAACAAGCACAGCATCGTGGGGAAGGGACCAGGGGGAAAAAGCAAGCAGGACCTGCTTTACAAATGAAATATTAGTACCCAGCCCTGTGATATTAGCTCACGGAAGTTGTCCTGATTTGAGAGAGAGATTGGTGGGAGGCAGATGATGACAGGCTGTTGATGCTGCTTCATGTTTGGGCTTGGTGTTCAGAGCTCCCAGTGAGAGCAGGGCTCCTTTGGGAGCAGCTTGGAACAGTGGAGGTTCATTCCTGAGCTCATCCTCTTCTGGATGTACCTGTCCGTTTCCATTGATAAGCTGGGGTAACCAGCTCCCTTGCTCATGCAGCGTGCCTGTTGTATTAGAAGGTATTTCAAGCTCCTCTGTGAGCAGTCCAGTGGCCTAAGTGTGGGCATCTCATGCTGCTTTGGACTTCTCAGGCCCATGTGATGGGGTTGCATCAGGGATTGAAAGATGGAAAAGCTCTTCCTTCTGGGGGAAGTTCATTTGGTTTTCCTGAAGTTTCTGTAGGCAGAAATTAGGAGCCCAAAGTACAGGTCCAAGCTCTGAAGCTGCCTTAAAACTCGGGATTAAGATCTCAAGGTGATTTTCTTCCACTAGTTTTTTCATATGGGGCATACCAGGTTTTGACAGCCATGGGGAAACAGAGCTTATTTGTTGCATGGATGTTGTCATAAGGTGCCAAGGGAGGGAGGAAAATGATCCCCTTTTGGATGGATGCACAGATGGTGGAATCAATGCAGGAGGCAGAGCTGCATGTAGTGACCTTTCTGTGTAGAAACGTCCTTGAATATTCTAGTGGAATGCTGAAAACTTTTATATGCCCACAAAAAAAAAGTAAATCCTTTTGTTGGGGAGTAGAAAACTTCTATTTGGGTAGGAAAGGCTCTCTGCAAGATCTCAACCAATGCTTGTTTTAGCACAGCTTTGGTGAAGAAGCTCCGGGCTGGACCTTTATTTGCCCTGGTTTAAATCATTGCCTCCGCCTGGCTGCGAGCAGCAGGAGTGGCAAAGGAAGCACGTGCTGCCAGTCTGTCCAAATACTCATTGAGCCTTCATTAATAGTTATTCAGATTACAAACTGGCCTAAATGGGCTTTGCTGCAGCACCTTACTGGAGCTGCTGCACAGCTCCGCTCACCGAGCCCCAGCACCTTTGAGCCATCCCATTGATGCAGGACCTGAAGCTCTGTGTTAAAAGCTCTGAATGCTGCTCTCCTGCTCCTAGCCCACCTTCACAGAGCCACTCGCTTAAACTTTTTACTTGTCCTGCAGGAAAGCCTGTTAGTGGGAAGATATCAAGGGGAATCTGTGTGGATCTGATTGGCAAGCTGTGTTCTTAGTTCTCGGTGCTTTTTTGAGTCGCCTTCTTTTCCCCGGCAGTGCCTTTTAATTCTGGTTTTATAGCTGACCTTGTTACTGTTGTTAGTACAGTTTTTTCCTTTCCCTTTTTTTCGGCATAGCACTTCTGTAAATGTTTTTGTTCTTTGTTCTAGTTCACTGTCCCTTTGAGGTTCTCTCTGATGTCTAGTCAGTGGCGTGTTTTTGATAAAGCCTTCCCTTGCTGGTGCATCTTCTCTCCAGGTATCAAAAATCAGGGCAATGGTTATTGAAGGGACGCTCATTAGAGTGATATATGATTTCGCTGCTGCTGCCGCCACTAAGGAGTGGGTGCCTCCAAGTCAACAGATGGGCCAGCATTTAAACAAAGAAGCAGGAGACCTGCCCTTTCAGACCCACTGGGTAAAGCCTCAGCTGAGCTCTGGGCCTTTGTGTGAGGGGCTTTGATTGCCACACGTGTGATGGGGGAAGCAGCGTGCTTGGAAAACTACCTGCCAGCTGCATCCCACTGGAGACTGGTCCCATACCTGCCAACAAGGGGCAAGAGTGGTCTCCTACAGCAGATCTGTGCTTGGAGGTTCAAGGTGAATAAAATGGGAAGCAGGGCAAAATGAGCTCTGTTTTGTACCTCTGTGCTGCAGCGTTCATGAAGGGGGTTGTGAGACGGACACAGGGTTCCCCAGTGGGGCTAGAAAGTTCCTAAACGCCTGCTGGCACAACCACCATGGTGTTGGTACTCCATGGGGAGCTGAGCTGGCTCTCACCCCCCCCAGTGATGCTGAGTGAACTAAGTCTTTGGCTTCAAGCTCAGCCCAACCAAGAGAATCTGTTGAGCAGAACCCAAGTCACACACAGTTCGAAGCAGGTTTTGTGTTCAGTGGGAAGCTCTGCCTCCAGGGAACCCCCTTTTCTATCGACCTGTCCCCAGGCACTGAGGTCACCCAATGCAGAAGGTATTTCTGAACCTGGCATGAAACTTGTTGCATCTCCTTGAAGTCCTCAATGGACAGAGAGCAAGCAGGGAGGACAAGCAGCTCCAGGCTCTTTGTAGCACCTGAATGGAGAGCTGGGGAATCTGGGGATCCTCATGAAAGGGAAAATCAGCAGTCCCACCTCTGTACTTTCCCAGCATAGGCCTTTTGTCTTGGATTATTCAGGAACCTTTCTTGTGTTATGCATGGTAAATAGGCTTTCCTTGAGTCTCTCTTATGTTAGAGGTTTAACAACGCAAAGGGCTTTGTTCTGGTTACAAGCAAAGAACATCTCTAAGGTTTGTTTACACCAAAGGGCAATGGCATAATAATCCTCTGTGCATCATGCAAGGGCTTGCAACAGGAAAGGTAATGTCTAATGACCTTCATTTCTTAAATGCCTTCCAAAACTCCTCCTCAGACACTAGAGGGTGAAGCTCTGCAGTTCCACTGAAAAGTAAGTAGCAGAGGGGAAAATGAGCCACTGAAAGGTCAAAGACAGTGTCTGTGCCAGGAGACTTGGCTGCTTTGATTATGTCAGCACTGCCCTATATTCTAAGAACCTTTAGGAAATTAAAGAAACTGAGTTGGACAAAGCTAAAGTTAAAAACAAGATTAAGTGGCCTTTGGTGATGCCTTTTGTACTTCTGAAACATCGCCGGGTACTGCTTCCTGACCAGGCAGGTCCCACTGGCAATGCTGAGGATCCAGCAGAAATCCTGCTGGAGTCCAGTGTGACACACATACCCAGGACCATCCCCAAAGCAACTCAAAGCAGCCTGAAAAGAAATTCAGCCTTAAATTCCCTTCATGGTTTCACTTTAGGAATCAAAGCAGCTGCCAAGTGCAAGCACTGGAAGGAGATCCTTTAATTTAAGGTTAACTTTTGCTTGTTGCAACTTGATAGACATACTCCAAATGCACCACTGCTTTGTTTTAACTCTAATTCACTCATCCACACCTGCCTAAACTGCTGGTGACTTTCTCAGTTGGATGCACAGGTACATGTCCTGGTGTTGAGCTGTGTCAGCAAACCCTGGGCCGTGTTGCTTTAAAAAGGTTGCCAAATGCTTGTTTGGTGCCAATGAGCAGGCTTCACACAGCCAAAAATGAAATGCAAATGGGAGGTTTGGCCCATTGCTGGTGAGACTCTTCAAAGCAGGACTCCCCTTCCTGTGATGTGAAGACTTTGAGATGGAATCCCCCCAAGCAAGAACAGCTCTCAGAAGGGATGCCAGCACCTGGTAAAATCAAAGCTTTGAAGATGGGCCTCCCCATTGATAGAAGTCTTTGCATAAGTATCCTCCTATCTCCTCTGATGCCTTTCCAGTGTCAGCAAACTGGAAGCTACAAAATCAGGAGAGGGGTGGGATCCCCCTGATGCTCCCTCACTGGAACAGCAGGTCTTGGGTTTGCTGGAGGCTACCCCCAAACCCACAGATGGATCCAACTGACCTTTTTCTGCTTGACTAAGGGGTCTGGCAGGTGAATCCTAGCAGATCTTGCTGGGGTGGTTGGAGATGTTATCACACCTCCACTTCCCTTCTACCTGTCCTACCCTCTACTCACCACTCCCTTGTGAAGCTGGCAGAGCAAAGCACCATGAGCACTCGAGGGGAAACCCAGTGGCTCTGAGCTGGGTGAGGAAGGGAGGGTTTTGTACCAGACTGCAGGGCAAAGTCTTTGATTCCCTGTGCTGTAGGAGCAGCAGCCTTCTGCAGGGGTAGGGCAGGGAGATAATGGGGCAGTAACAGCACCAAAAGCTTTTGTGGATCTTGCCTGCTGGAGCCCTAATGTGCAAAGATCTCCCCAAGGGAAATGATGGTGTGGCAAACAAGGGGAAATGCTAAGGCTTGTTTTCACTGTGTCATTGCGGCATCTTCCAGTGGGAACACAATCCTTTCGACCACCTTCTCCCTGACTTTCCCAAGAAGAGATCCTGTCACTTCATCCTCTCCTCTTCCTCAGGCTGTTCTTCACCAAAACAACGCCTTCCCCACACTAGGCAGGGTACCAAGTGTCTCACAGATTATTTGATCAGGCACCTTTCACTTTAATGACCTGCTGAATTACAAGGAAAAGCTACTTTCTGGTCTAAATTCTCTCTTACAGAGGAGATTTAAACCTCTCATTTTAATTCATCCCAAAAAGATTTCCACTAACAGGGCTTAAGGAACAGGAAGGAGTGAGGCTTCATCTCACTTTTCATCCTTTCCTCTAATCAAGTGGCACTCCTCAGCACCCTGCAGTACCTGTCTTGGAGCCTGTTTCGGGTGCGGGTTGTCCTCTGGCCGGGAAGGAAAGGGGTGGAAAAGAAAATCCCTCAGGCTCTGTCAGGAAGAGGAACTGGGAGTGCAGCGGTTTGGGCACACAGGCCAGGAGAAAGGGGTTGGCTAATGAAATGTCCTTGCAAGTCATTTGGTGTATGGATAAAGGGCAGGAGGAGTCCGTGCATCACTTCCTGGTTGCGTTCCTTAGGAGACCGATGTGGGCTGCATTCCTGAGAGCATAGCTGGTGAGAGATGTGTTCCTCCTCTGCTTGTCTTTCTCCAAATCCTTGAAGATCCAGTCTTCCTAGCTTTGGGGTACTTTGGGAGGGAAATGGATGCTTGCACTGAAATGCCCAGGAGAGGGCTGTGGTGTGAGAAGGGAGATGCCTCTCAGGGTCTCACCTGGAGCATCGCTGCTCTTCCATCTTCATAAAGGGAAGCTTGGCTAGTTTATTCTTGTGATTTCAATATGTTTCACTTCTGAACCAGAATTCCCACTGCTTATGTCCCCCAGACCCCAAACTGGAACTCTCTGTTAAACACGAGACTGGAAGTATGTTGAAATTTCACATTATGCTCCTAATGAATTATCTGTTTTAAAAGGGGAAACAGTGAAGAATTGCTGGCGTAAGTGTGGAATAAGATTTTTCAAAGGAATTACCCCAGCCAAGGCCCAGAATAAAAGTATTTTCAATAATAGCATTAGACCAAGAAGAAGCACAGCAAGAAATGCCAACTGTAGTCTCTAAATGCTTAAGCAACTTGAAATCTCAAGATGAAAAGGCACTGTACACTATTTACTCTTCTTAATGCTGAATTGTACAGAAGTACATTTATATTTTATACCTCTTTGAACTGGGAAATATGTATAATTCCCACAAGAGGATAAACTATTTTTGCACTGAAGGATTAGAGAGGTGCTGTTCAAAAGACAATTTAAGGTACAGTTCTAAAAGGGACTTTGACAGTGGGTCTGGCTTGTGCTCCTGCACTTTCCTTAGTGCCCAGGATTGGTGGATCATGCCTCTGTTTTGAGAGCGAAGGCGATGGAGATGAATGTAAGTAGTCCTGGCACATCTTAAGCAAAGAGCTGTGTTACTTGAAGATGGAGCTTTGTTTGAAAATCAAGGGGCTGATAAAAGTCTTTGCTTTCCAGCCTTTGTGATGGTCTCCACCACTGTGACCCATTGGCCCTTGTCCATCTGCAGCCACAACCTTTGTAAAGCACTTGCACTGCAGCACATCTCCAAACCAGGGAGTGGAAAGTGCTTGCTCCTGCTGAATGTTCCCATTTGAGCCCAACCCATCATCTCCTCAAATGCATTTCTCTGTTGGGAGGTTATTAAGAGTGACAAGCCTCTAGTAATGTAAGCTATCATTTGAATAAAGCAACTGCTGTGTTCTGCAGGTGACTTCTTTGTGGTCACGCTTGGAGGAATAGTGTAAGGAATGGTCTGGCATGCCTTTAAACTTCATCAGGGTGCACAAAAGGTAGAGAAGATAAATAGAAGCCAAATAGCATCAGCTTGCACCATCAAGTTAGCAAGCTCTATTGCATCAGCTGGAGTGGCTGGAAAGGGATACTGCCCTTTCTGAAGTGAGACAGTGCCTGAGTCATTATTTGTTCGATACACCACCGGATCCAACCACTAGCCTAATAGGGCCAGAACTATTTTATTGGGATGACACAATCCCATTTATCCAAAGGTCTCCTGTCCAGTGGCTTTGTCTGCTCTCCAGCAGGGCAGCTGAGAGGATGCTGGGTTGGCTATACTCATCTCAACCCATGCTCCTGAAGGCTTGTGTTTGGCTAATCGTGGAGAACTCTTGTTTGCTATGGATGCACCACTTGGAGCATGCTCCAGCCATGGGCTTGATGCTGGTGTGAGGGAGCATGGCTTTACCCCTGGGGCACTGCCACGGATGGGAATTTCTAACCAGTGATTTCTAACCAGCAAATATGGGTTTGAAGACTCCATTGTACCAACCCACCGTGGGGAGGGGAAGAGGAGCAGATAATGAGCTGCTGCATGATCAACCGCGAGAAGAAGGTATAAAAGATAGAGACCATTAGAAAAGAACAAGGCTTTAAATGCCATCTGAGATTTTAGCTGAAAAGGCCTTTATTAGGTTAAAGAAAAAAAAAATCTACATTTAACAATATAGAGTACCCAGTCCTGTAGATTTCCACCGCAAACTCCTCTGAAGTAAACTACAAAGGGTTGTGATGTTTCTTCTTTCAGACTTTTTTTTATATGAACTTTTTTTAAGGCACCGTATCCCAGTGAACTATCCTCCATTTCTTTTTCTTGCTGAAGCTGCAGATGTACATTATGCTAGTGTGAAAAAAAGCTAATTAAACTGCATAGGCTCTGCAGGAGGCAGAGAAGGCCTGCAGTGCACGGGGGATGATTGATTTGGACTGTCACACAGCTCTGCTGGGTGTCATAACTTAGTGACAAATAAAGGATTACAGTGTCCCAGAGTAACTCTCTCCCTTTTATTGTTCTCCAGACATCAAAGCACAAAAGCATATTAGCATTTTTAATAAGTAGTTAGGTCAGTTGTGGCTTACAGTTTGGAATGGCTTGATGTAAAACTAAAAAATGAAAGAAAAAAGCCAACTTAGTGGTAGATTAAAAAATATAATACCCACAGGGCAGGAGTGATTCTCCCATTGCTTTCCATCGGGAGTGTGTTATTTGTCTAAACCATGCAGGGAATGCAGGTTCCCAGCCCATTGTCTGAGCGCTGAGATCTCTAGTTAAAATGTTTTCAACTTCATGTTATTTTTATATCTGAAAAGCAATTATTGAACTTCCAGCGTTGTAGGCCTGTATGCTGCATTATTCACAGGGAGCTTATTGTTTTCTGCTTACAATTAGGAGTATAAAATGATATTTTTCTCTAAATCACCTTATCTCTAATGAACATGTATCCCTGGAAATAAAATGCTGAGGTTCTTGTATGTTTAAGAAAGTCTAATTTGAGGGTGTTTACTTAAAATAAACAGAACTTGGAGATGAAAATGCGAACCAGGGTGGAATAATGAAGCTGGTGTTCTTATCGGGATACAATTAGCTCGGCATAATTGCTAACCTTCCCCTTTGAAGTGGGCAGAGTTCTTTCTGATGACGCTGCTCTGCTCTGCAGCAGCAGGAGGGGGAATGGCGTGACTGGGATAGCGTGTGTGAGGGACGCTGGGCTGGTCCTTGGCTTGTGTCTGTGTATTCACACTGGCAGGCTGTGTGATCTCCCACCCAGCAGCTAGAAAGCATCCCCTCCTAAATGGAGGTGACCCAAGTGGTGGCAGTGCAGTGATTCCCAGCCATCAGAGGACTGTCTCTGTATGGCTGGTGGAGAGCCTGCTTCCAGGACTGCATAAAGTTGTTTATAAAAGCCATATAAATACATACAGGGTTTGAGCTAAAGCTTCATATATGAGTATCTTGGCTGGAAACACGGTGCTTTATGGAGGAGCTGATCAAAACCAGAGCTGGAGGGAGATGTGAGGTTGGATGGCCCCAGAGCTGCTCCTTCATCACCACCCAACCCCATGTGCACAGGCACTGGTGGCTGGTGATAGTGAGCTCCAGTTCCGGCCATGGCCAGACTTGAGACCCTCCCTGTGAAAAGGCTGCAATAAAGATGCGAACTCCACTTTCCTTAGCTCCTCTTTTAATGGCATAGAGTCACTGAAGAGGTATCAACATGTGAGGTACAATCACTAAAATCAGTTTATTCACCCCAAAGCACCGGCATGTTTTTTGATCACTGCTTTCACTGTTATCAGTTGCTGTCGTAGCACTGTCATTAACACAGAGCTATTATCTTTTATGCTGGTGTTAGGGAAATTAACCCTTTACTAACTGCCCTCTTTTATCTTGATACTTGCATCTGTTGCTGCTACTGCATATGCAAGTGTGATCCAGCACTAACAGCATCCAGGATGTTTTGGGTGGTTGGAGACACGTTTTCTGACTCTACTCTGCAAAACAGGCAAGGGGCCCAAATGTTTCTTCTGCAGCTTGTGTGACAATGCCACATTTCAATGGGACAGCTCACTGAGCTCATCTCGGACGTGCCTGTTGTGTTCCCTTCATCAGGCTGGCATGGGCACTTGCAAGAGCTGATGGTACCAGGCTCCAACAGGGTAACAGCATCCATGTGCACGGTCAGCAGCCTGTCCGGAGAGGGGAGGGATCTTCCATTACTCCCAGTTACCTCCTTAGATTTAAAGCTCTAGTTTTCTTGCTGCCTTCCTGCCCCACTTCCCTCTGTCTAACAGACTTCCCTCTGTCAAGGGCAGCAGCTGCCAGAGTGGGAAAGCTGCATTAGGAAAGAATAATGTGTAGTTTTAAGCTGTCTCTTTATAGAGTTTAGGAGCTGAAAACAAAGAAGAAAACCAAGGTCTCTGTGGAGCTCCAGCAAATATGCTATGGACCATCAATGGTGCGAGACCACATTTAAGGGACTGCTGGAATGGGCCATAAGAGCTGTAAAGGAGATACAGTTTTTGTGTTTTCCCTGGAGAGATGTTTCCTCTTGTTTTATAACAATTCTTTTGATACTTTTTAGGATGAAAACTTCATTTTCTTGGTATGAAATTAACTTTTTGTGAAGAAAGAAATAAAAAGAACATACCATGAGAAAAAACCTGGCACTTGGATGCCCACGTGAAGGGCACTTTATAAATACCTGTGATAAATAAGGAAAATAGACATGGAAGTAATCTCAAGAGCCTACCTTTCATTTTCAAAGACAAGAAAATGTTTCTCAGTTAAAGAAGAAATAACACTATTAACCCATCACCTTGTGCCTACACAAAAGGTACTTAAGATGCAGTGGAAACGTCCAAAGAACACAGAACTGTATTTGCCATTCTGGAAGTGCCAAACCCTGAGACACGGTGCTGGAATTTTTGATGATGGAATTTCCGCCTAAATTTCATTTCCTTTCTTTGGGTCAAATAAAACCTTTCATTTAATTTTAATGCTTTTTAGCAAATCCAAACTTACCAGGCTTTGGGGTATTTAAAGCTACACCCAGGACTGAGTTTTGCAGTGTGAATCCACCGCTAGGATTTGTGTTTGTCACGATGAATTTTGATTATTGTTTGTTCTCGAGGCTACAAGGACATGATGGAAGCGTCCGTCTTCACATAACAGAGGAGCTGGGAATCTCAACAGGACATTGGATCTGAATGGAGAAGACTCTTAATCTTGGCAGGAGTCAGCAAGTCCTTTCTGCACTCACACTACAAAAGCCAATTTGCATGAAGATTGCTGCAAACTCCAATCCTCAGGCTCGTATTTGTTGCAGTGACTTCCTCCTTCCCCCCTCCCCAGAAAGAGACAACACTGTGAGCTGATTTTGTGTCAGACCCATCGGCCTAATTCATGCATACCTGCTCCATGTTTTCCACTTATTTCTCTAGACCCCAGTGGGATGTGGGAGTCTCCATTTGTGAATCCTGTGTGCTCCCTCCCTTTTGTAATTTGGGAGGCTCCTGCACATTTGAAAATGATGGCTTCATTTGTTTTTCCAAGTTCTTACTGAATCACTTGTTGGTGCACAAGTGACATTCCAAGCGCCGGATTAATGAAAGCGCCTTTCTTCTTTGTACAAGTTGTATTACGTCAGAAATCTCTCCACACGCACACCAGTTCCAGTTATCTGATTGATGTACTTAGACATCACGCATGAAATATGCCTTTATTCATGTATTTGTGTCTCTAAGCTGAAAAGGACCCTTTATTCTGGAGGAAGAGTCCCACAGCTCGGAGCTGAGCTGTACAGCTCCGTCAACAGTTGAGCTGGCTGCTTGCCAAAGCCAGCCTTATCTCTTCAAGCAAAATCAGTGGAAGGAACCACAAGAGTGCATTTGGAAAGATCCATTTGGAAGAAAACCCACAGGAACTCCTGATGTCACTTCAAATCCATGGCTGGCACATGCTGGCTGGTGCTTGGTGCACATCGGTCCCGCTATCGGCAGTGGGGCTCCTCTTGATGCCTGCTGGGGAAGCAAAGGGCAGCATTTATCTGACCCTAAAAATCATTACCTGAGGACTTTGCTCTGAGGGCTACATGCTCCATGTGCTGCACAGTGTGGAGAGGAGAGGCTGGCGGGGGGAGCTGGGAAAGCCTGGTGTGGAGATGGGTGTCTGCAGTGGGTATTTATGGCACAGGAGCCTCAGCCAGATGGGGGCACCATTGGGCTTGGGCACTTGCTCTCCCTAAGCTCTACTGGCCCACAAGGGAAGACCTAACAGGCAGAGGAGAAACTGGTGGGGAACAGGCAGAGTGCAAAGAACAGTGCTCTGGTTACATATATATATATATACATATAGGATATCTATAGGAAAATCATGGCCATCACCTGCAGTTCTGCTGTATGAGGTTGCTTAAACCGGACTGTGGGATGAGTTGACAGACCATTAACATCTCAGGCTGCCTGCAAATGAGTCTTATAAAGGCAGCCTGGGAGAAGCTTGAAGGTTACCATTGCTGAGACAGGAGGAGAGGACAGCACACGGCTCAGGATGCTGCTTTCTGGCCTTATGTCCTCAAGCTGCAGGTGTCGTTCCTGCTGAGATCAGGAGCACTGGGCCTTCATCCTGGATGGTGCTGGTTTGAGGGCAAAATGTGATCTCTGGGGACTGTTTCCTTCACTCTTTCTATCCCTAGCATGGACATCTGGGGAAATCTGGATAAGGAGCTGGGCTTTCTTCCCATGCACCGGGAGGCAGGTGGAGGTGGCTGCAGTTTTTCCCAGGTAAAACACTACTAAATAAGTTCTCATTCTATAAGAGCCAGTGATGTTCAAACCATGATCTGTCCCACCAAAGTCTGGAGGAGTTTGTGTTTGACTGGCCCTGGCATACATCATTTCAAACCCCATTCTAGAACTTTGACTTCCTCTTTGAATAATGCCAGAGACGTGGGGCTGCTCAGAGAGCCCATTTCCTAAAGGATTTCCATAATCCATGAACCATCAACATCCCCACACAAAGTGGCACCTTAGCAAGCAAACCTAGCTGAGAAGCCAGAGCCCATAGGGGCTTAATTTCTCTCCTGTCTCTCCCCAAAGCAGGCCATGGTTAATGCCAAAGGGGGCTTACGTTATTACTGCAAGAGCTGTTGGATAGAGTATTTCAGTCAAAAGCCTCCTATTTACTTTATTGCTTTTAACACTCGTCTGATTTAAGCACATGCTGCTCTGGAAAGAAGCAGCAGCATTTGTATAAAAGCTTTTTGAGAGCTATTTGTGCATCCCATGCAAAAGCCAAGTCTCTCAATGGCCAAGAGGAGAAGCAAAGCCCAAAGGAATTTTTCACTAGACGCTCCAAAATATGAGGGGAGTAAAGCAAAGTGATAGCAGGTCTGTGCAAATACCTAAGTATGGTCACGTAATATATATTATAGGGTGTGCAGAGGATACACAGATTTATGGGGAGCACAGAACAGGTTTTGTGCAACAGCAGAGTACTTTTTCTTCCCTTCTTTTTTTCAGCTGAGAGACAAATGAGCTAAAATGGCAGAGACAGAATGGAAAAACTAAGCAGACTTGGATCTGGACTAAATGTACTAGCGGGATAGAATGTTAATTTTACCCAGATTTCGTTTCACTTGGGAAAACACCATCACTTTGTCTCTCAGAGCTGTCTGCGTAATGTATAAATGTGGCACTTCCCCATGTCACTGAATTGACAAGATATGGCCAGGTCAGCTTTGCTCTAATTCCCCCTCCACTGGAGATATATCAGCACGTGGCTCTCTAAACACATACAGAATCATACAATTGTTTGAGTTGGAAAGGACCTTAAGATCATCCAGTTCCAACCCCCCTGCCATGGGCAGGGACACCTCACCCTAGACCATGTCACCCAAGGCTCTGTCCAGCCTGGCTTTGAACACTGCCAAGGATGGGGCATTTATCACTTCCCTGGGCACATTGTGCCAGTGCCTCAGCACCCTCACAGTAAAGAACTTCTTCCTTATATCCAACCTGAACTTCCCCTGTTTCAGTTTGAACTCATCACCCCTTGTCCCGTTGCTATACAAGTTAGGGGTGAAGCTGAGAGCCTTAACTCCAGGTTCTCTCTGGTTGGCTTGCAGCAGACCTTAATTAAAATGGGAGTCTTAAAATTCAGATTTAATTAAGAACATTGACTCAATTAATGAGACACTTAAATGATTACACAGAGTTTGCTGTGAACAGTTTGATATTCGACCCCTGCTTTAGCTTATTCCTGATTTGATGGAGATTCCCAGCCATCAAAAAGACTCAGGTAATTAATGTTTGCATAAGATACTTTTAACCACTCATCCCTTACCAAGTGCGCATCCTCCTCCTTTAGAAACAGAACATTTCAGACATACTTTAGAGAAAAACAAGGAAATTCCCCTTCCCCCCCCCCCCCCCCAAAAGCAAGGAAAAGTTATGGTAGCAATATAAATGGCAACATGATGGGTTTGTTGTGATTGATTTTATTTCATGCAAAGAAGAACGTACGTGCGTCGGTGCAATGGCGAGGCCAATGAAAGCCCTGTCTCTGGTGCAGGTTGCAGGTGTGTGGTGGGCAGGGTAGAGCACATGAGGAGGTGGAAAAGGCAACTGTGAACATTGATGCTGATGGTCTGCTAGTGTCTGAGTCCTGCCAAGTGACACTTACCTGAGGGTAAGGACCAGGGACTGAAATCAAAGGACTCCAAGGCTGCCTAGGAGTCTGGCAGGGAAGAACGTATCTTACACTGTAGAGCATCTCTGGTTCACAGCAGGGAGGGGATAGGGAGGAGAAAAATAACCCTGTTTGTAAGATCATGCTGTCCTTTTCCTCTGTGTCATTCGCTGGTCTGGTTTGGCAAGGAGCATTTGCAGTGAAGGGTGATTTCTGCTCTGCATTGCACACAGAAAGGCCTCCTCATGTGGGCTGCAAAGGGGATGTCCAAAGGGGGCCTGACCTCCCCTAATAGCAGTAGCATAAAAATGCTCTGCTGCAGGATCACAGCAGCATCTGAAACTTTCCTTATGTCATTTTCTTTCCCTTCCTTTTTTCTCATCTGTTCAGGTCCTTTGGTCCATATGTTGCTAATTTTCTGACTTTTCAAAGCACTCTGTTTCATTTAAAGTCAGAATAGATTCTATTCATCAACATGAATACTAGGGGAAAAAAGAGATCTTGAAGGTCAGCGTTCCCCTTAATATATAAAATAAATGAGCCAAAGCACTGTGTTTTTTAACTTTAGCTTATTACTTTTTCTTAATCTACTTTATAGGTCTACCGTGTGAGATTACAGGAGTTAAGTGATTGCTCCTAGAAAGGCTTCTTGTATATTCTCGCAAGAAAGAAGTCCCTCAAAAACACAGCCCTTTGTAGTTTGATCTGCTGAGCCAGACTTTGGCCAAGCTGATGTGCCAGTGTAGTGACATTCACAGTACCCAAAGGACTTCTCTTACCAGGCGTTCTCTTTTACTTGCTGTCCATCGTGTTTATCCAGTAAAAGAATTCCTTTCCTTTGCTAAGATATTGCACCTATGCCCTGAAATCTGTGCAGGGGAAAACGGTGAGAGAAAACAGCAGTGTTTAGATTTTGAAGTAATCATTGAATAGATCATAGTGGTACTAAGATGCGAGTTAGACTGTTAAAATCATTTGAAACCAAGAAAATGATCTGCTTGTTTAAATCCTGTTGTTGTAGAGATGTGGTTTGTTTGTAGAAGACCATCACAGGATTATATTTCTGGCGGGACTTGCAGCAGATTGCCATGCAAAGCGTTAATCATGTCAGTAGCCCGCTATTTTCTTGCTTCTCTACACTTTGCAATGACAAAAGCTGGTCTCTTCCCAGCTGTGACAATGACAACTCAGCTCACATCAGCCTTCACGGGCTGGAGTGACCCAGGAGGCACAGCCAAACCCAACGTCAACTCAAGAGCCAGATGAACCTTTCTGTACAAAACCTCAGACCACATGAAAGTGCCTGGATCTGTGTTCTCTTATGAACCTGGAGTTTGGGCCAAGTTAGTTAAAACGTTCATCAAGGCTTATCAAGACTCAGATCTTTGCAGTGAATCTCAGCCTGAGAATTGAACTAACCAGAGTTTGGGCTTCAAACCAGCCAGGAGGCAAGTGTCTGGAGCAGGATGAAATGCTGAGTAGATGGTGGTTGGATTTTCCCCCATCCCCAGGCTGCATTGCTACTTTACATGGTGGACAGACTTGCTTGAGGACCCAAATCACCCCACATGTAAGCCATGAACAGGATGATCTTAAGATCCTTTCCAACCCTAATTATTCTATGATTCTATGATTCCATGAAAGGCTTGGGTTCCCCTGAAATTTTGCTACTGCTCCTTTGCTCATCCACTTGGCCAGGTCCAGCTGAGGCTGCAGCCTCCTGCCTGGGTTCTGATGGGTGCCATGTATCAGCCCTTCTGTGCACCTTCCCACTGTAAGCTCACTTAGGCAGAGACTTGCTGCTAGTTCAGAACACTCACATGGAGTCTCGACTCATAAGTAATATCAGAAAAGTTCCCTTCAGTGCTTTAAGATGCCAACATGCATCTGGCAGTCCTTTGGAGCTGGCACTTCATCAGTAGATGAACAAAGCCAAGGCATTTTGTACAAGTAAAACTTGTACAGATTTGGGGTATTTCCAAAACAAGATCCTGACCAGAAACAGAAAAAAAACAAAAGAAAAGAGATGGAAGGAGCAGGCAGGGAGGGGCTTTAACAGCTGTCAGCTTTTAATTTGGTATAAATAACATTTCTGGCTGTTTTGAACAAGTTTAGGGGTTGCATATCTGCAAGTGAAAGTTTCTTGCTTTACAGAGTGGTTCCATCAATCTAAATTAAGGGTGTTCAGTGGGAACCGCTGCTACTGAAGAAATCACAGCCTAAAAACCAGTTAGCAGGCAGGCAGCTGTTCTTGGATGCCTTTTCACCACGGGGCTATTTGATCTCTCTTGAGGTTGATACAAGCCCTGCAGATGGTAATGGGTTCTTTTTGAACAACAGGCCTGCAATGTTTCTGCATCTGCAATTGAAAACGCTGCGGCAATGAAAGGAAGCGGGGTCTTTTAGGTCTTGTTTCTGGCTCTGCCTCTAATTCATGCATGACCTTGGGCAAGTCAAAAAGCATCTCTGACCTCAGTTTACCTAGTGAGAAAATGGGAGTGGTAACACCCAGCCTCTGCAGCATCCAAGACTTCACTTGTATGTGTCTGCTGAGACAAGTGAATCATCGCTCTGCCCATCCTCAGGCTCATCCTTCCCACTCCCAGCATCAACCTCTTCTTGCACACCGACGGTAACACACGCTCATAGCTCAGTGTTGGAGAGAGTTATAACCTGCTCCTGACCTCTGAGCAGGCAAGTATGTGCTGGGCTAATCCATCATGATATCATCCTGCTGATCACCTGATGCTTTCCATGAGATACGCTCCTTGCTTTCAACCAAGAAATAGAATTGCTGTTAGAACAGCACACACACACACTTTCAAGCCTGACTTTTCCATCTCGTGCCATGTTCAGCTTGCACACAATTAATTTAACACCCAGCTGGTAGTAAAATTAGGTGCTTCCTGAGCATTATGTTTTTCAAATTGCTTTCTTAATGCTTTCTGCTCTATCAGGGCTGTCCTGCTGAGGAAAGGGCTAATGTCTTCTCCCACATTCAACTTTTCTCTCAGCATTGCAGTATAACCGAGAGCAGTATCCCTGTTGTAAATGCGACTTTTTATCAAACAGGCTTTCCAGAATTCCTGCAAATCTTCCATGTCTGGGGGTGGTTTCAGATCCATAGCTTCTGGGTTCATTAGACTTGGCACGCTACTTGCTTAGTGGGGACACTATCCATGGCGCATCCTGGGGCAGCGAGGGGGACCCCTTGCCAGGGAGGGTTTTGACGTCCAGCTTAGCTCTCTGAAATGGAGATTGGATTCTGGCTCTGGGAGCCGTGAAACCAAACTGAATGGCAGGCAGCAAAAGCTATAGCAAGTCACAATAGTTTTCTTAACCTGCAAGGGAGGGGAGGGATGGAAGGAAGGACCTTACACAAGACATCCCGTGTCTGATTATACTCCATGAATCCACGGCTATTGAAACTCTCTGATTCCCCTTGTTGAGATTTAGCTGCAACATCCCATTTGTTACAAGCAGATATGTAAAGCCTCCTTGGTATTCAGGTTCATTTAAAGATTTACATTTTGTATTTCCTTGCTGTTTTTCTGACGATGTACATAAAACAGAATTGTAAATGTTTAGGAAAATCAAAGCTATTCTTAGATGCTTGCAATTCCACTAAGTTTGTATTCTCTAATTTGCGCCATGAAAGGAAAAGGAAATCTGGGAGAGGAGCTTGTAGTTTGCTTTTTGAGGTTTTCTTTGCTGCTTTTCCATTGAAACTTGGGGCTCAGAGTTATGTTTCCCAAAGCAGTTTGAAAGTCTCCTCTGTAACAGTTCCTCCCCAAAGGACATGCCTGCAGCTCCTCTCCTACCTTCCCAGGGAGCTGTTTGAGGGGATTTTAAAGTTAACTGCAACAGAACCAGCTCCAGTGGATGTCCAGAAGCTGGACTCCTCTACCCTGGCAAAACTGGTGATTGATGAGTAAATTCTGCCTAACTGGTGTCTTACATGAATGCTGTGATTGTCAGGCAGAGCTCAGTGCCCGGCACAGCGCTGAGGCATAGCCACTGCTGTAATAAACTTAATATCATGAGCCAAAATGCCAGTCTTGTCCCTTCCCTGAGTACTTGGCCAGTCCCATTGGTGCCAACAGATCCCCAGTCCATCCCTGCCTACGTCAGAGCTGTGAACTGCTACAGGGGGAGTGAGCGGGAAGAAGTGGTTTCAGATTAGGATCTCTGGAAGACAATCACTGCCTGGGTAAATCCAAGCTAGATGAAATCTGCCCTCCTTTATTCTTCTTTCCGCACAGTCAACACCTTGAGAAAGTTCAGCCCCACAATTCCAACCGGGAAGGGAAATGCTGAACACAACTCCCAACCGGCAGAACGAGAATTTTCAAAGGAATGGGAATTGCATTCCCTGAAGCCAGTCCCAACACCGCTCCTGGGTCTCTGCTTCTGAAGCTCAAATGAAAAAGGATAAAACAAGTAGGGCTGTTGCTTCCCCCTTCGCCCAGGTTTGCAGCTCTGTGGGAAGGTAGGATTTATCCAAACAAAAGGCCTGCAGTGGCTCTGTGGCTCCATGAACAGAGCTCTGGGGTGGAATTCAGGAAAATCAAGCCCTTTTTCCTGCTCTGCCACCGGTCTACTGGAAAAACTGAACACTTTCCTCTCGGCATGTGCGGTAACGGGAATTTCCAGACCAGGGAAGATTTCTCATATCTAAAATATTCCTCTGGATTGGGAAAAATAAAATCAAATCAGAGATGTGGAATTTTCCACAAATGGAAAATTTCATTTTTGGAGAACACAGAGAACATTCCTCCTCACCCATGTTCAGCTGCCAGCACGGCATCCCTGTGTCCTGCCCTGTGTCCTGCCCACCTCCAAGGAACAGTGAGGGACCAGCAAGGTCTGGAACAACCTGCTCTGAAGCTACTGGGGTAACATTAGATAAGAATTTGATGTAATAGATTGTTTCTGGTAAAGGTTTTTCTGATTCTCTTCTTAAACCACAAACATGCTACAGACAGGCATTGAGAGCACTTGTGCTACAGGCTGACACATACCTGCATTAGGGGACCTACCAGCGATGTTCAGTGAAGGACATGCCAAGCTTGTGACTACCTCTTAGACAATGTGCTGCATGTCCCCTCCAGCCAGGCTGGCAAAGCCTGGCCAAAGGGTTCAGCTCATCTTGGTGAGGTTAGAGGCGCTTGGCATGGTGTTTTACCTCTGCAAGCAGTGCTGGAGGAATGCTTTGTACATATGAACTATCTCATGCTCACCAAACCGCTTATTAGTTTCAGGCACTGGCCCCCGTGTTATTATGGCCTTGATAACTTTATTAAATTCAGCCCCAGCTTATTCATCTCACAGAATGGCCCTAACTATTTGTAGATATTTTAAAGTAGCCATCCTTGCATCGTGATCGCTTCCAGACCTCACTGAGAGACACGCATGTGTTTGAAATGCCTGCTTTCCTTCTCCATTTCACCATAAAGTAGCCAATTTAATTTTGCACAATACCATTTGATAACAACCATGTGTGTGTGTCTTCAACGTTTATATACTTCAGAGAAGGCACTGCTTGGTCAGTGTGAGATAATTTCACAAAGAAAAACGGAACCAGATGTTACTCCTTTCTACTTGGCTTCTCCGTCTGCCTATCTTGTTTGTAATGTCAATCTCCTCTCAAGTTTTCCATTACCTTGGGAAAGGGATATCTTTACACTCTATGTTTTCATTACCAATGTGCCTGACAAAGTGTGCGGAGTAGCTGAGGTAGATGATTATCAGCTTAGCACCTCTGAGATCATTATCAAACTGTAACGATGCTCAGGAGACAAGCAAAGGGAGAGGGTGGATGCTGGATGTGTTTTCAGAGGAGCTCCAAAGGGAAAGGTCACCTTTTGGACTGAATCTCATGGGCAGTGTTCAGATGCCTGGGATGCAGCCTTGAGGATGCTGAGGAGTGAAGGGCATCCTCAGCTGCAGCAAAGAGGCAGGAAAACCTGCAGGTGAGCAGATATCCTCCCCCACGCACTTGAAGGGGCAGGTTTAGAGATGATGGTGTTCCTTGGTGGGGTCTTGTTGCTGTTTATGGACCTCCTGCCTGGCTAACAGGGTTGAGGTAAAAGTGACATCTCTCAGGGGAGTTACTTGTGTGTCAGGAAGGAGAAGGGGGATTTCCCTGAAGTTTCAGGCAGTCGGATGGGGAGGACAGAGGGATGTGCTGATGGAGGGAAGGAGGAGTTACGCTGTGTAGAAGTGCAGCTGCGCGGGGGACACCCTGCATGGGGGCTGGAGTGAAAGCAGCAGCCTGGGAGAGTAACTGGAGGAGTGCTGGAGGCCTGGGAAAGCGGGATGTGACGTTTTGGGTGGCAGGCCAAGAGGGGACCAGCAGTGACTGCAGCACAAGCTGCCTCCTCTTCCTCACCCCACCAAGCACAGCATGTCAGGGTGCATGGAGGTCTCCTCCCATTCAGAGCTGCCATGTAGCTCATTTCCATTTGGACCATGAATTCCAGACCTGCTCTGCTGATGGTCTGGGCAGAAAAGCTGTGCATCCTCACCAGCAACATTTGCTGTCACACTCACACTCTGCTTGCCCTTCAGGGACAGCAGGGAGCGTGTTATCTGCCTGGATATCAGAGTCCAGGCAGCACTGTGCTATGGATGACCATTGTGGCAATGACACAGCCCTGAAGCCGCTGCAGAGCACAAGACCGAGCACGGGTGAAGCAGCGCAGGGACTGTGAGCTGGAGCTGCCCAGCAGTGTTATTGCAAGGCTGTAAAGCCATGCACCATCCCGTTTACAGGTGCTTTTCCCTCGACACTGGCTGTTATTAAGCTCCATTATGAGAGCACTTTGTGATCCTCCCGTGACTCACCGGTCTTGTGACATCCTGGCAGCAGAAGGCACTTGGCCGCCTCGCGCGTGCTGGCGGGGCTGGAGGCTCTTGGAAGGAGCCGTTATTGCAGGGAGTGTCCGGCCTCAATCGCAGCTGCCTTTGGGGCCGGCTGAGCAGGGCAGGGATGGATTCCAGAGCAGCGCCTGGTGTTCCTGGCTTGGACACATGGAGACCTGTGGATGGATCAGCGGACAACAGCAGGACGCTGCCAAGGAGCTCCAAGACAGTCCTTTGGCTCTGGGGACATCGGATGCTTTCTCACAGTCGCCTTTCTCCACCCCTTTGTATTCTGGTTAGAATATGAGCTCAGCATCATATTGCGTGTGTTACTTTTAGTTAAATCACCCCAAATTTGCAGACAACCTTATATAAAGCTGATCTTGTGAGTCATGCTCATTGCCCTCAGTCCTGTATGGCATATGGTACAGCACTAGAGTGACACTTATTCTCCAAGCATCTGGCTGGAGTCATGCAAATCCTGTTACCGGGTGGCACATAGGCCAACGAGCAAAGGTCCTGCAGAAAGGAGACTTGATAATCACCATTTCTTAGGGACTAATCCTAAATGCCTTTGCTCCCTGTCACAGCTTGCAATAAGAACAGCGGGTGCCCATGCAGAAATCCTTTTCCCAGCACCTTCTTCATGTCTTTGCTTTCCAAGAGGGGAGTTGAAAGGCTTTCTGACAAGGATACAGAAAAAACACTATCAATTTTTTACAAGCCTTTTTCTCTTGAATTGTCAACTGGTTGTGATTTTGGTTTTTTTTCAGCCATTAAAAAAGGTAATTTTGTCACTCTATGCACTTTCAATCCAGTAAATTGTAGGAGAAGGCAATCCCACTGGAGGCCTAGCTGGAAGGAAGGGGAGATATTTGCTTAATGCATGCTTAACTGGCAATCATCTTGGCAATGTCTTAGCCTCGCTGCAGTCAAAGTGGCTTTCATCACTGGAGGTATAATTTGTCTCTGCCTTTCCAATTGCTCCTTCCTCCCTTCCTCTCATCTCCCGCTGCAGTCTACCTGAACTAATAAAACTCCAGCTCCTGCCCCAAGCTAGAGAGATGAAGCTGCCCTGTGCTGATCAGCATGATTGCAACTCTCAATGGTCCATGCTGGAAAGGGACTGGTGACAGCAGACCTGAACCTTCCCATTGCAAGGCTGGCTGTGACCTTTATTCCCTCCAGGGCTCCTTGGAGCAGCCACCCACAGTCAATTGTTCCATTGATTTCAGTGGATATCAGATGAGATCTGTGGTTCCTGAGGGCAGGATTATCAACCCGGGATATCTCAGGTGAGGGCTCAGCTCCACATAAAGGCATACAGATAAGGGACTGGATTTTCAGAAGGGTGAGTTCAGGTATTCAGAATGGCTGCAAATTCTGTTGACTAATTTAGGTACCAAAATCCTCATCCTCGGGTGTGTTCCACAGAGCCTCAGGTGTAACCTGGGTCACCCAGTGTGAAAAATACCAAATCCAGCTCTCTCTATCCATCTACAGAAAGCACTTTATGTAAAACAAAGTGTAAATCTTTATCACACTCCACCAAAGTGCCATCGTGCCTGACCCACATAACCTCTCTCAGAGTCCAGACCTTCTTGTCCAACTAGAGAGAGTGATGGAAGAGTGTGCAAACAACACTCAGTGAATATGATGATTATCATCCAGTTACAGGAATTTTATAGTCTGTATGTCACCCAAAGCACCTGGAAAAGTCCTGAAAAAGTGCCTTTGAAAAGAGACTGGTTAAGATTTCCAAGCCCTTTTTGCTCGTCCTCATCCCACTCATCCCAACACCCTGGTCCTGGTTTTCTAGGTCATCCAGGCCTGTCTTTCTCTTCTGTGAAAACGCTCAGGTCATTTGTTAGTGACAAAAGGAGACAGATCTTTTGGTGATGTAAATCAATGTCACTTCAAAGCTTCAATGGAGCAATACTTATTTACACCTTCAGATATCAGATCCTTATGTCTCGCTTTTATGTGTGTCAAAGTTCTGTTTTTATTCCCTGAAAGGTAACATTTTGTTGCAAATGTCTTTAATGAAGCCCCCTCGTTTCTATGGCAATAGACACTACACAAATTAAGGAAATAAATATTCCAGCACAGTTTAATTCTGCCAAAGCCGTGTTAAAATCCTTTCCATCATCCCTCACGACGAAGGCAGCAAAACGTGCTTAACAGACCATCTTATCCAAATTAGCGAGAACACGAAACTTCCCCCAAAAAAACCTTCTTTTGAAAAGTTGTTCTGAGCAAGTTTCTAAAATCTCAGAAGTATTAAATCCTTATTAATAGAAGCTCAATGTATTTATGGTGTCAAAAATGTGTTTTATAAAAGCCAAAAGCAGAGTTGCACAAGTTGCCTCATTATCAATAATCTAGCATCGTCCCTTTTATGTGTCATTTCTTTACACAATATACTATCATTTATGACTTTTAGCAAATACATCATGGCAAAGGATTACTCTCATCAGAGGCAGGCTTTGAAAAGGATATGCTAATTTCTAGAGAGCAAGAAAACATCAAAACAGTGCCAGCAAATAGCCAAGGGACTTTCATGTCTTAATATCCTTCAGAAGTGCTTTATCTCCTAGTGCAACGTGTATCATAGTATAAACAGGAAATGAAACAGCCAAGGCATCAAAGAACCACCAGTGCATGGCTGTAATTTTAGATCAGGTTTAATAAAGGTTATCTGCAGCAGGCTAATCAAACAAAAGGGTGTATGTTTTAAAGCTCCATTTGATAATTTTCATTTAAAGCTCCCGATCAAAGAGATCCTAACAATGTCTTACTGACTCCAGATAGATCCCTTTGCCTCCCTTTTCAAAGTAGCTTCGTTTATTGCTGGTAAAACTGGTTTTGATGTTCTAATTTTTTAGGTGGAGGAGAGATCAGAAACTGCTCCGGTTTCCTGTGCACCTTAATTTGAAAAGCAATAGAAAGGGAGCTGAGGAGGAAATGAGCAAATGCAGCAAGGGTCAGGAAGATCTCAGGGTCACTTCTGCAGGCTCTCAGTGGACCATGATGTCTAGGCAGGGGCGCCCATCCCCGACAGGATGCGAGGAGGGGAGACAAACCTGGCCACGCTCAGGCAGGCCACTGACTAGTTAATGTGAAGGCAAAATACCCTGGAAGTGAGAGGCAGAGGGGAATAAATAGCAGCTTGATCTTGGCTTCTTGCCGAGGCAAGGCAGAGGAAGCCAGACCGGCTCTTTTGGTGACACTTCTCATCCTTGGCCACCAGGAGTAGCTCCGTGCACCATGGTACACGGATGAGAAAGAGGGGAGAACTGGAATCTGACTGTCCTACCCTAGGACAAACCCCCCCTTGTTTTGTGACTGATCCCCTGATTGTGCTTTTAGGCCAGATCTGATTCAAGGTCCTGAAAAAATGACCTTTGGATGATTTCTGGAAGTGGAATAATCCACGGCAAGGGCTTAGAACTAGATGATCCTTGAGATCCTTTCCAACCCAAACAGTTCTATGATGTTGTGACTGTAATAGAAGTGACTGAGAGAAGCAAGGGATAGTGCTTGTTTGGGATGCTGGTCTTCTGTATTCCTGGTTTATTAATTATTCTGTTTGGGAAGCAAAGAGGGAGCTGAGAAATGTCTCCAAGTAAGAGCTTATAAAAACCATTACGTTTCTGGCAAGACTGAGGTATCCAAGGAACTAAACACGGTCCAAATATTTTGTCAAAGCTTTCTGCGCCACTCAAGTCCAAGGGTGTTTCAGAATCGTTTTCACACAAAGATGCTGCCTCCCATTAAATAGGAACTTGAAAATTCAGATATAAATATCACTTGCTGGAGGTGGATAATGGGGGAGATGTGGTGGGACAGCTCAGAGAGGCAGCAGAAAAAGCCTCCGACCATCCCAGCCATCAGGTCCAGGCAGGTCTGGCAGTTTTGAAGAGAGATCTCAGGTCTTTGGGACCAGCTTCCCCCAGTGTGTGCAGAGGAAGGGCAACCACTCGAGCAGGGGCTGGGCAGGCTCAGCACCTTCTTCATGTCAAGGATGGGTTTGTGACTTTATGTTTGTAAAGCTTGTTGTTATTTCCCATGTCCAGAAATTCACAGGGGGTAGCTGTACAGTAAAATCTAACTAAACAAAGAATTCACCCTTGGGTGCACTTAATAGAGCTGGTGAGAAATGTGCTGACTCCCAAATATGCTCCTTCCCACATGCTTCACGAAGTGCTAGTTTTATACATATACATGTGGATATATTTCCTGCTGATGCTCTCTTTAAGTATTTCAAAGTATTCTTATGAACCAATATACTTTTATCGTGGTATTTGTCAGACCTTGTTTGTACCCGTGCAGCCTTGGTTTGCTTCTGTTTCTTTTCAAGTTATTTTTAAATTAACAAAGAAGTGCTGATAGGCACAAAAAATCTAGTTCTTGGCCATGAAAACTCAACCAGAAGTAAAGTCCCCAGAACCGCCCCCATGAAATATTCATGCTTCAGGAACACTGTTCCATGCAGGGCGGCCGCTGCCGACAGTAAATGCTTTGGGAGAAGTGAAATGGTGATTCCTCTGTTCTAAGAAGTGAGGATGCTGCCAGACTGCTTGGCGGAATAATCTGCTACAGCACAAAACCCAAGAGTAGCTTATTTGAACACCCACAGCAAGCTTCAGGCTCCCATCACGAGCGCTGGAGAGAGCAGTGCCAAGCAGCATCCCTTTGGCCAGGCTCCATATCGATCTCCAACGTGTCTGCAGCTGCTGTGGATCCCTCCCCGTGCTGGATTACCGGCTCCGGTGCAGACACCGATCAATAGTGACTGAAGGCTGGTAATGACCAAATGTCAGCGATGTTTCAGCAGCTCTTTTGAACTAATATTGGTACTTCCTAATCCCGTTATCAAAGGATACCATGAAAAGCACCATGACGGTGGGTAGGAGTTACCAACCTTTTGCAGATTCATACACTTGAAGCCAGAAGAAACCATTCAATAATCTTTTGCCTTTCTGCTGACCTTTATTTCATGGGCCATTAGATTTCAGCCGTATCAAGTCCAGTAACTGGGGCCTGACTGAGGTACATCTTGTGCTTGGCAAAAGCATATCTTCAAAGAAGGAAACTGGTCTCGATTGAAGACACTGGAGCTGGACACTTCACCACCCCTTGGCAGTTGAACTTGGTGGCTATGACAGTTTATTTCTGGGCACTCTTCTACCCAAGGAAGTTAACTCAGGGCGAGGGAATGTGTGTGAGTAAAGACAACAACCTCTTTCTACTTTACTGTCTGCAGACACAAACACAGGCACAAGAGTCATTCAGAAGTACTCGACAATGACTGCTGTGTCTACAGGCTTCATTTTGAATTTGTCTCGGGTTTCATCTATTAGACCTTTTCAGTGTGCTCCCCTCCTGACCAAACTGCTGTGTATTTTACACTGACATGCTTTCTTCAAGACTTATCCCCATCTTTTGCTTGGTAACAGTCCCCAGGCCTGGGACATGGTGGTTTCTCATGTCACCTCCAAATGTTCCTTGTCCAGTCTGCATTGGCCACATCAGAGAATGAGCAAAGTCCTGGCCCAGCTCTATTCACAGTAACTGAGATAGTTCTTTAGGTTCATACCTCTCTTGCCTACTAACCCTGACTCACTGAGCCTGGGTTCTGCATCAGCAGCAAAACACCTTGTCATGCGTATGTCTGGTCTGTCTGCAAGGTCACTGTGTGCAAGGTTGAGGCTTTCACCACGCCTGGAAATGTTATTTAACAAGTGGAATGCTGTTTAATGAGTGGTGCTGAGCTGTGTCTCTCTGTGTGCTGGGTGCTTGGGCCATGCACATCCAGCACAGGGTGCGAGCCAGAGCAAAAGTCTTAGCTCAGGATGTGCGCATGACCTCTAGACTTTGGGAAAATGTGGACACTAGCTGGCAGGTGGCAAATAAAATAGACATGGTGCAAACCCATGCCTGAGCTCTGCAAATAGTGAGCCTAAGTCCTAAAATTATCCAAGACAGTCCCCATAATCTCTATGGGAGAAAATGAAGTCTTCAAAGCAAGAAGGAATTTAAACCATCCCTGGTTCAAAGCAAAGTGCCACATGACAACAAACATGAAGAATGATAATATTTTGTTAAAGCCCCAGTAAATGGTTGTGTGGTTTCTCTGCATTTCCTTTCCCATTGCTGTCCATTGCTCATCCGTCCACATTCACACCGGGAGGTGAAGGAGGAAAAACTCCCTACTGAAAAGAGAAGAAGAAAAAAAAATCAGTTGAATTTGCTGCAATGCCCTGGGATATGGTTTTGACTCAGTAACACTGCTTCCTGTGCAGGCTGCTGCTGCCAAGCATCTCTGGAGCATCTGCTGAGTACCAGAACATCCCAACCTAAACAGAAGCAGTCAAAAGTCGTAGCAATCTGTCATATTAACAGCTGTAATTAAAAGCATTAAGCAAATGCACAAAGAGCCTCTCTGGGAGGGTGCTAGTGCCTCTGTGTTCATGTAATTGCTTCAATTACAGTTCTAGGTTGTTAAATGTCTGTGTGTACTCAGGGAACATGAAGGAAAGCGAGCAGGACCTGAGAAATGAATCTACATGACATGTTTTTTAAGCATGACAGCACACTGTCACTACTCCCTTAGGAGCGAAGGGGGCAAGAGGAATGCAGAGGTGATGGGAAAGGAGCATGCAGTGCTGGTAGGGATGAACACAGCTTCTGCACAGGTCAGGGGTAAAATTAAACATTGCCCCTTCCCACTCCAGAACCTTCCCCCCCCCCCCCCCCCCCCCCCCAATAGCTTCAGGACGAAGGAAGCTTCAGGATGGCTTCATGGAGCAGGACAGCAAGAAGAGCCCCATCTGTCTCAATTCCCCATCATCCCACAACTCTTGCTGTCCATCACTTGGGACTTTGGGGCATAGGCACTTCTAAAGGCAGAGTCTAAAGCAGAGCCCATGATGCAAACTCTCCACACACCCCACCATGCATCTTTTCCAGGACGCTGGAGCTGGCTCCACATCCACAGCTTGATCACATATGTGTGAAAGGGATACAGGCTTGAAAACTTCAGGTTGCAGCAGCAGCAGTATCAGAGCAGTGTCTGCCCCCTTATCCCAGAGAATGAATGGTCTGACTCCAAGAGTGAGGAGGGCCCTGCCTCCATGCAAACTCTTCCTCACCCCAATTAGTTACCAGATTAAACCCTGCTTGTGGCCTTGTACTTCTTCCAAAGTGCTGGGTAAATCCAAGCCTGGACTTTAATTCAAATTCCAATTTAGCTGCTGAGACTGCTGTATATACATGCAACGACTGACAAGAGTTAATGGTTATCGGGAGGTTAACATCCACTTGTAAAAGTAATGGTAATTGAGTAATAAGGATAGAGGAGCTCAGACTGATCCAGCAATGCCTCACTTCCATAGCTGCATACAGGGACAGTAAATCAGGGAAGTCACTTCCCATTACGCAGTTTCGCCCTGAAGGAGCTTAGCTGCTTTGGCAGCACAGATGACATTAAACAGATGAGGAACAAAAATGGCTCAAACACGATTAAAATACATATGTGGGGCTGTCTCAGCCCCCTTTCAACTTGTGCCATATGAAAATAACCTCATCAAAACAGAAAGACTTTTAGGGCCGAGGTTAATTGCAAAAAAGCTCTAAATAAAATAATCACAAGGCCCCAAATATTGATGTTAGCCCCAGCCAGCAGCTTGCTCCCAGCTCTGCAGAGCAGAAACTTTCCTCTGCCCTTGCAAACCTTGCCATAAAATGGAGAAATCCTAACTATCTGCTGGAACAAACCTACGGCTGTTCTGTAATATGCACCGGGTTGTTCATTATCCGGCACCAAAACTCGTGTCACTGGTGATCTGAAGTAATGCCCTCAATCATCCATTGACTGCTCAGCATCAGCGTACATCTGGATCCAGCATTAGATCCCTCTACACCCTTCTGGAGCGTGCTGAGCCAACCCCCTGTCTGACCATCTCCTTTAAACCTAGCAAAAGCTGGAGGTGGAGCTGAGCCTTATTGCTCCATTACGGCCCTGCCCAGAACACTTGGCATTAGCACGGCACTGTGTTGAATCTCTATCACAAAGCTTAAGGCCCACATGCAGACCCCTGTGAATATCTTTTCATGTGTGTGAAAAGAGCAGAGACCTTCAGAGCAGAGCCACGGCCCTTGCGACCACCTCACATGCGATTTACCATTCCCCCGGTGCGAACGTGAGGCTGGGGGGCACTCAGAGGTCCTGACGGAGTTTTGCTTTCAAAGTTGGGTTTGTTTAAGCGACTCAAAGGGGTGCAAGAGCTGCCTGGACCGAAGCCAAAGACAATGTTGATGCAAATCCTGCAAAGCAAACCTCCCCGCTCCCGCACTCACGTGCCTTTGCATTGGTTTCCATTTTCGTCCATGCAATGTCCCTGATCTGGTCCATGTGGCATCATGGAAGCGTTTCTGGCTCTTTCCACGAGGCTGGAAAAATCTACCATCTTCTGGCTCTCCCCTGCCAAATGCCTCATGTTTTTAAGAAGCTTTATGACAAAGTTTAGAAACTGAATCAGCTTCCAGACCAGATGTCCCCAAATACCAGCATGGTTCATGTTCACTACTCCAGATGACTCCAAAACTGGCCCCTGAAGTCTGACTTGGGCATCCTCTCAGCTTCCCATCCCTCAGGCCAACGCAACTTTAGCCCATTACAGCACCTCTCCATCCAGGCTATCGCCCTAAATCCACACTCTGCTTTCCACGCTTCTTTAGGGAAACGTGGGGGCAATAGGGCTAATCAGTGAGGGTTGTCCTCTCTGTTCTTTTTTACACCAAAATCTGGTTTCCCATCCCTTGCTAATTGATTCCGTAGCACTAAAATGTCTCGCTGTGATGGTTGTCTGTAGGAATCTAAAGCTACAAACTTTCCACTGCTGACAAGAAAAGACAATGATCTAATACCAGGCGATGCAGAGGCCAACATCACGTAACTGCAGAGTTGCCTGAAAGTTGCTGTGGCAGCATCTCCCCTCGTCCTAAAGAGCATCTTCTGGAAGCAGCTCAGTTTCTGGCTGTGATGGCATTCATGGCATTCCAGGATGAAATTCCTCTCCCCTGATGAGGAGCAAGCATTGCATTTCCAGGCTGCTTCTTTCCAGCACTTTTAGACAGGATTGGTCTATGGGATTAAGCTGGCACTTGGTTTCCTAGTCAAAGTTTTGGGACGTTATGCTGTTGTGTGGGCAAAGGGAGATGGGGAACATAGGAAGGCCATGAAAGATGGGAGGAAAGAGCTCTGGGAAGTGATCAAACAATTTCAGTCTTTATCCAAGCTGCTTATCAGAAAACGGAGGAGCACAAGGACAAGTGCTCTTCCACCCCATCCAGCCCAGGAGGAAGCAGCAGGACAAAACCAGTTTTGCTATGAACCTGTTAATACCAATCAAGCCCTCCTGTCTGGGGGCAGCTGGGGTTTTCTGCTGAGCCCTTGGGAGGAGGAGGGGGCAGAAATGCTGCTCTCAGCTGTATGTGGGTTCATTAATTAAGGTAAATGCTTCCAGCTGAGTGGGTAGAGAGTGCTGCTGGGGCTGCCTTGGGACTCCTGGCAGGGAAGCTCCTCTGGCACTGAGGTAGCTGGTCTTGCAGCTCCGCAGGGATGGTTTGGAAGGTAAGACCCTAAATTCACTCTTTCCTTCAATGAACTTTGGTGCTCCAAGGTGGTGAGTGAGTTCTGCTCTTGATGCGGTCCATGTCCTTATGGTATGGAAGGTACAGGGAGCTTGTTGCTGTTCTGGATGTTGCAGAAGCTGATGGCTGCTGTGTTTTGTTTCCACTGGGAGTTGATGCAAATAGGTGCTGCTGTTTTGATCCATGTGGGTGACAGCAGCCCTGGAGGGTTGAAACAATGCTAAGAACAAACTTCATTAAACCTGCTGCATGTCATGTGGCTCTCATGCAAAATGAAAGTGTCCACACTTTGATCTGGGTGCTTCCAAAGCTCAGGTGGCCCCTGTGGTGAAGCCAGGTTGGAGCTTGCTTGGTTTCTTGGGATGGATTGCCGGTCTCTTTTGGGTTTCTTTTGCACAAGGGTTGCATGCATGAGTATGTGCAGCTTTTACAGCCCATCGGAACTGAAGTGCCAGACCTTTTGAAGTTTTCTTTGTAGCAGATCAACTCAAGATTGTTAGGCTCTACTTGCAGTGGGCTTGAGGGTGCAGGAGGAGCAGCCTGGGAACATTCTAGAAGTTTATGTCTTCTGGTTTGTTCAGGGATGCTGGATGTGTAACTGTGAGATAACTGTGTTATGTGGATGTGAGAGATCAAGATATGTTCCAAGAGCTGTAAAGAAGCTAGTAGAAAGATTGGAGTCCAGGGCCTTGGATGGAGCAGATTAAGATGCTTTTATGGGTTTGGTAGATTAAGGATCTGGTTTGTTTTAATTGAATTTGCTCCTGGATTTGTGTTATCAGTGGCACATGAGCCATGAAACACACCTGTGTCTGTCTGAATCAGCTGAGGAGGGCTGAAATGCATTTTGCCAACTGTGATGCTCTTTAGGGTACGTGCTTGTTTTGGCTGCTGAGAAGAGCGCTGGGTTATGACAACAGAGAGGGGGCATTTCGGAGCCATTAATGCCATGTGCAGCCTCGCAGGAATGTGTCAGATAGTTAATTATCATGTTGAACTGTAATTCTGTCATGCCAGAACATAAGCAGTTTGTTTGGGTACTCTTCCTCCCCCCCCTTCCCTCTTTGCTGAAGATAAAGGAGTTAAGTTTAATCATTAAATCTCCATCTTGATCCATGTAGGTCACGCACTGAACCAAAGTCAGATAGCACAGCATTTAGCAACCTTATCTCCTTCACAATAAAGAGCAAGCAGGAAGCTGCCTCTGTTGTCTGTTCTATTTTTTAATATACGTTTATTTAAAGAAAAGCCATCTCAAAAGGGGGGGGAATCTTCCAAACAGCAGCTTCTGTAAACAGGATGAAATCAGATAAAGAAATTACTGTAAAAATATTGCCTCATCTCTAAAGCTCAGAACTTTTTTTTTTTTTTCCTTTTGCTCTTTTTTATCTTTGAGAAAGATAATGAAAGAGGAAGCTTGAAACCACATTTCCATTGATGTTTGAATACACAACTGCTGGATTTAAGAACTGGAGGAGATCAAAGAGAATGGTTTTCATTCCGATAAAATTATAGCAGTTCTGGTATAGGGTGATGGGCTCATTTATGAACTTACGATGCAAATAGTTGTTAAGGCACCTTTTTTCCCCCCACCCCTTTCCTTTGCTAAGAACTACATGAAATATGCCTGGAATTCCTAAAGATTAATTAGGAGTGTGGCTAATAATGTTATAATAGATACATACTAAAAGCGTATGTCCCTCTTCAGAATAATATCTGGGAGTGCAAAACATCTGTACCATCCACAGGGAATAGGAAAGCCTGCTCCTTGCTACTGTATATTCCAGTTCACATGACATGAAAACTTAACAGCATTAGGTTACCGAAGTACGTACCCTGACACCACGCTCTGGTGATTTAATTTTTTATTAACACATACTCTGACATTCATTACTAAGTATAAGCTGCAAGTTAAAGCCATTCATGTATGCAGAGCTAACAGAAGTATTTATCACATGCTACATTACGGTTCTAAATGTGCAATAAAAGTTATGAGGAAGGGTCTGTGTAAAACGCAGAAGTGCCACAGCTGTGATTGAGCAGGAGATCTAAGGCTGCGGTCCTGTAGTGCATCCATAGACTTCCTGTGCCTGTGGAAAACTGTTGATGTGGGAAGGCTGTGCTTTGGGGGGGGGGGGGGGGGGCGAGATTTTTTGGAGGGGAGGGTTGAGAGCTGAGGATTATATGAGGGCTTGTGTCATGGTAACCTCACATTTACATGCCCTGAGGGTGTGAATGTGCTTTAACGCTGCTCGTGCAGAAATGAATTTGTCCCTGCCAGTCATACAGCCCAGCTTGGTGTGGAATCCGGTTTGGGGGATACTCATCCACCTTTTTCTTATGCTTTGAAATCTGAAGTTTCACTAAAATCCTGTCAGCTGCTTACAGTGTAATATGAGCAATATGAACTTTCAGAACGGTGTTTTTCTGTTCTGTTTGGGGGTGGATCTGTTTGTTTGTTTAAATTTGGGGTTTGGGAGTAGATTTTGGGGGTCTGTAATCTTGGTATCCGAAACAAGTCATACTGTCTCCAGTGCAAAGAAAAGGGCAAGGTACTGGGAGGTGTCTTTGCCACAGGTGACCTATTCAAACACCAACCCTAGAGACCTGGGTTTCCATGCAAAGAGCTGATGGGGCAAGGAGGAGGGAACCTCTTACCCTGAGAGGCTGAACAATGGGATCAGCTGAGCTCCATTAACGATGATGACAAGGAGACAATGCTTTGCGCTTGGGCACAGGCCTGCTTCAAAGCTCATGGGCTAGTGCATGACCAGCATAGCTCTCACTTTGGTTTTAGTTTTAAACCACATTCTGTTTGAAAGAGAAGATTGCTTCTCTCCTATGAGACCCAGCCAAGAGGGTTGATTTGCCCATCTTGGACACAGCGGCTCAGGGGTCTGTAATGGTGCAAGGAGGGGGAAAGTTGCAGCAGGACAGTTAGTGCTTTAGCAATGTCAATGTGGTGTTTGCTCCTGGTCAGTCTGCTTGTGCTACCACTATAGAGAAGGCCCAAGCATCTGCTTAAAAAGCTTATTTCCTGTGTTTTTGAAGCAGACAGGCTTGTTCTCTGTTGTTGGCTGTTGGGCTTGGTGGCCACAAGCCTGATCCAGTCTGAGGACCGAGCCCCATCTCCCTTCCCTTCTCCATTAGCCTTGTTATCAACACCTTGAGCACAATGTGGTTCTTGTGGCCTCACTTCTGCTTTATCAGCTGTGGCTTGTGTCTCAGAGCAGCACAGAAAATGGTAAGCTCTTACCCTGAATTATTTCCCTTAGTTTCTTTAGCTGGCAAAGCAGCCTATGGGATGGCATGCTGCGCTGCCCAATGGAGAGGGTAATGTTGCCTCAACTTGAAAACAGCTGGTGTTCAGGGTGGGTATAGAGGACAGCTTGTGCAATTAAGATAGTGATTATCAACGTCATGCCTAATAAAGTCATCTGTGACTTGCTGAACTCAAGTTAATGACCATGAAATCCATGGTTAATAACGGGACAGCCATTAGTGTGATGGGTGATGTGCAGAAGGGAGCCAATGGAAAGCAATAAATAGTATTTTATGTTAATGTTTGACAGTTGAAACTGTCACTTTTATCTCCATGGTGTCTGCCTGAAGTTTGCATTTTACTTTTTAAATGCCTCTTAAGAGCTTCTTGCTAGCTTTAACTTTCCATGAGACTCATCTTGTATTTGGAGCTAACCTAAGCCTAGTTCTAAACTAGAGTTTAAGGGGCTGGATGGATGTACTACCAGTGGTGAGATGGGATCTGGACCTGTTCTCCCGCTGAGTTACACTGCTGCTAATGGTAGTAACAAAACAGTAAATGTGTTTGCAGGGCTTGAACTTTGAATGTTTCTGCCTTGCAAGTGATGGGGTTGTTAGAGAACACAACACTGCAGAACACCTTAAACAAACCGTCTTTTCAAGTGGAATTTAATGACTGCTCACAATGTGTCAGTGTAGCACAGGAACTGAAACCACTTCATAACCACTGCAGCAATGCTCAACACTAAACCCGCAGTGCACGACAATACCTGGTGCACCTCAGGTATTTCTAACTACCCCTGATCCCCAGTCACCAGGGGCACGCTCTCCTGGCACAGGGGTGAAGGGATTTCCCAAGCTCTTCTGTGAGGCTGGCCCAGATCTTGCTTCAGTCGCATGAGGTGGACTGGGAAATTAGGGAAGAAAACATCAGTGTCCAAAGGATGGGGGAAAACCGTTGTTGATGCTTCCAAGCAGCCAGCAAGGGAGGGCGGTGGCACTAAGGGGTTTTGCCGTCACTTGGGGACAGTGGGGAGCGTTGACCAGAGGGTTCTGTGGCAGAGTAAAGCTCCAGCATAGGAAACGCAAGGTTTCTGAACCCAGGAAGTTAATCGAACTCCTTCAGGCTTTGTACAAAGCAATCCTTTTTGTCTGGCAGTGGTTTCCCGAGCGCTCAGATGTGGCAGTGGTCCTGCTGCTGCCCCTTAGACAGCTTGCGCCGTTTGGCTTTGCTGTGTTGCATCCTTACTGGGTTGTGCTGGGCGCTTGGAATGGAGAGGGAGGAAAGCACGAGGGGTGCCTGGACACAGGGATGCTCCTATTCCTGCAATTACTTTGGTCAGTCTGCAGCTGCTTGGGCAGTGTTTTGCACTGATTTTGTTACTCCTACTTGTAGGCACTTGTTATTTCAGTCATTCAGAAATAACTGACTTAGATAAATGCTGAACAGTGACTAATACAACATCTATTTGTTCTGGCTCAAAATGATCTATAGCTTTTCCTTTTCACTGGCAATAAAGTTTAATCTATTCAAATGCTTCAAAAAGAAAACCCCTCATTGGGGCCATTAAGCAGTCATTAATTATTTTTGTTGTAGGTGACTGGAATGTCGGCGTAATGAAATATGCATTTCCTTGTACTTACAAAGAGCCAGGGCTTTGCGTGCATCACGTAGGCAGCAGTAGGTTTGCTCAGAGGAGAGGGGCAGGTCTGGTGTTGTGTCTGGGAAAATGTATCCTTTTTTGTTTGCTTTTGGGTTGTGTTTGTGTATCTTGACGGAGTTAACTTCCCCTGGGAAGGGTTCCTGATGCTCAGGAGGAGGGCGGTGGTACCCAGCAAGAGCAAGGCACAAAAGGCTTCTCCAAAACCCATTGCAAAGGGAAGGAGCAAACCTATAGAAGCCCAGCTCTGTGTGTGTGTGTGCTGTGTGATGCTTGGGGCAGATCAAGGCACCAGTGGCCGCACCTCTGGCAGAGGTGCAGTGTCTCCCATGGGTGCTGGCGTACGGGTGCAGCACAGCCCCAGGCAGTGCTCATACCACACACACAGCCCTGCCTGTGGCAGCAGCAGGTTGGGTCACCTCTTCCTCCCCTGAAGCTCACAGGGTTGAGCCTCCAGCACAGTCCCCAGTCCCTCTCCAGGACTTGCTCCTTCTCATGCTCCCCTTGCCGCCTTGGGACAGGAGCTGTGTTAAACACAGGCTGAGCACCGGCCGCTTTCACTGCTCTTGCTCCTCCTTGATCACAACCTCCTCTTGCTGTCACATCCCAGGAGAGCTGCATTTCATCCACTTCCAAGGTCACAGAGAAAGGGGAGACCCAGAATCTGGGTTTATGCCCTCCAGATCCACCAAAGTCAGCACAAACCTTGCACACAGGCACTGCCACCCCGGCTTGGTCCCATGTCCCCAGCCAAAGAGCATCCCAATGGGCAAGGATGGGCTTCCCTTGGAGCTCTCCCTCTGCAGGGTCTGACCAAGATCCCTCCAGGGGAACAGACGCACAGACCGTGCTGTTGCTGGAGGAAGAGGAGTGCAGCCAAGTCCCTGTGATCTCCTGTTGTTACAGCTTCGTCTTGAAGTGCTTATAGCACTCTCTTAGAAGTTTTTTTTCCGTACCGATTGTCCACCTGAGGATACGGGATCCCTTTGTAGGCATTAGTTTAATTAAGTTTCGCCCTGCTTCTTTGAGGCAGGGAAATTATGCTCCCTGGGTTCCTACACCTATGTAAACTGAGGCACAGAGAGGTTATGCATCTGCGGGAAAGTCCAGAGGCGGTTTGCAGGAGGGCTGGTTCAGGGGATGTGTTTCCTCACGAATGAAGAAAGAGAAGTCCTAAAAATCCAAAAGCCTCAGAAAAGCCTTGGAAAAGGGGAAATAATTTTTTGGAAAAGCTACACATTGAAGCAATTTTAAATAAAGCATTTGGAATCACAGCACAGCACTTGGCTTAGAATTACGATATTCTGGTGGGGAATAGGCTCTGCTTCAACCACCCCAGTTGTAAAGGTGGGTCAGCCCTCAGTTTAGGAAGGACAAAAAGGATTTTCAGTGCAAAATTGGAACTGCCAAAGGGAAAACAGCATAAACAAGGAGAGAGATGGGCGAGGATGCTGGGGAAAGGACAGTGGGAGCAGGCCTGGGAACTGGTTGTGTTGTGGATGCACAAGCAGTTCTTCCCTGCTGAGGACCTGGGAAATCACGGCTGTGCCCAAGGTATGTGCTTGTATCTGCTCTCATCCAGCACTGGAGCGAGGCTGGGCTTTGGCAGTTTGGGAAGTGCTTTTTCCTGCACAAGAAGGGGAAATGAAGAGATGAAAGGGTGGTGAGCTCAGACAGTGTGAAACAGCCCTGAGTAAGAGGGGAGGATGGGGGGAGAGATGGCAGCAGCCAAGCCTGGCCCGCTGTGCCCTTCTCCATCACTCCCTGCCAAGCAGGACCCTGCATGTCGAGGCACTGGGGAGTGCTCAGGGCTGCTGGCAGGTTCTCACCTGGTTGTGCTGCTTGGGCATGGCTACAAAAAGCCATAACAGGCAGGAACGGGCCCGTTTCCAAGGGGAATCACAGGAAGCTCAGCTGGCAGTTGGGCTCTTGGAGATACTGGAGGGCTCTCATACACATAGTGCTCCCCCCAGTTCTGCTGGGGCCAACACTAAGGCCTGAGGTAGGAAAGCTGTGTACCTGCCTCATGGTGGTGTGTATGAGCAGTGTTTATCTGATATTGGATGAATCCTGGCTGATTCTCCAGTTGCTGACACTTTCCAGACTGTATTTACAGTTTGAATGACTGAAAAGTGCAACTCCTTCGTAGGAAAATGTCTTCATCTAGAGCGGATCTGTCACTACAGTGGTGGTGATGAGCTTCCATCATAGTAGTAAGTTAAGGTGGTATCTAAAGATGGCACCAGTCATGTTGGCACTAAACGTGCATCTGATCACAGCTGTTAGATGGCTAGACACCAGTATCGTGTCTGTGCTTGGCTCTGCGCTGGTCTCTCCATGACAGAGCTGGGAGATGCTGCTTTCATGTTCTCCTCCCTGCAGCAATGAGGAGGATAAGGGCTGGAAGCGCAGCATTTCCCTGGCTCCATGGCGCTCTTTTCACCTTCCAGTGTATTTTTCGAAGGGGAAAGAGCTGGTTTTGGGGTGCAAGAAGGACACAAGAAGGGCAGGAGAGAGAAGAAAGAGTCCAACCTTCCCAACCTGGTCCACTTCAAGTCACTCAGGAGCAGGCTTCATCCACCAGCATGACTGGACCAGCTGGGACCTGGCAAAAAGGGATCTTGAGCCCCACATGTGGTGCCACAAGCCCCCGACCCTTATCTGAAGGCTGTGATACTCAGTGTCCCTGTGGAATTGGGAGCACTCGAGCTGCAAAGGATGTTGGTCATCACTTTGCAGAGCAGGGGGGTTTATCTGTGGGCAATTCATGTCCCACAGAAGCTGGGGAAAAGAAAGCAATAATTGAAGCCTCTTGCCCATTTAAAATACCTTCCATCAGAACTGAAGAACTGAAGCTGTTTTTTCCATTGCAGAAATTATTTGGCCTTGAACCATAGAGCCCTCACTTTGCTATTCTGCAATTGAATAGAGGCTTTTGTGGGGCCTTTTTAAAATAATTACTACAAAGCACTTGAAGAGGAGTTCTGATTGTCGTCTAGTTCTCATTTCATGCTTTCATGCCATTTCTGTTCGAGGATGGATCTTTTATGAAATGTCTGGTTTAGGTTACACCCTCCAGAACCTTATTATTTGCCTTAAAAAAAAATCCATCATAGGCAGGAGCATATTCTTTATGCTCTGCCATTAGTATAACTAAATTCATCAGAGTAATATTACTATTCATGCAAAATAGGTGTCGTCTTTCTTTAAACCTCTTGGCAAGTGGTTAAACTGATTTTAACAAGTATGCAGGGCCAACTTCTTAAAGCCTTGAAAAAGTCTGAAGATTCCCAGGCTGCAAAGGACTATTTACATGGTTAAAATTATACACATATATCCCCTCTACTTAAAACTGTCCCCTCATCATATAAGACCCTTGCAAATCCATTCTGACTTCAAAAGAAGGCAAAGTTCCTCTTCCAAGTATGTCTTTCTCCCTGTTAGCACAGCCGAGGTTGTGAGAGCCACTGAATTTAGCTCAAGGCCTGAATTTAGTTCAAGGCCCACATTTAGCTGGTGGTTTCATGGGTGCTTCTCCTATTGAAAGAGAATATTAATGAAAGGTCGTGTATTTTTAAAGCCCATTGAAAATGTGATTGTGGAGATAAAAGACCTAAAGGATTTTTAGCGATCCCATTGTCCACTCTTGTAATACAAACCCACTGTGAAAACATCACAAGTGGTGCCACAGAATCCTGTGGGATGCTTTCTTCTAAGCTGATTATCATGTTTCCAGATGACACCTTTCCTCCTTGGCTGTCCTTACCCCTCCGAATCCCAGCTCCTTTCCTGCAGCCCCTGCAACGCATGACTCTTAATGCCCCCAGTGCTCACAGAGGGAAAGCTTCAAAGCTGAGCGCATGGGAACTGATTGTTTTAATTCATAGCAATGGGCAGGGCGGGATATTTGCAAGCTTATTCAGCCAAGGAGCAGAAGGCCATGGTGTGGCTGGGGCAGGCAGGTGGAGCTGCACAGGCAGAACCTTCCTGAAGTAACCTGCATCACTCTGGGGAGCGATGAACTTGAAATGATGCTAAAAGGTTAAAAGCAGCATTCTCATCCAAGATCTTCATTTCATTGGGCTGCATTCGGGGAGCTGCTTGGGCCTGAGCTCTGTATCTTTATTACTCTCCTCCTGGACTGAAAACCTCTGGATAAATTCATGGAACTTCGGATTTTCCCAGGAAGGTACCAAGCTAGGAATCCTGTATCTGTTCAGGATCTTTGTCCCGTTTCCATTCTCATATTGGAGGTGGTCTCGGCACTAGGAAGTTACTGTGCTGATCCTAACAAGAAAAAGGGATGTGGCAAAGTGCTCTGGCCCAGGGATCACACAAAGCTACGTGTGATCCTGCTGCATCCCTGTGTTTTATCTGTTTTCTAACTGTTCTGAGCTGGGCTTGTATGCAAAATTGAGTGACATTGTCAGGCAAATGCTGCAAGTCACACGCTAGGCACATCTGTGCGAGCCCTCTCCTTTTCACAGATGTAAGCCTGGAAACCGAGATGCCAGAAGTTCATATCTCCTGTTTGATCTGGGTCATTGTTGAGGAAAATAAATACTTATATACATAACGTGGTGGGGGAGTGGGATAAATGGTCAACCACAAAGCACAGATCCAGATTTGGATCTAAATACCTTTAAAGTTCAGGAGTGCTCGTATCCTGGGAGCTGGTTCAAAGCCACCTCTAGAGTACATATACCTGTCTGGTTACTTCTTGTTGAACCTGTCTGACTTGAAGAGCGAGCAGAGGAATATCTTTCTTGCAAGCTTCTCATTAGAGAAAATATGAATTACAGAAAGTAACTCAATACCTACGTAGGCTTGTTGCCATTCTGCTTTCCCACTTTCTTCAAAGGACATTTATCCTGTATTTTGTGTGGATTCAAATCAACACACAAAGGAAAAATATGCATGCTTGTAAGCCCAGCAATCAGATGGGAATCTGCACTATGGGAGATGGAGAGATGTTGGTTGCAACCTTGTCTGGTCAAAAAGTCCCCATCTTGATTTGCTGCTAATACTTTGCAGGTAAAATGTTGTTTGAGGGGAAAAAACCAGGTAGGAATTTTATGAAGCATTAAGTGCATCCACTTACGGTGGGATTGCTTTTATTGTATTCTATGGGTGAAAGAGGACGGTGATGGAGCACAGGGCTGAATGTGACACTGCTGTCATATCAGAGTCCCTTTGTTTGCTCAGGGTAGTGTGGCCAGGGACCCATTTCTTAGGTGCTTTTGTAACAAACACAAACACTAGTGATGGCGATAACTTCCCTTGTTCCTCTGCAAATGGGTGATCTGTATTCTTCAGAGCTTAATGCTTTTTGTGTGTGTGGTTGAGCAGTATTTGGGCTTTGCAAGCAGAATCACAATGGCAAAATCCGTGCTGGCAGGCCCCTAACATTAGTTTGTAAAGCACCTCGGGATACCTGGGGTCTGAAAGGAACCTCTCTTTTATACCGTATCAATCTCGGCGCTCTCTCTAAAGTGCACTGCGTTTATTTGCAAGGCTTCTGAGCCGTGTTTCATGGTTGAAACGGGGCCATTAGGAGAATCCCCGGGAGCTCCCGGCAGTAGCAGCTGAGGCTGGGCTGGATTCGCATCCCCAGGACACACCGGGAGTGAATAGCCCAGCTCCTGCGCGAGAGTCCCGGCCCTCGGTGACCAGCTCATGGCAGCACTAATTAAGAAGCAGTCAGCTCTCGCTTTCAAAGCAGAAAGGCTGTCAGCAGGCGAAGGGAGAAATCCCTTTCCCTTGCCAGGAGGCTGGTTAGTGGGACAACCGCTGGACAAAACTGCGGACAGCACAAAGCGCTCAGCCCGCCTCTCCGTACAATGGGATGTGGGTCTTTGAAATGCAAAAGTTACGTAGCCGCTGCCTTCCGCAAAGAGGAGCGAAGAAAAGTGGTGGAGAACAGAACCCAATTGCACTTCCCTCGGTTTTTTTTTTTTACTTTATTAAGGCTGTTTAAGGTTCTTTTGATCTTGCTGAGGTATTTATTATCATAGACTATTTGTTATGAATGGTGGCACCATTGAGAAGCAAAGAGAATTAACTTTGTGCTGAAGGGGGTTAGCTTTACAGCACAAAGCCCTGGGGCTTTGTAGCATGAAGGGTGCTGGGTGCAGACCCTTACTGAGGGGTGAAAGGCAACGGGACTGTGAACTGGGCAGGGTGGCACATCCTGAGGGTGCAGCAGCGGGATGGGGCTCCTGGTGATGTCCCTCTGCCTGAGCCCCACATGCAGCTGTAAATCAAGTTCGGTGCCAAGCAACGCATGGACCCTTTTAAAACAATAGTGCCAGAGCCACCGCCTGTGAACTGATTTTTCCCTCTTCCCCGGTCCCACATAGGGTTTCACACAGAGGCACCACCTCCTTTCAGCACATCCCAACCCTCAGTAAAAGCAGCATTGGCCGCATTTGCCTTTGGATAGGCTGGATGTTCATAACTCAGCAGAGAGCAAAGCCCTCCCTGGGAAGTGCTGTGGTGGAGGGTATTTGTCCCCTCTCTGCACAAGCCCTTTCCTACCCCATAGAGCAGTTTTTGAGGGGAAGAGGCATGAGCTGCCCCAAGGGGTTGAGTGTATGAGACTGGGAAGGAGGCACCCTCCAGCAAGGTCTGCATGGGGAAGGGGAACAAAGCCCTGAGGTTTATGGGGGCTTCATCCCAGGATCACTTGTTCATGACCCTGAGTGATATCAGAGGGTCCTTCTTCCTATCAGTTGAAGTTGCAGCATCAAGCCTTAGATCTGTGAACTGTGTTCAGGTAGGAAAGTTGTGTTAATTAACCTTGTAATGTGTAACCAGTGAAATTCCACCTGGAATATCATAGAATCATGGAAAGGTTTGGGTTGGAAGGGGCCTTAAAGCTCACCCAGTTTCAACCCCCTGCCATGGGCAGGGACACCTTCCACTAGGGCAGGTTGTCAGATATCCATCCTCCGAGCACCTAAAGAGCAGAACAATGTCAACAAATTGGATGGGATTCAGAGAAGAGCAATAAAAATGATGAAAGGGCTGGCCTGATTTATGAGGAAGGATTAAAAGAGTTACATATGTTTAGCTTGGCAAAATGATGGCTAAGGGAGGGATGCAGTATCTGTCTGCAAGTATGAGAGGGGTGTAAATACCTAGGGAGGATGGGAATTATTTAGCCTGGTTGAAGTGGGAGTAATAAGATTAAATAAAGGAAATAATCTTTGTGACTGGGTTGAAGGAAAAAATTCTTCATGGTTAGAGCCTGTTTCCATGTGGAATAATCTCCCAAAGGAAATAGGTGAAACCTCAGGACTTACATTGAGAGGAGTCGGGGGGAGCAAAGCACCAGGGAGAACGACACCGGGAGTTTGGAAAAAGCCAATTCCTGTGATTCCATCCGTGCCATGAGAGCAGTTGGGATGTTTATATCCAGACATTGACTGATGCTTTGATGTGGGGAGGGAAAACTGGGCAGGGGAGAGAAACAACAACAATTGTACAAATCATCTATGTCCTTAGAGCTGCAAATTCCAACGGGAAGAAATTCAAGCCGTTAGTGCAAGATTCCCAAAGAGTGCCACTGCCAAGCTGTCAGGAAGGGTTGTGAAACCCCATCCCGTGGCGTGATGGGGAGGCAGCTGACCTCCTGCATCCAACAGCGCTCATGGATCAGCCCCTGTGTAACAAAGCAGCTCGGGGTGGAGTGGGAATCAAATTAGAGCAATTAGCAGGCTTCTAGATCCCCTAATAGCTTCGTATTTGTACAGTGCTTTTTCTAGCAATAATCATAAGAAAAGGGTTTTTTCCCCCTGTAATTGTGAAAAGAAGTTAAAAAAAAAATGGTAACAATATGAAGAGAGCAAGTCCATGTTACAAACAAGAACCATATGTTGACTTATCATGGGAAATATGTAAATACAGGCTCGAGCTGATCCAGAGCACATGTTGCTAGTCATGAAGCAGCTATTTAAAATTCCATGGCTGGATCATTAACTTCACAGTATCCTTTATGGAAGACAACCGAGGGCAAATAATCCGAGTGGCACCGAAAATAGCCCTTTTCTGGAGAGATCTCATTTAGCTGGGTCTGATAGGAAGCCCTTTGTGATCTGTCAGCTGAATCAGCGCTGGGTCTCCTCCACACTGGTGAACTGGGGTGGCTTCCTCCTGCACCAGTAACATGTCCTGGTTCACAAATCTCCTTTGGGTGCTCAGATTGCACCAGGGTGAGCAGAATAGCCACAGAAAGTGCTAAGTGGTGGCTCGCCCCTCGCTCCCATTTGAATGTGGTTTACCTGGAAGGATGTGGTGATTGATCACAAGGAGGAAGGTTTCTCTAAAGCTTGCGTTCAGATCTTTGCTTTGCTGCTTATTTTCTTAGTCATCTGGGCAGGTCACTTCTGCCTATCATCTCTTTTCTTTCCTCAGTCGATCCAGATGAGATGACTTCTCTCTGGGGCCAGCCGTGATCAAAGCAGGTCTAGATTGAAAGAGATTCCATAATTAGGCAAAAAACTCATAAAAAGCAAGAAAGAGATCCTGGACCCCAGAGAAGGCTCTGCCTGAAGCAATCGCTTTAGAGCAGTGAAAGGATGGATTTAGACTAAAGCAGTAACCTGGATGGGCATCACCTCATCCCTCTTGGGCTGTGCAGGGAGGAAAACCTCCCTGGAGCCTGTTCATGTGGCCCCTCTTTGGGCATATTAGTGCAGCAGCATCTGCAGAGGGCTCTCAGCAGGAGGCACGGTGAGGGGCTGAGCAAGCTGCAGCTTAGGCATTGCTAAGGCCAGGAAATCAGGATGAAGCATGTCAGCATCCTGGGTTTCCATCCCAGAACGCTGGCTTGAGGCAGCATTTGCACAAGTCCTGATGTGCACATGCTGGGGTATTGCTCAACACTGTGAAGAGGGAAATAAATACAAATCTAGTCCTGTGTCATGGACAAAACCCAGAGCCCAGCTTGGTCAGCCACGAGCTCTGCAGTGCTGAACGTGAGCTGCCTGTGCAGCAGCAAGGGAGCTCATAGACAGGCTGCCCAATGGGGTTTGGGTACCAGCTGCTCAATGTGAGATGCTCTGTAAGTGGTCCATGGGATGAGCACATTCTGAAGGAGATGGGAAGGGCTGAATGTAAGAGTAAGTCTGGCCCCACCACAGCATCTGTCTGCTGAGGGATGCAGCCGGGGTCAGTGCAACATAGGAAGACCTCTCTGATAATGGGAAAGGCCCCTGTGGACTCTATAATGGGATAGAACAACCTGCTGAAGATGATTTAAATGTCTTTGCAGTATTTGGGAGGGACAGAGGGAAAAGGAACAACTTCCATCACTTGGTGTCTCCTGTGCCATGCAGAAGCAGGTTCCTTCTGCCCTTTCTCTTGCTCTTTACTTCACTGCTGGATCATGTACCTGAACTGCAAAGTGCAGGTACATTGTCCAAGCTGCACCTTGGTTTGCCCGGGTTTGTTGGAGCAGTGCTCAAACCACTGCAAAGCAACTGCTGCCATTCAGTTTAATATCTGATTCTCCATGTCCAGGCTGTACGTCCTTGCTTATTTTTCTTCTCTGTTATTGGCCTTGTTTTCTGTTCAGCCCTGTAATTTATCACAAGGGAAATGTAGCCCTTTTTTATTATCATTAGGGTTTTACTGTGCTTTAAACAGGGTGAAACCTGTTCCTGTGGAAGTCTGGGTGGATTCCGGGGGAGTGATGGGTAGATCTGCAGGGCTGGATCTGCTGGGGGAGGGATCAGGGCCATCTTCTGACTTGCCAGCACTCGAGTTGACAGTCTAAGCCTGGCTTTTTCTATGCCTTTTAGTAAATAACAGGACAGTAGCTAGGTTAAAACAATCTCTCTTACACACATGCAGCAGTTCCCTAACCATGCAGTGCCAGCAGGGTTCCAGTTATCCCTTTTGCAGCAGAATCACATGGAAAATGCACAAAGTTCCCAACTCTGTCTTAGGGACTGCTCATCACTGCACATAGCGAAAGCACTTGGCCCAAGCAGGCTCTTGGTGCGGGGCAGGATGGTGGCTTCGTGCTTCTGGGTGTGAAGGTGGGGATAGTGGAGTGTGGCTGGGTTTGGGATGGGGTTGGGATGTCCTAGGGGCAATGTAGGGCTGGGGGCCTGCATGGGGACCCATCTTCTGCAGAGCATCACTTCAAGCTCTGGTTCCCGTATTGAGGAGCTGTAGATGAGCAGGGGGAAGCTTTAACCAAACCACTGCCTTTGCCATCTCCTGATAACAATGAGTTTGTTTAAACTTCCATGATTTTTTGAGAGGAAGCAATGTTTGCTCTTTTGTTGGTTTGGGTTTTTTCCCCTCTGTGTTTTGACAGTTTTGTTTCACTGGGGCACTTTTATGAGCGGCGTTTTATTATTTTACTGTGTTATTCATCTACATTTTAATTGCACACAATAAAACTTGAAAGCTCCCAGCAGAGAAAATCCTATAGCACTTCCCATCCTGTCCCAGTGGGGACGAATTGCTGGGGTCATGTCGTTTGTCAGCAAGCAGGGCTGAGCCCTTTGTAGGAAACACTCTGATTTCCCTCAAGTATAACAGCAGCAACTTCTAACTGGGGCTGTCAAACGGTTCCCTTTAACCTGCCTTCGGTTTGGGTGTGTTTTGAAGGGAGCAGCTGTTGGTTGGAGGCAGGACAAGGAAAACCCAAGAGGACCAAGTCTTGGGTGAAGTGTGGCATCTCAGAATCCATGACTGGTATCCAGAACACCAGGGGAGGATCCATGCCCCTGGAACAGCTCTGCTTTGCATCCCCCGCCCTGCACTGCTTGGGTTTGGGTTAACTGCAGAAAGTTGTCTCAACCCCATTCATATTCACTGAGTACAGCTGGGTTTGGTTCTGGTCTCCAAACCTCAAAATTCCCAGCTAAATGTCTCCAGGGAAATCCATATAACCCCCCCCCCGTGAAGCTCTGTGGGGTTTGGAGAGCATTCCCCATCCAATACAGGAGCACAGCCGAAGAGCTGAGCCCACCCTGATCCTATGCAGCAGATTCCAACCCCATGGTGATGCAGTGGTTGGGCTCTGTGCATGAGATGTGGAGCTTGTGCTTGGTTCCATGCAAGCACAAGCCAACACCTTGCACTTGAAAGAGTAACTCCCTTTCCCCTCCACCTTTCCATGGGTCTCCATTGCCTGACAGTCTCCTTCTATTTGTAATTATTAGAAGGAAAAGAAATAAAGGCATAAAAAAAGACAAAGTTTTCATGCAGAAAATGAAGCAGCTCAAATTGCAACCAGCAAAAAAAAAGAGTCTTCTATGAAAACATCATCCATTCCTTCTCCCTCCCCCAGCTGATGGTTAAGGGGATCAGAGGCAGGACTGCAAGGCAGCATTTAAATCAGCCTGGCTGCTAGCTTCATATATTAGTGCACCTGTGTTTCTCATCAAACGTGCTACCAAAAGGACTGGTTAGAAGTGCTTTGATCTGCCTTTAAATATCCCCAAACATCAGGAACTGGAGGTATTTTAATCTGATTTTACTGGAACTGCGCCGATTTAAGGGAAACAGAACCCAAAATTAAGTTCATATTTTCCATCAGTCCCCGGAGTTTGGAAGGAGGAGATTTTTCCTGTGAGTGGGGATGGCAGGAGAATAACCTCAGCTCTCTGCTATCATTGTGCTGGGTGGATGGTCGGAGAGAGGCAGGGAAATCTTTGGAGCAGCGCTTTGCCATCAGCTGCTTAGAGCAGAATCAAGGTGCTCCTTCCTTTTAGACTGCTTTTTGTGGGGTTTTTCTGCAGTTTCTTTCCCCATAGCATTTAAAATCTGAGTTTATCTCCATAACTATAAAGCACACGAGATGCTTTCACATGCAATCCCTCATAGCCAGCATCTCTTCATTCAAGACCATGGCATTTCTTGTCCTCAGGTTTGAATGTGACTCCTCTGGAGCAAAGTCCTGAGAGTGATCTCAATGCCCAGGGTCTGATTTCACCTCAGTTTGCCTTACTCCACTGCACACCCCCATTTCTCTTGAGGGAGCACTAGCAATCCTCTCTCCATCTTACCCCATCCTGCTCCAGCACGGAGACTTTCTCTGTCGGATCAGTGGTCAAGCATGAATTCAAGACCAAGTTGGATGGGGCTTGGAGCACCCTGGTCTAGTGGAAGGTGTCCCTGTTCATAGCAGGGCAGATGAGCTTTAAGGTCTCTTCCAACCCAATCTGTTCTGACATTCTGAGTGGTATCCCATTAGCTCCCAGCCCCATTTGCAGGGCAGGACTGAGCCCCGAGACTCAAACAAAACTGCTTCCTATGTTCCCTTCCACATCCCATTTTCCCTTCCCTGTGCTGTGTTTGTGCAAGGCAAAGTCAGGCTTTGACATGACACTATTATTAGCTCTTTCTCTCCTGCGTCAGAACCTCTGCTGGTGTCACCTGGCAGCGCCCTGGTGACTCGGAGCTGAGGATTGAGCCTGGAGAGCAGCTGTAACAAGGAGTTTATTCTCAGGCTACCTGCTCAGCAGATGTTTCTGTTTGTTTGGGTCCGTGTTTACTTTCATTCTGCTCCTAATGTGCCTTTTATAATGTCTTCTGGCAATACTGGTAGACCTGCGCGGGGTGGATGATGGCCTCTGTAGTTAAGGCGAAGCTCGGGCAGCTCTGAGCTCTGTTATCTTCAGATCTCTCCAGTTAGACTGAAGAACTTGCAAAAACACTCTGCTGTGAGCCTTGTTCCCAGGACAGCACAGGATTTTCCCAGTGCTCCTGCATGTCCCTGGGCTCCTCTCCCTGCAGGAATCGTTGCATCTCACTGCGAGCCATTCAGTGGCTCCAGGTGCTGCCCCTTCAAAGCCCATCTCCTTCCCAAGCTTGCCCAATGGCTGCTACATGCTGCAGGTTCCCTTTCACTTCATTCCTAGCTAAAACCCCTTGATTTAAAAAAGCAGGAGGTTTTTTGAGCAACTGAGGCTGGCTGAAAGCACAGGGAAGAGGGATGTGTAAGCACAGGGAAGAATGAGACCGCTCTTGGTGCGGTGGTGGTGGGCTCACCAGAAATAAGATGCATGCCCAGACAGGCCAGGCTGCGGGATTATCTCCCACCCTGAGAATAATGAAAGAAGAGACTTTTCTTTCCCCTGTGGCCGATTGTTTGGCTGGATGTGGATTGAGTGCTCGGGCTCAGATAAAGGCTGGAGGCTTGGTGATGATATCAAACAGGCAGTTGGAGCTTGGGGCCAGCCAAGTTGTCATTTCCTAATGCTGCTGTTGCTGTCACCCAGCCTTCTGGGGCACTGAGGAGTGTGGAGTGAACTGTTACAAAGCCTTCTGAAAAAGCAAGTCAAAGCCTTATTCCCGAGCTGTTCTCTCCTCGGCAGCCCCAGCTCTGCTTTCCTCTTGGATATTGTGCTAAACTTCAGCATTTGATCACACACAAAAAAAAAGAGAGGAAAGATAAAACATAAAGGTAGAAATCAATGGAGCCTTTAAACAGGGCGCTGTGAAAGAGGCTGCGCTTTGCTGTTGTCTTTCTGAACCCTGTGAAACGCTGGGAAACTGTTTTTAATAAACAAGAGTTCAAACAGTGGGGCTCCGTAGCCAACAGTCACGCCTTAAACTCCAAACTTTACATGAAAACTCTCGGATCCCTTTGAACTCTTTTTTCCCTCCCTGGCAGAGGATTCCAGTGTTTATGCATTTTTGGGAGATTGCTGGCGGGATCATGAGGAGGGTTTTAATATAGGGGTTTTTGAAACAATCTCCTGCCTTCAGAAACCATTAATGCCCACTAAGGAACATCAAGGCAGCGCTTTGAAGTGCCTTCTGGCTACAGCCCTCTTACACCCTTTGGTTACTGTGCAATCAAATCATTAAATGGAGTCTACAAAACTTCTTTTACCTGGTAATTAAACGCCCCATGTTGGACAGGGGCAAGGGGGTTCTAAAGGCATTTCGGAGCTACAAAGACTCAAACACAAAAGCACTGCGTGCTACTGGAGTGAGGGAGTAGACACTTTCTCCCTACTTTGGCAACCTGTCGCACAGGCAAGGTGAGAGCGAGCCCTCCTCTTCCCGGCTCAACCAAGGTCAGGGCAGTGAATCCCGAAGGGGAAAGGGCAGAGCCATAAATTAGCAACGTTGAACTCTCAAACTTTTCCTTTTTTCTCTCCATTTGTTTGTTTGCTTTGGAATCAACAGCGAGGAAGAAAAAGTCGGAAATAGTCTTTTGGCTGCTTCATCAAATGCTGAGTTAGGGCCAGCTGCCATCCCGAAAGGCCATGGAGCCCGCCTTGGACACGAGCTGTCCCTGAAGGCTTTGGGCGTTTGGCTCGGTCAGGGCAGTGGCTCTCGGGAATGCCGGGATGGGAATGCCACCGTGCTGGGTGGTGCAGGGACATCAGCACCGAGCTGTGCTTGGCAGGACTCAAGCTCATCCTATTCTGGAAGAACAAAGGGCGTTTTGGTGACAGGTTCAAAAGAGCAGGGCAGGTTTGTGATGGCGTGTGCTGTGATCCAGTAATAATTCCCCGCAGGATGCTCCTGCGGAAACTCATCTCCCTTCAAGGTACCCTTTTGATGGAAGCTTTCTGAGACCTGGTTGTTTCACTTCCCAGAAGTTAGCTGAGAAAGTTTTCTCTGGTTCCAACCTAAATTGGCCCTTCCTTCCTGGAGCTCTGCTTTGATCTGGGCATTTGAATCTCAATGCAAAACTCTGGTGCTTTTGCCTGGTTTTTGCATGGCAGCAACACAGGGCAGGGTTTAACCCCTGCCCAGCCATTCCCCACCTGCATGTGCCATCAGCTGCCCCCTTGTTATTCCCAAATCATCTTTGGATACCAGCTGGATTTATAGCATCTGTCCCAGGAGCCGTGTCCGGTCCCCAAACCCCATCCTTCGCCTCTGCCCTGCTGGGGCCAGTGGGAGCTTGGTTGGTTGATGTCTGAAGGCAAAGACCCATCACCTGCTGTGTAATCCTTTATGTCTGTCCTTGTAGATGAGAGACTTTCTGGTTGACAGCTCACTGTGAAACGTCTGAAGAGGACGTTGTGCTTGTGCTGGAAAACCTTTAGAGATGGAAGGGGTTTGGGTAACAGGAGCTTTGGAAAAGGCACAAAGCTTTTGTTCTTGGCTGTTACAGCCACCTGCAAGTACTTCAAAGGGGTGGAGGGGTTTTGTTGGTTCATATTTTAGGGCTGGATGAGACCTTCAGTGTCAACTGGGCTCCTTCATAGGGGTGATGCTGAGCTTTCAGCTCTGAAAGCGAGGGCAAAGGGAAGAGCCGAAGTAGGAGCATCCCGGCCATGCATCCTGCTTATCCCGGGTCTTTTGAAGCATTTAGGGGGGAATAAGAGCTCACTTTGAGCCAGCCCAGCAGAAGGGAAGGTGAGGAGAGCTGCGATGCTGGTGGGAGCGGGAGCAGGGAGCGCTGTGACTGCAGATGAGGAGGCAGCGCTGGCGCCGTGCATCAGGAATGACGAGGCGGCCGTTTCAAAGCAGGATGAGCTGTAGGGCTCAGAGATGTTCCCGACTCCTGCAGGGCCCAAGACAAACGTTGAAAGGCAGAATTCCCAGAGGGTCTTTCTGCTTCCTTTTTATTTATTTTTTTAACCCAAAATAATAACAATAAGGCAAGATCTACCTGTCAAACCTCATCCAGTGAAGTGCTGAATTAAGGGAGCTGAGACTTAATGGGCTTTCTTCCCTAAAAATAGCTCCTCCTCATGAAAGAGATGAAGGGCATTGCCCAGGGAGGTCAGCCAAAACTGGCTGAAATTATGCTACTGCCTAGATGTGATGTCCAAAATTAGCCTCCCCTCTTGCTGCGTGGGTTCAACGCTCTCTGAAGATTAAACGCATCACAACACTCATTTAATTGAGAAGAGAGGCTAAAACATACGGCATGGCAGGGTTTAAGTGTTAGAGAGCCTCAGCCTGGGACTCGTCATCGTGATTAGCAGCGTGCTAATGAAAGCAAGGGGGAAGGAGCGTGTGTGTGCATGGCTGGGCAAGGCTGCGGGCAGCAATCGGGGATGTCACTAGGAAGAACGGGAAGGAGCTGAACTAGAGCTGCTTTCAGCATCCAGAGCGAGTCTGGTCCCCTCTTCCGAGGGGAAGGGAGATGATTTGCCTTAAATAATTCTCCATCCTCCTCTGTGTGAGTGTTTTCTGGGCTCTGTGATTAAGAGGGAGCGTTTGACAGCGATGGGATAAGAGCCCCGTTTACAGCCCCAGTGCTCCTTTCGTGTTTTCCTCTTTAATTAATCTGAGGTTGCTGCAGGAGTGCAGTGCTTGGAGGAAGGTGTTTGAGGAACAGGAGGTTAATGGAAGGTGAAAGAGAAAGGGAATGATGCTGCCGATGTGAACCAGCAGCACCTCCAGCCCAGCCAGTGCACAACTGATCTATGGGATTAGAGGGAATAAAATCCATAGGTAAAGGGGAGAGATGAACCTCAGGGAGACTTGGGAAAGGAAAGTGCTGCAGATTCCAGCATCCAGGAAAAGGAGGGAGTTTTCATGGGACTTCAGCTCAAAGCACCCTCCCCAATACTGACACTGTTAAAAATAACACAGAGCCTACAATCTGTTTACTTATAAAGGGATTTTGTCACTGTTTTGGGGTCTTTTACTGTTCAAGAACTGGGTTTGCAGAAGGGCTCTGGAAGGGTACGGACAGAGGCGATGTGCCTCGGGGTGCTGTAAATGGTGTGTTGTGAAGGATGGGAGCCTCCCATCCCCTCAGAGGGGCTGCAGGATGGTGGCAGGTCACTTTGTGCATTGGTTTTATGGAGAAAGGATTCCCAAGTTCCTGTATCCACTCCTGGTCCTCGGTGCTTCCCGTCTCCAGGAACGTTGGAAGTTTGAGCTGGTTTTACCAACTGAGAACACCACTGGATGTAGGCACCTGTATCAGGGACGTGTCCCCACCCTGCCATGGGGCTGGGACGCCTCTTCCCAAGGCACAAACCTCTTCCAATGAGGATGTTCCAGTGCTTGTGAGTCAGTGTCCTCAGTGCGTACTGACACTGTCACCACCTCCTGTGCTCGCTGCGAACTGGAATTGAGCAGAGAGGGAGGTTAGGACTTGAGGGGGCTGTAACATCATTTTACTGTAAGCTCCCGATTGTGGGGGCAGGCTCAGGTGTGGTTTTGGGCACTGACTCAGACCTTCTGCACTCTTCGAGCCAGGCAATGCCACGCATTGAGGGCAGAGAGAGAGCACAAATCTGTCCCTCCTATCCACTGCGGCACAGCGGAGAGGCCTGCAAGCAAGGGCTGGGATGCTTTCTGCATCCAAACACAGCCTGGGTTTATGCTGAGGGAAGCAGAAGGCACATTTCCAGGGTCTTTGTCCCCACTTATCACAGAGAGAATGGACCCCATGGCTGTGCCCTCCCCAGCCCTATTCCCCACTGCTTCAAGCCTTTACTGGGGACTGAGCAAGCCCATTGCCCCTCCAACAACTTCCAGCTGTGGAACACTTGGGAAAGTGGGGTTTTCTCCCTAAAGAAGCTCCCTGGATGACTCCCAGCCCACTCCTCCCTTCCAGGCTCTGTGCCCTAAAAGCTCCTGAGGACCACTAAGGATCCATCAATGTGTTTTAACTGTGCAGACACCAGGGCTGGTGTTTGTGCTGGACGGTGACAGGAACAGAGCACATTCGATGCTTTGAAGCTCACCTGGGTCTATCCATGCCAATTCTCCACCATGCTATGGTCTAACGCAGGCGAGTTACCTTCCTCCATGGGTGTTCGGGGGCTTAATGAGTCTTTCCAGCACGAAAGATGCTTTAAGTATTAGTGAGATTTAAGTGTGTGGAGTGGTTTGGTCCCACTCACATCATCCTTTCTGCAGTGCAGGGCGCTTGCTATTGATGTACCTCCTCTGGAAGGCCCCAGTCTGGGACATTTTGGATCCCTCCACTGCAAGTACCAAACCAGGACATTTTGGTAAGTACCACAGCACCGCAAGGGGCTCTGTGGGCACTGTTGTTGTTTAACCTGATAAACTTGAGCTCAACTAAAGAAACCCAGCGCTCGGGTCAAAATAAGGTTCTCGCTCCCTCCCCACCTCCTGTTCCACTTAAACCCAGGTTGGATGCTGCACTTTCCCAGCAGAACTCCTCTCCATTTAGCAGCTGACAAGGCAGACCTGCAATCACCATCTCCAGCCCGAGACGAGTGGCAAAACAACTGTTTCCGAGGCGCTGGAGGTAGGTGAGCGTTTTCAGTGTCACACATTAAGGTGGCGTCTAACGAGCTCCATGTCCCACTTATAATTGAAACAGAAGAGAGGATTCACTTTTCATTCACTTTAAAAGACGATTCAAATACCCTTTCATCTCCACTAAACAGCCTGCCATGTATTTGAAGCCATTTTCTATTTTGTTTCTACAGACATCCAAAAAACAGAGGTATTTTGGAACATTGATAGAAAGATGCAAAGGCTTGCGAGGCGCTGAATGGCTTCAAGCTGCCTCAAACACATTCATCTTCCCAAGAAGAATTAGGCACAGTGTGATTCATTTTAATAGCAGAAGAAAAATAATACTACGGTGTAGTGCTAAGTTCCCAACCTTTGATGGGAGACTAAAAAAAGAGAAGGGGGAAAAAAACTCTGTCTTTCTTCCCTTATGTTGTTGAAGTCTCCCTACACCCATCCGTTATGTCCAGCTTATCAATTAAGATGAACCCCATGAACTTCAGATGGCTTTTCTAAAACAAGGCACCATCCATTTAAATGTGTAAAAGTGCCTGCAGCTCCCTTGAACCGCAGGATCCGGGCCGGAGCTCTGTGTACTCGGTGTGAAGCGGAGCCCTTTGATAGAAGTTTTACTGATGTTTTAAATGAAGTCTTCTCATACACACAAAATAACCCAGATCATTTAAAACCTCATAGAAGAAAATAGGGTGGAGAGAGGGGGTGGGGGAGAAAAAGCCCTGGTTGGTGCCATTGGTGCAGCAGAAGAAAAGAGGCTGGCTTTGGTTACCAACAGGACAGACCAAAAGCATTTCCACAATCGCTTTCCCAGGGTTACTCGCTTGAGCCAGGGAAGGTCTGGGCAACAGCTGGGAGACAAATCCATGCCTGGAATGGGCAGCTTCCCTCAGGAACAAATCGAGCTCGTTCAGCTATAAAATAGGGTTTGGGCCATAAATACCAATGGGGGAAGGTGCAGGGGTGAGAGCTTCCCAGAGTTTGTCCTGCTCAGCACCTTCCAGCACATCTCTCTCCACTTCATCTTGGCAGATGCAGCCGCATTAGCCAGGACTTGGCTAACTGTGAGTCAGGTTGGATGGGGCTTTGAGCAGCCTGGTCCAGTGGAATGTGTCCCTGCCTATGGAACTGGATGGTCTTTAAGGTCCCTTCCAACCCAAACCCCTCTATGATTCTGTGACTTGACAAAGGTGTGTTTTGCTCCAGCAGGTGATGCAGGTGAGCAGTGCCAGCTCAACTCCACCTGGGTAAGGCCGTGACCACCCTTCATCGCCCAGTGATGAAGACCCTCTGATGTGCCATGACCCTGCAGGAATGCTCCTGGACCACTCTATCCCTTTGAACATCACACCCTGCCTTCATGAACCCACTTAGAGAGCAAGAGGAAGTCCTCACTCCTCCATCAGCCTGTTCTCTCTCCATCAGGTAGGCTTAGTGTTGCAATAAGGTCATGCTAAATTGGTAGCTGTTACCTGAAGGAGCTGTAAATGATTTAATCGTTGCACTGAAGTGCAGCCCCAGCCTTTGCCTTGCCTTACTTGAGCTTCCCAATGGGAATAGCCCCTGCCAGGGTAGGAGAGGGAAAGGGCAGAGTAAAGCTCAACTGCTGTTTCTACCTTATATGAGAAAAAACCAATTTAACGCATTAAGGGGGAAAAAAAGTCAGACAATATTAATTTGAAAAATATAAAATTTTAATAAAGGCTACATCTCTTAATTACAATAATTATTGTACCAAGTAATTTTTTTTAAATGAAACTCTTTATAATGCATAATTTACAGTATAAGTAGAACAAAATGCCATGGCAAAAGTCATGAGTACAGGACTTGTAATAAAAGGCATAAAATAGATTTATACATAAACCCCTTAAACAAACAAGGGAAAGCTTGAACCCTGAATATAGGGCGACGCATGGCCTCGTAACACCATGCAGGCACAGGTACTGTACTGATTCAATTTTAGAAACACTAGAGATAGTGTATTAATATTTTCACCATACGTTGTCTACAATATATACAGACTTACACGAAGTAGCAATGGCAAACAGAATGCACAGATTAACTTAATCAACACAAAACCCAACTGTAGAAATGCAAGGTCTTCTCATCGGGAAAGGGCCGCTCTGCCCCCGACATCCACACACATGCACACACGAAGCTCTGCCAAGGGGATGCAGAGAGCCTTCCCCCTCATCTCCCACGGGCTCACGTGGGGGTTGTGAAGGGAAGGCAAAAAATACCCCCAACCAACCAACCAACCCATCCAAAAACCCCAACTAGGAACCACCACACAACGATTCACGTGCTCCACACCGGCCTGAAGTCGTGCCCCATCCCAGCTACACGTGGTTGAAATACAAGTAGTGCTAACATTGAAGTAGAATGGCTAAAAAAATTAGCTAGCTATGTGGAATACATACTTTTCCTTTTAACCTGGCTTTTGCAACGTGTCCTTTTGGTGCGCTAAGTGCGGGAATGGGAACTGGATGGCTTCTACAGCTCTCCCAGGCTCAGGGCTCTGCTCTACCTTGCCTCCACCAAGAGGCACTGGCCACCACGCGGTACCCTCACCCCTGACAGCAGCAAAGCAAACACCTCACACCGCCGAAATCCATGGACAGAAACCACAATGTTGCTGTTCTTCTACTGCATCTAAGATACATTAATGCTTAAGACCTTTATTTCCAATCAGAGCAGCATAGATGAAGATGCACCGGTCTCCAGGTGAGTGGCAGGACAGTGTCTTGATTTTGCCTTTTATTACTGTTCTTATCTCTTATTTCACTTGGGAGAGAGACTGGGCACACCGAGACTCCTTCCCTCCTCCCCCTCCAACCAGAACTGAAGCATGAACGTGCTCACAGCCAAACTCCCCAGTTTTAGATAGTGGGAACAATATAGAAAAATAGAATAATCCTTCCTCCCATCACCCCTCTTCCCAGCCCCTCTCTTCTCCATTGTTAAAGCAGCATATCCAAAAACTGGACTTAAGGGAAAACAGACTGTTCAATAAATATCAATAAGGATTACTGTTAAGGTAAGCTATACACAGTTTCTCTTAGTCCATAGATTTCAGATCCCCAGGAAATCATATATTATGCATGGAAGTCTCTCAAACAGGGTCTGCATCTCCAATAGCCAACAGTGGTCATGTTTCTAATAAATAGTTCAGGGGTTTTATCACCTCGGTACCCAACTCATGAATAATAAATGCCATTTTTTTTCCTCCTCTAAGGCTAATTCAGCAAAGTCTTCACAGACCTCACTTGTTTTCTTCATTGGTTCAAAACTTCCCTTCAGAGTTTGGTTTCTGGTTTCCTCCTTTCCTTGTCATCACCACTGCTGTGTGTGTCCAAAGCCTTTTCCACCTTAACTTCCCCTACGAAATGCAGATGCCATCAATCGATCCTTTCGACTTTCCCAAGAATCCTCCCTTCGTACATGGGCAGGATGGTTTCATCTTCCCAAATCTCTTCAAACACCGCGCCGCAGTCGAACTCGTCACTTGCTTTTTTGAAGTAGTATCTGTGGTGAAGGAGAATTAAAACACAGTTAAAAAACAACAGGGAAAAGCAAGGGACGCTCCGGCAGCTCTTTGAACCACAACTCTCCAATCTCCCCCTCCTAGGATGCTGCTCCAGCACCTGGCGTGGCCAGGAAAACCTCAGGGCTGCTCAGGCCCTGCAACATGAAAGCATCCCCAGAGCTGCAGGGATGGAGATGGGATGGAGGGAGCAGCGACAACCTCTTCCACAGTGAGTAAATTGTACGTGTTGGCAGTGGATATCCTCAGCCGTAAAGAAAATTAGAAAGCACGGTGATTTCTGGTCAAATATCTTATTTAAAACATAAATAAACAGCATTTCAAAGCAATGCATTCTTAAGGCTCCCCTCTCTCCCCACCTTCTTTCTTTCATGTGTTTTCTTGTTTCAAAGCTGAAGACCAACATTAAAATTAGCAACTGTTATTAAAAGGAGAGGCTTTTTAGGCAGAGGGATGGATTAAAAGAAAACTGTCCCAGCTTCCTGCAACGCACAAGCTGCAACTCTGCAGTCCTCCTACCGAGAGGAAACAACCCGGGAGCCTCGCATTCGAAACAACCAAGTGCCTAATTCATGGATCCATTTTAAGTGACAGAAACTCCTGCCCTTGTTTCCCCATGCTTCCTAGCAGTTGGGAGGCACGGAGCAGCCCTGGTCCAGCCTGCGGGACGTGACACGGGGAGGTCAAGTAGCAGTGTCCCACATTCCTGCTCTTTTGCTCCGGGTCGTTAGATCATGAAGCCAATGCTCCCAGAGACAAAAAGGCACCCCCACCCCTCCTGTGTCAAACAGTAAGGACCCCTCTATTATCCTGAATTAGACCGTTCAGCTTCTTGATTAAAGGTTCCTTTTATCCCGTTTGGAGCTTTCTTCCTTCTAAGGCTGCTTAATTGCATATGCACAAATGAAGGGCTTCCATTCAGAGGGGTAGCATTTAGGGAGCCTGTCCGTCTGCCGCCGCACACCTCCTCGGACATGCCTGCTCCCTTGGAAAAGGGCTTTGCCATCTGATCGCCAGGGATGGAAAAACCTTCATCAGATGGATTACAAAGAATAAAACATACATATACATATATATAAAATTAACCTGTCGTATCCAGACAACTGGGGCTGGCAGATGTTCGTTAGGGGAAAGGGTTTTGCACTTCCTCTTCTAGTAGGATGGGAAAGGAGATCAAATTAAGCTCCTTTTTACTATTAAAAACCTGAAGAGCTACAGAAGGGGTTTAGAATTTGCTTGATTTATTTTCTAGCGACTGTTCTATTCCACCCTTTTAAACTACCCAGCACCAACAGCCTGCAAACCTATGTATTTTTAGGGCCGAATTATTTTGGTAGGGGGATAAAAGCTGCCTTTTCAGTCAAAAGAGATGAAACCAGCCCCATGTAGCCCAGGTATGGTGAGGGTTTATTTCTGTACAGTCACTCCAAGCTGCACTGACACATGTTGCATCTTTAATGGCTCAGCAAGGATAAAAACCATCTTCTTTAAGCCCTTCAGAGCCTGCGCTCACTGAAGTCAATGGCCCAGCTCCCACCAACTTTGATGCTGCAGGTCAAGGCCGCAATTCCCCAGGCCAGCAGCCTTGAACCAAACCCAGCAAAACCCAAGGCAAGTTTGACTGAGTTACAAAGAACTTTCTCTTCCCTTTCCCCTTCTCCGCCCCTCTCCCGATAAGAGCCGCTCTTCCCCATCACTTCCTCCACCACCCCAAGCCCTGGCTGTGTTTACTGAGCTTGGATTTGGGAAAACAGGCCCTGACCTTTTCCATAATTACAACCTTATTTCGCACAGAAAAGGGGGGAAAAAACAAGAGAAAGAGGAGGCAAAGCAAGGGAAAAAAAATCATCCTCCCCCACACATCTTCAAACAAGTCACCCTGCTCTTATTTGCTCAGCAACGGGCTTTCCATTGAAGCATATTTTATGTGGCAAGCTTTGCTCTTTTGCTTTTTTCCTTTCTATTTTCCTTTATTTTCTGGGACATCTGGCACCAATCGAGGCGCGCGGGCCGGGCCCTTCAGCGCTGTTCTGAACCGCTGCCATCTTCACATTACCCGACACCACCCAGCCTTTTTGTGCGTGGATGTTTGTTTTTTGTTAACGCCATCAGTATTAAATCACTGCTTAATTCCTCCTTTTTCGGGGGGGGGGGGGGGGGGGGGAGGAAGGGAAGCAAAGCAGCACTTTCCCGGCGGCTGCCCCACGGCTCTGGCATCGCGGGAGCCCGAGGTACCCGCCTCGCAAACTGATCCAATCAATAAAGAATTTGGAGAGCGGAGCGTTTCTGCGTGTCTTTGTGCATTAAATGAAAGGCATCGGCTTCAAAGCCATGCTTATTAAATGTGCCTTAAAAAGAAATCAATGCCAGATGTGACCAAAGCAGCCTAGTTAGTGCCTCCCCGTAACACACACACACACACACACACGCTACTCCGGGCACTGCGGACCTCTTCCCCCTGAAGGTCACCCACAGTTTCACTCAAAGTCCAGCCAAAAGTCAAAGCTTAGATCAAAATGATTCCCTGGAGGTGCACACATTTGTGTAATTAGTTTCACCTTGTGTCTGTGCAAGATAAAATACCGGGCACGTACCCAAGTTCCTTTTACACATTTCAGTATTGTCTTTACCCAGGTGTAAAGGGGCGAGATCTGAGCAAAAACGGTGTTTCATCCTTGTCAGTCACTTAAAAACTGTTTCTAAAGTAATTACAACCTGACAAGGCACAAATAATTGCACCTGGAGGGGCTTTTGGGCCACAGAGGTTTTAGTGGCCTATTCCTGCACTGGGGCATCACATTGAACATGTCACACAACAACACACACACAAAAAGGGATGTTTCTGGGGGTGGGACTACACGGCCATTGGAGCAGTAGCAGAGCAGGGGGGAGGTCAGGAAAACCGGGACATGAAGCTCCGGCAGCCGGAGGAGGAGCCCAGCAGGATGGGACAGGCTTTAGGGGCTGGGAAAGGCACAAGGGTGCAGGAAGCACAGGGATCAATCCTGCAGGTTGTCCAGGTTGGGTGTACTTGCAGGTTGCTGCCATCTGATGGCAGCTGGGCGGCTGCAAAGGTGGTTTTGGGCAAGGATTGGCAAGATTTCAGCCCCAGCCCCACTACACAGCAGCCATAGACAGACCCCAAGCCTGAGAGCATCCTTAGGTGACCCAGTTCTGATCTGCATAGGCAGACTTCCCAAAGCTAGGGACAGGCCAGTGATGGAGCAGCAGCTGGGAACTCCTCATACCAAGCCCAAGTGACCATGTGGAGGTTAAAGCAGAGGCTGCCAGTGACAGGACAAGCCCTCTGCTCTTTGAAACACCACCTGAAGTCACAGCTTCCCTCTCCTGCTCACCCTGCAGAAGTGCCACGAGATGATCCCTAGGGAGGGTACTGCAAAAATGGCCAATGTGAAGCTACTGCCATGGGAAGGGCAAACTGTTTAAACTGGGAGCTGGGCCCTGGAAACCAGGCAGGCAGGGATCCCAGGCAATCCCGAGGAGGAGCTGGCTAGCACTGGTGCAGCTTTCCCTGCAGGGCAAAGGTTTCTTTTTCCCCTAATGAAGAGCAAGCTGGCTGCATCTCAGCTCCGTGTCCACTCAGATGCAGCATCCCAACCTTTCCCTGACCCCATTTATGGCCACACCATTGCAGAACATTAAGAAATTGAATCAGTAGGCAAAGCAAGGAGGCCACCCCAAGGTGAAAGAGCCCAGTTTGGAAACCTACCACCACTGCTCCATGCCTTTGCCACAAGGCCCTTCCTGGTATTCAAACATTTTGGACAAGGTTTGGAGCATGAATGCAGCCATCCTGCACCCTAATGCTACTGAGGGGGAGAGACGGAGTGGAGCTGGCCCCACAAAGATGCTCTTGGTTTGAACAGGAAGAGAGTAAGAAGAGCAGGAGCCTCTGAAAATCCAGGTAAATGCATCACTGTGGACAGACCTGCAAAGTATCCGCTTACTTATTTACTGCAATATAGTACAGAACAAACAAATCACGGGTTCTCACCTGTAATTTCCCTTTTTGCTCAGCTGTTCTTTAAAGAGCCCAAGTGTCAGGCTCTGGACCTTTAACATCCTCCTGTACGGAATTTCTTCTCCGCAAAAAAAATAGGTGACAACCAGCTCGCTGGACTGAGAGGTGTGAACAACTGGCACTTTCTTTGGCTCTTTGTGACTGAAAAACACCAAACACACAAAACCCTCTTATTTTTCCATTTAGGACCAGACCGCTTCACCGCACTCAATGCAGCAATGTTCCTGCCACTGGGAACGCCGGTCAGAAATACCCTGGGTGTGACCTGAGCACTCGGATATTCCTGTCCTCACTGTGCATTTGTCACACTGCGTTTGCACAGCCCTTTGCTGGGCTCCCACAACAGCTCCTGCTCGCTGGGGTGATGGGAATTGTGGCACTACAGGCACCCAGCTCTGGGCAGCAAGCCCTCCTATCAGTTTATGGATGGGAGAATGGAGGGATGGAGGTTAAGGACTTGCTGGAAGCATCGGAGCAGGACCACAGGCCAGTGTAGGGCTCACCATGGGCTTACCCCTACCCAGTGAGCCCCAGTCTTCATAGAATCATAGAATAAGTTTGGACTGGAAAGGGCCTTAAGATCATCCAGTCCCACCCCCTCTGCACATCCCTGGTTTTAAAAGGCTCGTTTCATCTGCCTCCCTACAACACATCTCCCAAACTTGCTTCTCATGCACAAAACCACCTGCAAGCACCTGCTCACAAAGCAAAAACCAGTGCCAGCCCCATCACGTGCAGCACACAAATAACCTTAGTTTTGCCCAACGAGGGTAAAATTAACTCGATCTTGCCATGTGCACCAAGAAACCCTTCTTCAGGAATAATTAAACCAATATTACCCAGCCAAATGGCAACGCTCTGGTGAATACGGTGCAGGCCGATCTACAACTGCTGCTGAGGCAATGTACACTTGGCATGTCAAAAGGTCACCAAGTGTTAGTCCGCAGTAATTTAGTCTTCCTAATTTGTTCTAAGTCTTTGTAGAGTGGCTTCAGAAAAAAAGCTGCTAGCAAAGACAGCTGGTGGACTTAAGGTCAACCAATTAAAAATGAAAGGCTCCAGTCAGGTGGCTCAGCCTGGACTTCAAACATTACTCATTGCTTAAGATGAAGAGGGTAAGAAAGAAAACTTTAATTATTTAGGCCATTTTAGACCTCTCTGTAGCAGATTTCTTGTTAAAAGAACCATCCTGTAATTAGACTAATCCAATCTTTGTCCACTTTACAGGAATGCGAGTTTAAAAGAGCCACAGACAAGATTTGAAAATGTTTTGTTCTTTCTTCAAGAAGAATGTTTGAAAGACGAAATTTCAGATAGGAGAATGTCCTCAAAGCACGAGCCAGTTAATGAAAATAGAATTATTACATCTCTATATATGTATTTCCTAATCCTTTTCTCTGTGTGCAATACTCACTCTTCCGTCGTTAGACTTGCATTGCAGAAAGGGGTGTTTCCCCCCGGCCCGGCAGCGGAGTGGTTTCGATCCCTCTGCTGATTTGAGGTTGAACATCTGAAGTGGGGAGAGGGGAGGGCAAGTGGGGAAGGAGGAGAGGAAAAAAAACCCAAACTTTAATAAACGATAGTTGAAATACAACCTCCCTCTAATTGAAGTCTCCTGTGGGTCATTAAGTTCGCTCTTTGTATCAAGCCTCACATGTTGTAAACAATCAAAGGAAGAATTAAAAATGCTGTGGGCTAATTCATCCTTCCATACCCAAATGAATGATAACCAGGCCAATTCCCCACTTGGTATGTAGCTGGAGTCCATCCCAGAGGAAAAATGGGCAAATTACAGCCAGCAAAAGAGTGGAAGTAATCGTCTAGGATTCTAACTATGTGTGCCCGTGTAGGGTGGGGTTGGAATAAGGAGGCTCAGGCTACGAGCCTGGCCATGGATGACCCTTTACTTAGGCGGGGAGGACGATGTCCACATCGCCCACCAGGGATGCTCACCCACCGGGGATGCTCACCCACCTCCTTGCCCACATCCCACCTGGGTGTTGGCTGAAGATGAGCCCAACCAGCACCCAGCACCCACCAAACCTCCCCAGCCCCTGCTGCTCCCCCAGCTCCCACCACAGGACCAGGTCCATCCCTCCCAGTGCAGGACCAGGTCCATCCCTCCCAGTGCAGGACCAGGTCCATCCCTCCCAGTGCAGGACCAGGTCCATCCCTCCCAGTGCAGGACCAGGTCCATCCCTCCCAGTGCAGGACCAGGTCCATCCCTCCCAGTGCAGGACCAGGTCCATCCCTCCCACCGCAGGACCAGGTCCATCCCTCCCACCGCAGGACCAGGTCCATCCCTCCCACCGCAGGACCAGGTCCATCCCTCCCACCGCAGGACCAGGTCCATCCCTCCCACCGCAGGACCAGGTCCATCCCTCCCACCGCAGGACCAGGTCCATCCCTCCCACCGCAGGACCAGGTCCATCCCTCCCACCACCGTTACCGTTGCTTCTGCGGCTTGGAGACCTCGGCGAGGCGGCGGCAGGCTTCCTCCAGCTGCGCCAGGGTGTTGGGGGGGGTGAGCGGCGGCATGGCGGGGTCCTGGACGAAGGGGTGGGCAGGCTGCGCCCCACGCGGGTGGCTGCTGGTCCCCCACGGGTGGTGCCGGCCGGGGGCCCCCTTGGCAAAGTCGGAGCTGTAGGCCTTCTTTGTGCTTTGTGTGCTTGGGGAGGGGAAGAAGTCGGGTTAGAAAAGCTGGAAAATATGACTTTAATAGCAGCTCCTATTCTGCTCGCTCCCTCTCAAAAGTCTGTCATAACATGAAAGGAGGTTTATTGCCAAAAACATGACATTTTTGTGGTTTTTCTGGTTCTGCGGAACAGCTTTTATATTAAACCGGAGGAGCAAAGAGTCTCATTTGTTTTTAGCGATTGTAAAAATAGACAGGCCATGTAATATATAAATATTTACCGGGAGCGATATTGCTGCAGACAGCTGAGTATTTACCTATGGGGCTTGTGCTTGTTTTGTCTCTCACTCTCCAGCATCCACTGCCAGACGTTCTGTGCCCGGTCTGCTTCGCCCCCCGGTAGCTGCACCCCACCGGGGCCAGGCAGCCCCCCATCACCGGGTGGCAGGGCCACGCTATCCACTCCTCTGCCCGGCCTCTTCAGCAGCGTCCCCGTCCTGCTGATGGCAGAAAGGGGACAGGAGCCCACCATTAGCCCCCTGTGCCGATCATCCCCATGGCAGGGGTGTGATGGTTTGGGGCGGATGCAATGGGGAGATGCTCAGGACCTACCCGAAGGGCTCCAGCAGAGGGAGAGGCGGGTCGGTGTTTTTGGGGTGTCCCTTGCACTTGGGGTAGCAGTAGAAGTCGCTGCCTGCTGGGCAGCAGCACTGCACCCGCTGAGCCGCCTCTGCTTCGATCTGCTCCTTCGTCTTGGGCACGGTGTGGTGGTGGATGTAGTGGTGGTGCACGTGCTTGGTGGTCTGCTTGGTGATGAAGCCCTTGCCCAGCAAGGTGCACGCCGCCAGCGAGGCCGCGCCGGGTGGCAGCTTGCCCATGGGCAGGCGGTCGGGGGAGCGGGCGCGGGGGCTGTGCCGGGCCATGCCCGGTGACTGGCAACCGGGGGTCTTCAGCACGCGGGAGAGGTGCTCGTCCAGGATGGCCTGGGGGTCCTCCTCGTAGCTGCTGGAGGGCAGGAGCGAGAGCGGATGCTGCGGGTTCGCCATCTCCCGACTGCTCTGCAGGCTGGCGGGGAGCTCCGAGCCCTCCTTCTCCTCGTCCTGCCGGCCAAGCGATGGCGAGCAATCAATGCAAGAGCGTGGGGAGCCGGCGAGGCGTGCGCCAGGACGTCCCCCCCACGGGCTCATGGAATGCAGTGCCACCGAAACACGTTCCTCCCCTTGGGCAGGATACGGCCCCCTCCCGTCCCAACCCAAGCAGGGCGGCATGCGGCGAGCTGTGCCCAGCCCCGGCAGGGTTAATCCTCCTACCTCCTTGATTTGCTGCAGCCTCTCCTCCAGACTGTCCATGGCTTCCTGCTCCTGCTTCAGCTTCTCCAGGCGGGAAATGAGCTCCGCGGCGAAGGCAGCTGGCTCCACCGGGGTCATCTCCTTGGGAAGGCGGTGGGTCCTCTACAAGGAGCGGGGACAGAAGGCACAAGGCATGTTTAGCCGGAGCGGCATCGCTGGCCCCGCTACGCTTGTTGTGTCTCCATGTTTGGATGAAAAGACGACCGCAACAAGGCATGGTCTGCTCTGGATTTTTATGAGCTAGTGCTGTGGCCTCATGGAGTGACATCCTCCCCACCAGCGTTTGCCTTCGGCAGGAGCAGTTGGTCGCACTCTGAGGAACCCCGCTTGTTCTCTCTGTAGTACAACCAGCCCATCAGTAGCTACTCTGAAGTAGAAAATCTTCAAAGACTGTTGTCAAACATCAAAAAAATAGAGGGAAAAGAGGAAAAAAAAAAAACCCCAAAACCCGCCTCTGAGGTGGGAGGGGGAGGCTTTAACTCAAGGAATAAAGTGAGGATAAACAGAAAGGAGTTGGAAATTAGAAAAAATAAGATGGGGGAGAAAAAGGCAAAGGGGGGGGGGGGGGAAGAAGAAGTCAAACGGTTGCAGATCAGAGAAGTGCTGGTAATTTATTTCCTGGCTACACACTGGGCACCTTTGAGGTAGTGTTGTCTCAACAGTGTCCTAGATCTCTTCCCCCCCCCACCCCTCCCCTTCCCATCTCTTTGTACAGAAAATGAAGAAAGCTGCTGCAGGCTAGTGGTGCTACACTGCTGAGCTTGGCTGCCTCAAGCAGATCTATCAAGGGAAAAAGGGAACATCTCCAAATCAAGTGCAGAATATAAAGAGGCAAAACCGCGGATTTCTGCCAAGAGAAGCAAACATGGCAGGAAAAGGGGAGGGAAAACCAAGGAAAAAGAGGAAAAAGAAACCACCCACCGGCCTGTGCCCTCCCTCCCAACACCCCACTCCTCGCCCCTCTTCCTTCTTATCCATCACCACCCCCCAAAAGCTGAACTGCCAACTCTTTCACACACTACCCACCAGATGAGGTGGGGCCTCTCTCCGGCAACCACTTAGCTCCAGAAATGATGTGAGGGTAGAAAAAGGCCACTCTGCTGGAAATTGTCACTCTTACACAAGCTGGCTCTATTCAGTCCCTGATCAAAGCACTGCCTTACAGAGAAAGTCGATTTGCACGCCCTGGGACAAAATAATCTAATTTACAAGCTCAGGCAATAGAACTTTCTTTAGGGAGGAAGGGGAAGGGAGCAAAAAAAAGATACCAAAAAGAAAAAACCACATAAACCACCCCCCGCACACACCCCAGAAATCTCATCTATGGTTTCTTGCTGCTTAACCCAGCAGAAAGAGGAGTTTTAGCACATTAATCTCAAGACAAGATAAGTTTGTACTTGTCTGTGTAAACAGTTTATTCACTGCAGGAATCGGGAGCCTGCGAGTCAACTGAATTAGCAAGTCAGAGAGGCAGTTCTGGAGAGCACAGAGCCCCCCCAAAGCCAGGCCTGTATCCACTGCAAACACCTCTTTTGGGAGCTCCTGCTTCCCATCACTCACAGGAGATGCAGATGCTCTCCAAGGCCACCGGCGATGCAGCACCAGCGGAGGTGTGAGGGTGGTGGCCAAAGCCAAGGCTCTCACCAGACCCAACCTGGGCATCTCTGCTTGGATTTAGCCCAGGAGGACAAATGAAGTGCCACTGAGGAGCCCTAATCAGCACCTGGGTTTCAAGGAAGGACCAAAACGGGGCTGTGCAGACTGTACACAAGCAGGGTTCTGCAAGGATGCTGAGAGCACATGGCTCCTGCCCAACACCAAGTGGCATCTCCTCTCTGGCATGACATAGGGATGGAAACACTCTCCTCCCCTGCTCCTTCCCTCCACATGTGCCAGTTCCCAATCCCAACATTTCCCCATGGCCAACCCATTCCATGCAGCTCCCACCTGAACTTACCGGAAAATGAGGTAGAGAAACTTGACCGTTGGCCTTGACGCTCCGATGCATTTCCCGCTGGAGCTGCTTCTTGCTCCCAATTCTGTACGGGGGGATCCCATCTCTGCACATGGAAGAGAGGTCACCATCAGTCAGGGCTCTCCCCATGCTCTAAGCAAGAGGCTTCTCCATCACTTCTGAAACCACCCAGGCATCCACAGGCCCGTGTTCCCAGAGGTGCTGAGCCCTGTGGATGGCACCTGAAGCCTCAAACACCTGGAAGCTTGGGAACTGCCCATGTCACCATCTACACGGATGTGCAGTAATTAAGCAACAGCTGCAAAGCAAGCTGAAGGCAACTCTGCATGGGAAGACACCCAAAGAGCCCATCAGCTTCACTTCTGAGGCATCTTAGGAAAAGGTCCTTCCAGTGCCTGGTTTCTGCTTCTGCCCTTTATTTTGACTGCTTTTTCACCCCTGAATTATGCTCTCTAACACCACAACTTTCATCAGTCTCTGAAACACCCCATGGAGTGCTGGAAACAAGAAGGGACTGAAGATGGATGGCCATCAAAAGGCTGGTCCCCATCCCTAGACCAGAGATGCTTCTCCTGCCCTGGGGCTGGCCAGCACAGACAGGACACCACGAGGCACGAGCGAAGCTGGGCTGTACCCTCCGGGCACAACACTGCTCCCTTTGACCACACCAGCTCCTGGCTAGGAAGTCATGGTGCGAACAGCCCCTGCACATCCTGCTCGAGGCAACGCGGGGTGTTCTCATCCAGCCACGCAAAGACCTCCTGCAGTGAGGATTAAAGGAACTTCCGCAGGCAGCGGGGACAGCCGGAAGAGCGTGCCTGAAGATCCTGAACGTCTGAGTCCTCCTCTTCCCTCAGCCCAGGTGAACAGCCTTCATCCCCGGTCCCAGCCCTTTCAGCCACCTGCCCCCACACCTGACTCATCTCCTGAGCACAGAAAACAGCTCCTGCCCAAGGAGGAGCAGCGGCCGAGCAGGCAGCGGTGGCCCCATGCTGCTGCCAGAGGAGCCAACACAGCACAGCATCCCCGTGTGCCACCTCCTATAGCCACAGTGATGGTAGGGACACACCAACGTGCTTTGGATGCATAGAGAGAGACATGGCACAAGGGAATGCCTTCCTGAAGACACCAGGTCCCTTCTCTTGAGGAGGGGGATGATGACATGACATCGCTCCACACTCCAGGTTTGAAGGCCCTGGCCAAAGCGTTCAGTTGCCATTAAATTCTTTTAATGAGCACGGTGGAGCTGCAAAGCCTGCAGTGAAAGATCAGTACAATTCCATCTTAATAAACTTGGGAAAAACCTTCATCATAAAAGAGAGCACGCCAGGACTGCAGAGAAAGGCCTTGATGCTGCAGGATGAACATCAGCCTCCTCTAGCCACAGTCCATGAACTCACGTTACATTACAAGTGAAAGGAGTTGATTGTCTTAATGTCCCCCAAAATGCACTTTCTGGGGAAGAACCCAGCACACACTGGCCTATACAGCTGGCCATGGCTACTGACCACTGCCACTGGTGGCCACCAAGCATTTCTGCTCCATGAACCCATAGGACAACAGGTACATGACATGCCTTAGCTGTGGGAGAGGATGGGGGAAATACCAATCTAAGGTGAAAACCAAATCATCAGTACCTAGCATTTGCTAACTGAGGCTTACTGAGATACAGGTCTCTTCCCCCTCTGCTGTGGCCACCAAGCTGGGAGCTCATCTCCCAGTGTATCCCCAAGCTCCCAGCGCTGGGGGGACCATCCCTGCCAAAAGGGAAAGCCCTAGGACAGGCTATGGAGCAGGAGCAGGGATTCATACCATTCCGAGGCTTGAAAAGGAGGAGAAAACCCAACAGCACAGCTCCTCTAGTTAAGATTTGCCCTCATTCAAGTCACTACAAAAGCTGCTGCTTCCTCCTAGAACTCCTCTGGTTGCACTAGAGAGCCCCACATCAAACCTCCTGCTCCCTGCTTCTGCAGCCCTGCCTTTCAGAAGAGTTCCACAACTTGTAACAACATGCAGAATGAGAGAAAAGGTTCATTTTTAATAAAAAGAGGTATTTCATTGGATGGGAAAGCTGTGGAGCAGCTCAGAAAAGGCAGCCTGGGAATGGGGAGGGACTTTTAGAGCCCCTTTGATGGGTGCTGTCTAAACCTAAGGGGAAATGGACAAGGCCAGGGCTGAAGGGGTGACCAACAAGTGAGGAAGGGACAGACAATTGGAGCTGCAGCCAGGCTCAGTACAGCAGATATGGGGGCCAGGGGTACCTTGATGCTGAAGCAGACACCCCCCGACCAGGAGAAAGTGCCTTTGAAATGAAAAGCAGAGGTTTTGGGGCAGCACAAGGGTTAACCCCAGCTCTCCAGGTGCCACCTCTCCCCTTGCTCCAGCAGCAAACATCTGCACTCACTTTCTTGGCTCCTAAAAGCTGCGGGCTGAAGAGCTGCAGAGTTTAGGCACTAAATAGTAGAGTTTAATTATAAACATTTCAGCTAACCAGGCTGGGGCGAAGCCAATCTGTTTCTGGGGGAAACACTAGTTTGAAGTCTTCTACCCAGTCAGCTGCCATTTAAGCTGAGCCAATTATCTTAGCCTTTTGACTCAGATGTGCCTGACCTAACCTGAATGTAGTTTTACTGCTGCTTTGAAATATCAGACTCATGCGCATATGCATTCACTCCCTTCTTCATTTGGCAACGGCTCTGAAACAAGCCTCTGATCTTGCCAACATCAAAAGCCTGGTTTGTAAGATAAGGTAATATTTGAAGTTTGCTCAGCAGCATTCCCCTGTGTCCAAAGTAAATCCATAAATAAGATATAAGCAAATTAAAAAAAATCCCCTTTCCTCTCCCCCCTCCCCAATCAAGAAATGGAAACAGAAATTTGCATGATGCTTTGTGGCTATTACAAAATATATATGGACAGTCTGATCCCTGGCTAGCTGTGATACAATTAAAAAGGCAGATCATGCATTATTTGGAGTCCTAATTCCAGTTCAGATTGAGATGTACTTAAAAAGAGAAACCCCTCACTTTACTGACAGACTTTTCCAGAACAAGTTTTTCCTCTTCAGTTGATACCAACATAAACCAAAGGATCTGATTTGCATCCCCACTGACAGAACAACCCCGAGTCCTCTGTTCGAGGGGGTAAAACCTTGCAGGCAGAGGAGCACCTGGGCTCAGCATGTGAAGGCACAGCGGCTCTGTGCCCCAAGCACATACATGCACAGCATCTCTCCAGCCAAGTGTGAGGAAGAGCCTGCGAATCCCACACGTTTCCCTGCGATCCTGGCAGCGGCCCCTTCGCCTCTGCAGAGGAAGTTTTACATCAGCCTTAACTTGAAGCCCAGCTTCCAGAAGTGCCAATTTACCTCTCCCACTTCCAAAAGCACCCAGCATCCCTGCCTGCTCCCAGCGGCTCCGGGGATGCCCGGCGGGACCGGTTCTGCAGCAGGAAATGCTCCTTTTAGCATCCTCCGCGCTCCCCCCCCCCCCCCCAAGCCCTCCTGCCGCCCCCCAGCCTGGAGCTGGGGGCAGTTTAATCAGCCAAGCTTCCCCAAACTCTCACAGCCTGCACGGGCTATTGTTACAGCAGGAAAAAACAGGCAGGCTCCTTTCAGCCCTGCTTTATGGGGAGCTCCTATTCACTTGTTCAAGCAAATTTCAAAGCGGGCTGCTGCCCTCTCATCCCCGCTAAGCTCCCCTGGACTAACAATGGGCTGAAAGCGATTCAGTTAAGCCTTTCATCCACCATGCACTTTATTTCTCACTCAGTGCTCTCATCTGTATAAGGCCTACAATTGGCATTGCTGTGAAGAGAGGGTATAATCCTAGCCCTGTGAATCCCAAGTGACCCTACACTGGTCCAGAAATGACTAACCGAATGAATGCTCTGTTGACACATGATCACATACAACCAGAGCCAGTAAGAAGAAATAAAGAAGTCACCCTATGATTCAGCTCTTTTATTTAATGCCAATATTGTTCAATAAGGGAATCTGGTGGGACAACAAACTATTTTTTTCCGTAATATCAGTTCAAAACACACATGTGCATTAAAAAAATAAAGCCTTTGTTTACGCATCAAGGGGTTTTGGTAAATCCTGGTTTCTGTTGTGCATCATCACACACATTGACTTTCAAAACCCAGCATGCAAACCCTTCTGAAGAGTACACAGTAATCACTGGGCATCTCTCACAGAGACACTGGAGAAGTTTCACCTCCAAGATGAAGACCAGGAATGCAGCACTCTGTTTTAAGGCGGGCTTTTCTACAGCACTTGTACATAAGTGAAGATCACAACCTACAAACAGCAACATCTGCCTTCTGCTCAGTGCAAGAAGATGGTCCTTAAGAGCACTAAATGAGTCTCAGTGTTTTCTCTACAGACACTAAACATCACTGGGGACAGCAAACAGAGGGAGAACAGTCAAATGACTTGCTCCCAGTTGCACACTCAACAGTCAGGAGGAAAAGCCAGATCCTGCAACTCCTGGGCTCAGCCACAGCATCATCTCTCATGCCAGTGCCCCTGAAACACCCAGGCCTGATCCACGCAGCTCCAATTCAAATGGCTCTTTGAAGACTGCCCCAGCCACACTAGATGAGCAGCTATTTGCCCCTTCAGGTCACTGGCTCTATTAATGCACATTCTGACATTAATGATGAACGCTAATTACAGAAAGTACTTCCTACAGGAAGTAATCTCCTCCTCTTTGATGACTGATAACTAGTTAAGGAAGCCTGGCCTTAAGACAAAGGCTCAGGGAGATATGGTCCTTGGATTAGTCAGGCAGCACCATTACCATAGGGCAAAACATGTTTGCTCAGCTGCAGTTGCAAAACAGCAATAGAGGGATTCATTATTTTACTCCATCTGATACCTCCAGCGACTGCATGAAGAGCAAGGCCACCATGCCCTGCTACACCTCCCAGTTTGGGTGCACACCTCAGTTTTGGCAGCAGAAGCAGGGTGATTATCTTGAACCCATCACTCCTGTAAGCCCCCAAGGTGCATCAGGTACACAGATGGACATCCCCAAAGGACACAAGCTACTTACACACTGCTGTCCGTCATTGACATGGAGTCGTCCGTCAGGGCATCACTAGATATCTCACTATCGTTGGCGCTGGTTGCTGGGGCAAAAACATAGCCAGAGTTCACATGGTAGGGGTTAACGGGATCGTTCCTCTTGAAGCACCTAGGGACAAGAGCAGGAATCTCATTACCAGCCAGTCTTGGGCTTGCGAAAAGCAGACAAGCTTCATGGTAGCACCCTCCTTATGGGAGCCATGCACAACGGCTGCACAACCTCTTGAGAAGCAACCAACCATCCATTGCTCAGACCAGCAGCAGCCAAGGCACGCTCTGTCCAAACACAGCCAAATCCAACTTCAAAGAGGTTGCTTTTAGCATTGGAAGTGCACTTTATAAAATCCCAGGAAGCACCTCTATGTACTTTGATACCTTCAAAGACCCAGTCCTTAAAGCTTGATGCTGCACTGCTGAGGTCAACAGGAGCTTTGCTGTTGGCATCAGCGGGCAAAAGATCAAGAAGTTCATAGCTCAAGTCCCACTGAAAGCCATTGAGGAACCAGCTAATAAATACTTGAGACTACTCAGAATAAAGGGGTTAGGGCCCCTTTGGGAGCACAAATTACAGTACCTGTGCTGCCTGAACCAGGAGAACTGCCTGAAACCACTGGAGCAGGACCACCATGTGCCAGAGGCATGGACAGGGCTGAAACCTCCTGTCTAGGGCTTGGCCTCCCAAGGAGGGGTGCCATCTTCCTGGCATTATAAAAAAGCCCAGTTTTTAGGAGAACCTACTACACATTCAACTTGTGTGGAGTTGGGTGAGGAAGAAGAAGATGGGGATGCATGGACAGGTTGTATTAACGGGCACGTGGGTTACTGATAGCAACACCTTCATCTTTGCTTGGAGAAGCAAACGCAGAGCCCAGTCTGGGTGTCTGAACTGAGCACCCAAGAATGGATGCATGAAAACTTCATGGGCAGAGGGACACAGGCTGTGATGGAGCGTGGCAGCGCCACCATGGCAGGGGGGACCTGAGCATCCCCCTGCCCTCTACCTCCCCTCACACCAGCCAGGATCAATATACATATCTCCAGCAGGCGATAAGGGGATTATGCAGGGAGGTTTGGAAGCCGCATGTTAAGGTGCACATTTTGTTCCTCTTCCAGGGGAAGATGGGGTCGTTAAGCTTCAGCCTTTGTATATCAAAGCAGAAGGCCTTGTCATCTGATAAGAACTGCTGATTTTAATAATGAGGGCCACTTCCCCAGGACTTGGGGGCCTAAGGAATGTGCCAGCAGGCTCGGCAGGTTTCTTTAATGGGCTTTCCACCTCCCTGCCCCCATGGGGGGCTGGAGTGGACCAGCTGGGTTAAAGTGAGCAGCAATACCCTTCCATCACCCTGCTCTCCATCCTTTAACCAGGCACCCCACACATTCCTGCTCCTCCAGCACCGAAAACAGGAGCCACAAAGGCTTCAGTTAAAAATAATAATAATAGAACAAGGGGGGGATAAAAAAGAAACCCAGGAGGGGGAAGCACAGTGGGGAATGGGGAAGATGGGCCTCTCTGGTATGAGAGGCGTGGGGCTGGATGCAGGCAGGTATTCAGCCCAGACAGGGCTGCATTCCTTTCTGAAGGAGGCCAAGGCATTTCTGATGGGGAGATCAAGATGTTAAAAAAAATAATATATATATATATATATATATATATATGGGAAGAAGGAAAAAAAAAAAGAAAGATAGTTGGGAATGCCACAGGAAAGGAGTTAAAGCTTCAAAGAGAAATTAATTCCACATGTGGGTGAAAGCAAAGTTATCCTCCTACTACTACAAAAAGTCCCTCTAAAATCCATGCACTCTTCTATTCTAATTCAAGGGGATGTGCAGCCCAAGCAACTCTTCCTAGATCCTGGGAGGCTTTAGGGTCAACAGTGTAAAGGATGGACATCTCATGACTACTTGATCTGAAACCATCTCAGGGCTTGAGAGCAACCAGAGCACCATAAGGCTGTGGGATGCTCCCTGCACAGCATCACCACCCTGCTGGGAGGTGCCTGTGTCACCCCTGGGTGCACCCAGGGGCTGGTTTGCCACGGATGGATGGATGGAGAGGCTGGGATGGGGGCGGAGGCAGCGGGTCTGTATGAATACAGCACAGGGAGAAGAAGGGGAGGTGTGTCCAAACACAGTGTTTGGGAAGATACAATTAGAGAAAGTGGCCAGAAGGAACTCACATTCCCATCAGCACCAATTCACCCACCAAGACCTCACACCAACCCTGAAGCTGGTGTATTTGTAAAGTAACCCCCTACAGTCCACCTCCAACACACTGCCCCAAAGAGAACCCTTTACAAACACCAAGGGGGGGCTGGTTTGCCGTGTTTAATCTGACCACCTTACCACACTAATTGCACCCAGATGCATGGAGTTGCCTGGGAGGGTTCTGAATTCCAGGGGAAAGCGGTGGTCTCCTGCCACAGATGCTGCAATCACAAACACACACTCCCCAGCTCCAAACTCAATATGCAAAGTGTTTTCAGCTGTCAGGTAGCAGTTGCTCTGGAGCTTCAAGGAGAATGTCTGATGTTTCTCAGCCTATTCTTATCTTGATGCGATGACACACAGCATGGAACCCTCTCTCTATGCTATGTTAGGCAATGGGCATATCAGAGGTATTATAATGCCATGAAAATTTCAGGGGCTCCTGGTTGTATCCCCTGTTATGAGGGTGCAATTTCAGAGCATCGAAGGGATTTTTGTTGTCAGACACTGCTCCTTAGAAATAAGAGCACTCTGGCAGTTCAAACCACATTATACAGAGAGAGGAGAATATCTACAAGGAGCATTTTGAGGTAAAATAGAATCTCATTAAGGGTTTTCTTGAGACAAACTGCACTGGGCAATGATGGGATTAAAAAGAAACGGAAAAACACACATGCACAAACCTGAGAGGGGAAAAAAAAGGTACATTTGAACAAAACTATGTTAATCACAGCTTGCATGCTCTAATTGTAGAACAGTGCTTGGAGCATAGCTTTACAATGGCATCATTTACTTTGATAATTGAAGCCAAACTTGGTTCCAATAACTTCACACACAAGGAGCTGCACCGGCGGGGCCTTTCAAAGGCCAGGAAGCACTGGGAGCCGGCAGAAGGCCATCTGCAAGCCCCAGCCTTCCCCAAGCAAGGCCAGCCCCACTGATGTTAGAGTTTAATGGGAGGCAGATGAGTCCACCTTGGACCGCACGAAGCCCCGTTACGCGGCGGCACAGCAAAGGAAGAGCCCTCTCTGTGTACACAAAGTCGTGCCTGATAAATATAGAAGCGCATATAAATAATAGCTGGAATTCCTGGAGCATGGGGCCAGGTCCAGCACAGCGTGTGGGGAGGCCACTTTTAACCACACCACAGCCTCCAGGGGAGGGGAGTCACTTTGAAGGACAAGAGGGAGGTTCTGCATGTAAAACATTCCCTGTCTCGGGCAGCAGTTTGCCTGCATACACCATGTTTTTACTCGACTTCTCCTGCTCCTGTCCATCAATGATGCTGGGGCCAAAGTCTTTCAGCTTGTACAGATCCTGCAGTCTCCCATGTGCTGTGTTTTTGGCTGGGACTCCTTGCCCAGGGATTCCCAGGTGGTCTCCCATCCAAACACCAGGCTGGCCCCAGATCGCTCTGCTCCCACCATCAGAGTATGCTCAGCACAGGGTTTTGCTGCTCTAATCACATGGAAACCCACCAAAGTGAGTGGCAAGAGCCTGCACTGCTCTTCTAAACCGTAACACCCAGCAGAAATCCTTAATTCCATCACACACACGAGGAGGGAGGTGTGGTTTGGCCACTCACCAGGAAAGACTTTGTGCAAGCTTCAGCTCCCATCCTGAACGCAATCCTAAGCCCTGGGTGATGAGAGATAACCCATCCATATGCTCATCAGCTTCTAGCACATGCACGCACAAGTGGCTTCACAAATGGATAGCTCAGGGAGGAACTGAGAAGCATCTCAGCTTGACCTCCCTCTCTTTGCATTGAGATCTCTTGGCCCCATGGAGAGCAAAAGCTCCTGGAAATTCAACAGAAGGTGATCAAAGCAAAAGGCACTACCTAATGTCCTAGGAGGGTAGCTCTGACATGTGAGGAGCAAGCTGCATTAATCCCTGGACAAAAAAAAAAAAAAGAAAAGGAAGGGAATAAAGAAAAGGGAAAAATCCCAGCACTAATCAGGCAAGCAGCCACCATTCTGCCAGCACTCCCCTGGACAAGGCACATGTGGGTTTTTTAGCGGGGCCTGCAGCTCTGGTAGAACATTACAGCCAAGCCCTTCCAGCACTGAACACCAACAAAGGCTGAGAGATAAAAGCATCAAACATCCCCCTCCTGGAAAGCAAGCGAAGGGCAGCAGTTCAAACCAAGTTCTGGAGATCAGCAGATGCTCAGACAGTAACACTCAGGCACGAGATGCAGATCCCAAACCCCAAGCCCTCCACACACCAGCTGCCAGCGAGTGCCCCCCCACACACAGCCCCACAGCAGGACAGGTCCAAAGGCCATGCCAGGATGACACACATCCATCCATCCATCTCTCCATCCCTCCCCCTGGTCTGCACCCACGCCTCCGGGACAGGACCAAAGAGGCCTCTGACTCTGGAGCTCCCTCACAGGCAATAGGAGCCTCCCAGCTCCAGGTGTCTCGGCACTGGGAAGCCCGGCACAGCTGGAAGCTCTCCGCAGGGCAGGAGAGGAGGGTTCGCTCCAGCAAAGCCTTCCCAGGAAAAGCCTGATGCCCTTTGATGTCCGTGAATCACAGACACGCTCTCACAATTCCTGTAAACGAGATGTCAAACACTCACCATAGCAAAGCCCAGGCTCCTGGGCCAGCAGAGGAGAGCGCGCATCTGCCAGCAGAGCCCTCTCCTCTCAGCCCTGATTCAACAATCCACATTTATGGCAAGGGTGGGGAGAGGAAAGAATACATTTTCAGAGGATTATACAACTCATCATTTGCTCATCACTCTCTCTTTCCCAACCCCCCATCTTCAAGTGAAGATGGTTCTTACTTTCTCCATCCTCACACCGCTGTGCCATCAATATCTCCAACAAAAGAGATGGGCTCAGCATCACAGATGCACCCCAAGTCAAGGGCAGAAAACCCTGCCACCACACAACACTCTCCACAAGCTGCCATTAGACACAACCACGTTTTAATGAGCTTAACTTTGAGCACACAGCCAACAGGAGAGCACCAATGATCTACTATTACTCTATACCTGGAATGTCTCTATTAGCACTCAATTTTAAGTATCCTCCCGTACGCACTGGCTCAAAGCCACCCTAACTGCCTTTGACACGGTACCAACACCCAACACGGTGGGAGAGGCTGTACATCACATACACAAAACAAGAGCAGATTTTGTGCAAGTTGCAGAGTTTGATGCACTAAGTGCATACATTTCCTCCTCCACGACCGCACAATTGCTTCCCACATAACCAACGTAGTTAAACACTGGCTGATGGTGGAGTTGGGGAACTAGTAGGTTACATTATTCATGCGTCTATTTGATCCACTCTACTACTGCTCTTAATACGTTTGAAAGTTGAACCAATAATTAACGTATGTCCGGAGGACATAGTTGCTATGAAGTTTTTGATCTATAAGAGAACTGAAAGAGCCAATGGGGCTTAAGAGCACAGGCTCTCACTTTCCTCTGTACAGACACCTTCAAACCCAGCCAACACCCCCCACATTCCGGCGTTTGGAGGCGCGGGGAAGCTCCCAGCCTCCCTGCTAGCTCCCCAGCACTCCATCCCAACACTCTCAGAAGTCCTTAAAGTTAAAACAAAGCACCATTCCCACGGCTTCCCTTACCTGTATCCGTTCTCGATGGTTTCCGTGGCTCTGACATTCGCCGTAACCCTCAGTGTCTTGCTGGATAGTCCCACTACCGAAGGCAAGATTTTGTTCTTAAAGTCTGCACAGCTCCATTCCTCTTCTTCATTCAAGGTCGGGAGATAGCCACAGACCACTTTTAAGCTCCCCAGTCCATTGCTGTTCATGTAAGCAGGATTCTCTCCTCCACTCCTTACATATTCGAGGTATATATCAGAAGTTAAAAACATCTGGTAAGCATTTTCCTCCATCACAGTCTGAATCTCAGTCTGTGCCTGATCAAACATGATAGAATCTATCTGCTGCTTCTTGATGCTATCCCTTATGTAGGTCTTAGTAGCAGGCTTGAGCTGCTTAGAGACGATGCTGTTGTTTTCGATGTACCTTTTGTATATAGCTTTGGCTACTCTTAAAGTTTTGGTATCCTTAAGGTCCATCTGCCTGAAGCCATTGCAGGCAAACCAGAAGTCTAAGGTATCCACACATTTTTCCCTTTCCAGGAAGGTCCGAAAAAGATAGGCACCATCTTGATCTCCCAACAAGGAATGCAAAGATTTGGTCCATCTGGCCAAAGGGGAGTCTGGAGATGCGCTGCCTTCTGGCTCCCCGAGTCCATTCTCATTCCTCCGCGGGGCAGGAGGCACCGGCATGGCCTTGAAGCTTTGGCTTTTGGGGAGGAACGAGCTGGCGAGATGCGGGCATGGTGCCTCTCCTTCCTCCCCCGGGACAGGGGGTCGGGGGGCGTCTTCCCTGAAGCTGGTGCTGGGGTCGGGGAGGTGGGCGAGGAGCACGGCGCTGCTCATGGCTCTGCAGCCCGGTTGGGAGTGGGGCTCCCAGTTCCTCCTGGAGCTGCCTGCCCCTCTGCCTGCCTCTGCCTGGAGTCAGCAGGGGATCCTCTGAGCCTCCTCTCTGCAAAGGGAGGGAGGGGGGAAGAAAGGAGGGGGGGGGGGGGGGAGAGAAAAAAGGAGTATTGATCTAATCAAAACCAGATCCTCCCAACATCAAAGACAAAAAGTAAACAGGCTTTTCAACTCTTCACAGGCAAAAAAAAAGAGGAAGGGAGAAGAGGCGCAAGGCAGGGCAGAGCGAGCGCGGCTCCATCGCCAGCCCGATCGCGACTATCGGATCCGCTCCGCTGAACTCCCGGCGCACTTTGAGCGGGGCCGGGGCGGAGGTGGGGGGGGTGCTCAGCGCAGCCCCCCCGTCCAGCAGCATAGCCCGGCCCTGCCGCGGCATCTGGTTTCCATTCCGCACCCCAAACCCGCGCTCCCTTTGCCCTCCTCCTGCGCGCATGTTGCGCGCCCGAGCAGTACCGCGCTGCTTCCCCCCCCCCCCCCCGCAACGGGAGGGCTTTGGGGGGCGCTTCTATGCGGAGACAGATGCTGGAACCGGGACCCCCCCTCCCCAAAACCTCACCGGGGGTGAGGCGCGGGGTCCGTACCTGCGCGCTGCGGGGCATCCCGCGGCCGGAGCCATCACACCCGGCCCCGTAGGAGGGAAATACAGGGAGAGAGGCCGGGAGGGGGGGCGGCCCCCAGCGCAACCGGGCGGCAAAGCACTAATAATGATCAAAAAGACCTGCTCCAGAAATGGCGACGGGCGGGGAGGAGGGAGGTCGGGGCCGCAGCCTGGGGGGGGGGGGGGGGGGAAGGAGGGAGAGAAGGAGGGAAAAAGTCCGGAGCGACTTGGATCCTGCGAGCCCTGTGCAACAGCCTCGCCCGCGGAGGCTCCGCAGAGCGCGCAACACCCCCAAAAATCGCTATAATTAACGAAAACCCCCGTGTTTTACAGCAAAACACCGCCCCCCCCCCACCATCACCACTCACCGCGGAGCCGGAGCTCGCTGCGCGCCCGCGGCCCCGCCGCTCTCCGCCGGCAGCAGCAGCGCGCAGGCTGGCCCCGCTCCCCCCGCGCCCCTCGCTGTCCTTCCTCCTCCTCCTCCTCCTCCTCCTCTCCTCCCCGGCGGTGCAACCGCATCGGAGAGCATCGGGAAGAGGGGGGGGCGATGGGGGGAGCGGCGAGGGAAGGAGCCCACTGCGATCCGCGCCTCCCGCCCCTGCCTATTTATTTTATTTATTTTAAATACAAAAGCTATGGTCCCTCCCCCCCCCCCCCCCTTCCTCCTCCTCCTCCTCCCTCCCTCCACCCTCCTCCTCCCTCCGCCCCCCCCCGGGCTCTCCCCGCATCAAAGCGGAGGCCGGCGGAGCGGTCCTGTAAGGGCGGTAGCGCTGCTCCGCGCCGCTCGCACGCACACAAAAAGAGTTAAAACAGGCCCGAAAAAATAAAGATAAGAAAGAAATGAAGAAGGAGAGGCGCGAGGTGGAACAAACCCCCCAAACACACCGCCTGGCCCGGGGATGCCGCCCCGGCTATCCTCAGTGCGAGGTGTGCACGGGGGGGAAGCGCTACCGCGGGAGGTGAAGGGGGGGGGGGGTGTCATTATTCGTGAGGAAAACAACTATATTTTCCAGCCTTTGGTTTATTTTTTGGGGCGTTTTGCCCCCTTTTCTCGCCATCCCGGAGCGGTTACGGAGTTGCCAGGACCTTATCAAAGGGAAGCGATCGGCAGCCGCCGCTCCGCCGCCCCCCCCACGCCTTAAAGGGACAGGCGCACCCTTCCGCGCCGATCCGCGCCCTTCCGCGCACCGCGGCCGCACCGCGCTGCCTCGGCCCCCGGCCAACCTTAGGGCTGCGGGGACGGAGGACAGGGCCAGGCGTGAAAACTTAGCGAAAAGTTCTGATCGGAGAGAGCAAACGGGGCGGGTCCGCGGTTATCATTAATTCTTAATGAATAACCCATGGTTTTTGCGCTAATTGAACAATACGTGATTGCCATAGAACCGGCACATCTCCATCTGCAGTTGTGCTCACATCTCCCCTCCATCTGTTTAATATTTAACAGACACGGAATGGAGGGGTTTTAACTTCGCACAAAAGGTTTTAATTAGGGGTTGGCCCCCAAACCTGTCCACCAGATCCAAGGAGGCTCCTGCCCTCCTCCCCATCCTGCTCCGAGGCTGGACACAAGGCTCAGAGGTTCCCTGCTGGTTGGTGGAGCCCACTGTGGCCCCGGCAATGCCCTGCTCCGCCTCCCCAGTGCCCATCCCAGCCCTGCAGCTCCATTCCCTTCTTCCCAGAGCCCAGCCTCATGTGCAGGGCTGCAGGGCAGGATGGAGGGTAATGCTACAGCAGGGGTAAGGGTGAGCTTTCCAAACCCTGCTTATTCTTACCATGATTACCATTATTAATGTCCAGCCTGCTGTAGAGGCCCCAAATGGATTTTTTTCTCATATATCCCTGAGTAAAGACTTTGGGATCAAGCCCCACTCTTGAAAGCACTTCTGTATGAAAGCAGAAGACCCCATGTGCCAATCCCTGCTCCTCAAGCCCCTGGGCAGGGACCACTGTGGGCAGCACCACCACACCTAAGGAAACCCATGTCTCCCTGCACCCAGGCCTGCAGTTGGGCTCAGCACCCCATGATCCCCCTTTTCCTAGGAAAAATCCCTATTCCCCATGCACACACCCTGCGGGGGCACACACATTGCCCTGTCCCCACAGCACCGAGTCAGAGCTGCCCATGCCAACCCCAAAACACCTCCAGACCCAAGAAATGGAGCTGAGACAGAGCCTGCTCCCACCACTGCACTTCATCCCCATCAGCTCCCTCCTTCCTGGCACCCTCCTGTGTCTCCACAATGAGGGGGGACCCCACTGTAAAGCCTAAAGGGACCCCTGCAACCAGTACATCAGGGGAACCCCAATTAGGGTCCCAGGGGCTCAACCTGATCCTGAACAGGAGCACCAAAACCACAGCGACAGCCATAAACCCATCCTTTTCTCTTCCTACCCAAGCCATTGGAAAAGCAACTGGTTTGCAACATCACTAAACACAGTGCTCAGCTTTGCCCTGCGATGAAGAGCTCCCCACTTCTTCCTCTCCTCAGGCCCTACTCAAACCACTGTCTCCACCAAGATGACAGCAAAACACCGCATGTCGCAGTGGCCCTGGATGTGGCAGCCTTTGAAGCTGCGATTTCATCAGCGCCGGGATGGATGAATCCATCTGAGCACCATGCACAGCAGTGAGAAGGCAGCCACACATATTACTGGGTGCCTGGGCTGGACAGCCTGGGCTAATCATACGAAATAACGTGGGTCAATCTGTTGTTGCTGCCCAATTACACATTTTTCAGGCCTGGGAATGGCTACCATTGGGCATGGAGAGCAAACGTGCTGCCAACCCCACGAGCAGAGCAGTAAAAGCCATTTTGAAGCACAACAAGCAGTTAGGTACTATTAGCATTACTAATATATTTGCTGATGATGATGCCAAGTATCGACATGCCACTATGCCAGAGCCATATGAAATGATCCTTCCCTGGGAAAATGCATGGCCAGGGTTCCCTGGACCCCTTGTGATGGTGACAGTGAGAACACCTCCAGCCACCAGAAGCTGGTGGATCACCTCCTGCCTCTTACATCTTGAAGGCGCTTTGAAACAATAATGGCATAGAAAGTTGAGTCCCATTCACTACTACAGCACGGAAAGCAAAGCCATTATAATGGAGGCTGAAAACCTTGGACTTCTCCACTTTGGAAGTAAATCTCATTAAGTGTCATTCATTCTATTTCATAAAAATGTCATTTAACCAACTAGTTTTCTCCAAGTTGTGCAATAAATAACACTGCCCTGCACTGATGCCCTGGGAATGCACCATGCAAGAAGTACTTGTATTAAATACATGCATTAAGTCTCATCCCAGTACTTAATTTACTGCATTATTTGGGATCAGACGTGCAGAGGAGCAGCCCTCCCACAGACCTGTCTAATGCACCATCCTCTTCATGACCATCACCAGAAAGGGATAATTTGGGAATGAAATGAGAGGAGGGCAAGCCCCTGGGGACATGGCTTTGTGTGGAAGTGCCCATGGAGCAGCTTGTCCTCCCAAAGCCACAGTAGCCCTGTTCATCTTCTGTGTGTCCAGTCAGGGAGTCTATTTTCTCTTCCTGCCAACAGGGAAGAGTCACGTAGTGCCTGAGATTTGAAAGCATTCCGATGAAGTAGGCAGGCGGTGGCAGGGACAAGAAGGTCTTCCAGAGCTTTCTTCATCTTTATCAGTTTCTGGAAGTCCTTGTTCGTAGATCTACAGGGAATCTCTGTGTTCAGGTAGCGGCTGCAGTCATCAAGAAAGCAGAGGATCTTTGAATTTCCTTCTGATTTTCCAGTCTAAACTTGAATCTGAATTCCCAAGCTGAACAGAAGGAAAATTAACTATTTATGTTTTGTTTCCTGGCCCTTCTGCATTTTAGATGAAAATACCAGTAAATGGGTGAGAAAATGACTGCAAAAAGCTGTACAAAGTGCTGTCACCCAGCTGTGTGGCCTCACCATGCCACTGCAAAGGCCAAGAGCATCTCCTTGCTGCTGCTGCTCTGCATCACGTTCACAGGCAGCACAAAGAAGCTTGAAGTCAGATTGTGGCATCAAAAAGGAATAATTTTAGATGAAAAGAGACAGTTTGCAGTGAAGGTGCACAATAAAAGAAATGGGTTTTGCTGTTGGTTTTTAGAGCAGATAGTAAAAAAATAGGACAGAAAAATCCATGGAAGCTATTAAGGAGTCAAGTGCCAGGCCAAGAGCATCGCTCTCGGTGACAGATGTGCCAGTGCACACTCATTGGGCTCATAATGCAACACCCCATCTCATCCTAACTGTACACAACAGACCTGGCTCCATCACTGCCTCCTCTGCCCACAGGGCAGGTATTTTGCTGGTGTCTTGCACCAGAAGAGATGTCTCCAGGTTGTTGCTGTCTTGCAGAAAACTGGGTCAAACACCAGTTAAGGCTCTAAGGACCACACCAGGGCTGTTCTGTTCAGCCCTATATGTGGCCCTGAGGAGATGACAGCAGCACAAGGAGCACAATCAGATCTAACAGCCTCAGCAAATAACAGTCATGCCTCAACAGCAGCTTGTGCTGTTCATGAACTACAAGTCCTATACCAGAGATCAAAGCTGGTGTCCTTCACTATGCACAGGGAGACAAAGACCAGGGAAGCACCTTCATGATGAACAATACCACAGTGGTGATGAAGCCAAGAGATGCCACCAAACCCTGGGCAGCCCCTGCTCAGGCCAGAGTCTGCTGCTGCTGCCTGACACTGATTTTAGTGATGCACCTCAAAATCTACCATAAAACACAAGGACATGGATGGAAAATATGAAGGAAAGATGAAACGAGCACGCTGAGCTCCCTTCTCTCTATGCACACCTCTCACCAGCCCCCAAACCTCTCCAGCCTCTCCCTGCTCCATTCTTTTGCTTCCCTTTCCCTGGCCAAGCAAGAGGAGGGCGAGCAGCGCTCTTTTCTCTTCCCACCTTGAAATGCAAAGCCGTGGTGGGCTGAGGTCTCAGGGCCTAGATCATTATCTGGCCAGAAGATTCCTCAGGGATAGGCACGTCCCGAGGAGGACCCACTCAGCAGTAGGACCTGAACCCCAAAGCGGTGTTAGCTGGGGGGTGCCCTCCCCTGCTCTGTCACACACAGCGAGCGGCGGTGCTCACACTGGTGGTCATGTTGATAACAAGATCAAAGGCTGGCAAGGATTTCAACAGGAGTGCTGGGAACAGTCGTCATCAAAATAAGAGGAAGGCCCTTGTATACAGAAGACATGAGAGGTTTGCAACCCACATGTGAACCTTTGAAGTTTGCTGCTTCTTCTTCTTAATATAAACTAGTTTAACATCATTAGTTTAAGAGCTACAAACCCGATCGGCTGTGTAACCTCTCTGTATACAAGCACGGAGTATTATCCACATGCAGACATGCTTTTGCAGTGGAGGGGAAGAAGAAAAAGCACTGCCAGAGATACTCAAAAATCAGAACCAGAAAACACACAATTAGTTTTATGGGATTTGAAGTTCATTTCATAAACCGACATACTTTTGTTCCCCAGTATTGCCAGATAAGTCCGATCCATTTTCTCTTCCTCTAATCCTTTTAACATTTCCATTCCCCCCTACAGACTTTTTTGCCTTGATGTTTTGTTCAGCGTACTCCCTGCTATCTGCACACGCTTGGCCAGATTTTTGAGACTTAAAAGGGGCACCGTATCAGCATTAACTGTTCGATGAGGGCTGATAAAACTCACATGAGCACTTTGCTATCTGTTAACATTTCTGAACGGCTTCCTTCACCTGCACCCAACAGGGACTGAAAAGAGGGTGGGGGCAAAAGAAGCAGATGAGGGTATTTATGACCAACTTCCTATGGCTTATTTCTTCCACAACCCCTTCCTCATGATGCATGAAGGAGACATTGCCCTGTCTGCTGGCTTCTTGTTTAAGCAACCAGTAAGAAACCAAGTCTACAAGACACTGGGATGGGAGTAAGGGGCGCATGCACGACAGCCAGAATATGCAGCTATGCTGTATACTCTCTAGTCCGAGCAGCTGAGCTCTTCACTGGCAACACAGAGCCCAGATTGCACCCTTGAAAGTAACACTTAAGTGCTACTGATTTTTTTTTAGTCAAATATGGATTTTTTGGATGGAAAATTGAACACTGCTGTGGCTGCGGGGGACACATGCATGATGCTATGGCAGAAGCACTGAGCGTGGTCCTCTTGTCAGGACCAAGTGATAACTCCTAAGAGAGTCCCATTCAGGTTCACACTCCTCCTTGCTCCATCTCTGCTCACTGCTTCTGCTAGGGATAATATTGATTCTGAGCTTGCTTTGTGCACAGTATACACGTGCCAAGGAGAATCTGACTCTTAAGTGGTTTAATGCCCAGTTTTCATTGGGGTTCTCATCCACTAATCCCATGAGTGCTTATAAAGTGACTATTAGACGCTCCACCATGCAAGAAGTCAAACGACGCAACTGCTTGTAGGTGTCCATCACTCTGAGAAGGCCAACCCCCCCTGCTCCTTGCAGAGGTTATGGCAGTTCACTAAAATCATCAACAGATAACATGTCTCTGGCAGCTTGGATCTTTATCTGCTGAATGGGTTCAGATTTAAGGACTTCCTTTTAACTTTGAGATGCTTCAGATCCATCTACACATGCACTCATCCTGCCTACCCTGCGCTCCCCCTTCACCCTTGCCCAGAGGGTGTTTAGCAGCAAGAACCTGGCACGTGAGGTTCAGCAGGAGGACGCAGGGGCGGTGATGGGAGCATCAGTGCGAGCAAGGCCAGATTCCATCCTGCTTTTTCATGGAAACGGGACCTTTTTTTCCATGGCCTGCTCAGGGAAGTCCTTTTTGTGCGTGCACAGAGCAGGCAGGGTGTGCTGGCTCCGCTGCTGCAGAGGCTGGACGCTCCTGGAAGAGAACACGGCCAGCTTGGTAACGAGTTGGGCCTGATGGTATCTTGGCACAAGAGCGGAGGAAGTGAAATATATGATGTGTTACTAGCCTGAACTGATGTGATTTGACTCTGCAATATAATCCCTTTTGTTTTCTGGCTGGCTTCTATAGCTGTGTAAAAATGGTTACTTAAAAACCCAACTAAGTATGAAGTGTACTCACTGCAAATCTCAGCGAGGAAAGGAAACCCAAATGTTTTGAGTTTAACTATTAAACATAGTTTCCAGCTAGTGTGCTCAGAATTTGAAATTAAACAAATGAAAGAAACATGTTTCAATGGCTTTATGTAGGCAATAATGTCATTAACAGGAAATAAAGAAATTGGGCTTTGCAGCTGCAAGCATGGAATTTAACCCTTCCCTATGCAGCAGGGTGCTTGCTCGGCTGGCACAGTGCATCTGACCCCTGCCCTGCTACTGGGCATCCCACACATAGAGCAGGACCCTGAGTATCCCGATCCGCACAGCTCTGCAAGATGATGATAATGGAAAAAGCAGGAGGAGAGACAACACTTATGAGTGGAAAAGGCTTTCCTGACTAGTGGAAAACTTTTGGATCTTAAAGTCAAATAAAACTTTTCACATCCAGAGATAAAAAAAACCCAAACCCTTTATGCACAGTTATTTTTAGGTGCACTGTCAACAGCTGAGTACCCTTAAATTATACCTGTTTTGGTTTGTTTCTGCCTGTCCATTCAATTCTCAGTATCAAGGGGAATGGTGAAGGGTATGAGGCTCCAGCCCCTTGTGGTGCTGTCAGGCCCAGGTGATGCCCCACTCTGCCTCCTCTGCCTCATAAACTGGGCCAGTACTGAGAATGTAAAAGAAATTATATATATATATATATCTATATATGTTTATGTATTTAAGGATACCTGTGTTTGCAGGTGTGAAATACAGCCTGGAGAAAGGAGACTTTGCATGGAGAAAGCCTCATCCCCACATTGCTCACTGAGTCCTCAGATGAAGGCCTCCTCCCTCTCTTCCCAACGTGGCTCCAATAAGCTGCTTTTTTCCTCCTCTGCACACCGAGAGCATTCCTATCATCTTAGTCATGCATGAAGGGTTTCGCTTGGAAATGGCATTATGGAATAGGGCTTCTATCAGTGGAACTGACTATGATCCCTGTTCCCATACCTTGTTGGTTAAATTAAATGAGAACATGGCCACAATCCCACGTCTCCCACTGTAGTGAGTCAGGAATGATAGTCATCTCCCAAGAAAACAGGGCATCTGCTGCTCCACACTCCCACCAGGCAGGGAGGATGCTCAGCGAGATGCCCATCACCAGGATAGCACAGCATGGGCAGCAGCAGACACAAAGTGGCACCAGAAACAGCAGTTTCTGAGCACATTTGTGCAGATCCAGATCTGCAGGTCAGGGCTTGCCTTGGGCATTTGGAACAGATGTTTAGTGCTGGGTCCCATTTACCCGCCCCGTCTGTGCAACTGATAATAGACTCATTAAAAGCACAACAGAAGTGCTGAAATAACTGCTCATTATTCTAGCCATAACTTTAGACAATAACATAAATTCCATTGATATAACCAACATACCATTGTCCTTTCATTACACAGCCACATACCTAGCATGCAAACGGAGAGAACAGCTTATACTAATTGATTTCAGTCCATAGAGAATGTAATATCAGTGCAGGCTAAAGCTGAAGTAACACAGTTAAAAGTATGCAGTTTCCACAAGCTTATACTCACTGACATCTGCTCTTGAAGAGAACACAGATAATAGACTCTTATGTGATACACCTGACACCAACACTGGAAATGCTGATCTGCCATGCGTGGCTGCAAGGCAAATGACAAAAACCTGTGGGTCAGATACCTGGGGTTAATCAACACTGAGCCCTTGCCTTCAACAGTTGTAATAAAGCCACCGTGCTTCAGGGCCTCTGATGGTTTGGCTTTGCATTCCCAAGCCAGAGAGTTTGGAGCAAGGGAGACAACTGGAACAAGCCCACTCAGCAGCAGAGAGACTTTATAATACCCTGGACTCAAACTCAGCCCTTTGTCCTGGAGTGCACTGAAAAATAACCGGCCCCACACTTCTTTCTGCTATTACGCAGGAGGAAAGGATGTCACCGATATAAACCTGCTGCATACCACCATAAACCAGTAAGAAATAAACCCCAATGAGTGATTTTTTTTCTTCCTTTTATGACTTTACAGAGGCTGAAGCAGCTGGGATGGTCTCCCCGACTACTTGGAGGCCCATGGAGCCTTGATAGCAGCCTCAAGTGGCAGCAACCCCTCTGCAGAGGGGGCACTGGGATGTGTGTTTTGGTAGCAGGGACAGCCTGTTTCCTTGGGCCACCCCTTCACTGTGAATGCTTCATGGAATTAGCTCAAGGAACTCACCCAGTTAAAAATAACCCTCCCCTGCACAAAAAATAGACAAAGAAAGAGGCTATTTATACCCTGGGTCAATTCCTGGGGCTGATTCACCGTGCAGCCCCAGGAAGGGTTGCACTGGAAGCCATAAGGAGCCCCATGGCAAACCCATCGGGGTGACCATGGGCACAGCCCGCTGACACAAGGGGATGACACCCACTGACCTGTGAAACAGCTCGACAGCTACAGGTGACTGTTCTCTTACAACTGCCAGGGGTTGGAGATGGGAGGGCTCTGGGTGTTCCTATAATCCTGATTTCAGTCCATGCGTGTTCAGGGTCTAAATGTATTTTTCATGTTGACCTCACATGGCGCCGCTCCCGGATGAGTCAGGGCTGCTCCTTTAGGTGCTGCTCCCACATTCTTGGGTCTAAATACCTCATGCACAGAGAGCAAAAGGGCCAGCTCCAAACACCCCAAAAGAAATAGATGATTAGCCAAATAGCTTCATAAAACTCAGGGGGAATTATCCATGCTCATCCACTTCTGCAGACAAGTTTAAATATGGATAAAGATACTTGGAATAATATAGATACATTATTTTTTTTCCCCATGTTGTTTTCTGTTTTGACATCTTTGGGATCATTCAAAGGGAGGTTCAGGCTTTGATCTTCTCTATTGGCAATATTTTTTTCATCTAGGTTTTTTATAGTTTGAGAAGAGATGTTACATGCCTGCAACAGAGACTATCAATATGATGTGGGTCTGAACAAAAAACCTGGTGTCAGGTTCTCCATTTGGAGTGTTACCTCAAGCTTTGAAGTTTGTAATGATTCAAAAGCATCTAGAGCTGCTACAAAATGTTAATAAAATTAAAGCCATCTGAAAGTGAGGCTTGCATGTGCCTTTGAAAGTAGGTCTGTGATCAGTTATTACCCTCAATTACCTTGTTGTCCACTCTTTTAGCTCGAGGTTAAACTCTTAACACTTTGCTTTGAAGTGGTTATCCTTTTATCTATGACCGGACTGAGGAATTTAAGGGCAATAATCAATGAGAGCTTCATAAGAATAAAGGGGAGACAAGGCAGGGAAAATAGGTGCGAATGTTCCCTTAACGGCTGGCTGGGGGTTTGGAGGGACAAGGAGCTCTGACACGAGCCTCAAAAACACCCCAACAAGCAAAAGGAAAATGATAAAAAACAAAGGAAAGAAAGAGGGGAAAAAGGGGGGAACAAAAGAAAGAAAAAAGGAGCCCCAGCAATTTCCAAATCGCTGCTAAAAATAAAGCAAAAGCACTAATTCAGGGTGGGGCTGGGCGTGGGGAGAGCACCAAGAGGTGAAGCCCTCATCAAAGGCGCAGGACGAGTAATGAGGAGATACGATTAAAGTATTGGCTTAATCATGGCTTTGATGTCTGCCATGGCACCTCACCCTGCCGAGCCCAGCAGGGAGCCAGATGTGTCCCCTGCAATGCCCCCCATCCCAAAGCAAGGGGTCCCTGTGCCAAGCGTTGGCACCAGATGTGCAATTTCCCCCCAGCCCACATAGGATGCATCAGCATTTGAGCAACCTGCTCTAATGGAAGGTGTCCCTGCCCATGGCAGGGGGTTGGAATTGGATGAGCTTTAAGGTCCCTTCAGTCCAAACCAGTCTGTGGTTCTATGATCTCTGAAGGACCACACAGAAGGTCCCAAAACCCACCTCAACCATGGGACACAGGAGTCCCCGCTTGAAGGAAGGCAGGCCCAGAGAAAGGGGCTAAAGAATGACCTGTCTTGGTCTTACCCATTCCCTGTCAGCGAGGATGCTGGCGACATCCCTCATCACACCCTACGAGGACTCCAGCGTGTGTCCCAGCGCTACCGCCATGCAAAGCATCCAACCTCCCTCCACTTTCACTCTGTCAGGGGAAAAATTGCTGTAATACTGCTGGCCAATTTCTTTTTTATTATTATTTCTTTTCTAATCCGAGGTGCCTAAAGCGAGGTGTTGAAATGCATGTTGAGCACGCCGAGCTTGGCAGGGGATCAAGTCCAAACGGCCTGGGCTTTCTGAAGTCCTGAGCACAACCTCCACCACCGCCAAGCGAGAGCCGCGTGTGCTCAGCATCTCCGAAAATCACTGCGCGCCGCTTTGATGCGGTGCCAACGTTTGGATCTGCGTGTCTAATTTAAGGTGCTTGGGCTGGAAAATGTTGACAATTATTGTTACTCTAAAATTAAATCAGTGCTTAATTATCAAAATTGATGGTAACTCGGAGTGGCGTTTTCAAAAGAGCCTAAGGGAGTCAGAAGGAGGTTTTTCAAAGGCACTTTAAAGTCTCAAGGCCACATCCACCTCCTTGTACCTGCAGTTTCTTACTGACCGCTCCTGCTTTGGCACCGTATAAGTGATGCTGAGGTCTCTTTACCAACAAGGTACAAGGTGGACCTGAAACCATGAGCGCAGACTAAAGTCTCCAGCCCTCCAAATGCACTTGGCTAATTCACAGTGAAAAATCAATTGGCTTTGGGTGCCTAATTCTCTTATAATCCTTTAGATAATCCCAGCTTTAGGCTTTCAGATACTGAAAAAAAAAAAACCCAAAACACAATACAAGAAATTTGTGCAAATAGAATAGAAAACAAACATATAGTGCATATAACTTTCAGATACTCTGGACTTCATATGAAATAGGTTGAGGACAATAGCAATAAAATATTGCTCAAGAGAGAATAAAGGCACCGAGACCGTGAAGCCTGAGGCTGAGAACACTGTTTCGTAATTAAGGTAGCCTCCAGACAACGATTGTCATAGGCGGGCATTGCTCAAGGACCCAACCATTATTGCTTTCATTATAACTTTTCAGGAGAGGATCTGTTCCTGGCTTGGCTCCACCTTCACCTAAAGCTCCCACTGGCCCCAGTCACTAACAAGAAGGCGTTGATTGAGAAACGCTAATGACAGGCTCTGCACCATGCAAAGGAGCACGCCCGCGGGAGCCTTGCTCTGCAAGGGGTGGCCATGGAGCGGGCTGGCACCATGGGACCACACCAGAAGGCCTGGTGAAAGAGGTGCCACCAGCCAGGGACATCAAATGCCATGTTGGGGATAAGGAAACCTCCAAAAGCAGTGCAGCGAGATGTGGGATGCTGAGGCTTGCAGGGACAGGAAGGGAACGGCTGGATGCTGAGGCACCCAGGAGGATGCTTGTGCTGCTGCAGCCTGGACTAGATGGTTATTTGCTAGTTAAGTGGGATCCTGCTGGTCTTTGTGCATCAAATCAGTTGAAAAAGGATGGGCAGGAAGAGATTTCTAAAGAAAATTATGCTGACTTAAAAAGAAAAATAAAATAATCCTGATAAACTCTATACTGCAACCAAAGAGCAGCTTTTTAACTACAATACAAATGGGAGCTGTGGTTTGTCTCACACTCTGTGCTGTTGCATAGACTTAGATGCATTTCCCACAAAAGGCTGGGCTTTGTGCTCAGATGAGGAGTACGTGGGGGAGCAGAGGAGCACACGAGTGGCTGGGAAATGGCAGCACAAGGCATCCCTATGGATGGCAACCACTATGAATCACTGCTGCATTTCTGATTTGCATTCTGGGTTTTGGCTAAAATTGGTCAGAATTTCAGCTTTTCATGGAGGGGAAAAAAAAAAAAAAAACATGAATTAGAAACTCCTCTGTTTGTAGAAAACCAGATTTCCCACCAAAATCCAGATTTGACTGAAAAAAAGTCAATTGGTTGGAATCACACCATCTGGTCCTCAGTGAATTCGATTAGAATCACAGGATTAACTCCCAGCACCTGATGTTACATTGGGCATGACCATGCCTGTCTATGCTTAACTGCTGACCTATCTTCATCATCCAGTAATTAATATGCTGAGGCAAAGTCATGTTCCAACACAGCCTAATTTTCTAATGAAGAAAAGTGCCAAGAAGGCTTAGAAACAAATGGGAACACCCCGAGATGGCTCCTCATACACCAAGCCACTGTGGGCCATTGCTCCTCCACCTCCAGCGCCCCACATGCACAAACCCAGGAGGACCAAAGGGAACCTTGTCCTGGCCGATTCCTGCCAAAGCAGAAATCCCAAAGGGTGGCTGAGCCACTCGCTCCTGCTCCAACTGCTCTGATGTTTGGCCAATTATCAGCACCTGGATACGCAGGCAAAGGGAGGTAATGAAGGAAGAAAGGAACACTTTCAAGTTCTTGCTGTGCTCCTGTAGTAACACTGTTAGTCAGCCTGCCCGGAGACGGTCAGGGCACAGCCTGCCTCTTGGGAGCATTCTTTGCTGCTGGAGATGCCAGCGGCTGTGTTGTAGGGAGCACAGGCTCATGCCATGGAAGGCTGAGCCCCATCCCATAGGATAGGGCTGGCTGCAGTGATGTACCCTCTTGCACTATGACTACTAGTTAATTCCCCCCCCCCCCAAGCTCATTATATCAAGGAACAGAGTCAAATACCACACAGAAGATCACAGCCCAGGGGGGCTGTGATTGACCTGGGCAAAAGCTGCACCGGTGCCTGCACCCCAAGAACTGCTTTGGGGGACAAGTCCTATCTCAGGTCCTGCCCCTGACCCAGGCAGACCTTGCAGGGAGAGGACCAGCTTCCTTAATCCTTGACAAAGGGACAAAACAGTGCCACCAACAGTGCCACCAGGTATTCCGAGGAGCCTCAGGACCTCTCTCCTTCACAGCCCCATCACACCTCCCTTTTTGTCCATGAGAGAAGACAGATACCAAGAGAGAGCAACTCCCTTCCTCATGATTTATTCTTTCCTCTATTGTCACAAAAGGCCCCCTCAGCCATCACACCATGTATGTACTGGGGCAGACTGGTCCTATTGCAACTTCTCCTCACTCTGATGCGTGACCCACTGTGAAAAACAAATCTCCATCTGTATGGAATATTAGGCAGAAGCTCTTCCCTGGGAGGGTGCTGAGGCGCTGGCACAGGGTGCCCAGAGAAGCTGTGGCTGCCCCATCCCTGGCAGTGTTCAAGGCCAGGTTGGACACAGGGGCTTGGAGCAAGCTGCTCTATGGAAGGGGTCCCTGCCCATGGCAGGGGTTGGAGCTGGAGGAGCTTTAAGGTGCCTTTAACCCAAACCATTCCATGAATCTATCTCAGGTGTCCCTTGCCTTTAAAAGAGCAGGGGGTGATCTCAGGCTCCTGCCAAACACCCTCCTCTCCAGAGGGGAGCTGGGGCTGAGTAAAACCTCACTGGGTCCCCCTTCACATGGCAGAGGGGAGGAGAGGTGCAGCTGCCCTTCGCGAGGCCGCGGTGAGGTTTTGTGACTCCAAAGAGTTGGCAAATCCCCGGATAAAAGGGAAAATATGTTCATAATAAATAACACTGAAGTAACACATTGCGAAATATTTACTCCCTCGGAAAGGCGGCTGTTTGCTTTCAGTGGAGCTGCTATCTGATCCTCTGCCAAACAGCACTGAGCGCCTGTAAAAGATACTTCTCTGTGGTTGGTGAGGGAAAACCAGGTGCCCAAAAGTGCAATGACTGCGTGTGCAGGGGGAGATGTGCAGAGTCTTGGGGGTCTGTCCTGGGTTTAAACCATGACAGGGTCCTGCAAGCCGCCCTTAAAGCTTCTGCAGAGCAGACACCATGAGCTGAAACTCTAGTTTTAATACAACTAATGATATGTCAATGTAGAAACTGGGGGAAGGAGAAGAGAAGGGGGGGAAAGAAAGAGGCGTTGATAAAATACTTGTTAGAAAGAAAATTGGATTAGTGGTGCCATTCTGGCCATGAAGTTCTTTGAGCTAGAGAAAAAGAAAATAATAATCTTGTTCCTTTCCCCTCCTCCTCTCCCCGCAGCCCACAGAAGGCCTCACAGCCAAAACATCAGCCCTTCTAATCTTATTTTCTTTCTTCTAGCATGTATTTTATTAACCCCTTTTCTCATTTAGCTGCTATGAATAGCTCAGTGGGTAACATCCTTCTTAGAAAGTGAAAACCTCCTTGGAGATGCGGTGCAAGAAGAGAAATGCAGACAAACTTCCAGCTCCCGCGCTTGGAAGAAAAGCCCCCCCGTAATCCTGTCTGGTGAATCCCGACATTGTACCTCAAGGTAGCTGCCAGTTCCAGGTCCCCTCTTTGGAGGAGGGAATTCATCTGCTAGGAGATTGTTCCCGGCTCTGTAACTCCATGGACATGGAGCAGAGATTAGAAACAAACACCCTTCCTTCTCTTTGGGAAAGTACATGCATGTATATATATAGCAAATATAGCCCTGCAAGATGAAGCTGGGCACTCTGAATCACCTTTCTTTTAGAGCTATCGGTCACATCCAATGAAATCCCCAGTGTGGGCTAGGGTGTTCGAAGTGATACCCGATTTGTCCTCCTATACCCATGCCAGGATTTTGTGCCCCATAAGACACAGGCAAACTGGGGCCTCTGAAAGCTCAGGGGCCAGTTTTCCCTCTGCACAACACTGATATAAATGTGGCCAAAAGGAAAAAAACAACTATTAGATCCTCAAATCCAAAGGAGATAGCCCTGCACTGCGCTGCTGTAACTGAGAACAGCAATTTGGTCTCGCCATAAAGAAAATACCAGCTCCACCAAGTTTGGCTGCTGCCTCCTTCCCTGCAAGCAGCAAACCTTCCTGGGAGAGGAGCAGGGTCCAGCCCCATGCGTATTTGTGTTATTTTCCTTGACAGCTGTGGTGCATAGTGGTAAGTGCATGTTTAATTCATTCACAATTTATGGTGTAATGAGAACAATGAATGTGTCTGAGGGAATAATTGCTTCACGGCGGGGATGCTGGAGAGTTCAAGTTGGTTGGCACCTGGACTTTGAATCAGGGCTGGCGGGGATTGGCTCCGCCAGCCCCACAATAGCAGGGATAACAAAGCCGTGGGGATGGGGAGGGGGTTCAAAGTTGCCCTGTGCTGCCTGGGAGAGCTGCGAGAGCCTTTGCTGGGACAGCAGTGGCTGGATCCAAGCCCCGTTCGACCCGTCTGGCCCCACTTACTGGGTATCCAGTGAGGGTGGCTGATGTGGTAGCTGGCTTTTCCCAACCTGTATTTTCAAGCAAGTTTTGCTGTGTTGCAAATCCATGCCCCTTGAAAAATCAAGGTCTTTGCCTCCTCATCTCCTTCTAAGACCTCTTCACTGCCTGGTGCTGGCTGCATCTACCAAACCTCTCCTTTTGTTGGGGGTGCAGAGAGGGGGTTGACCCTTTCCAGTGTCCTCAGCAGCCACATGGAGTTTCAGAGGCCTCAGAGGTCAAGAGCATCCGTATAGAGGGCTCAGGAGCTCCGAGCGTCTCCCAGCTGTCCCCACAGCAGCTGTGCTTGCAGCCCCCAAACAAAGCTCATTAGGGGGCTTGTTAGGATGCCCAGGGGCTGCTCTGTGCTGTCCTGGAGGAGCCCTGAAATGAAACCACCTCGAGAAGGCTGTGTTGAGAAGACATCGCGCTTGGCTTCGTGTGCCAATGTCTGGTTGTTCATCAGGCTCAGAGCAGATAAATGGTGTTATCTGTCATGGGCTCTTTCCTGCAGTGGCTGAGCAGGGCCAGATTTAGAGTTGACAATAAAGAGATGCCGACAAAGGGTTGCTCAAGCCTTGGCCCATGCAGTGCAAGATCTACTGCAGCCCTCTCAGCAGCTCCTGCCTCTTGGCACCCAGTGGAAGCACGGATCCGATTTCTCAAACAGACACGTCAAAGCCTGAGCAACAAATCTTCCCTGCCACAAATCCTCCCCGAGGAGATCATCTATCAAGATGGGGCTCTTGGACCCAGCATCGCAAGTCTGAGGGAAGCAGGCTTGTAAAGCAGTGCGAGCCCCTCGGATAGAAGGTGCCATGTAACCACAGAGGCTGTTGTTCATTATTACACCATTATATTGGGGAGCTATAGACCATCAGCACTCAAGCTTTTCCATACATGGACTGCAGAGGATGGAGCTGGGTCCCCATTCTCTTTCTCCATATGGGAAAGCTCTGCACTGGGGATGGGCTTGCCTTGGACATCTTTCACAGATGCTGAGCCTAGAGCCCTGTTACACATTAACCCCCATGCAGGGCTCTATGAAATCTTTTGAACACGTATGTAACACTCAGTAGTAAATAGAGCCTGCTTTTAGCTGGGGTAACATCTGGGTATGAGCAGATGTGGGCTGAGCTGACAAGCAAGCCACTGCAGGGCATTCCTTAGGGACTGAAGGCATTTTTAAAGTGTTTAAATGGTTTAGGTGCATAAATTCAAAGCTGTCACTTGACTTAGGAGCCTAATTCAGATTGAAAAGATCAAGATTTTAGGCTCTTATGTTCCCTTGAAAGTATTCCACCTGTCTACACCATAGCAATAGCCAGTTAGGAGTGGGAGAGAGACTATAGGTGCAGACAGGCACATGAATTTGTAGTCCTGACAGAGAACCGTGTTTTATCCCATCTAGTCTGAGGTTAAACACAACGTTCTGTCAAGCCACATACAGAGGAAAACATGGTTTGGCAGCAGCGTCTTGCATAACCACGGCTGAACATGGCATTACCTCTGCGCACGATTTGCATCGCGGGGAGCGGCTGCCAGTTTTACTTTCATCTGTGTCTTAGGAACATCGAGGAAGCAGCGTTGCTGTAAATACATCAGCCTCACGTCCTCCCTGCAATGCTCTGTCTCATCACTGTGTTCTCTGGGGCTACAGCTGCTCAGTGTAAACCCCGATACCTCCCTGCCTTGGGAGGACAAATAACAGACACTAAGAGACACCCCACCAGGATGTGGCCTTTGTCTCTCCATAGGCAAGAACAGGTTAAAACCAAATGTGACCGCAGATTTAAAAGGTGAACTTGGCTGGGGTGCAATGCCCCTGCTCCATCCCTTCCCAAAGGCCAGCTGTGGCCTGAGCCCCCCGAAAGTCCCATCCCAAAGGAGGATCCAGACTGACTCCCAAGCCCAATCTCCTCCAGTCTTCCAACAGAATAAATACAGCCCTGTATCCCAGGTCAAGGTACAAATAAAAGCATCCATAATTGCACATCGTTAATTACTGAGGGTGTTTGGGTTTCTTGGAGAACATCAGGTTGTGAAGAGCCTCAATCAAAGAGCCCTTAGGGCATTCAAATCAAGGCAAGCATCAAACCCCAGAGCTGTTTTGAAAACACAACTTCAAACGAACACTGAGAAGGGGAAAGGCTTTAACCTGCCTGCCCAGTAAACAACACACCCTGGAAGGGCTCCTCACCACAAAGCAAGGGCAAAGGCTGCGACCTCAGGGGTACAAACATCTGCAGGAGCCTCCAGGGACTCCCAGGACAAATAAAGAGGGTGATTTCAGGCACCTTTAACCATAGCCTTCACCCCAACACTGGCAGTAGCCATCACACCACAGGCAAGTGAGGGAGACGTTTCCTCCGCTGTATTTGCTCTGCTGCTCTCCCAAGCCAGTCTTTTGTGCCCGTTCAGTGTAGATCTGAGCCTGTACTTGTATGGGATGCATTTTACAGAGCTGGTTTTCACCAGTTTAGAAACAATTATAAGAAAAGTCAACTTTGTCAATAAAAGATGATTGATAACTGCAACCTCTGAACATATTTTTAGCTAGACCAAACCAATGCATACCATGTAATTATGCTTTTATAGCAACAGAAAAGTATTGCAGGCGAGTAAAGTGTGCAAAGAGGGAGTGAAAGCAGCAAAAAGTAGAATTAAAAACATAATCATCACAAATTAAAAAGAAAAGGTAAATATACACAATTACTGACCTATGCCCCAAGTTTAATTCCAAATGGGACAAAAGACTGATGTTCAATAAAGACAGATTTAAGTGAATGTGTTATAATTAGAATCACAGAATTAAATTCAGTCTATTTAATAATGTCCTATTGAATTAACTGGGTATTATTTTCCCGAGACCTTAGAGAAAATTATGATGAGTGAAACCAGGAAATCACAACCTGTTGCAATTGTGAGATTGAGGGAACTTGGTCTGTTCTGCTTAAAAAGATTTAATCAGAAGGGATCTGATCACAGTCGGTAAGAATGCAGAAGAGGATTCAACAGTATTGGGAAGTAGTTCTTTTTCTAGTAGAGATGGTTTATTTCAGCCAAACCCACTGGATTTGAAGCAGAAAATGAATTCGGAGGTGTTTCAGGAGTGGTGGCCCTGGGCCACTCCTAAGTCCATTTTGGTCTTTAGATCTCTAAACGCAAGTTTCTAAGCACCCATGAAGCTATTTCACTCATATGAGTACATCTAAGTTTACTTAGAAATGGTCATCATATGAAAAAGAGAAATAAAAGTCTGCAGATCCAGACAGCTGCACACATCGATCAGAAAGCTTCTAAGCAGTCACATGAATTTAGAAACACTTTCAGCTTAAGCTTAGCATTTCCCACTCTCTTCCTTACAGTGACTATCTGGCCAAACCCCAGCATCTTCTGTAACGACAGCGCTTGCAGGCAAAGGACTATCAGTCCCTCCTTCCCCAGGCACCTCCCATGCTGCTCTATAGGTTTAATATAACCACAGCCACCAGTTCCAAAACCCCACATGCATGCTGCAGAGGCAATTCCTCTGCAAAGATAGAATGAAGCAAATCAATACAGTTTAGCATTGCCTGGAGAGAAAATACCAACTCCCACTAGATATATAGGAAGGAACAGCCTACAGCCCTTACTAGATCCATCAGAAAGGTAAAATAACTCGATTCCACCAACACATTACCATGTCCTACTGAAACACAAACCCACTCCACACAGAATGCTGCCTCTACCATTATAAAACCCCATTAACTTACTGCAGTGTAAGATGTTCCATTGTCCTGTGCAGACAAGATGCTCGCATGATCCTTTCTACAGCAAAGCTGGAGATGCTGATGCAGAGGGCTGAATGCAAAGCTCATGGAGTGCTGAAGGTAAAGATGTGGTTGGACTCAATAATTTTAACGATCTTTCCCAACCTAAATAATTCTATATGCAGAATTCAGCTCCTTAGAGAAGGACTGCCTTAGCTCTGAGGAAGACATGTGGCAGCATAAACCAGCTCAGGTATAAACTGCACTAAAGGCAGAAGCTACTCATCAAACCCAGCTGTGAGCCCAAAACCCCCAGAAGGTTTATTAGCACACCCAGGCATGGGGATAGGCCTGGAGTTAAGTGCAGGGTTAAGGTTAAGTGTTTGCACATGTGCTTCATTGAAGTGGGGCCAAAGCTTCAGGTGGGATGTGCCCTGCAGGGAAACTGACTGGTTTGTCCTCCTGCTTTTTGTCTACAATCTGGTAGGTCCTTATTGTTTTGCACTTGTTCAGATGCTGCCACAAACAGCATTAAAAATGGAAGATGTTTCTCAAATTATTTCAAGTGCAAACCACTTGATTTTGTGTTATTTCCACTTAGAGTTGAAATAACACAATATGAGTGTGGATAAATTCACACCACCTGCTCTGAGGACTTCCAGAAATGTTTCCATAACCACCTTTGACTGGCGTGCTCACACTGCTCTGTAAGAGGGGGACAAACCAACACACCATGAGCTCCTCAGCAGAAGTCACTGACAATTCCAGCTGTAATATTCAGCTCTATTAGAAGCAGTAATTAACGGTAAATGGAGTTGTTGAATGTTTGCTCTGGACCTGGATGAGGCCTGGATGCCCAGTGGCCAAATCATGCGCTAAACAGGTTCCTGGTGCTATAATGCACCATGGGCTCCATAAAAAGTGCTTGGGGAACTCATCCTTTCTAGTGCTCAGAGCACCCTACAGTAAGCATTTTGCTGCAATACTCAGCTACACACTATGGAGGATCTGAATTTCATACAGTGCCAGCCTGGAATTTACAGTATGTTTCAGGTATCTGAATACCCAAGGGGCTTTATGTTATACCCAGTGTTACCAGTCCTGTGCCATGGTATGCAGCTCCTGCCTCCCAGTGCCAGTTCTCCATCCCTTCACTGACTACTGTGCTTTCCTCCACCAGGAACCTGGGACAAGTGGCATTCCATCTGTTACAGGCCAGGGAAGATGAGGAAGAGGGGAGGAAGAGCTGATTAAAATCAGAGTTTTCATTCAGAGTTTTCATTGTAGATTCAAATCTATACTGAAATTAGTCACCCAATGAGCTCATCCAAGAGGGATGAACAAACAAGAAGATGACAAGCAAGTGTCGATAAGTCTCGGAAGATGTAACATTATTCCTGAGCACAATTAAACACAGCCTTACAAACACCCAGGCTCTGACTGTTCATAAAATCCATATGGAGTCATTAGCCTTCTTAGGTCTCTTTCTCCACCACCCTTAGATGCAGAATGAGAGCCTGACTGTGTAAAAACATACTGAGATTTAGGTGGGCTCTGAATTTCTGCCATTTCTGAGGAATTCCCTTCTAAAAATGCTTGTTCTGGAAGTCACCAGTGAATCCACAGCCACTGCAGACAAACTTCCTCAAGTTAATCATGCTAACAGCTGAGTCTGTTCTACAGCTAATGGTGGAGGTCTATATCAGTATTGAGTCTTACCGGGTAGGTGCTACCTCTCAGGAGACATGTATTGTCAGCTAAACCTCATCAAACATGACCTGCACCTTCCAGGAGTTCTCAGCATTGATCCTCTGTGAAGAGACAAGGATGGTATTACCGAATCCTCTGTTTCAGCTCAGGATCACTCTGAAAGACAGATTTCTTATAGATTCTAGGTAGAATTTTAATAAATAGTTGAGGCCTTTCTGGGCAAAACTGGACAAAGTGAACGTCAGCATTAGTTTAGCTTAAATAAGAACACCAACAGAATTAGGACCCACAACCTTCTTTTGAAATGATGGACAAATCTGCCCAGTATTAAACTTTGATACCAGGTTTCAAATGGGAAAAGAACAAGATTCCTGAAGTATAAATCTGGTGAATAGATGTTATGAAGTTGGAAGTATTGTGCTGTAACTCAACTGCCCAGCTGAGATAAAGGTATTCCTTTATTTTGCTCCCTCTACAAATACATTGTATTTCAATCCTTGTTTTCAATCCTAAGTGCTGAGACTAAGTGTGATAGATACATGTGCTGACATAATACAGGTTCATGGGATAAAGGCTGCATCAGCAGAGGTCAGGGGCTGCAAACAAGGGCATGACACAACATCTCCACTCTGTTCTTTCCCACGTTTGTCTGTCAGTGAAGGAGAGATCGTCTTGTGGTAGCAAATGGTAAATAAGTGATATTTTGTCCAGGAACTTGCCTTATTTACATTATTACAAATGTCAGATAACACGAACGGGAGCTGCGTAATTCCTATGGCAAAGTGGTACAAGCTGCTCCCAAACGCAGCGCACTCCCTGTCCTTCTCTCACACACGACACATTTTTGCAGGATCAGATGCTTATTCAGTCCATTCAATGCTTTTTCACACCAAATGACATCTAATTTAGGGAGGAAAAGTGTTATTTAATTATCTTTTTTTGGTTTGAGTTGACCAACTGCACATCTTCCACTGGCTCCATCAAAGGAGCCACCAGTCCCAGAGCACATCGAACTTTAAGTGGGCTGTAGTGGGCAGACTTAAAATTGATCATGCGTTTTAGTTTCAGTAACTTGCAATTTCTGTACCCTTTGATAGCACACTTTAAAGAACAAGTCTTCTTTAATGACAAAGGCTTAAAAGAAATGACCTTTCTGAGCAAAATATCAAAGCTTAGAAAAGATAGTTCCTTGGAAAAAAAAGTCTGAATTAAAGTGACCTTGTGTTCTGAAACTTTTTCATGCAATATCTGACGCCTTTTCCTTTGTACCCTCAGAACAAGACCAAGTATAATTTAGTAGCGTGGTGCCTCCAGTACATTCTGTGATTTGGGAAGGACTTGCAGTGCATTGAGATAATTAAAGGAAATAAATCAGATCCCATGTACACTCTCCATCAAGACTCTCATGGCTAGAATCAAAGCTGTGGTGGTTTTCAGGAAATTCAATAAAACCCTGCAAGATATTCTAGTGACTGCAAGTATTCTCTTCTGGTGACAATAAAATCTCTTCCTCTGCAGCAAAATCATCTCTTGGTTTGAAAGCACCATCAGCAGAGATTTGGGCAAGTACCAGGAGTATCTGCTGTCACCAGCACAATTAAAGCACTGTTGCAGCAGAAAGCAGAGGGCTGGCAGGAGGAGGGAGGTTTTATCCCTTTTCTTCCAAGTGCACCAGAAACGAGCATATTCGTTGCGTGTAACACAAGAACTGTGAGTGGCACTAAAATAATGTGTCACCTTGCTAAGGGTCACCTCCCTCGGCATCGGTGACAAACGTTATGATGATGCCTTTTTTCTCACGGGGTTTTACAGAGAGTGAAACAAAGTAAAATCAGTAAAATAAGTAAATAAAACATACAAATAAAGCTGTAACCATACTCAAGATGTTTTCACCAGAGCTTGTTTTGTGGACAGGGAAGCCAGCTACTAGCCACTGGCAATTCTTTACCTAGCAGGGTAAAAGAGAGATAAAGAGCAGGTAATACGTACAAAAGCATTTCTAATCCTGCCATTTGGACACTACTTGCTACAAAAATGATCAAATAAGTGTTAATAACTATGAGAGAACTCCAACCAACCTTGAGTCTAAGTTCTTATCAGGTTTACAAGCACCTTCAAAATGGTTCTCATGCTGTATTTAATGTAGGAGAGAGTTTTCCAGTTTAAAAACTGATTGACCAACACATCTACTTTTCTCAAACTGCATCAGCAACCCAATTCCATCAAACATAAGGAAATTCAGGCCTGAACTGAAGCAGCTAGAAGAGGGTCCGTGTCTTTCTGTATGGATGTACCCAACTTGCCACTTTTGAAAGCACCATAACGACCCAGACATCATGCAAACACACAAGCAGAACAGCAGAATCAAAAATGCCTCATTTCCTTCATGCATGAGAAGAGAGATTTCACTGTTCCCATGTCTATTAGGACACAGGCAATAACCACTGGGTAAATCCTAGCATGAGCTCTTGGTGCTCTTCCCAAAGAACTCAACCATCACTGCCCTGCACATCTCTGAATAGAATCATAGAACCATTGAATGGTTTGTGTTGGAAGGGACCTTAAAACTCATCTAGTTCCAAGCCCCTGCCAGGGACAGGAGCACCTCCCACTAGAGCAGGTTGCTTCAAGCCCCGTCCAACCTGGCCTTGATGCTTTTGTTGAAAGTCAAAGGAATGGATACTGAGGCAATCTGCAATAAGAGAATTAAAGTCTTGTCATTCTCCTCATTTTTCATCATTATATAACTTTCAATGCTATATAAGTTTCATGTTTAAGAACTACTATAGACAAAAGTGACGTGAAGAAGCTTATGGTCTTTGTACAACCACTCAAATCCATTTCATTTTACTGATCACAATGAACTAAATACACCCTGACAATTTCCTCCTACCAAAACTCCCCATTGCCCCAGGCGAGTCTTTGTGGCACCTGCCACAGCACCTCCTCACTTATCAGAGCCATGACAACCCCTTATCTATAATGAGAAGAATCACTTGTTGATTCCAGGAAGGTGGAAAACCTGCCCAGGCTCAGACCAGGCTGACAATCAGCAAAGCTGAAGCCTGTGTTTGGCAAGGAGCTCCCTGCTGGTGCTGTCAGGCAGAGGGGTGGATGGAGCTCAGCCTGCCAAAGCCTCTCCTCATTGATCTCCATGCCAGGTGGGATAAGAACGCAGCTGGAGAGCTGGGACTCGGGATAGCCACATCCAGCCGCAGGCACACCAGGCCCCTCTGAATCCCGTGGGGATCACTGTGCCACTGGGGCAAGGGAGGAGAGGTGCCTGTTCCCATCAGCAGTGAGACCCTCTGGGTCTCAGGGCCATGGCTGGACTCGGAAGACAGGAATTTCTGGCCTCTCACAAGCACTCAGACCATTAACTGTGCCGGCAGGATGGTGCCTAGGGAAGAAAAAGGCTATTCTTGTATTCGGCATATCTAAATTTACACATTACAAATGTACTAATGTACACCCTGGTGTATGGATGGCCAAGAGATAAGGAAGCCTTCCTATGCCTGGGAGGCAGAGCCAGCTACGAGGACGATTCCTTGTCCGGATCCTTCAGCTTTCCACTGCTGCTCAAAGCTCATCCCTGCAAACCAAACCTGCTTACATTTACCAGGATCACCCAAGAGAGAGCCTGCAGAACCAAGGCTGAATCAATTATGACTCTTTTTCAATAACAGCCCATAACTGTGTTATCAGTAAATGACAAAGAGCTTTCCCCATGACCAGCATATGCACCCCCAGCCAGAGATATAACTGGCAATGGTGGCTGCATTTGTCCTCGTGGTGTTTTTATTCTTGATCCAATCCTTTTCCTTGAAACACAGCATAAAAACATCTCCTCAGTTCACAAAGCCATAAAAAACCCTCATGGGCACCGTGGCTGCTGAGGTGAGTGAGATGCCCAAGCAGGACAATAATGTCAAAACAAAATAGTACAAAATAATAATATTTTAATATTATGTAAACACATGGACACAAAACAATGTCAAAATATGTTAAAATATCTGGGACAATAGTAACAGAAAATGGGATTTTCTTCATGTATAACAGTGAAAAGAATGGTACTGGGAAGTAATAGCAAAACTATTAGTAAAGGAAACTCTAAGGGCTCAGTAAGCAAGCTCAGCATGGAGTCAAACACAGTACATTGAAAGCATACGTCTGTAATAAGATAATGATAAAAATAATGGAAGGAAGATCCAACTAAAAACATGCTGGCACAAGCAATGAATGTGTTTTCATGAACTTCATTTTACGTGCTAACAAAATAGCCACTGATCTTTGCATTTGAATTTACAAGAGCCAAATCTTCAAACCTATTCAAAGCAGTCCATTTGGCAACTGAAGAAATCCAACAGCTCCAGCAGCTACCTGAAAACCAAGAGAATCTCATTAGTTATATCTTACTATTTTAACTATAAAAACACAACAGGGTTTGGTCCAGCAGTGGGGCTGCACGTGGCCCCACTGCTGTCGGGTGTTCAGAAGCACGCAGGGAGCTGCATCAAATCTGCAGCCACAGGCATGCATATGTGTTAAAGCAGCAAAAAGCAGTTCTTCAGTGAGTGAGAGTCAAGTAAATGGTAACACAGAATGTAATATAAATGTAGACTTGGAGAAAAGATCCGGTCAGGAAGGTGATTTTCGTGACCAGAAGCAGCACAAAAGTTTCTCCAAGTCTCCGAGCAAACGCCACAACAGCCCCACTGGGAGAGGAGCTGCTGTGTGCTGTGCTGGCTCCATCCCTGCTTCCCCTCCACCAGGACATTGTGGCCTGACCTGCTCTAATGTTACATGATTATTCACCTTTTTAAACAGCTGTTTTCCTGACTGAGAAGACACTGATTCAAAATAAGCTTAAGACAAAACGCATCCCTTGGTAATGCTGCTGATGCTGAAGGAAAGGGTCTAGAGATGCATTGCAGCTTCAGATTTATCTGACAAAGTTACCTACGCTGGACATATTACCAAGAATCTCTGATATTTTCAGTTTCTAATTAGCTTTAGCTAATTCTCATTAACAAATAGTTCAGGACTAATGCTTTCAGACAACTTTCACACTGCTAACATTTTTACAAAGGTTTAAGTATCTTACAAATCCTTACACTAGTTTTACAAGCACACACTCTTCTTTGCAAGAAACCCTTATGTGAGCTATGAAAGTCTCATCAAAGTCTATAAATATAAAAAAGATGGAGTGGCTTTCCTAGGAAGTTTCCTTTTACTCACCTCTCCATGTGAATCACTTACTCTAAAGGCACAGCCAGGCTTTTTATTGCTGCAGCACTCACCATAATTTATATTGGAGGGTGTAAACGGCTGAAAAAAAGCTCAGGCTCATGAAGATCCGGTACTTTGAAGATGTGATCTGTAATATTATGCATTGCATCATTGTTTTCTATCTTGAAAGGAGGTGGCATCACCGCTGAGCTGCAGCTGTGCACTGAGCCACTGTCTCATCATGAATGTCGAGGCAAAGCCCAGACTTGTAATGCACCTGCAAGTTCTCTAATCTTGCTCTAATAGTACTGACTAAGCAGTGGGAAAGGTCTTAGACGCTTGTTTACTGAAAATAAGGATCTTTTAAAGCTGCAACTGTATTTGAGTGTTTTAATTAAGCCGTAAAACTTCAATAACTGGGATCCACAGGTGTGAAATGGTACAAATTGATCAAAGATAATCATGTACCTCCTGGCCTGGTAGACGTTCAGCTCTTCCTGGAGGACACAGACTCTTTTCTGCAGAATATTTACCTGTAAAATACAACCCCCATGAAAATGATGGACAAAATTTGGGCTCATTTCATAAAAAGTGTTTTTCTGGTCTATCCTGCCGAAATAAAAAGCAATTCAGCCGCAAACTAGAATTCATGCTTGGTAGAAGACTGTTAGTATGGCTTCCCTGGCCCTGCTCCAGCTGCACGCTACCTACTCCTTTAGAAACAGAGGCAAAACAGTTTTTAAACTCAGCTGGTGGTACCATATGGGTTATACAAGGGTTTGGGAACTCCACTTCTACTGTCAACTCGTGTATGATGCCTGTGCTCTGATCTCTGTGCTTTTGCTCTTGTGACGAAGGTGCTCACCTGGACTTCAAGTGTATGAGAATGAATGTTTATTAATACACTGAGACCCCTCCTGGAGGACTCACCTGGAGCAGACAATTGGGCAGCGTCCTTTATATTTAGCAATGGTGTTAGAACACTTTGCCCAAGCCACAAGTATTTTCTTCTTTATTTTTATCACTGCTCAGTGTTTTCACCCAGCCCACCCTCTTCATCCTCCTCCAACAATAAATAATCCTGACAGGTGCAGAGATTCCACTGCCCTTCTTGTCTGCTGTTTTCAAACTGGAATTCCAACTATTTTCAAAGACCGGGACACCTGTGCTTCAGTACAAGCCCTGCTCACTGAGTGGTCCGCGCCGACAGCATCCCACTGGAAATACAGCCAGCAGCAATGTGTTTCTGGGATAGCACCCAGGTTTTCGTGTGTGTAGTTACTTCTACTCTTTTGAAATGCTGCTCCTGCTTACAGAGGCCCTGCAGGTGGGTATCAGATTCTCCTGTTTTTTCTTTCTAACTCATTAAAAGGTGTGGTATTCCTGCATTGGCTCCGGAGTAACGCTTCCTACCAGACAGTGCTAATAGACAACCACACTTTAAAAATAGCTTTCTACTATCAACTGGAAATAGATCTCCCCAGTAGATCCTTAACTCCTTATTTCCCACAACCATTTAAATGAGAATGATTTCCATTAGGTATCCCTTGATATGTAAGCAGAGGGTTTACAACCACAGTGTTGAAGTTGTGTCACTACCAGCACACAGGAATATGGACGTTTCCCCTATGAATATTTCCTGCTTCTATTAAAGGCACAGGGGAAGTGTCCCGTGGATAGAAAAAAACCCTACAGAATAACCCTTATGTGCTGTAAAGAAAAATTATAGGGGGAAACCCCCCAAATACAATAAATTCCCAACCATCTCCATGGAGAGAGATTGCGTAAGAAAGAGAAATGGAGTTTGTGGATGAGTAATTTGTTGAAGAATGGTTCTGACAGTTGGTATAAGGCGTGTGCTGGTACCTATCCTGTGTCTTCAGGGCTTTCCCTCTTCCCAGCGCTCATGGCAAGCTCTGAGTCACCTGCACTGCCCTGTCTTCCTCTCACTTCTTCCCTCCAGCCCAGGACAGATCCCAGTCCTTCCCAGCACATTTAAATGCAGTCCTGCCCTTGTCCATATGCGAACACTGACACTGTTTTCTTTGGGTTACTGTTATTCCACACCTATGATCACCTCTTTTTGTAGCTATTTACCCTTCCTCACGTGAGTTCAGGCAATGATGACATTTTGTTTTCTTCCAACTCCCTATATACAGAATAGGAAGCACAAATAACTTCTGCAGGAACCATGAACAAGAAAAACACCCAGTTCATTAGTAGCTCCCTATTCACAATGACATACTGGTATTTCTATAAGCCAATTTAAAAGTCTGTTTCATAGAAATAATATTGATTCTGCATTATTCTAGATGAGCTAGTGCTTTAAATATTGAAGACAAAGCATTACAGAAGGTTATTAGAGCCTCTTTAGACAGGAAAATGTAGAAATAACACACTGATCATTTGGACTAGTATCTTAAATGCTATATCCCATTTTCTTTATTATATAGGCTGGAAAGAAAAGAAAATTATTTCCAATTCTCTTCTACACCCTTTACATGCAACCTTTAAACGATTCCTTCAGGAGAAACCAGGTAAGGAAGATGAGAGATAACCGTGTGCTCTATTTGAAAGGTTGAGAAAAAGTCCTGATACTGAGCACAGCATAATTTCTCCTTTCAACTGCCAACGGAAGCAAAATCTGGGATCAAAAGATACAATGTGGTAGCTCTCAAGGTGAGGAGACTGGAGGAGAAAAGCCTTGTGAGAGATGACTGAGAAGCATGTGAGTGCTGCCATGATTTGGGTTTGAGACTTATTCAGTATTTTTGGCTAAGTTTTAGACAGTCAGAATTTCTTGTCTAGACAAGATGGTTTTTATCCAATTCAAAAAGTTAAAGATGAATAATAAGAATTTACCTGAGATTTCAAAGATACAATGGTGTCTTCAAGTTCCTGTCTCAAAGTCGCTGGCATCAGGCCTTTGAGTGTGGCTTCATATTCTTGTCGTATATGGGTCATCTGTAACAGAACAAAAATACATTTATATATAGATGGCTACTCTTGGAAGCTGCTTCTTTTGCCCAAATTGGGGTCCAAATAAACACAGAACTGTGGTGTCAATGGAAAATGAAGGAGAGAGAAGAAAGATAAGCAAAAACATGTAAAGAGCAAATGAGGTTAAAAAGAAGAAGGGAAAAAGAAAACACTAAGAATAAAGAATATATGGAAAGGAGGAAGAAATAATGAAAAGGAAACAGGCATTTGCTGGGACATGGGCAGAAGAAGCAATAATCATTCCTAAATCTATCTCAACAGAGCATTTATATAGACATATACTTTGCAACTGATAATCAGTTTTTTTGTCTTTGGTGGCATCTGAACCAGGTCACTAGAACAATATTTGCCCCTTACTGCCTCAGACAAGGTGAGTTACTGTTTCCCAAGATCTGTTTACAACATTGCTCATCTTGTAGGTGCTTTTAAGGACTTTTTATTCATCATGCAATATTTTTCATTGCGTGTTGTGTCTTTCTCGACTTCATTGAGGCTAAAGGACTTCAACAACTAGGTTTGAGACATGTCACGATATCAGATGTTCACACCAAAATGGTTACTCTCTAAAGGAGGACATTTTAGTCTATAACTGTATTCAACAGATGCTGAGTAAACAGTACAGTTACAAAGCAAAGGTATATGAGGGGAGATTAGCCAGAAGGATTGTGCTTTATATCTCTCCCATGTGGTTGTATTTGCTGAACCTTGACCCAGGAAAAGCTTTATTACTTGGTTGAATCAGTGCCTCCCATCTGTACTTAACTTCCAATAGGATTAACCTCTTAATTCAAATTAAACAAGTACTCAGGTGTTTTTCTGGCCCAGCAGCTGAACATGTAAATAAAGGATAAAAGAGATTCAATATCAGATTAACTTATAAACTATCTTTAAACTTTCAAACTGAATCTATTTTTCCAACGGTTTACACACCAACGCCATTTTGTGCTTATTTTGTTTTAGTTACCAAATTGCTTAAATCTACCATTGCAACCACAAATCAAAACCTCAGCCCTCCAGCTGAAGAAGCCACGAGTTCCAGCTTCCAGCTCCCGGCTCGCAAGGAGCGCACGCGCTGAGACACGTGAGAACCGCACAGCAAGTTCAGCGTGAGACGTGCCAAGTACCAGCCCATGGTAAAAAGCAGGTTGTGCCAAAATCTGCATTATGCATAACACAATTATCAATACAAAAGGAATAAAACAATCTGATGAAACTTTAGGAAAGGTCTATGAGTCATTCCGACAGGCAGCACAAATCTCCACATCTCTATGCAAATAGGCAATTAGAGGCTTTCCTTGTGAACTGCAAGTGAGTGTTGCCACTATGTAAATCTATAGAAAAAAAAAGAGATGGTGAGACAGGAAACCTTGTTTGAACTCTGCCTGTATAGAAGCTTGTGATCAGAATTTATGGTTTTGAAAGTTACACCAATAAATTCACTCTACCATTTCTATAAAGGCTCACAAAGTTATGCATAGGTGCTTTGCCAGGATAAATATTTTCTGAGCCAACAGCTCATTTGGGTGGGGACCTTGATAGAGCAGAAACGTATATTTCAGTTAATTCAACACATTACATTTGCTTTTGGTGAGATGGGAGCAGAAAGAGGCAGCTAGAAAAGCAAAATGCCTCTATTTCCCACATTGTGAATAATAAAGATCTATTTCATGAGCAAAAGGATCTGTATGATCACTTTGGCGATATGTTGGGGTGACCCAACCAGCACAGAAACTCTCCCTCACTTGCACGCAAGAGATGTGGATGTCAGGCACTGAGCCTGGGCTCTGATATAACTCCCTACACCACAACCTAGCCATGCCTATAGAGCATCGGGGACTGATGCCAGCTTCCTCAGGTGCCAGGCACACAGCAAGAGCCCCTTACTCCAATTTTACCTAGAGGAAAGTCAAGCAAGTTTCATTCTAAGTACATGCAGCACAAACTTTACTACAGCTCTGTGACTGAAATAATACAGTTCTAATTGTGCATCAATCTTTTTTCAACCAGGTCACTGGTTTTAACAGTTTAATCTGCAAGTGTCCTCTAAACTCATGCTTCCATGACCACGTTCGCTGTTAACTCTGCAAAGCAGCAAGGGGATTATTCCCATTTGATAAAGGTGTTTCTCTGAAAGTCAGGAAGAAATACTGTGCTTTGAAGTATGTTACTGGGTCAGCTGAAAATGGAGGAAGAGAATGAGAAACAAGCCCTGGTAGCTGAAGTGTTGCTTGGAGCCGATTTCTTCCTCTGTTTCACAGAGAAGACATGCACTTTGGGATACAAGTGCAATTTGTTTGCTTGCTAAGACAAACCACGTTACTTTCCACTGTGCTCACTAATCATTGGATCACAGTAAGATGAAAATAAGATCCCAGCTGTTTCCTGTCACATTATGATAAACAACATGCTGGTGGTTTTGGCTGAAGTTACTACCAAGGTTTATTGACCCAAGAGATTAAAATAGTGCATGGCAAAACCCTAAATCACTTCTTATAACTGAAAAATAATATATAGGGGGCTAATGTGTACTAACTTGAATGGGGAGTTTTTAACACTTATTTTTGACCAATGAAAGCTGGGTCTGCAGGGATTTCTCTCTATTTTTTTTGGTGCCTTAAAGGCTTTTTTGTTCTTTCATAGCCTCAAGCTGCCTCCCTAGGATCCACAAATAGTGTGTCTCCTCTTGCACTCTTGAGAGACGTTGAAAATTGCCATTCTTCAGCCCTCAGGAGGGCTTTAGCCTGCTGGATGGGGATAGCTCTATTTCATTTACTGTTGCGTTCGTTTTGCTTCGGTCCCAAGAAAGCTTCTCTTTTTATTTGAAAATCCATTTTGGTGAGTTGATTTAATCCAGGAACCCCCAGGAAGGTTTTTTATAGCTTTTAATATTAAGCTGCCACACTGCTCTTTGTTTACTCAGGTTGGTGGCTAACATATGAGGTTTAAAGTTTTACCATCAATCATCTTTGGTGTCAGTAGGAACAACTGAAAGCTGAGGCTGCGGCACATAGCTCATGTGTGCTTGGTCACACGATGGATTAGAGAAAACAAGAAGAGACAAATATTCACACAATTATAAGTGATGCAGAAAGGGAAGTTTCAACTCCACAGGCTACAATGAGAACTTGTCATAGTTGAGCACTGATGGTTCTTGAAAGAGGTAAAAGTTGGTTTTTGATGCCCAGAAGAGAAACATTCAAGCCTGAGCTTTCCAAACCAAGCAGTCAGGCCTGGTCTGATGCTTCTCAATAGCGCATGATGGGTTTCTTTACTACTCCAAGGAGTCTTCAGGTGGCACAATTCAGTTTCGCAGCTCTTTATCCTAAAAGAGGGGTGTTGTTGGGTTGAGTTTGAAGCAGATGGGAGCACAGGACTGATGGAACAAGTCCCATTGGCATCTAGCTGCACTGTAGTCACTCTCCTTTTTGAAAGAAATAATTTAAGCACATCCAGAAGAAATACAGTATCTTCAAGATGACCAGATGCATTTTAATTCATGTGCTGAGAACAGCCTTCCAGGCAGAGGATACTCTGCTTCTCTTCTGTGCACAGCCACAACCACACCATATCTTATTCAGCTTCCCAATAGCCAGCTCTCCCCTTCTTACTTGTGAGAGGTCTGTGATGTGGAGTTTATCATCCAACTAAACAAATGCAGTCTTCTCCAGCTCTCCCAACTGTAATTTACTTTATTTGAACCAAAGGAAAATGCAAAAGTAACTCTGAAGTATCCATTGCCAAAGGAAATGAAGGGACCACAGAGGAGTTGTTCGAGTTCCTTTAGAAAACATAGATCTCATCTTGAAGGGCATGAAGTTAACATTTTATGTCAGATGAGAATCAAAAGGTGTTGTGTTTTTTTGGTACCTTAATTTCTGCCTGTTTATGATACGTATGAAGGATAGTAATTCCATGTGTGCCAGGAAATACGAGGATAGTGACCAAAAAGCGTAATTAGGATCATTTATTGTTATCAAATTTTCTCCGTGTTTCAGGGGGAGTGAGATAAGTAATAGCCTGACTCTCTCGAATCCTTTCCTCTAAACAATGGTGTTATAAAGCTCTTGAAAAGAGAAATCTCTTTAAAAAGGTTATGCATCTGTTCTGCAATATGCATCTCTGAAAGCAGACATGAAAGATCTCCTGTAATAAATCTGAAGACAGGTTAGGGTACCAAAAAGGTAAAAATAACTCCTTCAGCCTTAGGCAAATCATTTAATCTCAGACTAAAGTCTCAGCCTTCTAAATGAGGATAATAACAATAACATTGCGTAGGTCAACTTCATTCAGGTGGTGTGAAGATTGCTGAAGCAATTTTCTGAGAGCACTTTGGAAAGGGCAAGCAAAGGACAAATTACTGCAGTGCCATCCCAATTAGAAAACCCCAATTAACAAAACCCAAAACCCCGAACAACAACGCAAAGAATGTCAGTGATTAATCACTGTTTGCTTGTGCTCTCCTTTGCAGTGATTCCTCCTTTGCTTCTCAGCATTTTCAACGTCAAAGTGAGCATAGCTGTAACCCCATGAAACTGCTCTGAGTCTCTATGGGCCCCTTCCTCCATCAGCCCAGGGGACACTTGGTCTATATCCAAGGAACCAAATCCATTGAGATCTGAATGTCCTTAAATTATGAGTCTCTCAGGTTTCTGTTGTTGGAGCTTGAAATCTTCTGAAGCAACTTTCCCTAATGAAGAATCAACTGATGCATCCATTTGCTCAATGAAGATCTGAACACTTGTCTTTTCATGATATAATCAAATAGGAATATCCACTGCTTTTCGGTCCATATCCTGTCTTATTTCAGGCAGTGGGAATTTCTGTTCTGACTGTGCAATGTAGGTTGAAATATGGCTCATCCAGATTTAGAGAAACGGAATGCAACTTGATACAAATGTTCTCAAGTTCGTAAGAAAAGTAATGAACGCCATAAATCGCATGAATTTGGATTGAGCAATGGAGCAAGATCAGCTGAGTGAGTTATTTTGTCAAGTGTACACCATGTTGCTCTCCACTGAGGAAATACTGCTGGAGAACCTCCCCTGTTCTGATAGTTTCAATAAAACAGAAATTAGTGGCATAGCCACCCTCTTTCTTTCTCTGTCTTTAGCTAGTAAAGCATTTGAGCATCCAAAACATTTTTGCCTTTTTGTTTTACTAACGCACAGGGACCTCCAGTTACACAGAGCTGCTCGCTGCACACTGAGCTTTCTGCTCTAAGTTGTTTTTTTTCCCCCAAACCTGCATCGAAAAGCCCTTCTTGCTTCAATGGCTTGTATTTCAGTATCTTTCTTTTCTCTACCAAGATCTCCCACCTGGAAAACTCTCTGTTTGTAGTTAAGCAGTCTGAGTCTGTCTCATTCATAGCTGCAAAGGAAGGGAAGGCAGGCAAAGAAAAAAAACACCAGTGGGCTGCATATGGCAAGAACAGCATTCTTGGGATTACATGAGCTGGAGAGGAATAAAAGCTTTCACTGTCAACACCATAGAACAACCAGGAATGCTGTGGCTAGAAAATTCACGCTGTTCTCTCAACCTCCCCCTCTCCAGGGCTCTGCTATTGTTCCAGCTGGGATTTGGAGGATCCCTGACTTCTTTTCCTCTCCTTCCAAATGACTCATCGCAGATGCCATCTTTGTCCCTGAGCCCTAGGTCCTTCAGTTCGTCAGTGTTGTCCTTTCATCAGCTGGAATGGTCACTGCTGCACCGTGATGATCCTCTGCTCCATGGGGTGAAGGGGGCTCGGAGAGACAGCTCACACCCCCTGACCTAGAGGAACAAAACCTAAACCAGGCCCGCCACTAACCAGCGCTGCTGGGCCAAAGCTGAAAACACATGGTGCTCATTTCTGGCTCTGTTGATTCCTAAAACGCTATCAAGATATTTAAGCCTGAACTAAAGCTATAAGCATCTCTGACACCACCACTGGAATGTATTTCTGCGTTTCAGTTTTACATTCCAGCATGTGTTACCTTCTATATAATCCCTTCCATCCTGGGGAGGTTCAGCAAGTCAAGGTTCCAGGGTGTGATACACAAAGGTGCTGAGAGCTCGCTAATGGCAGTGAGAGCTGACAAGGCTCAGCAGCAGGATTAGGCTCAGCATTTTCACACTGACTGTGTGAACAAGCAAATCCTTGTAGATAATAATCAGAAGCTCCTTTTACTATCACCATTTCCCCTCTTTCAAGAACAAAAATCTAATCAGCATCTCAACTGGAAAACAAGCTGCTAGGAAGAGAAAGCCTCACAGTTGGTAAGAGTCTGCTCTGCTTTGGACATGGGTGACGATGTGGTGCAGGAGGCAGCCATGGCTATGCTTCCTGAATGGACTTCTGATGGATGGCATTTGGTGCTGATGAAATTGCAAACAAAGTAACACTTCGGAATTGAAATGATGTTAAAGATCACATAAAGTTGGTCTTTCTTCAGTCTTTTTAGCTCCATCCAAGCACCTCATCACCTAGAAAAAATGAATGGGACAGTTTCCTAATTGAGCTGGCATTGCTGAGAGCCCACACTGGAGATTAGATGTCTCTGCTCTTTGCTGTCATCTGAATGGCTCCTCCCTGCATTCCCATCTCTTCTTGTTTCTTAATTCCCTGCATTAAACACCAGCATCGCTGTCCCTTGCAGTCCTGCTTTAAACACTTCTGAAAGAACAAAATTCCCATAATAATACACAAGCAAACCACAGACGCTCTAAAGTGATGTACTGCTCTCTTGAAAGATCTTTCTCATTCACTGCTACTTAAGACAAAGAGCTAGAAACTGACATTTTACAATACTCTCTAATTCCTGGATGCCAGCATATGCTTCTAGTCCTCTTTAGTTAAAAATTCCTTTTCCTCTTAGCTATTTATTCTCTAGTTTCTGGTTTAGAGTCTTTCTCCAGCTGGCCACTTCATTCCAGTAATTCATTCTGTCCTATGAAGTAGGTATATATTTGTGTATTTTCCAGTTGTGCCTGATTACTGAAGCTAACATTTGATCACTGACTTCCACACATACATCAGCACCATCTTTCTCTTCTCCCTTTGACAGTTGCACAGTTGGTGAGAGCCTTCACTCCTGCAGTTCCTGCCATATGGAGCTCCTGAGAACTTTCAACTCCATTGATTTCCAGCTCCTTTCAAATCCCACCTGCAAATCTGTTTTCCTGTGCTTGAATCTCAGCTTCCATCTCCTTCTGCTAATCTGAAACTTCATGCTATACAGTATAATTTACTATCTTCGATTTAATTCTGCAGTCCTTTCATAGCAGGTTGCTAAAGAAAATGTTGTGCAACTGCAAAATGCCAAATGCAAAGTTATGATATAGTCTATCTCAGCCTTAATTAAAAATTGGAGGGGTAATTAATCAATATATCAATAGAATTGCATGTAATGGTAGACACTAACAAAAGTAAAAGTGGTATACTTTTAAAAGTGGAATAACCAAAAAAGTGGTCTCCAAGCAATGTCAGTAGTCATTTTATGGTACTGAAGTCAAGATTGCCATCCACCTATATGGGCACCTCTATCCATGAAAGAACCAGAATCAATCTGATTCTTCCCCATCAGCCTCTATTGGGAAGTCTGAAAAGAGAATAACACGCTAAGAAGTGGCTGCTGTATACGCTGCACAGTGTGCTGCCACTCACATCACATTCTTCATTGCTTCTCCGTGGCTCTTCAACATCTTCTTTTCAATAAAAATATTTTCAACTTGAAACGTGTTCACCACAAGTATTTTGACAAGAAATCTTCTATTGTGCTGTCTGCAGCCGTGGAACCAGCAGATCTTCAGGTGCCAGCTTGTGGGGAGCTATGCCTGGCTGCTTGTCTCCCACATTTTGCACAATATATATGCATATATGAAATGCTTTCTGGGAGGAAAACAGCTGAAGTATATGGTACCCTCCTGAGCGAGCACCTGGGGTGTCGGCAGAGGGCTGGATGGACAGAAGGACCCTCCTTGGTTATGCAGAACTATGGAAAAACAACACTCTTCCAATACATCCTCTCCTGCGCTGGTCACATACAGGAACTGGTTTAAAGTGACAATATGGCTGTTCTCTCAAGTCCCAGTGGAAACTTACTCCAGCTCCTCAGTCCCCCATGGCAGCAGAGCCTGCTGAGCCCTGGTGCCAGCACAGCCTGCCCAAGGGGTTAATCGCCGGCTCCGCAGGCAGTGACAGTGCAGAGGCTGCTCTCTGTGAATCACTTCTGTGGTTAAGATCATTCAAATCTAGACTAAGCTTCCCATTTCTGTGGGAGCAGAATGGGTCTCTGGGGGGAGACTTCTGGAAGTGTTTCAGTGATGTGGGCTGAAACAACCAGAGCAAATGGCAGAGTATCACCACTAACTCCAGTGCGTGCTGACTGTTGTTTCCCAGTCTAAGTGTTCCTCGGCTCTGCAAAACAAAGGATGCCTAAATCCTCCTCACCTGCAGCTGCCCACAAAGCCAACTTCCATTTTTAAATACCTAATCTAGAGCTTATTAGCCTGATTTTGGAGAACTCTAACATGATCTGAGTAAGCCAACCCTTTGAGAAAGCCTGGGAATTGGAGGCACTGCCTGGCTCTTGCAATCAGCCAGGGCACTTGTGCTAAAAGTCCTGGAACAGGAGGGAGGCTGGGTTTGCACCAAACAGTTGCTCATGTGGAGGAAATTCAACTGCTTCCACGTGATTTTTGCAAAGGATATATAGCAGGACAGGGTGATGGAAGTGAGGGCAAAGGTTTTCTGTGATTTTATCTGATTGCATTTAAAACTCTGATACCTTTAAAAATGAATCTGAAAAGAAATACAGAATCATAGAATAATAGAATCCCAGAGTGGTTTGGGTTGGAAGGGGCCTTAAAGCTCATCCAGTTCCAACCCCTGCCACAGGCAGGGACACCTTCCACTAGAGCAGGTTGCTTCATGCCCCATCCAACCTGGCCTTGAACACTGCCAGGGATGGGGCAGCCACAGCTTCTCTGGGCACCCTGTGCCAGCGCCTCAGCACCCTCGCAGTACATTTTTTCCTTATATTTAACCTAAATCTACCGTCTTTCAGTTTAAAGCTCTTCCCCCTTGGACCAAAACCCCTAAAGTAAAGGGATACTATTACTCAAGCCTTCCAGCCATCGTTGTATTAAGAACTACTTGGGACCCACACCCTGGACACAGGCATAGGTTGCTCATCTCTGTCTCACGAAGCCTTGCTCAGAGCTCCACAGATCTGCAGGCAGTGGCACTATTCCCATCGAGCAGAAGGTGTGGCAACTGTTAGAAGCTCTCTGTGCTGCACAGCAACTGAAATTTCAGAGCGATGCATCACAGCGCTCGTCTGAGAACAAATATATTTAGTTGGCATGGAAACAGTAAGTTAGGCTGGATGCGGTAAATATCCAGCAGTCATAAAAAATTGAGCAAGTCAGAATAATAAACATTAAGCACACGAACTCACTGAATGCTTTTGAATCGCAGCTCTTTTACAATTATCACTCCCATTTGCATTTGAACATGAGTGAAAGCCACTTAACAAACTAAGCTGCTCCATTTTATCCCAAACAGTTCTACAACATCCTTATTCAGATAACTCCTTTCTCCCATTTTTACAAGGGAGATAACTCGCTTATATTCTGATAACTCCCTGTTTAAGGAAAAGAAGAAATTAAAGGGCTGGAAATCCACATTGGTATTCTCCTTCATTTCCGCAGTAATATTCATGCATTGAACATAATTGATTTTCTGTCTTCAGAGAATCTCTCTCCTTTAAGACTCTATTTGTGACTTGACTGCTTGGAGGAGTACTCCTATGGTATGAGTATCTATGGTGTTGCTACTTCAGTTGTGTGCGAACAGCAGGATCTTTCTCTCCTCTATTAATCCCAATCAGAAATTTTACATCATACTCAATCCATCTCTATAGTTAAAAACATTAGAACAAGTAAGGAAAAGACTAGGGTCTTCTGAAAAGCTTCTTGCGTGTAATTCTCAAAAGAGATTTCTGGAGCTTTTCAGTGTACAGCATTGGGGTGACTACCCCTATGAAAGGAATCTGAGATAAAAAGAGGTATTCTAAAGAAATCTAGGTAATAAAGCAAAAAGATCACTACCATGAAGTTTTGTAGAGGCCCCAGTTCAGCAGAATTTGTTGCCCATGGCTCAGTTCCGCCATTCATTAGGGCACATGCTTAAGTGGTCGGTGATGTGTGTCATTTTTAATTGCACCTTCACAGGATGTACATACAGTCTGCCGCAGGAACAATGCAGATTTTTTACCTATGACTGACGACTGCACAAAGCCGCGTGACTCAAGAAAGAGAAATGGTTTTAGTACAATGAAAGCACCTTCTATCAGAACTCTTGCCTTTGATCTAGGTATGTATCAGAGACAAGCAAGTGATACAGTACAAGAGTATAATGATGCAGGAACAGAACCTAATGGGATTAGTTGATGGGAAGGTGGTTCCCAGAGTTTCAAAATACTGAGATTTAAGAAACTTCAAGCATTGCTTTGCAAGGAAGAGGTTTGGACACACCCAAATTTCCTAAGAACCTTCCCAGACTGCTTTTACTGTCATGGAGCTATATATATATATATAAAAAACATATATATAAACCCCTATATATTAAGTGTGAGTTACACTGAATTTACTGCTAGTTTGCACTTTCCATGAATACAATTACGTATGTTTCAAGAAGGTGGACATCTGATTTTTGAAGGAAACATCCAGCATTTTGACATGAAGGAAAATGATACAGTTCTGAGACTCCAATCTAGAAGTGTAGCATTACTGAACACATGGACCATTGTCCTGGACAACCGCATTTAGCAGAGACAGGACGAGCTTTATGGAAAAGATAACATTATTTAAGGTCAGTCATAGTGGGAGAAGTTTTCAGGCACATTTGACAAATGTACATTCATTTGGATTGGAACTCATCATTCAGATAACGCTGCCAGACTGATGAAACAACACAGATACAACATGATTGCATCTGCTCACACTGTAAAGAGGACCGAGAGAGTAAACAGGAGTAAACACAAGTTCATGCAAGAACATGAAGTACTGGAATGAAAAAGCTCCCTAAAAACAACAGCGCCACACTCGCCTCTAGACAGCTCAGGGCTTGCCATCAGACTCCTTCTAACATATTTCTCCCCTCTTCTTTACAGCATAGTTTGTCTCTCTGGATAATTCTACTAAAGAAAGGTTAACTGTGCAATCACTACAGGGTTATTGTAACAAAGAGTTAAGCTTCGTGGATGTCAGTCACTCTTTGAGACTCAAGAGTTATAAGGACATTGCACTGAAAAAAAGACAAACATGGAGCACTAAGATACCACCCAACAAGCCATAACGAGAAACAGCTTCTTACTTTTAATTAAAAGCACAACAAAATGTTTTTTCATGTCTCATTCATTTGTTTGTTGTTGTTACAGAATCAAAACACAAGATTTTTCCTTTTAATGAAAACCAGAAACCATTTAACCCTCTCTCCTCCTTATTTATAGACACAGAAAAGCTCAGAGGAGTGGCCTTTGTAATAGCCCCAGCACAGATTTTGATGTTTTATGCAATTCTGATCCAGACAATATTTGGTAGAAACAGAAAGCAAGCTCTCAGTCACAGCCTTAAAGCCTTAAATATTTCAACTCCCTGATGGGCTGACAAGTCGTTAGCTACTGTTAATACTTGATGAACATGTTTACAGGTAGGCTGGCCAAGACATAACAACTGGAAATATGTCAGAGCTGTCATTTTCCGATTTTTCTTTTGGAGAGATAAGCATAACTGATGAATTAACCAGGCCCACAGAAGACACACAAACAAATTGCAACATATTTGCCTGCAAAATAGACCAAAGCCCCCTAAACAAAAACATCCTCAATAGCTCCAGCTTCGGAAAGTCCTAACAGATGAATGGGAGAGACAAGACTGTTGACAAACATAGATATGAGCGTTACCTTAAGTCTGCTAAACATCCACCTTGCAGGAAAAGCTCTAAGCTGGACCGTGCAGTGTCATTTAAATAACATTTCTGTTCTCTTTATACTGGGGAATGGACCAGCTGAGGCAGTCCTTCAGTAATTTAGTGTGGGCAGGATAGTCCTGTAGGTTGTTTTGGACTATGTGCTCAGAGAAAACCTTCAAGGCAGAAAGCAGGGACCATCCTGCATGTCCAACCTTCTACCTCTGTATTTCACAAGTCATTTTTTGTTTCTTCTTCTGGATACTTTCTCAAAATGGGTCAGAAAAAGAAGCAAAATGGCAGAAGCAAAGATGAAGGAAAACAAGAGATTTGGAAGAGACCCTCCTAGCGTGCAGGCCAGGGCTGCTCCCTGGGAGGGACGACCATGCCCCAAATAGCTAATTTTCCTTCTTCTTTTCCAGGAGACTCTTTGAAGCCAAACGCAATGCTTGTGGGCCAACTCACTCATTACACCAAATTCCTTCGATCCTGCAGGCACTGCAGCTAAGGGTGAACCTGGCCCAACATCTGGATTTGGGAGGCAGAGGGGGAGGAGAGCAGAATCACCAGCTCTCCTGAGAGGAAATACATGAACATATAAACACCAAGGGTGAATGAAGGCTCCCATGTGCAAGTGGGATGACAACAACTGGGGAAAAAATACTTGAAACTAATCATTATTACTCTTCTACAACCACCCCAACTTACTATTCCTGCAGGTATAGATTTAGAAATGCTTTAGATAGGATGTAAGTTACGGATACTGTTTACTCAGCACCAAATCAGTTCCCAAATGCTGCAGAAACTGACTTACATCACAAATCTGGAAATTCATCCGTGATTCAGACAGCCACCACCTGTATATTTTCCAGAATGCTTCAAATCACTCTGTTTTGAATGCAGATCATTGATTCTCAGTTTCAGCACGTCTGTAAACTGCATACACTATTTCGCTTAAAGCACACTAAATCTCTGATTCCACTGAAAGCATCCAGAATAATTTTAGCGCTATTAATCATATGGAACTGTTTACAGACAACATGCTGGGACAATGAGTGAGTAAGATCAGGAATAAAGATTATTCTAGCTCAGTTATCATCCAATTATAATTCTCTTCATACAAGCCATTAAACAACAGGTTAGGATACTCTCAGAAACCTCTATTAAAACAGTATAGACAGTTCAGAATAAATGCATCATTTAACAGCTAGGATAGCTGAAATACCAACTTGAAACAGAGAGCATAAGTATTTGCCTGCAGGGTTCAGACAGTTTAATTCTGTTTTATTACATAAAAAAACAGTGGTTTTGCTTTGAAGCAAGATATTGTTTTTAAACATTGGACTCCTTGCCCAAGGGAAGAGGACTGGGGGACAGCACCGGGTACCTGATCGTGGGTCTCCAGCTCCCTGCGTTGCAGCTTCTTCTCTGCAGCCCGTGCCAGACTGTGGTAACTTTCCACTTCATCTTGTAAGGCCTGAAACAATACCAAGGGATGCAGAACACACGTGAGAAACTTGGGATGGCAGAAAAACTTGTAGGTAATGTCTTTCAATGAGCTGATTAAGAAAACAGTGCAGAATCAGTGCAGCTCTTTAGCTGCTGTTGCTTCCAGCCGTACGTGATAGCTGCTGAGATGTGACAGACACAGTTTACTCTTGTTGAGTAAAGCTATTCTGCACAGGTAGAACCATCAAACAGGAGGAGTGAAATCTTAGTAGCTCTATGTCATGACAGGCCACAAGTATTCACACTAGAAATGTAATAAATATCCTCAAAACTTGAAAGAGAAATGGAAATGTTGCACTTGCAAATGCCTCTGAGTTTTGTTATAATCTTATTTGTACAATCCAGGCTTCCTAGGAACACTTTTGCCGTGAACCAATAACTTTTCCTTTAAGCCGGAAGAATAATCCTCTCTCTGGAAAACCATGTCTGGAATTTGCAGTGAAAATGTATTCCATATTATTGAAACTGGATGTTTGTGGGATGAGGGGCTCCCCTCCCGTTCATATAAAGTCGAGCATGTGATCTACAAATGAAGTATAAATGGCAATAAATAAAAGGAATATTATGATCATGTCACTTTACCACAACTATCCAGTCTTTATTTAGTTCAGAAATAATCACTTCTAAAACCAAGCTCATAAAATGCACTGACAAATTTCTTTTGTCATTATTGTTCTTCTTGTATATTTATTTTTATTACGGCAGGCCCTCAGAGCCTTGATCTTTTTGTTATACCCTTAACAAAAGAACAGTCATGCCCCAAGGAACTGATAGTCTATGTTATTTCTAACAGATAGACACCAAACAAACAATACAAAGTTTCAAAGATTTCTTTTTTCAAGTTTCCTACTCATTGTTAATGTTTGAATACACACTTAACATTTACTTACACATTTACTAAAAGCTTAGTTCTGTTGTCAGCGTGAATAAAGGCATTGTTAACTGCAAGTGCTGACTCGAAGCAAAGTGCACAATGTGGATGTGAGATTGACATCGACACAGAGGCGGCTGTGGCAGCAGAAAGGGAATATTTTGAATTATCTTTTGTATGCCAGGAAACCAGGGCACTGCTACCCATCAGCTGGAAAGCGTGGTGCGGGGCAGGACCTGGGAAGGGACTTGCACTGGAGATATGCTATGAATGTCATTGAAGGTGCCTCCAGTGTTGCCTGAGCTGCACAGGGACCTTCTGCAGAGCGCCCTTGAAAGGAGCCCAGCGAGCCCATGAACTCAGTGCACTCCACAGAACATGCAATACTGTTTGCGTTTGCTTCCTCCACGTAGAATACCTATACATAAACCAGGATCACTAAAAGTGCTCACAGTGCAAAGTTTTAACAGAAAAAAAACACCCCTTTGCTCTTTTCCACAGCACTGAAATACTGTACTCTCAAATAATTTACAGGATAAAATTGCTATTGAGATAAGATAAGAGGACTACTTATGATAGATCTTGAACATTGTTTTGAAGTGATGCCAGGCATTAACTTTAAAGTCTTACAGCTATAAGACTATTACATGTTCTCATGCCAAAAAATGTAACCAGACCCAAGCATGAACTTCAAATCTGCCCAGGGACTTTCATGCTATCACTGCTTCTGAGAAATGTTGAAATCCAGGCTTTGAATATGTAACTGGTCTTCAATAGTCAACAACTCTTGAAGTACTAGGAATTTGCATTAATATAATGAAATATATGTGAGAATTGTAGGCTTTTTGTTTTCTTTTTGTACGTCTAATTTTGTAAGGGAAAACTCAAGCATGCTTTGATTTAAAACCTAAAATGATCAGGTCATGCAATGTGGGAATGTAATAGAGATCAGGGATGTTCCACGTAGCACGGAGATCACCAAAGACCCAATTAGTCTGACACAAGTCCTGCCATGACTCCAGACATAATGAGTACTGGACGACTCACAGGAACATTCAGAGAGCACGTTTTGGATGAACTGCAATGTGTGACCCGTCTTCTCCTGCTGTTTCCACATGATCAGTCCAAATACCTTGGCATAGTGAAAAATAAGGAGGGAGGAAAACTCACTACACATCAGTCGTCCTACTCGGACTCCCTCCTTGTGCGCAAAAGCAAACTTCACTACTTCACAGGACTTTGAAGATGGTCAAGAGGTAGCACATATACGTACGAATGCGTACGTGTATATGTATGTACAAACTTTGCTCAGGGAACAGATTTATATCACGCTCCACCACACAAACCTGCAAGTACTGAATACAAAACAGGATCTCAAATTGTTCTTGGTAAAGAAAGCAACCACATGGTGGTAAAGAAGAGAACTGGAGCACTGCCATTCCATCCCTTAATTTCTCTATTTTACTTTCCTTATTTACAAGAGAAAAACATACACAGAGCATAAAATGAGAGGTTCCTTTAAATGTTAAAGTAATTGAATTTGTGAAAGTCAGATAACAGAGTTTTTGTTAGGTCCACCTGCTCCAGGTAGTGTTTACCAGCATATCAAGTCTTATAATTATCCATTCACCAACTGTCCAAACCAGAACACACTGAATGACTTTACAGACTTTTCCAATCACATCCTAACTGGTTGTGGGTACGTTTTGTATTGGGATGGCAGAAAAAAAGACTGACTCCTCTGATCAATCATGAATTCCTCTCACTTGACCCTTTTTTGGCCTGTTGCTGTGCGCACACCAGCTCTCCCACTGGTCACTCTGTAGAATCTAGTTTTGCAGATAAAGGATGTTCCATGAGTAATTAATATTAATTTGGGTATTTCGGCTTTCCTATGAGTACAAGGACAAAAGAGTAAAACATCAGGATTTGATCGAATCCATGCCAAAAGAGAAAGTAACATCAAAATCTCATGGTTGCCGTAGATTCCTGCATACGACTAGCTCTGAAAATAGTAATTAGAAGTAAGCAAGTTTGTTGCCCACGATTTTCATTTCCTAGGAGGAATCATGAGGAATGTCATGAATAAAGAGCTCTTTTGAAGATCACACTGTAATTTCTCTCTGTTGTCAAAAAGCTTCATATGCAGTGGCCAGAGCCTGAACATTGATAGCTGCTTCTGAAGCTACCCTGTACTCCCTAGTCTTTTTCTGTATCTAACAGAGAAGCTTTTGTCACACGGAATACTCTAAAACCAGGAGATAACTTACCCCAGGTACACACAGAACATGTCTTTTGTAAAATTAACGGGTTTGGTTTTGTTTAGAAATGCAGTTTTTATTTTACAGCTTCAAAGTGTCGGATTTTGCCCAAAGAAAAACAGAATTTATGTTTAAGAACTGTCGAGATGAAGAAAAAGACCTTAAAAATACAAAAAAACCACAGGACAATTTTTAAGTGTCGGAAGCTTTTTTCCCCTGAAAGGAAAACAAAGCCTAACTGCTGTAGTTAAATTTTTCCAGGTACAGATTTAATCCCCGTCCCTTGGCTTTGCTGAGCTGACTTGCATCACTGTTATAGAGACAGTATTTTTCAGTTCAACTGGCTTTCAAATGCCATGTAAACATGTTTGCTGTTGAATGTCTACACCATACCTGACCTTGGAAGTGCTTTGTGTTGGCCTGAGAACAAAGAAATGGAATGTTTTGCTTTCCAGCCCAGATATCCTACACTTTGAAAAGCACTTAAAAATGTAAATGAGATAATAAGCTCGACTGCAACAATGTGGTTGAATTACAGCCATATAAAGGGAACATTCAGTTCATTTATTTATAAAAATGGAAAGGATCCTAAAATAAATTCATATTGTAAATGATTTGGTCGCATACAACATTCAGAGGCACGAGAAGGACGGAAGAGAAAAGTAATGGCTTTGAGAATACACCACTGAAATATTATGGTCAGATTTGGGACCTCAAGTGGAGCTGGTGGACGAGCCCATCATTGTCTCTATGATACAGGAAACGTTTGGGTATCAGCTGATATGAAAGGAGAAAGGAACATCTGAACCACGTTTCTAGGTAGGCACTTCTTTTTTTCCCTATTATTTTATTGTGGCTTCATTATCACCAGGAAAATGTTGAATGAAGTTTACTTCAATCCCAACTCTGCTCATGGTAACACAGAACTTCTGGAGACAAGAGAGCAGCACATGGGGAGATAGCGAGGGGTTTGGCCTGAGCAGCTCGCAGAGATGGGCTGATGCATGAGAGCAGAGGAATTCAGTCTGACTTGTGAGTGCCAGGCTGAGGCTGCAGAAGAGGGGTCTCTAAAAACAAAACAACTTGTAAAGCATACAGAGAGGCACAAAGGAACGCTGCCAGCATCACACAGCCCTTTTTCAAGGCAGGAATAAATTTTTGGCACTAGTTTCAGGGTTTTAACCTAAATCAACTAAAAGCTGGTAGAGAAAAGAGTTCTAGGAATCACATAAGCAAGTGTGATATGGGAATATATGAAGGATTTAATCTTTAATACATGAAAACTGATTTGATTATCCTTTGACCACAGGATATTTTAAAAAAGTGTTGGATTTCCTGAAATAAATTAATTTCTGGGAGAATTGCATAAACAAGTAATTATTATTTTGAATGGATTATTACGATGGAAATACTGTATTTCCAAAGGTGGGATGTTTTGCTTCTTCAACCTGAAATAACTTCCTACTTTTGATGTGTTCCTGAGAGTAGACAGGGCTTGATTCCTGCTCCTACCCTACAAATGGCAAGTTTGGGATCACAATGATTTGTCTCTCTAATACCAAGCATTGAATAAATAAAATGACAATTAGAAAGTCATCTAAAAATGTTAAATAACCATGTATTTTGAAACACATAGTGTCAGCAGGGAAGTCACTGCTCATCCTGATCAAATGATGCCAGATAATGGCAGAATCTTTTTGTGATACACATATGTAATTCTTATTAGCTGTACCAGAATACAGCTGGAATTCTGTATCAAGAAAAGACCTCAGTATTTATGACCAGTGCAGAGTAATACTGTAACTAAAGGTAGCAATAACTGGCACTTTTGATCTTCAAAGAATTTTTCAGACATTACCAAATTAAGATAATTAGTTAATGAAAGATGCAGTAATAAAAGCCACCATAATTACCTACTGTAGTTTTAATTATCTCCTTACTAATGCCCACAGAAGGCGGCTTCCACTTCACATCCTCAAAACATGTGCCAACAATAATTCTGAATACAGGCCCCTCTTTAAATGTCTTCTAAATTCAAATTACATCCATTGATGTGTTTTCTCTCCCCCATCATGAGAAGAAAACCCAGCTCTGGAACTTTAAAGAAAATCCATGCAGACGTTAACAAAAATTAAAGCTGATTTTGTTCCAGGAATATATGTGGAGATGCTTTAAAATTTTGCCCTTAAAATGCTCAGTCCTGAGTCCATGAAGCTGGAAGTATGGGCTATCTGGGCAAAACCTCCTTATTATTATTACAGTAAATAAATTGGGAAGACATATCTATGAAGATCACTGATGTAATGCCATGAGTCAGAGCAAAACAAGTGTCTTTGGAAAGTGAAATACTGATGTTTGAGCCAAACTGTTGGTGCATCCCCAATGCTTTTGAGGTTTTCATAGAGCTTTAGTCCACTGTCACTGCTCCAACCCTCAGACACTGCTTGTTCTCTATGCAGATTCCAGTGCACGACTGTTTGAAAATCTTTGTAGTCAAGTTGTCTCTTGTTTTTGGTGTAAAGCAAAGGAAATCTTATGGTTTTAACCTAATACATATGTTTGCTGCTCACATATGGCAGAATTCCTTTCTGGTGGGAACTTTTTCGCTGTTGTTGCAACACACTATATATCCAAGAAGTCTCCTTTGATGTTGAACTATTGCTCCACTACTCATTATGCTACTGATTCAATATGAAAGGCAAAATTTCTGTGGTTTTTGTTAAAACAATAGCTTTGTTTTTGCAAACAAAGTTTTCCACAACCTATAGACAGGGGCCAACATTACTGCATCCAAAAAGAAATCCATTCTTTTATATTAAAAATTGTTATGGTGCTTAATAACACAAATTATTCTTCTATCCTACAGGTAACATTACAATAACTATTATGACTGTACAGAGAATTTATGCTTTATTGCTCCCCAGGAACAGAAATTAAACCACCTTAAGCGATATTTTACATCTCTAACATTTTACTTCCACTGACCTCCTTGCCTTTTACAATCAGTTCAACTTCATTACCTGGGTGAAGTTGCTAACAACTACATATGGATGGGGGAAAAGAGAAGTCCTGCAAAGACCCATCTTCACAGTGTCCTAGCATGCAAAGTCAGAGCAGCAAATCTGGGAATCTTCATGCCTAATACAGGATTTTAACCACTAACCACTATTTCATGAAGAGTGAACATAAATTACAACACAGAATGAAAATGCAAATGGTACTACCTTTTAAAATACACCCCTAAAAGAGCTGGTGGCCCATTTTCTCCTATCATTATGAAGAAAAAAGGTTTATTTGGTTAAGAATTAGAGAAAAGGGCTAATTTCCAAAAGCACAGAATTCATCAACTCCCAACTCCACATGGAATAATGTGAACTCCCATATACTGGGCGCATTTGGAAGTCTGGCCCACTTTGCTGACATCTCAGAATGGGAATGGAGATCACACAAAGCCACCACCACGCAAGTCAAGCAGCTCCTTTCTGCATCATCCTGTATTGCTTCTGAGATTTGCCAATAGGAGATGCCAGTGTCGAAGTACAACAGATTCTCCCCTTGAGGGACTTTGGGAAGAAAGAAAGGGGTTTGGGAAGGAAGGGAATAATTTGAGTCTAGGAACAAAATCAAGCCTCTTTAGTAGTAGTGAAAAAATTTAAAGCAGGTAACTTACCATAAAAGAAACGTAGATGCAAACATTTTCCCAGCGTGGTAGGCTCTAATGCTACACTAATTTCATTTTTCACAATTCATAGGCAAGAGACAGACAGTATATTATACACTCTGGCTCTGGAGTGGATCATCAGCAATAATTCCTAAGCAGTCTCTTAACACTTTCGGACTTCATCGGGGTGGGTGTCATTTGGAGATTCCCTGAGCACTGTTAGGGTTGTCAACATGCATATTTTTTCATGCTTTGTTCCTATAAAATATGGGTGTGTTTTCAGCACTTTCTGTAATACCATTTTTCTGCATAGTCTTTAGCCGTATATCCCTAAAACCTTGATAGCACCAGCAGAGCTATTCATAGGCTCAAAATTAGGCGAGGGCCTAGGCATTTTGCTGAGTCAGGGCTTCACTGCTTGACACTGTAAACTCCATTCTTTTGAAACATAAAGGATGTCATGAGGCAGAGCAAGTCCTGCAAAGATAAAAATTCAAAGAAAACAGCAGCAGGAATTGTAAAGTCAGGCTCTTTCTTCAAGGGGAGCCAAGGAAGGAATTGTTTTTGCTTTGTTTTTAGTGGCTCAGGTGATAGGAGAGGGGGAGGGAGGCAAGGTTCAAAGAGCAGTAATAAACTTGCTTTCATCTGCTTTTCTCAATGAACCACAAAACCCAACAAGCAGTTGCCATGTGCAAGCATTGCTTTTGTCTATGAGCAGGACGTTTTAGCGTTGTTGCGATGAAGTCATTCGGAAAGCTTGTCAGCTCGGAAGATTTACTGTGTTATTTACCTGCAGTATCTTGTTAGTATGCTTTGAAACTGGCTTTTCCTTTTTCCTGCACGAGTTTCATGGTCAAGAGCAATGGCAGAGGTTGCCCAAAGGAGAAAACTGCTGAACTTTTTCCCCCCTTTCACTCTCGGAGGTGTAGACAGAAACACCAATGGCTCACATACACCAGATAAACCGAGTCTTTTAAACCTAAAGATACCCTGACATCTTAAGCATACACTTATGAAGGAAAAGTTCAAAACTCCATTTTAAACCACTTATGAGAGGATTTACCGAGATTCTGCCTAATGTTCAGCTGACGCATTGTCAAAAACATTTATCAGGAGCCTTTTGAAGTTTCTTAGCTTCCCCCTAGTTATTAAAACTTGAACTGCAGAGTTCGTTATCAGCCTCAGAGCACACACAAAATACATCAGGTATTTTTTAAGTCAACCCTTCAGTTTGATTTTGAGGCTCTTACACAAAGTAAACCATTCCCAATCAGGTTAATGTCTGACAGATAATGCAGAACAGGTGTAGCTGCTGCACCTGATTGATCCACGAGACTATTTTCATTTCCTAATTTGCTTTTTATTAAACACTTTGCAATCAAAGGGAACAGCACGGAGTCTGCCACTCTCAGAGCAGGTTTCCTGTGAAGACCTGATGTTGGCTTCAACATTTTCAGACAACTTCTTGAATTTTTGATGCTATGTTGTAAGAATATCTAAACCATCACGTCAATGGATGCGCTGCGCTAGTGAAAAATTGCTATTGTGAATATAAATTAACTTGTAAAACATCTGGTTTTGCTGCTTGCTCTATTCTATACCAACAGCTCTGCAAAAACAAACATCAAGGGCTCGAGCAGAATTTCCTGCAATGACTTAGAGAACGCCTGACTCATGATAAAGCGTATTTATCAATCACTTGCTGAACAAGGCAGGCCTCTCACCGCCTGGGGCTTCATTCCCAACTAAGTTTATCACCAAACTGCCACTTTAAGTGGGTGTTCGGAAACTTTACACCTGGAGACAGAGCAGAGGTTCCAGCAGACCCCTGGTGTTCTACAAATGTCTCCTTAAAATGCATTCCTTGTCACAGATGCATGAAGACCTGGAAAACTAAACATTTGTAACAGGCTTTACAAGGTATCTTATTTTGCTATGCTCTTTTGAAAGCAAATATGAAAGGCTCAGATATTTCTAATCAATAGGCTAATCTGATTGCCAGTAAGAACAAAAGAAAAGCTATTTATTTTGTGCAATGAACTAGCAGACTGCCCAATATTTCTGGAATTCTCCTGTTACATAAAAGAACACACATTCTCTTACACATATGCACTCAAAAAGAATACTAGTAATGTCTTTATACCTTTCAAAGTAACCTTAATCATCAATATTAACTCGCAAGGGAAACCACTGCTTTTTGAACTGCACAAGAGCGAGCTTGACTCTGCAGTGCCTGCACACTCAATACATGTGAGATGTGAGAGAAGCAAAGAAATATCTTCTAACGCTATGTCTGCAAGCCAAAAGTGGGATGATTCTCGACAGGGGAGGATGCTCACTTGGAAACTTGGAATTTCTTTCATTCAAAGTCTTTAATGACCTCCGATCCAATTACATTTGCAAGAGACATGACAATGCCATTGCTCCTATCGAAAAGTATGTGTGAAAAGGGCATTTTTGAAGCTTGATTCTTTTTTTGTTTTAATCATGTTGAGATGAAACTCATTTACTTAAAAAGACAAAATGAAACAGACTGTGCTCTGCAGCTGGTCAAACAGATTACAAAACTGTAATCTCGCTAGCCTGAGGAAAACCAAAACTGTTTTTCAAGTATCTATTTTATAGAGCACTGGCTTTATACTTTTTAAAAGACACATTAACATAACTGATGAGAACATCCCAGACTGTTTCTGATCTAGTTAATCGTATACTGCCATGACAGACACCATGTCCCTGAAGACAGACAGATAGACTCCAGTTTGACCCAGCACAGCTACTTCTATTCTCCTTGAGCCAAACCAAACCAAAATAAGCTTTGCAGTTTATCTTCTACAGGACAGTCAGGCTTCTGACTGACCAGCGTCAAATCTCGACATCCACAATACACTTCTTTTACCATCCCAAACGTTCTGAACAAAAGAAATAATGCAATTGGTGTCTTCTGGTTTCAGCAATGCTTGGTGAGAATGGTTCTGCACAGGTAGAAAATGCTACAAGAGTTCAGCTGGCTGAGGAACTCTTGATCAGTGCTAAGCGGAAGACTGCCAAACCTGCTTGGCACATCTAAAAGGAAGGCAGGCTCCTTTCATTTTCTCTTATGTTTTTTAATATGTAAGTAGTTCCAAATATTCTTGTATGAATGACATTTTTAAAATGCAAGAACATTAAAAATAACGGAAAACAGATCGAGTTCTGGAGCGCCACCGGTTTCTCATTTGTGCAGCTACATCTGAACGTCTCTCATTAGACCTGTGCAGCACAGAGCAGAGCTTTCCAGCTACTTATGCACACTCCAAAACTTTTCCTTATCACAAAATGAGACATAAACTGCAGGAAAAACAATACATGGTGCAGGTGAAAGCACTAAGAATTCCGGTATTGTTAAAGTTGCATAAATCTCAATCCAGTTTCAGGATCTGATAAGGCAGCACAAATAAACTTGTCCTCTGCAGAGGCAGGTTTCGCAAACAGCAAGTTAAGAGAGGAGAAGGGACAGAAGCCTTCTGACATACACCATGGAGGCTGGATTATTAAAGGCAGGTGCTAGCAAATGAGTCCACAGCAACACCAAACTCGACTTGCAAATGCACATTTCCATATGATTCAGGACAGAGGGGAGACCTGGTAAAGGACAGCTGAAAGGAAGCAGCATTTAGTATTTAAGGCACGTATAAATGTTAACAGGGACAGCAAAGACCTCACTGTATCCTCTGCCCATCAACTGTGCTGGTTTTGACTGGGATAGAGTTAACTTTCTTCACAGTAGCTGGTGTGGGGCTGTGTTTTGGATTTGTGCTGGAAACAGTGTTGATAACACAGGGATGTTTTAGTTACTGCTGGGCAGCTTACACAGAGTCAAGGCCTTTCTGCTCCTCACCCCACCAGTGAGGAGGCTGGGGGTGCACAACAAGTTGGAAGGAGACACGGCCAGGATAGCTGATCCCAGGGATATTCCACACCATATGATGTCATGCTTGGCATATAAAGCTGGGAGAAGAGGAAGGAAGGGTGTTCAGAGTGATGGTGTTTGTCTTCCCAAGTCACTGTCACATGTGATGGAGCCCTGCTTGCCTGCAGATGGCTGAACACCTGCCTGCCAATGGGCAGTGGTGGGTGGATTCCCTGTTTTGCTTTGCTCATGTGCAAGACTTTTGCTTTCTCTATTAAACTGTCATTATAAGTGAGTTTTCTCACTTTCACCCCTCTGATTCTCTCCCCCATTGCACTGGGAGGAGGGTTGAGCAAGTGGCTGTGTGGGGCTCTGCTGCTGGCTGGGGTTACACCAAGACACCCTCACTTCACATTTTCCTGTGTGCTTACTTGTCAGATTGACACAAACGTAAGCAGAAGTGATGTGTTATTCTGGTAGGAGGAAGAAAACAAGACATCGGGTATTAGCTGCTCCTTGGGGCTTAGAGCACAGCTATGGTCAAAGGTGTTTCCAGGTATGCAGACAAATAAAACCCACTGATATGATTCAAACTGTTACTTAGCCTTCAGTAATTGCTGTTTTACCTTGCCAAATAACAAGTGCAAAACTGTAAAGGATACGAATGATATTAACATTAGGAACTAAAATATAAGGAATTTAAATATCGCCCTATTGAGAAAAGCAATGCTTGTTTCCTGAAGCCAGAGCGAGCCAACACACATCAGCTTTCTCCTTCGAGCTGCCTGCAGAGTTCTGGCTTGGTCCCATTGTGCAGGTGTTCCTGCAGGTATCTAACCTTTGGTAGCCTCAATATTTATTTATGCAGTTTCATTCTGCCACTCCCCAGCTCCTCAGGAAGCAAACAAACTCACTTTTCATGTTTAGTTTTCTCTGGTTTGTACTTTCACCCTCTCTTACATAATAAACTTGGAAGAGCAGCAGTGTGGAGAGCACCCGAGGCTCCTGGCACGGGTGCAACGGGTCGGGCACTTGCCAGTGGGCACCATCCTTCCCTGGATAAGCACATCCTCTTCCCATAGCTCCTCCGGGTTAGATCCTGCTGGTAAGGGTGGATGATGGGTGAGAAGGGAGTCACGCTGGCAACAGGAATAAAGAGGCCAAGCTGGACCATGGTGCCACACACGGGTAGCCCTGGCAGCCCCAGGGCAGTAGAAAATACAAAGGAAAGCATCAGAGCACTTCAGGATCTGATCACTTTTCAGCAGTTCTCACACGGAGCTAGTGCAACCTTCTACTGGAATTAAAATGTTGCACTCCTGAGACAAAGACTCTCAGGAGCCTGGATGAATTCTGGACTAGCACTGCTGCCCATTTGGCAAGAGCACAAATGCTGTGCTTTCCTAAACCACAGTGTATGTGGATGTACTGTGCATCCAGATGTGGTGCTGACATGTCCTAACTAATTATTTCCCAGGAAAACGGTCTGGTTTGTTTTCCCCTGATCTCTTTCTAGAAGAACTTGCATTCAATCATTTTTGTTTCACAAAGGATCTGATTTGTTTTCAGGACATGATCAAGTGATGCTCTCCTTCCTCCCCACACAGCAAGCATTAATCCTTTGTGATAGTCTAAACTGTAAGAGAGCAAACCCCAAAGCAAAACTGAGCTGTGACTTCACCACAGGTCTCAAAAAGGGAAGTGAATGGTGCATTGCATGTTTTGTCTTCTAAGGCCAACATGGACAGGTGTGAAACCCATGATCTCATGCCATGCTGCGCCAGGAAAATGGCATATTCAGGGCATAGGTTTCCAGCATAAAAATACTCACGGGGTGATCTGATGTGACTCTATTCACCTGCCAACAGGCCTGGCAGAAAAATAAACAGGTTCTGGAGATGAGCTGCTGCTGGAGGCAAAGCAGGAACCATTAAAAGAGCTGCCCTGACCTGTGAGGAACTGGCCTTTTTGCTTTGAACTTCAGCAGATCTTAATGAATTCTTCATAATTGGCAATCTGGGGCTTTCACTGAGGATATACTGCTCTTTAGGTGCCAAATGCAGGAGAAATACTCAACATTAAAAGTGCAAATGTTGGGTCTCCTGGTTGGCTGGCCAAGCTGGTGAAGGCAGTTCCAACAGGCATCTTCACCACACTGCAGATAACTGTTCTATCAGAGATCAGATTCATCCAGGAGCATACATCAGTGCTGAAGGATTTGGTTTCATAATCATTAACATATTGACTTAACTAAAGTTATTGACTTCAGGGCTGTGAATGCTTGAACTAAAAATAAGCTGAGACAGTTTTAGTAATAGAAGTTAAAAAGTGGTTGTGTCAGAGGAGTAAGGTTTTTGTTGTGCTTGACTAATCTCTGCTTTACTGCTCTTCCAGTCCTCTGTTATCTGGCAGTTTCGAAGGGGATGCTGCCAAGAAGCTCATTTAAAGTCCTGAATTTTATCCTGTAGGCAACACTTACTCCAGTTTCCTGAGAATAAATTGCACAGACAGACCCCTGAAGAAGAAAACAGGAGAACTCTTTTTGCTCCATAAAATAATCTCCTCACTGGAGGATCTCAGGCTTTCTGAAGAGGCCAAAGATACAAAACTCTTGATGCCTGCACAGAAGAGCTTAAGAAAAAGTTTCAGCCTTGAGGCTCCCCGTCTTCTCTATGAGCTTCAGCTTCAAGTCCTCAGTTGTCTTCTGCATGTTCTCAAGGGTAAACAAATAAAATAATTACTGTATCAAATCCTGTTCATCAATGATAAGAATCAACACAGTATAGATGCTGCATGAATAAGCAACAACAAACATTCTTAGGGAAGGCATCTCAAACTCCAGTGCAAGATGGAGCGTGCATATTATGCACACGCAAAAGGCTCAAAGAAGAATGTGTATTTTCAATAAAATTCACCTAATTTTTCACCTTCTTATGTACACATGTACTGTATGAACACATAGAGGTGGTTCCTTTGAACTGCACAGCAGCAAGGTATACAGGGCCTAATGGAAAATGTTTACAATACAGACTTAATGGGAAAAGGAGCAAAGCATGAGATACAAGAATAGCATTTTTTTCTGTTTCTGGTCTCTAGTGCTATTTTGGCTGTCAACAGGACACTAAATTTCCAATGAAGGGCAAGTCAAACCAACTTCCCTTAGGACGGAAGCATACAAAAACTGACTGAGGTTATGATATTAGTGCCTACGCATTCTCCAAGCAGATGAACTGCTTCATCTGGAATCCACATCAAACCACAAGAACTGGCTGATAATAACATTCAATTAAAATGATCTTGTTCTTCTAGAAAAAAAACTGGCTAAGAGCTACACCTCACATTTTCTAGCTGGGCACAATGGGGTGATTGATGCTAGAAGGAAACAGGATAGGGCTGTACCAAGGATCCGAAGGGTCAGGTTTGGTGACAGTATTTGTAGGTTTAACTGCTTACACAAAGTTGTGTGATGAAAAAGCCACTTCTGCTGAGCATGCAACTATGAGAAAGTCAGAGCTAGAACTCACAAATATACGAGCTGTGCTAATTAGACAGAGGTTTTGAAACCCCCAAACTTTACACTCAATGCATATTTGTAGCTTTTGATGTACTTGGTGCTGCTTCACACCACTTGGGGCTTACTGAGAAAAGCAGAAGCTGCTCCCCTGCTAGGCTGTCTGGGGGAGTTTGCCATCTGATCTACTGAATACACAGATAAAAGTCACCGCATACTTTTTTCCTTTTCAAGTACAGTACTGGAACTTGGAAAGTTCCTTTCTTCTCAACTCCACTGATGCAAGAAAGTGGCAGAAATATGGCAGCTTTGGCTGCTTTCCTTTAGTAGCTCTTTGTAACTAATCTTTTAATGCTAACGAAACAATTGGTATTTTCATTTTGTATGGAAAAAACCACTCTAATTAGAGAAAATAAGGCAATGCCTTCTAAAAACTGAGTGCTAACTGACCACTTGGTTCTACTGCTACTCTGCCTTTAAACATTAGTAGTTAACTTGTACAGCTATTGGATTCACCAGGTTTCTCTTGTTACACTTAAGAAAAGCACAACTATCATGAAAATGGGAAGTTTAACAAAGATATTTCTATTTCACTGTGATCTGCCATTCAGAAAGTGTTAGCCAGTCGTTTTGTAAAAAACACTCTGATATTTGATCTGCTTGAGCTTCAGTTACACAGAAAGCAGGAGAGCCAGCCGAAAATTCTAAATGGAATCCGAAGATTTCTAAAGTCAACACTCAGTTTGGCAGAAGCATTTTAATGCATAAAGCTGAAATCCTCAGTGACTCTCTCCTGCTGATAGCCCTGGAGCAGCCAGCACCATGAATAGTACAAAATCAAAAGCAAACCTGTATAAGAACATATAGTTTTGCAAATAAAAGGTTTACACAAATACTGGAAATTGTGTGGGCATGAGCAATCTGATGCTATTTGGGATGAGCCATGCGATAAGATAGCTATCTAAAGGAAATACATGTTGATAAGTAGACCGGGTCCACATCCCTAAATCTCTATTTGCCAAACCCAGCACTTGTGTTACTGTGCCAGGCTTTAAAAATCTTTACTACAGAGTAATAAATGTTTGTGGACTACAGAAGGTTTGCTTTGAAGATGTCATTTTCTCCAGCAATCTTTTGTTGGTCGAATATATAGTTCACACATATTGTGTTTCCACCTACATGGCTGGAGAAGCCCTGCAGTCAAGGCTGTTCCAGGAGCAGGGAAGGAGGCTGTGTTCCAGGAACTCACTGGAACTGGAACAAAGAACAGGCCTTGGAAAGTCTACACAGTCCCATGCACAGACTGTTTTACAGATGCCCTGTGTTTGGAGGACGTTAGAAACTTGGTTTTATCTTCATCTTTTTCATTCCCCTCTCCAGTAAAATCCCAGACTTTGGAGCACAGGCTCTTCCTCCCAGGCAGTCTGCCTCGTACCTCCTGGGTATCTCCTCAGCTCTGCCTTTCTAAGCACCACTTTCTCCTTCACATAAAATTCCCTGTGCTCTTTGGAGAGCAAAATGCCTTTGAAATGCAACAGTAAACTGTAACCATCACAGCAGCCTTAAAAAAGCCAATTCTCATTTTCTTCTATCATTGTGATAAACATTGTCTGCCCTTCTTAACTGGCTGTGTAGGCTTAAGACTGCATTACTTAAAGTTACTACTAAAAGAGTTTTCTCTGTACTTTTCTCATGGCTTTGGACCCCACTCAGTCCCACAATTACTCCTGTCTTGTCAGTTAAAAGCAGTGAATTTTACGGCTTGTTTTGCATCCTTTCCCACCATTTTTCCAGTGCAAAATCAGTGTAGTCCACTCATTAAAATAAACTGATAGCTTAGCTATATAAGACTTGAGATTTTGTTACGCGGCAAAGTGCCTTGTGGAGGGAAAGCAAAACACTGAAGACAACAATGACAATGTGGGAAAAAGTGAAAATACAAACTGTAAAACCTGCCAGATAAATCTGGCCTGCAGTTCAGAGGACTAGGCAAGCACTAGTTCTAGTCTTTTATAAACTTGTAAGTATGATTTTGCTGTTGGCCATGGTAAGATCTTCAATGTGTTGAGACATGAAAAGTCAAGAAAAATGCCAGAGTGCAAAGCCTGCTGCAGGAAAAAGAAAGATGACTCAATTCTTTGTCTCACAAAGCATGTCAAAGATATTATAAAGTACTTACAGATGCTCAGCCACTTGGATTGCCTGATTGGCCAAACATCTGAAACCCTGTAAATCTGAAGAGAAGGTACTATGCTGCAGACAATGAAATAATTTCTGTGGCAACAGAAAAAGAGAGATACAATTTTGAAAGGGAGAGAGGGCTTTTTAAACCCAAAATTTCAGTTGTGATAAATATTTATCTAACCTGAACAGGGAAATCAGCCTATTTTCATGATCATTTATAATGAGTGTGCCAATAGAGCTTTTTAAAGATAACCACATAATGGAATCAAGAGACAGAGCATGAGCACAGCTGAAAAGCTTGGGGCTAAACCCTCATCTCTCTAACAGACAAAATTTGGGTGAAACCGGTATTCATATAAACAAAGACCATGAAAAACAGGTGCCTCAGAGTTTTGACCCCATGTAAAAGAGAAAGCAGAACCAGAAAAGACCTGGTGATTTCATTTACCTATTCTTGTGGAAGACATGACTTCCTTTGCTGATCAAACAGAATACAGCAAATTAGGAGCAAGATAATGTTATTTGCCTGGTAAATTTTAATGCCTGCTTTACAATGCTAAGGTACAAATGTTGGTGCCTTGTAATTCCCCACTAATAAAAGACACTGCAGAGTTATTAGTATTATTATAGACTAAATTCAGTGACAGAGATCCATGAAAAATGACTCCATGTATTTTACATCAAGATTGTTCCTTAAAACTCTTTACCTCACCATGCCAAATGGTTTATCATGGTAATGTTCAGTGACAAAGGCAATTAGATGGATTTGAGATCTCTCTGGAGAACTGTGTGACACACACAGCTCTGAAGATCGTCAATGACTGACAGAATCCTGCATGTCTGTTGCCACTGAACCATCACAAACAGCAATACATATTCTGACCAGATGTCCTGTAAGACTTAAGTGTCAGCTTCAGCACTGAAATGCCGACCTCCTTTTTACAGGCGCTATTAGCTAAAAAAAAACCACCCCACCTTCAGCCAAGTTAAAATAAAGAATATAATAAAATATTAAAAAAAGCTTATAAATAATGTGGGTCTTATTAGCAAAAGTCTATTGTGCAGCTATTCAACAGTAGTCTAGACTATAACAGCTAACCCTACTGAACCAGTGTATGCTGGAGAAGAGAGCAAGTCAAGACTCACTTAACAAAATGTCCTTGACATAACATATGTCTTCACTTTACCCTACAGTTTAGATTATAATTTTTAGCTTACACTAAGCTTTCAGGGTTTTTTTTCCCTAACGAATGTCCTCAGTGCTCTCACTTACACACGGTCATCGCTTTGCATCCAACCATTCCAGTCTTTGTGCTTTAAACACAGAGAAAATACTCAACATGTAAATTGTTCCTCCTTTACTTGCCATGGCTTGGAAACTTGTCAGCAGCCTTCCCAACCAGGTACAGAACTGAACCTGCCCAGCTTCATCAAAAGGGTCTGATGGGACCGCAAATGCACTTGTCAGACATGGCTTTAACACTGGGCAATCGCACCTCTAGAATCACTCCAACCATCCAGCACTGCACAGTTTTGTTACTGATTGGCTCCAAAACCCAACAAGTAAGTTCTTACTAAACCCAACATTGGCTATTGCAGAGTATGATGGTGGTGTTACAAAAGGTATTCTGAGGACAATAGACTAAATACTTCTGCAGGACTCTAGTCATTTAGTTAATGTTCTCATAGCTCTGACATGCTTGTTCTTTTAATACAAAATATTATTTGTAATTACAAATGGAATTTGCTAATAATCATGGCTGATAATGAAATGTAACTACACACAAACTTAGCTTTTTCACTGTATTTTAGAGATGTCTGTAAATACCATCATTATATTTTGACAACTGCTTTCTGGAAACAAAAATATGAGATGCCCTTAATGAAATGTTTTGAATGCTTTCAAGCATCCCAAGGTTTAAAATAATGTGTTTTACTTTTAGCAGGAACCAAACATGAAGGGAGGAGGATCACAGTATCACAGTATGTTAGAGATTGGAAGGGACCTCGAAAGATCATCTAGTCCAATCCCCCTGCCGGAGCAGGAACACCTAGATAATGTTACACAGGAATGCGTCCAGGCGGGTTTTGAATGTCTCCAGGGAAGGAGACTCCACAACCTCCCTGGGCAGCCTGTTCCAGTGTTCCGTCACCCTCACTGAGAAGAAGTTTCTTCTCAAGTTTAAGTGGAACCTCTTGTGTTCCAGTTTGTACCCATTACCCCTTGTCCTATCATTGTTTGCCACTGAGTAGAGCCTGGCTCCGTCCTCGTGACACTCCCCCTTTATATATTTATAGACACTGATAAGGTCACCCCTCAGTCTCCTCTTCTCCAAACTATAGAGACCCAGCTCCCTCAGTCTTTCCTCATAAGGGAGATGCTCCACTCCCTTAATCATCTTAGTTGCCCTGCGCTGGACTCTCTCCAGCAGCTCCCTGTCCTTCTTGAACTGAGGGGCCCAGAACTGGACACAATACTCCAGATGCGGTCTCACCAGGGCAGAGTAGAGGGGAAGGAGGACCTCTCTCGACCTACTAACCACCGCCCTTCTAATACACCCCAGGATGCCATTGGCCTTCTTAGCCACAAGGGCACAGTGTTGGCTCATGGTCATCCTGTTGTCCACTAGGACCCCCAGGTCCCTCTCCCCTACACTGCTCTCTAACAGGTCATTCCCCAACCTATACTGGAACCTGGGGTTGTTCCTGCCCAGATGCAGGACTCTACACTTTCCCTTGTTATATTTCATCAAGTTACTCCCTGCCCAACTCTCCAGCCTATCCAGGTCTCGCTGGATGGCAGCACAGCCTTCTGGCGTATCAGCCACTCCTCCCAGCTTAGTGTCATCAGCAAACTTGCTGATAGTACACTCAATTCCCTCATCTAAATCATTGATGAATATATTAAATAATAATGCAAACCAAACAAGGACACATGGACCTGGCACAGCAGGACATGGGCAGACTGGAGAGGTGGGCTGGGTGGCAGATGGGTGCTGCAAACAACGAGGCCAAGACACCATGTTCTCTCGTTGTGACGTGCTAAAATAGAGGAATATCAGTATAAACCCCCCTATGGAAATAGTATTCCAGAACAAAAAGAAATAGAGACCCCATACAAGGACTGACCCTAGCACAACTACAGCAGGGTAAGGATTTTGTTATAGTCGCATCGAGAAATCTCACTGTGTTGCTAAAATCTCCAGTCCAACCCGTCCACAGAGGAAATGATCTTTTTGCTCCAAGATACAACAGCATCTAACAATACATGATGATGTTGAGAACACTCAATGCCCACATAAGCCCAGACAACTTAAAACCAGAAGTTTTCTCCTTTGTTCTGCACTGGTTATAAAATCCACTTCTGATTTTTTCTGCCCTCTCAACATGTTTAAACACGACAAAGAAAAACAACTGTTTCAAAATTGTTCACACAAAGTGGAACATTATTATATGACATTCTTTCCTAGAAATCTTTTAAGTCTTATTTATTAACAGAATTAGTCTGATCATAAGCTGGCTGACACACAAAGTGTTGAAATATGTCATCTTCAAACCATGCTTTGCTAATGAAATTTTGGTGTTAATTCAGGGGATATAACAGAATCCTAGAATCTGGAATGAGAGCCAAACAACAAATGTGGTTCCTCTGGCAAAAAAGCATCATTTTCTCCCTTTTCTGTTGTGGGTTTGTCACTGCATGCTCTCCATCATCCTTTGCTTTCCAGAATCTACTTTTTGATGTGGAGTCCCCACTTGGCCATCAACTTCTTCATTAAAATGCTCTGAACATGTTTTCCAGTTCCAATCCCAGGAACTGTTTTGCACTTTAAATGCCAGAATCCAAAAGGATTTCATAAATAAAATAAAAATCCTAAGGCTGGGATTTCATAAACAACCTCAAGGTATCTCTACAATTCAATCAGCCTTATGTTAGTGCCAAGTCCAGCCAGCAACTACTGCCCAAAGCAGCAGCACAGTCAGGTAAATGCTCTGACCATTTGTCTGTGTCAAGCTTGGGGTTGTTGTGGCTGGGTTGCTATTGGGATGCCAGAACACTCATAAATTTAACCTTAATAAGTTTATACTACACCTCAGTGACCAGCATAGCTCCTGCACTGCATTCAGAGGAGTTCAGCACCCAAACCCTGACTGGAAGGTGCCTTCTGAAACCTCAGTTTGAAGCATCACAAATGGGTTAATAGACATGGCAATTTAAGCAGCTTTTCCAAGCATCTGCAGGGCATTAATATAATTGTGCTCTCAACTAATCCTATGGTCTAAACCAATGGTTCCTGATCTTTGAAGTGTAAGCACATCACAGGAGAGGCATGGCACAGAGACCAGGTGAGCTTTGCTGGATTTGCCCCATGCCAGGCCAATTCCAGTGTCCTTGTACTCTGCTCCAAAGAATACAAGTCCTGGTAAGTTCAAAGCAAAGATATCTACTGAAGGGTGAGCTGTACTTTTGGGATTATTCTGTGCCAATAGTGTTGTAATCCCAACAAGCTCAAACTCAACAGCAGAGGAAAGGCAGTCACAGGAGTCCATCAGTTGCTCAGCACTGTGTCAGACCACTGCTGCTCAGCTCTTCGTTATTAGACATCGCAACTCCATGGCATCCAAACTGGTTACCTTATAACCCACAAGAAAGGAACGCAGTGAGCCAAGATTTTATCCTGATTTTATGACTCTGACAGCACAAAGTCTGACTTGCCTTTAGGCCAGATAAATCACCATGTAATACAGAATGGCAAGTACTCCAAGCATTTGCTTCAAACTGACCCAAAATGAGGCCACCTGAAACCAAAAAGCGTTGCTCAGATTGGGGTTTTTAGGTTGCCAAAAGTGGCCAAACGATCTTAAAAGTTTTATTTATTCTTTTTTACTAACGTTTAAGATACTATTTTAAAAAATAATCAACATTAAGGAGCTAGATACAACTGTGAAATATCAATGCAGAAATCTAACTAGCAAAGCAAGTCAGAAATATGAATTAACATCGACCTCATGTGTTATGGCATCCAGATCTGGGTATCACTTTACTGACTACATCCAAAATTTCTTGGAGAGCTACTTTGCTTCTGTAAAAGTGGATTTCTCCCTTTGAAAGTAAATAATAATTGGAAGGTCTTACAGGAAGTCACTCAATACCATAGAAAGGAAATTGCAATGTGTTCCTCAATGTTAGTTTAAATCAATGTTATATTTAGCAAATGCCCATATTTTAACCGTAGTATTTTTAATAGGTTCTACTATATTAGGTCTTCTCAAAGGCTTATGCTATATTAAGAGTTACTTTGTTTTTAGAATGTTTTTAATCACCCCTCAAAGTCTTCAGCTTGCCCTAGGATAGATGCTGTTCCTCATCTCCAGCGTATCTAGGATTCTACTTCCATGAAAACCAGTGTTTTTTGCCCCAAGCTAATAAAAGCAAAGTATTTGTACACATGCTCATCTAGAAGTATGTGTGGTTCTTAAAAATACAAAGTGATTGAGTATTAAAACCACCTCTTTCTGTTTCCAGAAGTATACACAGCAGTTTACCTTCCTAAGAATTTTCTGTTTGGGTACCTGGCTTACAGTAAATTCCATTAAATCAGTGGTTTCAAAGGAATATTTTTTAGCAGTACAATAGTAGTGATACTAAACAAAGTTCAGGAACTCCAAGGATAACATTTCCTCTAACTTCTTCCCCAAGCTGACCAAATCTGACAAAACATACTTGCAGCACCAGTGCTGAGACACTGCTCAGAAACCCTGTGCAGAAACCATGAGTTTCTGGATTTAACACCACTATTCATTGTTTGGCACTAGTAAATGTCTTTACAAAGAAAAAGGAAGGAATTTCCTTCTTCTATACAACTTTTAATGAAGTGTTTTTGTTGTCAGCCCTTGCAGATTGCATAGTTTTAACTTTTTCCATTGCTCTTTACTAGTCTGAAAGGAAAAGTGTTTAAAAACTGATTCTGCTTGCTTCTGCAGGTGGGATTCTCTGCAGTCGCTTTGAATCAAGATGTGAAAGCAGCAAGAAGCAGAGCCCAAATATTCAGAACACATAGTCTCTTAAAGCTTCTTTGGCACAGGACAGACAATGCAACTCTGATGCATCAGAAATCTAATGAAAAAAAAAGTTGTGCATGAGAAATACTTTATTCCATTCATATCTAGCACAGATTTTGCATAGTTTTCAATGGAACCTAAGAACATACTTTCTTTCATTGTAGCCTTAAATGTGAAAGTTAAGAAAGTGTTGTGAAAACCAAGCTAAAGCCCGTGTCCATGTGGGCTCTCCTATTTTCACCTTTTTTTTCCAAGTACTAAAAGCACTCATATAAAGGTGCTGAAAATACGTTAAAACATCTGAGTCAATACTAGAAGAAAGAGAACAGGAAAGTCTGAAGTATTTCACTGAAGTGGATGGATTAGACTCGCCAAACCCAAAGGTTTTATGCAGGCGTATGATCAGCTAGAGGAACGCGAGCCTGAGTCATCAGATACATCAAAGTCAAGGTCCAGTGAATGGAATTAGTGTGCGCTGTGTGAACAGGAATGATACCTGCATTCATCTGCCCACTGCAGAACTTTTAATTACACTCAAACAGCCAGTAGCATCAGTGACTAAAATCCCCAGATTACCTTGATTGCTCTGTCATTATCCATAATCAGCTGCTGCTTCTTATCTTCAAACTTTTGTACAACTTCCTGGAGCCGCTGCTCTGCGGCAAGCTGCTGCCGGCTGCTCTCCTCTGTCAGAGAGGAAATGGTTGTCTTAAGTTCAGCTATGATCTAAAAAGAAAACAGCATGCTAAATCTCTCTTCAGTTAAAGGCATGTACTTTGCATGTTTTTATGCTCGCTACAAGCATGGCATTGGCAAACTCTGCTGTGCAAGCTAAATAGTTTAAATTAACATATGACACACTAGCAAGCATGAAATTCCATGCAGAGAAAAGGAATAAAGCTGCAAATGACAAAAACTGCTGAACACAAAATATTTGGAAGGGTTTTCCACTATGACATTCCAAAATATTTACTCATGAGAACAAAGCACATCTGTGATCTTTAGAACAGAGCATGCTTCCAGCCTGCCACTGCACTGAAACCAGCAGTGCAAATTCACATGGTGGTTGTGGTGTTTGGATACTTTATAGCTTGAGACTTGATACTGCAGGGAAGAAAAACACCCACATTTACATATTGGAGTGAAATTTAAACTTGATAGTGAAAACTTCTGAGCTGCTGAAAGGAGTATATTCTGCTTGGCAATACAGTGGGGACCTGACTCAATGTCCAGGACCCTTAAACCAGCCCTTTTACGTGAGTCGCTCATGATTTGTTGAAATGTACTTGTTTCACCTTTTTTATCACTGGGAAAAGTCATAACTAAACCTGATCCTTTCGGCATATTTACAGAATTTTATGCTGACATGTCAACACCCAGCAAAGCACTTAAACATATGGGAGAGTCACTGACTTCAATGTATATATGCAAGCTTAAGGTTAAGCTGCTGTAGCAGCATAATATAGTCTAATTCTAAGAACGCTTCAGCACACAGGCAAGTCAGGGAGGGATTACAGAGTGCTCGGACCTCTGTGTTTTCAAGGCCTCCTCTTTGGTAGAGAAACATTAAGATATATTAAGGACACGGTTCTTTAGGAAAAAAAAATGGCTTTTAAACACTACTACTAGGATAGGACTAACATAATAAGAGAGATGCTACAAATGAAGGTACTAAAATCACAGAGGAAGGGAAACAGGACTGATTGAAGCTCTACAGAAAACTTAATTCTCTGTTTTACTACCTGAAAACCTAAGAGAGTAACAGAGTAAAACCTACATGGATATTCCTGTATTTCTTTTCTAAAACCAAATACATATTAAGTAATACAATACACCAATTAAAAGCAAGGCTATTAATAAGATCAGTGTGCCAAAGTGTAGAGATTATCTGGGTAGGTGTAACTCTTTAGGAAGAATTAAGCAGTGTCACTGGGTTTGCAATTCAGGCCATCATTCAGCTGCCACAATTTGCATAAATTTGGCTTTTTTTGGTATGTAACCACTTATACGGATCATATAAAACCACATGAAATATTAAGATAACAACTTGAAGCCATGCAAACCTGTAACAAACCCTTTCATATAACACAAAAATGAGATTTAAAGCTTTGACTAGGTTAAGTCCCTGGGCTCGCACAGGAGTTCTGAAATGCATGCGAGGCAATTTCAGCATGAACTGATGGAGAAAGATGTGCTTTGTGCAGTGCTTTTCAGAGGAAAAAAAATATCTGTTTACTTTGTATAAACTTCAGAGGAAATGTCTTGAAATCTCTCCTCTGTGTGGGTGTTAAAAGTGAATGTTCCAAGAGGCCACAGAGAGTAAGATTAGACAGATGTTGTCAGCAACATGGCCACAAGAAAAGTTGCAACTGACCTATTATTAATACTGAGCTACAAACCCCCCTATGTCCAAGTAACTTTGGGGGTTTGATTCAAGCCCACTAAAGTAAAGACATTCAGACACCAGGGTGAAACTCCTTTATTGTGCCAAATAGCCCTGATGCATGATGTATGTGTTGTGTCTGCCACTGAGAGCACGGAGGGATGCCAGCTCTGGCCACTGCGTCTATCTCTCCCCAGTAAGAGAACAGTGTATTAGCTACAGCAATGCCTAGCTTGAAAAAAAGAGAAAGTCTCACATTTTCCCTTTTGAGACTATTCCACCGGCCAAACAATTTCAGTCTTACAAAATTCATTATGACATTGAGGTTAAATAGTTATTACCTTGCACCTAGGGGTTCCCCCTGCAACAATTACAGCAATTTCGCTCAGCCTTTGTTTAAAACATTCAGAAAGGCTTAAATTATTAAATTAAATTATTAAATGCTTCTATTCCATCTCTCTTCAACAAATGGACCAAGACCCATTTTTGTATTGATAGTAAACTATGTCTGGCACAGAGAGGCTGACTGATCACACTCACTAGGCATGACAACAGCATAAAAATGACAAGAGGTAAAATAGAATCAGCAATGAAAGTGTTCTCTTCCTTCAGGTCTGGCATGCAATAAATGTTACTTTTTGAGCTTTGTAATTTTTCTGCTATTCAGGTTCAGGTGGCAAGATAAAAAAATGGGGGGTGTTGGGTTTTGTTTCTTTCTTTCTATGTAAGGCCCTCAACAAATTATTAAAAGACATTTAGGAGAGCATCTTCTCTGATGTATCACAGAATCATGGAACCGGTGAGAGCAGAAGGGTCACCAGAGCTAGCTGCTCAGTCAGGTTTTGAGTGTCTCCAAGGATGGAGACTTCACAATCTCTCTGTATGCAAATACGTGCACAGAAAATATAAATCAGGATTTAGAAATATAATGTAAAAACTTATTTACCAATGATTCTGATAAATGCAGTGAAAAAAATGTAGTGTGTAGCAGTGATAGCCCAATAAACTTCAGGGAAACAACTAAAGTCACAGTTTGGACAGGTGATACAGAGACTCAAAGGTAGCCAAAAAACTTAAATCTTGTGTTTTAATAAATTGTGGTAAACCAGTAAAGTTTGCAGTTTCTTGTTATTGTCTCACTGATCACTTCTGCCCAGTTTAGAGGCCTCTCAACCATTCTTTGCAGTGTTTTTATTGATTTTTAAAGAGCATTATCAGACTATTATTACTACTGCTGAAAACACACTTTGCAAGTGCAGGCATTCTGCTGTGGTTGGGAGGAATGAGAAGAATGACACCTTCACATAAAACCTCGTGGCGATTTTCTTACTATTAAAAGCTTAACTTCTGGTTGCATCTCCATCAGTTTTCACACTTCAGTATTGCCTATCAATCAAACTGACAGCTGGAATATTTCAAAATCATCCTGTCTTCTCATTTTTAAGTATATATGTAAATTCAACACCCATCTTCCTCTTCCATGTTCAAAGGACAACTCTGAAGAACAATAACTCACGTCAAACTCACTTTGCTTTCAGGACACTGACACTCTTCAAAGTGCTATTTTGGGCAGAAATGCTGAAGGGCCTAGGAGCAATGATGACCACGGAGATGGCAGAACTGGGAATGCCATTCTGCCATTGGCTGCGCTGGAAACCACCACCTTGTAACACTAAATGCAAGCCCTGGTTGTGTGAATGTTCCTGATTTTATGAGATGAGCTGGTTAACACGGCACTTCACCTTCCCTTCCCACTGACTGGGGGAGGATTCGGACCTCTTGAGTGCTCAGGAGATGAAAAAGTAGGTTGCTGGAGCACACCTCTCCTGTGAAGACAGGCTGAGAGAGCTGGGCTTGTTCAGCCTGGAGAAGAGAGGCTCCAGGGAGACCTTAGAGCAGCTTCCAGTGCCTAAAGGGGCTACAGGAAACCTGGAGAGTGGCTTTAGACAAGGGCCTGTAGGGACAGGCCAAGGGGAATGGCTTTAACCTGCCAGAGGGGAGACTGAGATGAGTTCTTCGGCAGAAGCTCTTCCCTGTGAGGGTGCTGAGGTGCTGGCACAGGGTGCCCAGAGAAGCTGTGGCTGCCCCATCCCTGGCAGTGTTCAAGGCCAGGTTGGACACAGGGGCGTAGAGCAAGCTGCTCTAGTGGAAGGTGTCCCTGTTCGTGGCAGGGGCAGGACCTGGATGAGCTTTAAGGTCCCTTCCAACAAAAACCAGGCTGGGATTCTATAAAATTTTGAACTCAAAAAACCACCACCCATATTTTCTAGTCAGCTTTAATGCTCTTTCTTATTTGAAAGGTTAAAATCAGTACGACAGACACTGGATTGGGAAATGATTATGGCTTCTCTTTATCATCAAGCCCTACAGTTCAGAGCAGAAATAATTACGCTTCTCATCAAGTTTCCAAATCAAATGCGTTCACCTGAGGTTCCTGTCTTCTCGCTACCTACCTGCGAGGATTTAGCCAGCTTCTGACTGTACTCCTTTTCAGCCTGCTTTAGCCGGCAGTTTGCCTGAAACACACACAAAAGGCAACCAGATTAGCTCAGATGAAGAACGTGTACAGACACTTTGCCACCGACCCCTCCGCTTGGCACCTCATCCACATGCCTATCGCGGAGCGGCTGGGACCCGCGCCAACTCCAACGCCCTTTTGTGGCAGCCAAAAAACCGCGAGGGCTTGTCTTTGATCTCGGGCCAACTATTCATCACTTGAAAGAGGGGAGAAATTGTACCTCTGCTGCCAATTATTAGAAAAACATAAAGACTTCTGCAGATTAAAAACCAGAGAGTGAGTGAGTGGGGGGGGGGGGGGGGGGGGGGGAAGGAGGCAACGCACACAGGAGTTTATTGGGGTGACTTTGTTTCTGAATGCAGGGAGAAGCAAAGGAGAAAGTCCCAGGCACGGGGACATGGAGGACACAGCTTCATGTCTCAGCCTGGTGCCTGCAACTGCCTTTTGTCCCATTGGGTGTCCCTACCTGTTTAAAGGTGGCGATTGCACTGAAAATCGACCCGACACACAGCTGAACCAACTGGGAGCTCCTGGACACCCAGTTCTTTCCTGCTCCTAGCATTTTTTTCCACAACTTGAAGATAAAGAAGAGAGCAAACTGATAACAAGGCAGCTTTGTCATATTGGAACCCAATGAGCAAGTATTTCTGTAACTGTGAGGAAAGCAGCTCTTTTTTTTTTTTCTCACATCATTTAATCTCAAAAATAATTCAATAATACTAACAATTTAAAACAGATTCAATTTCATTTCAGAGCACAACTCTGATTTGTATTTTTCCTGCAAAATGCCATGGCATTATATTGATAGAGCAGCCTCAAAACACTGTCCTCGGATGAACTGCTGAACACTCACATGTTCTTGGCTCTAAAGTTTGAGGACAGGTGTCTAAGAGAACTATTTTCTGAGGGGGGCAGGATATTACAAAGTTGAGTCCTGAAGCAAATTTAAGCTGATTAAGTTTTCAAAATCTATCTGACCTCATGTTCCAATCTTTGATCTGTCGTCCTTAGTTTTACGGCACAGCATCCAGCACACAAACACATGCTCTATCAGCTGCCCATGTGCCAGTGTGTGTTTTGGGGGACCACAGAAGCCAAGGAGACCCCCCACCCCAAAGCCTCTGAACCCTGCTTGGATCCAGCTGCAGGACTGAAACTCCATGTCTGCAAACACCAGGGATTTCAGTCAAGCAAACACTCTTATTGATTTTACTGGACTATAAATTGAGGAGCTTAAAGTTACAGAGTGTGTTTGCGAATCACCACTGGGGTTGATAGGGCTCAAATCATCCTGTGCAATCCAGGCAGTTCTGTATGGTGCAGCTTAATATAAGTATATTACAGGCAGTTAAAAATAATCTTAAAGCTGTACATGATACTACAATTTAAGATTCTGAATCCCTTCAAATTCTGAGATTATGAAGTTCTTTGAGGTCCATACGTCATCTGTTTGGTGGTACTAAGAAACCTACTGAGAATTAAACCCAATTCTTATCAAAGCCAGTTAATCAAACCCAATCAAAACTGTGTATGCATGATTTTTGAGAACACATGTTTTTTGTTGTTTTTTTTTTTGTATAAATAGAGATAATGGCGCTATTATTGTTTTAAAACAGCATATACAAGAATTCTGGAGTACCAACCAAATGCAATTCCACTCCCACATTTATCATCTGAAGTGTGCCACAAACACTGCAGGGGCATATTGTGGGGTTGCATAAATGAAAAGAGAGCAGTAACACAAAAGGGGTTATGCCAGAGAACTCTGTGTGTGTTACATTTCCCTTTGTATTCAGGCTGACCCATGTTAACACTCCTTCCACTATTGTCTAGGTTCAGATTACGTTTTACCACCACTGCATATCATCAAGTGCCTGAATCTGCCAGTTTATCTTTAGGGAAAGAAAGTAAAAATATAAATTACAGTAATAATATAAATTGCTGTTACTCCCAGAGAGATACCATTCAGCAAGCACCGCAGAGAAGCTCACATTACAGCTGCTCTCACTCAACTAGCCTGGGGTAAAAGACTTCATCTTTCATAGAAGCAGCTTTATAACCTCCTGAACCCATAGAAGAAATCCCAATAAATAATAAGAAACCACTCATAAGTTCCATAAACAAATTGGAAATGGTTTGTGCACACTGAGTAGAACCAGGATGACCTCTGATAGACATGAAAGAGGCCAGCCAAAAGAAAGATATGCCAAATTTCTGTGCTTTAGTCCTAACTGAAAGCAAAGAAAGTACATCCTACCAGTTTATTTAAAGGGAATTATGACATTTTATTTTATAATGCCTTTAACAAATACCAATTAGCAAAATATATATGCAAGTTGTCTCCCAGTCATCAACCAACCACAAATTAGTGCATTCACTGCAGTCCCAAACATCTTCATTTGAGGGGTCTGATTTTCAGAAGTACTGAGCTACCAAAGCTGCCACTGGAGATGGTGACAACACATTTAGAACAGCTCTAGCTTCTAAAACTGGCTGTATCCCGACCCTGTGGCACTAACAACTACTGCCCCATGCTGACTTCAGCTTTTCTTTTGGATCTGTAACACCGCACAGGTCTTGCATCATCACAAACTGCACAGGTAGCACCAGGGAAGCTCTGCAGAAGCAGCTACCATATGTGACAGCACACTGGCCAGCTGAGAAGAGCTAATTCATGGCAATGCACAGGAACACTCTTTTCCCTCATCTTTTACTGCAGACATATAAAACTTTTCCCTTTTTAAAGCCTGCAACTAACCTAATTTAATACCTCTTGCCTATAGGCTGTTGCTTTGCAGCCTAGGGAGGCATAAACCTCCTCCCCTGGGGCACATACAGCACTGCTACACACAAAAAAGCACCTTTTTACCTTTTTTTTTGAAAGGAATGACTTACAGCAAAGTAAATACACATAGCTGAATACTGTGAACATCACAGGGGATTTATATTACATTTATCTTGACAAGTGAGCAGGTTCAAAATGGCCTGGTATACACAAGCAGCAGTTTCCTTTTATAACAGGCTGCTCTGCTCATGCATTGTATGAAGCACAAGCTGCTTCTGTATTATTTTAAGGGCATTCCCTCACTTGCAGGTTACATGCTATTTCAGAAACATAATGAATAAGAATCCAACTGGAAGGTGAACATTTGGAGGGTCAGCCAGTATTCATTAAAGTCTAACTCTTTTTATAGAGATGGGCAGCGCTGCAAATAGAGTTAATGGTCTTAAACTAGTTTTCCGTGTGCGAGAGGCAGCTGTTGGAATTCACACTTGGCAAAAACTTGTCAGAAATATCAATTGCAATATCCATTCTTAGAATAAAAAGGTTTCAATTGGATAAGCCATAGAGGAATTCCACCGATTCAAAAATTAACTTCTGTTTAGTTTCACACGGTTAATACATATTTTAGCTGAATTATCTGATTAGGACAATTTTACATGCAGTTACTCTGTATTACAGAGTGAGGACTTTTGCATTAAAAAGATTATGTCCTTGTTACAGTTAATTGGGTTTAAAAACCAACTATAATTCTATAACAAGCCTCAAAGCATCATATTGTGGTTGCTGAGCAAAACTGCACTGACTTCAACAAAACATTTCACGTGAATATTAAAGCTGATTTTAGCACTGGAGACGTGGTATCTGAATTAGTGTCTGCTATTCTAACATGAGCTGAGCATCAGTGTTTCCTTTCATGAAACAGAACAGCAGTGCTAAGAATAAAAGAGCAAAGGATCTATGGTGTGACCACACCATGAAAGCATACCATGTCCTACCCGAATTGCAAAGTTTCTATATGCTATTTTTAAGGTATATGATGCATTAAAGGGGACTTTTCTAGTTCTACTTGATGGATTGCATGCCCTGAACAGCCCCAGGGGCTGCTCACCAGCACAGTGTCAGTAGTAGCTCTGGCTGCACTGTGGGGTTGGCAGGCACACGGACAACTTCATCCTCCACCAACATCCATGAAGGCGTTGAAGACGTCTTGAATGATTATCAAAAATGCAGCTGTTGAGAATTTTCTGGAGCAGCCCAAATCTGTGCACAGGGACATGGTTTTAGTGGGACTTGGCAGTGTCTGGTTTACAGTTGGACTCAATGATCTTAAAGGTCTTTTCCAACCTGAACGATTCCATGACTCGTTATCTTCCAGCTTTGGAATGGTGATTTTTGGCTGGAAAGTTAGACTGCAATCATGCACAAAATTAACAGGAAAACTAATTCCTGCAACCCAAATGCACATAGATCTGTAGGAGTTAAGGATGCATAGGGAAATCCTGTTCATCTATCTATGAATTACAGTTTGTGACTGGTTCAGTGGTGTTTCAGTTTGATTTCAATCTCCCAACACAGAAAACCCTTGCAAACATAACTCTCATAAACTAGAGGGTTATATATATATACATATATATATACACACACACTCATACTCACTAATAGGCAGCTTTAAGAAATCTGTTTAGGGTACTAGCTATGAAAGAGTAATTCTTTCAAAATGCCTGCAACTAGCTAAATGATGGCTGTACAGAGGCTGATCCTCCGTAATTAGTTAGATAAAAGTGTAAGCAAACTGGGGGGGAAAAAAAGAAGAAGGAAAAGAAAATCAAAGGGTGGGGGAAGGAGAAGAAAGAAAACTTGCTCCAGGGAAGAAGCAACTGTTCTCTGATGTGCAGCAAAGAATTTAACATCAAAGAACTAATGTAAATGGGGCCCATTTACCTTAAAAAACAACACACCACTCCGCATTCTGGAATATTTCTATTTAAGTTTGACAGTATTATGCTTTGTACTAAAATTCAAGATTGTGTAATTTGACAGATGTCAAACGAAAATGACCTTCAGGATGGCGAACTGGAGCAATTTTTGTTATTAAGCATGTTAAACGGCTCTGTACACTATCTGTTTAAACTCCAGAGATTAGCAGAGCACCTTTTAAGTTCATCTGATTGTACACAGAAATTTCATTTCGACCTCAAAGCCTGAAACATGTATTTTCCTCATGTACCTCTAATACCAGTCCCCCAGTGGGGGACTCCCTATGCCAGTATCTTGTTCTTTCTACTGCTGTTCCCACCAACCAGATACCAAAAGGAAAAATGAATCTTTGTGTCACAGAGGAAATAGCAAACCAGTTCAAATATGTAATTTGAGCCACCCAAAAGACCATTAAAAATAGTTCAATATCCAAAATTATGTTAAGAGAATAATTAGCCAAGTACCAAATGACTTCAAGGGTTTTGAAAATGAATGACAGAAATCCCAAAATCCTATTAATATTCTATTTTCCATTTCACTTTTGTAGGGCTATAAATCTTTCTTTTCTCTTTTTTTCTTTAAACATATATCTTTAGGAGAAAAAAAACCCCACCCTGTCATTCATGTGCTGAGTACTTCTCACTGGGAAAAGAACAAGAATGAATAGAAATGAATTTGACACTCTACCTGTACTGAGAATTGCCTTTCTGCAGTGTATTGCAATTCTCTGCTTAACAGGGGCCTACTGAAGAGCTGCTTCTGCAATTCATGCCTTAGGAAATCTCTGATTTCCAGTCTTTCCATTTAAACCAACAGTGTATTTGTAATTATCCTCAAATTCTGTAGAAAAATTAAATACAGACATTTGTCTTCTATGAGACTTAACTGCATGGAGTCTGATGACAATTCCACCATCCTTACCCTCATATGTAATTACTTCATCTAAATGGATGTACTGAGCACCTAAATATTTCCCAGCATCATTAATACTGATTTTTATTCAAAACTGTAGTGAGCCAGGCACCTTAGTTAACACCAACTACAAAATTTGGCCTAAAATACAAGCCTTGTATACAATACAAGGTTTTAAAACCAGGCTAATAGTGGGGGTTTGCCACATGAAATTGTTCAATGCCTTAACTATACTTTATACAAGATAGTACTGATGCAAGCACCAGGCATTTAAAGGACAGACAGGGAATTCTAGATTAAACTGAAGAGGTACTGTGACATTTTGCCAAAATATTGCTTCATTTGATAGGCATCAGGCTGGGGGATCTTGGGCTGCAAGAGCAAAGCAGGCCAGTTTCCCTTTGATTTGTTCTCATCAATCATCTGAGAAATGACTATCGGGGAAATCAATGTTGTATTTTGTGATGACAGAGATTCCTAAAATGAAAAGATTCCAATTATCAACGTACTCTATCATAATATATGTAATTGTTCTGCATCTACCATCTATCACGCCAGACAGTCTTGCTTGGGATTTCTTGTTAACTTCCCATTGATACTAACTTTTTTGTCAGTTCAGAGGCTTTTACATTATGGCACGATTCCTTCTCGCTCAACAGTCAAATAAGATGAACTGAGTAAACCTAGTGAAGATGTTGAGACTGCAACACTCTCCACATCAGGCCCAGTTTTCCCACAGCTACATGCCTCAATCTGGTACAGCACAAACACATTTCTGGATTACAATTTTTAGTATTTCCTGGTTTTCTTCTGGTCTTTCCAACTCAATTAAGATGGTTATTTAAAGTGGGCTTAAGATATTATATCACAAGTGGTGGCATTTTCCTTTTCAGAGCCTTAACAAGTAAAATATGCACCCAAAGAGAATTATTTGAGCCTTTACAAGCTGCCTTTATTCATCAGCAATACTGGGCACCTCACTTGCTCATGTGCACTCTGTCTTTCTCTCCCACTCTAACACAAAGAAGTTTACAGAATAGCTTGTATCACTCAGGCCCAGATGGTTTTGGTACCCAAACAGCTGACACCCAGTAGAATCACAAAGGGAAAGGCTATTAAACATCTTTGAAGATGCAAGTCAAAGCTAAAGTTTCCTCCCCAAATAGAAGGCGATGGTACCAAGATGTGACACTGATCCAGGATTTGAGTAGTCTCAGCTAAAGACTAGTATGTATAAGCTTTACAATACATGATTCTTTCAGGAATCAGAGATTTCTGAGACCCATGCACTTTATCATTATACCAGCTAAGTTTATATGCCTTGATTTTTGTCAAGAAGAGACTGTAAAGCTCCTGAAAGGACTGTAAAGGGATAAAAATGTGAGTTTTATTCTTTAGATTCTCCATTGCTGTTTTAAGTTGAATTTTGTGGCAATAACAAGCAAGTGTTAAGAAGATAATGACTAGGAAAAAATCCTACATATGTATCATTTTGAGAGAGAACTTTTTTAGTAGATAGAAGGAAAACTGTAAATGAAAGGACAGATTCAGTATTACTAAGTTAACTCGGTATTACTAAGTTACATCATTAAATGTGAGCCAAACAGAAGTTAAGCTTTGACAGTTGGAAAGACAAACAGCGAAAATACAACAAAATCCCCTAACAAATTTCTGATCTAAAGCAATCAGTGTTCCTTAGCAAGATTATGCTGTATTAGTTTTTGTAGTTTTAAATACAACAAAGCTTCCCCAAAAGAACGACAACTTCACGGAGCCAGAAGGCATTACCATCCCGATGACTAACTGTGCACAAGTCCAGCACAGTCCCAATTAAAAGAGAATGGAATATATTGCTCAATCATGAAAGCATTTAAAAACATAAATAAGACACTGCGAGACTCTTAACATTCCTAGTGTTTAATTATTTATCCATTCTCCATCCTGCAGCTGTAGGTCAGAATTGACTCCTCCGAACTAAATACAGGAGAGCTCTTGTGGGGATTTGTACCTTACTCATTTTCAAGCAAACACTCAAATTCATTTCAAATTCACACAAGAACTGCAACAGTTTCACCTAAATCAGATTTTCTACAAGTTAAACACCCCTCCTACACTCAGATGTGATTGTGAAACTACTTTGATCTCTGTTCCCAAATTTATTGCTCTGTGTAATCCATGACAAAATATAATGTGATTTACTGTATCTCTATATGACAGCCCAGCAGCTGACAGAACTTAATAATTTAGCATAAGAAAAAAACCTTCTGGCACCAAAATATACAAATCATAATTGAGGCACTTTAGTATCACATTACAATGAAGCATTCGCAGCCTGATCATAAGAACTTCAAAACAATTAGAATTCTTTCTCACTCATTTAATGAAGGTGGGTTTTACTCCGTGACATGTTCTGCAGCTGTAAGCCAGTCGTTTTGGAACACTTTTGTTTCTTCACATTAAAGACTCTGAAGGACTAATAATATCATTTTACCCCTTCCCTATTTCCCAAACACTCCTTCCCCTTCAAAAAAGGAGCGGGGGGGGGGGGGGGGGGGGGGGGGAAGCCACCTGCAGCTTTTCTCTATTATAAAGATATGAAGAAAGAGCAAATAAGTATAAACAATGTTTTCAAATTGTGCCAGAACGCAAACACGTAATAAAGATGTTTTATATTAGTTTGTAATCTATTAGTTTGGTCTTGATAACTGAGCATTTTTTCTAGATAAAGCTATAGTAAAAAAATCAGATACCCAAATACTGACCTAAGCAGGGATGTGATGGACACTTTCCATGGGGCAGCTTTTGCTTTGGCTTGTGCTGACTCAGGTTTGGCGGAAATTTCCACTTAGTACTTACTGACTCCAGGCAACAAACACCAGTTACTGTTGTTTGCACAAACAAAAGCATGAACCAGCCCCACTAAAGTCAGCAGTTATGGCTGCAGGTACCAGCATCCAGCACTAGGGCATCAGTGTAGGATCTCTCCTCTCGCCCCTGGCTGGGCACCCAGAGCAGATGGTGCTCATTCAACAGTTCGCAAAGAATCTAACAATGAATTGGCCAAGTTGTTAAAAAATAAAAATAAATAAAAAGTAATCTCTCATTACAACCAGCTGGAATTACTGAAAAATAGCCAGTGTTTTTCCTAGTGTTATAGCATACCCTGGGATGTAAAGATAAGTAAAATTAGTGAATTAGAGAAAACTGAGCCTACATGCAATCAGCCTTCTCCAAAACACATAGTATGGTGAAAAAAAAGGGAGAGAATGAGGTAATGATTCATTTGGGCTTCAATTTGCTATAGATTAAACAATCTACACTTTTTGTGCTAATTCTTCTTGGTAAGAATTAGAGGCTCTTTAGCTTATTCATAGCTAAGGCTCAAGCAAAAGAATCTATGTAATAAATTCAAACTAACTTTTGAGAATTTTAGTCAAAAAAAGTGGCACATATACAACTGGTAGAGGTCCTGGATGTGTTCAGCAAGGAGAAAAACATACATCTACATTATAATTAGATACCAATTTAATGGTATCATTATACTCAGGAAGAATATGTGTCCACATTTTACGGTTGACCTATTTGCCCCCATGTAAATAACCAGGGTATCACCACAATGAGTGTGGAAATAGTTCATCTGGATGCTCACACAGATGAAGCTGTCTGTCCTATGGCTATTATTGTTCAAGTTAATGAAGTGAAAGGTGTCACTCAGATCAAAGGCTCCATTATGCTCAGAAGTCTACACAGGAACCTATGGAATTGTTGCAGAGATGGTCCCCTTCCCAGAAGGTCTTAATACAAAGATGAAATCATTTTTGGTAGTTAATGTAATGAAGAGTTGGCAGAGAAGAACAAGGGCTACAGAGACAGTATTGAACAATGTAAGCTAATGGAAAGCATGCAATACTTATTCTTTATAAGCAGAAGTAACTTAATCGCTTAGGGGAAACTCAATACTTTTAATAGAGTATCTCTTGGAGTATCTCTTTAATCTCTGAAGATGTCATATTTTCCCTTCATCTTCTATTTCTTTGCCAGTGTTGAACAGTGTGACATCATCTATATGAGTCTAGTGCCAGAACAGATACTGTGAATTAAAGGTATTCCTCCATATGCAGTATGAAAATATGCCCAATGAATACGTCCAACTGGACCCCATCCTAGGGCTGTACTAGTTAATTAATCCAGCATCACAAAGCTGATGCTAAAGGAAGGACTAACTTGCTCTCTGGAACACATTATTAGTACCTTATTTGCCAACTGCATGCAAGTAGAAGCTGCTCAAAAATGAAGCAGCTTCCAGTTATAGGCCACTGTCTTCCAATCATTGAAAAAGGCCCTGTTACAAAACCATGATATTAAACCAGAACTATTAAATAGAATACTTATTCTTAATTAGGGACGTGGTCACTTACACAGTGATCTTTGAATTCCCTCGGCATTTCAGTTTTATGTTGACTTCCCACCAGATGTAGGTGGAGTTATTGCAACAGGTACAGACTAGAAAACATTGTAAATGTCCATACTTACTTAAAACAATAGGAATCTCAGACTACAACTAACTGCTCCATCATTAAAGTCTTCAAGCATGACTTGCCTTGCTCTGGGCAGGTTGCACTGCTATTTTGGAGTCCTGTCTCTCCAGATTGAAGTATGTTACAACTGCCCTGATATCAGAAGAGCTGCAGCTCAGAAACTGAAGTGTTTGACTTTTTTGACTACAGCTTCATCCTGTAATTAAATCTCCTCTGTGTTTAGTACAGTCAATACACAAAAATGTCAATTATTTCTCCACAAGAAAAGCAGCACTGGAAGAGAATTAGATGTTCCTGGAACCTATGTAAAGATTTAACATGATGACTCAAGATACCTATTTAAACACAGAAAAGAAGTCAATAAAAAGCTAAATGTTGAAAATCATTTAGAGAAGAAAAAAACCTCACCACACCTTTTTGTCCCACTCCAATTTACTCATGTGTGCTGCTCAAAGAACTTTTCTATGGGATATTTTCATTGTTCCAAGGTTGCTTCCTTGGAGCATCGTTAGCATGTCTACTGATCTGCTCGGGTTGTGCTTTCTGAACACTCATCTTCTTTGCCAAGAAAATATCACAGTTGAACATTACAAACAGTGGTGTTAGCCAAGCCTCACATCTGCACACAGTTAGAAACGCAGTTTGTCTCTTGCTTTTAGCAATTTCTGGCAAACCTGAAAATGCTCATCAGCTCTGTGCAGTCCATTACACCTGGCTGATTCGTGTTTGTGCCGTAAGTGCTGCTGATGCAACGTACAACACACCTGCCTCCTGCTGAAATCAGTCATTAGTGGAATCCAACTACAGTACTCTGCATACCCTAATATGTTTATTTCTTTAACAGTGTATGTTTTGTTTCATTATAATGAGATATAGAGTCAAATAAAAGAAATAAAATTACCATCACATCAGAAAATGTGATAATCATTTGATACCATGCAGTGCAAGTGAATTAAATCTATTCTTTAAATGTAAATCAAAATCATTATGCTTGAATACAAGTCTGCTTCTGAAATGATATTTAAGATTTCTGAACTAATAGTCAAGAAATAAATTGGAGCTATTCTGAAGTCATTTTTATGTTAGAGACAGATAACAGATATTATGGAAGTACTGAAGTCCTCAGACCATGGTAAGTGCAGTTTCAATTTCTCCATGCTATCAGCTTTGTCTCATTTATGTCCAGCATGGCTTACCCGACCTTAAGGACATTAACATTTGTTATCCTTACCCGAGAAGGTGGGTATGTGTTCTAATATAACTACCATGTTACAACTCAAAAGGTGAGCAATAAGATGATTACATGTGACTGGGCCACAGCACCTGATCCAGCAAAAATCAAGGATGAAGACGAATTCCTGCCCTGCCCCAGCAAGAGCAGAGCAGCTAGAGGGAGGTGTCACAAGCAAACCTGACTCGACTTGGGGAAATCGGTTTAACTTATTACCAATCAAATCAGGATAGTGAGGGATGAAACCAAATCTTAAAACACCTTCCTCCCACCCCTCTCTTCTTTCCAGGTATCCTGGTTTTGTTTGGGATATTTTTTTTCCACAACACCTGGCTTAACTTCACTCCTGATTTCTCTACATCCTTCCCACTTATCATTCCCTAGGGACTGGGCGATGCAGCAACTGTCAAAAGATACTTGCTTTTAAAATCACAGGTTCAAAAACATTACTGTAGTATGGTTATTGAACAACTTTCTAGCATTATATGCTGGAATCACTAACAAAATCAAATGCACACTACAATAGACAATGTACTACCTTTAAAGCTGAGATTTTTTAAGCAAGAAAAAACTAAAGACCTCAGTAAATGATGTGTCCCTAAGACTGAAAAGCTGTCTACAACTACCAACAACTATTTAAGTGTTCAGTGGGCTTGCAATGAAAATTTTTCCTCTATCTCTGCTCCCTTCTCCCCCTTCACATCCCCACTGGAGCAGGGATATGGGGAGGGCAATGCCATCGGAATTCTGTACCTCCTTCTACTCATTTTTACCTTTCACTTAAGTGCCAGCCATTTCATTTCTATTTGATCATGTTCATGTGAACAACAGTGCACAATTACACAAAGCAATCCACACAGAAATCACTGTTCTAACTCACAAAACAGACCACAAGGATGAGATCCTTCACTTGGGAATGGCCTGACCTTCAGAAAATATGGACAGTCAGATGTTCCAACCGTAACAGTAAAATTCAGCTTCCCCTTGGATTTTTAAGCAATCTTTAAAGAATTGGCAAGGGAAAAAAGTAAATTCAGAGGAGAATTTTTTCTCCCAGATTATCTTAAATTTCAGGACAAGAAGATTCACTAGAAAAATAAAAAGACTTTTAAAAACAAGACTCATGCTGCAAATAAGATGCTTTTTTCCCCCCTTCCTTTGATGAAGGAGATTTTATCTGAGTGCTGTGGACTTTAATAGGATCAAGATTTGAACTAGGTTAGCTGAAACTGTAACTTTTGAGCTGTAAATGGAGCTTGCTCTCTAAGCTACTTTGACTTTTGGACTTTGCAGCCAATTTCCACAGCTCTACATATGGAAGACAGAAATGAAACAGAAGGGTAAATGAAGATTTGAAGGTACTGCAGGGTATTTTCACGTGTCTGTGAGAGACTTTCCATCAGAAGTACCTTTTTCCCCTCCTCTTCTCTTTTACTCAACATGTGCTCTTCTCATTAGAAGTAAAAATAGGGAAGTAGGTTAAATAATAAAAAAAATTCAATAGAAGCTAATATAGCTTCAAATTAGCAATTTCTTTGGAAAAATAGGAAAAAATCCACCAAATTAAAAAAAATAGTATTTCTGACAGAACTGACAATTCAAGACTATTAAAGATATTGCCGCATGAAGGATTATTTGTAACTTTAATTTGAGGATGTAAAGAAGTTAACTTTTCTTTTGCTATACTACACATGTAAAAAAAGATCAAAGAAAGAAAAGAATTGAGATTCAAATTCCATTTTTAAGCAAAAATGACAATGTCTTCCTGAGTTAAAATTAATCCTTTAATGATGAATTTCAAAGGTTTAAATACTTTCTGTGACCTTGGCTTTAAATAATTATGCCAAGCGGAGCTTTCCTTACATTCAGAAAAGATTGTGAATTGTTGATCACAGCCATTTTAATGGCTTCAGGCTGGCTGATTTCCAACATAATCCTCCAAACGCTGCTTAAAATTACAGACCAAGAACCTGACGCAGGTAAATGAAATGTCACTTTCACAAAGGCTGTTCAAACACTCTATGTGGATTGTTAATTTGTGCCACTGTATTTCGCTTTGCAACAAAATGTATTATTTATTACATTAATGCATGTAAAAGATACCTCAACAACTATCTGCTTACATATACACAGTGTCTACTATAAATATTAAGTAAGGGTTTTTTTAGTTTAGCTTTTGAAAGAAAACTCACATGGTTTAGTTCATATCATCCTGAACGCAGGGAAATACTTCAATTCAGACCCCAGTACAACAAGGTGATGTGCAGTCAGCGACCCCAGTGCACAGGGAAGCCTTGATATATTTGTTATCTGATGTAACACTAATCTCTATTCTCAAGCCTTTCACAGAGGCCTTGCTCACCCCATGCACACAGGCAGAAGTAGACCAACCATTGTTACCATCTCCCAATTTCCTTGCCTGAAATTTTTCCTCCGTAAGAACTTTCCCTCTTTTTAAGGGAGGAAAAAGCTTGGTTAGATGGAACTGCCCTTTCTACTGCATCTATTCCAGCAAAGGAAAAGTAACCAGCCTAGTCCTTGGCTGGCTTTGCCTTTGAAATCATACGGATTTTTCAATCCCATCATCTCCCAAGTGCTGTGGTCGCTCCTGTTCCACACTCCCCATGGCTTGAAGGTGCTGCCCCAGCTCTGCTCACAGGGAGAACAGATACAGCAGCCACTGCTGCCCTTCACAGGCACGGAGAAGCCATGCTTGTGGCATCCAATATCAGATCTAAAGTACACGTCTGTTCTTCCAACTCAGGTGACCCCTAAACAGTTTTCCTCAGTGAAACTTCACTTGTCTGCCTTTCGGTGTGATTCCTCCCCTTTGGCCAGACCACAAGAAGCAAAGCTATATGAACCTCTCACCTTATCTAAAGCCTTCTCCGTTTCTGCTGTATGTATCCTTTTCAGGTCTAACATATTTTTTTCTGCCTCCACTTTCAACTTGTTCAGTACCACCTCATGGTCTCGAGCTGCCCTCTGCTTCTCCTCTTCCCACTGATGGCCCAGCTCCAGCAGCTGCTGCTTCCGCTGAGTGTTCACCTGAATAAGCTCTTCCTTCAGTTTGCAGATTTGGTTCTCCATATCACAGATAACCTGAAATAAAGAAGAAACAAAGTGTAAAAAAAACCCCACACCTACAAAACCAAACCCACTTGATTTTCTCAGGCTGTCAGCTGGGGTAGGGAGCAGGCTCAAAGGATTCTCTATCCTTTTTCTTGGCTTACTGCTCTTCCCCTTCTCTTCATACATGCAGATGAATACAGATCCTCCCTGCCTAAAGCATACATGGAGCAAGATCTACCTTTTTGGAGGAGGTGCCCCATAGTTTGTGTCCCATATAATCACTACATATACTGTCCGTTATGTAATGTCGTAACCCTAACCATGTTTGTTTTTTTTCCCTTAAGAAATGACCTGCTGACTTCTAATAAGATACCAGCGTATCATCAATCATTGCTACAGATTATAGACTGTATTTCATCATAATGTACACAAGGATTGTATCAAAGAACGTCCTCCTCTGGGTGAGGAACCAGAACACGCTGAGAGGATGACATGGACCAGTGCAGGGAACCATTCAATCTCTGCAAACACAATATAGATAAGATGCCCAACCTTCAAAATGCAAGAGACAGACTTCAGAATCTACGACCCTCTGACATTACCCTTCAGTTCTTGGGAGCAAACTATGTTGTGGGATGCAGAAGGCAGAGCGGTAGAGCGGCAGCAGAACAGTATCTCACTGCCTGCCTTCCATGGGGGACCTCAGGAGGGAGAAGAATGAAATCTATCTCCAGTAAAGCTGTGTTACTCCTGGATTATATAGAATACACATTGCTGCTGTGCAGTAGCAGTAGAGTATACATTTATTACTTTAGATTTACACTTCCAAGTAACTCTTATTGGTCACTTTTCTAAGTGTATGTCTTCTGTAGCTTCTCAAATGCAGTATAAGAGCATTGCATCTGGACGTTGCAGATGCCCTTACAAGTAAGTGGAATGTGTGATGTTGCAAGCACATGTATGTTTTCATTCATAAATTAGGAAAATGAGCATCTTCCCTAAAAGCCTCACACAGCATTCTCCCCTTTCCCTCCCTGCTTCACAAGTAACTTTGCAGCTCCCTGGAATTCCTTCCTAAAGGATGTGACAATATAGAGATGAGAGACTGATGTTCTAGCAAACAAAGGTAGGCGACTCAGCTCCAGTTTATTAAAGGTTTCACAAGAAAGTCCGATGAAAATTACTGTATGTTTAAAGATCCCATTGCCCTGGAATGTCAGTTACTGATTCTAGAGCCCTGATCTCTCCAACTCCTATTTTTCCTCTTCAGACATTTTTAATATACTACCTGTATCCAGCTAAACCACCTATTTGCAGTCTCTGAGAACCACATTACTACAAAGCTTTGAAAAAGAAACATTCATTTCTGGCCAAAGTTGGGAAGTGAACGACTATCAGATATATCGCCTTGTATATTAATATCCCAAGACAGATTGTTATAAATACTGTGATCTGAGAGAGGAAAATCGAGGCTTGAAAGTCTGCCTAGTTTTTTCCAACTATTTGAACTCTATGGTGTAATAAAAGACATGTTGATTCCCCTCAAACCTTCAGCTGTGTCCTTCAACTATCACAGCTGTAATATGTATTAAATAATATCAACCATCTCAGAAACTTAGCACAGGACTGACTTTTGCTTCCATGCTTTCCTAATTACTCACTGGCATTATTCCCTACTATGTCAAAGGTAAAATTGTGTGTGTGCATGCGTGGAGATGGAATGAGCACATCATTTGTATACAGAAGTATAACACAGGCCACATATTTCAACTCTATCAGCATTATCTCAAACATATGTTTCATATAGTGTAATCTGCACTAGATCCTTTCCTTCCTTTCCTGATCTTTTCCTCTACATATGTTTAATTGTTTTATTAAATCTGTATACAGACTAAAAATGTAAAGTGCATTTTAGTTTGTAATTATAATCTACAATGTACTTTTGTAATTCTTTCAGAAAATGATTTAATCTCAAGAGCATAAAAGGACAGCCTAACTAGCTTTTACTAAACCTACGCAATACTAAGTCAACGGAGTTAATAACTCCAGTTTCTATGGGATGATGCAGTCCAAGTTCTTACCAGACATACATAGACTTTGGCTTTTTTAATAAGTGTTCCAACTCAAGTCCTGCCTGGAACAGTAACAACTATATTCTCATCTGAGAGCGCTCTTTTGGAGAACTCATTCCCCCTCCACCACTGCTTTCCTTTGGTTTTTATTCCTTCTTTTTAAAACAAAAAACTTCTTAAACTTTGTTTCTCCCTGTATAAGTTAAACTGAGGTATTTTTTTCCTAAAAAGTTTGATTAAGTATATAGGATATGGAGCTAAGGCTAATTTCTTATAATACAGGGAAAATTCATTTATAAATCATATTACAAGCCATAGAGATGTGAATTCTTAACTCAACTGTTCCATCTTTCTCCTTTACTTTGTTCTATAATCAATAACTCTTATACAAAGCTGTTAGAAAAGCCAAATAGCACAATATAGCATTTTCTACTGCCACGTGGAAAAAGTAACAGCTCCAAGTCTTTGTATTCAAAACGGGAGTAAATAGCTAGTGGGCTGAAGTAGGGTAAAGTAACAGTAATTAACATGCAAAGGAGCATTAATGTTGGACCTCATAGATGGCAAAAGGAGATTTGGTTCTATTAGGAAAGAAGAAAGAATCTGAAGACGGGGTGATGGCAGTGAAACTAATATGATTAAGGGAGTCCTTTTGGAGCAACTTCACTGCTAGTAAGATGATGTTAAGAGACATCTAATCTCTCCAAAGTGACTGGAAAAAGCTTATATTGGGGATCAGAGACATAGTTCTTGTCCATTACTTTGAAATAAGTCTAGTTCTCACAGCCAGATTACTTTTTCCCATAAACAAAGTCTCTGGCAGAAGCAGCTTACAACCGAACAACTTGCTGCATAAGACAACTTTGTATGACATGGATATCTTCAAACTGCTAATGGAAACGAATCCCAAACTTTCCATCACTAAGATTCTGCTTTGCCACATGCCAGGTTTAATAAACTATTATTAGATTTAAATGTAGGCAAATTAGTACTACTAGGAAAAAAAACAACCCAAGATGACATAATCCTCAGTTGTGAAAAATCCATGAAATATAAAACTTGAGAGCAGCTGTCTGTTCCTAATGATTCTGTGGAAAAACAAAAGAAGCAATTACAAAATCTCACTTCTCATGCTTGAGATCTGAAGGCATGATGCTTGCTTGGTTTCTTTGTAAAACTGAGTTCTCCTTCTCACTGTTGGTTTCTTAAAGCCTTTTCCTGGCTGCTGAGCATTATGTTTGTGAACCAGGCCTCCCAAATTGTTTGCATGGTCCAAACAACAAACTGACTACAAAAGCTGGTTTGAGAAATATACATCTTAAATGGTCCACCAGAGCAACTCATTCTAGTGCTAAACATAAGGCTTAAGCATAAGAAATGAAGACTTCATAATGTACAACAGATCCAAAATGTTATTGCTCCTTACTGCCTTTTATGGATCAAAATGTTGTAATATTTATTTTGGTTGTATACATACGAGTAAATGAAATAAGAGATTTGTATCTTTTTTACCAAGAATGCAGGTGTTCACAGCAATTCCATGGGACAGCCATTTAGGTGAGGATCCAGTTCGAGACCATCTTAAGAACCTGAATGTGCACAAGCCCATGGGACCTGATGAAATCCATCCACGGGTCCTGAAGGAGCTGGTGAACGAAGTTGCTAAGCCACTGTCCATCATATTTGAAAAATCATGGCAGTCAGGTGAAGTTCCCAGCGACCGGAAAAAGGGAAATATAACCCCCATTTTCAAGAAGAGGTAAATGGATGACCCAGGGAACTACAGACCAGTCAGTCTCACCTCTGTGCCTGGCAAAATCTTGGAGCAGATTCTCCTGGAAGGCATGCTAAGGCACATGAAAATCAACAAGGTGCTTGGTGACAGCCAGCATGGCTTCACTAAGGGGAAATCCTGCCTGACCAATTTGGTGGCCTTCTATGATGGGGCTACGGAACTGATGGACAGGGGTAGAGCAGTTGATGACATCTACCTGGACTTGTGCAAAGCGTTCGACACTGTCCCACACGACATCCTTGTCTCTAAATTGGAGAGACATCAATTTGATGGATGGACCACTCGGTGGATAAAGAACTGGCTGGATGGCTGCACACAAAGAGTTGTGGTCAATGGCTCAATGTCCGGCTGGAGACCAGTAACGAGTGGGGTCCCTCAGGGATCGGTGTCGGGACCGGCCTTGTTCAACATCTTCGTCGCTGACACGGACAGTGGGATTGAGTGCACCCTCAGCAAGTTTGCTGATGACACCGAGCTGTGTGGTTCGGTTGATACCCTGAAGGGAAGGAATGCCATCCAGAGGGACCTTGACACGCTTGTGAGGTGGGCTGATGCCAACCTCATGAAGTTTAACCATGACAAGTGCAAGGTCCTACACCTGGGTCAGAGCAATCCCAGGCACAGCTACAGGTTGGGCAGAGAAGAGATTCAGAGCAGCCCTGCAGAGAAGGACTTGGGGGTGCTGGTCGATGAGAAAATGAACATGAGCCAGCAGTGTGTGCTTGCAGCTTGCAACAGGGGAAGTTTAGATTGGATATAAGGAAGAAGTTCTTTACTGTAAGGGTGGTGAGGCACTGGAATGGGTTGCCCAGGGAGGTTGTGAATGCTCCATCGCTGGCGGTGTTCAAGGCCAGGTTGGACAGAGCCTTGAGTGACATGGTTTAGTGTGAGGTGTCCCTGCCCATGGCAGAGGGGTTGGAACTTGATGATCTTAAGGTCCTTTCCAACCCTAACTATTCTGTGATTTTTTGCCAAGGCAGCATACCCCAAACAAGAAATCATCTTGTAAAATGGCTCTTAATTCACATATAGGAAAGCAAATAGAAAGAAAACACTAATTCACAGTGCATCCTAAATGAAACAAAAATACAAATATGTAAACTCTGTGACAGGATAGTGTTTGCATATGAACTTATATGGCATACTTGTCTGTGTGTGCACGTATGACAGCCCCATGGCTGAAGAAACTGCTAGCTGATATGGTGATTTCTATTTCTGTTTCAAAGGAATAACTCAGAATTCTAACTAAGAATATCTGTGCTGAAATAGTGTCATAAAAAGGGTGGGTCATAAGCCCACAGCAATTTGCCTGTAGGGAAAAAATAGACTTGAAAGAAAAAAAGAAGGTTGCTCACTCACTTTGGCCTATTTAAAATGCCAAAAAATGTACTGCGTGTTATTTGGAAGGAAAACATGTGCTCTTAATTTTAAAAAGTAAATTGCATAAGAAAATATAAAGTTGGCAAAAAGTTTCAATTAAAATCTGGTGCTGATGGCTGAAGCTTTGCTACAGTTACAGGCAACAGAGATGAGAAAAGGGCCCAATGACTACAGTCTAATTAAAAACAATAAAGATAAATCTTCCCTTTATTTTTCAGGAGCTCCTACTTCAACCCAATCAAGTATTTACTTGGATCAGTTTCTAAGGAAGAGGCTGGAGTATGACTGCATCTTTTAGACCCACAGTGGTGGAATACATGGACTCCACTGTCTCAGTGCATTACACACCAAACCACATCCACCCATCATTGCATTCAGCTTCAGTGTTGAGGGCATTTTAAAGTCACAAAAACAGCAATGCAGAGTTAAAATCAAATCCAAGTCAACTTATTCCCTGAGGCTCAGATCAAGTCATTTAGGTGTTGCTTCAGCAGTGTGTACAGTGACTAACATCTTCCAGCAGATGAAGTTGCAATAACCCTTCACTGGTGAGTGTACTCAGGCCGCTGAAACAGGGCATCGCTTTAAAGACCACTGCATTGCTCAAGTGGATCATGACAACCCTTCAAACAGAGTTTCAAAAGTTTTCCATGTTGGGCTGTCTTGGCTGCAGTTGCAGATGACTGTGTAAGTCTCAATTTGCTGCGTTTAATTTTGCTTGTGTGTAACATTTAAAACACCCAAGGAAGCCACCCAAAACCTCTGAGCAATTCCATGGACTTCACTCAGACATGAACTGTTGGGTTCAGATGATCACAGTGATACTTTCTAGGATAATAACCTAAAATATTAGACTGTAAGTAACAGCCCCATTTGAACCCCTGATACCTAGCATCTGCCTCTCTGTGCCAATACTCATGTCAGCATTTTCTCAACTGGAAGAGCATTAAAATCAGTGCATGCATTTGAAGAGAGCACAATGTGAAACCATCAGCTGAACCCTTCTGAAAGGGAGATTTGTTCCTTTGTGTCCTGTTACGCTGGTGTGATGTGACAGAGATGGATGAGGTACACATAACATTTGTTATTGGGTAGTGGATTATTTTTGAAAGGAGATCAGTCCAGTCAAGGGAAAGGAAGTCTGAAGTAAAAACAAACCTTGCTTTGATGATGGAGAATTAAAAGGAAAATGAGGAACAAAGTAGAAGCACCCAGCGAGCCAGTGGTGACAATGACTCCCTTTTAACCCATGATCAGTGCAATGTCCCAGAAGAAGTGGATGAATATCCCATCCCAGTCACACAGCAACTGGTGGTAAAATACCTCAGAAGGGATTATCTGTTGAAAGTGGGAATCTGAACTAGTTTAGCTTACTTACTAATAAACAAAGCTTTATAAAGTGCTGAGAAACAGATAATACAAGTTTCTCCACCATCACAAAAATAAGCAATGAGTCCTAAAAAGTAAACAAATATTATTTTTTTGCAGCTTGATGCTTAGAAAAAAATACAGCTGTAAGAACTTCAAAGATGTGTAATACTGATTTCTGTTTAAAACAAAATTGGTTTATATTAAGAAATCTTACTACTGCAAATTTGGCAAGTCACAACAATTGGGCTGGCACTTGATCTCATTGTGGTCTAAGGGAACTATCACAGTGATTTTTACCCTTAAAACATATGAGTTAGGCAACCAAGCACAGGACCAAGGGCCAGGCAGTCCTAAGGGCTCTCAGATACTTTTGTCCACAGAGTGTCCTACCCAGCTGGACTCACTGGGCCCAGTATACCTGTTTTCTCCACGCCAGATGAATTTCAACTGGCCAGTTCAGCCCATTGGCAGCTCTATTTGTAGCTCCGTTTTAACACGACAAAGATAAAAAGGACACACAGCAGTGCTGAAAGAGGAATTTTTCTGTTTAAGCTACAACCTAAACCTGAAGAGATATCACACCTCAACCAGGACTTTAAAAGATTTATGAATTAGCAAGAGTCACTGAAATTTAATAGCTCAAGCTTCTTGTCATCTTTAAATAAAGCTTTGTAATTAACTTTATTATGACCATTTTAACCAACTATACTAAAAATATTTCCTGTACCATATTAATTTCAATTGAAATATGTTAAGAATTTAGAATCCAATTGCTGGTAAAATCAGCAATCTGTTGATATTACAAATCCCTGAAAAGATAGATTTGATTTGCAAAGGAAACCTCTACAAATGTCACACACATTATCACATGGGTAATGATGTGGCAGAGCACAACTTAACAGGGATAAGTAATAAACAGCTATTTAGCTCTCACAGCACCATACATTACACTGTCAAATTTAAATGCCTTTTGGGTAAGAACACATAGGCCCATAAATATGGTAATTAAAGGAGCAGATAAATGAAATGGTGTGAAATGAAGTGAAAATGAGCAACAGTTCAAGGACCAACAGGTTGGTCTCACCTCACTCAAGAGCCCTTCCAAAAAGCACAGGGCTGTGCAGGCTCTTCCAGAGGAAATCATGGAAGTACAGGAGCTTTGCTAGCACAGCCATAATTAGAAGTAATCCTGATCAGTAGTCTAGTACTTACCAGAAACACTTAAATATCAGCAAAGCTGAAGCTTCAATACTCAGATGCATTTTATTGTAGCTTATGCAGTATTTTGTGCATACTTAAGTGTTCTTATTCTTGAGGGAAAAAATTCTGTCCATAACACTGGTGATAATATCTAACTTCTGAACTAGAAGAGATCTTTACCCTCTATATAACTACACTGCAGTGATGGGATGAAGTTATTAATACATGCATAAATCAAATGTTCAGAGTTTAGAAATCAAGCTGTAGAATACTAGAATCATGGTATGGTTTGGGTTGGAAGGGACCTTAAAGATAATCTAATTCCAAACACCCCTGCCATGGGCAGGGAATAATAGCAAATTTAGGAATTCTTTTGTACTGCTACAAACACTAACTTTGCCATATGTATTTCTGAAAGCTAAAAAGAAACACACAAGACACAGGTATCAAAATGCAAGTTACACAGAAAAACCTGGCACCATCCTTGTTCCTACATCTCTGCCTACATGCCAGAAAGGGGCAGCAAATTTTCATGGTGTGCAGTACCATTAAGGAAAACAGACATTTTGATCATTTTTTTTTCCAAAAGGAGTGCACCTAAAGAGATCCCGACTTTCAAAGCCGCCAGTTAGCTGCTTAAATCCCAGTTAATGTAAATGACATTAAAGCTACAAACTGGGCTTTAAAAAAAATGAAGGGGAGGAGAGAGGGGGAGAAAGAAAATCAGACATCCATGTGAACAGCTCCACAAAGAACTTCAAATTAGCAGAGCTTATTTTGATTTCTTAATTTACATAAGTCCATTTGATTCCAATTTAGTTAACAGCAGCTAGAAAGCAGAACTTCATGTAGGTTGGTTATTGTCACGGCCTTCCTAATAAAGCGACTTTTAGTCAAACAGAAGAACCTCAAGCCTACATGTGTAACCAAACAATACAGTGCACTGGAGAGTGAAAGGATGACTTGCCAAATTGAAATGGAGATAAATGTAAATACATTTTCCATTTAACACTTCTAAGACCTGTAAAAGACTTGGCCCTCTTGCCTAGAATACAGCTCCAGAACAGTTTCTTATTACCTGATTTACTGTATTTGCTTTGAAATAGTGAGTCAAAAATTAAACCATCCAGCCTTCCATCTCTTTGATTAAAGAGATGTTTACAGCTACAGTTTTCTTTGTACAAACAAAGAGATTTGAATTAGAATGCTAAGAGACCTACCTAGAAAGGACTAGGGGTGAGGAGACATTTCCTTCTGTCGTTCTACTAAGAAATTCAATGGAGACATTCAACTGGCACCTAACAATCCACATAATTGCACTAATGGAACTTCAATATGATGGAGATAAGAAAAAATCAGCCATAAATGCCTGCTTAATACAGTGACTTTTGAAAGCAGAATATAGATAAAACATGGAATGGCTAAATAAAAATAAATATTAGTCTATATCCAAAGCCAGGTTTACTGTACCATAAAACCATAACAACCTATCCCTAAATGATGATTGATGAAAATTACAAGGAATACATGTTTAGTCTTCCCTGCTTTCCTTTATGAAAACTGTAGCTTTATTTTTTGTATTTCAGGATATGAAATGAAAATACTCCTTTTGGATGAATGTTAAGATATGTTCAATTCTGAAATAACACTGGACCAAAGCTTGTTCTGTAAGTGAAGAAAAGCAACTGCTATTTAAGGAAGGACTTTCTGCAGTGGATTACAGAAATGGAGGCTAAAAATCTGTGCAGTGGATGGGAAGAAATACCCATCAATCTGAGAGCGTTTCTGTGTCCAGCACCCCCTAAATCAAAGCTTTTAAAAAACATTTGCATTTAAATTTTCCATGTATTAAATTTAAAAGCATTAATGTTTCCTGAACAACATGTAATACTGACTTAAATACAGACATGATGTATTACAGATTTAAGGATTACTACAGACATTCATCTCTATGAGGCAGCAAAATTAAATGTATTATAATTCCTAATTTGTCCCCAGAAGAGGTACAGGCTGTATTGTCTATGAGAAATGTCTTTGCCTGTCAACTAATGAAAAGTCTTCACTGTAAGTAGAATTGCTAAAACAAAACCCCATTTGTTTAATGCATCCAAATGACTCCTGCTCAAGTCATCTGCCATGACTATGTCCTCAATAGACAGTTGAGGGACTTAAGGAAGACTGAAATTCATGCTACTGCTCAAGCTCTGCCCTGACTGTTAATCAAGGTGAAATAGAGAGAATTTTTCAGAACTCCAGATAACCACAGGAAGCCAACTAAGGCACCTGATGCTGTTATTCTCTGTGCTGATGACTAAAGATGACTTAAATGCATTAGCGTGTGGGTACTGTTCTGCTCTACTAAAGAACCTAATACACCAGGAAACTCTCTCATTACTGACATCATGCTGCTACTTCAAAGATGACAGTTTTTAACCAAACACGAAGTCCTCATTCCAGGTCTCCTGAATGGAACATGTGTGAGCAGAAATCCTGAAATCCAGCAGGTTCAGAAATAAAAATGGTGTCATTTGCAGGTTTAGACTTTAAAGAAATAATCACTTTCTAACTTTCAAAAGAAGCTTCATTTCTGCAAGGCAGGAACAATGGTTGCAATATTTCTGTTAATAAATCAGTTGTGGTACATTGCTATGTGTACGTTAGCTGCTTACACAAAGAAGATGCAGAATTACACAGACACGCAACTTTTGACTTTCTCCTTTTTGAAATCAACTCCTAATTGGAAGAAGCATATTCTGATTGACTACCTTTAGTACCAATCCTTATATCAAATCAGATAAATTAGTCACCTCCATCCAAGGATGAAAATCCTAGAGAAGGAAGCCTTTAGCCTAACCTGGCTGTTAGGCTGGAGGCAAAGGCATCAGATTATGGCACCTATTGTCACACACATAGAGCTGACACCATTTCTAGTCTCCCTTTCTGCACCTTCATCCTCCAGTGCTGGTTGCACTATTCCCATCATCTTGACAGTGGCTCTTCCAAGTTCAGAGACCTTTTGGAAGCATCAAACTCCACAGCTGCTAGTTCAGAAAGACAAGATCAGAGGATGATCTGTACAAAATAAATGAAAACTGCGTGCATAACATTTCTTTTCTTGGAATAGAGTAGGGTGGTTTTTTTTTTTTGGCTCAGTATCTTCTTCTGGCACCTTTACATTGATCTCTAGCCTTTTCATCCTTCTTGGGTTTGTCCTTGAATGCAGTTGATGCTACTTCATTTTCTGAATGACAAATAGGCCACTGCATCCTGGGGCAGGAATTTCTTCAGATTTATTTATGCAACTGTTTTGAATCTACTGTGCACTTTGAATAAATATTTAGTTTAAATGTAAAATCTAAACACACTAAACATGCAAATTCTATGAAATAAGAGTAAAATAAAATAACCCATTATATGTATATCCATTTATATGGGTCCCAGTTTATATTTACTACTCACACCCTGCCAAAAAAAACAAACAACCCCAATCCCCCCCCCAAATGCATTTGGAAATTAGGAACAATGTATTATCCCTAAACGGAATACTCTGGCAAGGAACAACAGTTGTGGGTAGGGCTTGAAGAAGAAACCGTTGACTAGAGGCAGAGCACCAAGTGGAGTAGTCTCCTTTTGGTACAACAATGAAGAACAGTCTTTTCAGAGGACATAAGTTATAGGACACAAAGTTTGAAACCTACTGCTTTTACTTTAGTGGCAAGCATCACTGTTTTGAAGGACACGATCTTACTGTGTAGAAGTAAGGAATCATGACTGTGTACCACATTTCTACTAACATGAAGCACAAAGATCAGGGAACTGTTAGATTATTTCTTGCGTACCATGAGGCGGCATTTTTGACAAATGGCATCTGATGCCTTTTTGAGGCTGAGATTTCAGCTTTCTCCCTCTGCATGCCTAATTACCACAGTAATGAAAGCTATTGCTATAAAGGAATAGCAAGGCAGTCTCTGCTAAACCTCCTTGAAACTCATGCACTGAAAAACAAACATTGCCTTCCATATAAATGACTGCATTAGAAGCCATTATTGATTAATGCTGCGCATTTTCTCTCAGCCTCAGATGAAAAAGATGCCAAAGAAACGTTATCACAAGGTTTTGTTTGCACAGCTTTAGAAATGATAGCAATCTACTAAGTATCCACCGCGATACTTGGGTAGCACAGGTAAGAATTAACTGGTACCGTCTCCCACCCCCCCCGAATTTCAGATGCTGAAACTGTTTTTCCCTTTATTGAACCAGCTCGGCCTAGACTAGCTTGTCCCGCAGTGACATGTATATTGAATACAAATCAGACAGCAGAGCTTTAAACCTGTGTTGCAGCTCTCATTTCCAATTCGAGAACTGTACTATAATCATAAGCTTCTGGTGGATGAAAGGAAATCAGCTCTCTGAATATTAGCTAATGCCACATTTGCAAGTCCTGAAGAGATCTGTGCTGTTTAAAAAAAAAAAAAGAAAGATCATTTCTCGTGAACCTATATATATGAATCGCTTTGTACTGCTCGACTGATAGAAGCGATGCCTGTGCTGGGATTAAACCCTTTTCATCATAAAACCTCATCTGGTTCGGAGTCCAAGTCCATCAAACCTTTTCCCTTTAAAGTCCCGCCTTTGATTCTACATCAATTTATTCAAACCGCAGCTGGGTGGCTGAAAACGAAAGGACAGCATCATTTAAACCAACCATGTTCCCAACTTGAAAGAAGGGCTATAATTAAAAAAATGGGCATAAAAGAATGGAAATGGGATAATATTTTTTAATGGTAGTTCAAAGGCCGACAGATGTCAGAGCCTTTGAAGATGTCAGTACACTGAGCAAGAAGTTGCCATTAAATAGTTTGCCTGAGAGGTGAAGCAGCTTTTTAATGACTGAAAAAGCCCTTGCAGACACATCCTTGTGTTTTTAATTTGTCAGAGTTTCTGCAGTATTTTCTGATTAATGACACATGATTATAACTGCATAGCATACATATTTTTATACTTTGTTAAATGAATACTTTATTCCATATTCCTTCAGTGCCAGATAAAAACAGGAAAGCTTTACTAGAGTCCAAAACTATTCAGATTGCTCAAATATTTATGGTAATTTGAGGGGATTGGCCAGATACAGAGCTACTATGCCTGCTACCTTTTGTTCTTTAATGGTGCTATTACTACTGCCATCAAAATGTGCATGCATTAAGGGAACATGTGACCCAGTAATGTATTGTACCCTTCCTGTGCCCTAAACAATCAGAGCTTTCATAATCCACTGATGAACAAGGTCATCACATCAAAATAACAGTTGGAAAAATTCCTCAACTGATCCTAAACAATGCAAACAATGGCAGCCAATGTATTGTAAGTGGAAAATAACACTTCTCAGAAAAAAAAACAAACAACAAACCCAACATATTGCTAGGAAACACCATGTTTTGAAGAAAAAAACACCAATATTTATAAATGCAAAGGAAGTTCCCATCATCACTCTGTTAAATGCATTTTTTTTTCTATTTTCACCAAGAATGGAAAATGTAGTATCCCCAAACCCAGAGGCAATCTCTTTGCTCCCGGGAGTAAGCTCTCAGATCACTACAATAGTCTTTTGTGAAAGTGGCTGTCAAGCTGAGCAGGTAGAGCACAAGGAAGCAGACCAGCCCTGGGAGGGCCATGAGAAGCACTGCATCCCTTGTGCTGTACCACACCTTGGAGAAGTCATTCATACGAACACACAGCCATTACAAGGGAATTTCATTAATGTACTGTTCTTTCTGCTCTTCCAACCTAGAGTCAGCTCGTTAATTGCATCAGAAACAGAAATATGATGGGCTTGGCAATAACTTAACATATAGAGATTGGAGGTGTCTTAACACAGAGCTCTGTGAAATCAGTTGCTGGTCTCCCCAGCTCATTTATATGACTTCATAATTATGAATATTTGGTTTGTTGCAATCTGTACCTATCAGGAACCATATTCCCATGTAATAACCATGCTGCCTACCACCACCATCATGAACCTCCTCGAGGGAAGGAAGAGAACTGTTGCATGCTCACTGCTGCTCTGAAATTGCATGCACCAACAGCTGGAGATGAAGAAAGCTGTTAGCAACAGATGTCCTGCTACATGTTCACAGCACTGTATAGTTATCCAACTGCAAACACAGGCACTGTAAATTTTGAAAAGGAATAGTCTATAGCTGCAGAGAAAAGAAATGTAATTCTGAAATCTAATTCTCCCAAAGGTATTTACTGAATGGAAATGGAATCCTGCTAGGAAAAAATACAACTATGTTAGGATTTCACTATAACAAACATGTAGAAGTGGAGTACTTTCAGTACAAACAGCTGTAAATCCAATTTACAACTAACCCGCAGCTTTCCTTGTCAGGTTATTCTAAAGTTACCTTCAAAGATAGCTATATTTAAAAGCTATTCTACCATTCATCACTAGAACATTTGACTTTATAACAAATCTCATGAAGATTTGAGCCTTAATCTATGAATGTTCCATTACCCACTTTCACCACTTTTTCTGGAAAACAAACCATGCACGTGAGCAGCCAGGAAGCTGCTCAGCAGGATGGGGTGGAAATGGCTGCAGGGAAGAACCACTGCAGTCAGGGTGTCAAACAGAGAAACGAGATGAAGATCTCGCTCTCTCTTCCAACCACATCTCAGGAGCTTGAAAGATCCTGGTTATGTGGAGCTCTCAGCAGGAGTGTTGAGACAGGGGTAAGCTTTGGATGAAATAAAGCAAGGGGAGCAAGCTCTGCTCATCTACTTCTCTTCAAATTGTTTTTGAAGAGAAAACATTGACACGAAAATGTTGCTGCTGCTGTTGCACAGAGATCTAGCGCTTTCTGTTCATATTCAGTTGTTTTAGCACTATGGTAAAATCAGAAAATAAAATTTTAAGCAGTTCTAATTTAGCTGAAATAAACCGGCAGGGAACAAAGAAAAGGTTGTGGGACTCTAAACTGCAGGACTTGCTACTGCATTTCAAATTCATGTTACAAACTTAAGGCACATTACACACAAAAGATGTATCAGACATGAATAAACATTGCAAGATGTTTATTGCAATATCAGACACCCTGAAAATAATGTTTTGCTGCAGAAACCTCATATAAGCATGTGAAGCTGAGCCATTCAGGTTCTATCCATTAGAGGGCAATAATACATACACACATATGCTCATACATATACACACATAAACACACTGACTTTAGCAGGAAAACAAGTATTTTCTCTTTAATATTACCAGTGGCATATAGACAACTTGGGTTCTGTTTCATTCTCTTCCCCTCCACTCCCCAACAACAGTATCCATCAGATGGTACAGTAACAAATTGTTCTTTAAATTTGCTTTTCTACAAGAAAATCAATACAAGATATAGTTTTGGAAAGCTTACAATTAGTTGTTGTTAAGAGTAGGTTGAAAGATGGAAAACCAGCATTTATATAAGCATGTAAATCATTATAGGGTTCCCAAACTTTGAACAGACAAAAATGTTCTTCCTGTGCTCATCTCCCTCCTAAATTCAAACACTCTTCTATTCAGTCACATAAGAAACCTCTGATAGGAGAAACTGCAGACATGGCGTATATCCAATATACTTTAGATTCCTGATAATGCTACAAACCATGGAAAGGCATTTTCCCTATGTCATTAGTAGAGCCACTTGAGGGAACCACCTCGTGCTGCATCTTCTGCCTGCTTGTTCAAACCATGCCAACCTACTGATAAACCTTGTTGTGTATCATAGGTCCTCAACCTCCTGTCTGCTGCTCCCACTTCTAATAGCCTGTAAGCACATTTATGTTATGAGTTTATGTTACGGGACAGGAACTATATGTTACTCCATATTTTCACTAACTCAGCGTAGACTCAGATGCCTGAGAGAATTCCAGCAATACAGATAATTACCATCAGCCCCTAAACTACTGCTTGTCAACATCTTATTAGTTAGAGGATTGTTGGAGTCTACAGTAATATACAGGCAGCTGTATCAGTGCCATAATGACCAGTAATTCCTATCAGCACCCAGACTACACTGATTTGTGTTGGGGGTTATTTATTTATTTATTTTCAATTTTAAATACATTACTTGCAATGCTCAATCTGTATTTCATTAGAAATCACTCAGGTGATGATTACAGCTAACAACTAGTATCTTTCACTGACTGTTGAATAAATATATATGTTACACCAGAGGTTTAATCGAGATCTGAATTCAACCTCGTAAGTTCCAGGATGAAGATGTAGGACAACACAGTGGCCATGTGTGCTACCCAGACAGCACGCACGTGCCCAGGACAGGGGTAAGCACCTTGAGCTCAGACATCCCCAACGATACCAAACACAGCAAGACAAAACACAGCTATTTTCCAATATTCCAGCCTCATCTGTGTTTGCAGCAGCTGCCTTTCCAAAACCCACTTTCCTTGCTATTTCTCTTTACTAAACTCATTTTACAGATGCCAATACAGCAGAAAGCACAGACTACAAAAGAATTCAAGCTGTCAGAGGCAACTTTAGAAGAATTGTATCAGCCATGCAAGAGATGGAGTTCACTCTTCGTGGGATTTGTCAGATCCGTTTCAAGTAAAAACACTGTGTCAGGGGTTTTTGTCTCTCTCATTCTTTATTTTCTTTTTCAAACTACATCAGTGCTGTTTTTATGAACTTTGAAGAGCAACTTTCAAACCTAAAAATGGAATATTCACAATCAGGCCAATAGTTTAGGGGGCGAATAGTTCAGAATAGTTGCAATAGTTCAGAAGGACTTTCATCCATATGAATATAAATTATTGTGAGATATGTAATTGCAGTTTGAAATATATTGTTTTTCTCCATTAAACAGAAATCCACAGCACCCTTGACATCGATTTCTGTCATTTTGTCATGATAAACATTCGTGTATTAAGTACCTTCCACATCATGCACCCAGGCATGATTCCAATTAGTCGTGAATAGAAGACAAAATGTCACCCTAATAAGCTTCAATTTGCCAAGGCTTTGAACATTTGATGATATCATCACTTTGCCAATCATTCCATGTACTTTGGCTTCTTTTTTTTCCACATCACCTTCCTTGTCAAAAGAAAGTCTTTCAAATCTACAGAAACGGAGACATGAACAATGTCAGTCATTGGTCTGACTGAGCTAAAAGATCCAAAACTGACTCCCCAGTACATCAACAGAGAACTGTGATGTGCACAATATTCCCTCAAAGCTAATTTGCTGCCAACATGTAAAGTAATTGGGGGAAAAAAGTCGACTTTAAAGTCACACTGTGAAAAATAACTTCTTCACATGAAATCCACACTAAAGACCTCGCATCACTGTCACAGGCTGTGCCACTCCTTCAGAATGAAGAAACAGTATTTGTTCGAGTGAGATGGCAATCATTTCTTCAAAGGTGACTGGACCAAAGAGCAGCTCTGCTGCCTGACTTCATATTGAAAAGACTCACTGTATAAAACCAATGTATTTTCTTTCTAATTTGTTTCTTTAAAAAAGTTTTCCAAGAAGAAAAAAAGACAAATTGCAAAAAAGATATATATGGTTTTCTAAGCTTAAATGTATGAGGCTAGCACATGTCCAAAGCCTAGAGCTGAGGACACACGATGATTTCTCTACCTGGAGTTTCCCCAAATGCAGAACCTAGAATCCCTGCTGTTATCCGGGTGTGAGGGAAAACAGGAACACAAAATGGCAACAGAAAAGACAAGAAGATAGTGAATCAGGATGGGAAATGCGGATGACCATGTGGACTCTCCAATGCTCCGCAGGGCAGCCACTGCTGCCTGAGGACCAAACAGAGCCCAGCTCTGAAGAGAGGACATAGGCGATGGTCTCTCTGAGCTGACTCCCTGGAGGAGCTGGGGCACAGCGGGGCTGACCAAACCAACAGGCTCCACCACCCAGGTCCAACATGATTCCTTGCACTGAACAGACTTCCCCCATTTCTTTGGTTTGCATGTCCCACAGAGCTCAGTCAGGGTTGCTTCACTGGCACATAGTTGTTACTCACTGCCAAGAACTGGCAGGAGAGAAAACCCAGCCTAAACTGTGCATGGCATGCCGAGAGTTGGTGCTTTGGTATGAAAGGAGATTGAGCAGCATGGAAGGGGTGGATCTGGAACTTGCCTTCAAGCCAAAGCAAGGGGAGGGAGCTGGGAGCACACATCAAGCACAGCAGTGTGAGGAGCGGTGCTGAAACAGAAGAGCGCAGAGCACTTGGCTACCCCTCCAGCTGATGGGTTAGCAAATTCCTAACATCTGAGGCAGAAAATGAGACCTCGAAGAGTTGCTACAGACACCAGGGCTGGGCCTGTGGGGAAACAGCTGCAGAGATGTTTAACAGTGAAGCACTCAGCCTGGTGTCTGTGCCAGTAACATCATCTTCAGATCCACAGAGAACCCATCAGGGGGTGCGTGTTTTTTTAACTTTCATAGCTCTTGTCTATGAAAAGCAAAACCAGAGAAGCTTTCCGGTTTTCTTCCTGACTAAAGCAACATACGGAGGAGGAAGCAGTTCGTGGTGGGGTACCCAGGACAGTGCAGCACAACATAACCATCTCAGCTGCAATTTGTTACTGGTTTTCCACTTGAAGGTTTCTCTATAATACTTTAATGTGGGAGCGTGCAGAGCTTTATGGATGGTCTCATATTTCTCAACTGACATATCTTCAGCCAAAGCATGTCAGCTACAGGAGAGGGCAAAGCTTTTCACTGGCTTTGTGATTCCTTCTTCCCCCATCACAAACCACATGAAAGAAAAATACAAATAAATTAGCTCTCCAAAATTGCTATTTATTACCTCATCATGAAATCGTCTACTGGACCCTGCAGTGGGATTGAGTAACATCATTACTTAAACCATAAAGAGGTTGTATTTATTACCTAAAATTGGGAAAATTAGCATCCATATGGATCTTATTGTTTTAAGACCAGTCATGCTGCCAAAACAAGTGGTGTTAACATTCCAAACTACAGATTGTCATAATTTCTCGTCCAGTGTTTCATTCTTTCATTTGGTATTTATAATACCTTTGAATTGAGGAACTGAATGGATCATAAAATCTCTCCTATCAGATAAATCATTTAACAGCTAGACTACTGTTCAAACCCTGATTTACGGTGGCAGTGAGTGAATGGAATTAACATCTGCTGACCTAAGGAAAAGAGACTAAATTGATTTTGGATCATCTTTCTCCAGAAAAGGGACAAGAGAAAAAGCACACTCTAAAAAATTTAACTATTTAATCTGCAAAACATAGCATGCTAGTAGGTAGTCACAGACAGGATATCCTAATGTCCATCACTGGAAAAATGATGGAGTAAAACTCCATGGAATTATTTCCAGGCACATGAGGAATGAAGGGTCACTGACAACAGCCAACCTGGATATACCAAGGGCAAATCATGCTTGATCAAACTGATGGTCTTCTACAGTGAAATGAATGACTGGGAACTGTCAACAACTTTCATCTTTACTTTGGCAAGGCTTTTGATACAGACTTTTATGGCATTTGTCACTTGATAGGACCTTCAAGAAGCTCATCAAACTCAGTTTATTCAGCCTAGAGAACAGAAAGCTAAGGAAAAACACACTTGCTGTCTTCAACCAAGTGTAAGGAATTGTAGAAAAACAGAGGCAGACTTTTCTTGAAAGTGGCAGTGAAAGGATGAGAAGCTACAGATCCAAGTAGTAATAATAGATGTTCCAACTGGATATAAAGGAAAATAAGTTTCACAACGGATTAGTAAAGCCCTGCAGTAGGTTGCTCAGGGAGGTTGCGAAATCTCCATCATTGCAGATTTCAGAACTCAGCTGGACTTGGCCTTGAGCAGCATGATGTTGTTTTGAAGTTAGACCTGCTTTGAGCAGGAGGTTGGACACTGTGAGCTCCAGAGGTCCTTCCAACCCAAAACATTCTATGATGCTGTGAAAAAACTTCAGTATGAAATCCTGATCTCCCATTAGAGGATGTCCCTTCAGCCATCCAGTGGAATATCTGAAGTAGGTATCACTGCTGTTTTCAAAATTGCTGTACTTGTTCTATGGACTAAGAGAAGTCAACTTCCTTCTACTCAACAACTCTGTCAAGCACACTATGACATTATCTTATTCACAAAAGAACTAAAAACCATTAATAATGTTGTGAGGAAGCATTCCCTTCTCTGTACAGCAGACATTTACCAAACAAGTTTAGCTGTAACATTTGGAACAATTTAATAGCAAAGAAAGTCATTCAAAAGCAAAGATTTAGACTCTTACACTTGGAAGTAGTATCAATAAACAACTTCAGGGTCTGGCTTTGCCACACTGAACTTCACATACAAGAGCTTATATTGTAAGTTGACCATTTCTGCAGAGTAACACAGCATTTCTGCCTCTCTGCTTAAGGAATTATGTTACCCCATCTCAAATCCACAGTTACTATTACCTCTTTGGTGTTTACTGATGTACTTGATCATTTATTACTTCAATATTCCATTATATCATTTTAATTTAAAAAATAATTTTATACCATGTATAGCTTACTGTCTGTTAGTAATCATTCATTGCAGCCATCACACACAAACCCTATCTGCAAAGCCACACCTAGAGCATATGTTTAAACACTGGCATAAAGCTCCTTTACCCTGCTGATGAACAAGACTGATCTCATTTTTTTGTCTCAGAGAAATTATTCTATATTTATTCTATTCAGGAAATAATCATTTTTTCCTAAACAGGGAGTACTGGCAAAAAAAGAAAATTACTGCCATATGATATACGCCCTGTCCCTACACAAGTGAAATAATGTATTCCACCTTTTCAGCTGCCAATATTTAAAATTAAACCAAGAAATAATAGAAAAGTGTTGATTACAATGCAATAATAATTACCATATATTCAATTTCATATTATACAAACAGAAAGTCCATTTTGCTGAAAAGAACTCCATCTCAGAATCAGAGTTCCTGTTCTGTGATGAGCCAGTTTCTATGGCAACTGCCTTCTCGTTTACCTACACTGTAGACAGCACAAAATGTCAGTTCTTTCCTAAGCTAACTCAACATTTTTAATCAGCAAATGATAATTTATACACCGTTATGTACGGTTTCCAAAAACATCTTTGGTAAACATTTCAAATGCTGAGAAGCCTGAAGTATAAAAGGACAGAGTAGCAAGTAAAGTGCCACCTCCTGCACCTAATTCCTCACTAATTTCAGTCCTACGGCAAAAAGCAAGAGTCAAGGAAAAATGTGGAAGAGATCACAGATGATCACCCAGTACAGCACAGAAGTGCTTTGATGGTTCCATTAAGCAAGGAAGTGGCAGATGTTTATAGCTTGTTCAAGTCTTTTGAAAGGCAGCTCAAACAGAAGCAACAGCTTAGAACTGGGGACCAGAAGCAGAGTGGTTGATGTGAAACTACAAACGTGGCAAGGTGGCTTCACCAGGGTGGGAAGGGGAAGGTGCACACGAGGCCCAGACTCTCACCTTGATGGGGGTACTTCTGAAGGGAACTCTGAGCCTCAAATGTATGCTTCAGCTTTAGAGCAAAAGTTCATTTTTTCCTCTAATCTCAAAGATTATCTGTGCTGCAGGCCAGATTCTTCCCACAGCTCCTCTGCATTTACACAAGTACAGCTTAAACCAGCTGTGTTGATTACTTGAGCCCAGCACAGTATAGTATCTGAACACTTTCCCAGGAGACTGGTGCATTTGGCCCTTTTATTAAACACTCAACTTCACAGCAACACTATTAGTTAAAGCCCAGTTTGAACATCTGTATAGGACCCATCATGAGAACCTTGATTTTAGTACAGCTTCACCATCAGAAGGATCCATCCCAACCCTGAGTCAGCAGAATATGAATAACAACCAAGGAAAACGACGGAAGTGTTGCAACAAATATTTGGTACTTTAAATATTTTACATCAACAGTCAACGTTCATTTTCCTGGGTTGATTGGTGGCAATTTAAACATGCTGCAATATAGACAAAAGCTTTTGTTTAGGAAAGGCTAAAAGGGAACGGCTGTGTGTCTACAGAAGCCTGACTGTCAGCCCAACAGCCACTTTCCAAGTAAAATACAACAAACAAATATTTAGATTGCAAGTCCATGATTTAAACTGTCTGCAGAGCAAGGCTGTATAGCCAACAATGCATTTCTTCTCATGCCAAACACATCTTTCATTAAGAAAAGAAAAAGGAGTCAAAGGAAAAAAAGTGAGTCATAGAATCTATTTACTCCTGATTGTACACAGAAGTGACTTCAGTAGCATCACCAACATCTGAATGTTTCACAAGCTACATCTATCTGTACCCTCCAGACACGATTAGGCAAACTGCTTCCACTGATACGAGAATAACAACCCTGTGGAAACTGGTGTTTGGAGATACAGAACAATTACATGAAGCAGAAGAGTTCATCAGTGATTTATCTGTATGGTAACAATAGGCTCTTTGAGATCAAAGTTTGAGAAGGTGTCCTGTTGTGGAACAAATGCTCCCCAAATTCTTCTGTATTAGTATTATAATACTGAAAAGTTAACTGCTACAGCAATATTTACATGCAGACACATGTGTTGGGGTATTTAGTTATCACTGAGCAAGTATATAATGTTTCTATTGATTTTTTCTGTATTTTCTCTTGTCAATAGTTGATAAAGCTCTCCATCTCTCCATCAAACATATCAGTAACACTTCAGACTGACTATGTACAGGAAGGTAAGATAAATCTGTTCCCCCCACTCTGTAGATATAGTAATTATCTCTACAGAGCTATAAACATATACCAAGGACTTGTTGGAACAAAAATAACTATAATAACTATATAATTGCTGGTACAAAATTAATGATCATTACTGGGTTGGGTTATTATTGTTAACAGGCTCAAACAGCTCAGAATTAATTCAGACAAAACCAGGTGCAGAACACCAGTTGTGAAAGATCACCATTTACAAGTGGGAAGAAGCAAATTTTCAAAAAGGAGAAGCTAGAAAGAAGTCAAAGAATTGCCTGTACATTGGGCACCAGGGGAGGAGCCACTGAGTTCTGAGAAGATAAAGCAAACCAGGATGGTAAAGGCCAAGGGGATCAGAGGAAATGCTAAAAGCAAAAGAGGAAAAAGAAAACGGGTACTTCAGCCATGGGAAAATACCTCATTAACTCTTCTCACCACCTCCAGCCTGCTCCTTTTTCGTAACAACCTCCATTCTCAATGTGTGTGTTTGCCTGAGTTCAGAACTGTTCAAGGTTCTCCTTTCCCCATGAATAATGGTTTATTGAGAGCCCTAAGACACCCACAAAGAGCAGCGATCTTCTCTTCAAGAAGCCTCATTTCCCAGATCAGACATCAGTGACACATTCTGGCAAAACGTGCCTCAGCATTTGCGCTACTCTTGACCCAATTACAAATGGATGAAAACATTGGACTTGCCAATTATCTCACGAGAGAACCTGGAAAGGGAATTCAGCTTCCTCACGGAAACTTTTCTCCTCTTGCTGTAGTGCCAAGTGCCACATTTGAAGTTACAGGGGTATATTTTTTCCCCTTCTTCTTGCCCGAAGGTCAACAGCAAAGAACAAACACAAAAATGATCCATATCTATACAGCAGATGGAACTTGAAAATCTTTGAGCTGGTTGAGGGCACATGTCAGATGCTGAGGAGACAATGACATTCACAGGACAAAGGGACAATGTAAGGGCACAACTGGTACCACAGCCCACCTGGCACTGGTTATTAGGATTTCCTAACCTCGCTATCTCATTTCACAGAAGCAAATTAGATGTATTATTCTATGTAATCGTAAGTCTTGCTTCAGAAAAATCACCAATTCAGTAGCCAGGCTGGTTTTATTAAAACAAAGGAAGATCTCTGTCATCCAAGGAGCTCCCTGCTTTGTGAACTAACGTATAAACTAAAATTATTTAGGGATGTGGGGAATGAATGAGCAAACAAACTGCTCCTAAAGAAAAGCCAGGTAACATAAAAATCTAAATTAAATAGAAGTAGTGATTCAAAACTACCCTTTAAAAGAGAAAGAATCCTGTATTATTAGTTACTTTTTCAAGAATAACAATATTATGGCAGTTCATAGAAAACGTAGAGCATTTAAAAGACTACAAGAACACAGCATGGTATAAAAGCCTTTGTACTGCTTTGACTTTTATTGACCTACATGTCAATTTACTCCTCCCCAAGCATTATAACCCTAGGTGAAAAAAAATCTAAGCAAGCCTCCTAGAAATGGAGAAATCCAAGAGCTAAAGTGGAATGAAACTGTTACCCAGAAATTCACCAGCAACACAAAAGGTAATTCCTGTGTGTCAAGTTCCTTTCCTGAAAATATATTAAAACTTGTATTTCAAAGAAGCAGTAACATTATTTTATTTCATTAAAATCTGGTAATGCACTGAAATCTTAATTTTTGTACTTTAGCTGTGATTAAAGCATTAATATATTCATATTTGAATAAAATCTACCCGCTTTGTATACTATCTTTTACAGTAGCTGAAGAGCTATGTGCAAGTAGAGACCTTGGATAGGCAATATAAGAATAAATTAATCTTTTCAGTAACAGTGTAATAAATTGTTCTGCAATACTCAATCACAGCCGTCTTTAGGAATATACTAAGAAATATGTAATCTAAACATTCGCTACTCTTTCATATGGAAAAGGATTTAAGGAAGAATAAATACCTTTAATAACGGTGCTTTCACATCCTTTGCTAAACATTGAACAAATAGGTCCTTCAAAACACGCTGCTCTATGTGATTAACTCTAATTATTATTTAAATTTTTTTAAATGCCCAGCAAATCTACTTTTCATTCAGCGAAGCAAAATGGCCTCTTCTCCTGTTTCATTGCACCTCGACTGTCACATGGAGCAGTCCTAAAGCATATTGCTGCCAAACATGGTTCAAAATTAACAGGTTTTTCAAAGCCCTGTTTACGTAAACTCATTAAATCACTGATATCTTTGTCAGAGACTGACAAATGTTTCAGAAAGGACATTGGCCAATAGCACATTCGATGGTCAAACATGCTTCTTGGAGAATATATGCAAATATTTTAAAAAGTTATTAAAAATACGTGCCATAATTCCATACAGAACACCAGTATTGTCTGTTGAGCTCACTGCAAAGACAAAGTGAATCCTAACACAAAGACTAGAGGAAGGAACGAAGAACAATTTATTTCCCCAAACGGAAAAATATCTGCATCCTTGAAAGCTGATAGATTCTTACTAGAATTTAAACAAACAGCTCTTCTAATCAAAGGCAACTGCGCTTCCCTCCCTGATTTACATGACATTCTCATTGGCAGCAATGTTCAAGTGACTGTACAGGGATATTCAAAGAAAAGCCCTGTAAAAAGGCCAAAGTTTTTTGCTATTAAGACTGTTCAGGTTTCCCTAATAGCTGCGATAATTTCCAGCTTTCTATGTAGCACCTGTAGTAGCATTATATATCCCATTGCAAAGAGAAAGCACAATCCAACTTCGGGCTCCAACCTTTGCCAGAAATGACCCCCAACAGAATGAAATAGACACACTTACAAGAAACCTCCCAGATTCTCTGAATTTGCTTAAGATAGTCTCTTTACCTTTGTATTCAGTGTTATGCAGAGCAATATGCATAATGCTGGCGTGTAGACAGAATAGTTCTGTATCATTTTAAACCAGTTTTTTTTTTTTAACTTGAGTGCCATGCAAACACAACATCAGGAATGTGGGCAAGAGGATGATATAACTTTGACAAGGCACTCTCAAAGAGCTCTATAGTTACGATGCATCTATGTTGGGCCAAAGTAAAAAATGCAAAGATAAAACCCTTCAATAATTTCAGTCTTTGTTCACTGTTACAATAAAGTGGAGAATAAAGGGCAAGGTTCACTTTTTCAGACGCCACCTGTACATCCTCTTCAAAGCATTCTCACAAAAGTATCTCTCATTTTCCTTGGAAAACCATAATGGTGGAAATGGAGAAATAAGTCCTCGCTTTGCAACGTATCCCTCATCCTCCCCCAACCAGCCGTTTGTTTTCCAATAGACTTACTTAAGCCACATTTCAATAGTCTGAGTCACCCAAAGGTAAAAGAAAAAATTAAAGTTAATGTTCAATTTCGTTAAGCTATGTTAAAGTTGCCAGTGAAAGACACAGCCCACTAGTCTACAGGAAAGTAAAGTGAAAACGCCTCAATGTCAGAGTCGTATATCTCATAGGGAAGGCGGTGGTGCGCGGAAAACATACATCATTACAGACGCCTTCCCAAAACGTCCAGTTTTGGGATAAAATAATCCGTGCATGATAAGTAATTCTAATGCTGATTAGTAAAGATTATTTTCTGAATACTCTTTCAACTACAAAATCACCTCCATCTTTTTAAACATTGCCATTGCAGGCCTTTTTTTATATAGGCTCTTAGGAAAATACACCATGCCATCCTCACAAAATACGTTGAAAAAAATGCTATCAGATAGGTTTTGAACTGAAAACTCATAAAGATCATTTTCCATGCTGACAGTGTGCATTTCATCCAGAAGTTTGAAGAGTCAAATACTACCCCAGCTGGGGGTTATTCTGCCAAATGGCTTCCAACAGTGACCAGAGATGGAGGATGGGAGGGGTGCGTGTGTGTGTAGGAAAATAAACGTGATGGTGAGCAAGCCCAAAGCCACATCATCTTATCAAACACCCGACATACAGAGGCAAACACACAATGCAAATCTAGAATACCAAACTGAAACAAAAGGACATGAACAAAATGAAATAAAGGCATTTGTAAGTTACCTGCAGAGATTTCAAAACAAAACAAAAAAAAAAGCATCCGGATGAAGCAGATATAATTCACATGGATTTGCCCAGGAAGGAGAAAAGGAGGGGGTGAGTGTGAGGGCTGGGGGGGGAGAAGAAGAGATACCTTTTTTTTTTTAAACAAATCCATCATGAAAGAAAATGAGACAAGATTATAAATAGGCCGAGTTATAGCGCACCATGGGATTTTTAATCTGGCTACCTGTGGTTTTTGCAGTTAAAGCCCCTATTCAGCAGTGGGAAAGGAGGGGGGAAAGCGGAAAAAAAAAAAAGAAGGAAAAAGAAAAAACTAAATCACGTCTATGTGCCAGTTTCGCAAATGCTCACCCAGGGTGCAGCACCAACAATGCTGCCAACGGGAACCACTAATTATCAGCATTTCCTAATAAGCGGCCGCCTTTCAAGCATTATTGATCATTACCTGCCCGTCTCGCTTCCTGCATTCTTGAGTTTTACTCTCGTGCTCTGCCATGGCAGCGCGAAGCTGCTTCTCCAGTTTCTCAATTTCCCGTTCGTGGTCTCGGACCAGGCAGTCCTTCTCTGCGTTGTGCTGCTGGAATAGGTGCGTCTTCTCCTGTTCATGCTCCAGCTTCAGCTCCACTATCTGATTGGACAGTGAGGAGTACAGTTCATCAATAGAACATCCTTGTCGTCATGACAACTCGTCTACAGCTTAATTTCCCCTTAATTTCATCAAGTTGGCAATTTTATTTTTACGTCACTATTACCTCACCTTTTAAAAAGCCACCGCTAGCGTGACAGGATTCCTCCAGACAATCCCAACAATGGAGACAACCGAGCAAATCCAGCGCATCCTTTAACCAATGTGTTAGTACAAATGTCGGAGCGGACAAAAAGAGAAAAGATAGGGGGGAAAAAAGAACATGGCATTGTCGCCTTCTGTGCACGGTCCCCCCGGATCCTGCTGCTGCTCATCAGCAGGGCTGAGGATCCTAAATGGTTAATAGGCAGCCTGCTCTCCCCTTCGCTTAAGTATACACACACAACCCCCCACCCCAGCAATTAAACCTTTTAAAGATTTCTTTATGATTTCCAAAGCCAGTGCTCTTCCCGTCAATACTCAACGCTGTCGTATATAGAGTTGTAGTTCTTTAAAATAAATAAATAATAAAAAAGGGGAAAATTATAAAAAACAAAGCTCTATTATCCCGTTGTCAGCTACGCTATCCCAACATAAACAGATGTATGTGTTCCAGAAGGGCACCTGCTGTGCCGCAAGCTTGCGCCATGATTTCATAAGAAGTCCCTCTATTCTCAGGATCCTTTCCCAGTCCGCACCACACTGGATGCTGTGACCTTGGCCAGTCTTAGCCTCTCCCTGCTAGACTGAATGGCAGCCCGAGACCAAGGGCCTGGTTGCCGCAGCTTTGATACTAATCCTCCCCGCCTGCGCACAATGGCACCCTACCTGGCCTGCACACTGGAGCAGCCAGGCTGCCTTTGAAGCAGGTGATGAATAGGGACGGCAGGAAGCCGCTTCCCCACTGAACTCCGGGCCACACAGCTGCTAAGAACAGTCACTTGGATTTTTCTTCAGTTTTGGTGGATTTCGGAAAGGGGGGGAAAGTATAAAAAAAAAAATAAACGCTGTTATCGTGAATATGGTGGGGTATTTGCAGCATGAGAAAAAAAAACAAGAGAATGGGAGGAGGCGGCTGTGTGTGCGCCGAGAGCGCCCCAGCACCTTATCTTAAAGCTGTAGCATTCAATTCTGGGATAATATTAGCTGTTTGTGTGGTTTCAAACCTTAAACCTGAAAGCCAAGTGAAACAAAAAAAAGATATAAGCAGTTTCTCAAGCTACAGATGAGCATATTCAGGGTTTAAAAGTAAAATATATTACCCATGCTGTGGCCGGGAGCATCTTCCAAGAACGAAGCGAGTAGAACAGATGTAATATTCTACGGTTTAACATATCTACATTATTTAATATTACTAAAGAGCTCATCAACAGATGTCTGAAGTCCCCAAAGGCATCAGCTCCCCAGGAGGCACACATTATCTATGCTGGGCCTGGGATCCATACAAGAAGTTCTTTAAGTCAAGGGTTTTGCCCAAAGTTTGTGTACAAACCAGTACAAAACTGGTTTCTTTCCAGATGCCAGCAGTGTCCTTAGTGCGCCTAAATGAAAGGCTTCTTACCCCTAAGATAATTGTATAGGCTTTCCTTGAGTTACAGGAAAAACTGTCTAGTGTTTTTTCATAAATCAGACCTCATTAAAGAAGATTCAACAAGAAGGGAGGTCTTTCTATTCAAAGTTTATTTAATTACTGGATTTTCAGCTGGTTGTGCCATGTAAGGTCAGTTTGTTGTGGGAACTCCAATCTTGAGGTTTTCACTTTTTAAACTGAAGACAAGAAACAGCAGCAGGCAGGGAACACACGTCCAAAGGGAGGGAGGAGGAACAGAACCTGCTCTTCAACCAGTTGCACTGGACACAACCACCACCAGTTTACCCAACCAAAGAGGTTACAGTTTTTTTTTAAATAAACTCTTCACAGCATTTATCTTATAGACACAACATTTCTGAAGTGAAGAGGTGGAAAGAGCTAAAAGAGACTGGTCCTTCTGCATGCAGGCAAGGTGTCCCTCAGTCTGCCCCATGGGAAGAGGAAGGATGGTGGTGTGAAGGAAGGTGTTTTATAACAGGAAAATCTGTTGAAGAATAAAACCCCTCATCACTTGATGCAAAGTACTCCCCTTGTTGGTTTTGTTTTGCCTTTTAGATGTTACAGACAGGGAGTAGAGATGGAGAGAAGGACAGGGACCACAGCGTTTTCATCCCTCAAAGATTAGAAAATGAATATTAACAAGTACTCAACATTTGCGACCAACAAAACAGCCTTTCCTGTAAAAATAACTTGAAGTGACTGAGTAGCTGTTGGACTGCACTGGTGAGCACCCACTGAACTTCCTGTTCTCCACAGAACTGCTGCCAAGCTCTACAGTTTCTCTTCCACTCTCTCTCTCATTCTTGTATTATTGCTGGGCTATTTTTTAAAGGAAAAAAATTTAACGTATACTAACAAAAGAAATAATAAACCCGTGCTGATTTTCAGCAACAGGAAGCTGCATAAAAATTATACTTCATAAATCATTATGGGTTCTGTCTCCAATTTGGAATAGTGTCTTTATGAATGAGATAACAAAACCATGTCCTTTGGGTTGAGATCTTTCTGCATCTACCCTTAGGCGCTTAACACTTCATCAAGTGACATTAAAATGTCTGCTCAACTACAGCATATAAGCATCTAGAAGGCAGACAGTTTTAGGTGCTCTACATTGTAGCCATGCAAGCAACACGATATTCACAATGGGAATTGTGAATTGGCGATGCTGAAAAGAAACATTCATTAAATAATAGTGTGTGCCCCATTACCATAATCAGATCATCTTCATTGTGGCTTAGATGTTCCCTCATTTTGCCCTCCCAAAGACGAAAATCTATTATTCTCTTCTCTGTACATCTGTTCCTATCTCCAGCCATGGCCTGGGTGCTAAACCAAGCAGGACTGAGCTGACATATCTGTTGTTACCCTGGAACACTTACTACCAAGTAACACGATATTTTAAAACTATGATCTCCCTTTACATGAATCCTTCATATTTTAATTCTTTCTGCACCAGCATGATAAAACCTTATTCAAGGCAACAGCCAACAGCCCATTTACTAAGCCACCACCAGAAGGACACCATTTGTTTTTACATTTCTGCTTTCGACTGAAATGTAATATTTCCTTACTCTTGCAGACGAAAAAAACCCCAAAACTTTAAAAGATGACAAAATTCTTCACAAAAAAAGCCAAAAAAATATTAATTCATGACAGTCTTCTGCTATTCACTCACAGAAATACACACAAACTGCCAAAAAGATCTGGCAGTGTGGTTCACGCCCATCTTACACAGGACACCAACATCCACAGCTGCTGATGAATGATGGGCTTCTAATGCTGGCAGACCTAATGGCACCCAAATGCAGAGATGCTTTAGCGTAACTTGCTAACACAAGGGACAACCTAATAAAGGCCTGAAGTAAAATCAAGCTGCTGCTAGTGCTTGTTCACTTTGTGCATCAGAAGAACAAAGCTCTACAGTAAATAGCCTACTGGTTGCAGAAGATATTTTCAGAAGCCAAATACTTGTAATATAATCAACATCAGCAAATACCTTTTTAAAGCCCCTCATATAGACAAGACCTTCTACTATCCAGTTTGTGCTTTTACATCACACGCTAATTTTAGGCTTCTCAATTTTAGAACAATTTTGACTTGTTCTTAAGAACAAGCATGCCTTTGAAATTCTTTATATAGTCCCCAAAGGAGGCAAAGGAAATTAGTTAGCTCACTGCCTCTTTGAAAAATGTAACTGCTACAATAAATATTTGACACCAAAGTATGAAAATTCATGTAAATTTATGTCCCCAATTCCAGAAATATTGTAAGTAACACCTATATAAAATATGGGTTTGCATGGCAGGATGATTTTATAAGCACTATTTTGGCATGACTGAACTTCTGAGGGCAGGAGAAGCCACCAGAAAGTTATACATGTCAGTTCTTTAGCTGAACACATTCATTACAGCACATCTATTTTTCAGTGATTCTACTTTACAAGCATTTAAGAGTGTAAATCAGGTGTCTTCATTATCATTACTCTGCTCAAAACCAGCCTTAACCTCTGCCCAGCACAGCACACAACACATGAGCTATCCCCACACAACAACTCTGGTAAAATCTAGCATTTTCTGTCTCCTAAGCCTATAAATAAATGTGCATGTTTCATGAGGATATGGGGATTACCCATCTCCACAAATACACTGCTGCTAAAAGTAATCTGATATAACAGGCTGGAGGATCGAGTATTAATCATGCTGGGCTCTGGCTTAGCATAACTTTGGGCAGAAAAGAGGAATCTTCACTGCAAGGAGGGAGTGCACCAGAACTACTTTGCAGCAGAAAAATTAAATGGATTTTAAAAGTACACTTCTTTTGAGATTTTGCTATAATTTGGAACTCAAAGTATTCCCAAGATACAAGGGTTGTAATAAGCCAAGGGCAAATGGGACAGTGGAAAATACATCAATGCAGAACCACATATTACAACTGAAGTAGCAAATACATCTAGGATAATGTACATGCATAGCGAATGCATTTTACTTACTACCTCATTGCAGGCTGCAATAATTTAACAGGCATGACTGTGTTTCCTGTTATACTTCACCTTATAATCAATCACTAATAACTCTATTTCAACTGCAAACTAAGAACTGCAAGAAATTCTCTAAAAGAGATGAGCTGGTCTTTAGCCAAACCACACTTTGATTTATTCTCCCCTCTACTACAACATACCTGCATGGTCTCACTGTGCATATAAAATGATATACCTGAGCTGTACATTTTTACTTAGAAAAGCATTTCAGAACTGTAATGTTTGTAAAGCATGGGCAGCACAAACCTCACCTCAGTCCTCCTATCTTCCCGCCATGAGTAAAGTTGGTTTTAAATCAGCAGTGTATTGGAAATGAAGCTGCATCTGGGTGATTAAATCATGCTTAGCACCACGATCACCATCAGCAGGTCCCACTCCCCTCCCCAGCCGTGCTCCAGTAAACCCAATGTGCTCTGCAAACAGAAATATTGCTTTCAAACTGATATACTTTGAGTCACTGCAAATCCCTGCTTGTAGCAGGCTCTGGTACACAGTTTACTGTACACAGTCTTTGTTTAGGGATTCAGAGTTTATCCAAGGACATCCTTTAAACACAGAGAACTGACTTCAGAGGCGCTCGCAGCCTGACTTGCCATTTACTGCAGGCACCAATTTATGCTCCTGGAATCATCTTCTCCTCTCCCTCCTCCCCCTCCCAAAGTTGATTCTGTTTACTATACAGGGAGCTTAGGCTTTTAACTCTGAATCACACACATGTTAGATGCCTGCAGGAGACAGTGTAAATTCTCGTCCGTTTCGTTAACAATTCTGTAAACAGCAATGGTACAGAGATTTCCACCCACTCTTTACTTGCAGGTTAAATTCATATCCTTTTCCCATTTGTGAGTTTTACCTCTATCATCAAGTGAAAAGTTGATATTGGTGACTGGAGAAACTATTCCTCAGATATTCAGCGCGAATGGCGTTCATCTGCATGTTAGGATGGTTCAAAGGAAACATTTATGCATCCTAGATTAATTTATTAAGTGAAATTTATGCAGCTTGTTGCTGATGACATGAAAAATTTAGAGCCTCTGTTAATGCGCTCATTTGGCCTCCATGCAAGAACAGGCTGGATTCCAATAGACTATATACAAAGAGGAGAGGAACAAAGCTTTTGACAAAGCCTCTCCTTAGAACCAAACTAGCATACTAAAAATGGATAATATATAAGGTAATATACCAAAGAACAACAGGACTATAAACTCACCATGTCCAGTGTAGAAGTATCGTTTCACCCTTCCTTAGAAAGGCAGAGTGGCCTCGGTTAAAGCAGGAGGTACTGAGGGACGCTGGCTCCCCAGGAGCCAAGCTCATGCTCAACGGACCCTTCAGCCCACACTAAGCCTCCGACTGACCCCTTCTGCAGGACTTGCCTCCCCAGTGCTCCTGGTCCATGAGACCAAATGACATTTCCAGCCTAAATAGCTCTAGGCTCCATTGCAATGCCTTTTCACAGCTACTCAAATTCTTTTCATGAACAGAACTTATTTTTCCCTTAGGAGCTTCCTTTCCAGGTCCCATCCCCAGTCACAGCAGTTTCTTGGCTTTTAACACTTAATCCCCACATATGCTGTTATTTTCCCTGTTTTCTCACCAGGTCGCAGCCTTTACACCACTCTCTCGTAGAATCACAGAATAAACCGGGTTGGAAAAGCCCTTTAAGCTCACCCAGTCCAACCGCTCCCCAGCACTGCCAAGGCCACCACTACCCCATGGCACTGAGGCCTCGTCTCCACTGTGTGTGAACACTTGCAGGGACGGTGACTGCAGCCCTGCCCTGGGCAGCCTGTTCCAATGCCTGAGCACCCTCTGGGGCAGGAATTGTTCCTCAGCTCCATCTAAACCTGCCCTGGTGCAGCTTGAGGCCGTTTCCTCTTGTCCTGTCACTTGTTCACTGGGAGACGAGACCGACCCCACCTCACTGCATCCTCCTGCCAGGCACCTGCAGGGAGCCATCAGGTTCCCCCTGAGCCTCCTCTTCTCCACACTGAACCCCCCAGCTCCCTCAGCCCTTCCCCATCACACTTGTGCTCCCGGCCCTGCACCAGCTCCATTCCCTTCTCCGGCCCCGCTCCAGCACCTCAAGGTCTCTCTTGTCGTGAGGGGCGCTGAAATGGCGCCTGAGGGGGCACAAAATGGCGGCTGTCAGATGAGGGGGTAAATACCACCCCTGGGGGGGGGGGGAAGGGGGGCACATACACTGACCGCAGGGGCTCCGTTTCCATTCCCAGTGAGGCTCTTTAGAACACGCAGCTGCTGAGCTCCTGCACATCTGAATTAAACACCGTTTCTTACCGAAATACCCTTGAGTAAATCCCCAAGGCAAATCTATAAAATAACACCCAGGTCCAAAACGCCGTTAACACCTCCAGCATTTCAAGGAGCCATCACCACAGCCATAACCAACAGCAAAACATCATCACAGACTTGATCATCCAAACACTGGAGACATCTCTTGGCACGGAGTTAAACAGCTAAAAGCTGACAGGAGAGATGCCCAACCATTAAAGTTAATCTAAATAACACTTCAGCACGTGAGATTGTGCTTGGATCCTTAATATTAAACGGTGCTGCTAGCACTGCGAGAGATGTTTGGTTTTAAACATATACTCTTCTGTATAAAAACAATGGTTGTGATTACAACATTCATATTTTACTTGAGAGAGCTTCACTCTTTTCTTTAAATTAACCCCATTAAAAAGTTATAAAACACACAGAAAGATCTAAAGAATATTCTTCCTCTCCTCTCAATAGTGTTTTCCTCTGCTCCAGCACCCCGCTAAAGTAAGACATTTCACAACACTACCTCAGGTACTTGTCCTTGCTGTTGGCAGCTAAGATTACAGACATGCTTTCTTCTCTTTTAACCAGCTGATTCTGCACTTCTTTACTTTCCCTTCTTTAATACAAAAGGCATATTTAAGCTCAGCCAGACCTCTGCCTGGCTCCCAACTTGAAAGCACAGACCATTTTCTCATCTTTAACGTGATTTCAAAGCGATTCTGTTAAATACCCAGTGAAATGTTTCTGAAGGTGTCCCGTTTCTTGGCTAAATAGGGCAAGACAACTCTAATTATTCCTTCACAAGTTTTACAGAAGTCGGAACCCAACAATAAATGTCTCACAAAAGGATTTCCTGAGACAGGGGCAGATTCTTCAGCTTTCCACTTTGCTATGGAAGCATGGAGAATTATTGTTTTAAAATGGAATAAACACTTGAAGAGGAACCAAAACAAGAGGCTTATTTATACATTCAGCTTGGCATCTATCTCGGGAATGATGTGTCCCTAACTCAGCAAAGTAACACCATCCTGCTATCACAATAAGTCATCAAGTGTTTTGTAGTGCATTTTACCTGCTGGGAAAATGACAGTCCATAGACTTTGTCTTTCTTGCTCATCTTGCATCTCAATTTTTTTACACTTAATCATAGCTCTTCAGCAACTATTCATAGCAAAAAAGGGGGTGTAATAGTGACGTATTACTATATTTTTTTATTGAAAAACAAGCAGCCGAATGCCATTTAAACATCAAGATCTCCAAAAGTTCACTGGAAAAGTTCCATTCACAGCAATTTATGAAAATCAGCTTGAAACAAAGGTGAGGACATCCATAACTCTACTGAGATATGGCCCTGAGCAAAGCCCTCTTCCACCATGAGCTCCCCTGGGTACCATAAGAGATGTGCTTTCAGAAAGTGCCCAACTGATGTGGATGTGAGAAACCCAAGCAAATTCATTCACTTTTCAGTCAAATTTCCCTGTCTAAAAAACCTTACTTTAAAGTTTGGGCACGTGTTCTCACAAATGTGGGCTTGTGGAACAGGATTTCAGCAGAAACACTTCCCAGGTATTCTGAGCCAAAGTGAGGATGTCATTAAAAAGTAGCCAAAAAAAAAAAAAAAGGAAAACAGAAAAAAAGGAGGGGGTGCAACAAACCAAACAGGTTTTTTTTTCCTGTGCTGACGGTGCCACAAAGCCCCACTACAGCTACTGCAACCATTTCAAAGGCAGGAAAGGCTGAGGCCTTCGCTGTGGTGTCCACTGGCTTTGAAGTGCCGAGAGCAGCTGCTCCCAGCAGATAGGAACTGTGGTGCTGCTGGAGTTATTTTTTTTCCCTTCAAAATATACTTTCAAATCTAGCAGCTGCGAGGAGAACAAAGTTGAACTAAAGGATATTTAAAGAAGAAAAAAGCCACTGGTTTCTCTCTAAGAGTGTTCTCAGTGGATACTTCAAAAGGAAGTGGCACTGAATCAGATGAAGCTGGAACCAGGAGTGACAATGTGACAGCTGAAACCAAATAGTGCGAGATCCTCAATCTCTGCTTTGCTTTATGAAAGGATTCCCATGTGTTTGAAAAGTTGACAAAATATTGACTGCCATGGTTTGTACGACTTTTTTCCTAATTATTTTTCCAGGAAAATAGATAAAACATACATATATCAATATATATTGATCTAAATATCAGATAAAGATCATGGAATCACAGAGTAGTTAGGGTTGGAAAGGACCTTAAGATCATCCAGTTCCAGCCCCTCTGCCATGGGCAGGGACACCTCACACTAAACTATTTCACCTAAGGCTTCATCCAACCTGGTCTTGGACACTGCCAGGGATGGAGCATTCACAACTTCCTTGGGCAACCCATTCCAGTGCCTCACCACCTAACAGGAAAGAATTTCCTCCTTAGATCCAATCTAAACTTCCCCTGTTTAAGTTTTAACCCATTACCCCTTGTCCTATCACTACAGTCCCTAACGAAGAGTCCATCCCCAACACCCTTATAGCCCCCTTTCAGATACTGGAAGGCTGCTATGAGGTCTCCACGCAGCCTTCTCTTCTCCAGGCTGAACAGCCCCAACTTTCTCAGCCTGTCCTCATATAGGAGGTGCTGCAGCCCCTGATCATCCTCGTGGCCCTTCTCTGGACTTGTTCCAACAGTTCCATGTCCTTTTTATGTTGAGGACACCAGAACTGCACACAATGCTCCCAAGTCAGGTCTCATGAGAGCAAAGTAGAGGGGAAGGATCACCTCCTTCGACCTGCAGGTCACGCTCCTTTGGATGCAGCCCAGGATACGGTTGCTTTCTGGGCTGCAGGTGCACACTGAAGCCGGCTCATGTTCATTTTCTCATCAACCAACACCCCCAAGTCCTTCTCTGCAGGGCTGCTCTGAATCTCTTCCCTGCCCAACCTGTAGCTGTGCCTGGGATTGCTCTGACCCAGGTGTAGGATCTTGCACTTGTCATGGTTAAACTTCAAAAGGCAGGGGGGCTGGAACTAGATGATCTTAAGGTCCTTTCTAAGCCTAACTATTCTGATTATGAATACATATCAGTATGCCTAACCTGCAGGCAATCTTTCAGTCCCACAACCAACACTCCATGTTCACACTGGTATTATCTCTGAAATCAGCATCCAAGGAGAGTGCTGTGAAGCAGAGGCAACCATTCACATGATGCAGCTCTCAAGTTTCCACACTTCCAAGATGCTTCTCAGGTTAGTAATCCATTAGTTAATTTGGTTCTTCGTTATCAACTTGACTTCATTTACGGGCAACTGAATTGTCCAGTATGCCGTGAGTGCCACTTCTGCCACTCACCACACCAGCCTACACAAAATATATCTGAAGGTCAGCTTTCCTTCCCTTTGCGCGTAAATGCCATTTGACAATTAGATTCAGGCACTCGAAGCAGAACATCTCAAAGCAATTACTACATTTCTCAGGTAGCTAAAGTATTCTTTGTTTTGGTTGGGTGTCTGTTTCAGAACTGGATGTTTGCTGGAGCCCTGCTGAAATGCACCACAAGTTCCAACTTACTGCTCTATTTAAACAGTTTAAATCAGTCTATTCCTCCCCAAGAAACAACTAAAGAAATATGCAGTAAAACAAGGCAAGGAAAAATCTGCTTTAAAAATGGTTTAGAAGTTCTGAAGCGTAAACAGAGACTGATACAGCAAAACAGAACTGTAGTTGGAACTACTGAAAGGAAATATTAAGAGTGGAAGAACTGAGCTCATGCCGCTTTGTAGGTGGGCTGAAGGAGCTTTGTGCTGCAGAAATGACAATACAAAAAGAACCTGGTGTAAATGTAAATCCACACAAAAACATTGATAAGAGAACTTTAAGATTAAGACTAAACATATCGCTGCTATAAATTACAAATTCAATCCTTTACCAGGCATTACCCAAACTGATGCCACGTCACTTCCATGACCAAGTACCCTCCTTACGCAAGTGTTTTATGGGCTGTTTCAGCTGCATAGCTCTCAAGCCTGTATCGCACAATAATTTGTCTACTTTTCTTTCTGGTTTTCCATTTCCACTTCACAACAGTACCGAATTTGACTTTCTTGTCTCCACCCAAATGTTTCCTGAATGCTTCCCAACCCTGAAATTATACTACAATACAGAAAACTCACTATCAGTGGGCCAAAACAAGCATTCATATGAACACTCCCCATGCTAAAAGATGATAAAAAGAGTAAAACACTGTTTCTCGAAAAGAAGAAAAACAGATAACACATTGAATAATTTCATCTGGCCACTATGAAAATAGGTGTTGCCACCTGTAAGCCTGGGAAACGGTTTGAAAGAGGCAGAGGTACAAAGGATCACAACAGGGAAACAAAAATATTTTCTATGTAGACTTTTTCCCCTTCCATTCCCCATCACATAAACTGTGCCCACTCTAAATTGCATCTTTATACAAAGCACAGAAATGCGCAGCAAGAACAGGATCTGACCTACATCTGTGTGAGCAGGTGTCCCTCCTCCCCTCCACTTGAAGGAGCAAACCGACTGACCTGTTGCTCGTATCTCTGCTTGAGCTCCTCCAATTGCCAGGAGAATTCTTTGGATTGCTTTTCCCGGAGCGATTTTGATCTGCTTAGATCTGCTTCAACCTTTTCCATCTACATGGTAAAAGAAAGGGAATATTTAATTTTTTGTTTTAAAAAGGCATAGCTTGAAACCGTTCTGATGTTTCTACAGTTGTTCACAGACCATCAAAGCAGAATACAACTTGCTGAGAATGATAATGACGCTATTTGTGTGTAGTGGAAATGAATATTCAGTTCCTACAGGATTATTAGTTATTTAAGGACACAGTGACCACCTATACAATGCCACTCCCTGATTGCAAAATACTGGCTCTGTTTTTCACTCAACAGTGGGAAACATCCCATCAAAATTAAGTGAATGTTTTTTTCTAGTCATATTTAAGACTCAAATATATTTCACTCAAAATTACATTGCCTGTGGAAATTCAAGGGAAATCTTGTGAGTCAGTGCACGAACTCCACATTTAAAGTAAGTTTACATTAAATCAGTAAAATAACTTAAAAGAGAATTATTTGGCTGCAAGTAAAGTTCTCTGAAGATAGTCATCGCCTGTGAATAATGAGTCCCACCAATTCCAGCACACAGCATCAAGGAAGCAATTTCATAACTCAATTAACAAAGGCTTTTGTATCAAAAGCACAACCGCAGATGCACATCAGGCATGGTTCCAGAGGAAAATACATATATACACATATAAATATATATATGCACACAGAAGGTACTATGCAGCCATGCATACTCATCAATGACTTTTCGATCTAGGTCCCAACACAAGCAGCAAATAAACCATCTCCCTAAAAATGGGAGCGAAGGGGTGTAGCTGTCAGGACCAGTGCAGCCACAAGTCCTTCTGCTGTACCAAAAGAATAAAAGCCCAAATTCCTGAACCACAAGCCAAAAGCCTGTTTGGCCCCAGGGAGTGCTCAGTCTTCCACAGATGTCTTTGCCAATCGGCCTGGACATCACTTCTAAGCCAGGGAAAGAGGAGTACTTGGAATGGGAAAAGCATTATATTGGAAAACACTGCAGCAAGAGAAAGCTACAGGACAAGGAATAGTTGGCCAGATAGAAAGCTGAAAAATAGAATAGAAAGGAACAAGTTACCCTTCCAGTAGCTTCTGAACCTCACTGCTACTATGTGCTAATAAGAAAAGGGACTTCAATGAATATTTTAGGACTAATTTCTTCTGCACCCAAACTTACTCAAACTGCATGGCCATGCCCATATTTTATTGAGACCAATAAAGAAAGAAATCCAGGAAATACTAGACCTAAAGTCCCATGGCACAGTCATTGTCTTTCTTTTGTCTAATTATTACTAGAAAAAATGTACATTTTGGAGTTTATAATGTACCACTCACCTGTCAGTGGGCATCAGGTGACTCTTAAGAATCTCAGCTTGACAAAATAGGAAGCAGATGGCAAAAAAAAATACCAGAGCTGAACTAGTGAATCAAATATTGATTACAAGAACTGAAAATGCCAGGCCCCATCCTTCTTATCTCCATTATTAACTTCACCACACGCCAAAACATTGTTTTAGAAGCCCAATATTTCTAGAGTAGTTAAAAGCAGTGTTGCTATAGCTACCACGGCTTCTGCATTAGGAGTAACACATTCCACCTAACAAAAAAAAAGAAAACAGAATTTGCCACTACGTTACAGTCTAATGGATGATTTATCTAAAGAGGATGTGTGTGCAGAAGAATGAGAAAGGACAAAGCTATGAAGACGGCTTCAGTAGTGTTTCTTTGATGTATTTCCTTGAAGCTCAGCTCCTGTAGAACAGAACTGCTCAATCGTACAATATCACTGACTGCTTCTAGATTTTAGCATTCAAGTAGGGAGAGAATAAAGCCATGGCTGATTCATGGAGTACAAGAAAATTTGCTTTCAAAACTTCCCAGAACACAGCAATATTCTAAAAGAAATTTGCAGTCACTTTTAAATAAGAATTGACTTTAAGTTTTCCTAATTCTTTTGCACATCTTTGTGGTTTGGACTGGTTTTATTCACTGGCCTTTTTTTAAAGTGAATAAACTATTATTAGTCTTTCTAAAATTAGACTATATCCCTTTTGGAGCAGAAGAAAGACATTACTTTAAGTCATCGTGAAGAGCTTGGAGGAGAGTCTCAGAGCAGACAATGTCAGATGAGAACTGTAGGATTTGTTGTGTTGCCCATGGATCTAGTGTGCAGAACAAATCTTGGGTTTATAAATTCGTTCTTGCTTGTTTTGTATTTCCAAATGCTATTATTTGCTGTCTGCACAGATCTTAAAAATATCAGCAATGTGTTATTCAATGTCTCACTTCTGTTGAAGATTTTCAGGAAGAAAAAACTTCATAAGAACGAGAAGGGAATTTGTTAAACTATAACCCAACATTGTTAGAAATCCATTACAGCATCAGACTGCAGCATCCTACTGTCAACAGCAAGGTGTGGTGGCTACAGGTGAGATTGGAGAACTGAGCACATGGTCAGGAAGAACAAGGTTGAGTTATGCACTGAGATTTTGACCATCTGAGTAAGTTCAGGGAATATTCCCTTCTCTTCCCTTCTTTTTGATCACTTGTTGCTTTTTCTTTATTTCACTCATTGCACTGCATATGTAATATCCCAGGAGCAATGGCTTAACTATTATTTATTCCATCAGGAACTTAAACCACTAAAATCTTTATATAGAAATATGTGCTACTAATTTTCAGGACTAGAAAATGGGATTTTTCTGCCCTGCGCACAGGACTGCCAGCAGCCACAATGGCTCTGCCCCTGTTTAGGCTCAAACTGATTACAAGACCTCATTAACGGAAGACAGAGTCCTCCCAAAAAGAGTAGGAAGAGACACGCATTTAAGTGGAAAATTACAACCGTTGTTCCGCAGGGGTGTATAAACTAACACTTTATACTCTCACTCCTGAAAAATCCCTAATCAGTATCATAACCGCAGCTATCTTTATAACAATGACAATTCTGGCTTTGTTAGAAAGATGAAACATCCGCTAACATCCCTTTCTGACTTGCTAGCAAAGACACTACATTGTGAAAGATTTTGATGTCGCACTCTCAAGTGAAGCATGTTTCTGGCATTATAAGATCAGAATATGCTATCCTACTGAGACAGAGTTTCAGAAAGGCTGGCATTGTGACCTCCTCACCTGCTGTTTCATTTCAGCATAGACTTTTTCTGACTTCAGCTCCACCTGCCGCTTAAACTCCTCCAGGGCAGCATCTGCCTGCTGGGCCTGCAGCCTCTGTACCTCTGTCACCCGAGTCAGCTGCTCCTCCTTCTCCCTAGAAAGTCACAGAAAATTTTCAGAGTTCAAGTATCAAATAAAAGAACAAGTGTGCGAGTGTAAAAGAGAGGCCTTTAACCCGATCAGTTTAAAATAGTATTCAGATTTCAATTTCCTGTCCCAGCTTCTGCCAAACTTCCCTTTGCAAGACTTTGAAGAAGGGAATAGAAGGCTGGAGTTATTTTCGCTTTCTCTGATTGAATTTCGCACGCCTAAACACGGCGTTCGGGGCTTCCGACAATACCTCCGGCTTCAGAGTCTGCGTTGACTTGAATGGTTCAGTGCCTGCTGGGTAACCCCCTTTTTTAGGCTCACCTTTAGAAGTGCATTGCCCCCCCCCCCCCATTTAAATTAATTCCTTTTAGCATCATCATCATCTCCCATTAAAAACAAACACAAAATTATCCCAGTGCCATCTTTGCTCAGACAAGATGCAGGATTATTCACTGCTTGACATATATCAAAATGCAAAGCAGGGTAACGTGTGGCATATAGTACCTTCTTAATCTATTAGAAACCCATAATGCTGTAATGCCTATTCAGCCTTTAAAGTAACGACAGATGTTAAATCTTTATGCAGTGATATTTCATATTAACAGCCTATATTATCTGACATATTAGACTTGAGACATCAGTGTGGGTTTCTTAAGACATCCAGTTTATCAATAGTAATGCATGTATAACATTTTACGTACATGCACATATATATCTACGACACATATAGAGACATATATATACAAACATCTGAAAAATGGACACAGTCACCACATTGGCACATCACAGGTAAAAATCGTGATAGCCTGTAAATATTTAAGGAATCCCATTGTGATTCCTCACATAGAAAACAATGAGGCAGCGATATTAACTTTCTACTACACGTTTCTATTACCGCAGGTCAGTGGAGTTGCCTGACTTTGAGTCAAAACACAAGGGAACCCAATGGTGGTATGGACAATGCTGGTTTGGTACAGAAGGCACACTCAAGCAGACCTGTGGTTGACATTTCCATTTTACAGGCAGTGAAGTACCTCATGCTGAATTTCCCATTTTGACAGAAATTATTTCCATATAAAACAAAGAATCTGACACACAAGAGATGGAAAAGACCTGTTAATTCATCTAGTCTGTCACCCTGCCAGCACTGAACCAGCTATTACAGCACTGAGCAAGCCTTTTATAAAGGTCAGGAAGCTGCCAAGCCCAAAGTTACAGCATTCACATCCTCTTCTGTGGTTTTCATACTAGACTTAGACAATGGGACAAAGAACATAATCCTCCATCTTCACAAGGCGTCTACTTGCAGTGTAGGAAAGCGGGGCAATTCTGTTAGCAAAGAGATCAAAGAGATGCCACAAGCCCTGAGTGAGGATCTTACTGTTTACTTTTAGAGCTTTTTCATCATGTGTATTTGAAAAAAATACTTGATTTTGGTACCTTACTCGCAGCTGACGGAATAACCGAGACCGGAGGAGACTGCTGCTTTCCTTTTAGAAAAAGGGAAATACCTTTCTTACTCAGCAGAAACTGGGGCAAAACAGAACAAAATCCTGCACCACGGTTTTGGTGATAATTGTTCAGGGGTTTGGGGTTTGCATTCATAGAACACCATGAACAAATTTTCTTCAAATATGGCATCCATCACTCCTATACAGACATGCTTTTTCTCTACTGCCTCAGCAATGCTATTTTCTTAACTCCATTGAGGGGAAGCATATCTGTATATTAATTTACTATATTCTCCACTCATTTACAAGACAGTAAAAATTACACAGCAAAAATCCAACACCACTAAAATCAACATTTTTTTTCTCCCCGTCTAAATTCAACTGGAAGAATGACCATTTAGGATTTAAATTTCTACTTTATAGGCCCCAAAAGTTCAAAATTGCAAGTATAAAAATCCTCAGACATTTCTCAGCATGGGCACACCAAAGATGCCCCCAGAGCTAAAAATGAGATGAGCTATCCGGTGAGTTAGTTATGCAGCAGCTCCAGCTGCAAAGGCGTCTGGCTCAATTATCCCCCTGAAACCCATGTACCAGGGAGCTGCTGAACACAGACACGTTTAGGTTTGATACCGAATTACACCGAGCACATCGTTCCCATCTCCAACAAAATCTACCACAGGAAAGACTATAGAAACTGGTTCAGCCTCTTATAAGACCTGTGTAGAGCTCAACATCCTGAAAGAGAAGATGGGATCAGGTTCACCTGCGGAGCACTGTCCGCATGTGTTACCTTGGAGGGAACACAGAGGAAAACCTCAGCCTCTCCTCCCCAGCATCCTTAATTCAGTTATGGACACTGGGCAACAAACCTCCCTCCCCACAAACTACAGCTAATACTTCCAACTCCACACTGGAAACAAAACCTAAAACCTGAAGCTTGTTCAAGAATATTCACGCTGGTGTCAAGAGACCTTGGAACATGTTTGGTTGAGTCAGACAGAAATGCAACAAATGTAAATGTAAAAGGACAATATGTCGTCCGCGTGCTGTTAGTGAGCCTCTGAATTTATGCATCTTCTTCCTTAGGAATATATTTTTATTTGGAAATATTATGATGCAAACCTTGAGGAATCTGGTTTTATGCACCTTCCTTTAAGGACTTAATCCCATGAATAAATGCAACATCTCATTATAACCAGGAATAAAACTTCACTTTTTAAGGATGTGGGAGCTCTACTTTCTGTGCAGTCAAGATTTGTACAGAAGCTTAGAAACCACGTACAACAATGGACCGCAGCTCACAAATGTAAGAAAAGCTTTACTTTTTTTCCCCCAAGATACTCAGCCATGTGCCTTGCATGAAGCACTAAAATATTCACTTTGAAGATTATTTTTTTTCAGTTGGACTAGTTGTGGGGCTGAATACAATACAATTACATCACTCAAATCCCCTCAAGCTGAGCCGGCTTGAATATAAAAATAGGGTGAATTTACTCTTTGGCCCCAATTTAAAAAGCAGCAAATTCCCTTTGTTTCAGTGTATAAAGGATATGGCAACAGAATGAGCAATCTTGCACAGCACAAACCATCGCAGTGGAAGTTGACTGTGAAGTCCAGAATTGCAATTTCAGAGAGCAGCACTCTGAAGTGTACTGATAAATGGAAAATATAAACATCTTACATACTTCCTCTTCATGCTTAATCATAAATATTTTCCTTGCTTCATAGAATGCCTTCCAAGAGATAACAACTAAACACAGTAAGCCATTACAGCACTGCGAGTCAAGTTAATGAAACGCAGGGCAGCGCAGCGATTTACAGGAGAGGTTAAATAAACTCAAGATGTCGCAGCAAATGTAGTATGAACCAGCGTTGCTACTCACAGGGTCCTCACTGCTCCCACTATGAAAACAAGGGTTCACCAACAGCCCACAAGAGCAGGGGATGCACCTGCCTTGGTCTCAGCCTCTTTCAACAAGTTAAAACACTTCAGGTTGCATGTAAGCACACACATGCACAAAACGTGTACGTCCCCGAGCTACATGTGGACAACTTCTGTGGACGGAGGTCCACATCCCATTAGCAAATGCACATCCAGGCTCCCTGCTTGTAGTTTAAAGAGCTTTTGAATGATACTAAAAACAACTAACCATGAAACTCCCGAGGTTTCCTTGTAAAAATCATACCAGGCTTTAACTCATGAATATGCAAATTCTTTGCCAGGTTTTCCAGTGCTGCTGGCAACAGTGAAAGCCCGCTCATGTCCAAGCAGACTGTTGTTTGTATTGGAGCACAAAAGCAAAGCTTTTCTGGTGAGGATAAGGATCATTTCTAAGGTAAGGATGCATTTTGTCACTGAAGAAACTTCTGGAGCTTGTTTTCTGATGGACTCTACATGAGCAAGAGGCTTCAGCTCTTGTCTGTCACTGCTTAGGCTGACTCTGGGTTTATCCCTGTACATAACAATTAATCTTGCTCTATAAAGTTGAAGTATAGGCAAAGAAATGGCTGAGCCTTCAGCCCCACCGATGAAGTGATCTTCAAACAGTGATCTGCTTCAGGAGGCCAGGCTCTCCTGCAGAGTACCCTGACGATCCTGCATTACGTATATGCACTGATCCTACGCATTTAGATCTGCTGCAGTAACACACGTCTTTGCCCCTTCCCTCCTCTGCTTCCCACATATTAATACTCCTGAGGGAAAATTGCTCACTAGCCCCCAAACTGCAAACTATTCACTTGCTGGGAGGCAGCTGAAGGTGTATCTTGCTGGGTTTGTTTCTAAACAGCTTTCTGCTTCATTTGTTGACACAAGAAATGAAAAACTGACTTTTTAAAAAGTCTGTGTTGAAGCAAAATCAGTTATCGCCATTTATGTAGTCCACTTAGATTTAAAAGAACCCAAAACTATATAGACATGTGCTCCCAAGGGAGAATACGACTTGATAAACAACATCATATGCAGCAAGTCAAGTAGCTAAAAACACAACCTTCATCCAAACATACACACTCTTCCAATGCACAAGCAAAATGGTGACAGTTAAGCACCAGCTTCATGTGTAAACTACATATTGTGCCTAAATGTACCCATCTTAGCTGTGGTTAGAGTATCTTACACAGAGGCAGTTATTACTAGCAAGCAATGAGGAACAACAAGGGCTCTCCTACAATGCCAGCACCCAAACATATGGAGTATGTGCAGAACACTTCTTTTTGGTGTGGAGAGGAAGAAAGACAGTGTGAAGTCATTCAAGCGGAATGATAACTAAACCAAAGCCAGATCAAAGGAACAAAGAAGAAAGACTGAAATGTGAAGCTGAAATATTTATTGCCTTCAAAACATCATCCCTATCCTGTTTGGGCCTTTAATATTTTGAAGTTGTTAGAAAGCATTCGAACTTGTTTCATTATTTCAAAGAAATAAAGGCAAATACATGAAGTAGGGAACAATTTTATCTTTCAGACCCTGATTTTGAGTATAAGATGAGCTCGTCTTTATGAGAAAAAGCACAAATCCACAGTTTACAGTTTGCATAATTTGACATCAAAGAGCTGGTCTGCATTCTTTCCAGTAAGCTATAATGATATTTACAATGCAATTATTAAACTATATGCTTATGTTTGAAATAAATCATGAGATAACATTAATGAAACCACTACTTAAAGCCACTAATGAATATAGAGTAAATAATATTCCACGTGTGTAGTTTCACACTTCTGTGAAGTAAGAAGAATAATGCACTACCTTCAAAATTAATGGGTGGCAAATTAACTAGACATTGGTTAAACACACTAATAATTATTATAACTATTTCTCATTATAATAATGACAGGGTACTGTTGTGCTAGGTGATATGCAAACAGAATAAAAACAGCAACTGCAGAATGATGAATGAGATGTGGGTTAAAAGGCTGGGTGAGTGATGTAAATGTGGCTGGAAAGGAAAACGTTATGATTTTGCTCAGCGCTGCAGAAACTGTTACCAAGATTTAGATATACCACATATATGAAAGGCCACAGAGGCTCAGTTATCAAGAGAGGAGGATTAGAACAGAGACTAATAGCCATGGCTTTCACATGATGAGATGAGCTAAATCACAACAAGGAGAACATAGGGGGAGAGAGACAGGTATAGATGATGGCTCAGAAAGGAGGAGACAAGATGGTAATTAAAAGGTGGATCGGAAAGCAGCACATTTACTGAAATAGATTCATGAGATACCCAGAGAAGAGGTGCAAAGAAGGAAAAGAGAGGGATCAGAGAGCACTACCCTGGCACAGAAAGCTGGAGGGTGACTAAAATAAACCATCTGAAGGGCAAACTATGGGAGAGATCACCAGGCAGAAGAGATCCAGGCAAGAAGAATCACTTCACACTAACGAAAACCAGCCCAAGATGAGTGACAGAGCCAACAGCAGCTGCAAATCAAAGACAAAGACGTTGAAATAAGACCAGTGAGATTGTTAAGGAGGTACAAGGCTACAGTCTTCATTCTGTCATTCTATATATTTAAGGTAACTATTCTTATGGCTAAAATAATTGTATTGTTATAGTTTAGGTTTCAGAATAATAATATCCAAGCTGTAATGGACAATACAGTAACTCAGTGCTGAGGAATGATGGGTTACTACTGAGCTTACCACCTCTTTCTAGGAGGCTGGCATGGCCTTGAAATGTACTGCACTGAAGCTAAAAGATACTCTAATGTGAAAGGGCAGCCTTTTGGAGCAATGAGGGAACAATTCCAATTAACTAAAGCCCCTAACTACATTAATTATTAGGATAGAGATTTACAGCAGTTAACCTAAGTTTTACAGCATGATACACTGCTGCCGTTCATCTCACAAGGCAATACTTTTCATTTCATGAAGCTATACATTCCATCGAGCCATTTTCCTAGCTGGTATCATTAAGAAGATGTCAAAAGACATCTCTATAACCATCTTGAGGGACTTAACGATCCCATAGACATGGATTAAAAATCAACTGTTACTTTTCTTGGTACCGCTGGGGCTTTCCTTTGAATACATATTTCATTATTGCCAGGAGGTCTCCAGAGAAACTGGTGAAAGAAAATGAAAGGCTGTAAATAGTTAATAGAACACTTTATTTGTTCTTTTAAGTGAGACTATTAAATAAAGCTACCGCATTTTTTGGTCCTCTGTTCATGCTTTACGTCGTGCCCCCCGGAGCGAGGGTTATGTCAGCATGGTCACCACTGCTCAAGGAATGTTTACAATATGCTGGAAACTTTGACTGGTTTTGCCCTAAAAGGTTTCAGATGCTGGAGCCGAGCACCAAGTGGAGAACAGCCGGGTGTTTTTCCACTGATTCTTACAGGAGGGGGAAAGAAAACCCAACCAAAACCACACAACCCTGCTTTAAAGAGTAAAACGACATCCACATTCCTCAGCCACTTAACGCTACCCCTGGTTTCAAATCACAAAGTTTGCTTTCTTCATCATGCTGCAACTGTTCTAACGAGACAACACTGAGCGTGTTACTGAAAGAGAAGGATGAACACAACGAACATGAGCATAAGCTCTTAACAGTGTTCTTTATTGCAACATTTGGAATTAAAGACAATGCCGTCTCATATTTCTTTAAGTATTTCCGGCTTTAAATAGTAATAGCTTTTCCATTCCTACAAGAATTCCTCCACACACAAATACCTCATTTTCAAGGAAAAATGGAAGTAACTAAAGGACAAAACAGCTTCACTTGAGCAATTATCCTAAAAATATTAACAACGGCAATTCTTCAGAATTTGGATGCAGCTTCGAGGAACAAGGAAGGAAAAAAATACATTAATGAATTAGCTTGTGGTTCAAGCTATGACTCCATTTAGTTATTGTTGTATTGATGATTATCAGGCAGTTGTATTTTTCACTGTGCACAGCCTTTATGACACACATGACTACAAGAAGTCCATATGATACAACCCATGCAATAGGATTCTGCAGAAGCAGCTGCTTAAAAATAAAGCTCTCAAAGGCTTTGGTTTAACCAAATTCCCCAGGTCCACTGTAAATCTCAGGGTTTCAAAAATATAACTTCCGTACATTCCGAAAAGTCCAAATTTATTAAAAATGTTGGGATCCAACAATTATGCAGCTCTAAGCAGCAAAACAAAGTGAAGTTTTATTCACTTCTACTTATTCTACCTCCTTCTGCCATCTATCTTCACACTTTATCCTTGCCTTCATCTGTTTCCGTCTTTACTAGCTCAGAAGCATCATATGCACCATTTATTTCTCTCAAATTCACATACCCTTACTTCTTTTAAATTGCCCCTTTTACGATCTAAACCTCCCGTGGTGCAACTTGAGACCGCTTCCTATTGTCCTGTCACTTGTTAGCTGGGAGAAGATACAGACCCTCTCCTGGCTCCATCCTCCTCTCAGGCAGTTGTAGGGAGCGATAAGGCCCCCCCAAGCCTCCTCTTCTCCAGACTGAACCCCCCAGGTCCCTCAGCCGTTCCCCATCACACTTGTGCTCCAGGCCCTGCACCAGCTCCACTGCCCTTCCCTGGCCCTGCTCCAGGACCTCAATGTCTCTCTTGTAGTGGGGGGCCCAGAACTGAGCACAGGATTCGAGGTGCGGCCTCACCAGTGCTGTGAAAGCTGTATTTTTAGGAACTGCTGTAAAAATACAAACCCAGTTAATAGACAGAAGCAGCTTTGCTGGTTTCTGGGAAGTTTCGCCCTTCTTTCTTCCCCAGAAGCGTTTGAAACAAGTTCAGATGAGGAGCAACGGGGAAAAGGAGGGGTGCTGCCAGTTTCTTATGGAAACAAACAATTTTATTAAGTGACTTTAGATAAAGCAGCTGCTAAACATTTGCTCTATCTCATCACCACTTGCAAAGGGCTCAGAGTTGGCTCCATGGGCTGGTTTAAAAGGCAAAGATTGAGAGGAAGAAGGCTGTGAAGTATTTAACTGTAGATAGTGTGCACGCACCCCTCGATGCTTCAGTGTTCCACTACAACATCTGCACCTGCAGATGTAGCATTTAATTTCATTTCTCCTAAGAGGGCTTTTTGAAAAGGTGTTTCCTTCAATGACACTACAGACTAGAGGAGTAAGAACCCAGGAAAGCTGTATTTCAGTAGCATACATGAATGAACACTTCATTACAACACATGCAAACCAAAAAGCGTTAAATCAGATTCCATCATTATTCCCAGCATGTTAGAACCATCACAACCACCATCCTGAGCAACCACCAGCAGCAGCAAGGTCTGTACTTCCCTGCAGGTGACAGAGAAGAGCCTCAACTCTTACATATGTTTATAATTTAGTCCAAAATCTCCATCTCAAGATGGACAAACCTTATACTTCTAGGCAGTCATAAAGGGATTATGGACTCCAGAATGGAAGTGGCAAAGCTAAACCACATTACCACTGAGGTGGTCTAAATATATACTGTATTAACATTTCAAAGCCTATTTATTTCTACAACCAAATCCTCCCTTCTTTACTGTTTCATCTCTAGTTTTATATATTATTACTAATAGCATATAAATGGACTTCAAACTAACTGCTGTAAACCAAATGTTTCCTCCTGTACACCTGATATCCTCCCTGCTGTAGGTCAGGCTGGCAGCTATACCTCGACCACTGATGGTGCACATAAGTGTTAATAATGTACATGGACATTCTGCTCTTTCTTGGGATTGTAAAAGAGATTTTTACCTCTGATCTTAAGCAACAATGGTCTAAGTCTTTCTGTTAATCAGCAAATAAAGGAGGCCAGCCTTAAAGTACGCACACTTCTGCTGCCTGCAAATAATGCCACAGAACTGTGATACTTCCATGGGAAGCGTTGGGATCATTGCTGTGAACACCACCCCAACATTAATTTCTGAATGTTTAAATTGTGAATGCAACAGAGACTTCTCTCCAGGATACTTCCTGAACATGCACTGTCATTGCTGGTTCATGAAACTACTGCTGTTTTCACAATGACAAGGAAGACTGTTCTCTGTGCCTTACAATGCTATTTTGGAACCCAAAGAAACAGTAAAAAAGGAAAGGTATTATTCTCATGAAAATAGAACCTTCAATATGCCTTCAACCCATTCTATAGTCAGAGGGCTGGAGTTCATCTTCTATATTTTGAAGGCTAATAGCACCAAAGGTCAGTTTTTAATGCAACAACTGTTGAAGAGAGACATTTAATATTGTGATCAACATCAAACCGAATAAGGCATCAGCAGCTCAGAACGTCTGCAGCTTTTTATGACAAGTTAAATGCCACTTTTGTATAGTAATCAAGACAGATATTTACTAAAACCTGCTACTTATAGACACAGCAGGTGTCTTGATAGCCAGAGAAGAGGCAAAGCAAGTCTAAACTGAAGGGAGCTTACCCACTGAGACATTTTAAGCTTGATGGAATTATTGCTAAGTGATAAACACCACAGTCTAACCTGATTTTTATTCTTGACACAATTCTTTACTGTCAAAAGCAGCCCTTTGTTAGGTCTTTAGGAAAACTGCATAAATCTTCTGCCGGCAAAACAACTATTGGGAACAACACTCAAGGTTGGATCAGGTAAGTAAAGTTGTTTCACAGATGATCATTGAAATGGAAACAAGAGTAAAAATGGTTAAAGAGCCTTTAACATACATGTCCTTGCCTTGCTTTTAAACCACATCAACACCATACCTATTTCCAGTTCCTTAAATATAGCCGCAAGTCTCTAAGCGCCTACACTTCAATTCTTCCCTAAAATGGGAAATACTTCCCTACAGCCCAGTAAACAAAGTTATGAAAAATCAGATATTAAAAATATGAGCAAAATAAACATATTTAATAAACAGGTGTCCAAATTTCACAGAGCAGGACACAACAGATCACGCTGAGAGCCACTCCAGGTACCAGTGCTGTATAATGTCAACTAGGGCTTCTCTTTCTCTTCCATGCAATTTCTTCAGCAACAAACGGGTACAGGGTTTCTTTTTCTTACTGTCTTTTCCTGTTGTACTCAACCCAGTCTGCACAATTGCAATGAATCACACACATTGTAATGTAACTACACCTCTTCATTTCCTACACCCCTAACTTGAAGTAGGAGAACCACAGAGATGTAGCCTATTTGTAACCCGCATTAAAACTCTCATTGCACATTTTATGCAACCAAACTAGAGAGATCAGAGAAACAACCTCCCCCCCCCCCCCCATTACACAGGAACTTTTTTAGGAACACTTTGTTAGCACATAAATACAGTTTAAATGACACTCTAGAAAAATCCTCGCAGCACTTCTAGTAACTTGCGTTATTAGGCACTGCCCATGACATGCACTGCTCAACTAAAGAGGAAATTTATACCTACAAGTCACCCCCAACAGTCATGAGGATTAGAGCAATTCTGTCACAAAAGATGTGTTTTTGACAGCTATTTCTACCATAAACTTCAGAAGAAGAAAGAGAAACCCTTCCATCAACTATGGAAACCACTACTCTGCATTAAAACTCTGGCAACACTGGGGGTCTTCTGAAGTGAAAGATACTTTCAGAAACAGGGATTTTACTATTCCACACGATGTCTCAAATCACTTTCATTACGCATCTGTGTGGCGATGTTTGAAACTGCAACAGCACTGTTTGCTGTCACACCACTGGAAAATAATGATAATTAACAAAAAAAACAACCCACTAAAATACCTGCCACTTCCCCTTCTATGTGCTTGCAGCTGACTAGCTGCTCCAGATAGAATCCTGTGGCCATTTCAGAATCAAAGTGCATTCAGATCAAAGTGGTTTATGAGAAATCACTGATGCACCTACTGGGTTCTGAGCTGCAATTCCACAAGGCATCGTTTCTATTGAAGATGGTGAACCATATTTTCACCCACGTCAAGGAAGATAAGGTTGTTTTATTTTCACCCATGTCAAGGAAGAGAAGGTTGTGTTCTAAAGGTTTACTGTGTCTGCCTCAGCTTGTAATTACTTAATTCCATTCCCCAAACAGGGAAAGAAATACAGCGAAACAAAGCACTTTCACATAAAGCATTAGATCTTATGAATTCATATTCATAGCAAAAGGACTAATTTCGTAGTAATGGGGAAAAAAGAAGCCATAAGGAAGTCATCCATTTCTGACACAAAAATATTACACCTGTTATCTATTACCTATATCCTATATAAGCACATATAAAATCATAATATTGTCCAGAACTCTTGGTACTAAATTAATGACTTGGTTTCCAGAAAGTGTGCCTTGCAGGATTAGCAGTTCCCCTGTACTGGGCACATGAGTCTCTTCTTAAGTCCTGTGCACTGACAGATCAGAACTGTACAGATGCAAGACCCCAGGGGTTCTGCACCAGAGCTGAAATGTGAAAGAACCAGCCAGCTGAATATACTCTGGGCTTAGACTACGGCACTACACCTCTATAAATACAGTATTTTTCATCTTCAGGAACACAAATTCACCCTGATGATTCTTCCAACTTCTGTCTCCATCCAGGCAAAAATACATGAAGCTATTTTTTACCTATTCAATTACAAAATGATTACTTATTAGCATTACTAATTCCATTACTAATCTTAAAACTAATCCCAAATCACTGCTAGAAAAACAACCAAAAGAACAGTAGCATAGATTCACTATTAACAAATCTCCAAAATTAAAACATTTTCCATTTTAAATTATGAGAGTGATATATCATTTAATATCAGAAATCACTACAGTATTTCCAACACCTTGAATCAGTAAAATAAAGTAAGCATAAGAGTGCCATAGGACAGGGAAGCAGAGATGGGAAAGTACTCTACAATATGAGTGGAAGTAGTTCATATTAGAAGACACTTTGAAAACTGGGAATACACATTAATCACTTGCTGCAGGAAACATTCTAGACACAGCTTTAACCCATCACGAAGTCTCCAGGACTGACCCATCCCCAGTTTTGGCCAAAGGACCCACTCACACCAAGCACAAGGGCTGGCCTCTGCCAACATCATCTTCATTTGTGGGCCCTGAAGCATCCACCAGGAAACTGGGCTCTTGGAACTCGAGTCTTTCAAATCCTTACTCTAACCCATACATTAAACCTAAGCTTACTTACATCTCGGGAGTATCTGAAATGCATGTGGACCTCCTCAGCTGTCTACAACAGCTTCTCAGTGCAGTGCTAGTAACTAAAACTAAGTTCAAATCCACAGCGCACGAACACACTTCACAGCTACTTGACTGATGAGGAGTAGAACCACGTTCACTCTGCACTGAGAGCACCCACATGAGGAATAAATTCTGAGCAGCCAATGGACTGCAAAGTCAGACTTATTGTATTAACTTAAGTGCAAACTGACATGTTATTTGAAAGATGTGGAAGGTAATTTATGTGACTATTATCAATGAATCAGACATTAAAATACTAAAAGATTAAGTTCAGCTGATAACGATTCAATTTCCCTAAAATTATAAATAATTGTCAGTGTAAAGAATTTACAGATTAAAAGCTAGAGATTTTATTAATGTCTGCAGTGATTTAAGATAGCCTCTATTTATGCCAAATACCTAAGAGATTATAAAATAAAGGAATACAGACTTCAGCCCCGTGACTTTTATTGAATAAAAGTATCTTCACAGTGCCTCTATCAGCCTAGATAAGATACAGCCTAATACTCAACTGAATAGTTCTAGCAAATCACTTCTGGTTCCTCTCAGAATAATCTGTTTTCCCTAAAAATTATTTCTGTAACTTTGAATTTAAACTGGCTGAACATATGGAAATAATATTTTACATAATCGAGAATGGAAGCAGCATAACAAGAGTGGATCTTGTTGTTAGTGCATCTTCTGTATGTAAACCACTCCTCTGCTCAGAAAACATCAGGCTTGTTGTGTCCCGATTAGATTTTTAATGCACAAGGTCAGCACAAGAGCTGTTCCAAGTTACTTAATGAAAAGTGTCTTCTCTTTGCTGCACAACATTTTTGAGCCTGAGCCACATTTGAAACACAAGTTTTCACACACAAAGTGGGATATCGAAGAGGAAAAAATCTACATTAAAGGTCTAATTTATGGAAATAAAAACCAACCCCCGCCCAAACATAACATACTAAACCAAATTAAAATGTAACTTAAATAAATACCTCTTTAAAATTTCCCTTCCTCTAAAATCATCCAAAGCATCAAGTCTTTAGCTTGGATTCTTTGCCTGTTCTGTATCTACTCTCAGTCAAAGCTGGCTTCATTCATCTGACAAGGCAAGACCCACTGACACCACCAACTCCCATTCTGTTTTACTCCTGCCACTTGAAAGCCCATAAATCTGGGTGCCTCGGTTCTTGCTTTACTCTGTTAATTTTTATGGCTGACTAGAACCCTGAAGATGCAGCTTTACGATGGGACAATAACCCAGACAAATCACAGGCAGGCAGTTACATGAGACAGAGCACAAGTTTAGTTAATAAATTTGATTAAAAAGTTGGGGATGGTTCAACAATTATTCCATATTCACTTACTTCAACGTCTCCTCCAGTTTGCGAATTTTCTTCTGAGCATCCCCTCTTTCTTTATCAAGATCATTCCGGATGCCATGAATCTACCATTGAAAGGAAAAAACCCCATATTTTAGCTAAAACACAGATCTGAAAACAAAGTTATTTTAAATTATAAAAGCCTATTTATTGTGATATTTCTTCTGCACGGATGCAGACAACCATGTATATATTCCTAACATAAAATGCAAGAATAAGAATTAACAGAGATGAAGTATGAAAATACAGCAAATACAATTGTTTTTCTTGTCAAAGTGAGTATTATCCTCTACAATAAAAAAATACCAATAAAGACATAAAACAGATACATCCAGGAAAGCACATAGAAAAATGCCTAAAATAATGACGTGTATTCCTTATGGTGCAGAGTTCCTACCTACCAATTTGTGAATACCCAAAGCAAAGTACTTTTTATCCATTGTTTCCACAATAAGAGTATCAAACGTAATGGCAGTAATTAACTTTACTTTAGAGTCATACTCAAGCATTAACTATCTGAGGGTAGATACTCTAAGGAAAGTAACACTTCGAGGAAAAGTGGTTTACTACTAATGAAGTCCTGCCCCACTGAAATCAAACCAGAGTGCTGGAATCATTATAGAAAGCCTTTAATTCTGTGTAGTCAGAAGTGTAAGAGTACAGTCATCCAATGCAAAACCAAATGTAGAGATGCTTTGCTATGAGCAGCTCCCTGTAGGTGTTTATTACACAGAAGTTTGAACACTTGGTTTGAAAGAGCTTTCAGCCCCATGGCTGCCTATCAGAGTAAAGAAGGTACTGCCAAACCTGGTATAGTCCTATGCATTCAACAGCTGGCTCGAGAAGGGCTCTCAGGAGTAACGTGTCCCTGTTCTTATCCTTAGCTCAGTGTTTGGAAAACAAGTGGTAGATTATTTATAAAAAGCAGGTGTTTCCTTGGCTTGTAAAACCATTTAGTTTAACTGGTTCCTGATACAGCAGATAAGGACACTGAATCAAAGAGTGACATTTAGGGTTACTACCTAGTTTTTGTTTGATGTTTAAATATCCTAGCAGGCAATAGCCACTGTAGACTAATAAAGATTATTAGATAATGGGCAGGTTCTTAAGCGAACAGATTGCACCAGAGACTTCACTACTCCTTTACTTGAGGGCAAGCTTGTTTTAGTATTTTATGGGCCAATCCATATTATTTTATGGATTTATATCCCTAGATTCTTCCCATGTATTTTTTTCTCCTCCTTTCTCAAAGATTTGCTTTAGAAAACACAGTTACATCCCAGTTACAACTCAGAACCTGTCCTTACTGGTGGAGAAGGATCACTGACATGCTCTTAGCCCATGCTATGTACCATCCTCCCAAATGATCCTCAAACCTCATTCAAGATTCACACAGGACAGGCAGCACTGCAGCAGGTAGCATGGATGCCCCCACCTCACTGCCCAGAATTGTGAAGTTTAATAGTCTAGATGTGAGCAATTTGATAGCATTTCGACTTGGTGCCTGCAAATATTACCAGTCACTTTTAGTCTGTACTTATCTGCAGTGGAAGCGATGTATTGCAATAAACCAATGTCTACTAAACTACAATAGCTAGAGGATATCAAAATTATACTACTATATCTTTATTTTGACCTGCAATATTGTTAAATCCTAGGCTTTTAGTGAGCCAACACTCATAAAAAAACATGACTTGTCTAAAAAGACAAATGAAGGCTAAGATCAGAACAAAACATATCTTGGAATGAAAAAGTATTTGAATTCAAGTAAGCAGAAGGCACTAACTCAAACCAAAATCTCACAATTCATGCTGCAAATGCTATTACCAAATGATGAGTAATGATCACAATTTGTTATTTTATGTTATAAAATTACATTTGGAAATGATATGTTTGCATAACATCCTTTCAATTAAACAGGCAGCCAACGCACCCTCTCACGCACGAGTTCTATGTCACTAAAATGGAAGGTTAATTTGAAACCCATTGATGTTTAAAGTCTAAAAGAGTACACAGTATTTGCAAAGTGCATTAAGATGAAGTGGGTTTGATGAAAATTACATTTCTCAGTTTCAGCTTCTGATGTTAAAACAATGCACATTGACAATACTTAGAGAACACATTCAAATCAGGGAGAAGCATGGAATAAAGATATATTGTGGAAAAAGAAGTATGGAAGAACACAGGAACACCCACAACAGGGCAGGCTAAGTTCAATGTAGTTCATCATCTTTCCTCTAGCAGCAGTTACCAGCTGCCAACAGAAGAGTACAAACAGGCCAGGCTCACAGTGGCACATCTTTGGGAAGGCTCTCCCAGCCTCCAGTGCTTGACAGCAGACTCCCAGCCTCAGAGGCGCTATCTCTGTCCTTAAAGAGCTGTACTTCAAATCCTCCTTGAACTTTGCCGATTATTTTTCCAACCCATGTAAAACGTTTAGATGTCAAAATTTACTTCTTGAGGCATTCCAGAATTTCAACCTTTAGCCTTTGTATACCAAAAATAATTGGAAATATGGCTAAGATGGTGTATTTTCCTGATAACGTTACCTGTTTTTCATACACACGCTCCAAGTGAAGTTTCTCCTGTTGAAGCTTGTATTCTTGATCCTGCAAGGGAAGAGATACGATTTGTCTATTTAGAATACACATTTTCCTTTCATTTCAGTCATCATTTAACACACACGTATTTGCTATTGTACAGAACAATCAATACAAATTCAAGAGCCACTTTATATCATTAAAGACTTTTGACATACAAATTAAAACAACAGCAAAAATATCCACATGTAACAAAACTATCTTAAAAGTCATGATTCATGTTTTCTAAAGAGAAACAGCAACTCGCTCTCCTGAACTATTAAAATGCCATTCTGTACTACATCAACTGTGAAACGAAAGGCATAGGAGGAAAAGTAGATGCCAAACTCAAACAGGATGGATACATGATATGGATGTTTAACTCATTATCCTGAGATAGAAGGATTCATTTAAAAGCCTATAGGAAGAAGGAATATTGAAGTGAACTGTTAAATAGCAACAAAAATTTAAACTATTTTGAGACTTACTTTAAAACTGTTTAAAGTTTAGGAGAAAAAAAAGGTATATGCAATTCTTTGATATGCTTCTCTATAAAATCTATATACCTCTATATTGATTTAATATGCGCATGGAGACCTCATAGCAGCCTTCTAGTATCTGAAAGGGGCGTACAGGGATGCTGGGGAGGGACTCTTCACTAGGGACTGTAGTGATAGGACAAGGGGTAACAAGTTCAACCTTAAACAGGGGAAGTTTAGATTGGATATAAGGAAGAAGTTCTTTACTGTGAGGGTGGTGAGGCACTGGAATGGGTTGCCCAGGGAAGTTGTGAATGCTCCATCCCTGGCAGTGTTCAAGGCCAGGTTGGACAGAGCCTTGGGTGCCATGGTTTAGTGTGAGGTGTCCCTGCCCATGGCGGGGGGGGTGGAACTGGATGATCTTAAGGTCCTTTCCAACCCTAACTATTCTGTGATTCTACTCAACGAATTACAACAAGTAGTTAAAAAGTTCTCTGCTTTTACCCATAGAGTGATGTCTTAGTCATACTTTTTATATCAACTTTTAAGCATGAGGTGGCACTTTATCTATTTCTTTGAATTAAATACATGAATATGCATGTTATATATAAGTGAATTTTAGTAAGGCCATTTAAACATTCAAATCACTGGGACAAGTAAAAATAGCTGGTCATTCCTGAGGAAGAAATTCAGGACTCACCCTCATCTGTTGCTGTCTTTGATGTTCTGAATCTTGTAGCTGCTGTTTTAATAGAGCCACACTACGCTGTAATTCTTCAATCACATCGGATGCCTGCAGGGATTTAACAAAACCAGGAATTTGTGTTGCATTCCTCATTGGCCTCACAGATACATCTTTAATGAGTTTACATTTATTTCTCAAAGGTGCCTGGAAACTGGAAAAAAATATCAAATTGGGAAAAAAACACATGTACGAGTTTACAGCTCTGGATATGTCACTTGTGTCTGTCTGGTTAACTTAGAAATGTGAACAAAACCACTAGAAATAGACAATAATAAAACACCCTTGGCACTAACAATTGGAATTTAAAGGGAGTAAAGTAGCATCAAAGCTCCCAGAGTTCCAGTAAATAAATGCAAAAGGCCCCATCTGTCCTATGGCTCTGAGGATTGGCAGATTTAAAACATGAGCCTTTTCTACAAGCATTTACCTTGAAAATTGCATTAAATATATACCATATATCTACCTGTGCATATTGGTAGATATCTGGACTTTCTAAAGAAGTACACAAACAAAATCAGTGTATTAATTGTCCCTTATCTGAATCAGCTATGGAAATACCACCCGTATGTACGTACACACACGCCACAATTTTCAGACAACTTCAGATGATTTTTCAGTCAAATTTGGGAATGAAAAAGTAAATCACAATTTGTTTTTAAACTTATGCCCATGAATAACTTTGGGAACTGAAGAGTTCCTTGGATTTATTCATAAGCATCACATTTCTATTGAAGAGACCACTTCAACAACATTTTAATGCCTGTTACATGTGGAAGCATACCTTAGCTGCAGAGAGAGCATGTTCCTGCTTTATAAAATTTATATCAACATCATATTTACTTTGTAGTTGCTGAATGTTCTTCTCGTATTCCTGTATAATATGGTCCTTGTCTTTCTGAAGGGAGCTGTGCCTACAAGTAGTAAGCAAACAGAATATGGAAATTGCCTTCATATTTTGGCATTTTACCTGCTCAGTATCAATTCTACAGAGTATGCGAGTCTGCCTGCACCACGTGCTTGTTGTAGCAGAATGAAACGCTTAGAAATAACGGAAGGATAACATCCTCCTTCCAGTGGTCACTTGGGTCAGTTCCCAAATGAGTTTTACATCAATTAATACAATGTTAAAACCAGCAACAGCCAACGAATTACCTTGCTTTTGCTTCCTGAAGTTCAGAGCACAGCACCTGGTAACGCTGCTCTGCATCAGCCTTTTCCTGAGATAACTTTTGACGCTGTAAATTACTATTTTCAGCCTCCACAGTCAACTGCTGGACACGAGCCTCCAGTTCTTTGACAGTCTGGTTCTGAAAGAACAGGTTGAGAAAACACCAGAATAAATTAGGGGATGCTCCCGATGTTATTCAGTAGCCTAAAGCAACAAGGTTCTTTGGTGGTCCAGAGACACAAGAGTTACAACAGCAGAAGTGTCATCAATCACGACCGTAAATGCTATGTTGTATATAAATCTTCAAAATACAGAGGCCTGCTCCCCCCTGCAAAGTAACAAATCTTCCTCCCCGAGCAAAAGAATGTGTGGAATTGATTTCTATATTTCTACTCTTTTAAAATGGGAGACAAAACAGACGTTTCTAAGGGAAACCGCAACGGATGCACAGAAAGCGTTTTTAGACCTCCCATGAACCACAGAGCGTGTTATCACTAGCACACCCTAGCACAACCTGCATGTGGGAAGGGGTATTTGGGGAAAAATCCATATATATATAAGATTTTACTGATTGTTATGGTAATGAGCAGCTATAAAAGTCAGCTAGAAACATATCAAACTGTATAGCAATCAGTGAAATCTGTAGCTCTTTCATGCTGAAATATTCTTCAAAGTACTCCTACAACCATCATATGTTTACAGACATACAAATATATATATATATCTCTCTTAAATTCCTAAACTAAAACAAGGAGCAATGCACTAGGGTTGCTAAAGAACGATAGATTTTTATGTGCACACTTGGGAAAAACCACATCCAAGGATGTAAATGAAAAGATACTGTAATGCCTGCTATAGATTTGGAGGCTATAAGAAGGTTGTAACACAAATGCTGCATTAACAGTGCAAATGCTACCTAGCTGTGTTTGAAATCAATTAACAAATATTAACTATATCCACTGATCATCTTGTAAGGTAAGTGCACTGCCTCCATTTCATTACTAGAAAAGGAAGCGTTGTGCACAATCTGTATCAGGACTGAGAGTGCATTCCTCAAGTGTCTGCTGGTTTACCTTTCCCTAAGCTACTTCTCCCCATCATTTGTTTAATTACAGTGATTTCCTTACAATGATTTACAAACATCTATTAAAATGTGCATTTTTTCCCCAGAACTTCACCTGTAACATAAACAATTTCAACATGAGCAGAATGAGGACAGGCAGGTAGCATGAGGTTACTGCTTCCCATTCTTCCCTACATTTATGTTAATAAGCATGGAAGTGAAAGAACTCCAGAGCTGGAGTCAAAAACTAAGATGCAGCCGCCCTTCCAGGATGTGTCATAGTTATTTTTACATCAACAAAGGTCCAAAGGGAAGTGGAACAGTGTTGTCACCCTCTGTTAAAGTAAAACCAAAACGCAGACATCTGCCATCTTGAGCCAGCATCTCAATTGTCACACAGAATCACAGAATGGTTTGGGTTGGGAAGGACCTTGAGATCACCCAGTTCCAACCCCCAGTAAGCACGGGACAGTTAAATGAGCCTGGGCTAATGCAAGAACCTCACACAGCCAGAACGGTGACCTGAACTTCACCAACTGGCTTAAGATACTTCAGAAACAGTGCAGCAAAGTTTTCCATCACTGTAAAGCTGGCTGCATGGTGGGGGTTTGGCTGGGATTTTTTTGTGGTTTGGGGGCTTTTTTTGTGTATTTTGGGGGTGAGGGTTTGTTTGAGGGGTTTTTTTTTAGAATGAATTAAAAAAAAACAAGCAGGCAAGAAAAGTTATACCTAACACGTTACCAAACATCATAATTCCTTCCCAGCCCTCAAGGAAGTTAATGTTCATGTTCAATGCACAACCCCCTGCTTATCAGTCCTATGGTATTAAATAGTTCAGGCAATTTCAGTTGCTAACAGCACTGGCATTCTCAACAATGTGAAACTCTGAACAAGGGAACTCAAATACCAACAAAACCACCAAAACTCAGCAGAGAGAAAGAAAGAGAAGAGAGAAAAAAGAAAACTAATTTCCAGTGACAGACTCATCTTTCATCTTAAGCCCTGCCTTGAACTCTACCTTGTTTAATTATTAAATCAGAAGCTGCTCAGCAAGATCTGTCTACTTTTGATGGTTCTTAAATTCAGTCTTGCTGACAGACTGTGTCCATTTTCCCTCTGTATTTACTGCTACCTATGCCATGATCTGAATGCTAATTCTTAAATACAACATTCATTAATAAAGAAATAAGTTTTGTTTGACATTGTCTTTCCGCTCATCCCATCTTCTTCCTACCTCATCCTCATAAAAAGTACAGGATGCTTTCTTGAGGATACCTGTTAATTTTTTGCCTTTTTACAACATTTATATACCAGACACAAAATCCTGCTCACATGTTTCTAATTATTCAAGGAAAGAAATGCAATAAATTGGAATAATGCAATAATTATTAAAATATGGTTTATTTGCTCTTTAATCTACCAGAAGCATTTGATCACTCAAAGAGGAGGTCATAGTAAAAAGTCACATGTACTTACAAAAACAGACGTACTATCTACATCCTTATTTATAACTTGAATCAAAGGCAGTAAGAAATGCTAGTCCTTCAGCACAAACACATATCTGAGCAGCATTCACTTGAAGGGCTGTACTTCAATGAGTTTCACCTGGGAGAAAATCCATGGTTGGACCAGCTTCCAGGCCACTGTTCTCTCCCAACAGAGAACAACTGCACTGCACTATCAAAACCACTTTTCAGCCCAACAGCACTTACATACACAAGTGCACGAAATGTGCACATTGCACAAGACACTTGCTATTGTGACATATTCATGAGTAACTTACAGTTGACTTTATCTGTTCCAAATAATCTTCCTCCATCTTGTCAAGACGAGTGTTGGTGTCCTCCAGCAGCTCCTGCATATTTTCTGTGTGCTTCTTCCGGATATTGAACTTCTCCTTTTCCATTTCAGCCACTGCACTGTGAAGCTGCATCACAAAAAAGGTTAGGAAATAAGTGGTATATAAAACCAGCATTCATAAATATCGCATTATTATAGTATAGAAACAGAATAACTGAGAAGCAGAGGCCACATTTCCGACTTCTACAACAAAACTAGATCACTGTCTCACTAAATAGGTCCACTATGACCCTGTAAAGCAGTTATTCAGGAGTATGAGCAAGTCACAGAATCACAGAATAGCTTGGGTGGGAAGGGACCTTCAAAGGTCACCTAGTCCGTACACGCTGCGATGAGCAGGGACATCTTCCACTAGATTAGGTTGCTCAGAACCACATCCAGCCTGGCCTTGAATGTCATTTAAACGTGTAAGTAATTTTCAAATGCATAACAATCCACACAGAATGCTAAACCACATTTTTGCCACTCTGATACACTACTTGCTTGCATATTTTAAACTGAACACCAGTGGGTGTTGCACAAAATTAATGACTTTCTATTACAGAAACACTAATACTTTCCCCACTTACTTACATTGGTGGTTTATCTGCCTCTCCATTTGTAAAAAGCTGGAGAGCTCTGGCTATCTACTTGTCTAATAAAAGGACTATTTTTGTCATTATTAATGCTTGATTTATATCCTAAACACCAGTGGCCTCTCTTTCTAGTTAAGCAGCCTTAAATCGAAGTCTTCTGTCTACACAATAGTAAAGAATAATGTCACGTGCAATTAGCATACAAAACTTGTCTGGGGCATTGGTTGTGTAACAGCTACTGGGTATTTCCCAAGTTTCTAACAAGTCCATTTTGGGGTTGAAGGAAAAAACTGCAACATAGACTCTAAAAGCATCTTTCTAAATGCACTGCTAAAGTCAGGTTAATTTGCACAAATATAGAGGTTTCTGTCCAACATATGGAGAAGCAGAAAGTTATTCATTACCCTGCCTACTGCCAGAGCAAAGGATTTTTATCATGTAGAATTCTGGAGGTGTCTGTGAATCTGGACCATGATTTAACAGACTTCAACAGCGTGAACTTAACATAGAAGCTTTCATCCAGAAACTCGTAACGGTTTCCTATTCTACGATTGTATGATTCTATGATTCATCCAACGGAGAAGAATGCTAATAAATTATGGCAAATATCATACATATACTGCGGGGTTCAGAAGATCTGCTGAATTCCAGATCCTTTTAAAAACAATCAAGGAAAACAAATAAATCAACATTTCATCTCCAGGTGCATGAGCTATAAACAAACCCAAAAATCCCAGGAATGTCTCTCCCTCCTGTACACCGGACTACAATAATATTTGCGTTATTGTCAGCAACATCTATTCAAACAGCTTGTATCTATATACAGAAGGAAGTAATTATAAAGCTATTAAAATATTGCATTGTTACTGTAAAAGTTAAAGCTTTTACTTTATTTCCCTCGTAATTCCCACTATATCCAATTTTTTCCATTAGATACATGCTCTGATTTCACTTCTATAATTCCATGAAGTTAATACCAGCATTTCAATTTGCCCTCTTCTTTGCACACTGGCAGCATTGATGACAGCTACAGCTGGAGGAACAGCACTTGCCAGGTAACTGCAAGAAGGGGAATGACCTCGGGCTGAAAGTAATGCTCCTCTAAAACAAGAAAACCCCACCTCATGCTAACGCCTCAAGGACTTAAGAACAAAGGACAAGATTTATGGCATAGCTCTTACAAGACAAGAATTAAAACCAACACCACTTCCACACACAGAGCGGCAAAACTCCATCTACGAGGGAGGTGGTGTTACCCTTTTTGTGACCCTTCCTCTCCTGAGAGGGGTAAGAAAGACAATACCAACAGTAATCAGGAGAAAGGTGAAGCTGTCTCACCATAAAGATGCTTTTCCCTCCACTTTGCTGCTGGCTTGAGTGTAACAATACATAAAAACGCATTGAAGAATTCACTACCCATTGCAAAAGGAAGAGCTCAAAGGAAGCACCGTGGCAGCAGGTAGCAGCAGGTTTACTGAGATTAAAACTCCGTGTCAGGTCAACCAGAAACAAACAGGTCCCTAATACATCCCAGGACTTGCCAAGAGGGCCAGATGAACACTAGGAATAGAGTGCCCAGCAGGGTGCAGGGGTGTGAGCATCAGCAAAGAGTCTGGCAACATGACTCCAGCAGCAAAAAGATCAGCAGAAGAAAATAGCCCTAAAAGTAAGTACTTCTTCTATTTCAGCTTTTAAGCAACAAAATGCATTTTCCCACATACGCACTGTAGGAATCTTTCAAAGAAAGCAAGTTATTCCTTACCCTTTTCTCCCACTCATTGTTCAAAGACTCATTGCTTTGCTCACACATCTTCTTTAACTCCACAATCTGCTTCTCTTTTGCTTCTCTGATGACTTGAGACTCACGAAGAAGGGTCTGAACTGTCAAAAATGGGAAAATAAAACAACCATTCAACACATACCTCTGGGATTTGCCAGTGTTGGCAAGGGATGCAATTGGATTATATCCGTTTTCCAATTGACCTGGCTTTCTGATGGTTGTTTCTCTCTTAAAAATACTCAATGCACATGCTCCTGGAAAATGTAGCACCCGGATTCTGTGTTCCCCTTCTTTATTTATAAACTACTTCATAGTAAGTTTTCCTTACTGAAGCAGTAAACATACATCAAAATTCTGTATAATCTAAAGAAAACAGGCATTTTTACCCTGAGCTTACGTGCACCCTGAGGAGAGAAGGTTCTTGTGAAGGTTGAATGCCCAAGACATACAAGGAAATTAAGTTCCCCAATTTAAGTGACTGCATCAAGAATTCAGTCTGACAAATTCTATGGAAAACAAAGCAGGTACATATTCACTTTTCAAAAGTCACTGATTATTTTCACTCTCCGACATGAGTGCAGGCGACTTGAACACAACCTGTTATAGCCGAGCGCAACCAACGGAAGCACCATATCCCTTCCTGGACAATTTACTTTGACAAGGAGCAGGAAACAATATACATGGAATTCACTTGCTTTTAGTACGTAGAATGCCAAACTTGTGGATTATTTTACATTGTGGTTTAGCCCATAGTGTAAACGGACTCCAAGGAATTCTAAAAGAAAATAACATTCGAAAACTGCTGACAAGCCACACTCAGGCCAAGTTTGTGCTTATGACATATTCAGGACGACTACTCCTGTTTGAACACTTGCTGTAACAGTCCTAAGTATGTTGTGGTTTGATTAAAATGTACTGAATGTATAAATACATTAACCTTGAGATTCCAGAAGGTTTAATACATTAACCTCGGAGATTCCAGAAGGTTTGAAATAAGTGGTCAAAATACTTGGGAATCATCCAAGAAACTTTTTCTGGTGATGCTCATGAAACCTGTGAGTATGAAATAGAACAGCATCACGCTGCCTCTTGGAAAATATGGCTTGGAAACTGGACAGCAAAGATCCAGGCAAACCTCTAAAAACATAAAGGAAAGAGGTCAAGACCTGCAAATGAAGAGGAAAGGGACATCTGCACCTAGAAGGCACATGTAAGCCCATAGCCACAAGAAGGATGCAGCACAATACCACCATGCAGAAATCCATCACCATGGAGAAAAAAAGCACCTTTGGTCTCCAGTTTTCTAATGGTCTCCTCAGATTCACCTTGTTTGGTTTTGTAGAGGGACTTCAAGGCTTCTATTTCATCATTCTTCCTATCCAAAATCTGTAGGGAAAATTCGTAATACCTTATAAGAAATCCAAAAAACTCCGTAACTACAATGAGTACACAAATAATAGACACTGATCTCTGTCAAGGGATTGCTTAGGTCAAGCAGGACAAGGTGACCAGATCTTCACAGCTAAGCCTGCCAAGTCCTAAACAAAAGATTGACTTAGATGAATGTAGGCAGCAATGTTGATTAAAAAGGAGACCCATGTTTTAGGCTGGTATTTTTTGTTTTCTTTGAAATTTGGGCAAACCCAATGTTACTTTTGCTGAGTTTGGAAGTTTCATGGTGCCAGTACTGCCAACACAAAGGATTGTTTCCTTTTTCATTCTTATGTTGCCTAATACTATTTAACAGCATCTACAATTCCACCAGCTTTAAAAAGTAAGTAATTGGTGAACTGCATTACAGTCACCAAGTGCAATTCTTTGCATGTATTCCATGAAACAATGACTGGGAATACAGCAAGCAGATGAGGTGTAACTACATCCACTGTTCCGTACACGCTGATTGGGGGGGATAAAAAACGCTTGAATATTTGCACACTTTGAGATAGAATTTTAATTTAAACTTCATGTTTAAGATAACCATTAAAGTCAGAAATTTTATAACAGTGCCCCAAATCTCGCATCAGCAGAAGCTTTCATCTTAAAACAATATTACCTCATCTGCATTAAATGTTTTGTGTCTTGCAAGATTAATATGACACTATCTAACCTCTTCTAAAATATCCAATGTTATTAAAGAACTTCAAAAGACTGAATTCTAACATCAGTTAAGGAAAGGCTGACAAGTCCAGGGATGAGAAAGCATTGAAAACTCTTTCTTAGTCTCAAAAAGCCATTTCCTTTAGGCTCCCGGCTTTGCTAGCCAGTTGTGCTTGCAGACTTGGAGACCAGATGAGCCAAATATGCACCTGACCAAATATTAACATCCTTTCAGGAGGCTTTGATGTGTCATAGTGTTGTGTCAACTCACTTCCTCCAAGTCTGTGATTCAGCCTTAAGAAACAACACAAGAGGTACTCGGTAATGCGAAGCTTACAGTAGGATCAGTCAGCACAACCCCGATGCTGAGCATCTAACAGGGATCTGAGTGCTCAGGAGGTGCTTAGGACCTGGCTGAGTTTTATCCCACATGTATAAAACATGGCATTAAAAGTAACAGTATGCTCTTTGAGAGGCTTTCTATAATCTTCCCCAAAGTGGTGTTACCCAACACAATAAAGACAAATCCAGCCTAACCCAAAGGAAGTGTATCTGGTGTCACTTTATTGCTGTGAAGAATTAAAAGCCACATAGAGCTTTTACAATGCAATAACATAAATAACGAACTGTTTATTGACCAGCCCATGCTTTAAGATACAGTGTCAAAATGGAGACATAAGAGCAAGCCCTACTCTGTGTTAATAGGAACACATGGGATACACTTGTGGATTTGCCTACTGTTATTTCTTGCATTCTGTCCATAAAAATTTAATTAAATGGTTTTGTTCCCATTTTTCTATAGTACAAGCGCTACAAGAGAAATCAGGGGCTTACATTTCATCAGCACAGGAATCCACAGAAGCTGTTAGGCTGGTAGAATAGGTTGTCTTGTTCAAACAAATAAACAAATCACCTTCTATTTTCATCTGCTTTCTGCATGCGTTTCTCTTTTCCTAAGTTTATGTTATCATAGAATATTCAGCACTCCTATCAGCTTATGAAACTGTTACCTACAACCTTTCAAGGCACATTAACTGCAACTGTGAAGAAGTTAAACTGCAAGTGTTAATTCTTTATTACAGTCAGAATCTCCATTGTCTTAGTATAGTAACTTGGGAAAAAGATACCGGCATTTCATGGAATCACAGAACAGTGAGGGTTGGAAAGGACCTTAAGATCATCCAGTTCCAACCCCCCTGCCATGGGCAGGGACACCTCACACTAAACCATCTCACCCAAGCCCTCGTCCAACCTGGTCTTGAACACTGCCCGGGTGGGGCATTCACAACATCCTTGGGCAACCCATTCCAGTGCCTCACCACCCTAACAGGAAAGAATTTCCTCCTTATATTTCTTACCTTTTGAACATCAGCATCATGCTTCTGCTGTAATTTAAGTTTGTCTTCATGAAATTTACCTTCTGCTATTTTCATTTTAATGTCCAGCTTCAAAAGCAAAAGAGAGATATACAACTGCATTAAAATAAAGAGCAAATTACACTAATGACCTTTACAGAACTTTTGAATTATGCATGGAGAAGGGAACAGGAAGTCACTGACAAATAACTCCTATGAAAAACTTTATATTCAGTTTCTTGGTATTTTCACATGTATTTGCTAAGAGTGTTAGAAAAGATGTCAACCTAAATGTAGATGTTTTAGTTGGCAATAAACCCAAGTGCTACTGCCCAGAAAAAGCTATTGTCCTTTATTTAAATAAACACTTCAGAATGAAGCTTTTAATACTTCTGTTAATACACCAAGTACGGTAAACTTGCTTTTACTCTGGAGGCAGGTGTCCCATTTATACAAAGAACGTCCTTTAGCCCAGATGCGTGTTTATTTGTGGTTGTTTTCTATTATTCATCCACATCATCAACACATTTCCTTTTCAAGGTTACTTATAATGGAATTAAGAAGATCACTGCTGGATTTGATTGCCAACATGCATTTCCTGCTTTTGCTTGTGCTTGTTCAAAGTAGTGTACTTGAACCCTCCGACACAATAACATATTGCCATTTCTTAGAGACCCAGTTTTCTCTTTAAGGCGTTGTTAAATCTGCTCCATATTTTCCCTCTGTCTGTCCTCAGGACTGCAGACGTGACAGGTATTTTGTGTTTCTGTCTTCTAGAAGACCCAAGTGACACCTCAAGTGTAGATTCAGGCTATTCCTCTTCAACATTTAATCACTGCTGCTGCTCCCAAAGCTAAGTGGAGAGAAAAGCCTCCTCAGAGTGACCGATCCCAGCAACCTCCCTTGCTTGCAGACAGCATTATTCATTCTGACTTAATTTCTATTCCTTTGGCTTCTCAAAAGTAGCCATTCACAAATGAATCTTTATCTAACACATACAAACAATAGACACGCTGCAAGTTAGTAAGTTCTTCCATACGCTTACTTTGTGTTACGTTTGTTTATTGTGACTTGGAAGTGAGTTACAGAAATCCAAGTCAACTTGGAAATGCAAAACGCTGCGCAGTAACTATAGGATATTCCTTGAGAACTGAGAACAGAAGCAGGAAGAGCAGCAAATTCTTTCCATTTCCAGGCTTTACATCCACTGATACCCAAAGTATACACCTGCTTATTACACTGCATACAGAAAGGCCACCTCTCTTCCCAGACTAAGTAGGTACACAGTCTCATGCAAATTACCAGGGGGAAGAAGTTAGCTTGACAATTAATCCAAAGAAAACAGATCATATTCTGGGCTGTCAGCCATCTCTTTTATCATCTAGAAATAAGCATCACAATAAAATGCATGTTCTATTCATGAAATAGACTCATATGTATATATGAAAAGAAATGTATGCATATATCCCCCTAACAAAGTGACATTATAGAAGAAAATCTTAGTACCAGCTGATAAATAAATGTTGATTTTAAAGAAGAGCACAGCAAATCCGCTTCCACATAGACAGTTTGTGAACATTCCATAAATAAATATGAAGGTGTTGTAAAAACACAGATACTAGAAACTAAACATGAAAGAGACTCCAATCTACTTGAATTACATTAAAAGCTTATGAATTACTGATGTATAGCTATTGTACTCACATAGATATTAAATCCGCACAAACACATTACATTTAAAACTCATTAATAAAGTGATGAGGTTTTGGCTGATGTAAATTAGTCCTCAGTGGTTTGCATCAGCTGAAATCCGGTCCACATATTATTATTCTACAGGTTGAAGGAACATAAAGATCAATCAAAAGCTAAAATTTGCCTTGCATTAAATACGGACATGGATTTCCAAGTGATGGTGACCGCTCTCGGCCACGTGGCTGTTTTGCCACAGGTTGACAGCAGAAAAGCCTGCACTTGAAGTTGGCTTCCGCTCCTGGTCATTAACCTCCCACTTAGCACCAGTCTTGCATTTGTGCTTGTTCTCATCAATTTTAGTTCATTCATCCCACTGCTCCCAGTAGAACAGCCATGCCTTAACCCTAGGATTTGGGACTACTTTCCAAAAAGGAGAGGTAGCTGCAACCAAGCAATGGGAAAAAAGTGTCCAAGATTAAATAAGGTTAATTTTAATAAGATTAAATTAAATTTAATAAGATTAAAAAAAGAAATATCTCTCTTCTCTTGAAAGATGCCAAAGACCAACTCCTCTCCAGCTGAGGGCTCAGAAGGTGACACCTTCAAAAGCGCCCACGGTCCTCAGCTTTTATAAACTCAGTGAAATTATGAAGATTCAGTGCTCCGTTTTTATTGCCCTCTTTGCTTCATCCACAGCTTCCATGATTTCGCCCCTTTAGGGGACTCCTCACGTTTACTTGTGTATTTGAAATGCAGGAGTTGATGTGCACACAGTTTTCTAGTCTTATGAGGAAAGCTGTATTCGTAATGAGTAACTGGTAAAAAAACAGAATAAAATAGGAGATTCTCCAACATCATTTCAAGTTTAAAATGGTCCACAGCTCCATGACAATGTATCTTCACATATCAGCTTCTGGAAGTGTTCATTTGAGCATGTGCTGTCAAAATAAAGATATATTGGTTTAAAAACTCCACACTTCAAATTTTCTCTGTGGAAAACAGCTGGAAAAGCCAGAAACATCCATACAACAAACCAGCGTCCTACAGCAAAGCCTGGAGTACTGGCTTCATGTCAAAATCTCCTTTTTGACCCGCCCTTTGCATAAGATGGAATTCCAACCTCACCACATAAGGAGATAAAGAAATTGAGTCATGTAAACACATTTTTCACAGTGATCTCATGAAGGCTGGGGATGAAGTAAATGGGCTCATCACAAGTGGGAGTGAAGCTTCTCCCCTTCCATTTTGAAGTTTAAGCACGTTATTAAATACTGATTTCAATAAAGGAGTTATCTTTCAAATGAAAACCATACCACGTATCTGTAGTTACCAAACGCCAAACCTCATGTGCTGAGTTAGTCTCAATGTCCCGTGCAACAGCGCCCTGTAACTTTATGTGCTACCCTTCTCTACGGCACCCTTCGCACTTCAGCTGTTATTTCATCTATTAAACACATATTGAGAAACAAAATAACCTACAACAGCATCAAAACCCTTTGTGAGGTTTAGAGAAAACAGATAAAAACGACTTAGTAAAGTCATTCACCTCGTTAGAAACAATTAACTGCGCTCATGCTCATCGGGTTTAACAGCTCTTATTACTAGCTAAGAGGCAGCAGAGAACATAGAGTTTCTGGCACGGTACCATTCAGACAAAAACCCAAAACAAAACTAAACCAAGAATATTTAGCTATAGTCCAGGAGTCTGCAGCTATGTATGAAATGCAGCCATTGCTGTTGCCTGCACATCATTCCTTTGGATTTCTGTCATTGTTTATTCTCCTTACAAAGAGTATGAGGCAATTAAACCCTAAGGCCATGTAAACAACACTGATGTCAAACATCTGTGCTGTCCCTGTTATTTAAAGCCATGGAGGGTGGTATCCACAGAACTGCTTTTGAGTGCCTAGTCACACTTTCTTCCTAATTTAAAACAACAAAACACCACCAAAAGCAGTGAATAGTTACCGAAAATGGGGTTTCATCATATCACTGCTCTGTACTTCATTGCATGGGTTAGGTGCTATAAAAGAGGAAATAACAACTGTCAGACTTAAATGGATAGAGTCTGATCTGCAACTGCCATAAATCCTGGGCGGGGGGAAGGTGATATCTCGGCTTTTCATGACGGAAGAGAAACGTTCACCTTGTCACCAGTTACAAGAACCTGTAGAAATACTTAAATAGCCAATTCGAAACTAAGTCAATCATTAGATTTACAACATCAATCCGAGATAACTTTGAACTACTCCTCACTGTTCACTTGCTCCTGTTACAGGGAATACCCTCAGGCCAGAGGTGGCATCCTGAAGGTTTCACATCCATCAGAGATCTTCTCTGGCTATTTGACAAAACAGTACTTGTGGCTTGCCAGGGCTATTTCCAAGCCTATGAATACATGGGGGAGGGAGGGAGGAAGAGAGGAAGGGGGAGAAGGATGTAAACAATAAATGAGAACTTCAAAGTAAGAACTAACAATGTGGAACAATGGCTTGTGTATCTTACAATATAGAACAAAACTTATTTGTCTTGGTGTTAGGCAGCTGCTAAAAGAAATCCGCACAACATAAAGCTTTGATATTTCCATAGAAGAAAAAGGTTTCTTAAGCAAACAGCCACAGAACACAAAACCAACAAACAACCAGGACTTTCTACTGAGTTGTGTTCACTCCATTTTCACATCCAGGGTTATAAAAATAAATACTGATAATTTATACAGAGGTTTAAACTATACAGGCAGAGCAAGGCAGGAGATACTGTCCTTGCAAAGCAGTCAAGATTTATTCCACATAAAGACACACCGACTTCAGACAAAAGTAATTTGGGACAATTCATTTCACATCATAATTAATAAGCTATATTTTCTCAGTGTTATTTCTATAGCTTATATTGCATCCACAAAAATATTTAAGACTTGCTTTGAAGTGTATTCATATTTTAAACATTTAGAGCAAGTGAAGAGTCAGAATAACCACCTAAATACCTAAATCACTGTCATGGAAAAAAAAAAGAAAGCAAATTCATCCTTTATAGCAATTTATTTTAATAGAAACTTCTACAATACATATAAACTTTAAATCACACTGGACTGATCTTCCAGTTTCAAAACTGAACTGCTGAAAAGCTTGCACTGAGTTTACAGTATGCAGAAAAACACTCCCCACTTCCAACCCCATTGCATTCAGATGTCTGTAACCAGCATGCTTGTCACAGGATGAATAACTTAATATCGCAGCTTGTATTTAATGAGCAGCTTCTACCTACTTGCTTAAGGAATTTTGCAGATCAATATCTGCTCTTGAAGTGGTTTTAAGTGAAGAGAGACACACATTATAGAAAAGAAAGTGGGAAGGGTCAAATACATAAGATGCACATTGAAATACACCCCAGCTTTCAGCCACGGGACACACGTAGTGATTGTATTCCGTTCTCATGACTGCCAAGAGCTGGAAAACCTCCACAATTAAAACAGGCAAAGTGCATTAGGAGAGAAGACTCACCAATGTGCTGTGTCTACAGCGAAGTGAAATGTTCACATCATGACCAAAGTATCAAATATGACCACAGGTCTTAAAAGCATAAAGAGATTTGTAGCATCAAAAAAGTGAAACCCGCAAGCCAGAAACTGGAATGTAAAAAGACCCTTTATAAACATGGCATTTTGCCCAGATTCAAAGGCCCCTCCACAAAAGTCTATGTTTATGATCTGGACTATATTATTTGACCTAACAAACACTTCTACTTCTCTCCACAAATCTAACCTTCTTTGTATCTTTGCTCTTTAAAACCACTACAGCTGCTACTTCCAGTTTGAGTTAAGTTTTACAGAGTACTGTGAACAGAAACTGGATATTCACTAAAGGAAAAAATTAATATGACATTGCCCCACTTTTATAGCCACTAAAAATTACAGGCTTTGTCCTAAATCAAATCACACCAGCTTTTAAATGACACTGAACAGTAATACACGTTTACTGTATACAGAAAAATAATTGGACAATTGTTCTTATTCATATGCAAATGTCATTAGTTTCTTGAAGGAGAGAACAATGCATTTTTCCACAGATTTCCAAGTTGGGAATGGTGGGAATAGGGAGAAAAGCGTACAGCTTTTTATGCCAACAACTACAATAACTTGAAATGGTACTTTTACTCTGAAGGATGTTCTATACAACTAATAAACAAAGCCTGTGTATTAGCACCACATCGCGTCAACTTAACAGCTTTATTTGGAGTGGCAAGTGTCCTTCTTACTTCTATATGTCACAAATACGCCTGCCACTAGCAGTAGTACCTCTGACATCAGGGGTACCAAAAAAGCTTAGCGTGTTTGGAAACTGTGAAAGCTTATACATGGTAATAACTTCTCAATGCAGTTTCATAAGTGACAGCTCAAAACGGCAACAAACCGTATCTTCAATCGCCAGCACTGAAAACTGAACCCAGCTGAACCTTGTGAACATGCAGAAATCACACCGATTTCAAAGGGAGTTAGTAAAATCCGAGTATAATAGGAGATAGCTCCCTCTAATTCTGCACAGTACCGAGTCCAGTGAAGTAGATGAGTCTCTATACACTGAGCCAGCAACACTTTTTACTCCCAATGTTATTCCTTTTCATTTTTAACATGCTGTATTTCAGCAGCTGCTGGACTTTTTACACTCATTTCGGGATCTCCTAAAACAGCCCTTAAAACTGTGCTCCTACCTTCATTTCACAAGTGCAACATGCAGCAACAAGGGGCTGTATTACCTAAATAGTCAATGGCTTTTCCCCCTTAGAAATCAGAATCCATACATGCGACAAAGAAAAATAATCAAACTTTCTTCTTTTCTTACTAAGAGAGACACACTTTGAGGTAGAGATTAATCATGCAGGGAAAGATTAATTCCCAGCTGCTTGGCAACCATCTGGACATTCTACTGGTTAAAACACTAGTTTGAATTGCTAACCTACCTCTTTGATCTTTGCCAATGTCTCCAGCACATATGTGCAATAATTAAAGACACAGTTCACAAACTACTGAGAAAAAAAATAAGGAACTGTACATGTCCACATAGAGCTGCACGACCAGACCAATTAGCATCAGGAATTATAAATCACAAGTACGTTTATGGAAGCATGCCTCATCCTGACACACACTGTATGTCTCACACCAGGCTAGCAGTACAGTAAGGTTTGGGGTTTATGATATTGCATTCTGAAGAGTTATCAAAGCAAGGCAGGATGTGATTTCCTCACACGGAAGACAAAGGACAACTTGCATATGTTTTTAGGAAGAGGACATTAATCAGGCAGGAATCATGTTAACAGAAGTCAGGACTGCTGTGTTTTTAAACACGAACCAGCAGATCACTATTCAGAATGATGACTTGGTGGTGAGAATCAGTTTACAAGTGAACTGTCAATATAAATCAGACACTGCATTCAAAATAGACATCAGGTTTGCGGATAAAAGAACGTTCGAATGAACCAGAGACTATTTGAAGTCACAATACACACTGCCTGGAATATGTTTAAGCGGAATAAACCATTACATGCCTACATAGGTTCCTTTAGCTGTATTCAGCTCTCCCAATTCCATACACATACTTATCTGTAGCCATCCACCAAGCAGATACACAACGTACATACGCATGAGCACACAAACACTTTTATTTCATTATAATATACAAGAGAACGAGACTGATAGATTTTGTTACCAAATATCTGTTTTCAATGGGGAAAAAACATCAAATCCACGACATAGCTCAAATCACAATAATGTTATTTTTACATTGGTAAAAGCTCAGTTTAATTACAAGAATCCTTCCTTCAGGATACTGTCTCCATACCATTTGTATTTATTGCTTTTAATTTGGCTTGCAGTAAACATTTAATTCATGTATTTAAATACTTTACTACAGAACAGAGCAATTAAGAGGAAGAAATCAAAACCAAAAGGACAGTGCTCACTGCACACCATCTCTGACTGCAAGGAAACATCTTTTTATCTTCAAGTGTGTTTTTCCTTCTAAAACCCCATCTCTTTCCCATGATAACCTGCAAGTGTTACCCACCCTCCCTCCCACTTGCTTTCCTCCCTGCATTCTTTCCTTTATATCCTATGTATAGTCCCTTTTGGGGAAAATCTGTATTGCAGCCCTTATGCAATTCTCCCCATTTCAAGTCATAATCTCTTGCCAGATAAGCGAGAAGCACAGTAAATCTGCTGCTTTCAACACCTTAAATTCAGAACACTTTGAGCCAGACCAAGACTTAACCATAACATCATCACTGCAGCGTGCTGATTTTATCTTAACATAAACACATTGCAGATCCCAACACTTTTGGTGCAGTAATACTATATACAAAGCTTGATGGTCTTTACAAAGAATACCTGTGTAATGCAATAAATGGAGTGCTCATTCACCAGAAAAGAAAAGGAGAAGAACATAAATAATGATTACAAAGATAAAGGTTCTATATAGCTTTTTTTAAAAAGGCTGCACCTTAAAGACACAATTGTTGGATACATAATAAAAATCAACTAAAACCTCTTCATTTTCATCTTACTTCTGGTCCTTGACCCATGAAAATGCATTTTCAGGGGGAAAAAAAGATGTCTTTTTCCCATTCTCCAGACTCCATTCACCACCCAGCTCATCTCTCCTTTCCCTGGGCACATGTTCCCTCTTTCACAGTCCTCGCTCCACATGACAAAGCAGTGCAAGCTGTCCTGCAGGTATTCCCTATCTTCTTGCAAAGTTACCCATTGCCTGCCCCAGAGTTATTCCTCCCTCCAGTTGCACTGCAGTAACTACTCCTCCAGCTGACATTAGGAAATCAACCATTTCTGCCTGACTGCTTTAGGACACAAGAACCTGGAAAAGCAGCCGCCGCTTCAGTGTCCAAAGACTTTTATCACTGGATTTCCAAAAAGCAAAACAGAGAAGTGACAGGAACAGTGATAAAGTCAACAAAATCACTGTAAATACTCCATGTTCTCATTTAATAGATGAAACTTCGTAATACAGTTACTGCACAAAGCATCAAGCTTGGCATTTGTCTAAAGCAACATGATTTAGGGGCTGCTATACAGCTCAGTACAAATGTACTCCTGGTATGAATTACAACCTTTAATTTAAAAGGATAAAAAGAGAAAATCATTTCCAATGTTCTTGCCTCAGGTTTGTTCACGTTCCTTCTGCCGAGTCCACACAGATAAATATCTTTGCTTACAGAAGGAAAACAGAAGGAAATGGAGAAAAATGGAAAGAAAAATTAAGGCTGACAAAATGAAAAATGAAGAGAACTTTATAAGGAAACCCCCAAACTCCTTTAAAGGATGCTTTGGTTGCTTGAGAAAGGTTAAACAAGCGTCATGTTTTATTAATAGAGACAAATCTGGGCTTTAATTCCAGAACAATGTCAAGCCCGTACTGGAGCAACAGTTACGTTCTGTTGTTCTGAACTATCACAACTAAGAACTTTTCTCTCCCCTCCTCTGCTCTGTGCAGTATCGGGTGGCATTCAGGATGACCAAAGGTGAAGTTCAAAGAGACACTTCTTATTTGTCTAGATAAGGCAGTCAGGCCATCTGTTCTGGTCTGCTGTACTGCTGAAAGCCAATCTATTCCTGCTTTCCTGCATCTTCTTTCCTTGAGCACATGATTTTTCAGTAACGACAAGTTTCCCAAATGGTTTAATCCATGTCAGAAGGATTTGGGGAAAATATGACTAAAGCCCACTGCCTGATGATATTCCTATTTTCATAAATCTGGGATGTGGTTATCACTGAAAATGGCCATGTGTTCAGCATTACAGAGTCAAAACAGGTGCAGGAATAGTTTATGAACAAAGGTCTAAAGGTTAAAAGCAAAGAACCCACAGTTATCCTATTTTATGTTCTCCAGTTCTACTACAAAGAGGTTGAAAACAGTTAAAGGCTTACCCAAACCTTTGGTACAGCACTATTTTTCTCTTAATACATTCACATTCTATAAGTGAAAAGGCTTTATTCTTAATTGAGCTTCACAAACCAAGTAAGACGAAAACACACTGAAGTTTTCTACTTAACAGCACACACATGGCAATTGTGAAATACTGCTATAACCTTTCCAGTTTAAACTAGCCCACAGTCAAGTACCATTAGCAAAGAGGACAGGATTTTTTACTGTGTGGTTTCGAGGATTTTTCCACTGACCCAGCAAAGTATTTGCTGTATTTTATGTAGCTGTTTGGCATGCATTCCTGTTTGTTTCAGTTGAAAATAGTACTTACATGACAGCATTGTGCTTTCAATTTACTTTATTTTTTGCTCTATTTTCACATCTTATGAAACCTTGCCTCATCCCAAGGCAATGGTGGTTTCAATATTGTTAATACAAAAGAACAGCCAACATTATACCAGAGAAAGTGAAAGGCACACGTATTATGCAAGTGCCACAGCAGGCTGCTTGGGTAAGTGTTGAATTAGACCAACAGCTATCAACACAAAGCTGACTTTCATATACATTGTGAAGGCCAGGTTGGATAAGGCTTGGAGCAAGCTGGTCTAGCGTGAGGTGTCCCTGCCCATGGCAGGGGATTGCAACTGGGTGAGCTTTAAGGACTCTTCCAACCCAAACCAGTCTGGGATTCTACAATTACTTTATTAACAATGGAAGTACCTGCAAACCAAGTTTAGCCTCCCCTGCATCCCAGTTAAAGACTTATTCTAAAGTGTCTCAAAAGTAACCTTAGGAAGGTTACAATTCAAGCATCCTTATAAGATACCATGTAAAAGGAGGGATAATTTAATGGTTTAGAAATAATGTCACTTCCTTTCTAACTCCTACCTAATGGAAACAAGGCCTAGATCTGTAGATTTTTAAAGGTATACAGAAAGTTAACAAAAACCATCACTAAATCAAGGCTTCCATTGCTTCTGTTAAAAGGTAGTTTGGAAATCTCCCAGAATTCAAACTGTTCTACTTTGAGAATTCCTTCAAAGGAAAACTAAATATGTTCCAAAAGTCGTCTTTATTCTCTAAGTAATTGGGAAATACATTCCGTATTTAATGACAAGCCCTGGCACTTCAGCAAAAGCTCTCTTCCATGAGACCTTCTGCCACAACAAACTGGTTTGCAAATACCCGATTTCCCAAGAAAATGTCCTAATTTACTAATCTGGGTGTCCTTTTCTTTTTCCCAAAAGACTAAAAAGGATCTTACCTCTCTCCGAAACAGCGCCTGCTCATCACGTACAGGGCTGCTTCTTCCTCGGCCCATTTTGGGTGTCATCTGTTGAATGCAAAAGAGTTCAAAACAACTTAATTCAAAGCAGTAACTCCAAATAAAATCCACCCTAACCAGAAACGAAGACTATTAGGCACGTTGTTCCCCCTTATGAAACATTGCGGGAATATAGATACATACCAAAGACACTGGCATTGGTTTTTCTCGCAAGTATCTTGGATTTTCTAACTGAAAAACAAGTCAGAGAGAAAGTAATCACGCCAACAATGTCTTATGATTTCTTCTATAAAGTAAGAAATATCTCCAAATACTCAATCAAGTTTGCAATGACAACTTCTAGTGGTCTGAACCAGGGTGGGAATACTTAACCCGGTAACTCTATCACTCTAAGAACAAAAACTGAACAGATTCAAGTGTGCCTCTGGTTACAAACACCAGTTCAAGAACTGCTTTCCACTAAGATTTGATTATCTACTAAAACACAGCCTATCTGCAAATCAGCATGTCTCTAGGCACACGGCTATAACCTAGAAGTAACACATACATTAGTTTTCCTGTGCATAATTCTTTCTCCTTTAGAGCACTTCAATGATCCCTAAGAAATGAACTCCATGGAATGCAAACATCCATCTTCTACAAGTTACAGAAATAGGCACTCTTCATAAGGGATCATTCTGCTGGACATGATCTACTCAGCAAGTTTTAAAGTTTTAGTGTTTCCTAATGGAAATGGTTCAAAAATTGCACTTTATTTTTCTCCCCCAACCCCCTGTGGTTGTAAAAATTCCATCAATGCATGTTTTAAAGGAATTTTGGCAGCTGAATACCTGGCTTACGCAAAAGATCCCAACTTTATTGGATAAACTCACATTTAAATCAGTAAAATTGGAATAGATTTACAGATTACAATGATTTTCATCTAGTGTTTTTGAGAAATTACAGTCAAGTACATTGAAACTATACCCACACATGTAAGCCACAGAGACAAAACATAAGGAAATCATTCATTAACACCACTGTATAATTAAAGCAGCTCTTTTAATCACTATTTTTAAGAACTGAATACAAAACATTGTTCACAACCCACTTCCTCTATCAGACAGCTCTATCTTTTTCATTTACTCCAACAATGAGGCTCAAATATCACATCACAGAGAATGCATAACACCCAAGAAAAGCTTTCAAAGGTATAATCTTGCAAAACGTGGCAGTGAGATCTGGAATGTGAATGTGATTGCAATGCACATCTTACAACATTTGGTGCATTTTAGTTTATTTTATTTAAGATCAAATTGATCTCCGAGGCATGGTAAATGTATCAAATGCTTGCACTTTCTCCAGGACTATTAAATAAAGTTTCACATTGGATTTATCAGTGAAAGGAAGGCTTAAACCCTCTGAAATTTCAATTTGATATAGTATTATTCATTTCCTATCCTAAAAGGTTATATAGGATTTCTAGATGATGTTGAAGAGTCGTCCTATTTCCCCCAGAAGTAGTTGCAGATATTCACATTTAACATATCCATTCTATTTTATATTATCTAATATTTTAATGCTGTAATTGAAAGTATAGGAAAACCAATAATTTAACTGATACCCCACTTCTCTATACTGTCAGTGAGTTTACCAGAACAGATACATTATATTTTCCTTCATATAAAGCATCCTGGGTTGGTTTTATTTTGGGGTTTTGTGCATGCAAAACGCATGGGCAGACAGCAGTCAATAAAGGAATCCTGCATGCACCTACTGCAAAACCAAACTCAATGATTTTGGACACGGAAGATTGGTGAGGAGAGGAATACAGGAGTGAGAACATCACGGGGCATTAACCACAGCAGACAGATAACAGCGATTAGAAAATAATAATAATAATGAAGAGATAGAAATAAGAAGCACAGAAATTCTAAGCCAGAAAAATTTTAGAGGAGTTTTTCTGTTCTACACATTTGTACGTGCAATAGTATTTTCTGTCTAAAAGTTCTCTAATTTTACCACTATTATACTCTTCCTTCCAGCTTATTTCACCAGCATCCTCACCCATCCTACACCTCTAATCACCACCTGTACAGATACCCAGGACCAAAGGCCTGAAGCCAGAAGCTCAAGGCAAACCCTGATCTGTCTCCCTGAACCAATAGCAGCCAATAGCACTGAAAGCCTTTCCCAACCAAATTTCAAAGGCTTAACCATTTTCCAGAAGCCCTCTCATGTAAAACAACATCATCATTCACTTTTCCTTTTTTAAAGCTGAAAATGATTGTAAATATTCACAGTTAATTCCAATCCTTTATCTGACCATGAAATTAAGCCATTTAGTCTTCATTTCAAAACCAAACACTAAGGTATATACTACTTGCTTACAAGAAAGAAAATGCATCTCTAGTACTTTGTATGGCCCAAGTCTTGCATTTTTTGATTTGGTAACAGCAGCCATATGTGCTTTGAAGTTAAATGTTCCCACTTTGTTACTTGTTGTGGATTATATCCACTTAAACTGATCTGTAAACATTTAATGCCCCAACATTCATTCTTTTCATGCTGGTCTTCTGCAAAACTTCTTGTTCTCAGAATTCTACCACATTAAAGAAGGAGTATCACAATAAAGAATGCCCCAAAAAAGAAAAAAGCAGCTTGTATTTATGAGAAACATGCAAATTTAAAAATAATAACCAAAAGGTCAAAGACAAACCAAAATACATATGTATGAAACTGAAGGACTGCCATGAGAAGAACAGTAAATCACATGCTTTTTTAAGAGTATGAACCAAATAAATGTCATCATGAAAGACATCTTTATTTGAACTAGAATTGAACTCTAATTTGTAAATACCACTTCTTAACAAAAATGGCATTTTGAGTTTCTTTGTAGGAAAGCTTTTGGATTCTCCTGCTCCGTTAGGCAGTTAGACAACAAACCATGTTGCAATCTGTGGGGACTGGCACGGTCACCTTATAGTACTTGAGTCCTCATAAGCCAGAGTTGGGAAGGCTTTGGATGATCAGATCCCCATTACTGCACAGAAATAATCTACTGCATGAAAATATACCCATTCTCCTTAAATTGAAAGAGGAATGGCAGAAATCTGCATTAAGAACACATATTCCAAAACAGAATTTGAGGGAAATTAGCCATAATCTTTAACTTCAGTATTTTCGATTTCTATTCATTGTAACAACACCTGAAGCGGTCAAAACTAAGCATTTTTGAAGTAAACATTTTAAAGCTATCAACACAAGCAATGAGTGCACCACTGACAGAACCAAACTGAGCTGAAATGGTCTCCCCCACAAAAGCAATGACAGCACAGAAAGAGCACAGTTCTAAGCCCTAAATACTTCTGCAAGACTCATCCTCAGGACATCACCTACATTTCATCCCTTGGGCTGGAAATACCGTACAGGCTTTATAACTGTCATAGCCTGGAAACTTAGACCAAAGCTTCTGCTCTTTGGACACAGTAAATACCACGATGACGACGTTAATGCTTCCAAAGTCACATTTCATTCTTCAGAAGATATTGATCAAGGTATATTTATCTTCAATAATGCACAACTGTAGCTTATTACAGCTCAATAACAGAGTCAGAAGGTGAGTGGGATATATTAAGATTCAATGGGGAAAAAAAAAACCAAACCAACACAATTGGATCATCAGGCTTGCTGCAAATTCTCCCTTAAGCTTCTTCAAAGACAAAACGCAATTGTTTTCAAAACAAGGATGGAAAAAACACACATGAAAGAGTTAAGAACACTTAAGATTTTGAACTGGTAAACAGCTAAACTGAACCTTGCCCTAAATTCTTACTTTAATCTAACAAACCCGGCCAGCCAGCATGTTCCCTACAGAAATAACTGCTGAGTAGCTTCAGGAAATTTGAGTAAGGACATTCTTATCTAACATCATACTTCGTAGGGAAGCTCGCTTTAATGCTGCTTCTGCAGGCTTAGTGGAAGGACATTAAAGCACATGAAGACTGTTTGTCAGCATGGAAGTGGAATTGATTTTTTGAAGTCACACCACCACTTGGAGTTCACTGTGGGAAAGTTTTTACAGCGCTGCTGCCCTCGGAGGCCACAACATATCCAGTAGGTATGTTTACTGTAAGCAGAGAGACTAAGAAACCAAACAAAAGATAATCAGATGCCTTGTACAGAAATGGGCGAGCTTAACTAGACTGGAAAGACACAGGGAGATGTGAGCCAAGTACACAAAACAGGCACAAGGTACACTGCTGCTGTAGCCACCCAGGAATCCTCTGTGCTCACATCTACATTAACCCTGTGTGGTAGAAAACTTCTTCAAAAAGAAGAATGTAATGTAAGCCACTTGTAATGTAATGCAATGTAATGTAAGGCAATTCTTTGGTCTTAGACTTTGGTCCAAGTCCTCTTAAACCTTTATTAGGCAAAAACATTTCCCATATTAAGAGAGAGCATCCCAGTTCTTTGTGCTGAAGATCCCCCATTACTTCTGGTAAAGGCTAAAGAGTTAATTCTTGTCCTGGCTGAATTCCAGTGATGAAAAACTGTATTCTCACTGATTAAAAACCCCTTTGCTGTTTCTGCGGGTACAACCTCTTTGTATGCTTTCAACCTAAAATGAAGTGCTGAATTTCCTGGGATGTTTAAACGAGTTGCTTTGTCACACCTCAAATGGGCTACAATTCAGTGACAAGTGAAAATGTATCGGAAGCGTCATGAAAAAGTACATATATATATATATATATAGGCAGGTCAGGTAAGAAAATGCAGGGATTAAATTCTTTAATGTTCCTTTACATTAATTTTCTACCCCAAAATTGTGTTTGTCTACAGTCCAAAAAGCTTAACAACAAGAGGAAAGAAAGAAAAGGAAGAAAAAAAAAGCCAGTTTAATTCCATTATCCAGTAACTTCTTTTCCTGATACTGCAATATTTAATTATTCTTGAGACATAACAAAAGGAAAGGTGAGGATTTCCTATTAATGAAATGTACTAAATCTGCAAGAACATATACAAGTCTACTGACAGCTGTTAATAAAATCAGCTAGCTGAGTTGTATTATGTTCTGAAATATCTAAATCATGACAAAGTGGAAAGCAACAACACAACTAAAGCCGACTTATGCCTGTCTAAACTCCTGGCTCTGAAACTTTCCCCTTCAAATGACAATACAAAAGGATGTCTTTTCTACACTGCAAATGCAGCCTCAAGGCATGAACACTTACTAAAGGATAGTCCCACATCAGTTTAGATAAGAGTCAATAAGGGCTAAGAAAAGCACATTGTTATAATGTATTTAAAATTAGTATTCCATGTATAAAAGGCAAATTTATCACAATCAAAGCTTAGCTCTTTTTTTTTCCTTTTAAACATTTATTCATGCATGACTAGAATCTAAAGAACTTGAACAATAAAATGTTTGAGAGATAATCAGGAATGCTGCAAGGCAACTGGAAAAGTTCTTTTATTACTCATGAGAAGCAGCAATATTAGCAAAGTCTTACTTCTCGTGTAGCAAAAGTTATTACTAGTAGCAACAAGTATCTGAAGCCTCCATATTACTCTCTATTAAGCTCTGACCTCCCTGCTTAGGAGAGACACCATAAAATTACTTATCCAAACTTTTCACAATACTTTTAATAGTAGTAATAGTAATAATAATAGTCATAATAATAGCTCAGCCACTGCTGTAAGCATATCATAAAGAGTGGAAACACATTCAGTATGTAACCTTAAAAACACACCATCTTTGAAGAAGAGGAAATCTAGAATATATCAAAGTCAAAGCCCAAGAGATAAGGGTAAAAATAAATTAACAGTGTATGGTCATTATAGTCCAGACAAGCCTGTAGTGGAACAGTGAAGGCTTAGCAAGAACTCACAGCTGGAAGATGCTAAGGTTTTTCTCACCTTTTTGTACAGCATCTACCTAGATGTTTGCAGATTCTTTACCATAATCTACATTTGCTTGAAATAAGAACAGCTTCCTCAAATTTCAAGGACTCTTACTGAGAAAAATCCTTGTATAAAGACTTGTCCAAAATTCCCAGGATCAGCTCTGTCCCCATCACTGCAAGAACACACAGCAGCACACATCCTTTGCCAGATTAGCAACCCTGATTCACCATCTATTCCTTGAGGCACAAGGAGGACTCAAAAACAAACCCCAAGGAACTCTTGAAAGCTTTTTTAAAACAACTGGATTTATATTAGGCCGTCCCAAGCAAAAGCCATTCTGTATTTCCTCCCCTAACTTTCCCCCACTACTGAAGTATCCTTTTGGGTCAAGGGTCTCCTGTATCTGAGGGGGCATCACTTGTAAATTAAGCTTCTCAAATGGTCTGCAAATGTGGCTAGCTGCCAAAAGATAGCTAGGTGCTCCTATGACGGTGTAAATGCTTACAAGTAATAGCAGTCACATCTTGAACTCAAACCTTACAGAATCTGAAGTGCTGCCATCATTTAGTAAGTTTTCATCTTTAATAATCAAATATTCTTCTTTAAGTACATAACCCTACTTAAAAAACCTTGACCCTTTAAGAGCCCACTGCAGGCCATGATCCATAGCAAGGGAACACTGTTCAACAACAACCACTTACAGACCTCCCTTTTACAACCCCAAATCCCAACTCCCAACAAGTCTTATCAAGCAATCAAAGCCTCTCACTAGCGACTTGTTTAATTACCATCCCTGGAGAGGAGACTTGAAAAACTGATTTATGTGTCACGGTAGCCAATTTGTTATCCAAGATTGCTCCCATATCGGTGGCGGATCATCCCAGTTTAATAACCATCCATTATCAACACAACATGATTGCAAACTGGAATTTCAATTAGAAAAAGAAACAAACCCCAAATAAAATTAAAGAGATAAGCAAGCAGGCAGATCAACACTGATATAAAAATGCTGGATATGAAGAGATCCTTTGTCAACATCAGCTGGAACAATTTGTAATATGGCTTTGAGCAAGTTTCCTTTTTACATCAGCTTTAAAAGCTCAAGGTATTACAACTATCTGCTCATATAATCCAGGTATTTATACAGTCCAAATATCCCAAAACCTGCAAGTGACTGCTTGCATGCTTGTTTCAGACACCTGCACAGAGCTTTCACAAACCAGAGCTGGCTGCTATTGAAAAGCTTTTAGTGCAGAGAGTGGATCTCTAGAACAGAACTACAATGCCCAAAAATACATTCACCTAAATCAAGAAGTGCTAGAAATGGTTCTCATATTACTCTATCAAATACAAGGAGCATCAAGGAGCAACACCAGGCACCCAGGCTAACATCTTCACTAATCTCAACCTTTAGTTCAGAGAAAGTGGTTGGGCAGCTCCTGGAGCATCTCAAGGCCAAGACTTCCTTCTCCCTCACAAGTAAAGCAAGCAACTTGCATTCAGAATGCTAACAGGCACCACAGCAGCACAAGAAACACCAAGAAGGACACAAAAAAGTTAACATTCTCTCATCATTTATGTTTTCAACTGAGAACTTAACACTCAATGCAAAACACTGAGTGTAATAGGCAAGATTTTTAAATGCTGTCATATCCCTCTGGACTGACACTAGTGTAGGAAGAATAAGGATTATTTGGCAACTGATGAAAATGACAACATGAAAATACATAACCATTACAAAAACCAAAGCTGAAGTATTTCATTAGAAACTCAGCACTCCTAACTTCACCTCCCTCCCAAAAACAACTGAGCTTTGAAACTATGAGAATACACAGAAAATGACAGAGGAAAAAACAACCCTCTTTATTAAAAGTGATCTCAATATGTTGTTATGAGGACATCAAACCTAATCAAATAGGTTAAAAATCTGGAGGTACAGGTAAAAAGTTTTAAGAGACAAAACACAACAACAGAATAGCAGGATACAGCTACAGAGAGAAGGAACTTACATTATGATCTTAAGAGTTGTTGTGGGCTAATAAAACAGAAAATACAACCAAGGGAATACAGTCTTATTATAACAGTAGCCTTAAATTAAAATCTAAATGCATCTCAGATTCCTCCCTCGATAAAGACTTTCTTTCCAGGAATTAGAGCCACAGCATTGGTTTAAAGTTTCTAATTGTTGAAAGGGGAGGAAAGAGTTTAACACACTGAAAAGCACCTTGGACACTACCAAAGAGAGGCAAACTCTGGCAAAAAAACACTAAGTTGTATTAATGGCTTGCAAACTCTGTATTCCTTAGGAAAAAAAAAAACAGTAATACAAAAAGCCAAACTCTTCTGTCATATATACAAGCACAGATTTAAAATAACATTATCAAGTTATAAGAAACAATCTGAGTTTTGTCCAGGGTAAGACACTTGGTCTTGACCAGCAGGTAGCATTATTCTGCTTAATTTATCAGTAAGAATATTAAATAAGATTATTATTGCTTTAAAATAAGGCATTTTTAACGTTTTCTTCTCAAGATGAGATGTGTTCACAATTAACCTTCCCAAGTTTACTAATTCCTGTCTAAAAGCCTGATTCCTACGTCAAGTTTTGTTGACTAAATTCCCAGATGCAAACTACATCACTAAGGACTTTTTGTCGCTAAAGTAATGTACTCTGTTTATTTTACCCCAAGATTCCAACTATTGAGGCGTGCTTCGAGGTCGCTGTCATCCAAAGAACTGGGTTTTTTATGACGATGGTCCTGGAACATAAAAAAAGCCAAACAGATCAGAAGAGCTGGCAGATACATAGGCAAGAAAATAAGCTACTCATTGACTTGGCTATGCCTACACCCTGCTTCCTAACACCTCTGGCAGCTTTAATCTAAATAGCTCCATTACCAGTAGGATACTGTACTAAGAAAGGAATTCAAAGGATAAATTAGCTGTCTCCTCACTTTAATGTTGTTCTTTATTTTACTTATTTCCAAAGCAACGGCCTCCTTTACAAAGGGTGAGTTTACTAAACAAATATCAAACTACTCTGTTCTTCAGGCAACAAGCTAGGAATGATCCATCTCCACAGGAGTTTCTATGTGGCTAATCCAGAAATCACCCCCTAAGCCTCCAAATAAATGAAAAGTAATAGTAATTAAAGGAAACCACAGCAAGGCAGGGATAGTTACAGTGGGCAGATACAACCAGAAAATCAGAACGTTGAAGCCTGGATTACTTTGTCACATTAAGTTTTGTTCGCAAGAGGACTGCATATTGACGTGCACGCAAATCTGTCTTAAATCTCCTCATTCATTATAAACATACAGTGAATGGAGCTTTGACTTCAGTTAATCAACACTTGGTTGAGGCAGTTCTTAATGTTTCTTAAAAGACTCCCTGTTCCTCTACCTGGGCCTGAATTATGCCAGAACATCTGCGCATCACTGACAACAGAACAAGATACTATTTGTTCCAGCCAGCCAAACGTTCATCAAACTGTTTGGCAACGCAAGAGAGAATTATTTCATTTAAAGGCCCTTTTAAAGCTGTAATCACAGTAGAATCCAATATATGGAGCTGAAGAACAATGACGTGCACTGACTTGTCTAACATTGCCACAGGCTTCCAGGGCAGAGCCAAGAACAAAAAGCATAAACAAAACAACAAAAATCAGAAGCTTTAAAGCCCCAGATCCAGGTTTCAATTGAAGAAAACCCTTTTCTTTACAAAAGCTGTTCCATAAAAGCTATTTCTTTAAGTCAAGTAAAATAAACAGGAAACCAATGAGGAGAAATTTAGTAAATCCAGCATCTGGTTTTTATTTTTTATCATGTCATTTCTTTCTTAAATCACACTTGTATATACACAATTAGCACACACATAAGTACACTCATACCAACCAGAGCATAGAGCAGACACTCATTTTTTGCCCACAGACCACTTGTAGCCTGCCATGGTAAAGCATCCCTCGCTAGTCCTCTATTCCAAACACGTATCAGAACACAAATTTCCGCACAAAGACCTCAGAAGCAAGCTGCCAGTTTATCCCACTCACACGTCACATCGTCATAAGCCCAGTAAAGAAGGGCAAGAACGGTCTGTATGAATTGCTCGGGTGTCAACAGCCCACTTCCAGCTGCATGCTCTCTAAACTCTCCTCTGATACAATCAAAACAATAACTGTGGGCAAGCCCACAATATACATACAGCAAATTCAGTGTTTCATGGAGGAGTGAAAGCTATTATAGAAGCACTGGCTATGGCAAAGGAACCGTGTCAGACAGACCTCTCCAGTAATAAAGACTGGACGCTGCAAGGCTACGGAATACATTCACGATGCTTGTTGATAACATGTAGTTGTCAGGAGGAATTTTCAGTTTAAATGCTTGCAATTATACATATAATACCATTCAATATTTTGGACTAAAAGGGTTTTACGTGAAGTCTGTTTAGTGTCCTTCTATCAGCCACAACGCTGCCCGTGGAAAGCCTGACAAAACAAACTGTCCAAAATTCGCTGTTTCAGAGGTCAACCATCACTAAAGAGAGCCAAAGACGTCTATGCAGCTTTCTTTAATCTACTATTGCAAAATACAAAATGATGTCAATATAGTCAGCTTGCCAAGCCTAGGGAAAACAATGCAGCAGACGTTAATCACACTACACTAAACAGAGGTCAACTGTTAGGATTAATGGAGAGCATCCTGCAAGAAGTTCTTTTCCCCTGCACTTGCAGAGGGCACATTTTGATGAGCATTAGTCCTTTCTATCACTCTTTCCCAAATGTCTGCACTTGTACACATGGATCGTGCTTCATGCAATTAGAAATAACAGCTTTATGGGGATATATAGAAACAATACATTGAAACTAGAGCAAGTTTGATGACAAAAAGGAGGAGCATCTTACAGACTGTGGTGTGGCTGTGTTGTCTTCAGCTGTCCGGTGAGGAGGACTCATAGAATGTGATCTTAATGCTGGTTTCTCATTGTACTTGAATCTTTCCCTATTATTAACCAAAAGAGTAAGCAGAGAGAGAATTCATTTTCAGCAACTTGTGGCACACAAAGGAAGTTAATCTTAAAATAAAATCTTTTAAAATATACAAAATAATTGTCAAGATGCAAAGATCAAAAATAGTAGAACAAAAAAAAGGAAAAATTTCTTATTAAAGGCAAACAAAAGCCCTCAGCATTCCATGAAAGACACAACACCAAAACCTCCCACACCAACTAAAATACCAGAAATTAATATACTGTGATGTACATGATAACGGTGTTCTCTGCATTTCTGTTACCAAATGACCCAGCATCTGCCAACAGATTTTTAACTAAATCCAAGCTAACTGAGAAGGATGATTTGGAAGAATGTTTTTAAAACAAAATCATTGAGCATCTGAGACAGCGTAGGATAAAGTCCAGCATCTAGGGGAAGAGATTAAGGTGATGGTTGGCTGCACCAAAGAAGAGAAGACTTTTAAGACCAAAAATACATGAGGTTAGATCAAGGTATGTTTCATAGGACATACACACCTGAAGACAAGGGCAAGCACTACACAGAGCTCAACAGGAAAGTGATGACCTGTAAGTGGAGGGCAACATGGCAAAGAAAAGTCCTAAAGATTGTACTTGTTGCATTTCTATTTTATCAACTCAAGTGGTTTGGTTGTACTGAAGGGGACAGGGATTTTCTGGAAAACCTTTAGTCAAAGTCCTGTTGTTTAGTCATAAGCAACAGGAAATTAAGAACAGCAGATAGGCGCTGATAACCTTCACTGATGTACCTGGGCAACAGATTTCTCAACCATAGAACAATGAAAGAAAAGAACTGCCTAGGACAAAAATAAAATGAAAGTTATACGAGTTTATTAGATAGGCTGATAGAGCAAAAGATCCAAAACAGTAGTGAAACACCCTTCAGCATATACTCCACTGTCAAACCCACACATCTTAATGTAATTAAAAACTCCTGTTAAGTCACAGGAAGGTGAAATGAACTAACTGTACTATATTAAAATCAAATCAGACCACTAAAATACCTTTCTTTCCATCTGGCAGCAAATTATACAGTACGTGATGCCAAAAAAACACAGACAAATTAAGTGTTTGTGAACAGAAAGACAACTGTTGCATGTACAATATAAACTAGTCACTTCTAGGAAGACAAACCCAGACGAACTTCTCATGAAGCACAGGCCCAGCTTTCAAAAAAACAGCAGGGAACAGTGAGACAGAACAACTGGGAGCATACCTTCCCTTCCAGCTCCACTAAATACCAACAACGGGTAGGGATGCAAAGTAACTATTGCAAAGCTGTAAATAGTTTAGATAAGCACAGTATTAGAGGTGAAAAAACCCAAATGAAATATAAGAATACAATGACTGTCTTCAGCATGTTCCAGATCATATCTGTCTTACCCAGATTTCATTTGACACAGAATTATCAATCATTAAAAGGAGACAAAGCTTTGCATGTCAGTAGATGTTCACTTTTATCAGGCTTCTTTTCTAAACAGTATTCAGGTTACTTAACAACTCAATACAGCCCCAATTGTTCAAAATGAGAGAAAAAGAGATTTCATGCCCCTATCATTAAGAGATTAAGGAATATCAATAAATACGCAAACCAACCCAAGTTACCTGCAGTATTTTAAACTGACAAAATGGGGAGAGAAGACGAGATACATTCTTGGTTCTTTATTTGCTATTTTGAAGAGGAGCTGAAAATTGCTTTAATTGATTCTATAAACTGAATTTGAAGAGATTCTTAAGGATGGACTGCAAGTTTGCTTCTATCAACCACATACTGCCCATGCACTCCCTTTTCCAGGCTTCTGCTAACGCGGGTCAGGCTCCAGAAATCACAAGATTATTTCTTTTTCCTCCCATGGCAGGTGAGTAGAGAAAGGTCTTGACACCAGCCCTGTGACCTCCTGCTTCAGCCAAAACAGTGAGCTAGCATGGGAGAAGGAAGCAATTTGCTGCTAATAATGGAGATCAGTAAATAATTTCCTGCTAGGAACAAAGTAAGGGAAACTCACTGGTTCCTCCTGGTATACAGCACTAACCTTGAACAATGTTTTCCAGGCATGATCTATAAACATACATATATTTATCTCCTATGGGGTCAGAAAGCCCAGGTTTCTCTTCAAACCAAGCTATACGTTGCTGAAGCCAATCCTCTCATGTTTCAAAATAAAGATGCACCTTTCTAGCTCCAGCTGGCTTGGTCTTACTCATTTACACCCTGCAAGCAAGGTTTGTCTGTCTGCTTCTTATTTAGCCAGATAAACAACTCTGTACAGAGAAGCCAGACTCTTCACACATAGAAGTATATGTACTGCAAGATAAGAATGACTATGAAAAGAAGTTCTCCATTTGTTTGCTTCTTTTAAAGGAGGGAATCTTGAGATAAACAAACATCAAAAAATTACTCAAATATTTCTCACTGACATTATCTATTTTGCCTTGAGAAAATGTTGTGGTCTATCTGTAAGAACACAGACACGGCTGGAATGCATAACGTTCATCCAGCTACACAGATTACATGCCTATGGGGACAGCTTGCTTGATGCAAGTTTTGAGCAGACACACAAGTGTAATGTAACAAGACCACCATCTGCTGGCTCTCTGTCCAAACTGCAGAGCCCAGAAACAAATCCTAACACTTCACATCACATGAAAGCCCATTCCAAACTGTAAACACAAAGAAAGACGGGATGTGTATGTTGAGTATGGCGAACATCTTAACATAAACGCATGTGGATATGTATTAAATTAGCTATTTCTGCAAAACACAGCAGACAAAATATTTGCCTTTAGTAATTCTTCCTGCTTAACTCACACATTTAACCTAAGTTTCTCATTGCTATGAGGATTATTTATGTAATCTACAAAGCTATCACGATTTCTAGTTGCCAACACAAACTCAGATTTCCTTAGACACAGCTCCATGCTTGATCATTAGCAGAAGCATGCCTACACAGCTAAGTTTCACTTCCAGATTTCTTTAAACCCGTAACTGACTCCATCACATTTACTTGCTTCTCCTGACATGAAATAACACAGGTCTCCAAAGTTCCCAAGGCTCTGGTGAGGTCTATCTGCCCATTGCCAATGGAGGGATTGCTACAGTACCACAGGACAAAAAAGGAAATGTAAATGAAATAAATGAAATAAAGCTTCACCACCCTGCCCATGTTTCGGGGAACTTTGCAAGACCAAGCTGAATCTTAGGTTCAGCTAAGGGGTAAAGGGGTCAGATCTCCAATATTCTACTGTATCTACTATCTCCTACCTCTAGATAGGAGAGTTGTGCTGATACTGCTTTATTGCTCCTAGTATCTAAACTGATACTGCATCATGATGGCACTACTCCAGCAACCAAGACAACCTCATCAGATCTATGCCAGCTATCTTTACATGGCACAATGCTATCTAACACAGATTTAGCTGAGGCCTCTAAAAGCATTTCTAAAGCATAACACATTGCTTGTTTTCATAAGGTTAGACCTATTCTTTTTTTAATTGAGGTATTTGAACAGCTTTTCCCAACTGTTCTTTGTATCATCAAGCCTAAAGCAGAAATAGGGTAACACAGCTAGGAGTTCCTCTGTTCTCCACCTTTGTCTTAAACCACAAGTCTGCTATCGAAATCACAGGTTCATGTCAGAGCATTTGAGTGCAAGCAACCAGACGACCCCACAGTATAGACAGCAGGACTCAAAAAGAGGAGCTGCGTCAGTCCTTAGAGCAACTTTTGTACTGACTGTTAGGAGTTACATAGTTAATGGATACACAAAAGGAAAAGTTTCTCGATACTCAATATCAACATGATGTGACTTGCAAGAGGGCCTGTCTGTCATCTACCCAAATCACAGCTGAGTAACTGAGAAACCCAAGAGACTGCACTGTGATATATAGCATAAACATAAGTGTGCCTAAAAACTAGGAAGAACAGCAAACAATAACCACTTATGAAAAATGTAAGTGAACACTTAAAAAAGCATTAGACTTTTGAAACAAAACCTGGGTGCATATTTATAATGCAATGAAACCAAGCCAGGAGTTTCATATAGAAGTACAGCAAACACACACTTCCTCTTGCACAGGACCAACTGAGTTTCAAGCAATAGTCACACTCTACCTCTAAGAATGCTTTTTTCTCCAGGGATTTCAGAGTGTTTCAACATTAACTAAACCTCAAAATGAGCAAACAAGAGGCAGCTCCATCCATGCCCGAAATGCAGCCACATAAAAAAAATGCAACAGGGGTCTCGATAATCAGCACAGAGTTGCACTGCGCAGGAAAAACTAGAAAGAAAGTCAAGATTTAAGAGCAGAATGTAGATTAAACTAAAATTTGCTTCAGATTCACACATAATAGGGCAGAAAAAAGCCTGTGATTTCCAACAGCATCCAACCGGCTAGTTTGGCACAACTTCAGTACTGCAGGGATATTTTTCTCAGCTACCAGAAAGAGAAGCCTGATACATTTCATCCCTTTACCTGCTCTGTGAACAGCTCTATATGCAATTCATTGGAACTAAGGATGCAGCTCAAACTTACTGGCTCCTGCAAACCTACAAAATGAGACTACCTGATGGATTGCCATAACAAGGGGCAGCTACAGGTATTCAGGGCTCTGCTGTACAGCGGCAAATAAACAGTACTGAAATTTTTGTGTTACCCTAATGACAAACATGCAAGATCTAGACATAGAGGGTGCCAGTCACCAACAAAGCACATGTATGTGTGGCAGACAGCATGATATAAATCAGAACACTTGAAATCACACTTGGAGAGATTGTTGAGACAAGGATGAAGTCAATGCAAACAATCTTCCACACACAAGAGAACAAAACACGGCTGAGTACCTCACAGACAGCACCTCTGGCTTTTAGCCTCCTAAGTTTTAACAAGTAGAGCTGGTCCAGTTTGACCTTCTGCAATCCAAGATCCATGAAGCTTATGGGAAATACAAAGAAATCTTGCTATTTCATAACGAAGCCATGATGAGAAACAAGACAAACAGGTGTTTAAAACAAATTAACTTGCTCACAAAAAGATGGATCAAATCCCTTTCTTTGTATGCATCTAACTTTTCTCCCTGTCACAGAACAGCAACACCTGCTTATCTGTGGAGAGCCACTATTTTGTGTCTTCTATAAAACCTGTGAGCAACAACAGAGCTTCCTTTAAAGCTACCACCTGTATGCTTGTTTATATTTCTATTCCCTACAGAAAAAAAGCCATTTAAAAACTTTGATGCAAATGCTCCTTTCAGCATTATGACTTCAGACTACAATTGCTTTTTAATGTCATACATTTACTCTCCCCACATTTTTGGTCACTTGCTTACTGTACATTCCTTATATTTTGAACTGTACAGAAACAGTGAAGATTAATCCACCTCAGCTTCCTTAATTAACACCACTTTCCAGTTTCCATAAATCAGCATGCAGAAAACAGGACTGTACAAGAACTCCAAAAACAGCAACTGTTTTGACATATTGTAAGAAAAATCTGAGTCTTCTGCATCTATAGTCTTTAACCACATCACTTCTTCCTTACTGCCTGTCCACATTTGTCTGTGCTTTCCTCTCAAGTAAAGTAATTCTGTATGAATTCTCTTTCCTTTTGACTACTATGCTTTGCCATCAGAATATTCAAGGTCTGAGAAACATAACCAGAGTAGCAGCTTATTTGATAGACATTTAGAATTCAGAACAGCAGCTATTATCTACTTCTGAAGTCTACAGAGTATGTTACCAGTCTACAGAAAGTATTAACATGAAGAGAGATAATGGTGCAAAAAAGCAGACCATGACTATTTTCTATATGAGCAAACAGGCTCTTTTTGCAAGTCACTGGCACCCCATGGTAACCATCAGTCCAAATCACTATAAACGTCTGTTAAACATGAATCGAATACTGAATAAAGCAAATACAGAAGTCTTACCCATACGTAGGTGGTGTTGCTAAAGAAAATTCCTCTGTGGAAGATATACTCCACGACACCTCATGCTTAGAGTCATTGTTTCCCAGTTCTCCCATTACCCAGTCAGGTAAACAGTCTGGGCTACTACTCCGAACGCTTCTCGAATTTGGTTCATCAAAATAAATTGACTACAATTAAAATAAATGCAAGATTAACACTAGAATACATTTACAGAAATATATTCTTTACACTGCTAAGGTCATTACTTGCAGGAATATCTGAAGTATAAAAATCCTTTTTCCACTGCAGTCAGTGAGGCCTGCACATACTACCTTCCCAACCCATGGAAATCAGTACAACAGGCAATGGTTTCAGTGTTTTCCAGTTCTTCTTTCAATATGAGCAATTTTCGCATAGATTAGGACTGTTATCTCACTAAAGATGGCTACTAGTCACCTCATTTAAGCATATTTTTCCTTTCATAAGAACTATCTGCTGATTAAAATACAGCCTTGAGTATTTTATTCCATCTTTTCAAATTAGACACAAATTACTTTTCTGATCCTTCAGAACAGTTATTTTTACATGCCTTCCAAGAACCTGAAGCTTTAAGAAGGTTCTTCAAAATAAAAGATTCTGCACATTGAAAGATTTGACCAACACCAGTTACAAGATATACAATGTAAATGCCTACATCCATTCAGGACTAGTTTTCACATTTATGCCAAAGCAAAGACTCAAAAGCATTTACAGAGTATGTTTAAGCAAGCTTGTCTGATAAAGAAACTACACTCACCATGTACGTAGGTAAAGTTTTCAGCATTCCTGGTTCTGGTTTATGTGTAAAAGGACCTTCCAGCACACCTCGCTTTAGCATGTGGAGCAGGAGTTTTGCATATAGGTTCCGATTCTTCCTGCCCGCTACTCCTGTGCCCGCTCCAGAGGGTTCGCATAGTTTTTTAATCCACAGGGCACATCTTTGTCGTTCTAGGAATATAAATACACATAAAAGCACTGCACGTTTCCAGAGCAAATCAAACACATAGGAAAAACAGAAGCCAGTCACCTATTTTGTAGCTGTTTCCCTTCTAATGCAAAACAAACACCCCCCCAAAACGACCGAACCAAAGGCAAAAGCTGTTAAATACCTAAAGTCTTTAACAAGAGTTGAAATTTAAGTCATCCACATTTTCTATCAATCACGTTTACCAGAGGTTTATGACTTCTACAAACAGCATGATCAGAATCAATCCCTAGTAAGCACAGAACACACAAGTCACCAGGAGCTCTGAACTCGCTGCAAGAGCCCCCATTAACTACCACACATCGCTTACACGAGCGTTTCTGTTTGAAATACACAATAAATCTTCATCCATTTTAAAAGTCTTTATTGATGCACATTTTACCACATTTACCTGACCTATGCTGTAGGTTTAGAACATGAGGCTTCATATCCACAACACAGCGATCGAATTCTGCATCGAGTTTTCCCCATACTTCCTCTTCACCATTCATTTTGAAAGAGCATGAAGTAACCTGCAAAAGCATTCACATCGGAATAGAAAAGATCAAACCCCACTACACTTCAGTGTCTGTACCTTAGCCCATGCAAAGATGTGTTTTTAACTGTAAGGACAATAAACCTAAATACTTCATTATGCTTAAACAAGCACAGAAATAAGAGTGATTAATTGCAAACGGAAGAAATTGAATTACACTTACAAGAGCGTGCTAGTTTAGATTGGAAAAGGCATACTCAACCACACAAAACCGCATTCAATTACACACAGTTTGCATAAAACACCTACAGGCATTTGTTTCATAGCCACATTGGTAAGCTTTTCCTTCTGAGAACTAGCTTTGGGAACGAAAACCAATGACAAACCTACGGGGTTAAGAGCAACAGGACCAACACACGTTGTCAGAACTGATTTATTAACGAAGGAGAGCTGAAACTGAGCACCGAGAGCTCCTGAACCCAGCTCACGGCACTGCCTTCCCCGCTGTAGGATGCATCTCTGCGCGTCCCAGCTCGCCGCTGGCACACTTCCTTGGCAATCTCAGCCCAGCACAGCAGCCGCTGCGGCTCTTCCCTTGGGGCAGACAAGACAGCCCCGACACACCCCGGTCCCGCTTCCCTGCCGAGCCCCGGGGCCCTCTGAGCTTCAGCAGGAGGGAAACCAACCGCGTTCCTACTTCCCTTCCCTCACAACGATGTTGGGAGCCACAAACCACCCCCCGGTCCCGCACCCCAGCCCCGCACTGCCCCCGGACACGCCGCCCCCTTCACCTCGCTCTCCGCAACGCACAGCCCCGGCTCCGAGGGGGAAGCGAGCCGGGCCGCCGGGTCCCGGCTCCCCTCGGCGGGGCAAGGCTGAGCCGGCCCGGCCGGCAGTTCAAACCGGCCGCACCCGCGCTCCCGGCAGGCCCCGCAGGCACCGCGCGTTTCCGCTTCCGCGGCCTCCCGCGGGTCGCCAGGAGACGCGGCCGGGCCCCAGGCGGGGAGCCGGGGGAGGGCCGTTACTCTGGTGCCGCTGTGAGGGGCTGAGTTTGGGCCCGATAGCCGGTACGGAAACAACCTCTCGTGTCTGAGAGAGGACACCGGGATGGAGGCGGTTGTTACAGGAGGGAAACAATCACAGCCCGTGCTTGTTCACTACAGCCTGAAGTGATCGATACCCCTCGGACACGGCCAGCAGCGGCTGTGCCGGCCAGGCCCGGCGCACCGAATGGTGCGATCATCACCCAGCGCTTCCCCCAAGTATACTTACGTGTAAATAACTAAATATTTATACACTCCGTTATGTACACACATTAAAACCCTGAGGAGGGAGCACCAAGGGAGAAAAGGGACATGCCAGAAATGTAATGAAATTGATTTAGGTCCCTTGCACAGCGACAGACCCAGTGTTCAGCACTGCAGGAGAGCCTGGGCTGGGAAAGTGAGGGTGCAGAAGCAGCGGGAGAGAACTTTTGAGTTCCTTGAGATGTGTTTCTTTGGCTTAATTGCTACCGGCTGAGAATCAGCTCTGCGGTGGAAAAGAACATGAGGCAGAGCAGAATGGGGACCAGTATTCCAGGAGACATTTCCTGATGGAATAGATCCAGTTTCTGGCGCTGTTTACTAATGCAGAACAGGGTGGCCAGAGAGGTCGAAGTCTACCTGCATTGATTTAACAATTGCATAGCTTCTATCTGAAAGAGAAAGAAAAACTAAAGATGCAAGAAATAGCTGAGGTCTTGTCCCCAGCTAAGGCTGCGGCTGGGACATGCTGAGTTCTGACGTGCAGTGGCCCTCCTGAGGGAATCCCTGTAGACACACCGCTATAGAACACATAGATGTCCCAACCAGAATACAGATCAAGTTCCCAATTTGAATTGTAAAAAGATGTTCGTATAAGCAAAGCACGTTCAGTACTTTTCTGTTTTCATCTCATTTTACCATGTTCTCTTATCTCTGTAACTGTCTCAGCAGGTTGCCACAAGTAATGCGAGCACAGCTTAAGGCATTCTTTCAAACATCTTTTTGGCAGATTTCACTCACTCGTACCAGCCTTTGGAACACCTCTACTTGCGAGACATTACTTTTTAGACTTTGGAAGAAAAGCTTTCATGTCTATAAAGTTTTGATTCACAAACACCTCCCTGCTTCAAAGACTTAGCAAGTCACAGATTCATTTTCCCTCCCTCTTCTTGCTGCAGGAGACTAAATAATAAATTCAGCATAAGAACACTGGCTCCTAAGGGTGATTCTTTCAAGTATTCAAATACTGCATATCCAGCTAGGAAGCAGAGCCAGCTGACGCCATCAGTTGTTATGCTGCTGCACAGGTAAGAAAAACTGGGGAAATTTGCTTGGAAAAATCTTAATGTTCCTGAGGGAACTGGTTTTGTATAAAATACAAATCATTTCAGGGGAAAAATAGCATTTCTGCAGTGTTTCATGCTAACTTCACTTACGGCAACTTCCCAGTGTTCTGCTGTGAAAGACAAGTTAATATTAAACTGTGTTGGGTATCTCAGCTCTGTCCCGAACATCCCGATCCCAGCGATGTACCCACACAACATTTAGACTAGATGTCCACACAGATAGGCTCCTGCCAGCTGGTTTAGGTATGTGTTAAAAGTAGTTATGAATATCTTGGCCTGTAAGTCAAACGGCATTCAAGGATCCCACTTAAACATGTTAGGAACCAAAACACAGCTTGCATGCTACCAACAAAACACTTTATTCAGCTGCTAGCATGAATTTGTCTATCTGTGCATTAGAGAATTAAGTTGCTGATGAGGACAAAGTATGAAATACTTAATAAAATCTCCCTCAATCTCTCCTTAAAATTAGGAAGCATAAGGCTTCTACTAAAAGACTACTATACTACTAAACTTTACTATACTAATAAAATATGCACATGCAGCCTTCAATAGTAAAATAATTCCAGTATGTTCAAAGTAGCTGTAGCATCTTACAAGTATTTTAATCGTAATGGTAAATTGTCCTTTTGGAAAGTTCAACAGTAGCTTGCTTACTGTATCACTTACTGCTGCTGGGAGCCGCATACACAATTTATTATCACATACACAATTTATGGTAAGTGCACAATGAAGATTTCTCTATCACTTTCTAGTATGTAGAAATCATAATTATTTTTTTTTATGAATGGAATTACTTTCATACAATGTAATACAATGGAAATACAATGGAAATACCATGGAAATGCAATGGAAATAGAGACATAAGCACAAAACTTGCCAGACTGGATCATACCAATGATCTACCGTAAATGAAATTAGAAGTGCAGCTTACTTCAAAGCTACTTAATGACCAGGAATCATTGCTATTGCTCAATGGTGTGCGATTATTTTTTTTTTTAAAGGAGTCAGTTGCCTTGTGTAATATTGAAATAGTGGTAAAAATTAACAGCTGTTTAAATCACTGGTTTCAGGTTAGAATCTCAAAAGCATAAAAAGAGATTCAAGTTATGCTTTGGAGATTGAATTTAAAAACTCAAAACCATAAATAATCTTATTTTTCACTTTTTTTTAACAAAATAGGGGGATTTTTTAAGTGTAAAAGAAGCCTTTATCTGATGCTATTGACATTTAAACCACGGATGGATACATTTGGAAATCTCAGTCTTTCTACTTGGGTAAATTACGGAAAATCCTTGGCTAATGACCCTCTGTCCATCTATAATTAAAGGTCCACTCCCTACCACAGGGGAGCAGTAATGGCGTCGGAACCCAGCTAATAACTTTGGGTTGGCCTTTCTGTATAAAGCAGCTAAGAGCTAAAGGATTTGATTGATGATTAGTTAATATTAAAAAAGGACACACTATTGGCTGAAAATTACTTTATTGTAAAGGGACTACTGTTGCGAAAGTCATTTACAGTTTATGTAAATGTTGGAAGTGTGGAAAGAGAAGCAGCACTGCAGGGGTTTTGAGGAAGGCAAAGAGAAGAGAATGAGAATTAATGGCTGAAATAATGTGGCAAAACTTGCGAGAGAGGCTGGTAGAGATGGTGGAAGGGAAAAGAGCTGAGCATGCATTGGCAAAGAGTCTGGAGTTCACTTGACAATTTACACTCACAGGACCTAAGTTTTCCTCTCTTATATATAATGTTTTGTCTCAGTAAGGCAGAAAATTCATACTGTATTGCTTCTCTGAGATTCATTCTTGATCTTCACATGGTTTCATGTCTGATGGGTCCTTCTTCACAAGAGTTGAAAAAAAGCCACGTTCTGTTGAAAACAAGAACTTGGGTTATATTCTTGAAATGTGATAGTTGAAAACAACAGGTCTCATGGACCCTCCTAGGTGGGCAATCAACCTTTGCATCTGAGTAAAACCACTAGAAGAAATACACTATTTCAGTTTCTATTTTAAGGAAGGCTAAGCTACATCCACCAGAAGCCATGCCAAATGTGAGGTTTTTTCATCAGACATAGGCTGTGCTTCTCCTTCACTTCTTTAAAAGGAAAATAAAACTTACAAGGGCTATTCTATGCCAGGAATATTGATAAAAGAAATGCCAAGCATTTCCTCTTGTTAACAAACTTCACTATTTAGTCTGTTTATTAATTCTAAACACCCGCATGCCCCTGAATCAGTTCCTCCAGCAGCAATTCCTCACTACAGCTCTTAGCTGCTTCGTAACACTCTTGGTCTAGAGTCAGACCAGTGTGTTACCAATCAGCATAATGTGGGAATTATGCACATAGTCATATGTCACCAGAATAGGAGTAAATATGGCAGGTTCTCAAGGCGGCAGCAGTGCTCAGGCTCTTTACCCCTAGAGAACTTGTTGATCCAAGGCTTCATGAAAACCCATAATACTTTACATATTTTACTTTGGGCTAGACCTAAAATATAGGTCCTAAAATATAGACCTCCAAATATAACACCTTCTGAGAACAGAACAGGAATTAAAGCAGGGCTCTGATGTATCAAAAGAAGTCTTGCTGTGCATTCTCTCCTTCACTCAGGCCACTTCTTCCAAAATACCCAATAGCTCTAGTACAAGGCAGATGAATTAGCCAAATAGGGCTTGAGGATGAATTATGACATTGCCCCCCATGCTGAAGTGCTTGTTATTCCACCAACAGAAGCTGTTCTGTGATCAGCCTAGCTCCTACCTTTGAAACAGGCAGGGAGAGTAAGGTTGCCATCCACACATGGGACTGGTACGGTATAGGCACAGGATTTTTCTTTATTCTTGCAGAAGAAGGATACAGTTTCACCATGCTGAACACCATCCTTAAGGTCATTCTGAACTCTTTTCTTCTCACCATTGTATAATACTACAGCTTTCTTCACGGGTATTTTACATGGTCCTGTAAAACAATCCGGATATAAGCAGCATGTAAGGATAATTGGAACTTTATTTTGAAAAGAGGGTAGGGTAGATCCCATCAGAAATCTGTACAAGTGAAATCTGGGAATAGAAAATAATGTGTTTCACACATAGAAAGTACTTCTGCTGGTATGACAGTTCTAAAGAAATTCAGATACTCAAGTATGTGGTCAAAAGTATCCAGAGAAAATCCAGCCTCAGTAAAATTCCTAATTATACTACGTAGGAAAAGGAGAGGAAACACTCAGGTAAAATAAAGGTACATGGCTGGTTGTTGAAGTTAATTCAGATTCATCATGTCATACAACATTCAATGTTAGCAGTGGCCTTCAAATTACTATCTCAGTTTCCTTCCTCCGTGTCTTCTTGCACAAAGGAGTAGTAGCTCACTGTCAGTGTGGTGGTCATTTAGTGTTCTTTATATGTATGTAAGTTGTTTGATAGTGGTTTCTAACAGACAGTATATGTTTACCTTTACAGGTTGGCTTTGTGGACCAGTTTCCAGTATTTTCACACCGGGAATGCTTAGGTCCTTCCAGCACATAGCTGGGCTGGCAGCCGAAGCTGACACTTTCATTATAGTGGTATGTTCTACGAACAACAAACTCCAAGAATCCATTTTCTATTCCTGTTGGAGTGGGGCATGTGACAACTGGGGTACAAAAACAAAGCTTTATCAGTGTTGCAGTTCCAAAAGACACACTGTATACTTCAAAAACTACATAAAACTGTCATGGTGGTTCATTTCAGCCTCTTGCACAGGGAAACACAGCCAGAGGAAGATGGTTTAAACCCCATCATAACTAAATATTACTTGTTTTAAATACACACCTATTGCAATCTGTGGTTATGACCAAAAACTATGTATATCCAAAAACTTCAGCTTCACTGAAAGCAGTGAAGTTCTTAGGACTAAGGGTAAGGTTTTCTGTTTCTTATGTAATTCCACTTCATAGAATAAAACATTCCCTGTGCTCTGTAGCCAGGCCCCTGTTCCCCTGTGGACTACATTTAGCAGGTTTTGTTTATATAACCTTTATACCTGCAGCAAATATTTTGTCAATCCCACATTGCGTGTAATCTCGCTAACAATCACCTTGCACGCACGAGTCTGACTTCCAGAATAATTCTGTGTTTGCAATCACAATTGTAAAACTAAAATCACACAGTTTTATATATACCATTCTAGGGAATATCGTTAGGTGTTGATAGAAGTACATCACTTACCCTTGCACTCTGGAATACTGCTCCAGTTCCCATTGGCCATGCAGGTGGCTGTCTCATTCCCAATAAGTGCAAGGGGAGGCACACATTCAAAAGTAATTGTGTCCAGGAAATGAGAAACGTTTCCAGGTTTTGAGCGACGGTAAGAAAGGACTGAAAATTCAGGCAGCGAGGGAGGTGCACAAGTCACCGCTGGAAAAGCACATAGGAATAAAAGTTCAAAGATAAAGTATTACTAGAGTAACAGGAGCAACAGACTTATAACCAAACTGACACACACTGCCCGTTGTGGAAGTGTAGCTATGAAAAAAAAAATCAGATTAAAAGTCTTAAAGGATGCAATTCCTTATTTTTGCTGTATTTTTTCAGACAATAGTATGCAGTATATTGCTTTCTCAGTGAAGTCTTTATGCAGGACAGGTTATAGCAAAGCCACTTGGAACAGTTGGAAAGTCGTGACAATGTCCTCTTTTTATACACTGGGAGAATGAATTTGAGTGGATAAGCATCTTACATTTGGCTGTAAATAGCATCCCTGATCCTGCCTTTTGTACAGACCTTTAAACCCTATTTCTCTAAAACTAGAATCCACACATCTGAAACCAAACACACAGAGTTCTTGATTTTTCCTTTTTTGCATGGCCCTATGGGAGGCCTCTAAATAAGAGTATATGTAATTCTGAGCAACATAAAGGAATCTTTCTGTAATGACAGAGAAGTTCTTTAGTGTTTAAACACATACGTTGACACTGTGGAAGACTTCCACTCCACTTTCCATCTGCCATGCATTGGCTTATTCTTGTCCCGACAAGGTTGTAACTGAAAACAAGAAGAACTGATTATCAGGAAGCTTAATGACCACAGAGAGGAATCAAGTTGTTCTTTGCAAGAAACATTACCTTTTTTCATAAACAGACCTAAGAGTCAGTTGAAATCCTTCTCTAGTTCTAGCACTTACTGACCTCAAAGGGAATTTAGATTCAAAACTGTTAGTATTGAAGTATCCAGACAAAAGGCTTGATACTTTGCTGTTTGAACTATATATTCCATCTTGTATATTAATTTCTACAATGAATTAGTACTGTGGATATATGTAAGGAGTGAACATTGATCTGTGATTGCTATTGTATGGTCTTGTATGGTATTGTATGGTTTCTTGGGAGGAATTCCTAGCTAATTATGGCAATTCAGATAAAGCTATTGCAAAGGTCTAAGCACTCTTAAGAGCTAAAGTCACTGAGGTGCATTATTTTAGTGCCAGATAGCCCCATTTAATTTCCCTATGCACTCTGAATGCTTCTCTCCCATCCTCTGTACTTACGTTATTTGCACTCATTCTGAGTTTTAAATTGCATAGTGAATCTACCATTTCAATATCACACAGCTAAAAGCCAGTGAATTACAGTTAGCAAAACTGAATCAAGTCCCATTGCTATATGTGGTGTCATACTTGAATTTATTTATTCCTTACCTTGCTCATCTTTTGCAGGAGAAGGAGGCAGTTGAGGCTGTTGATACTGTTCAGTGCACTCTATGCTATGTCTCACCTATGGCCTTCACAGGTAAGCACTGTTTATTCATTCGTTACCCAAGTAAAATGCACTGCATGCTACTATCAAATATTTCCCTGCATTTAACAGAACTGTTTTTCTTTGAATGCATCCTCATTTCTAAAGCTAACAAGTAGCCTTGAGTACAAGTGCAATTGCTCCAGGGACTGAAGTAGGATTAACCTCATGTTTTCGTGTATTGAGCTCAGAAAGGCATAGAAATAAAATTCTCAGTCTCCAGAGCCTAACAGCATAACAATTTAGATGGAGATTATCTTCTCCCTGCTGTAGGATTTCATTTTACGATGTAAGAGGATTTCAAAAGCAGGGACAGCAGTCCAGAATAGATCTTTGCCTAAAAACTCTGCTATTTTAGTGTTTTCCATGTCTGTAAGACACTGCTTTGGAGTAGCAAAGCTTTAGGATGTTACAGCCAAGACCAAACAGAGGAGGATCATCAGATATGCTTCATTTTTTAATATGTGAAGTGGAGGTGGGGTTTTATGTGTGGTTCTCCAAGTTCCCTGGTTTGCAATACTGCAGCAGGTGACACTAGAATGTAATACTGTGATTTAGGTTATTTATTCAACAGCATGAGGAAGGGAACTCTTACCCTGGTTCACAGGAAAAATTTATAGAACTCTGATAGTGGAGGTCTACAAAATCAATTTTTCCATGCGGCAAGGGTCCAAGAGTGGGACATCTCTTTGCTGTTAATTAAAGATGAAAAAAAGGATAATATTATTTCACGAGGTGTGAGGATAATGAAAACAAGATGCTAATGAAGGGGTCCTGGTGTATTTCACATTTCTCCACTTCTGTGTACTACATTTTGTAAGTCGAGTTGTTCTACATGTCTGTCAAAATACAGCAGGTTCAAAGTGTTTGTGATTAAATAATTTTTAGCATTTGAGGAAAATAAATCCTGTGCAATGAAATGACAAAAATGAACAGTGAGGGATACAGTGAATGCAGGTGTTATCAACTGGTATATGTCATTAGAGTATAAGAACTGCTGGGCCGAGTCAGATCAAGGTTCACCTTGTCCGGGTCCAACCTTCATCATCAGGGAGCAGAGTTATAAGGGACAGCATGGGACATGCATGGGAAGAGCCTTCCCCTGTTACTTGTAGGGTTGATTTGGTTTTACTTACGTAGGCACAGCAGCGTGTTGAGAGGCCACTTGCCAGTCGGGAGGCAGGTGTACTTCCTCTGGCCATTGTTGGGGACGAACCCAGGCCTACAGGTATATTCCACTTCCTCACCCACTTCATACACGCTTTTATCTACATCAATGGTGGCAAATAGCACTTGTGGTGGTCTGGAACAGACTGGAGGAAAGGAGACGCTTTACAAGAAATTGGGCAGAAAACTGGAGTTGGTTTTATTTCTCAACTGGAAGCACAGGTTTCTATGCTATAATATGTTCCTGCACTGAGCTATACTGTCCTTCTGTAATCTATAGGTATATAACATTTTGACATGGCTCATGGCTGCTGTAAGCATTTAGCCAGAAAGAAATGTGTCCTCTTCTCCTCAGTAGCTCTATCAATGGCCCCAGTGAGATTTTGTGTCACTTTTTTTGTACTGAATTTTACTTTTGCTTCAAAATGGATTTCTGAAGGTATTCTGCAAAGTGAGTCAGTTATGGTAAATTAGAATGGGTAAAAGAAGTTGAGAGGGACTTAGAACAAACTAATACATTTCATTTCTTATCTATCTTAGTTTGGTGGGGTCAGCCCAAAATCAGACTTTTTTTCTTAATTAAATTTCTTTTTCTCTGATTCCCCTGAGTTTTCTATTCTTGGGGCACTCGGTTACATTAGACAGTTCTGATTCCAAAACAGCTTTCACATGTTGACAGCATGAACAACGCATCACCCAGAGAGTGCGAACAAGAGGGGAGCCGTGAGGGAGGAATGGAGGGTGCAGACTGTGCTTCTGCAGAAGACATGGAGAGATGTTCCTGCTGAGATTGTGGGGAGAGAACAGAGGGACCAAAGCTTGTGCTGTAGAAATGAATGGCAAAGAGAGGGAGAGAGAACATGAAACAGTGCCCAAAGCCTTTGGTGTGGGGGAAGAAGGAGAAAAGCAAGGCAGGATCTGTGCGAAGCCACCCCTGTAGTGAAGGGGAAAACGAGGTGAGCTGGGCATAGGAACAGGGCAAGGGTTAATTCCTGGCACACACAATGCCCCTCGGCCTGCAGGCAGCCTGGTTTCCACAACTTGCGTCAATACTTCTTCATTTTCCTCCATTTTCTTCTTTTGTATACAGCATCTCACCTCACCATAGGAAGGGGTGGAGGAAGGAATGGAAGGGAGGGAAAAAAGAACCCCAGAGGTTACAGCTCTCAGAGAAAATTCCTATTCAAAGCAGTTGACCAGAATTGTCTAAAGTTAGCTTTTAAATCCTGTTGCTTTTTCCAGCTTCCATCATTCACACTTGAGAATAGCATTGCCCTTAGAAAGTGGAAGACTCTTACCTTTCCCTGCAAGAGAACAGTGGCTCAGAGCCACGGCGCACACCACCAGTGCCAGGGAGTACATTGCTGCGGCCCACAAGCGTCCGGAATGACCCTCAGGCCAGTGTTTCTTCCCTTAAAAATAAAGGCACCCACAAAAGGATGGTTACATATTAACTCTTTGTATTTATTCCCGTCCTGGTAAACAGAAGATAAAAGGTTCTTTGTATTGCTTGTAATTAAGGATGAAACAACCATCACATGTTGCATTGGTACATAATGCAGGGATTCAAAAAGCCATCTCTGCTGAAAACCTCTCCTCTCCCATTGTGTCTACAGAGCATCTCCTGTTGGGACTGCAGAGCATCTCGTGTTTTCAAAACCATCACGTTTTGAAAAAAAACAGTATTATCTTCCCAATATCTTTAGAGAATGAGGATATTTGGAATATGACATTGGATCAGATAGAACTGTCACCAAGAAACTCTTGTTTTATCATTTGAGCATGTATTTCTATGATTCCTGAGAGTTTTAACAAAATCTATTTAAGGCAAAATAATAATTGTTGGAGTGACACTTATATTGTCATATGCCTCATCATAACTGATGATACCAGCTTCATGCCAGTTTATATTACATTAGACCTGACCTGAAATTTCAGGCTTCAGGGCCCTGTTTGAACAGACTTACATCATCAATGAGCATGTTTCAACTAACAGATAGCTAAAAACAGCAGAGACAGTGCTCACAACACCAGTGCTGCAGGGAAAGTGAAGTAGGGATTCTGGACAGTGCTTATGTGTGACAAGGCAGTCAGACTTCAATCATATTTTTGGGTATTAGGTTTGGCGCTGCAGTTTGGGATTATCGAGTCAAAACTCCACAGGTACCAGCTGAGGTTCTGATCACTGCAGTTCTCCTAATTTAGCAGATTTTTAACTGCAGGAGCATCTGAAGTGCAACCAAAATAACATTTGTGTAATCATTGTTCCGCAGTTTGGTGTTTCTAATCTCAGTATCCTCCTCCCCTGCTGACTCACAGCCTGTGAGGGGGAGTGAGGGACATTTGAAGCTCTAACGAGCAGCTAGGTTATGTCAAACTCTTACTGCTGTGATCTGAAATAGTTTGTTTATTTTTGTTTTAGAAAGTTTCTCTGTTTCCACTTAAAACACACTTCTTAGCAACATTATTAAGCGATCAGGAACACACTAATCTTCTCTGAAAGTCAATGCTGCAATGTCCTGCTCAGACTATTTACCAAATACAGAGTGCCAAAGGGCAGAGTTCCACTGCTAAATCAGCAGAAAAGAAGCCCTGATTTCATTTTCTGTGTCTACATCTGATTATTTTCCCATTTGTCCCAGCCTGCTTCTTCCTCTTCTCTTCCTCTGCAAAATTTCACAACTATCTTTTCCCTTCCCAACAGACTGCAGTTCTGTAATGAACTTTCTTGCCTCTGGTTTAAATCCATCCTCAGGTCCGCCTGCTACTTTGATTACATTCTTTTCTATGTTTAAAACAGCCCAGGAATAAATGGGCACAATTTTATCCATTTCAACATTGACCATACGAGCATTTCTCACTGTGCTCAGCAGATGGCAGAACGTACTCTACCATGTACCATACAGGTGTAAACGTGAACTGAAAAGTTTTCTATTGTACTTGAAGAAGAGGAGGGGAAAAAGGGGTTAAATTACATACACATGAATTTTTCCATAGATTTTGTGTGTGATGACTTTACTGCTGTTAAAATTGGAAGCAAAACTGAGTAATTGTGTGTGGATTTGAGAGGAATGAATATTTAAGTATGCATTTCACATAACTGCATAATAACTGCCAATATTGTGATTCTTTCTGCAAATGTATTTCTCTGCAATGCAAACATGAAAGTGTATATTACAAATAGCTGTGTCTTTTCCATTAACCGGAGAAGACATAATTATTATTGTATGGAATCACCCTGGCAAAGCACGAGCAAACCAACCCAGTTCTTTCTGTATTTGGTGATAATATGCAATTATATATATCATCTAATTTTCCATCAAATCCAACCCACTCCTTTAGCACATGTGCTATTTAGTATTATAGCTCCTATAAAACCAAATCATGAAGCAAATTTCATTTCATTAGTGAACACATAAATACTATCACGAGAAATGGTAGCTACAAGCAGAGCACATAGTGTGAGAACACCCTGAGATGATGTCAGCTAGGGCGATACACAGAGTATCAGTATCACAGCAGTCTAGTTGTTACCTGGGTTCGTGCTAGCATCACCTGAAAAGAGAATATGCAGGAGGGGTGTGAACAAACTGGCTTTGCAGAAGTAATCCTGCCCAGACAAAAATACAAAGGGCAGCATAGCAGAGATCAGGAGAGTGTGTTTGCAAAGACAGCAATTAAATGATGAAGACCAGCATCACTGGCCAATCAGCATGGTTTCACTAAGGAGTAAGAGAGAGGAAGAGGATAAGCCAGCAAAGGCCTTAGAAGTGAAGTGAAAGTGTCATAGGGAAGCGAAGGAGCAAAAGGGGTGCTAAAAGAAAAGTTATGATGAAAACCAGTCTATTCGGCAGCAGCATTCATTGACACCGGGGTCAACTGGAGCTGCCATGGCAATAGGAAAAGACATTGAATAATCAGGACACAAAATAATAAGGTAGACAAAGACTTTCAGACAGGAATTGGTCTCTCCAGGAGATATGCAAAAAGTGTGCAAGAACAAGACAGCCTGAAGGTCAGTGCGAGGTAACAGTTCCTCAGCTAATGAGCCAGACCTTATGTCCTTCCTCTAATCTGTTTTTCTGCTCCTCCAGTTGATGCAGTAATTTTCCTGATAGCGTAGGGTAGGTCACACCTCCTATCCTGCCACAGGCTTCCTGCAGCCTCTCCTTCCAAAAACAAGTGTCAGGGCTGCATTACTCACCATTCTCAAGATTTTGTGGCTGTTTTCCAACCAGAAAATGTACGACACAGGCAGTTTAAGGTGCAGGTGTTTCTCAAATCCACAGGAATGTATTAATTAGGGACACTGAGGGAGAATATTGAAGAGAGGCCTGAATGCATTTCTCCCTTATGTGCCAGCACTTGCTTGCTGAGGCACTCTTTCTGACATGAACGCTGGCCTTGGGACTGTACTTGGACCAACAATCATGTCTTTTTACTGCAAAGATAAGATATTCAGATTCCTTTTGTTCCTTTTGTTTCACGTGTCAGCTGCTGGGTTTTCATGTGTACACCCATTTCTCCTCGGGAGTATGAAGAGGTGATGGCCAGATGGCGAACGGACGTATCCATGTTCCTCTGTGGGAGCAGGTGTTAAGTCATGGGTCCAATCATTAGCCTTCATGTTGCCAAGATAGTTCTATTAATATTTGTTCAAAGTTTATTTATGCACTGCACAAACATTTTTATCACCTCTACTCAACACATCCAATATTGAAGTGAGTGCTCCATTGCACCAAAGAGATAACAAAAAGTAAGAAGGTAAACTGAGTCATTTTTAGCCTCCAATAAAAAGAATTGCTTTTGGTTCTGGACAAGTTGAGACCATTTTGACTTGTTTTATATCACCTGCATTTCATGTTTAATGCATAGATGGTTTGCAGGTATATTATTATGAGCAAAATAATAATAGCCAGCCAGAAGCCGAGATCCATTTGCAGTGTATTATTTTCCAATGAAGGTTTCTATATCATGTGTTTGGAGATGTTGGAAGTAAGCACACAGTAACAAGACAGTGACCTGAAAGAACCTTATGTCTTGGTGACATAAGTAAAGATTATTTTCACTTAGGAACATATTTTAGGGGGAAACTGCAGTGCTTGTTGGCACTGATGTTTCAGGATGTCTTATCTGAAGTCAGTAAAATAATTCTCATTTTAGTCCTAGACTTTAAATCACTTTTAAGCACCCACCAGTTTACAGGAAGCGTAGTATGAAAATACCCAATCCTGCATTAATCTGAGGTATCAGAGGGCTGGCATTAACAAATTCTCTGGGTTATAGCAGGCCTAGATTCTCTCACAGAGAGAGGCATGAAGGTGTTCTGGTTTTCACACACATTAAACTCACAGTGTACAAAACCAGAGAGCACTTGAAATCTCCTTCCCCCTCTCCGCCTTCTCATTTCCTGCACAGAAAATCCAGAGAATCTCTCTTGCAGTCCTACTGCGACCTAAATATTGTGAAACAGTCTGTTCCTCTGGTAAATTTATCAAAACCCCGTCTAAAAAATCCTCTGTTACATTTCTTCATGGGGAATGTTACATTATGAAGCCTTGGGGGAAAATTATTCTCTCTGAGAGTTTGAATCTACAGTGAACAGATCTGCGAGGGACAACTTTTGAGATGCCGACATAAAAGCAGAGTAAGGACACAGACCTTCTCACCCTTCTCTGCCTTGTCCCACCTTTTTGCCTTTTCCCTCAGCAGAGATGTAGAGATAAACAACTGCACTCAAGGAAGCAGCCAGCCAGCATAATGGCAAGGTCAGTAAAGACAGGGTGCTCTCCAAGCTCAAGCCAAACTGTTCTTTTTCTCATCAAGCTTGAAACAAACTTTTCAGGATTATCTTCATTATTATCCTTCTGCTTCCTTTTAAACCAAATGCCACATGCTGTGAAAGCAGCATCTGGCCTTGGGGTTTTTAATTTCTATGTATGTATATGTATTGCCTCAGGTTGTCATCTTGTTTACAAGCTGGGGAGAGTTCAGAGCTGGTCAGGAGCTGATGCAGGCTCTCCAAGGGAAGCGTGTGCTGCAGGAATGCACTTTACACTTTCAGCACAACAGAACTGTCATTGGCATTTTACCACTTTGTGATCCAGCCGAGCAATCCTTGCTAGCTGTCATCCTAGAATGACTCCATCCCTCACAATAAAGGATTTCTCAGGGAAAATGAGAACACTCTTCACTTGCCTGTGCCTCCCTTGGCATGCGCCCATGATGCTGTCAGAAAGCCCAGCTACCACCAGATTTATTCACTGCCTTCTTTGGTTTTCCCAAATGATGGATAAGAGGATTAACAAGCAGGAAAGCTTTTGGTATATTCATCCACGTTAAAAACTTCATTGAAAAGTGTATGTGTCTAAAATCAGCTTAGAATTGATGTATTTGGCTGTGTCAGAGGCATCCATTGGGATCATCTAACAAATCGACAGCGTCGATTTAGATAGGTCCTATGATCTCTATTAACCCGTGGATATCATCTGTTAAATTCTTTCTGGGCAGAAGTCCAGAGTGTTCCAGATGAATAAATTTACCTTCTTTGTGATTCAGCTCCTGTACAGTGTAATCAAACAGTAGATACTGATCTCCCTTACGGTCTAACCCAAAACCTTCCCAAGCCAGCGCAAGTATTGTCACTGGCTTCATTTGGGGCTTTTTTAAATGGGACTTTATCAATGTTTTTATGCATGATTTGAATCCATTTATATGCAATTAACAAAAGGAGAGGATTAGGATTTTTTCCCCAATCTTTATTACTCAACACAAATGGTTGATTCTGACTTTTCCTCATGTCTTTTTAATCTGCTGTTCTTAGCAAGTGTACTCCAACAAGCGGAATTCCTCACTTCACTGTTGATTGACAAGCCTGAAAAAGCTAAAAATGTAGCCTTGGGACTAAAAATGTCACAAAATGTGGGATCCAGAAGGAAGGCCATTGACTTTTACAGGCTGATTTTTAGGAGTGTTCTTGAATATTTAAACAGGAGTGGATGAGTTTAGGGCTAACGCAATAGAGAAGATCGGTTTGTCTGGAGTGATTTTGCTAGAAAAATCACACTGCTGCTGAAGCTCCTCAGACACCTCTGCCGAGGTGGCCTGTGGCTGATGCTCGTGACATAGCATTATTCTGCATCTGGATCCTGTTAATAGACTCCCACTGTAACACAGAATATGGTACTTTTATAGTGGGGACCATTAGAGAGGAGGGAGATCTTGCTAAACTGATTTCCCTTTGTGACAGCCTCTAATCTCCAGCAATAAATCCAGGGCGAAGCCTTTCTAAGAGGAAGCAGATTCTGAAGGGGCCAGTATCAGTAACTGGAATCAGGTTTTCAGAAGGGCTCAAATTCTATTTAGACAACTAAATGAAGGCCATGGTTTTTAGAGAGCTCACTTTATTAAAATACATTTTTGGTATATTGGCTTCTTTGGAAAATGCAGCTCGCTCTTTCAGTTTCCAGAAAGCCTCTCAGCTGCTCTGACCATCCCCACATGTGTGTGTACCTCTGAAAGTTCTGATTCTAGCATTGTAATCTGCATCAGGATTCAGCCAGGGTTTTGTTGGAGCTTTGCATTTATTTTGTAATTTTATGTGAAAATAACAAAAATAGCTATCACCGATCCCTGTACTCATGGCACATGGAGATTTTTCACTGCACAGGGAGACACAAAGATGCTGCCAGCATTTTGGCAACAGAATGAAATAGGGTTGCAATCATTCAAGCATTGCCAGAACTGATATCAGTGACATTCTTGTAAATCTAAGTTTTGAAAAGAGAAGCCCAGATGTTTTGGAAAGAACAGATCCCAAGTACTCTACAAAGTGCAAAATATTTACGATACAAGTTGAAAATGTGCAGAAAGCAAGCTGCCTCGCTCTTGTCTCACAGACGTGACACAGTCAAGGAATCCCAGACTGGTTTCAGATGGAAGGGACTTTAAAGCTCATCCAGTTCCAACCCCTGCCACGGGCAGGGACACCTTCCTCTAGAGCAGCTTGCTCCAAGCCCCCGTGTCCAACCTGGCCTTGAACACTGCCAGGGATGGGGCAGCCACAGCTTCTCTGGGCACCCTGTGCCAGCGCCTCAGCACCCTCACAGGGAAAGGCATATATCTTCCTTGTATCTAATCTAAATCTCTCCTCTTTCGGTGTCAGACACAATACCTCTGGAGCAAATTCCATTGGCACTTGCACATGCCGAATGTTGCCCCAGGTTTTTTTCCTCAGCAGCATTGCAGGGGAAATGTCTCAGTGTTAAAATTACGTTTTCTGGAACAAAAGCATTTTAAGCATCTGTAGCATTTTCTTCACATACAAACAGCAGTTTGGGCTATTAAGGTCATCATGCCTTGTGAAACGGAATGGGAACATGAGACTTCTTAGTGCAACCTAAGGAGATGTTCCCTTGTTATGATATGTATTAGTCTGCTAATCTTTCCAGTCTTTAATCCACAATACTGGATTAAAGGACCAAAAATAGTCAGTACTGTCATTAAAGGACAGATTCTTGGGATTTTTGGAAAATGAAAATTCCAGTGGGGAGTCGAATGACTTAAATGCTAAGAAACAGAATCCTTCCTCGTGTTACATCTCTGTGGCAGAGAGGTTTTCCAGGCTTCATCTTTCAGTTAACTGCCACTTTGGGGTTTTGAAATGGTGTTTGTGAAATTAGTGTCAGCTTGGTTTTGTGCGTCAGTGTTTTCTCTTCTCAGTTCTAAAGCAAACAAACATTTTAAAGCTGTGTTTGTCCAGCCAAACTCTTGTCATTTCAGTTATTAGTGTTTCCATAAGTGTAAACACTTGTGTAGAGCACAGACGGACGTGGTGTAATTGGAAATCAGACCATTGAAAATGGTGCTCTGCTTTCTCTGCGTCAACATGTCATAATATAATGGTGGCACAAAAGGAGGAGTGAATATCGTGTATATTCCAGCTGATACGATTTTGTTTGCCTCTCTCATCTATTCTCTAGAATAATTCAAATGCAACATGAAAGTTACTATTTCTTGTATCTGTGGTAAATGGTATTCAGCTGTCAAAAGTAATTTCAAGTACAATATATATAATGCCTGTTTACACTTCAGCTTCATATGGCAAAATTCAACTCAGCTTACTCTTGCAAAATTGTCATCCCTTTCAATAGAAGCTATGTTGGAATATGGTAAATAAAATATACCACTTTCTGTTCATATTGCAGTGGTGCACTTAGATTTTAGAGTGCACTTTGACTTCAGTGCCAGTGGGATGATATGGCCCATGACTAGCATAAGGAAACTGTACGTGCTGTCCTGCTATGCCATCCAGGCATAGCAGATAGCTCCATAGACAGATAGATAGCAGATAGATACGGAGCTACCTAGTGCTAGTCGTGCTGGTATTCCAAAATGGGTGTTTTCCAGCAAACAAGCAGTATAACGTAATTTACTCTTTGTCAGTTTAGTGCCAGAAAAGCGCACTGGAAAGTCCATCAGGCTATCAGGAAAAGGCTTCAGAATGGCTTAGTGACTCTGCTATCCCAACCGGTTTTTGGTAGACATATTTTACTCTTCAGGGGATCGCCTATAGATGTGTATGCAGTTCCTTTTACCTGCAGAATTAAACCCTCCATGTTAGCTCATCCTTTTAATGTAAAAAGACTGGGAAAACAGTGTTTGGAGGGTAACTTTTCATCAACTGGTAGTGCTATCTCACATATCCTTTTTAATTACATTAAAAAAGGAAGGCCACAGAAGTGCTGATGCTGGTTCAGGCAGGGCCCATCTAACCCATCTCGAGCAGTTTGTCTGTAACAGGGACCACAGGCACACACCTAAGAAGAAGTGAGAAAAGGGCAAGCAGGTATGGTACTTCCTCCTAAGAATCTCTCACTTTCTGAGCATTGCCTGAGGTCTGTGGTTAGTAACACCCACTGTTGGTCTCTCCCAGGCCTCCTCGCTGCCCTGAGCCAGTGGAACCATCCTGCACCAGCACTGGCTTCCTGTGTTTGGTTCTCCTGGGATTCAGTTGTCTCTGGCAAAACCCACCTACTTTGTTTCTTACAAATCTGTGTGCCATGTTTCCCTGAATAAATAATAAAGGCTCCCTTGTTCAGTTGGTACAAGAGAGGTTTGTTCTTTCTTCTGCGTCCTCTCAGTGCTTCGTTCGTATTTCAAAGTTTGAGTCTGCCTTTTTTTCCATATACAGTTAAAGACTGAAAACTTGCCTACACAAGAGAATTGGTCTGATGCACTCAAAGGAATGTGAATTGCTTTTCGGTAGAGATGTTCAAAAGTTTCCAGAGTGATTGCTGGTGGGAAGGACAAAAGCTGCAAAACAACAGTGATAGCAAATCCTCCAGCTGAGGCAGAGATGCTTATTTATACAATCTAGAAAGAGAAAAAACCTCATGAAACATCCCAAAGGACCCCCATCGCATTTCAGTGCAGAACAGCATTCAAGCTCTGATTCAGCTATAAAACTAGGAAATATTTTACTGTGCTCCTAATACCCCTGAAATATAAGAAAAGAAAGCAATAGGTTGTCACTCACTATTCTGATGAGAACACTGATACTGAAAAAAGATGTATTTACATGCAACGTTCTGTATATCATCAGCCATTTATTTCCAATTCGATGGAGAACTGCTGTGAGAATAATTCAGAGGCAGCTACAAGCTGTCTGCAGGAGGAATAGGGTTGGCACCAATTTCCAGAAAACTCGAGTTGGAATAATGGCATCATTTACATGTCACAAAGGGAGACAGGATTTTTCTGATTAGGACGTCTCAATGATCTGCAATTTCAACCCTGGCAAATGATTAGTTACTATTAGATGTTTAGTTATTATGGTATTAGTTATTAGTTATTATAAGATACCAGTTTTTTTCCAGCAGGTTTTCTCCGAAATATATTTTTCTGTGATATTTCATTTCTCATAGGGCTTTTCTTCTGCACTTAGTCTTCTTTTTTACCATAGTTTAATACATACATTCAGGCTTTCACATTAGCACTACTGTGTGCAAGCAAGCTGTCTGCGGGATAATTTACTAATCAAATCTAATAACCCAGTATTTCCCAACCTGCAATCTGGGTAACTTTGAGGGGAAAAGGGCAGAGAATGAGTGTGAATACAGAGACACAGGTAGAGTTGTGCAGACTGTAAGCGCACAGATGAAGAAAGACACAAAAAGATGCAGAAACTGGTGTTGATACACAGAGACAAAACATTTCTACCTCCTTCTCACCACTGGGACAACAGACATACAAATACACAAGTGTGTTTATTTATAATATATATATATTATAATATATATATATATTTGGGACATCCTTCCTTTTTCTGAGGGAAACCTTTAGGAAATATTGTTGCCAAAGTGTCTGGGTGAAAACAACAAACAGTGTGTTAATAAAGTGTGGTAGGACCAGGAAAACCCATAGGAGTAGTGGGCATTATCCCATAATTACTGGTCAAAACATGACAAACTTATGAACGGGAGCTTCAATACTGAACTCTATAGGTGATTTCAAACAAAGTATGTGCTGCATGGACAAAGACATCAGGAAAACCTGGCGTCTGAATTCCTACTCTGAAGTCCTTCTATTAGTGGAAGCTGATAATTGCTTTTGACTTCATTATGGCAAATCAGTATTCCTGGTAGAAATGCCTCATAACCTGACTGTATGGAAATTCCTTTGGAAAATGAGACTGAGTGAAGCAAATCATTTTCAGGCAGCAGGTTTGCAACGATCACGTTATCCTTCCTAAAGGGGATTTGGGAAATAGCTATTTGCTCTGATAACTCTCTAGAAAAGGAAGTGGTTGTAATTTGCTTTGAAATGTGAGGAGAAATTAGGTTGTGGACTTCCTTATAGGTCTCAAGCAGGAAGTGACTCCTGTTTGTTGAGTATTTCTCACAAGCAGGAAATAATAAAAGAGGGCCACAACTGCCAAAGAACTTGATAAAGGTGTTCTCCTTGGCTTTGTCTTTGAGTTGACGCAGTGCAGCACACGTGAATAGGGCCAGAACAATCCAGACACTTTTCCTTTAGGAAGGAGACACTTTTTTATTGCTTTTTGATCCAAAAATGATACAAGCAGTAACATGCTGACCCAGCAGATGAGTAAAAAGAGAAGGCATTTCACAGGCAGCAGAATGACTGAGAAGCCTCTTTCAGAATGAACACAGATGCTTGCACTTACAGACCTGGCATGGTATTGATGCAAATATAGAACAGGCTTGAGAAGTTATGCTTGTCACAGCAGTAATCAGATTCTTCAGAGAAAAAACCTCATTAGCCATCCAATGGGAATTTCTATGGGGGAAGAACTCTCTAGGAGATTATCCACATATTCATATAGGAGTAAATTTATCATCACAAGACCCTGTAAATGGCACTTTGGAGTCAGGAATACTGAAGCTGCTTGCCAGGAGACTGGAAAAGCTGGTGCTCTGATTTAATAACCTGAACACAAACAACAATCATGCTGACTCCTTGTCCACATGGCCTGAATCAGAAACAAATTGCAAACACTACCCTAAGCTAAAGAACAAGTCATGGGCTGCTGGTGGGGAATGTGTGTCCTCAGAAGAGGTGGCAGACATCTTTCCTCCAGTAATGTGTAGAGGAAGGAGCAGCATCACCCACAGGACCTGAGTGCAGAGTAGGAAAAATGGGTGGCTAAGCAATTAAAAGCCTCCCAGCAAGAGGATGCTAATATTACAATAGCAAGTACCAGAAGGGCCTGGTGAATGGAACACAGTATCTCCTTGTAGTATCTTGGTCATCGTGACAATTCTTGACATTTGAATATAAGGATATAAGACAAGATTAATATATATATAGCTACAAAAAAGCACTGTGTAAGTGGTATGTATTCGAAATACAGCAGTAAGAGGAGTTATATGCTGTCAGGGATGATTGTGTGGTAGTGGTTTACATGCTCGTCAGAGCACTGATGCAGACATAACAGATTTTTTCTCTTGGCTGATGTGTATAATCACAATGCACAAATCATCATTAGGTTTGAGATAAAACGGTTGCTTTATAGAGGCAGAGTGATCCTAATGTGATCGTGGTATGTCACGACTGGTGTTGTCTGGCTCTTCCCCGGGGCCTAACAATTTCCTGGTGCTGGAACTAAGAGCCTGGACCTGACAACTCGACTATGTTTCAGTGGATGAATCTTGAGCAGGGTTACTCTCAGGAAAGAAACAGGAATCCAAGATGATTCAGCAGGTTTGTGAGATTTTAAGGAATAACCAAATACAGAGATTACCCCAAATCTGATGTAATGCGAGTTGCGTGTGGTTCAGAATCTCCAGTTTCAATAGCTGTTTGTAATCCAGCACTAAAGGGATGGAACTAAATACATTCCATATTTCTTGATAGAACACTTAATGAGAGAACAAAATGTTTCTTAGTGCTCTTCATGCTTTGGCATAAGTTAATTAAGGCAAGAAAAATCCATTTCCTCAGGAGAGGAATACGAGATTTGAAGTGTGTAGAATAGGTAGAAACCAAATAAAAAACGTTTCTATTTTTTTTTTATTTTCAGATCAAATTTAAAAGCACTTGCTTGTAAAATAATAGTCCATGAAGCACAGGCATATGGAAACAGTTTATAGGGCACCTGCTTTGATTCTATAGGTTAAGAATAAAGCTTAAAGGGGTTAACCCTGTCATCAGTTATTTGATGAAATACCATGGACTTGCCTGTTTGGCTGGGCTGGCACTAGGTTTTAAAAGCAAGAGTAAAATAGTGTGTAAGGAGTTGTTTCTGTTCTGTGGTAAATATCCATGTGCACTTCTCCCATCAGGAAAATATAGACTTAATTTGACTTAATTAGCTTGCTCTCATTCTTGTGAAATAAAACACACTACATGTGCTTACACAGACAGACTTGTGAGTCTATTGCCGTGATATATAGGGGTAGAAAGCTTTTAATGTGCATGTTTCCCAGAGGTAAAGACTTGTAGGCATGGGAATAACACTTGTTAAAAACATGATAAAAATATACGATTAGCCCTTGTTTTCTTTATTTGAGGCAGATATTGTGGTTTTATGTTAATGCAGTCATGTTTTATGTGGTGTTTTTCTGAACCTGTAGAGATCCTGTAGAGATTGCTGTATGAGGATGTAGGTGTGCCACAGGCAGATAATGTTTCTGTCTCCAGAGACTTGTGACCATTTCATGTGTTACGTGAATAGACAAAGATGAATAATAGATCTCATGATACATTATCTTATAGAATACTTTATTACATTGTTGGTGTGATGCATAAAAACACAGTAAAGGCCTTTTGTGCTTGTGTTGGATGGCTGAACTGGTGGGAAAGTCTTGCTGCGTGTTTCCTACACATTTAATTGAGGGTAAATTAAAGGTAAGTGGGGTGCGAGGGTGAGGCCACTCTTCCCTGGACCGCCTGGTGGTGGTGTGTGATGTGCGGCTGTTCGGAGCGGCCCCGGACACCGTCTGCACGCGTGCTTTTGGGTTTGCGAGGTGCAGGAAGCGGAAAGGTTTGAGGAGGAGCGCGCCTGGGCTGCGCCGCTGCCTGTTGTGGTGCAACAGCCCGCCCGACGGTGGGTGCAGGAAGCCGGTGGCAGGCGGGGTGCCTGGGGCCCGGTGCAGCAGCTGCACGGAGGGAAGGCGGCAGGAGGCGGTGCTGCAGCGGCGAGGGGCAGCGGGCCGGCGGCCGCCGAGGGCCGCGGTGTCAGTTTCCATGGCCGGAGCTGGGGGGGTGTGTGAAGGGAGGCAGCTGCTGCCTGCGGGCGAGGCACGGAACGGAGCCGCTCCGCGCGAATGCGTGCGAGGAACCCGTGTGCGCGGAGACCCGGGGCGGTGCGCGCAGCCCTGCGACCCCGCGGAGCCCATGCGGCGGGGCGAGGGCCGCTGACGGGAGGCGGCAGGTGCTGACACCACCCCCCCCCCCCGCCTCCTCTGCCCAGGCTCCAGGGGCGGGCCCGGAGCGGGGCCGTTCCGTTCCGTTCCGCTCCGCCCCGCCGGCGGCCGGGGGTTCGCTCACCCCGCGGGCGGAGCAGCCGGCGCGGGCCCGGGGCCGGGATCCTCCTCCCGCTCCCTACGCGCCGCTCCGACGTCAGGCGCGGGAGCCGGAGGCAGCGCCCAGCGCCGCCGTTCGCCAGAGCCTCGGCGGCCGCCGGACGGGGCGGACTGTGCGGGGCGGTGACTGCCGGCTGCCGGCAGGAGAGGAGGGGGGGCGGCGGCGGCGGTGGAGAAGAGGAGGGCGCTATGGCCGACGTGTTCCCGGGCTCCGAGCCCGGCGCGGCCCCGGACGCGGCGCGGCGGTTCGCTCGCAAGGGAGCCCTGAGGCAGAAGAACGTGCACGAGGTGAAGGAGCACAAATTCATCGCGCGCTTCTTCAAGCAGCCCACGTTCTGCAGCCACTGCACGGACTTCATCTGGTGAGCGACCCCGCCGGCGCCTTCCTCTCCCCGATCCTCCGCCCGGGCCCGAGCTGCTCTAAGGGATGCCCCCGCCGGGGGCAGGCGCTGTGCCCCGGTCCCGGTGACCGCCCGTCCCTCCGCTCCCCTCCCGCTGCCGCCGCTCTCCGCCCGGGGCGGGCAGGTGAGCCCTGGCTTGGCACAGCCCATATCGCCTCGCTGCCCCCGGCTCGATCGCATCCTTCGAGGGGCCACCCCGGGTTCGGGGAGCCCCTGATCTCGCCGGGGGCAGCGCCGGTGCCGCAGGGATCAGCGGGGTGTGAGGACCCGCGCTGGGGACATCGCTCCCCAAACAGCCCATGCGGGTATTGCTGTGCCTCTTGTGTCCCACCCGCCGGACCCGGGTTCTGTTCGGCTTCCCCCGCGAAGCCCCGTCCCGGTGCCCGCCTCCCGGTAGCGAAGGGGAGCCCCGCCAGCGTTACAGCTGCCGCGGTGGGGACGGAGGGTTTTCTGTTTCAGGCTGTGGGTGTTGCTGTGTGGCACAACTTCTACAGCCCTGCCGTCAACTTTGAGATCAGTGCCGGCTTTATTTCCTCCTGCAGCAGAGGGGAGGGCAGGGAGATCGGGAATGCCCAGGGACGCTGTTGCTACAGTACGTGTTTAGTAAAGGGAGGGTTTTTCTTTTAGAAGAGAGGGGAGGAAGGGAGGAAAACTTCCTACCAACACCCTTATTACTAAGCTGTTAGGGAACACACGCACCTCTCGGTTGGTGCCGTGCCCTCTCTGGGCAGGACTGCGGCGCCGGAGCAGGCCGAGCCGCTCTCCTCGGCCGTGGGGCAGGAGGAGCGGGCGTGTGCCCTTGTGTTTAGGTGAGTGTTGGTACGTTCAGCGGGTGTGCGACATAAACAGCCCAGGCTTCCTCACCTTTACCCGAGCTGCGGCTCAGCCCCAGCCCTGCTCTGCTGCTGAAGCTCTCGCTGCAGGTTTCCGAGCTGAAAACGAGCTGTGATTTGTTTCGGCCAAAGTTGTGAAGGCTCTCGGGGGTCTGCACCCGGCTGGCTCTGTGCCTGCCGCAGGTGTCTTGCCCTTCTCACACGTGTTAATGTGTCTGGGCACAGACCTTTGCCTTCCTTATTGAGTGTCTCTCGGTTTGCGTGCTGAAGGAAAGACCGTGATTACTCCAGAAGTGATTGAAATCTGTCTGTCTGCAGAGTCAGGGAGGAAAATGAGATGGTGGGGAACAGGAAGAAACAAGACAACTTCTTGGTTTCTCTCTGTTATTTTTTTCCTATTTTAAAATGAAAAACAAACCACCAAAGTTTGGGATTGTAAAAGTGAGAGACCTTTAGAAACTGCATCAAAGTTAATCTAAACCAGGATGAACTGAGAGGTGTGAACCCGCTGCAGGCTTATTGTCAGGCTGTGTTTGTGCACAGAAGTAGCACAATCAAAAAATGAAGTGGAATCATGAGGTGACAGGATTCATTTGGAGGTGAGAGGGTGTCCTGTCACTGGTGGTGGGCAGAGTGGCTCTGCTCTTCTGTCCTCTCTTGCTGGTGAGCCTAAGGAAGCTCTTGGCATTCATCAGATCATCATCTGACAACTCAAACTTCAGTTTCATTTCTGCATTTGGAGATGCGCAACTCCTGAATAAGCATCATACACCATAAAAAGTGCTTCATCTATTTTCAGCATGACATGTGGCAATTAACATATGCTTTAAGGTATAAGGAATAGTAAATACAGCCCTTCAGTGAACTGTGCAAATAGAGTCTCTTTCTTAGATTACATTAGACTGGGTGAGATTTGCCAGAATAGTTCAGTTCCTCCTTATCTCCTTAAACACCTTTTCTCTTTGTTCCTGAAATGTTGGTATTTTAAAGACTTTTTCCTTAAAATACACTGTAAGTGATCAGGGGGTGGACTGCAGCTGGTTCGCATATGAATTCAGCTCAAACCCTGAAGGTTGGCTCAGCTTGCAGAGCAGATAATACAGGAATGTTCTTTACAAATAAGTCTGTTTAGAAGGATGAACATTTATCTCAAGTCTGTTTCGTGTTCTTGGTCCTGCTGTCAGCTTCCCTGCAGGTACGTTTGCACACTTCCAGTGTGTGCTGCTTGCTTTTGTGAAGACAAGAGATAACAGCAGCAGAGCACCAGTATGGTACAGTCGTGGGTGCTGCCAAGTAACAAAACTAAGCTACATTTCTTCCGTTTAGATTAGGACTTTTCTGGGTAGGGTTTTTTACAAGGACATGTAGGGATAGAGCAAGGGGGAATGGATTTAAGCTGAGAGTAGATTTACATTAGATAAAAGGCAGAAGTTCTTCCCTGTGAGGGTGCTGAGGCGCTGGCACAGGGTGCCCAGAGAAGCTGTGGCTGCCCCATCCCTGGCAGTGTTCAAGGCCGGGTTGGACACAGGGGCTTGGAGCAACCTCCTCTAGTGGAAGGTGTCCCTGCCCATGGCAGGGGTTGGAACTGGGTGATCTTTAAGGTCCTTTCCAACCCAGATCATTCAGTGAGTAGGCCTACTTCTAGCACGTAGAGACTTTTGTGTAGAAATTGATGGAGGTGCTCAAACCTGTGTAATTTCAGCTTTGGCCTGAAGTAAATAAACAAAAAGTGGGAAAATCATTGAGATAATTTTTTTAAAACCAATTTCCACAGTCAATAATTAATCTTCACGCTGTTAATTGCATAGAGCCTACTGGCTGGCTCTTCCAGTCCATGCCTCTTGTTCATTTGCCTTTGAGTTTAAGCGGTTCCAGCTCTCCAGATGAAAAACGTCCAGCAAAGAAGGGAGAATGCAGAGAAATGTTGACTAGGGAGGCTACTCAAAATATTTATTCTTGTGGAAAGAGAATGCTGAATGGTTAAAGATAAATAAATACACCCAACAACAGTGCAACTTGCCAGAGGTATAATACGTGTTGGAACTCTGGATACCACATACAAGGCTTGTGTGTCACTGGCTTCGTTGGTATAATATCACATGCACGTTTGTGTTTTGTTATGGAAATGAAGCAAGGAAGCTGGAAGAATAATCAGTGTGAAACTGCTGGGCCTGTCCCCTCCTCATTCATAGTGAAACAAGCAAAACCTTGCCATACAACAAGCAACTGGTATCTTGCTGAGCCACGTAACACCGTTGGCATGCGGTCGCCAAATCTGGCTGCAAAACTAAGTCTGCTTTGTTGTAGATGCCTTTCCTAGAACTTGGAGTGTTTTACATTGCTGTTAAGTATACGTGTGGCATGAAATGAGTTGAAATATTATGCAGCAGTCGCAGATGATTATAATTGTCGATCCAAAATAGCTTGTAAAATAATAATAATAAAAACAGAGTTGCCAGCAGCTGAAATTGCAGAGCTGGTGACAGCTATTGTTCTGTGCTCTGAAATGGGTGGGCTGCTCCGTGTTTGAGGTTTTCAGATCTGTTGCTGTCTTAGCAAAATGTGAAGTAATTGACTATGAAGCAATTTTCATGTTGTTACAGATCATTGAGAAGAAATTGTGACTAAACATACTAAGACTTTTCTGTTTTCCTTGTTTTATACAGGGGATTTGGGAAGCAAGGATTTCAGTGCCAAGGTAAGCCACAAACTCTTTGCTGTCTAACACACATTGTTGTACCTTGTTTTAAAGGTAGGGAAAACTAGCCTGGAAAAATCAAGCATCTCTGCTGTGTAAATGTGAAAGGAAGATGGTTACTGAGTTAAGCAATGCTTGGTGTTTATCTCGTATACATTGATCAAGTCATTGTTCATACTGTAATAACGCAGAATAATGTGGGGTTTTTCAACCTCATCGCAGTAAATGTCGTATAATCTGCATGTGGTGCAGATTCTATCTCCTCCTGAAAATAATCTGTGCAATTGAGCTTTTGCAGAGACCATTTTTCACATCAGAAGCTCTTGTCTGTGTGGGCGTCTTGGAAAATGGATTCACTTTTTAGTCATATGGCTTCTTTTCATAACCCAGACTCCCTGTTTTTAATGCTCATCCGCGGTGTGTTTAGGAGGACCTTTGGTTTGAACTCCCACTTTAGGACAAGCAGCATTTTTCTGCCTTACGTAATACTCAATTACAAAAAAAACCACTTGCACAGAATCACCAGTTTAATACATTCTGCTAACCTTGGAAATTGAAAGCTGCTGTAGTGGAGGATAACTGTGTGTGTGAAAGCCAGAGCATGACGGGCTGCATTCTCACGTACCCTGTGTTTTCAGTAAATTCTTACTGTTATTTAGCATTTAATCCCCACACCCAAGTCTTATTTTCCAATGTCGTATGCTTACTGAAGGATGAGACTTGTTGTTCTCCCACTTTCTTCCCTCTCATTTCACCTGCAGATGTACCTCGTGCACTCATTAGCAAGCCTTTTGGTTGTTTAGTTCATTGCATTCCTAATGGTTATTTGCTAATGCTTCAGAGCATATTTGACTATCCTGAATGTTGCTTTTACTTAGAGAAATGATGGATTCTGTGGTATTCTTGTGAAAATTGATGTTAGTTGGTTCTTCTTGCAATTAACGCGCTGAGAAACTGAATGTAAAAGAATGTTGCCTTTTAAAGGTGTTGCAAGAAATGTTTTTCTGTCTGCAAGTAGCAACCTGCAGGCACACACATCTAGTGAAAACATTGCACACCTTATGAAGGTAAGCATGCAACCAGGGTTTTAGTCCTTGGTTGCTAATGAAATGGCATTTCCTAAGTCCCGTTCAGGCTAGCTCAGTGGTTCTGACTTCAGGAATTATTTAGATGTTTATTACAGATTTCCATTGGTATACAGAAACTAATTGGAGCTGCTTTTAAATGATACATTATCTATCTCAAGTCTTGTAGTTTGCACAGTGTTGGCTTTCTACTGTCTTCCAGCCAGGCAGCTAGAGCCTCAGATTGGATGGGATCCAAATTTGGTATTCCAGTTGATTTCCAGTATTTTGGATTCTGTGGACAGAGTCCCTTCTACCATTGTCATTCGACTTAGCCACAGATAGTTTTGTCTGATGAGGACTGATCTTTATAAAGGTAGCTAAAAATTGGAGTTCAGTCTCATTTTCTCTCCAAAGCCATGCATGAACATAACCCACAGTAAAAGCAGTAGAGCAGCTTGATTTATTTTTAAGTGCTTCAGAAGTGATAACTTTCTAGGAATCTAAATGTGTTCAAACCTGACTTTTGTCTGCATCAGACCAAGATTCTGCTCTTCCTCTTTGATGGAGACTTGTTCTTGCCTGTTTTCTTACACAGGCAAAAAAATCTCTTAAGCAGTACTTGAATTTCAGGTAGTTTGTAGTGAGTTAGTGTTGGTGCACTGATAAATTGAAGTAGTGGGATTGTTGCCATCGTTCATTAGATTTGATTGTGATCAAAATCAGAGTTCATTCTCTAGGGACAGTACATTTGAAAAATGAAGCTTCTGTGATGAAGTTAAAGCAGCTGAATCACATTTCTTGCTGTTCAACTTTCTGAAGCTTCCAAGAAGCCACCAGCTGAAGCTGGAAAGACAAATTAGTGATGGGAGTTAGTGAGAACAGGAAGAATTAAAGTGTGAAACTAGGAGGTAGGTTGCAAAACCTCCAGTTTCTGTAATTAAGCAACTATCTTTACAGAGAAGAATGACAACTGAAGATTTCAGTATGACCTGAAGGGAAGGAAAGACTATTACAGTGTCAGCTCTTACTGTAGCTCTTGGCCTGTCAGAATTTCCATTATAAGAAGCTGTTTTAGCTCTGTTTTCAAGGTGGTGTAAAATCTCCTGCGAGGCAGAAACTTGATGTCAGGCAGGTTTCAGAGCGGGGTGGGTTTATTATTTCCAAAGTTGTTTTAAATTCCTCTGGCCTTTGTTACCAAAGGGAAGAGGGAAGGTCTGTGATAGTAATGCATCAAACTCAAATGATGCTTCTGCTCTAAGAAACTGCAATTATTCCATGAATGTTTGTGTTAGTGATTCTTCAGTTAAACAGGAGTCCAGAGTGTTTCTGTGCTATTCAGCACTGCAGCCTGCACAGTATTCTCTGTATTTTGAAAGTTTCCTTTAAAAGTGTCACACAAAATGCAGTTCTAGTTCTATTTTTAAGAGATGCCCTCAAAAGAAAGGCATTATTTTTTGTTTAAATTCTTTTAAAATTAAAGCTTAATGCTGTATTGTAATGATCTTCTTTTGACCATTAATACCTTTTCTTTGAGCTTTGGAACATGTTTTCAGTTGCCTGTAATCATTTTTGTTCTCTGATTCTGATGCCTGTATTTCTGCTGTAATGTTCAGCTTCAGCGTTGCATAAACCCATTTAAATGAGTTATTTCTCGTTGAAATAACTCATTTCAGTGAGGTCAGAAATAATCTCATTCAGAATTGAAGAGAAGTATTGTCATTTATTTTGTTAAAAAAGCTTTGCAAAATTCCCTCCCCTTATTTTTATGGGATCCCTATGAATTTGCAAAAGACAAATTCAGTTTTGATCTGACTTTAAATGCCCTTGATGCAGCAGAAGTTCAGGGTGCAATTGCATTATTCCTGTGCAGATGCTTAGCGAGAGACAGTCCACATCCTAAGTAGTCCGTCACTCTTAATGCATGTGTCGTGAAGTGGCTATCTACTGTATATACTACCAAATAATTACTCAGAATGGCAACTTGGGTTTCCAAGTGGGAGCAGTGATACGTTATTTGATGGAGAGGCTGTAGAATTCTGCTGCATTATCAGAAATGAGTTTTTCAGAGAGAGGGCTTGGGGTTAAAATCTAGCAGAGTGAGAAGTCAGGGCCCGTCTGTAGTGTATATGAATTTGAAAATGAACTTGGAAGAGTCCAGCTGGATTAACTCTCTCCTAAGGGATATATTTCTTACTGCCTCCTGCGTGTAGCTGTTGGATATTTGTGTTTTACTGTTCAGTTACACAGACATGAACCGTTCTAAAACACGGTGCTTTTGAAGCAGGAGTTTTGGTTTTGCTGTTTTCTGTTGACTCACTTTGTGGTAGTGAAAACACGATGGTAAAATCAGTTAAGGGAGCTGCAGCTTTGTCTTGTTCCCTTACGTTGCCGAGCAGGACAGCAGGCTGGCTGCAGTGCTGAAAGCTTTTCTCTGTTGCGCACCTGAATTACTGCAAGAGGAATGTGAAAAATGGAATAACTGAAAGCATTTTCAATCTGCCACGGTATGAAAGCTCCTCTTTTAAGAAAGCAGACTTTAAATTAAGGAAGCTTTTCAGTGCAATTTTGGCTTCATCATTCTTTTGATACCATTTCTTAATAGTCTGAGTATACCCTGTCCTTGTTCCTTTGTCTGATTTGTGAGCAAAGCTTTTCTGGTGAACAGAGCACAGGCAATAGTGGATCACCAAGACGTGAAGCATGTACGTTGAAGAATGTGTATTTACGTGTGTTTAGGGGTTGTTTTAAGTTCAGCTCTGCAGGCTCCGTGAGTTCCTCGGGGTGAACATATTTTTAGGTACAGTAGCATCAACGTGATCAACTCCAGGCCCTTAACCTGGAGCGTTTGTTCTCTCCCAGATGGTCAAAGTCTGTAGTTAACTGCAAGTTTTCCCTCTTTCCCATGGTTTCTGCAGGGTCTGCTGAGGTGGATAAAGGAGATCCTTGGCTTCAGGATAAGAGCTAGCTAGGGAAGTGTTTCACCTTTGCTTTCTCCTTAACATAAATAAAACCTAAAAATCAATTAAAGCAGATTATTATGTTAGTTAATCCGTGCCACTGCTGCTCTTTCCACTTTTCTCCTATCTTCCCTCAGTTTCTTTTCAGGCTGTTTTTTGCTGTGTGTTGAATTTTATCTTAGGTCGACTTGGTGAGCTTTTTGGAATAGCTTGTGTCACTCCAGTGGCCCTTCCTGACGCGGCTGGTTCTGTGCTAGCTGGGCATCTCTAGTAACCCCTTCGCTAAAACTGGAAATGGTTGGATTTTATTGTTTTATACCATCATTGCAGATACCATAACAATGGCACAGTAAAGCAGCACTCCATCTCTTCATTTCCTCAGTGTTATCTTGTATCTGCTAGTTCTTAACCTCTGTTCTACAGCGAAAAGACCAAAGAAAGCGCTGCTGCTGCTGCCTTTTTAAATCCCATACTTTCATTTAAAATGCTGTATTGAAGCTCTCTGTAGGGAGGTGGCCAAAAAACTTTGTTTTGCTATATCTGTGATCTGGAGATTTGAACCAGTGAACCCTCTGAGCACTTGTGGCCTGCTTGACATGTGCAGTTTTCATTAACCCCCACTTCTAACATGTTTATAGAAGCAGCAGCACAATTAATTCTTCCTTGTGTATGGATCAAGGCTTCGTTCTTGATTTTCCATCCTGATAGTTGCTACCCCTACCAACAGCTTCTTGTTCATTTTCCTATCTTCATCCTCCCTTGTACCCCCCCCCCAAAAAAAAACTAATAAAGAAAAATGCATTACATTGCTGTGTTGCTTCTCATAAAAAGCTTTTCTGTCTGCCTTTGTTGGAAATGTTATTGCCAAAGGGTGGATAAGATGGAAAGTGAGATCCCCTCTGCATGCCAGAGCTGCCTCTCTTGTATCATGATGATTTTTGTGGCGAGATCGGATATTGCAGACCACAGTTTGAACAATGTATGCATTTTTCTTTGTGCTTTCTACATTACTTCTTAGTCATGGGCTACAGTTTACATCAATGTTTCTAAAAGGCTGAGAAATGAATGCCTTGGAAGCTGCTGTCTGTGACTCTGGATGCTTCCTATGTAACTGAACCATCAGCTTTTGGAATGGAAACTTTGTATGGATGTACTTAAATTAGCTGACTCAGGAATATATTTTCATGCATATGAGTTGGAGGTATCTGTACTAGAAAGGAAACAAACCCCCCATGTGGGATCATATATTCTACGTGTACACACAGTTTCCATGGTTCCTCTAGCCAGCTTTGTCCTCTCCATCAGCCTTTTGCCCTCAGCTTAATCTGTGGACTCTGTGTCTGTGGACTCCTCAAAGGAACTTTTAATGCAGATAATCTGACATGCAGATTAAACCCATGCAGATAAGATGCTTGTTGTGTGTTTGTCTTGTCAGCTTTTGTTTATTTGTTCCTCCCCTCCTTTGGCTGCCCCTTCCCTTTCCTTTGCAACAAATGTCCCGTAGTATGAGGAAATACGGTCCTGTTAATTGCCTGATAATAAGTTGAGATTCTGTTCCTATCCCTGCAGTTGAATTTGGAGATCTCAGGAAAATTACCAAGTTTTTACTGAGCACAGCACTGATACACATGAAAACTCCTCAGTCTTAATGAGTGCAAATTGAGTTCTTGGTTCGGACCGGGAAAGCCCTTTGGAATGTGTGTCCCAATCATCCCTGCTTTCACAGTGCTTTGGTTTGCATTGCTGGGTGGTTGTGGAACATGCAAAGTGGATTCCTTTGGCTCGTACCAGACAGAGCTGAGGTAGATCAGCACAGTGATCTTTGGTTCATGGATCACGCTGCAGCTCATAGAATCATAGAATAGTTAGGGTTGGAAAGGACCTTAAGATCATCAAGTTCTAACCCCTCTGCCATGGGCAGGGACACCTCACACTAAAACATCTCACCCAAGGCCTCGTCCAACCTCGTCCTGAATGCTGCCGGGGATGGAGCATTCACAACCTCCCTGGGCAACCCATTCCAGTGCCTCACCACCCTAACAGGAAAGAATTTCCTCCTTAGATCCAATCTAAACTTCCCCTGTTTAAGTTTTAACCCGTTACCCCTTGTCCTGTCATTACAGTCTCTAATGAATAGTCCCTCCCCGGCACCCCTATAGCCCCCCTTCAGATACTGGAAGGCTGCTGTGAGGTCTCCACGCAGCCTTCTCTTCTCCAGGTTGAACAGCCCCAACTTTCTCAGCCTATCTTCATCCGGGAGGTCATCAGACAGAAAGCCCCTGAGATGCAGGCTATGCGGGTTCTTAACACTGTCTTTCTTTACACAAGTGTTCTGTTGGAGCATTCCTTGATAATGTGGACATTCAGGTTATGCTGTCAATAATTGTCTTCTGTGCAGGGGAGGGGATATGTTGATCCTGACATCATTGCGTATAGAAGGGACAAAAGGACATCCATCCCTGTCAGAAGAGGGAGGATGTTGGTGAGGATTTTCTGTTACTACGATGATGTGCACCACAAAAAAATTCTATACATCAGACAGGGATGAGTCACCACCCCTGGAGGTATTTAAGACTTATTAGATGTGGTGCTTAGGGACACGGTTTAGTGGTGGGCTTGGCAGTGCTGGGTTCAGTTGGGCTTAGTGATATTAAAGGTCTTTTCCAACCTAATGATTCTGTGATTCTAGATGCACAATACCCAAGTCACTCAACAAAGCACTTGACCATACAATAGAGGAATATGCCATTGTGTTCTGTTTCTCTAGAAGATTTCCTGCTTGATATTGTGCTTATCAAAGCTGGAATAGAAATAAATCTTATCTTGCAGCAAAAGTTTGTTGCCTTTTTCTTGTATTCAGTTTCAAGGACAAAACCATCTTCACCCTTCCCACACTTAGAACATGTTAAGTTTTGTTTTGTTTACTGGAAGTCACTCAGACATCCCAGCAGTGTGTTCCAGTTAAAAGAAACTGACTGTTCCAGTGCCCTGGATGTAGTTCTGTGAAGCTTTTCAGCTTCTAATTAAACATGTGGGAGTGACAGCACATTCCGAGTTGACAGATAAACCAGTGTGAGTCCTGGGCAAGATAAAAGTTTGGCATATTCTCTATTTTCCCCTCTGTTTTGGTGTGATGCTGCTGATATGCAGGCACATATGGTGTTAATTTTATACAAGATTTTCACGGATGTGATTTATGCCATGAGTGGAATTTAATGAAACGTTGGAGAGAAAGTTGCAGAAAGATAAAGGGCACAGATTTCCCTGCTGGGATGCACTGATAATGATTTCTTCTAAGCTTGTCTTTGTGGCTTGTATCTCTTTAGGGTGAAAGGTAAAAAAAAATAAGTTACTTAAATATTTTGGGTTCATTTCCTCAGCTTTTACATCTGCCATAGAAAACATGAAAGTCTAGGAGCAAAGGAGTCTCTTGTGTATAATTAATAACGGGAATTACCCTTTAAGTGTTTTTAAGTTCTTGTAGATGCTGAACATTCTAATTCAAACTGATTGCAGCAGTGCTGGTTGAAGGCTGGAGGTTGGGAGTGCTGGGGGGTTGGTTTTCCACTGTTAATTTTCCAGTTGCAGCTATGTATGAGCACTGCCTTCCATAAATGTGTTCCTATTAGTTACCTTGTAAGTCAGGCAACCAGACCCATGTGTATGTATCCTTCTGTGGGTTTCATTGTCGCTCACCCTGATCTCATGGTTATGATTTGATATACATGAAGTTTTTGGGTTCCTTTCTCCGATTTATATAAGTTGGAGTGTAAGGTGCTGCAGACACACAGGCCTTTTTTTTCCGGATATCTTCCAGTGACTTCGTGCAGGTTTTGAAATGGCATTGCTGTCTTTAGTAATAAAAACCTTTCCCTCAAATGAGCTTTATTAGAAGGCTGGGATGTGTCCCTGGAAATGTAAAAGCTTACTGGAATTATTACTGTTGTCCGTCTCCTCTTGCTTAGAAAAGTTTTTAACATTTCCATAGACTGATACAGAAACAACACTTTTTAAACTAAAAATACAATTTTGGTCATTGTTGCTCTCCATTTGTTGGCTTTTAAAAGGAAGCTGTGAAATTCTGATTAACGCTTGTCTTTATATGATGGCCAGTCAAGATTTAGAAGATTATTTGCTTTTCATTTACAGCCACGTAGGTAGGTTTTGGCACTGCCAGGAGCATCTATGACAGGACAATGATCTATACAAATAGCTCAGATGACACATTTAAGGCTTTATTACCTTGCCTAATAATTGTCAAGTTGTTTTCTTTTTACTTTTTGAGAAGGAAATGGCCCATATTTGGAAACCAAAATTGTAATTTTTAACTAGAGTTGCAGCAGTTGCCCCTTTTGTTTCTTTAGCTTCAATCAAAAGAATTGAATATAAAGCTAATAATATTCTGTATGTTCAAGCATTTGCGTATAGATAAATGAAGCTTGTAATGGTTAAAAAAGAAAAGATTATTGACTCAAAAGTGGATTAGGTACTGTCCTTCCTTATTTTACCATTAAATGTAGGAAACGTAGACGTTACAAAGTACAGACTGAAGATAGATGCTCTCATTTTGAGGAGTGTTAAGATTTATTCCCAATGTAGCTCTCTTTTCAAAGCACAGGTATTTCACTCATTTAAAATGACTAGCATTTCTAACTGGACCTCTGTGCTAAATGTGCTATTTTAGTTCCTCAGTAAACAAAACATTACTCATGCACGGGGATGAGTTGGAAGAATAGTTAATCTTCTTCTTTCAGCTCCTGTTCTGTGTTGGGTTTTAATTTGTTGTTTTACTCACCAGGACATCAACCAGAATCTGCTTCACAGTAGTTTTGTTCTCAAGTAATTGGTCATTAATCTTAAGGAAAAGGTGAATCTTTCTGCTCTGGCACAGAGTACCGAAATACACCTTTCTTTATGGAACGCTGTTGCGTGTTTGAGTGTTGTAGTGGGTTGATTTTAAAGGCTTCTTCATTTCCCAAAGCGCTGTTGTTAGTAATCACGATCTGCATTCTTACGAGTTCCCTCTGTAGAGAAGCTGAAACTAACTTTTGGGATGTGCAGGATGATTCCCCTTGTAATTGCTTGTGCAGTCTCTGCAGTGTCATTCTTTCTGCTTCTGCATCCCGCTGTGTGTATTTCCATGGCATCCCCGATTCTCTGGGTGAAGACCCAGTGTCTGCCACCCTAAGTCTTACCCTAACTAGTTTTCCATTTCCTAGGTACAAGCTTTGATCCAGGCAGACCTCCTGTGTGTCTGGAGGTGACATCCTGCCAGATGTCACCAAGGTGCTGACAGGTTCTGGGCATCTCGAGCTTCTCCTGTTCCGATTTTCATAATATGAATAGATGAAGCCTGACAATGCCCTGAGCTTGGTTGGAAGTGTTAAAAACCAATCATGTTCCAATAAATATGGAAATAAACTAACGCAGAAGTGATTTTTTAAGGGCATATATAATTTTTTCCAAGTTTTTCCTTAATGGCAGGTTAGCTGATGTGTGATGTGCCCTAAAATGAGTCAGAGTTTGGATTGCTCTTACCTTGTTTGCCGACTTTTACTTGAAATGAATTAAATTTGAAGGCATTCCCAGTATGTCAGTTTTACCTTTCTTCCTTCTCATTGGCTTTTACAAATTGCATCTGTTGGATGTATTTTTGCAAAATGGAATTTCTCTTTAATACCAGTGGATGTGAACACAGCTGAAAGCAATAGGTGCACTCCTGGGGGTGCATGTTTTCCAGCTCTTCTGTTTGTGTATGGGCCAATTGAGACAAATGTTGCAAGATTACAGAAAAAAGGGAGAAAAATGGACTTTTTTGGGGTATTCTCGTTCAAATATTGTGATGCTTGGATACTGCTCAGAATTCCTTTTGCTGTTATTGAGGGATCCTCAGGTGTGAGGTTAAACTACTTCTTGCGGTGCCTCCATTGCATTGTACATTCATGACAAACACAACTGTTGCAACTGTCTGAAGACCCTGGGGAATAAAGTGCATTTAGTTAGATATAAAGGCTTAATAAAATTCCATTCTTACCCCAGTATGTCAGTGGGCAAAAAGGTGGTGGTTTTTTCATGGTAATTTGCTTCTTTGTCTTGCTCTTTGCTTGCCCAAACCTGATCTATGTGTTGGTACAAATAACCCAGGTTCTTCGGTGTTAGTTTCTGATTTGCCTTTGCAGTAATATCCCTGATTTACCTCCTAAAAGGAGCGTTGAAAACCCACGTGGATGCCGAGGAGGGTTTTAAAGTGCAAGTGGTGGATATGTTTTATACATATTCACAGAAGCTGTATTGTTCCCTAATAGATCGCTCAGTCATTATGCCAACTGCACAGCGTGCGATCGCATTAGGTGATTTTACGCTCTGGTGTGCTGTATGCTGTTGCCAGTTGTTTCACTGAGGAGTACTTTCAAGTGTTTTGTTCTGCCTTAGATATGCAGGTGTGCCTGAGAGACATCAGTTTCACAGCCTGCAAGGTTTGCCGTTGGTGACATGTAAGTCAGCAAAGCTTATTTCGATGGTTTCTGCAAAACTGAAGCCTGGTGTCAGCTTCCTGATGCTGTGTAATGAGGAGCAGTTTAGTTGTCAGGTTTGTTCAGTTAATTGAGCTTGAGCCTGGGTTTCTTCAAACACTTTGCAAAACCAGAGTCATGTTGTATGTTATTAAAGCTGGTACAAGGCCAGGTGTCACTTCCATTTTAGGCTATAAATACATCATATTACAAGTGTTTTAGGCTTGTATTTTATTCATAATTTGGTATATGCTGCATCACCATTTCCTGGCAGCAAATGCTTTATGTAGCTTCTGTGGGTTTGAATATTTGACAAGTATTCTGAAGACACGGTCCACTAGCATCAGGAGTACTGCTGAATGTCCATCAAACAGGATATCCCTGGCAGCCTGGGACTGCTTTAGTATCTGGGACACATATAATGGAGCAGAAACACCTGACTTTGACTTTTTGCTTAATATGCCTTGTCCTTGTCCAGGTTTCCTTTTTTATAAATAGAAAATGTAATGAGAACACTGTAAAAGACTTGATAATAGAGCCGTTTCTATAGTGGGAAGAGGGAGGACAAACCTTCGTCACCATTGCATCCCTTTCCTGGTTTCTGTAGGTCTTTGACTTTAGATTCTTTAGTTTCCTGCCTGTGCCTTAAACTCCTCTCTGGGTCTGAGTTCTTGTGTGTATTTATAATCATGTGCTGCACCTACAGCTTCAGTTGTTAAGCGACATAATGGGCATATAAGCTCTCAAGGCTCTTTAGTGCTACTGTCATCTTAAGTACTTCTGAATCCTGGTACCCCATCACCCACATTTTATTGTTCTGTTAATGTGACTGACAGTGACTGAGGCTTCGTGTTAGAAGATACTGAGTGAACAAATTCATTGATGCAGGGGCACAAATTTATGGGCACGTTGTAATTTGGAGTATTGATCATCTAAGTAAATACATAGCTGAAGATGAAGGGAATAAAAGACTCCATCATATATCATTAATGTATTAGGCAGGTCTGATCGGGTTTGTGCTGGTATTTATAACAAGCTTTCTGCAAGAAGTATTGATAAATATGCTCAGTTATTATTAATGAGGCCCTGAACACTCTCCCTGGAGCTTATTCTGTGATTTAAATCCATACCCCAAAAAAGTGATTGATTGTAGAACTTCCTGTAGAATCAGATTTTTAATAAATCTCGCTTTTTCTTGGCTGTCATTCAACTCATGCAAATATTGACCTTTGAATTCTTACCCCTGCCCGTGTTTCATTGAGCCTCGCTCGGAAGGAGGAGGATGGCTGTGGTATCATCTTTAAGCTGTTGTAATAATTAAAAGGGCAGTGTCAGACATGGACCATTTGACATTTAACATGGCAAAATGAAAAAGGAAAGGGGTGGTAAAATCAGCGGGGTTAATTTTAGAGCCATCAAATGCGACGTGTACGGAGTCGAAACGAGGCTGGCCAGCAGGTAGCACAACTGATGTATTTCCACACCTTCTTAACCACAGTTGTGCAGTCAGGGGTCCTCTTTGTGAGAGCGTGGGATTGCATTCATGTTGAGCCAATAAATGTTCTTAATATTTTAAAGCTTGGATCTTGCAAGCTGCTTTGTGTGGATGGCTCGGCATCGCGGGCAGTGAATGTCTGTCTGTTACGTTGTTCTGTATGGAACAACTGTTGGGGTCTGACCTTAATCTGTAGTTAATAGTATAGACTTTAATACTTGGGTTTATTTGCAGTGCAGAGATCCTCTGAATAACTGTAACCTCATATTATGCAGAATTCTGCATTAATATGTAGTGAAGTGAGATGCCCTTGATGCAGAAGGTTTAGTAACCTAGAGGGATGCCAGGCATGCTGATACATGCGCGTCTTATCCTATCACTTTCCAAATGGAAATGACTTGCTTGAGCTTGGTATTGAAATTTCAATAGTAGCATGATAATATCTCTTAAAATTTACATAAAACCACCCTGTCTTATAAACAGTTGATGTAATTTAAGTTACATTCATTACGGCTGTAAGGACAGAGCTGTAAACACCATCTGAAACATTCACTGCATATAAATATATACCTCATCAGGAGAGAGTGGCCAACTTATGGACCATGCATAAAAGATTTTGCCTTATACACACATCTCCCATAACAGTAGCTAAGATGCAGTAGTGAGAAGATGCAACCCTTACTTCCTAGGAAACTCGGAGAATAGCTTCATCCCCTGGGCGTGTGTAATACATAAGCACGCTGTGTGAAATGAATTGGATGATTTTACCATGCTACACAGTGTTGATCCTTTTAGGAGAAGCCTCCATCTCTCCCCATTTCTCAACAAATAGAGTTCTGCCAGGCTTAATGATGCGGAGATGATTCTTTGCTTTCACCCCACGCCCTGATTTTAAAATACAGTTATCAATGGAGCAGAACGTGATACACTAAAACTTCTTCTCAGCAGCTAAATCCTCAGTACCCAACTCCCCTGTTGTGCTGCTGTGTGTAAGGACAGCTCAGGTGATGGGTTTGCGTATGAGTGATGTGGTAGGAGAAGCTTGCTCCTTGAGCCAAGTTTTGTCTGTAGTTACTACGGAGCTTTAGGGTGATGGGGTCTTCCATCCTGGTTATGTTGCTATATAGCATTGATTAAATTGACAGAAATTGGATGGGTGATGAGGAAGAGAATGATCTTGCTTGAGAAAAGGATCAAGAGGTATTTTCTGTTGTGCTGTCTATAATATTGATAAGAAAATGCTTAAGATTACCTCCCCCCCCCCCCCCCCCCCCCAATAACAAATACAACAAATATGTTACAGCGTATTTGAAATAACAGAACCCTTAATTCTATCCCTCATTGCATGGGCAAATTATTTATCCCTGGGTTGAGGGAGTAATTTATTCTTCCGTGGTATCTCTCTCTGCAGTGAGAAATCCATTCTGACCTGATGGTGAGACGCAGGGTAACAGATGCCATCTTTGGATCAACCAGCTACAGCTTTTGTATTAAGCAGTCATCAGGAAATATCACTAAATTACTGGAGTACAAAACGCATCTGTTGGAAATACGTTTGTGCCTTCTGTGAAATGGGATGGGAAAAACACTGCTGGACTGGGGAGTGGCCGTAGGAACAGCTGTGCTGAGCAGCACGGCATGGACCATGTGAAAAGCTGTGCTTTTGAGAAGCATGGGCAGACCCCCTTGCAGTTGGGTTCTTGTGGCTTCTCTCCAACTGTTCTGTTTCTCTGACTGTTGCCAAAGTGAGCCCTGTGGTTTGCTGGGGTTTTCTGTCAGTCTGAACTCCACCAGTGTGCGGGTTGGTGGGCAGTGGCTTTCTAACAGGTAAAGCTTGCAGGGTTTAGGTGCTTATAGAGTCACAGAGTGACTTGTGTTGGAAGGGACCCTAAAGCTCGTCCAGTTCCAAACCCCTGCCACGGCCAGGGACACCTTCCACTAGAGCAGGTTGCTCCAAGCCCCATCCAACCTGCCCTGGATAATAATTCCAGCTTTAGTTTCAACTCCACTAGGTATATTGCCTGCTTATTTGGGGAAGAATGCTGTCTTTGTTCCTGCCTTCAAAAGGAAAGCATTAAGACTTTGAATCAACCCTTTACCATTTGCTCAGCCCTCAACTTTGATATTTTATTAATTTGATTTAATGGCATAATCCATGTTGCCATGAGGATGCTTTTCAAGGCCACATGTCTGCTCTTAGAAACTGATGTCCTGCTGTGTTTGTAACAGCATGTCCTAATTCTGAAGTTGCCTACCACATAGCCCTGATGGAAGTGCTCCCAGCCTTCTCCCTCCTCACCATTTCACATCCTCTCTGCACAAGTGCCACAAGCCCCTCTTTACCTGTTCTTGAAAGTGTAATGCAATTACAGCGCCAGGACTTTGCAGAGCATTGATGTGGCACTTGAAGTGGGAGCCCTGAAGGAAGATAATGAGTTCTGTGTTAAGAAGGAGCACAGGATGAAATGTCAGCTGCTTTCAGTGCTCTTGGTAATGAAACCTTCACAAATTTCAGACTGGAAATAGAAGACAATCCTTTTGCTAATGTGTACTTTGGACTTAGGGTTTAGGAGAGGTAGAAAACGGTTATTATTTAACACACATAGTATGTGCATAATAGTTCTAAAATTAGTCAGCGCTGGTTTTAAATGTGAATTGCTTTCAAGTCAGTCTGGGGTGTGGAAACCTCTCTTTGTGTGTCATATTTGATAAGTTATCTTGTGCAGCCAGTTTACACAGAGATTGTGGTGAACAATGTGAAATGTCAGAGTTCGAACAGTGTCCAGAATGATCTTTGCTCTGAAGGGAAACTCCAAGCTGTCTCTAGAGGAATGCGCCGAACCAGTGTGGTTTTGAAAGCTGTGTCTGTGTCTCCAGATCAGCTTTATAAAGGGAGCCATTTGTGAAGGTGGTGTTTTATTGTAGGGTCAAAAAACCCTGGATGCTGTCTCCTGAGAAAACACTGAGCTTTCTGGTAACACAAGTCTTTGCACATAGGTTACTGATATGTTTGTAAGGCAGAAATGTATCAGACCCAAATGTTCTAGTTTTGCTTATTAACCTCTCTATACATACCCTTAGGCTTTCCCTTCATACAAGGACTTGCAGATCATAACACGCTTATGGTACTCTGAACTAAAAAGGTCTCTGTTTTTTTAAGTCTCGCCTTTAGACAGGAGCACTGCATTTCTGTCAGTGATTTGAGGCTCTCCAAGACATTACCAATGTAATTGCATAGTCTCATTTGTATGTTAGACTGATCTTGTCTCCACCTTTAAACCGGTGATACTTAGCAGTGCTTAGGTTACACGGGTTGTGTCAGAACCAAGGACACGAGGTGAATCTGTAAGACAGGGCTTTTGTGTGTGTCTTTCATTGCTGTGCTACACAGTCTTGTGCAAAGATGTATTTATGCTTTACAAGAATCCTTGTCCTAGGGAGTTCGAATATTAAAGGGATGAGTCAGAACAGAGTGGTGCGGTTCAGAGCGGTGACACAGTGGTCTATAGTGTTGCCTGATCAGAGCATCTCCAGTGTTTGCTCTTTATTCTGCAGAATAAGGTGGGTTTTTTTGGCTGGTGAGAAGCTGTGGGGCGGTTTCTTAAGCAGAACGTTCCGAGGAGGTTATTGTCTAGGAGCAGATTCAGTTAATTTTGGCTTTCACTGAGGACTCATTTTTATAACTTGTTATACCTGAAGAGTGAGTTGTGTTATCTTACCCTTCCATTTAGTTTTCTGCTGGGGAAGTGTATTCTCTTCTACACCTCTTTTGCCTTCTTTCTGTAGGATGCTACATGACTCAAGGGTTGCTTAAATAAGAGCAAATGTATAATGGATAACTTTCTCAATGGCTGCTTGCTCCCGAGTAATCTGTTCCTAAGGTCATCCATTTAGCTGGCATTAATTCAGTTCTGTGATGAGTTTAAACTGCAGCAACCCTGCCTGTGCCAGACCCCAGCTTGTCACTGCTCCACTATTGTCATTTTATCACTTGCTTGACAGGTGTAAATTCTGGTTTCATAGTTAAAAGATTTTGTTTATTTAGGTTGGGAAGTCAATGTACTGCTTCCTCTGGTTTAGTCCATTACAGGATTTAACTTAGGAAGCCCATGTGGGTCTGAGATCTCTCCCACATTATTATGGATACCAACAGTGTCGACTACCCTGGCTTTGTTAAATCACTGTCTGCAGCTGAGGGTTAGGTGTAAGGGCTGAAGAGGAGAACATACGTTAAGGTTAGAGAGTGATTTCTACTATACTTCTGCAATTTGGGATCCTTCTAGACCATGACACTGGTTTTGGGTCATGATTAACATGGTAAAATTTTACCCAGTCATACTAAGGGAATCTTGTCATCATCACTGGAGTCTGTTTTAAAAGCTTGTTGCAGATGGTGTTCCATCTTTAAAGATAATAAGATTAAAATGTGTGGCGAGGGTGTCTTCAGCATAAAATGGGCTGGTGGTGGGATACTGTCACCACCTTTGTGGAATAGACGATGCAGTAAATCAGTGTCTTAGCAATTTTGATTCTGGTGGAAACTCGGTACAGCTGCGTCTTAAAAAGCCTGGAAAAACTATTTATAGTAACTAATTTCTGCAGATAGCAACAAATTCAGCATGCTATCACTATCTTTGGGATGTTTCCTTATTTGAAGCTGGTGGAATGAAACATGTATTAAAAATACAGCTATAAACCCTCTTGGTTCTGGAAGTGCACTTAATGGCCTCGCTGCTTTTATCCTGGAACACCTTTTATCTTCAGCTCCTCCTTTGACCACAATTTGAGTCGGTTTCTTTCTAGTTTAGCAGCTGGAGGGAGAGTGTGTAACTTATCTTGGAGATGGCAAATGTTTGCACATCAGTTTGATTCCCTTCGTATGACTGGCTAAAATTCTACTGGGTTAATCACAACGCCAAATCAGTGCCGTGGTCTAGAAGGAGGATTCTGTATTTCAGAAATAAGAGTAGAAATCGCACTCTTAACCTCAGCACAGCAGGGCTGTGCTGGAGCCTGGAGCAGTGGGGCAGAAGAGTTCAATCTGAAATGCCTTGGCTTGCCCTAAGCTGCCTCTGGAGCTCAAATAGTTCCAGTGTCTGGAGTAGAACTTGTGTGGGCTCATTCTCTCCCAGCCAGGAAGGGATTTGTGCCTGGCAAGAGTTTACCTGCCCTGAATTTGTGCCATTGAGGTAGTTTTCCATGTGAAAATGTAGGAGAAGGAAATGACAAACAGGAAGCAGAAAAGAGTGATCAGGAAGAGCCTTGGCAGGAGGTAAATGCCTTGACCAGGAGAGCTGGGGACCTGGGGTGCACACACAGCTGGGGTGCGCTTTGGTACAAGGCTCCTGTGGTTTTAGAGCACTTTGAATGTCAAACTCAGAGAAGGAACATACTCTAAGAAACTAAAACTTCCATAGGATGTTGTTTTGCATGGATTTGAAATAAGTCAATTTTCTATTTCATCACTTTTTCATTATTCACGTTTATTTGAAGTATTCTCTTCTAGTTCTTATTAAGCCTTTAGGAAGACCTCTTTTTTTTACTCATGTTTTATTATTAGCAATAAGTGAAGTGCAGTTTGTGCTTTTAAGTCTCCTTAATGCCTTGTGATAGCACTTCCATCAAAAATGCAATTAGTAAGTGGCAGGATCTTCTGGTTTCTATTACCTTGCTTTGCCACTAGCATCCATTTTTGCAGAAATAAAAGTAGTTTAGAAATGTATTCTGAAACAATTTTATATTCTTTAAATGTTGTGTAGTCATTTAATATTATAATTAGAAATCAATTTATAATGAAATTCTGTGGCCTCAAGTCCTTTTCTTTACTATCAGGTTCCTTTTATTACTCTCAACAAATCGCACTGAACTGCAGCAGTCCAGCTGGCCTGGGCTAAAAATAATCAGAACCCCTACCCTGTATATTGTGACATTGCAGCCTTTTATTGAGGGATATCTTCTGAGGAAGAGTGACTTTTATGATATGTGGTGTGGGAAGAATCTGGTACTCTTATGGCACATTTTGATGTATTGGAACGTGGTCCAAGTTTAATGTGGATGTTTATCAGAGTAAGGGATTCTGCGAGTATCCTAGTGCTGTATAACAGTGCTGTAGGCGCTTGATATAACTGAAGTACCTAATAGATTAATGTCATATAAAAGAACCCCCAAAGTTATGAATCCCTTCAAGCCCTACTGATGAAATGCTGTTCTATTATTTCCTGTTTTGCAATGGAGAGCAGGGAGAGGCATCCATGTGTAAGCACTGCATTTCCTATGGGGACTGCAGCTGGTACAGCCGCAGTTTGACCTTTCAGGTAGTGCAGGTATTGGTATCAGCATAGCTTTGGCAGCACAGTGCTTGACACAAGCTGCAGAACCTGCCTGGGAAGCCGAGGAGCTGCCCTGCATTCAGTCCTTGCTGAAGGGGTCTGTCAGACCTGTATCAGAGAGCATCCATTCTTAGCACTGCTTCGAACACCGCTGCCCCCAGCCCGCAGATGCCTGGGTTTTATTCATTCATGAATGGATAAAAATCTGAAAAATTGGCATTATACTTAAAACTGTTTTTTTTCCTCCTTTTATTTAAATAAAATTATTAAAAGCTTTAAAAACTGACACTTCAGTGTCATGCTGGTTTTAGCTTGTATAGGGAGAATATCTCACTTTTCCCTGTGAAGCGCCTCTGCCAACGGAAGCATACTTCATATTTGAAGTGGTGAGGCTTGAAACATCTTGCATAGGAAGATCTAGAGGAAACCACTCCACTTCCCCCAGACATTAATTGTTAGTCTTTAGAAATAATTAACTAAGGAGTACTGATACCGTCAGCCTCATCTTGGTACCGGATAAGCTCTCCTTGGGACTTGGAATGTTTGTTGCTGTGGAGATAGTTCTGAATGAGCATTAACAGTGTGTGTCATCTTGTACTTCCTCCTTGTTAAAGGTTTCAGTGGGTTGTTTCACATGTTCTATTTATGGAACTGTAAAAGGAATCAGAAAGTTCATTTAAAACACCTTGTTTTCCTCCTGTTAAGACTCTTGGAGGTGTTGGTTGTTGGAGATCATTAAATATTTTACTGGACTGTATGTTCTCTATGAGGTATTGTTTGAATGCTTCTGCTTGGGGTTTTTTCTCATAGAGATGTTTTCCTTTGGTTCCTTTTTGTCAGTTATCCTGTATGTAGGTTACTTTGATTGTTACAACGTTCATGAAGATTTCTTACCCTGAGCTTAATAGTGATGGTAGCAGAAGCTATGCACTGAAGCTTGCTTTGTCTTGAGTGCTTGGGGAAACAGATTTTACTTACCAAGAGAATCATTTTAAGTAATGGGAAGAAATGCATTGCTTGCACACTGCTGTGAGTGAAGCAAATTGGGGTTTATTTCTGTCTGGTATCACTCTGTGGGGAAGTTCTCAAGGTCTGTTCCTGCTGGGTTTATTTTTCTCTTCTCGTAGTCATTTACATAAGCTTAGGTGCGAGATAGTTAAACTGAGTATTGCTGAAGCCCACTTTGTCCTCAAAATGTGTCAGAAATCTACTCATTTATACTGGGTACTAATCTATACTTAGGAAGAAGAGTCAGCAGTTGGAGTTCTCATTCTGTGCTCAAATTTAGGGGACAAACTCACCAGTTGTCTTTTAAAGTTAAACTGGTTGGACCAAGCGCTGTCATCTCTCATATTCTGTAATCTTTTGGAGCTTATTTATACCAAGTTGTTGTGTAATTATAGCATTTAAGGCTGAAATAATGCTAATTTGAAATCATGATGTAGTCAGACTTGAGTCACAATACAAGAACCGTCTGCATTTCTCCCCAAATATTGTAGTTTTTAGTATTTTGGAATTAAATCAATTTATTTCTCAGTTCTTTGTTTTAAATAACACCCAAACCTTTAAAATGTGTCTAAGTGAAGATTTCTTTTGTATTTGATTTTGGTGGTTTGACCCTCTGGAACATTGATACATACATGTGTACAATGATTGAATGTAGCTAGCTTTATGTTTAGATATAAATGTATTTTTAATTGTAACTATATCTTCTCTCCCTTTTCCATGCTTTTGCTGGGTGGCCTGGAAGGGATACCCTTCACAGTTTAAATGCATGAGAGTTTTGCCATGAGTGATGCCAAAAATAGGGGTGTCTGACCTGGATCTGTGTGCTGGGGAGGTGAGGTGAGGTGTTACCCCCAGGCCCAGCCAGCTCTGGCATGGTCCATGCACTTTGTTTTCAACCTTTCCATTTCCCCACAAAATGAATTAGTCTTTTAACTCCTATGTAAAAGCAAATTTCATTCTTGCTAAAAATAGCTGTGGTGCTCATCCCCTTGACTGCATTTTGTTGAGTATTAGGTATCTCTCCTGGCTGTTCTGGGTGATGCTTATTTTTAGGGCCTCTATTAATATCTTTAAATATATGATGTAAGAAGTCTTAAGGCGGTGTTAGACTGGAAAAGTTAATTATTGTCTCTGTAGTTTTCACTGTTAAATGTGAATAGAAGTAGGTACCTGTGTTTGATACAGGAAGCTTTAACCAGGGGAGGCTGAAGTGTGGGAAACTGAAGTATTGACAGTGGGTTTGGTATTTGAAAACCAGGAATTTAAATGAGGGGAAGGTGTCTGTGTTGATCATTTACATTGTGTGTGTGTTTTGCTGTATTAGGTAATTTATGGAGGAGCTACAAAGTAATAGTTACTTCCTTCAGCCATCAAATGTCTAGTAACTAAACACTTAAATGGGGAGGCTTCCAACCAAATGCTCTCTGTAGTGCTCTCTGCATATGCAGTGTAAAGGTTCCTGTAACTATGGTTATTCTGAGCTCTGTGTCTCCTTGACAGTGTTGCAAAGCCTTAAGTCTTAGGTGATGTGCTCTAGATTTTCACCGATTCTGCCATGCTAAAACAGAAAACCCCTCTGTTAATGGCGAGCTTATTGGCCTCTGATTATTTTAAATGAAAGAGCTGAAAGTTCTGGTCTTTCTTCAAGAACGATTTCACAATTGCAAATTACTTTTGTGATGGACGCGCCACTTCTGTCCATGCTGTACTGCTTGTTTACTGCTTCTGCTGTTGTCGTACTCTGCAACTGCTGGAATTGGTTGACAGATACTGAAGACGTTTCTTCATTGAGTACTCGAAGGCTGCTGCTGTCCATTTAAAACAGGCTGCTTCAGCGCTGATAGGCTTTTAATTTCTGTCATGTACTTTCTGCTTTTCACCTACAGTGATGCCAGTGACATTTTCATCTCAGAAGTACTTGCATCAGTTGTGACAGTGACTGTGTGTTCATCCAAGGACAGATAAGCTTGTATTTCTTGTTAGGATGAGGTTTAGGATGAGAGCCGCTGGTCTCCTGACTGTTGGAAGACAGTTGTCCTGGAATAGCTTTCCAAAGAGATTAGCAGACCAAGGAACCAAGTGATTTTAATATGACCTTCTGAAAAGAACTGTGTCATGGTTGTAGGTAGAAGCAAGGAGCTGGATTCAGTTACCCTTGGAGGTTCTTTTCAGTCCTCTGTGTCTAATTAAGTAGGATTTTGCTATATTCAGCTCATATGTTTTTATTGAGCTGCTAAGTGCTGATGAGATAGGAAAAAAGAATTGAAATAAAAATCCTATTATTGTAATGTATGGAAGCTGCTGTATTAGTGAAAACAGAAAGCTATGATGAGATGAAGGCTCAAGCACAAGTAAAAGGGCTCAGAAGTTTTTACCAGATTTCGTGTATTTTTGCTCCTTGCAGGCTGTCGCTGTGTTAAAATCTGTTTTGGAGGGGTTTTTTTATATGATGCATTTCCGTAATCTTCTTGTAATCCTATGATAAACTGCTTAGTTTGATGGAGAATGTTAGACATCGTTGGTAAAACGGTTGACTGACCCCTTCGGTCTCATTTTACAGCATGCTTTCAAAGGATATACCCTTCACAGCTCTGTGGCTATCCTTGCATTAACCTAATCAACCTCTCGTTGAGAAAGAGAGGTATGTCCTGGATTAAGTGCTTAAAATCAGCCCATTAGGAGCCATAGCAGACAATCTGCATGATTTTAGAGTGTTCACTCTTTATGCAGGTTCTGTCTTGTGACAGACCTGTCTTGTTCATGTCATTTATCTTTCAATGCTGTCTTGCTGTGCAGACTTTTCCTGTAAGGATTGCATTGGGTTTTAAGAGAATCAAAGTCTTGTAGACAGCTAAAAGCTGCATATCCATCTCCTTACTGTTTCCTTTCAGGTCTTGTAAGCAATATAAATACCTTCCTTAATTTGCAGAAGGAAAAGGTTAGGCCTAAATGTGTGTCATGAGCTTGTAAAAGCCATGTACAGTTGGTGTTGAAAGTCTGTATTCAAAGGTATTTTATATTCAGAGTACAGCATGCTCCTTAATTTGGCTTTGATGTTGTCTTGCTGAATTGTTTTCAGCCCTTTCTTATGCCAAATATCAGTAAGATGGGTATGTCCTCTAGGGATAAAGGAGGGAGTGCTCTCCTTACCATTCCTAAATGATGAATTAGGGGAGGGAGGAGAGTGGTTGTCTAACGAGTCTTTTTCTTGTTAATAAAACACAGATAGGATTTAAACAGTTTGCTAGAGCCATTTCCCTGCAATCTTATTTCCTCTGTAACTTGTTTCAAGGAATATATATATTATATATATATATATATATAGTTTTAAAGAGGTCTGCATTTAGAGAGATGCCTTCGCTCCCATCCATGGGGTACATTAGAGATGCAATAGCAAAGCTCAGTGCTGGTCTTAAAACACTCAGGTTATGCAGTATTTGAAGTAGAATTACCCTCTGTCTTCTCCCACACTGACAGCGAGGTCTCAGGAAGTGGCAACTGCACCCATTTTGGTACAGATTGTTTTTGCTAGACTGAATTGTGCAGCTGGCTTCTGCAAGCTATTGTATTGTACTTACCTGTGCTAAAGGTGTCTGAAAACAGAGCAGAATTTGGCAGTGATTTGTAGCAGAAATACCCTTGTGTTATGGCAAAGATGCTCAGGTTCTCTGTTGGGAGCGGGTTTGAGCGCTTACCATGTGCTTAAGGTATTATAAAGAAACCCAAGGTATATGAAGATTTAACCCTAGTGAGCGTTAAGCAGTTGCTTGCAGTGGCTGAGGTAGTTTGATGCCAAAGCTGGCCTCATTTTAGGTTTATAAACCTGATGAGTGAAGTCCTAGAGAATCTCAAACTTTACGTAACCTTGGTGTTTGGCTCCGTTTGTGGGAGTCCTGGGAATATGCTTTTTGTAAGCTGCTTGCCTCCGTGTAATGGGTAGCCAAGATAAATCTTGTTCCTAGAGCGAGGCTGGTATCGATGATGACACCAATGTCTGAGCAGGGGCTCAACTGAAAATCCATTTTCATTTCAGGCTCCATTAGTGATACAGAAAGAAATCGTTATTTGTTAAACAGAAAATCAGAACTGATCCATTTTGAACCACTTGTGTTTCCAAGCTCCAGGTCAGGGTAACAGAACACAAACACGGTGATTGATCTGCCTTTTCCCTGTTATTTCTTTAGCTGCTTGAAAAATGGACTGGGGAGAAAACAAGTTGGCTGTCTTTAAGGAACTGTAGATAGTGCAGTGTGAGATGGGGAGGTCAGAGGTGTGGATTCAGTTCATTGTTCAACCCATGCACGTAGCCGTGTAATCATAGTTGCATTTGGAGCCTGAAATAATGGCTAATCGAGTCAGAAAAGTTTGGAGTGAGCAAACCCAGTTCTTAAAAGTTTTTAGTGTTCTGCAGTTATTTATTGATTAATAGAAGTGGAGTATTCTCTAAGTGTTGAAGGTAACGTTGCCTATTTAAAGCCAGTATTGTATGCAACCTTGGTGGAGATTTCTTGTCTGCTGTTTGACTTTCCTCAGAAACATCAACATATCTTTGGACTCAGCAGGTTTTTTATTACTGCTATAACTTGTTTAATTGGAAAAGCATAGGACTGGCTTTTCAAGCTATTGAGATAAAATGGCAGCATTTTTTTTTCTGAAGTAATTGTTTTTTCAGCGTTTGGAACAGATCTTAAATAACAGAATCCAAAATACTTCAATCCAAACACTTCTGGCTTAGCAAAAGTACTTAAACGGGAGCAGTTTTGCTGACGTAAGAACATTTAAGTAAGGCAAGTAACCATTCAGGTGCATTGGATCATGTAACTGAAGTGTTCCATTATACATCACCTTTTCTCTTGAGAGGAATCTTCCAGGGGACACCCTCCTGTCTCTCTTTACATTCACTTCTCGTTGACTTCCATAACCTCTGGGTTTTGTTTCATTCAACTTGCACAGCCTTTCGTGAGTTGCTGAATTCCTGGTTCTGAGCTCAGATGTGTACGATACTGAACGGCGTGCCTGGGGTCTAGCAAATTGATTTAGTATGTGCCTAACAGCAGGATTATGAAAGGTCCCAGTCTTGCTTGGAATTCCTCATGTTGAGAATTGGGAGCATGTGGCAGTAATTACATTGACCTTTAGATGTTGCAGTGACTCCAAGTAGTAGAAGTACCCAAGGATTAAACTACCTCTACCAATAAAGTTGTGGTGACATAGGGTGAGTCAGCCAAGTACTTACTCAGCCTCTCAAGTAGGTTTTACAGCTTAAACTGAGTTACCCTCTTCAGCAGAAAAAAATACGCTACTCCCTGAGCATGCCAGTTTAAAGGTGAATTTGGCATTGCTCAGTGGGCTGCAGTCACTTCAGTATGTGCCAAGGTGCATTTTGCTCAGGCTCCTTTGTAGCAGGGTGTCCTGGGTTCAGCAGTAGCAGTCATTTTTCTCCTTCTTGGTAGCTGGTGCAGTGCAGTGTTTTGACTTCCAGCCTGGGAGCAGTGCTGGTGATACCGATGTTTTCGGTTGTTGCTAAGTGATGTTTACCCCAACCAAGGACTTTGTGAGTGCCCACGGTGCAGGCCTGAGCGCTGTGCATGGAGGGATGTTCAGCACTGGTGCAAGGGAGTGTGCACACATGGGGACACGTGCACACAGGGGTTGTGCTTGTTGGAGGCACATGTGTATGTGTTGGAGGAGGTATCGGTCAGTGCTTGGTCGGGCTGGGGGGGCGAGTTATTGGTCGATTGGTGGTGAGGTGTTGTATACTCTTCCCTTGTTATTTCCTTTATCATTGTTATTATTGGTGGTAGCAGTAGTGATTTGTGTTATACCTTAGTTACTAAACTGTTCTTATCTCAACCCGTGGGAGTTGCATTCTTTTCGATTCTCCTCTCCGTCCCTCCGGGAGTAGGGGGAGGGAAAGAAGGGGAGGAGTGAGTGAATGAGTTGCCTGACTGGGTTTAAACCACGACAGTTCTGTTTTCCATCTCCAATGCTTCCAAAGCACTGGGACACAGGGTTCTCACAATCAGTTACGGTAGCATCTACACTCCTTACATGTATTAATTTTCCCCGGTACAGTTTTTATAGCACATTTAAGACCTTTCTTTGCAGACATAGGTGCAGGAAACTGAACCAGGAGGATGCTCTCGCATGTGCTTTTAATTGCAAGCAGGTTTTACATTTGCTTTAAGATAATTGCTGTCGTTTCTGGTGTAGCTCTGTTGTCAGGAACATGGTGTTTTCCCTTCCGGGCTCTATCAGGCAGCTTTACTGCCTTACAACTGTTTTTACAGTTTGTTATGCTTGAATTACAACTGTGTATATATTTGCATCTGGTAATATCTCTTCAATGTAAATGTTGCGGTGAAGGTAATGGGAGGCACGGACAAAAACAAACAAGGCAATTACGTTGCTTGCAGCCTTTGCAAATGGCATCAGACCATGCCCTGCTCGGCTGGAATGTCAGTAACACACGAAGGAATGTGTGAAGGCACTTTTTGTGCATGGAATTTGTAGCGTGTAGACATCTACGTGCAACAAGAATAAACCCTTTAGTTCACTGTTGCCATACAGTTGATGTAGCAGCATTATTGCTTTATCCTATAGCTAAGCCTTTGTCAGTGCTCACAGAAGAAATCACCTTTTTGAGCTGATCCAGACTGATGGTGCTATGAGGGTATTTTTGCCTTTATGCTTTGGCAGTTTTGAAGTGCTGAATGTGTGACTGTTTTATAGCAGCTTATGGGTTCATAGCAGCTTAAGCCTGTGGCTTATGGGTGACATGCTGCCCTACTTTCTACTAATGACAGAAATTAGAAAGTTAAAACTGAGGCCACCAATGCGGACAAAATACAGCATTCTCCTGCTAGCTGACAAGTGCTGCTGCCCCAAAGACAGGCAGGCTCCCTGCTGGTGGCCTCAGGCCTTGCTGCTTGGAGGTCTTAGTGCAGTTATCCTCTAAGATAATGTGCCACAGCATTTCTGTGATCCTGCATTAAAATCAGCAGCAACAATAAGAACTCTTCACTGTATCCCGTCACTAATTTTGTCTGACATTTTGACACTAACATTGGCGACGCTGATACACACTGGTAACGTGTTTAATAGTGACTGCATAAAAGAAGGGAGATGGTGAATGATCTAAGATTGTTATTGTGCTATTACCATCTTCTCTAGTTAATAGATGAGCTTCTGCTGACAGTGTTGCCTTTACTACCTGCTTAAGATTAAGCTTTAATCTAACTCTTCATATTCTTTGTGAATATCACTCAACTGTAAAGTTACAGTGGGCGGTAATGAAAGTAGAACATGACATTTCTTTCCTTTCCCCAACTAATAATCTGACCTTTTGAATCACTCTTTAAAGCTGCACAGTATTTTGAGAGTGAACTGTTTCCCCTCACCCCCACCTCTCATTTTCCATGAAACTGTGATACGGAATAGAAATGCGGACTAAACGGAGGTTGAAAGCATCTCCTGAAGTCATTTGGTCTGCTCAAAGCAGCGCCAACCTCAAACTTAGATCAGCTTTGAGGTCTTGGTGGTTTGGTCAAGGTAGTGTCTGGTTGGAGTTGGGATATTCCCAAGGACAGAGATTTCCCAGCCTCTCTGGTCAGCAGAGCATCGCTGTTCTGGTGTTTGACCACCGTCGTCGTGAACGTAGTTTTCCTATCATCCAGTTGGAATTTCTCTGGTTGCGTGGTGTTCACCCCTGAGGCTGGTTGACTTGCTTGGCTGACAGACCCTGGCCCAGTCTCATCTACTACTTCTCATTTAGTGAACCTGGGCTGATGGTGTGGGTTAGTGATGATGCCGTGGGCTAGGCTCTGGGGTGAATCAGTGCTTCTGTTTCGTGCCATGGATAAACTTGATGTTTTTCAGTGTAATGCATTGCACGGGTCCTTGGGTGACATGCAAAAATACAGGGCCTGGTCTTGAGGAAATCATTTGCATGAGGAGGCCTCCAGGGTGCATGATTAGGATCTTTATCGCTTCTACAGACCTGGATATATGGTCAGGCAAATAACCAGTATTACTTCCTCAATGTGTCTGGGGAAGAAAAAACAACCAGTTGAGAGCTATATATTAGTCCCAGTTGTGCTTTATCTACACTAACAGATTTAAAAGTTCATTTGGATTCCTAATATCCTGTTTTCTTTGAGTGTAATATTTGGTATTTATATTCTTCTTTACTTTTAATGCTTTATTTTTTTTATTAAAGTATTTTATTTTATTACTCTGTTACGCTAAATGATGAGGTTTTTAAAGCTTTCTGTGACTTTGTAATTGCAGAAATCAGGAATGGGCTTGATAAAACACAGTTGTATTTGCTTCTAAACTCTTCTGGCTTCTGCCTGTGCCTTGTGTGTCCTGTGTCCTACGAGCTGTGACTTTCCTTGTAGCTTAAATAGGGATGTGACTCGATATTCTGGGTTACGTGTCCCATGTGCTCCCCCCACCCCCGCCCTTGCCATCCCAGCTTGTGTTGCATTATTGTGCATTCAGATTTGGTGGGGGTTTGGTGCTGGCTTGGTGGTTCAATCTGGCTGGGTTGTCGAGAAGAACGTGATATCCTTTGGTCACTTGTTTCTAAAAGAAATTAAGAGTGGGATATAACTAGAAATGGGGGGTTTATATGGAAGAGTTTTGTAGGAGATAGTGTCAGCAAACTTGGGAATTGTCAGAACTCGTATAAATGTGTCAGACCCCTGGTTTAGCTCGAATCTCATCTGAAAACTTCAGTATAAATCTGTGGTCTCTATGTACGAAGAAATGTGGTGGTAGTGTTTCTTTTTGCATTAGCTGTCACTGTGTTCTATGAAGTTGAACAAATATACTGTCCCGGGTGGAGGGAGCTGGGCTGGAGGCTGCTGCTTCATTAAAAACACAGTGTAAGCTCTGTAAGCTGCTTTTGCAGCTGCACCCGTGTCCCTCGCCGCTGCTTTTACATGCAGCATTTCCCATAGCGCGCTGTGGGAATAGTCCCTCCTCACTGTTTACTCATGTGCTGAATCTCAAAGTGCAGGAGTCCTTGCGTGCAGCATCGTGATTCCTCTCTTACAACGCACGAGCTGCAGCAGACAAAGGAGCTGCCTGCTCGGGAGGCAGGTGACTCATGGCTTGGTATTTGGGTTCAAAATACGCCGTAGAGGCGCTCTCTTTGGCGCATCCATTAAAAATACAGGTTTATGATTAAAACTTTATTCATCCTTTTTCTTTCCCTTGAGTAATTTTTAGATGCAACTTGATCACTTTTTTTTTGTGTTTTCCTTGGAAATGCATCAAGTTTTCAATAAATTCATTTGTTCGCCCTTATCTCTCCTGTCTCCTTCTAAATAGTTCCCTCGCTACAGCTCAGCTCTGACTTCCCCATTGCACAGTGTCAGTTGGGGTTTTTGATGTCCAAAATGATCAATACAGACTGCATTTGCAGAATCATTTCTTTAATGGAATTAGATGGCCATGCCTTCCGTCTCTTGAGCACAAACTTGAAGCGATACACTGAAGCTGAAGTTAGCAGAAATTAGAAGTAATGAAACGGTTGTTCGTGGTTTCCAGGTAGGAGGTACTTCAGACAATCTGTTTTCTTTTGTCTTGATGGTTAAAATCTATGATTCAAAGTTCATTTATTTTTCTTAAATAAATATTCTGCAGAATCTTTCCTTAAGGGAAAGAAACTCTTTTTCTCCTCTTGTCTCCAGCTCTTCAAAGTTTACTTGGACAGGAATGCTTCCATTCTATGACTCTGAAGTCCCTGAATCACCCTTAACTATTGAGCTGCCTTAAAATCAAGGCAGCATGAAATTTCCATCCTTCGTGTCTTCCATGGTATGCAATGCTTATATGTTGGTATCTGCAGCTAAAGTACTGGTGTTATTTTTAGTGCAGAGACATGGTCTTTCTCATTCACAGCTATTTTTCTTTCTTTTTTAATGTATTATATGTGAGCAGCAATTGTTTTGCCTCCCTGCATCAGGCACGAATAATTCCATTTAGTGTCCAGCAGGAGTTTGTATAGTTCAGGAAATTTTGGCTTATTAATCCACTTACATATTAAATATTCATAAGGATGTAATTAGAGATCTTTATTAATTTATTACTATAAATATTTAATTGACTTTCATAATAATTAAACTAGCAATAATGTATTAGCTATCCTGTGATCTGTCTGCCAACACTAAAGCTTGCTGCTCCTTGATCTCTTTTAGTCTGTTCAAACTAAGCTTTGCAGGCTTAATTGGTAGTGAAGAAGTGGCTGTCCCCTTGCTTAGCAGATGAGTTTGCACATGTGCACGTCTCCTTCTGGTTCCACCCTTTCCATTTTAGTACATGTAAGCAGCTCTAGATATAAATTTTGGGGGTTGTTTTTAAGAATCCATGGTACTGGGGCTGCTGCTGTTTTCTGCAGTGGTAACCTGAGTGCACTGTCAGGTTGATACTTCTTTTGGTTTCATTTTTGAGGATACAAAGCAGAGAGAAAATTCCTCAGAAGAAGAGTGGATCCGGTAGGGATTTACATTGCAACAGTAATGATGACTGGAAACATGACTGCTGGAAATGCAGTTAAAGTTAATACTGGAATTAGGCATACAGGAGGATAATGTTCTTTGGCATCAAACATGGCAGTCGAATTTTGGCCAAGTAAGTTGTCTACACGTTTGTCGGCACATTTTACTGTGTGCCCAGTCTGCATAAAAAGGTTATTTATTGTGCAGCACAAATACTTCTCAGCATTAAAAATAAGAATATTCTGAAACTGTATCCTCTTGGTTCTTGTTATATTGAGCTAAAAGCCTTGGCAGAACTATTTCTAAGATATTCGCATCACTGATTTTCAGATAGGGACATGCTTGCTGTTCACTTACAGCTCTCTTTAATGACAAACACGACTTGGAAATGGCTTAATTGGATTGTCTGCTTAATAGCATTAGGATTGTTGTGCTGGTTTAGCTGAGCTCTAATGGTCCTTTGCTGGTTAAGAGATCAGTAAAGCAGCAAAATGGAAACTTCAGGTTTTAGAGTCTTTGCTCCTCAGAGTGCAGCTGCTCTTAAAAGGAGGGGGGCTGTTGAAGAAATTACTGTTACCTATATTGTTTGACTAAATTTAGCCAGAATGCTTTATTATTCCTTTCTGACTGGTTCAACAACTGTGTGTGTTTCCATTTTTAGTCTGTGCCTTGGCATAGAGGTTAGTGCCATCACAGAAAAGAGTTTTTGGTTCTGTTTGCAGTCTCGGTCCTACAGCTGTAAAAAGGGATCTCAGGTGTTTAGAGCCCCCCTTCCCCCGGGAAATGGGCAAGTTAACTTCTTATTGCTCTTGGACACTTTTAACAAGTAAATTCTGGAAATACAAGTGTTGTGTAATTTGGTGTTCAAGTCCTCATGCCTTGAGAGAAGAATTGAAAGACCTAAGGAACTAGCTAAGTGTCATCATGGAGTGAAGACTGGTGTACGGGCTTTCTTTTTAATGAGGAAAAAGACTATGGGTGGTTGAGTTTGAGTTTAAATTGGGTTTATTTGATATTTCTTCTTGGCTATCAGAAGTTGTTACGGATTGAGATGTCTGGTTTCCCCTTAGCTCAGAGGAGACTTCATTGTTATGTGCTTTAATATGCTTAGAGAAGACTACACGGGTTGGTAAAATACTCTTTTGTTAGAGGTATATAATACATATTTAACAATTTCAAGAAGCAGATGGCTAATGAGGTAGTTTGGTGATGCTGAGCTGATCATATGTTCTAGCTCTAAATACAAATTTAACAAAACTTCATTTGAATATCTCAGACAGCCTTACATAATGTTTTCTGGGTGGCATTGTTGGGATTGTCCATGTTAATGTGGAAAGACAAAATCAGTATTCTGCTCCCAACTGAATTGCTTTATCCGGGCGTTGACTGCAGTTCTGTTTCTTGAGGCAACACAAACTAAATGGGGACTGTGGCTCTCATTTCAGCCTGTGCAATCTTTTTGAGACCACATCCAAAATGAAATTAGGTAAATACTAAACACACGTGGAAAACTTTGTGATTTTTAATAACATTTCCATCTGCTGAAATTTGGAGGAGTTGCATCATTGGAATGACTTAATTTTGTGTGGTGTTTTTCTAGCTCTATGTCAAGTTGTTTTCTCTGTTAAACACAGGAAAAGAAAATACCACAGGAAAATGATGGAAAAAAAAATACTTAGTTATAAAATTACTTAGGGAAGGGGGGGAAAGGAGATGGAAAAGGTGTTTGAAATTCTTTCTTGAAAGTAGGATGAACGTGAGACAGTTCACTGTGGAAATCTCAGAGGCGCAGTTGTTTCCCAACAGTGAGAGTGTTGTTGGAGAGATGGAGTCATAGAAGAGCAGTGTGTAAACGGGAAGGAAAGAAAACCCAGTTGGATAAATAGGGAAAAGGAGTTTTGAAAGCGATGAAGGGCAGCTTCCTAATTGGATCTGGGAATGGAGAAGACATTCACCTGCTCATAAACTTGCTGTTCTGAGAGGTTTGTTTCCAGAAGCTCATCACATGTTGTACTAGATATGACTGTTTGGATTAAATACTACTGTGTTTGTTAAACAAGTGAAACTGAGCACACTTCCCACACAGTATCATGTACCACATACGTAGTTCCATATGGAGGCCAGAATTGGGTAACACTTTTCTCATCTCTGTAGTGTGCGGCAATCAGCACGTGTTTCCCCTCCCTTTCCCTTCCCTCCTTTTCCTGATCGTGCCCTTTTCTCTTTAGCCTCTTGGATAAGCTAAATGGAAATGGTGATTTGCTTTGTTTCCAGCCTGTGCAAAGGCAAAACAAAATACTCGGTGTGGTCTTTGTGTTCTTCACCTTCTGCAGAGGTTTTAAAGGCTTTTTATGAGATTAATTAAAACTTCTGAAACGACCTCAGAGCAAACCCGAGTTCCTGCGCACTTGCAGCCCAGTTGCTTGTGTGCTTCTCTACAGAAGGTTTTCTAAGTTCAGTCTCAAAGGAACTGAGCACTGTTGGCAGACAGATTAGTGCTGTGCTAACATTTTGTTTTTATTTCAAGTAATCTCTCTAGGCAGGGTCAGGAGTGTTATTTGCAGTAACCTTTCAGCCTTGCTTTTTGGTGCCAGATGACTGAACGGGGCTGTTGCCATAATGTTCAGTGCAGCATGGCTCTTCTCAATGATGGAGGAGGAGGAAGAGAAGATATTTGCCTATCTCTTGTAATTGATTTCCTCTATCCTTCTCCAGCAAGCTGTCAAATTGAATGTTTGCCCCAGTTTTCTTTGTCATCTGTAGAGATGGTGGGTTGGTTGTTCGAAGCTGGCAGGAATCAACAGATATCCTGCCAGTGAGGAGAATTCAGATGCGATAGATGCCTAGGAATATTGGGGGAATTGGTGGGATTCAGGCAGTGAATTGCCTTTATAGGGCTGTTGCCACTGAAGTACCTGAAGAGTGTGTTTTCCCATATGGAACTTTTCACAGTATTGTTCTTTGTAACTTTGGAGCCTGTAGCTCTGTCAACTTCAGTTCTAGTTGTCTAATTCGTTGACTTTGATTTTTAGCTATCGTCTAGGAATGACTGAAATAAATTCCCTTACCATTCGAAGAGACTCTTGTATCCTAATTTTATATGAAAGGAACACTGGTATTTTTGCACAGAAGAACAGATTGGAGTTAGAGGAATAACGTGAGTCCATACAAAACACACAGGATTGGCTCAGTACTCATTCCTGTTTGCTCCTGCTACCTTGGAAACAAAGGATGGCATGACAACAAAAGCAGTTCAGCAAGAAAGGTTAAAACTCACAAACATTTGACATGTATTCCTGTGGGGAAACTACCTATTACTATTTCAGAATGGGGTTTCAAGTTCTACCATAAGAATTGTCTGAACCTCATTTTTAGTTGAAATCAAGGTTGGTAACTGAAAAATATTAAAGAGATATTTTGATGTTCAATACTTTAGAAATGTTCAGTTTTTAAGAACAAAAAATGTCCGAGGTCTTCCTGCAGCTCAAAGTAGTTTTTAGTGTGACACATCCAAGTTCTCTTAGGAACTTTTGGTTAAACGCGTTCTACAAAGAATATGTGACATGGCTTGTGCTTCACCTCATAAACAGTTCTGGAGATGGGCTTAATCCTTTTGGTCCTTCTTCTATGTCCTGATGAGTCTTCTAACAGAAGTTGAGGTCAGCAGCACATACTGTACTACCCTGCCCGTGAGCAACAACACGAATATTCTTCCAAGTGGGATTCCTTCTTAAATTACTGGTTTCATGTATTGCTCCCTATTTTGCTGTTCATGCAAAGTCTGTGTCTTGACTTCCCTAATAACCCGCTTTAGCCTGAATAAGGCTATTAAAGGCAAACGTCCAAACATGTCAGAAATAGTATGCTTGAGCTCACATTCAAAACAGTTTATCTGTAGAAGGGTAACAGCAACTTACCAGCTTTCCAGACTAATGTAAGTTTAGACATTGCTTTTTATAAGAAGCAAATGTACATAGGGGTGAGTTCTAATTCATTAATGCTGTGTTTTGCTGCTCAGTGAGGTTGTTCGAGGGCTCTGCCAAAAACGAAAGAAAGAAGGTATTTATGTTTTGAATAAACCATTTGGTTTAGTTTGAAGGTCTCTTTTATTCAGGCTGGGGCAGCAGTGAGGTGAACAAATAGCGTTTGCTTCCCTTTTCAGCTCATCTTCAAGAAGGGCTTTTCTTATTTGGTTAGACTTTTCCAGCTCAGTCACCTAGCAACTTCTAAGGGCCTTTGATTCAAACATTAATCTCTAAATGCAAAACCAGTAAGAAAACAAGGGCCCACAGAAAGCCTAAACCGAAAAACTGTGAGGCTTGAAGTGAGCTGCTCTAAGTCAGTAACAAGCCATTGGAATTATACATTGATTCTTAAATACACTTTTCCAGTAAGGACCAAAGACTTTAACATTTATTTTTTAAAGCCATTTTCAAGTTACTGTGCTACGAATGGTAGTTTAGGAAACTTACAGATGTTATAATACTATGTTTTTTTACGTGACCTGATTTTCCCTGAATTAAGCTAATCTGATCCCCAAATACAAGTTTAACTTCTTAAGGCCAAGCTAGAGAAGTTTGCAGGAAGAATTTAAATGTTTGTCCCATGTTGCCTATTTCAGAAACAGCTGCATTAGTTTGGTTCCAATTTTAACTACATCTTCAGGCTCACACAGGCTTTTCTGCAACTGTCAGAAAGAAATCGTCCTTCTTCTTGCCCCACAGCACTGAAGTACTGTAATTCAACAGATTACAAAATGTATTAGAAGCTGGTTCTGGCAGACATCAGCCTACATTTAGTAAAATAGGTGAAGAGTAAGGAAAGGGCATAGGATGTCAGAAGCTAAAGAGAAAATGTAGAGAGCTATTATGGTGCATAGGCTCTATCCTGGAGCTGTCGCACTGCGTTCTACCAATACTAGTTCATTTTAAAAACGAGACATGATCATCACTTGGACATTATTGTCAGTAATTCTTTTTAAAAGCATAGTGAATGTGTCTGTTCTGTCCATTTGACCATATTTCAGTACGTTTGAATGTTACTTCCCTAAAGTATTATAATATGCGTAATAGAAAAGGGCATTTGTTGTGGTCTTAGTGTAAATTTGAAACTCTGAATTGCTAAAGAAAATGAGACAGGATTTCACTGAGCTCCTCCAGTTTGCATCAAGGCAGTTCTCACGTAAGGAGTTCCCAGTGCAAGAAGCTTTGGTTTGTCTTCTCTGGTTGTAGCTGTCTCAGCAAGTCAGGATATTGCACTGAACTAATAATGAAAATGGCATCCCGCCGGAGTCTGTCTGCTCCGCTCAGCAGACACGTCCGTTGCTTCAAGTCCATTGCTTCAAATGCTTCTTTGTTGTTTTAAAATGAAACCTGCCTGCATGGTTTTCTGCTCTGGAATAAATGTTAAGCTATATGGGGTCTTTGCCCCTACTGTCAATGCTACAGACTGTCACAATTTGAGGAGATGACCGTGGTTTCATCCCCTGAGCTAACAAAATCCACTTAGGGTTTAGGAATACTTTGTTAACTGCCTCTGCAAAGCCGTGACTTTGTGACCACAAGTAAGAAAATGCTTAAAAATGTCCTTCAGTAGAACTTGTAATGGTTGTCCCCTGTGAATCACTGACGCGGTTTATATATTAGTGAAAGGGGAGAACTCTCCAGTTATTTCAGCCTCTTCTCCCTGCTGCTGGATGACATCACACCGGAAAAAAATCCTTACGTTATTTTGATCTCCTTTTTGGTCCTTTCTTACTGAACTATTGAAACTTTTAAACATTTCATGTTTGTGATGCAGCTTCTTTAGAAAGATGTTCAGAGCGAGTTTGTCACTGGGAAAAATACGGTACCGTGCTTATGATGAATGTGCACTTAGCAATCTATAGTGGAAATTGGAGACTAGTTAAAAGGGGACAAAATTAATCATTCATTATAACTTTATTTTACAAAAATACAGGTGTTTTTTTTGTTTTCATACATTTCTTCATGACACCTGCCATTGGAATTGTTCTGTTAAAATGCTTTAAAAGAAGTATTTTAGGATTTAGGTTGTTAGGCCCAAACCAAGAATCCCTCGAAAACTCCTTTACTATCTAGCACCTAGAATCTGGCTGTAACAGTTGCTGCCTACAAACTTCCTGCTGCCTGGCATTCAACTTGAAGTGGATGAAAACTGCATCCAGAGAGCTCCATGGCAAGATACAGCTGTCAGCAGAAGCCGTTCTTGTATTGCGTGACAAGATTCAGACTGGCACATTAAAATGATCTGCACCAACTCCTTCAGAGACCACGAGGAAGTCATTTTGTGTTTCAGTTACTGCCTTTTAGAGGCAGTAGATTTCCCCTGGAACATTCTTAAGACTAAATTATTAAGGCAGAAGGTGAAGTTCAGCGTTTATCCCTAACCCATTTCTGTATCCAGTTTAGGATGCTGGCTGCTGTTCAGCAGATATTACCTGGACAATATAGAACTAATCTTAGATATAGAACCTGCTCTGGTATAATCCTTTTGGATACACTGATATGAAAGGAGTGTGATCAGCCACAGCAAGAAAGGATTTGCTGCCTTAGCATTGAATACATTTTTTGAGCACATGGTAAGGGAAAAAAACACAAACATGAAAAGCCAAAGGATTGCAGTCATCATATTTTTCCAGGAAATCACTTAAACTGGTGTGAAAGAGTGTTATTCATGATGGGACTCGGGTTGAGGAAAATACACAATTATATATTCTGCAGTAAAATTCTTTTTTGGGGCTGTCAGAGGCCATGAATGAAACATTCATACTTTCAATGAGCGTGTTGTCCCTGAAGACAGTCATGTTTTGAGCAGAATAAAAATAGGCATTGAAAGAATGGAAAAGGGTGTTAATGTATTAAGTAAAGGAAGAAAAAGATCATTTTACAAAGCAGGCTTGTTTCAACTTTTTATTATAATACAGCTTTGGGATATTGTTTTATTGCATCTTCTGTGTGCGTGTATATGCTAGAATGGGCCCATAAAATGCCATCACTGGATCAGAGGTCTGAAGAATGTTTTGGCAGTGAAGGCATTCTGCTCACACAAAGGAAGCACAGAGGGAGAGAACTTATCCCTGTGGATTCCTGTGCCTTAAATTGAGGTGAGCTGTCTGTGCATCCTGGATGACACAGGGTACTTCTTCCCACTGTTGCCCAGACTTTGCAGTGGTAAAGTCCTCATGCTTTATTTGAGTTTGGAAACCTGGGAGACTATTTAAAAGCAGTTTCCAATTGCTGTTCCTGTTGGGTATTACACAGAGAAAGGATTGGGATAAAAGAGGTTAACATCAGAAGCTGATTGCTTTTGTACAAAACCCTGTTATTCCATAGAGGTGAAAGTATCCTGTAAGCAGCACCTGATACACAGCGCACACTATAGCTCTTTATTACGTTCTTGATACAAATGATACATTAATAGTTTAAATGATTAAAACAAAATTTCATTAGCAGGAAGTAATCAGTGAAATGCATCCTCGCTTAAGTCTGCTAAATTTACTAATACTTTTTGGCTTTTAGTGCTCACTGACGCAGCAGAGTCAGTTTGATGCAGCATCCAGTCCAAAAGCTTCTTAGGCTCTTCTAATCTTCAAATCATGAAATAATGCATCTACCCAATGCGTGGCTTCATTTGAGGGACAGGTTCCTTGCTGCAAACAAAGAACTGTTACATGCACATGGATTTGCACCTAGAGATTCCAGTTGTTTACCAGTTAATCCAAAAATGGCATTGGTAATCTGTGTAGTGGCTGTACTCGGGCATTTGGTGAGCTGTGCAAAGAGAAAGGATGTTAATTCTCCACTTGAAAAACAATAGCAGAAGTTACACCACGGCCTCTGGCTTTATTTTGTTCTCATCTTGTCATTGCTATGCAGAGGGTGGTGTGAGGGTACAGCCTGGTTTATAAACCTGTAAGTTTATGAGCAGTTTGTACAGTTGAACACATCTGGAAATGGTTTCTTTCCATAACATGAAAATGTGCTGATAAAAACATACATGTAAATTCAGCTTTTTCTCTTATTCAGTCTAACCTCGTATGTTGTAAAAGGTGGTAAGATTCAGAGGTAGCACCGCTGCCTTGTCTACTAGCCAAGAGCCAAAAAATCTGGTCCTGAAAACAGACATTTAAATGGACAGAGGTTTCCTGTGGATCATATTAAGTGTTCCCCATAACTCAATTTCAGAGAACATGGAGTATAACTGCTTTTCATTAAATTCGGTGATTTCAGTTAGAAAACTTAATGACAAAGGTTGCAGTCAGGAAAAGTTGGAGTATATTTTCCCCATCAGATAGAAAAGATGCAATTAAGGCATCATCTAGGTCAATGAATGAGTCTAGACACACTAATAGCCACCAGGGAATTAGCATCTATTCTTCCAGCTTGCATAATATGTCCAGAAATTGGTCCAAAAAGGGAAGGAATGAACTGAAAATGATGAAAGTCAATATGCTCTATTTATAGGGGGCTGGTTTGACTGTCCTTAGACATGTGCTGCTTGGGCCTAAATGAGCTTTCTGCTGCACTTTCTGTATATAGAATGAGATAGAAAAGTTGACATGATCAAATGCCAAAGCGCTCACTAGGTAGAAGGAGGGTAGCACTTAGACACCAGAATGAAGAGAAAACAGTTTTTATCCTGAAATCCCTAGGAAGGAAATCTTCAGTAAGTGTCCTACTAATGGAATCCAGAAGGCAGGAGGCAGTGAGTGCATCAGTTCTCTTTTGGTCCCACTAGTGCAGGGAATTCTCATTATTTGAGGCAGTGTGCTTGGAGGAACGAGGCAGATGCATCAGCTTCTACAGGAGTTGGTTCTAAGCACAGTGCACACCCAGATTATCCTATTAATTTAAACCTTATTTTGCTTTAGCCAACATACAGGATGAGTTTAATCCGTTCACATTTAAATGCCAACGTAAATTTTAAACACGTTGTCTTGAATCCTTTCATAGCCTATGGAGAGAAACGGGCTCTCGTCAGATGCGATTAATCTCATCCTAAAGCATTATTTAAGAGTGGTATCCATCGTTTCTAATAGGGGACCTTTCCACATGATGCAGGCAACCTACATCAGGGTGTGATAAAGCACTTCTTTTAAGAGGAAGAAATGCCTGCTTCCCTCTATTGATTATAAAGTAATGATCTCAAACAGATCTGATCCCTGTAAATGTCTAAACATGTGGATGAGATAAATCCCATTGGTGTTCATTTATAAATCTGTAATCATCGGGAAACCCAACACAACCCCCCTCCTACTGTAACTGGATGAATCATCCTGCCTCAGTGAGGAAGAGGGATAACAGTTTTATTGACAAAGAAAAGTCAGCTGGAAACAAGAGAAACTAAGTCAAGTGTCACTCAGCAAAAGTGAAGACCTGGATTTCTGTGGCCATTAACTTAACAGGTAGGAGAGCTCTGCTGCCAAGGGGGGCATTAACATGAGTGTATTACCATGAATGTAAGCACTAGGCACAAGAAGCCATCACATGTACATAAATGTGTTTTCCTCTTAAAGCAAAATAGACTTCAGTGTAAATCCCTCTTTAACAAAACGATAAATGTGTAGAGCATTACTGGAAGTAGAATTTAAATGGACAAAGTATGCCTGAAAGGAGAGTCATTCACTGAAAATGCTGAAAGCCTTTTGAGTATCCTGAGGTTTCAGTAATTCTTGTATGAAATCAAATAGCTACCCTGAAGTAGGAATAATTTTCCACATTAAAAAAGACATGGGGTTTCATTTCTTTCTTCTTTTACCATAGGCCATTTTTAAACCCATTTAACAAAGCCTCACATGTAACATCTTGACATGAAGAGGCCAACATAAAGCCTGGCAGAGCCATTTCTGTACAAAAGCTAGAATGTGCATCCCTGTAAATCAGAGCAGCATGTGCCAGCTGCTGTCAAAACACCACGGGTATAATGGAAGTTCGGTTGCCTCTTACTCCAAATAAAATGAGCTGGTTGATGTAAAACACAGACTGTTAGAAAGTTTCTTTGCAGCAGTCTATGTTTGTTTGGTTTAGTTTCCATTCCCATTGAATGACTGAATACTGTTTCATGTAAAGAGCTGGTATTTTGATCCATGTAGAGGGGGTTTTGGAAGGTGTAGGTCTAGCGCTTTCCATGAAATGCATTCTTTCTTTATCAGCCATTCTAGTGAATACACAGTGCCTTATTTGTCACTGCTCAGTAGATACCAGCCTCCTGTTTTGCCTCTGTATGGGGTTCGGTGATGCACTGTCTCTTCCAAAGGCAGCAAAACCATGGCAGGCAATGTCTTCCTTCAGCAGGCTGTTGGTCTAATCAATATTCTTGCATATTCCTCATGTTCAACATGTTTTATATATATCAAATCTATTAATAACATCACTAAATGAATTTCATGATGCAGCTGTGTTTAACAGTATGGCTGAAAGGCAATCCAGCTTTCCTGGTAGGATTTGGGGAATAGTATCTTATTATGGCAGCCTTCTGATTTAGGGGCACCTCAAGTCCATGCCGTGGTGGTTTTTCTGTTGTTACCCATGTTCTCATCTCTATTGAAGTATCAGTTGAGCACGTGCCTTGGCCAGTGGAAAGGCTTTCCTTACCCTGTTAAGCATTCTGAATGCTGAAGTACTTGAAGTTGTTCTAAACATCTTGCCAGGAAAATAGCTTCGTTTTGTCTTATTCATGACAGCACAAGTGGAATTACGAAAGAACTAAAAAGGGGCTGAATAACAGATTTAGCCAGAATTTCTTAGTAGTGTAGTATGTTCTTACTAGATTAAAGTATTAGAAAAAAAAGGAATAAAAGCTCAGAGATTTGCATATTCCTTTAATGGGTTATTTTGAGCTTCCATTGAAGCAGATACACTTTTAGCAGATTGACTTAAATGCCAGTTGGGTAATAGAGCAAGAAGCAAAGCCCTAATCTTTTTCTTTCGAGCAGAGAGTCATTTCAATCTGAAATATGACTAATTAGCACAATTGAACTCGTGAACTTGCATTTGTTCATAGATGCACTGTGTTAATGTCTCTGTGAATGGATGTAAAATCCAAACTAAAACTCCTAACCTTTGTGTACTTCTAAGACACAAGTGCCATCTTTGTTCTATCTCACAAATGAAAGTGAATGAAATACCAGTGTAGAAGTAGTTTAACAGAAAAGTTTACAATTTTGGTGGCTTTTCTACAACAGCTTAAAGCAGTTGCAATTGTATTTTGTAAAACAAGATGTTTTATGTAAGTATGGAAGTTCTGTGATAAGAATGAGGTTCCATTATGCGTCAGGGAAATTAACTATGACTTCCTGATTATAGTAATACCTGGTATTATATTTTCAGCAGTACTAGTGTTAGCTGTTGCTTAGCAGAAGTATGTCCAAGAAGAAAACCTTAAAACCCCCTTTTAGTTCTGCAGTTGCACTCCTAAGGCAGCACAGGGAAGGAAACAAATACAAAGGCACTGAAATAAAGAACCCAGGGCTCTGTCCTCAGCAGCTTCAATGCACATTGTCAGCCCTGCGCATTTTTGAAGTAACAGAACACATCTTTTTCTCTTCGCTTTTTTTTGTTACTCATCCTCAGTTTGTTCCAAGTTCTGAGTCACTTTCATAAAGCTGTTCATAACGAGTTTCATCCAGTCAGTGAGTTTCAGAACAAACGCATCCATTGGCTTTCCAGCTGCAGAAATCCTCCCCCATCACATCTAATGTAACTCTGCGGCCTCTGTAATTCTTTCCTAGAATTCAACAACTAGTATTTTGAAGGACAGTCTTTGGCTTTGGAGGTATGTAATGTTAAAATGAAGGAGTTGTGGATGGCTGGGGATAGGGGACAAAACCCAAACCAGGAGTTTTCCTGCTTGATCTCTGTTGTGAAGATGCTGAGCCTTTCTCAGTGATGACTATGATGCCGTTCCACAAACCAGGTACACTGCTCCAAGTTGAAAGCAGTCTGCTCCTGCCCTAGAGACGTTGTTCATGCAGTTGCCTGACTAATTGTCTGTGCACCAGCCCATCCAAGGGCTTTTCACTGCATCAGCATATAAGCACCAGTAATGTGCCAAGGAGGGGATCCTTGACTGAATCCCTATGTGCCCACTCAGCTACAAGCACCAGTAAAAAGAAGGGCCTGGTCCAGGTCAGGAATAGTCAGCTGGGGAGAGAGGCAGGTAACAGAAGTGTTTCTTTAAGCAGTGATGCTGGTTTAAGCTTATGTGAAGCAGATAGGAAACTACAGACTAATGTTCCTTTCTCTAGTGAAGTATTTGACAGGTTGAGGTTGTTTAGCTTGTTTCCTTCTCATCAAGCACAGCCAGCCTGTGTCACAAGAGGATTCCTGCTGCCCTGAAACTGTAGACTGTAGTTGTAGGTTTGCCCTCCAATTTGGATGGATGTTTTTACCCAGACTAGTGAAAAAACTCATTTCCCAAAGAAGCAGTCTATGGCAAGACTCTAGTTGGAGTGTTTTGTGACCAACCCTGACACGGTTTAGTCCCATTTTAACTGAATTGATGATTGACCTATTTGCAGATTAATCATGACAGCTTTGAAGCAAAGTTCCTGCCACACTGAAAGTTCTTGTTGCATCCAGGCACTAATGGAAGTTTGATTCCTTATGTAAGAGTTTGTTGATGTATGATACTATTCTGTATGTGGGATGCACGTTTTCAGCCTTTGGAGCCTGAAATTAGTTCTACATGTATTACAGCACTTCAATGTAACTCAGGTAGAACTCCTCTCTTTGCATGCCAATTGGAATCCACTGGGATGTGTTATTTTGCATTCACGTCTGTAATAGTTTCACATTGATTACAGAGAGAACATGCAGTTTTATAGAAATCACTTGCTTTCATACAGTTTTACTGCATTATTTTACTCACCTCGCAAGGGATTTAAGCACACTGCGGTGTGCAGCATTACAAGGCATTTAATGATTGAAAATAAAGACTATTTTTGGCTGAAATAATGGAATATTCACAGTCAGAAATCTTAAACAGCATTTAAGGAGTGTGGGTGAGATGCAATGCATGAGCTGCATTATATAAAAGGGGCATTATTCAGCTTATTGATTGTAAGGACTTAAAATGCAAATCTTGCAAGGGAAAAAGTGGCTTTTTTCTTGCTTCAAACTAGCTATGGGTTAACTTTTATTACTAAACTGAGGCCTAAGGAGAAACATTGCCAAGTGCAGACATTGATCCGTTAGAACTTGCAGGCAACATTGAATGTCTGAATTATGTGACTTGGGAAGCAAGAGATGCATAAACACAGATTGTAGTACTGGGGAAACTACTTAAGTGAAGTGGCTTGCCACAAGCTTTCTGGATCATGTACTCTGCTCAATAAACCTTGAGGTGGTGTCACCGGTTCTCAGCTCTTATCGTTTCCATCATCATTGTATGGGCATCATAGCAGGCAAAGGAATCTTGTCCTGTTGAAGTGCTTTGGTTCTGGTATCTATGTCTTATCTCTATATGGGCTTATGGAAACTACTCAGTGGCACTCCTTGCTCTGATTGTGTTTTGCTTGTATGCATGGATGCATGGGGTTCCATTCTTATGCCAGTGTGGTTTGGAAATGGGCACCTGACTGTCAATCAACTGCCATGCTGCCCAGTGAATGCAGATCTGTGCTTCATCCTTCATGTATCTAGTGACAAACTGCTCCCAGATGTCCCTTTGGGGCTGGATGCCAAACAGAGTGTCTGGTTTTTGTTGGTTGGGGTTTCTACCTCTTCCCCCTACACCTCTGACTCACTGGAGTGCTGGGAGTGTTACAGTTATGCAGATTAATATTAAATTTAATATATTAATAATATAAATGATATTTCTGGCCTATACTTAATTCTTCCTGGAAAAAAGTCTGTTTGAATTCATCCATATCACTGGTGGGGTGATCTGTACTACACCTCTAGCAGTAAATCGTCTTTTAGAATGGATAGATCACCAGTACTTCTACTCGATCTGGAATAACACAGCATCCCAGGTAGCCATAAGCACATTGCGCCCACTTTGTAAAAGCCTGGTTTCTAGTGATGTTAAATGCTTATTATGAAAATGCTGAATTGCTTTGTTGTGCTGTATATAAGAAGGGGGACAGTTAGGGAGGGAAAATAGTTATTATTTATGTCAGAAAATCTTTAAAGCTCAGAAGAAGGTGGTTTCAGCGGTTTCTTCTCAAGAAATATTCATAAAGGCTGTATTATTTTTTAACACACATGAAAAAGAGATTTCTTATTTTACCTATTAATCTTTGCTTTTAAAACCTGTCAGCTGAGAGCTCAAATCTTGGTGGTTGTTTTCCCTAACAAGTTATAGATTTGATGTGCGATTACAGAATGCTTTAATTCTTTCCAGTGGCCTTTATGATCTCTTCTAAAGTGCTAACGTGTCCTACAGTAAAGCCTTGAATAAAAATAGGCTGAAAAGACAGCGATGACAGAAATTAATGTGCTTCACTTCTGGACTGCAGACCCTTTGTGCGTGTTCCATGGCGAGTAGGAATGAGTTGCGATCTCTGAGGGATTTTTTGGGGGGTTGAGTCATGGGTTACTGAATTCCAGTCCCTTATTGCTGCTTGAAATTCTTGGCCTGTTGTAAGCAATATTGTGGGATGGATCTCAGCTAACACATCACTGACAGCCCTGCCTCGTTTTTTCACTTGCGCTAATGTATTGCTTTTAGTAAATATATGGGATAGGAAATAGTGTTTATCTTTCCACATCAGGAGAATACGACTCATTCTGTCTGACAGAAAGTAAGAAATACTGCTTCTATTGCTGCTTCAGGGAGCCAGGAAAAACCGCACAAATCTGTCCTCACCATACAGTGGAAAGTGCTTGTATGCTACTTTCAGAGTCAAGGTTCTATATGACTTAATAACAAGAATTGCAATTATTCTAAGAACTTAGAACTCATAGGTTAAATTTTGGGGAGCATTTTGAGGCAAAGATTAAAGGCTAGGAATGTTGCCTATACTTGAAAAATGATCTCTGTCAGCCACTTAGACACTTGGTGTCCTCAACATTAAAAGGACATGGGACTGTTGGAACAAGTCCAGAGGAGGCCACAAGGATGATCAGGGGACTGGAGCACCTCCTGTATGAAGACAGGCTGAGCAAGTTGGGGCTGTTCAGCCTGGAGAAGAGAAGGCTGTGTGGAGACCTCATAGCAGCCTTCCAGTATCTGAAGGGGGCCTATAGGGATGCTGGGGAGGGACTCTTCATTAGGGACTGTAGTGATAGGACAAGGGGTAGTGGGTTAAAACTTAAACAGGGGAAGTTTAGATTGGATCTAAGGAGGAAATTCTTTCCTGTGAGGGTGGTGAGGCACTGGAATGGGTTGCCCAGGGAGGTTGTGAATGCTCCATCCCTGGTAGTGTTCAAGACCAGGTTGGACGAAGCCTTGGGTGAGATGGTTTAGTGTGAGGTGTCCCTGCCCATGGCAGGGGGTTTGGAACTGCATGATCTTAAGGTCCTTTCCAACCCTAACTATTCTATGATCCTATAATAAACCAAAGAAATCTCAGTTCTTTGACTTAACTGAGCACGGTGGGTTACATTTTACCATTCGTATAGGTTGTTATCCTGTCTGCTTTATCTAGTATAACTCTAGCATGAATCTAGGCTACTGTGGTGGTCTTGTAGTTGTTCTGTTTTTGTGCTTCATGAACTTTCGTACTCTGTGTATTGAGCTAGCCTGGGGAATTGGTCCAGCTAAAACCCAGCCTTGCCAAAAAAAATTGCCTGCATAAATGTTAAGACATAGAAGCAAGTGGATGGGGCCAGTGGTTTTGACAGCAGTGTGCCATATGTCAAATTAAAGTGGTCACTTAAGCATGACTTGGGAAATCATCACTGTGTCAGCTCTGCATGCTGATGCAGTGTTTCCCTCAGAGTGAAAATGTTTGAGCTGGCAAAGCACTAGGAACCAAGATGGGTAAGCTAAGAAGGGCTGTATGTGAAAGCCTGCGGCTGAATTAGTAGACTGACGGGGGTACAATTAGTTAAATCTTCCTGAATTCATGCTCAAAATATACCTTTAAAAGTTAACCGTGACTGTATGGTGACCCATTCCACTGCCTCTTGCCATACAGGTTTTCTTGCTGCAGATCTCCCATCTCAACTACTTCTTTGTTTCAGTTATTTTCTTCTTTAAATGTCTTACTGCAAATGTAAATAATTCATTCGTAATTAAATGACATGTTTCCATGGTTTCATATTTAGCTGTGTATATACTGCCTACCTCTGAGTCCGCAGGTATTTCCTCTAAATGCCACTTTTGCTATTTGGAATGAATTACTATAACATATTATTCACTCAACCATGTAATTTGGTATCTGCCAAACCATAGAAATTAATGTGCCTGTTATGAGTAAGCAATGTACCCTTCTAACATACTGCAGATAAAAACTGTCTTCTGCCTATTGGCTTCGCTGCGTGTGTATTGTCTTACATGGGCGATAGATTTCTATCTAATAGGGATGTAGTGCAGAGCTTTGGGTTTTGTTTGTTGTTTTTCTTCCTGAGAACTTGCAGTTACTTTGGGAAGAAACTATGTGGTCAGTGGTTGATGCGCTCAGGAAAGTGATACTGAAGTTTCTAACAGATGACCCTTTAATAAGATGTACGCAATTGGATAAGAGTTGCAAAAAACATTGTGAATCGTGATTGTGTGAAAGTTCATATCAAAGACTTCTATCATCTTTTTAGGGCCTTTTGCATATGTAAGTAAATGCAGAATTCTGTGGTTGTCCCTGTTGTATCAGCAACTGTGAAACAATTCTCTTACCAGGGTTGTACCCGAGCAGGTATCATAGGAGGCTTATTTCTTGCAGTTTAGTACTTGGGATATGGCTCTGTTTGTATTTCAAACAGCTTGTTCAGTGTCATCCTGGCCTCACTTCTTCCCATCATGAAGAAAATAAATACTGTCTTTTGGCAACAGTGGAATCAGTGCGTGGATTGAGTTTACTGGCAAATAAGGCTCATTAGTTTCATTAGTATGTGTAAGGTTTCTCAAACACAACAGAAAGCCTAGACTTAAATCCAAAATATACTAAAATACCTAATGTGCAGCTCTTGGCATTCAGATCTGGCATTTCACTTGTTGTATTTGTTGTGTCCATACACATCGCACTGAAGGAAGGAAATGTTTTGGTTTACAGCCACCACTAGCTTGGTATCATTAAATTATGGAGTAAAGTGCGGAGCAAAACAAGCTATAACATTAGTACCAAAATGTTCTAAACTATTTCTAAACCAGTAAAACCTTGCAGCTGTAGGAGCATGCCTTCTGTATTCCATCAGTTTGCCATGCTTACCTCGGAGCATGGCGCAGGCTGGGTTAAATCGGCCATGGGGGTGATTTAATGCGAGATGAAAGATTAAGGAATCACATAAATCTCCCCGACGTTTGTCTTTGGTGCATGAGGCACCTCGTGACTGAACAATCAAGTTTTCAGCTTGGTTGGCAGCGAGGAGCAGCTCTGCCCACAGCAGCTTCCAGAGCTGGTGCTCCCTCAAGCCAGCCCTGGGCTGGGTGGTGAAGAGGCAGAATGGGAACAATGTGGCTTGTGAAAGCAAAGCCATTGTGGTTGCTCTTAGTGTCGGAGGAGGTTTCGTCGTTGAGGACCTCGTTCTTTTTTCATGCTAGATGTGATGCTCATGTCTTGTAGCATCGGCAGAGGCAGTCACCGTGATTTTCCAAAAGCTCTGTTTTCTGCCGGCGTCCAGGATTCCAGCTGTGTTAGAAAACAAACTCCAACAGCTGCATTCCCGAGGTCGGTTTCGTCTTGAATCCCATTGTTTCCTAGTCTTAAATGCGTACAGCCTGTGCTGCTCCACAGTGCTGCCTCTCTCGGCCCTTTATTTTTGCAGTAGGTAATACATCAAACTGGAGGCAGCAGCTTCATTTAAGGCATCCCAGTTCTGCAATTAGGGTCGCTGCGGAGTTAGTTGGAAAATCAAGAACTAATGTTCAGTGTTCACAGGAACCGTTTGTGGGCTTTCATATTGTGTCAGGTCTTTAATTGAAAGAGCTGTGCTGTTCCTTGCTGATATGCTTGTACACAGCTCCAAAGCAGGTTACAGCAGACACCCAGAGTGTCTTTGTTGCTGGCATATACCATGTTCGGATCAGCAGATTTTTAAACTAAAGAGAATTCAAACTCCAGAAGCAATGTGAAAAAGAGGGTCATCTCTTTTGCTGTTACAAGTTCTTGAAATAGCTGTTCCAGCACTGGTTTTGACAGATGACTTCTGGGTTATTATTCATTTATAAAATGGGACGCCTCAAAGCAGGGAGATTAATAGCTTGTGGAACTTTAGCAAGGACTTTACATAGAGGTGGTGATCTCTGTCATTTAAAAAGTGTATAATTAACAAGTAGTCAGTGTTGAATATTTCATATTTCATTAAACACTTCAATACTTTGAAGCTCTTCCTCAGTTTTGCAAGCATCACGCTACAGTTCTAGGGGAAAAACCAGTACTATGAACCTTCTTTTCCCTGTAATGGAAGACAGAAATGGCAAATGGGGTGTGTATCTGAATATAGTGTTCAGACAAACCTGAACGTGTTGGTTGCTTTACTAAATGCAGCGTGTTTGACAATGTGTGACATGTCGCCTCAGGTACATAGTTATAATGTTATCCCACAGAACCACCAGGTCGGCCAGAGTTATTTGGGTAGATGCAAATATATCTGCGCGTTCTCTGCCAGGCATGCAGGCTGTGTTTGCACGCTGTTGTAGTTCTGGCAAAGCCAGCTTACCGGCAGCATCCATCTGCTTTATGCTTAGGGTAAAGGAGTTAATGACCTGAGTAGTTAAGACTGTCCGGACGATCTGTGTAATGCTTTCACACAAATAAGATGATGTTGCAGTTAACCGTTACTTTCTCTTTTCAAACCACCTAGTAGAGATCTTACTTGTGTCCTCCCCCCAACCTGTTTAGCCTGATTGAACTTGTCAGAGTTGACAACCTGTGCAGCAAGGTCAGATGGATGAGGATACACAAACCAGTTATTGAGTGCTAGACTTGGTGCTTCGAAATAGGAATCAGCCCTAATTTACCAGTATCGATTTCGTGTAGCCTTTGTACGTCGACTTCGGGGTAGGTGTTTGACGCTGCTTTGAGCAGGTAGTTTGAGTTCTGCAGAAATAGCAAGGGAAATAAAGATAACCCATGGAGCGAGCAGTGTGTAGCACTATGCAGATTAGTGCCATGAAGGTGCTGTGTGGCCTCATGCTATTACAAAAGAGCTTTAAGCAGCTTAGTAACAGGTTATGGTGATGGGGAGAGACAGTTTCTTATTAACTATGTTATCCTGGAACAGGCTGTATCTCACTGCGCTGCAGGCCGTTCTAGTGAGAAGAGTTGTAAATGCCAAGTGGAAAGATAGCATATAGCAGTTGTGAGTGTTAGCCTGGGCACTCTCTTGGGATAGCACTCTCTTCTAGATGGGGTGAAACACTGGCAAAAAAAAACTAGCTGACATGTTATAAATTATATATGTTGGAAAAGTTAGAGAAATGGAATTCTAACAGAATTCCCTGTGGATTCAGTATGCTCATAGCAGTCAAAGGTAGGGCTCCTTCTGATTTGGGTTTGGTTTAGAATCTACAGCCTTGAAAGGGATCTCCATTATTACTTCCTTGTGGGTTATAATCCTATTCAGAAAAGGAGAAAGACAAGTTTTACTAAATCCTGTTTCTTAATTGCTGCTCTTCTTGCTCTGGAAATATTTCCTGTTCCTGAGTTTAATCTATTCCTAGTAAATTTATTTAAACAGTAATGCTTATTTAAATAACAAATGTAGTTGGTATTTAAGTGATTTGTCTATTTTGAAGTAGTGCCCTATTTCCGTTTAATGTAATTGCTGTATTTAATCTTAGACTGAACTAATGCGTGCCATGTGCCAAATTCATTCATTGCTCGGTGTCGTGCAGAAGACACAAGGCAGGCAGTAATATGGGCCCCTTGGGGAAATTCTGTGGCCTCACTGGAAATGCAAAGTATGTGAAACAGCAACATAAAATTACGCAGTGCTCCAAGCTGCTGTAGAGGCCCTTGAAGTTCTCCAGTGTGCTCTGAGGGTAATGGCAGAGAGTGATTTTCATGCCTGTTATACTTACGTTGCAACTCCTTAGTCCAGTTCACAATGAATTCTTACTCAAAGCCTAACAACAAATATTGAGTGGACACCAGTTATTTCCCTGTTGTGGCCAACCAGGCTGCTTCTACTGCTTCCTTGGGAAGAAACACTACTAGAAACAAATGATGGAGGCAAGAATATGTATAGCTGTTGTTGTTGGGAGCTAATAATGTCATAACAGTGGAGCCACAGCTTTAAAGTTTGTTTAAACAGGAAGCTCATACATTGTTTTTACAGTAGTTAAAGTTTCATGAATTCATCATTAAAATTGGGAGAATACCCTTGACTATTGAAAAACAAGTCAAAGATGACTTGGAAAAACCTCACTAATTTCTCTATAGCAAATAACTGACAGTTCAGTTTGTCTCTTAGAAATGAATTCCCTTTGCCCTTTAGGTTTGCAGCTTAATTCGTTTTACTTGAATAAATAGCTAGTGTGGTAGCAATATTCATGTCTTTCTGGAAGAGCTCATCTGTTTCCCTCCCAGCAGTGGGAGTATAAAAAGGATGTATTTTGTTTAAAGTATCTGTTGGACTTTCCTGATAACTCCAAATTATGAAGTCTGTGACTTTTGACTTGATGTTTTTGCCACTGCACTTTGCAATGTTTGTGGTAGTGAAGCTCTTCGGACATGCGCCTAAAGGATGCGTGGGTGACTGGGGCTCCACAATGGCTTTTCTCCTTTATAGATCATCTATTGCTTCTGTTATTTATTACTGCAATATTTCATTTCTCCCATCAGTCTCGCTACAACTAACAGTGGTTTTCAGCAGATAACTCTCACCCAACGATATATATCATGATAACCTTCAGCACATCACAGTTGAGAAAACAGTTGGAAATTTACAGCAGTGCCTTGTAACTCTGGCTGATGACAGTATATATATTATTAACATGTTTTTCTCAGTATTTTGCACAGAGAAGTGTTGGATAGAATGAATTGCCCTCCCATTACGTGCCATAAATCCCAGCTATCACGTAGTGTGTCTCCTGTTTGTTTGCTTTGAGAGCGCACCGAGTGCTCTGTAGCACATTCTTCCTTGTTTTCGTGTTCCCCCCTTTAGCATTCTCTGCTCTCTGCAGCATTGCTGGGAGGATGGAGGGCAAGGGATCAGCATGCTGGTGGAGAACTAGCAGCTACTCTGGTTTTGCAGCACAAGGCCTGTTTTGTTCTCTCCCTTCCTCCCCGTGCCCCCTCCCTGGGCTGCTGAGAGATTATTTGTCTCTAGCAAGCCCAGAGCTGGAAAGGGTGGATGTCTGCAACCATATTCTATATACCACAGATCAAAATCATGCTGTCAAAACATGAAAATACCTCAATAATTTTCTTTATCATCATAACTGTCAGCCTCAAGATACCACTTGCTCTCGAGCTACTATGCATAATGCGTGCCAGCTCACTTACACTCTTGTTAAAATGTAAAGCAACAAATTCCCTGGCAGTCTCTGCAAAGCAGAGTAATAACTTTCATTACAAGAAGGTGGTGAACATAATGTGACTTCTTACCAGCTGCAGTAAGTGATGTGAAGCTATTAACATCTTTTCAAAACAAGTAACGAGTGAGGGGTTATTTTTCATCTCTGTTCCTGAAAAAAAAATGGCGTGTTATTTTAAGCAGATAGCATTCTATTTGCACTTCTGTGGATGAAGAATGTTTTACGTGAGTTCTCCAGCTCGGCATTGCCTTGTGAAAGTAAGAAAACTTTAAAACTGATGCTGAAATACACTCTAATGGCTGAATTTCAAAATGAGAATTTGGCTGTTAAATTTTATGTATGGAAACGATGAGTGCTAACAAGAGATTTGAGTTCACCCTTATTCTTTTCCCTTCAGATTTATGGTTCCAGGAGAGGTGCTCATTCCATTGTTTAGTTTTGTGTCAATCTATCTGAGTATTCTCAAAAGGTGAGATAGGTCTGATGCTTTTGAATTGCTCCCTAAGGAAACAAGTTCTTTGGAGAGAGTTAACCCATTACAGATAGAAATAGGAAATAAAGGCAAAAGAATTGAGACTGCCCGTGTCGATGTGCACACACCAGTTGGTCTGTTGACTGAACAGAAAGGTTTTTAGAAGTTCAGTAGTCAGTGCTGATAACTGAAACCTGAATGACTTTTTTGAGGTGTAGCTGCAAGTCCCAAAGGACAAATGCTGTCTGGTCTGTGTGTTTTGGCAGCTGAACTGGAGTTTCCATTGTAGTGATTAGCATTGTTTTCATGGAGCTAAAGTTCATAACCATGGTCTGAGGCTGTAGCAAAGAGTGGCAATGGTTTTCCTATGTATCTATCCTGACACTTAGAATATATCATATTAAAAACAAGGTTGACATTTTCTCCAGCTAAATGCATTTTTTAACACGCTGTGTGAGGCTGTCAGCTCAGAGGTGGGATGTGACTGTGCTATTTCATAAATACTGCCCAAAATAGATGCCCAGAAATGCAGAGTTCTTGTAACACAGACTGTTGCTGAATAAAGGCAGAGCTGGAGTAGCCAGTCTAAGATCCTGATTTGAAAAGCAGGCATTGGTAGAGCAGCTCAGTCCTACAACTTCCCTGAAGTGTTTCTGAGATCGTTTGCATATGTTGTCATTTGCAACTGTATGATCACTGCCTACAAAAGTAATGAGCTAACTTTTCTGTTTCCTGAAGGATGTAATGAGGATGTTATTTTTTTTTTGCATGTGATTTATTCGGGCTTTTGTCTTCAAGAGTGGAAGGTTTGGAACCAAAAATACAATTTGGAAGTGAAACGTTTTTCAGCTGCAAGTAGTATTAATAGTAATTGCCACTTAGTGATCTTCCACTTGGTAGAAACAAACCATGGAAATGATAATTGTAGGATTCATTGGGGTTGAGAATGATGAACAAACTAGACAACCAAGTGGGCAGCATACATTGAGCCAGAGCTCTGGCTCATATGAAGGCGACAGAGCATATCTGGAATCAGCAGAGCAAAGCCCATTTTATTCCATTTGCCCAAAGAATTAACATATGCCGTGTCAGAAATAGAACTGTTGGAAACAATTGGTGCTTGGGATGAGGATGAAAAATAGCTGGAGAAAGATATGAGGGTGATGAGACTTCTTTAAAGCCAGACGGCTGACTTAAGGATGTAAACGAGGCCAGTCTGGCATTATGGAGGAGTCATCATTGTGTGCTGCACTGACATGAAGCTGCACTTGATAACATCTTTCTCGGCTCTCTTGATTAGGTGAAAGAAATTTGTATACATATTAAATGGGGGGAAAGAACTGTTAAAGATGCCTCAGGAAATGAGTTGTTTGGAAAAACAGAGATAATTTATTTTGGTTTCCACTGAAGTTGAGGAAATTCAGTGTTTGCAAGTGCCATTTGAGTGAAATCTATTTTATTCTTTAGAAGCATCCTTTGAAATAGTGTATTTTTATGTATTGGAAATGCAAAATTTGAAGTCTTTAGGGAATGCAGTGTATGTAAAGAAATAGTGAATTACTTTTGAATCATTTCATTATCGTCTCCTGACTCATTGCTTGCTGGTGTGTGTTTGTTTCATGGTATTTGCACAGTCTCAAATCTAAATTGTTCCATTTTATTAAAATGTGGAGCAATTCTGGAGTAGCTGAACTAAGCTTAATATTAAAAATAACCTGTAGGGAGGGTGAAAAGCAAAAATCCCTGCTTCTCAAAGTAAGCACACTCGGGACCAATCAAATTGTTCTTATGTGGTCTGGGGGGACGTGCATGCCCTGTGTTGTGTGACAACCTATAGCCTTGCTCATTGTTAAATGGGAGTCATGTTGTAATGGGGAGATCATTTTCTTTGCCCCCATTATCTCCTGCTATTCTGTGATATGAGAACACTTTATTCTCTACAAAAGTCTCCAGACTTTGCTTTCTTACACAAGTAATTAAGTAGTAAAGACATTGGATGTCGTAGACCTCTTCACCAAGGCATACAGGTGAACGCATCCCATACCCAAGCACAGGTTTCGTTCCTTATTTATGCCTCCTGCTCTTGCCTGCATGCACTTTGACAGTTCTTGTTACAGATACGGATTTAGACTCAGGAAACATGGCTTTATGGAACTGCTCATCCCACATTGTATTTTAACACTATGGGCTCTCTTAAATACTCAGTGTTGTGTAGAGTCTTTGGATTTTTCTGGTGTCCATCTTTATATTGTTTACTTGATGTTTGCCTTTCTTGTGTGCCCTTATTTAATATTGGGCTCTGCTTTCTTTCACTGACTTACAGGTGAAATATTTGACTGCAAGTTTTGTTTCCACTGTTGTTATATTTGTTACAATAGGAAAAAAATTAACACATGCCTTTCTAATTGTTGGTTTCCCTTTTCTTACTAGTTTGCTGCTTTGTGGTTCATAAGAGATGCCATGAGTTTGTTACCTTTTCCTGTCCTGGGGCTGACAAGGGACCTGATACTGATGTAAGTACATTAGCATTTAATATGTTGCTTTTACGCATAGTTTTATGTTCTTTGCACCTAACTGTGAGAATTAATTGTAAGCACTATCAATAAGCTCTTTATGATATTCACTTAAGAACTTTTAAAAAACACTTGGACTACAAATATCTATCATGAACAGCTTGTTGATACTCTTTGTATCCACGTTATCTCAAGGTACATCTTCAGAGTTGACTCTGGTCCTTATCATTTGCACACAATGATCTCTAGCTTCAATGCAATGACAGTTTAATCGTGATCCAAGTGACTTACCTGAGATAGGTTTTTGAAGCAATTACAGTGATGTTTGAGCTCGTATTCCAGTCAGGATACACTCATTCTATCTTGCTGTGTCAATACTTCTGCATACCCGTAGCATTCTTGGTCAACAACCAGTTTTTACTTTGAGCACATCTGCTTGCACGGTGAGACACATGCACTAGAATTGTGTGTCACCCTGCTGAAATAATAAACTAATCTTGTTTGTTCACATAAAAATAACATTCATTTGGGGTTTATAGATTCTGCTGTACAGTGAAGTAATTTAACATCTGCTTATGGGAACAATGCATTCCAAGGGTTCTTTGTCTGAATGGCTCTGTTTTGTTTCTTGCAACATATTCATGCCCTAGATTGTAGGCTATTATCTCCTTTGACGAAAGGCACCAGAAGACCTTTCTTGCTAGGTTTTAATGAGCTCCTCATGAATTGTTTTAATATGTCAGCCATAAGATCAATGGACAGTACATGGGCAGAAGCCAAAAGGGGTTTTGGAAAATTTGGGATGTTAAAAAGTTATCTTGTTTTTACATTTAAATACAGTTGTTACTGCTGATTGACACTGGTAGTGGTGGCACGAGTAGGTCTTCTGCACCTATTATGGATGGTTTGACTTCTGAAAGTGTTCTTGATTTTTTTCATTTGAAAGGTGACTTCTTTAGGGTTTTTTCCTAAAGTTCATAAATGAGAACAAACACTTATGGGTGAGACCACTGAATTTTATCGAGAATCAATTCATGGCTGTAGAATGGGTTGTGTGGCAGGTTGTTAATAGTCCTTAATGTTGCTGACTGCATTTCATGATTCATTTTGGGGGGGCCTTGGTGATTAAATAAATCAGTCTAATGCCTTCTTTTGGTATTTGGGTTACCAAATAATCATTTTCAATGTTTACACAGAAGCAATATTTCAAAACCACTTTGAGGATTAAAAGCAAACAGAAAATAAATATGGTTTATTAAAATTTGCTACATTAGTGGGACTTATTACACAAAGAGGATTTCAGAATGTTATACTTTAATTCACTGAAATGTTTGACTGTAATGTCTCCCCTTCTACAATTCAGTAACTTATCCCTGTCTGAGTTACTGGAAGCTTTGTTCTGAAATGCAGTGTGTTAAAAAAGGTTATCATAATATTTAGCAGATTTTTAAATATAAAAAAGTCCTTTTCTAAATTATTTCGTGCAGGTGCACAATTAATTTGCATACTCACATTCTCCGGTGCCTTTGCCTGATGCAACCTTTCTGTTAATTTTAAGAGCAATACTGTCATTAATAAAATGAAAATTCCCAGAGTAGTAATTATAAATTAATTGTTATAATATTTATTGCCTGTTATAAAAATTCAAAATTAGCATGCACTGCACATTCAGCATAAATGAGGCAATCCTTACAAATACACCTTTAGAACAGCTATCACTTAAAGTTGTTGCATTCACTAAGGAGAATCCAAGTCTGGCAGTCAGATAGATGCCCTGCAATGGGTGATGGTCAAGGTTAGACTGCAGAACAACAGACAAAGCATTTCCCCCTCGGAAGCCTAGCTGCCTTTCACAGCCAAGGGAGACGTTTCCTGCAGGCAGCTCTTGCAGGTGAGTGTTCCCAGTCCTCCCTGCTGAGGTCGGAGGTATCTGGGACACGATGGCAAGGACTTATTTATAGATGTGGCTTGAGGCGCGATAGTGCGGCACTGACACTGCCTGCCCCGGGGCATGGCAGGTCTCTATGGTGGGGTTATTAGTCGGTTGGGAAGGGGGAAAAAACCCTTCATGTTTAGGCATTTCATTCTGGTTTCCATGAAAGCTAAACCTGTGGTTGTGGCTTAATGGCAGGGTCAAAGTGTGTCCTTAAAATAATGCTCTTTTGAAAGAGAGAATTGAGCTACCTTAAATTGTGTACAGAGAGATTTGTGTCACTGCCTTTCAAAACTCGTGTTTTCTGGCTGCAGCAGCCTCCTGCAGAAAGGGGAGCTCCACTGACAGCTTCAGTAGACTCTTAGTATCTTTAACATCTGTAACAGAAGTTGTTTTTTAGCTTCTAAATATATAAATACACAGGACTACACACTAGGTATAAATACACTAGATACATCAATTCAGGAAACTAAAGGGGTTTCAGGCTCTGCTAACCACAGACCTTTTCTTATTCTCTAGGCTTTCCTATATATCTATTTAATAAACTGACTACTCAGTTGTATAGAAGTCCTGTGGTCTGTTATGCTAAAAATAGTGGTATACACGTATTGTTTCCTCATGTAACAGTTTTATTTGCTGCAGTATTCTGTTGCTGTAGAAAAGGGAACCTGTTCTTTATATTCCTTCAAAGTTAAATGCCTTAATAAAGGTGAGCGTAAAAGAGGCAAAAGCTTAAAATCACCTTGGTTTTGCTTTATTCGGATTAGCTGCAATACAAGGTTGAAAGGTCTGTGTTTGTGCCAAAAGGAAGATAATACTTGCAAATAAAGTCGTTGTCCTTGACTAGCACTGAAATGATGGTGTCTGGGGAACAATATCCTGTTTCAGATGAAATAAGGATTCACGCAACCAGAAAACTTTGTTTCCTTTATGCTTGGCAGGGTGTTATTTTGCTGCTATCTGATGTCCCTCTGTGGTCTGAGTAGAGATTTTTCATCTTCTCTTCATGGCCAACTCTTTTTATGGTGATGCTATTGAGTACAATTTAACAGCTCCTGCTGCTATTATACTCTTAAGTTGCACAAAGCATCATCTCTAATTTAGCTGCTTGCTTTTGGGAGATTGCTTGGTGTTCATAAAAAACTATTTCAAGTCATTGATTAAATGCTTTAAAACTTGAGGAAATTACTATAAAAATCTAAGAGCAACCTCAGAAATTGACTGTTGCTTTGTTAAGATGTGTAAGGAGTAACTTGTCAGGTTTCTTTCAGAAGGGATGCTTTAAAATTGAGAGTTAAATCTTTGCTCCCTTTGTTAATGGAATATAGGGACCAGAAAGTGTTTCAAACTGCATGTGATGTGTTAAATGTTCCCGATTCCATTTCACATAGAATTAAAGAAAAAATCACTATTGATTTAAAAAGTGAAAAGAACCTAAATGAGAGGAGGTGACTGTAGTGTCCAGGGAGGTTAAATCTGGCTTTGCTACTCAAAATTGCAGTGAGTTCTTGGTATTTAAGCACCTAGAAGAGAATCCCTTGATAAGATACCGATGTATCTTATGTCTATGTATTACAGACTCATAGAATCATTTAGGTTGGAAAGGACCTTAAGATCAAGTTCAACTGTGAGCCACCAAGGGGGGGAGAACATTATTGCTAATCTGAATTTTGGATAAAAGGCAGTCTTGTCCTAGAAATATCTTCTTTTTAATTAAAATAAAACCCTTCTCACTTCCTCACAGAAGATACACAAAGGCAGGAAGATCTGGCAAGATAGAGTTTACTGCTTGCCAGGTTAGCAATAAGTGCTCGCTTGAATTCATACAGGCTGTATGGGTTCCTTGAAGCGATTCTTAAACAGCTCTGATGCAATAAATGCATTTGTTTTTCATTGTCTACCCTAAACAAAGGAAATCTAGAGCCCCCTCAATTTAAAAATGGAGATACCAACTCAGTGTGTTTGTGTGTCTGTTTTCTAATAAAATCATTAATCCCACTGTGTTTATGGTGGGCATGATTAGATGGGCACGGTAGATAATACTCTTACATAAAACCATCACAATGCAAGCATCCTTTTGTCAAAATATGCTATTCCTTACTATATTACAACTCCCCCTTCCCAGAAGCCTTAGTCCTAGGTTCCCAACATGAACAAGATCACAGTTGATGCAGTACTTTAAAACGTGTTTCAGAACAGAAAGGATGTTTTTATTACCCAGACTTTTGAATCTCTGCAGAGTGTCCAAAGTAGTTTATGGAGAAATAAAGGTTTTACAACTTTTATAATTTATTTAAATAGTTCTTAAATGGTGCTGTGCACAGCTGTAATGGCTCGGTAGGAAATGTGGGCAGCTGAGTATATCGACAATGAAATTTCACTTTGAACAGAATCAGTCTGGAGGTAAGACTCTTTCTAATGGAAGAGAAAGAATTACAGAAGGAAATCTGCCACAAAGGGCTCTGTGTATATTCAATAGATATTCTGCTCATACTCAGCTGGCATCTGAAGAGGAGGTTCATGAGTCTGATAGGCAGGACGTGCCTCAGTTTCCCCCATCAATTGCTTTTAAACTGCAGCAGCATCTTATGGCCCTTGACATTCCTTTCCCATTACTGGATACTTCAGCATCCAAGTGCTCTTTTCCCCACCCATCTCAAATAGTAAATTCCAGCCATATGTCACCCTCTCCACCTTATGTTCAGCACCCGTTGGCAGGCACTGCCTGTGTCAGAGCGTTGCTGCTCACCTGCCTGTGGGAGTTTCACCACCACTTGGTACCCAGGCACAGCTTAGGCACTGAGCAACTGTTCAGTGCCCTCCAGAGACAGGTTTTAATTGCTCTTAGGTGGCTGTACAGAGGTATTCATTGCACTGCTCACCTGAATGCCTTTGTTTAGGTAGCTGGAAGCAGCTTCTGCTTGAAAGCTGTTCATGTACTGACACTTATCATTTACTGAGAGGTACCATCTATTCCCTATATTAAAGCTCAGGCTACTTTTGTGGCAACTAAAACAGCGTTTGAGCTGGAGTGAATGATCCTCAAGAAGCAGATTTAAATTGCAAAGGAACAGGTTCACAAACTTCTATCACTGCTTCTAATTCCTGCTCCTTCCCTCTGCCTACGGCGCAATCCCGGAATTGACTCTCGTAGTTTGTCCCTCTGCAGAAGATGCATGGAATAATTTTACTGCAGTGTTGCCAAGAGCTGTGTGAATCCTCTCTTATACACCCCCCCTTGTAGGAAATATGTGACGGGTGACTGCCTACACACAGCGTGTGACTCCAGCGGCACATCTTCCATTGCAGCCCTTCCGCCTTTCAGCTCATGGAGCTTGGACCTGAGGCACACAGGGCATGTGGTTTAACTAGTTTTTATTCTAGTCTGTGAGCTTTGAAAGTCCATAGCTTTTCAAAGCTTTTTATTGATAAAGAATATTGGTATTTTCCCAATCCAGAACAATGCCGAATAACGGCATCGTAAAAACCAGAATTAATGTTTTCATTTTCTGTGCTTTTGCTGTGCAGTCTACAGTATAACATATAGCCTTGTAAGAGTTAATAGCTAAACAGAGGCAGTACAGTTAGGAAATGTATATAAATGATGGCTCTAAAAATATCAGTGATTTTCATACGTTAGCACTGGAGAACAATTAGGCAGTGATATTATAAAAGGAGAACTCTCAGCAAAGTTATTCCCAATAGTAGAAAGCAATCTTGTTGATAGGGTTGCATTGTAGTGGCCGTAACTACAACCCATGAAGCAATCTGCTGGGTGCTGGTTTCACAATCAAAACTGTCTGTAATCCCCCAAATTGAAGTTGACGTTATTCCTTACTTTCCAAGTGTTAGCTCTGCGGTTTGAGTTGAATTTGATTATTTCCTTGTCATCTCATATTTACTCTTTATAAATATGAGGACATGATATTGGGGTTTAAGGGGGAAGAGTGCTTAAGGCTTTCTTCGTGCATGAGACTTCACGTGTCAGATGTACCATGGACGTTTCTAGCAGGTACCATCCCCACAATGGGGATGTGGGGGTTCTTTAAGAAAAAGCCTAATTATGGCACACTGAACTTATTAGCTCAAGGGAACATGCAGAGACCACTGAGAAAACCTTGCAGAATGCCAGATGCTCTTAGCACGGGCTGTGTTTTGAGGTGGCAGCTCTTACACCAAAATTAGATGAAATCTCAATTTGGAATAAAACGAGTGGGCTGCTTTTGAAAAGCACTGTAGATCCAAATGCCACAAATAATTCTCAAATGTGTCACCAGAGAGCATACCCATCTTTGTAAATAGCTGTTTCCTTGGGGTGCTGGCAGAACGGTGCTGATCGGGGCCCACTGAAACTGCTACAGCCTCAGTTTCTTAATATAAACCAACCAACTCCAGGAAACCACCCCTGGAGCTGGGGGGGAAAGAACAACTTGTGCTTTGCAGGAGAGAACAAGTTTCTTTTATCAAGGTGTTTTGACCCTGGAAAAGAGAGATGACAAAGAGAAGAAGAGCAGGGAGGGGAGGTTTGAGACACATCGTGACTGGCAGGAGAGCAGCCGTCATCCTTTTCCATTTGTGTTCCATTTATCCGGTCCTGGTAAAGCATCTGGGTAGCTTTAATTAAACAGGAGCACTTTGGTTTCATTCTTGGACATGCTTTTGTTACCTCGTTTGTTTCCTCTTCTTTTTTGCTGTGGTTGGGGTGATGCTCTTAAGTGACCCAAGTAGTTCATAGACATTTCTTCAGCTTTTGGAAAAAGATTGGATTTATCATGAAACAACCAGTGGTCTGAGGGCACGCTTATTAGATGATAACAACCTGAGGAAACTGGATGCACACAGATCTTAAGCCAACTGCATATTACCTGCCCTGAAAAAATAAATCACGGTGCTTCTGTGGCAGTAACATCGCAGCAATCGGGATTCCTTTTGTAATTGGATTTCCACTATTCCCCTGCAAATAAATAAGCCGTAGCGTGGCCCATGTAATTAATGAAACTTAATCCTTAAAGTACCAGTGATCATAGGCTGATCTCATAAACTAAAAGCAAAAGCGTGTAATAAATTCTGTTAATGAGAACTTAATAGAGAGAAGAGTCACTGATTGATTTATCCTTTCTTCTTTCTGTCCCCCCGAGAAGGTACCTGCTGAACTAAGGTATGAAAGAAACGTCTCTGTGTTGGGAAAACCATTGTGATCTGTAACAAAGCTCCCTTCAGGTCTGTTTCTATGGCAACAGGAGCATCAGACCAGCAACGAATGGACCAGAAAGGAGATAAAACCCTCTATAAAAATAGTTATAAAATGCATATGGCCCCAAACTTGGGAGTTTTTTGAAACCTACTTATTATAGTAACTATTTAGGTTAGACCCTATTGCACTGGACAAGTAGTAAGGGTAATAGCAAATTGTTAACTTCACAGACATTAAATCTAAACTTACTCGAGGCAGTATAATTTATAAAGTGATTTTTATGTAAGCCCTCTTTAAAAAGCATCTTTTGAATCTGAGGGTCTTAATTCTCTTTAATGAACGTTATCATGAGGTGGGAAATGATAGGTCTTTGGTCTGCAAACTGGGATTATCCCAAATTACAGTTTTCTTCCCGAGAAATTTCTTTGCCTTTTGTTGAAGACAATTTGAGCCCTATAATCCTACATGCAACAGGAAGAAGACCTGGCTATCTCTTCTTATAAATAGCTGTATGAAATCCTTCCTTAGTCAAAATCCACTTTTATTTCCCAAGGTCTGTATTAGTACCTGCAGATTGGCCTGCTTACAAGTAAATGAGCCATGTTGTATTGAATCTGAAGCCTAAAATCCTGTTCCCCAACACACATGAATAACATTCTTTTTGTTTTTTTACAATATTAAAAAGCTTTTTATTTTATTTCATTTAATTAAATAAGAATGTTAATAACCAGAGCCTTTGTGTAGTTGTTATCAAAGTTCATTCATTTTGTCATGTTGATCTTGTTCTATTTGTTCTATCTGTTTGATTCTAAATCTTAATGAAGTCAGTACTCTGGATTAATAGTGCAAATTAGAATAAGGGAATTAAACATTCTCTGTTGATAGCTCCTGAATGGTTCTGGGCTCTAAAGGGTGCAAGAAGAGGGAACACACTTTTGGAGAAGCCGAAGCAAAGAGATAGAAGGGTGGTGAAAAACCCAACAGTAGAAATGAACGCAGTCCTGTAACTTTCATGGGAAATGCATAATCCCTCAGAGTTTTGTTTAACATCTGTTACTTGTATCTTCATGTGCCAAGAGTGTGATTGGACCATTCATGAGGAGAGAAAGAACTGTGCAATCAACAGACTTTGTTCAGTATTCCTGCAGAAAGGGGGTGCAATAAACAATATGAAAGACTTCAGTCAAACACAAATGGTTTTATATTTAACGTGCTTAATTTAGAAGCATTCTACACAGAGGTAGAATTAAGAGAAATAGAAATACACATCCTTTTTTATCATTATTATTATTATTTGCTTGAAGCACATTGTATAATGAGAGGAGTAGAAAATGTTCTGCCCCACCGTTGTAGCCTAATCCTTTGCTCCTCTATGAGGAGGTGCAGCTGTTTACTGATCTTGTAAACTCAAATCAAATCAAAGGGTTTCCTAGTGCTTTATATTGGGTAACAATAAAGCCCTTGGGTCAAATGAGAAGACTGCTGCTGCACTAGAACATGCACCTGAACTACTCCATGCACCCTGGTGAGGAGATACGGTGTATATCTAGATTAAATCACTGACATAATAGTTCAGAAATGGCTATTATAATAAAAGCTTATTTTCAAGTAATTCTAAAATAAATGATGAAAAAAGTGCCATTTTAGTTTTTTTTTTCCCCATTCGCTGTCACCACATTGCATTCTATTGTTTTTAATCTATCTGCTCCAGTCACTCAGGTTCATTACTGCTTGTTTTGCCAATACTGTTGGGATACACTCCAAGAATTTGGGTTATTAGTCACTGCAGTAAAAGACCAATGCATCTTAATCAATACAGTCTTCCAAAAATTAAACATTTCCTGAAGCTGTGGTTCAGAATGATCACATTTAAAATTCAGGTTCCTCCTGAATAAGTAGAAGATTGTTTGTCTTCTGAGAGCACGTCGTTGGAGATGTGTTTAACAGGAGCTTTTTAGGGTTTAATTTTAAGTAAGGCTTTTGGCAAAATTTGCCCTGCTCTAAAGAGGATATTAAATTCCTCATCCATGGACACACGTCTGACATGTACACACAGATAGTGTTCATTGCTCATGTTCATGAGTGCCTGTGTTCACCAGCAGAGTCAACAGGAGCTGCAGGTAGGCACTTGATGCCTTGAGAATTAGATTAATAAATCATGACACCTAACCTGGGAGCGTGTGAGTGTGTTAAAATCATCTGTTTAATCAGATACATGCTGTTTGCAGTGGCCTTTTTTAGGCAGTTGTGTGCCTCTTTGTGCATAAACATTATCACCATATATCATAAAGTATTTGTGGTACTTGCATGTTTAAACAGCATCACAGTGATATCTGGATGGAAAGAAGACCCTCAGGGCTGCAGGTAATACTGGCTCAGCACACTAGGTTTAAGAAACCACTTATTTTTCAAGGAAAAGCTCTCTACATAAGTGAGAGTTTAAATGAATTGAATGGGCAAACTGTTCTGTAAAATGTACTGAGTGCAAAATGCTGCTTTGGAAATCATGATGGTGAAGGCAGATCCAGGAAAAGGTCTCAGAAACAGTGGGTTTCTGGGCATTTCTAACTTTAGTGCAGAATCTGCATCCAAGTCAGTGGGAGGCTTTTCAGTGCTTAATGAACTGTGCCTGATTTACAAACTTGGTATTTAAACTGTTTCTTTAACAGGAAAATAAAGACGGTGTAAGATTACAACTGTAATAAAAGCTGAAACGACACAAAATGTACTGCGTTGCCCCTACTCCCTTCAGAGAGCTGAGGAAAATGTTGATTCTATGGAGGGGTTCTGTGCATCTACAAACTCCCAGGCAGAAATACCTTTGGCTTTAGTGACGATGGAATAAACACGCTCTGCTGCCATTATAATGATGTTGAATGATACCTATAAAATCAGATAAAAACCGTTGACTCTGTTCAATAGAGAATGGAATAAGGAATGATGCCATAGGTATTATATGGTGTACTCCTGCAGTCCTCCTGTTCTGGGAGACTCAAATGTCTGGAGACATTTCTTCTGCAGGTGGATGTCTCTGTCTCCCTGCACAGGGCCACAATGATGGGCTGTGCAGCTTCTGCAGAGTTTGTGGAAGTAAATGTGCCCATAAGCACCATGTATTTTGCCTGAAAGAGCATTTACACTGTCACCTCCATCTTTTTCTGTAAGCCTGGCAGCTTTTGTATGCATTTTATTCATTGTGATAAAAAGAGGTGAGGTATAAATAAGGCCACAGGGAGGAAAACTATTGATTCCAAAATCTTGCTAGAATAATAATGTAAAAAAAATAGACCAGGAAAAGCATTCTTCTCCCATAGCCCCAGCCTTGTGCAAAATCATCCAAGTATGGCCAGTCTCTTAATGCTATTCTGCCTTAAAAGATAACAACTTAAAAGTGAAGTCTGTCAGTAAAAGGAGAAAACTAATAGGTAGTAATCAAAAAGCAAAGAAAAAAATTGAATTAAGGCCTTGCTAATGATATTCCATAATTAGATCTGCTTAATGGATGGGTAGAATAATCTATTTAATTGTAACTATAGTTTATGGTAGAGCACTATGCCTTATTGTATTATGTCTGTATAATGAAAGAACTAGCATTACTTTTGTAATAAATATGGGTTTCTCAAAATGCTCTCTTTTCTTAATTTACTAGACATTTGTATATTATCTTCTGTAGTATTTCTGATGGGATTGTCCATTTTCTTTCTGTTGATCCTTTGATGGAAAGGGATACTGCACCAATGTCCTCAGTTACGCAGCAAGCTTTTTGGCCTTAAGGGTTTTCAAGTATATACTGCTATTTAATGATTTATCCTTGACTGGCATGCCTTATGTGGAGATGTTCTTTATCTACAGCCTAATTAAATGAAATCATATACCATCTGTGTCTAGTTCAATTAAAATGAATTGGGCAGATTGACCTCCTTAATACTCTTCAAAGCATGTTATTAGTCTGTACAGTCCCTTTATGACAACTTATTTCTTGAGACAACATTTACTGCCTGCTTGAAAAAAGTTAGGAAGAGATGGCAATCTGCTTTACTAAAATGAGATGAAAATGTGTCTCTTTCCATTTACAACAGAAACTTAAAGTAAAGAGTAAACCCCTGGGAAGTTTGTCATGGTTTTCAACTCAGATTGCATCCTCAGGTGTCATTATCGGAGCTGGAATTCTTGGCATGGTTTGCACTAAGTCCATGATCATCTTCTCTGCTGCTGCTGTTTTCCTGATGCTCAGAAGTTTGTCTGCAGAGCTCTTTGGGGAAGTGAGGGTCTCTTGTATCAGGTGTGAAAGGACCAGTTGTCTACAAACAATATGCAAGGGTGCTCTTACTATAGATAAGGTATTTTACTTAGCTAACAGAACCAGCTACAGTGGTCCATGTATGATGACTTGGCAAATGTTCCATGCTTAAATATTACAATGAGGAGACATGAAAAATCTTTCAGCCTTTTTGCATTTCCTATGTAACTTTTCTAATGATAATTAATAGCATTGAATTATTCCATTAAATCTGTGCTTCGGGTGACATCTTAAGTTTCAGCCCTATTTAAGAGCTTTTTGGGCATCTGTTCTTGAATAGATGGCGAAAGGTACAATCACTAAAGAATATGAACTGCTGATAGGTTTGTAAGTTATGACCTTACAAGTCATATGGTGATGGCAGTCAGATGTAATAGTTACTTTAAAATAAGGTAAACTATGATTTTTGATTCTGAAGCTATTATTAAAGGGGTTTCACTTGCCTGGACATTGGTAGTGGTTGGTATATTCCTTAACTTCAGTGTTTGCTATCTTTAATTAATTAATCACATTTTTAACACACAAATTTAGCCTTTTATTACTTTATCAAGCCCTAACTCTCCTCTCATATTGGACAGCTGATCAGAAACTCATCTTTAATACAAAGCCACTATTTTTCCCTTCTCTATGCATGCAGATGGTGTTTCATTTCTTGCTGGAAGTAGTCTCTGGAGAAGATGCTGCCAAAGTATCTTCATTAACTGGCTGGCAGAAGTGTTGAGCAGTTGCCCACCTTTCCTTCAGATGATAAAATCATTTTCTCTTGCCATCCTTTAAGATTTTCTTTGTGGCCTTCAGATTTCATTTGGAGCTGCCCTTGGAAGAGTGAGAACTGCTGAACACAGCAGCATGCTACAGGTCTTGTCAATGAGAATGAATTCTTAGATTCTGCTGGAGAGTGAGGTAAAAATGGAAAAGACAATGAAACATACAGCCAGTTCTTACTCTGCAGATTAATCTGTTGTAAATAACTGCCCAGCAGACTTAAACCACTCTGTCTAAAGCAAACAGATCATTAACAGCATGTTAATGCTTCATAACTGTGCCTCTTCACTGTGTTAGGTTTTCCTTTGGGATATTTCACTGCCCTGCCCTTGCATAAGCCTTCTGCATCCAGAATATCCTCTGTGCATACATCGTGAGATGCTGTGACTCTGCAATAGGCTTCCACGATTTTCTTTAAAACCTACTTAAAGACATTTTAAAAGAAATCATATTTTTTTGCTGGAAAAAAAAGGAAGACTTTTTGTCTTCTCTGTTGTTCTGTATCACATGCAAATTAATCTTGCTGGCTGTTTGTGTCATTCAGGGAAGGCTGACGGAGTACCTCTTAGCGCTTGGACTTGAAGTTTGAGATTTAGCCACAAAATTCGTCATCCTGCACTAAAGAGGGAAATCTAATTTCATTGTCAATATGTAAGATGAAAATTTACTAAAGCTGGATGTTACTGGGAGTCAATTGAGTTTGAATTCATTAAGAACCTAGAAACAATCATCGAGTCAGTAATGAAACTGTAGCAAATGCGAAAGCAGGCTTTTAATATTAGCACAGATTCTGCTCAGCTTGCTGCGCGCTTCTTACCGCCACCAGATTCTTTCCCACTTTTTAGGTTGATTTCATAAGGAAATCATGTATTGCTTGTCAGGACACTTCATCCATCCCACCACACTTGGCGGTCTTTGTTCCATGGGTGAATTCATCCGACGGCTTCTCTCTCCTGCTGGTTTCGCCACCAGTTAGGAATTCAGTTGTCTGGTTTTGTGCTGAGGCATCCCTGATGCTCCTCACCGTGTGCCTGCTCTGCTGCAGCACAGCAAGGAGTGGGTGTCAGCCTGACACTCGGCGTTCTTACAGCACCTCTCACAAGCCTTCAGGCGCTCCACAACCATCTCGGTGTCTCTGCAAGATGAGGGCCTCTTAACACAGGGATCTTACAAATCGATAATTAGCTGCAGGGAAAATGAGTCCTGCCTGGATCATGGGGTGAACTGGAGAGAATTCCCATTCTCCTGACCTTACATGCATCCTACACCCCCCCGTGTTGCAGAGCGTGCATGTCTGTAGCTCTCTGCCTTCCCAGAGCACTGTGAAAATACATGGTACCTGCTTCTCATCTTCAGGAAATGTTCATGGGGAGAGCATTTTACCTTTTAGAGGGGAGGGAATTGGAGATTGAGAGTTTTGTGATCAAGAAACTGAATCCCTCCTTCAACAAGAGCTCCATTTGGGTTATTATAGTGTGATATTTCAGGCATTTATTTTAAGGCCATGTGAAAAGATTGTATCTTCGAAAGATATTGAATATTTAAAAGCACTGTTCTAAGATGTTCTGAATTCTCAGGGGACAGATTACTTCAAGCTAAAATATTTCAAAATAAGAAAGTTATATTCCAATGAGGGTTTTTTGCCTACTTAAAATAACCCAGCTGTGAAACTGGAAGTATGTGGTACTAAGTGTTCTTTGTTCAGAGTTTAAAAATACTTCAAAACCCCAGAGATCAGGAAGCAGATGTCTGTGCTTCAGGATTCATGAGGCCCCAACAATGGGAATATCTCATTGTCAGCATACTGATTTCATGTTTATGTGGCACCCATTTATTCAAGGAGAAGTTTCTTTTTCGCACTGGTTAAAGCACAGTTTTTAGAGACTGGGAGGTTGGTGGTAGGGGTTTTGTTCGTTGTGCTTGGCATAATCACTGCTCCGTTCTTAGATACGGAACAGGCATCTCAACCTTTGTACGTTAAGGTTGTTTCCAGACATTAAAACCAGTGGAAATCGTTTTGAGATCTGCCTGGAGTCACACAAGATCCGTGGGACATTCACTTGCAGGCTCAGTATGTGTTAGGCTCTCCTGCTGGCTCAGTGTGCACTAGAAATGGTAGTTGGCTGATCTGATGGTGGTCTTTGTGCACAGGAGCCTGATCCAAGCCCGGTGCATTCCCTGGATGTGTTGCATATTCATCATCACACAGTATAAGGAGCTCAGGAAATGGCTCTTCCCAAGGCACTCTTCACAGTGTTCCATTAGTGTGATATCTCCAGTTTTTGTGCTTTAATTTTGCTGCCTCTGATTCCTGTTCTTTATTCCTTTGTCACATACTTTCTCTAACAGTTCTAATGCTTCCAGTGACTCCATACAGATACCCCCTTTTTGAAGGAAGAGTTAGGTTTTTTACTGGATATTGCAATTTTAACCTGCAGGGGACTGATTTACTTATTACAAAATATAATCTATATTATAAATAATGACAGAATTATTACAGAATTATTTATTTATCACAAAAATAAATTACCATTTTACTGGGTTGACTTCTTATTCTAAGCTCTTAACTTTATGATGCTGTGGGCATAGTAACTGAACGGGTAATATCTGAACACAAGCACATGTTTAATTAAGGAGAGGTGCAGAAAGCTTTAGGGTAAAGATTTAACATTTAACGTTTCTTTTTCGTTAACACCAGCATAATTAATACTTTCCTGTAGTGTTTTTCATCCATGGCTTTTGTTACTGTCCATTTTTTAACATGCAGTTTGTGTAAAGAGGGTTATAATTGTATACATTATCCTCTGGAGAGAAAGGAAGGAAACATCCAGTATTAATATTTCAGGCATTACTTCAATCTGCGCATCCAACATTTCTTTCTTTAACAGAGAAGGCTTTGATTTACAAAGTACCTGATTCGCAGTGTCTTTGCTTAGACAGAAGGGAGAATGTTACCCTGTTGTTTTTAATAGTTGCTTAGTACAGTCTTGGAGCAGGCTGAAAATAAACTATTATTTGTGTTAAATTAATGATATGTAAATTTTTTCAGGGAAAGACTGGAGTGAATCTCAAAGAAAAGCAAGTAGTTGGGCATAAAGCAGTCTTCCTCGTCTTCTGGTTCAGATCACTTCCGCATGTCGGATGATGGGGCTGGTGGAGACCCCAGGGCAAAGCTGGTATCTCCTTCACTGAGGTCCGGTGGCTGGTGGGGTCACTGATGGATAGGTACAGGTAGGGCATAGATATATGCTATAAACTGCAGGGTGGAAGCTGCAGCTTTATCCTGAGCACCTCTCAGGTATCTTTTGATCCAAAGGGGACCTGAGGTTATGTCATTTTTTCCTACTGTTTGGTTTTGGGAAGGAAGCTTTTCCTGGGAATCAGCACAACATGTCCTAAAGGAGCAGGAGTGCACAAATATATGTCTCACTGAATACATGGTATATTGACTTTATGTATTTGGCTCTGTGCTTTTGGGGGTAATAATTTTACAGGAAGTGGATTGCTTATTCTCTGTACTGTGAAACCAGAGCTTTGCATGAGTTACTGGCTCAGTAGGTAGCCTGCTTTCTAAACTTCCCAGTTTAGGCTATCAAATAAATACGTTATATTGGGTCCTGGCATTGTTTAAAAAAGAAAACCCAGTCCTGCAATGTTTCGTGTTTTAGGAGACACGAGAACATTATCTGTACTGATAGCGTATTTTGGGTCTGAAACCTATTGGCACGCTAAAAAAGAAAGTATAGATGTTCAGGCCAGCAAGAGGGTTGCTGCGTCTAGAGCGGAAATCAGACATGTGGTACGTATATTGACAGAGTAGCTGGTAGTGGAGGAAAAATGATAGGCTAAATGATGGGATAAAGTCACTCATGCAGTTTTAAATCCATACTTGATTAGCCTCTGTCACCATTCATAGGCCGGGAGCACAGATGAATGTGAGACATCTGAAACACTGGCCAGAAGATGAAGTGCAGCAACATAGCCAGGTCAAACATAATGGGGAAAAAATAAGTGCAGAGCTGTTGGACTTCAAGTTAATATCTCACAATTGGGCATACTGCTTGAATTTTACTGTTGGAGCACTTGAGAATTGCTGCTGTTGCAGTGATTTGTTGGGTGAGACTTCAGCTGTTTGTTCTGTGTTATATAAAATGCAGTATAATACAAAAAGTAATAATGAGAGAGGAGAAAATCTAGTATCTGTATTTAGTCTATGAAATCAGTAGCTCAGTGGGCTTAGTTGCACAGATCAGTGTCTTACTTGATCAAACCTGTTGTGATGCTTTCTCTCCTCTTTCTCTTAGTTGTAGGTATTTAGTAGTTTGCTGATGGACAGGACTGCCAGTTGTATATTGTAAAATCTCTGGACAGTAGTTCAGTGCCTTTCAAATGAAATTAGTTTGTAATTGATTAGGAAAAGAAAGTGGGAGAGCTTTCTTTTGCGTTTATTTTTGTGGTTCTGGAACAGCAGTTACTTGAAAAACCCTAAAAACCCCCTCCTGGCACTGCTGGTAAAGGTTCTGCTCGGAGAATCAGATGTGGCATGTCAAAACCCAGGTTTATTGCAACCTCTGAAGCTGCCCAGATGACACTCTAAGGAAGGTTTGCACCATGTCTGGCATTAGCTAATGATTTAACTGAATTGTGCTGAGCTCAGGTGTGCTGCTTTCTGTAGGACAACAGATTTCAGAGCATCACGTGGTCGACAGGCTCAAAACTTACTCAATCTCCAGAAAACCTATTTAGCAAACTATTATTACTCTGATAATAAAAACCACTGAATACTTGAATGTAACCTTACAAATAGATCATCTAATACAGGGATGAGACGGGTCTGGTTGTTTTGGGTGCTGCTCCGTTGGAAGGAAGAATACGAACGCAGCATAGAGCTGTGCTTCTACTCTGGGTACTTCAATTTGTATTAAGCTGTGCTAAAAGCTTCCCTTTTAGTGCTGTGCTGCTCCTGCAGAGCAGCCTCATTTGTTGTGCCTGACATGAGCTATGGAAAACATAAAAATAATACAACAAGACCTTGCTCTGTCATGCTTAAAGGAGCCGTGGGAGTTGAATGGAATGAGACTTGATAAATTAATGATGCTAAGTGCTGCAGGAAAAGGGAGAAGTGATGAATGTAAGTAGAGAGGTGCCAGTCTTTAATACTGTGATTGACGAGCCGGGCACACAGGTAATGGCAGAAGCTCTGGGCAAGGATATACGGCAATGAATGAGTTTAAAGCTGTTGGGTGAATTTGGGACTAACAGTAACAGTGGATAACAGAGCATGTTTACTTTAGGGAAGACTATAGTATTTTGTAAATATTTAACACATTATTATTGCGGGTTTTTATTTTGTAACCATGTGTTTTGTTTTACTTCAAGTCTAATTTGATTTTATTTTTCTAACTGACATATTTCTTGATTTCAATTCTTTTTTTTTTTCTTAAATAATGCATTTTTATAGATTTCTCTGCTGGATTCAGTCAGTCATAATCAGATCTGCGTTTTTTTGTGGAGTTTTTCACCTTGCTCATGGTAACCAGGGGCAAGCTGCTTAATGTTAAGTTGAAGCCTATTGCAGTGCTGCATGTTGATGGGGGGGAGAGTGTTAAGGCATGGCTTTGTCATTGCCCATTGCAACACACTGTTACGAGGCGTTATAGCTGGGCATTGATCTCATAACGGGCAACATAAAATGTTCTAACTAAAACATAAGTAGCATTAGCACTCAGGCAGGGTCTTGACTTAACATTAATGTCCAGAATATGGGGAAGAGGTTAAGATGTTGATTTTATCTGAGAAAGTGTAATGTATTTTTGTGCTGTGTGCTTTTTATTTGCACAACTGCTCCATGAATTTGGTGGAAGTGCTGTAAATCAGATTAGGATTTTAGGAGCCATATGAGGCTTTTCCTATATCTTCATACATTCTGTCCCCTCCACTTGATGAAGTTTGCAGATTCTCTGCAGATAAAGCATTTAGTGTAAATCTGAATTGCTTTCTACCAAAATCAAAGGCCCAATGAAGAGCAGAGTATGAAAGATGTTTTTCCCTGAGTGTGAAGTCCTCAGTGTAAAGTGTAGCAGAGGCATTTGTTTTTGTATTAAGTAACTTCATGCTAATTGCATGATACTGCCATCTAATAACTTAGATTATGGACATTGTAAAAGCATTATCTGAAACCGTTTGTTTTCTTTTAAATGTGAAAGTTCATCTGGAGGACATCAGTTATTGTCGTCTTGGCTTTGTTGCATTTCATGGTGAGGAGAGGTTTTCTGTGAGTTCTTAAGGAGCCATAATGTGATTTCTGGCTGCCAATTTATAGATACTTGGTTTGCAGTCAAGTTCTTCCATGTTTTGCACTTGCCGTAGTCCATTATGGAAGGATTTTTCTTCCTAAATTTTATGTTTTGTTTTCATCTTCAAGTAAAAAAAACACCTTGAATTTCCTTAAGCTTCTTCTTGACAGGCTGCAAATGCCTAAATCATTGCCAAGATGGCCACAACAGAGGAAAGATGTGCATCTCATTGACAGCATTAATTTTGATGTGATTCTGCAGGCCCGTCACTTGACCAGTGTCAGCAAAACTGGGTTTCAGAGATTTATTTTTCCTTCCTTTCTTTGCTCCTCGTGTCAGTCCTCAGCATGTTTATCAGATCAGATCTTTCAGCAGGATTAATATTGGGCAGTTCCATTTGTTCCTGGGATTAATTTTAATGATTGCTTTTGTTGCAGCCTTACGAAGGCTTAGCTACCAGCCTGTGTTAGTAAAAGCCTATGTTAATATGTGTACTGGGATTACAGAGGAAGAGTGGTTTCTCTTCTTTTTCTTTATGAACATTACATGACTTGCAGATGAGGAAAAATGCACTTACTCTGCTGCCATGCAAGCAGTTTTCATGGATGCCTGGTTGGTAATCCCTGACTAAACATAGCGCTGTAATACCTTTTACGAATACATCTGAAGATCTCTCCAGTTGTTCCATTTCCCCCATAGCAGTCTCAGTCTGCAGAGCTCCTGGCTAAAGACCGTGGCTAAGTGGTACATGATGCAGTGAGCAGACAAGGATCCAGCCTGACTTGCCTCATGTTGGCCCATTAATTACAGTGTAGTCAGTGCAGGGAGTGCCAGTATGTGATTTTGACTGCATTTTGTAAAACCAGGATAGAGCCAAAATGGTACAAATTTTATTCCTCTGTTAAGAGAATGAAAACAAAACTATTTATTTCTTTTTTGCTCTTTCTTTTTTGTCTGTTGCTCTCAGATACACGTTTTCTGTATAAAATGGAACTAGGCTTACTCAAGAGGATGAACTTCCCTAGCAATACGTAGGATACCATTAATTTATACTGTCTGGGAGCTTTCATGCCAAAGGAAGGAGGAAAGAGGAATGTATGCAGGAGAGACCTGTAAAATCAAGAACTCTTACAATCAGTGCTGTAGACTAGGCTTGTTTGAAAGTTTGGCCTTGGTTTGTTAGTTTAGGTACCAGTTACAAGGAGAACATAATATTTACAGGCATTCCCACTCTCCAGCGTAGGCATTGACTGCAATGCTTTCTATGGCTATGAAATCTTCATCATTGGAGGCTTTACTAAGGAATGTTCTTGCCCACGAGTGTTTTTGGAGAAATAAAAAGTAGGAGTCTAAACTCATCTTCCCTTCATTGGAAGTGCTCTGCCAGCAGAACACTTCTGTGCAGGCTTTCTTCCAAATGCAGAGCCTTCAGTTCATCTGGGAAGCTCCTTTGCCATCAACAGACTTGGGAAAAACACTCATTAAAGAAGGAGAAGGAAAAATGGTTGTCACTGAAACTTGTGTGCATGGAATGGTCTCAGGGTGGGCATTCTCAAAATATCTAGCAAGGAGATGGTGTTGCAGTCGTACTGAATGGTTTGGAGAGGGCTTTCTGTGTTTTTTCCTTGATTTGAACAGTGCAGAGTTAATTGGCAGATATTAAATATTTATGGATTTTATTATTATCCGTTGCTAAATGTTGTAAGGACTTTTCCTGATGCTGCAAAGCAGCCGAGACTCATTCAGCCTTAGGACAGAGCGGAGGTGGCAGCCATGGGGAAACTCTCCTTTCAGGGCCTCAAGCACTCGAGCTCACCCTTCTAATGCGATTCCAACAGTCCTTACCGCCTTCAGGTCCTTTGATTAGCAAACCTCAAAAGGGTCAAAGTCTCCCCAAGGGACAGAGAATTTGTGTCAGTTCTTATTTTTAACCTAAGCGTGCTCTCAACTGTGGTCACAATGAAGCGCCTTTCTCTCCAAGTAGTTCTCATTTTAAATCACATGAGTTCTCTCTCATTTTAAATCACGGATAGCACTGCCAAATGTTGGAGGATCAGGAGGCAGTGCTAAAAGCCTGGCATTCTCTCAGGGGGTTATTGTGTGCCACTAACTTTTCCTTCGAGTTTCACTATTGTTTTCTGACTTTTTGGTCAGTCTAATAAATAACGACCATGGAAAAACGGTGTGGATCAGACAGCTTGGCTGGGATCTCCGCCATTGTAAGGTCAGGATTTGAGCACAAAAGCTATTGTCAGAGCATATTGCACATTAGTCTTAGCTGCCTATTTATAGGGTTTTTAGCTTTGCTTGGAGGAGTAGGATTGGTGACTTTTCCAAAAGAGAAGATACTTCACTATAGAAAAGATACCAAATTCCCTATAAATACTAATGAGTCCAATGTCTCTATATTCCTTGGTCTGCAAAATGTAATGTGTTTGAATTACTTTATAGTTATTATAGAAAGTTATTACTGTATAGAAGGGTTATACAGACATATGGGAAAACATCTGTTCAAGGCATAAATAGTGTTTCAGGGGTTATATGTAAATGTAAAAGACCATTCAATGACACTATGAATTAGTGTCTACAGTGATATGATTCTGGCTGTGATTTCTTGAAAGCAGTGTTCTTCACCTTGAGGTGTAGATCTTGAGATAAACATATTTCAATCACATCCTTCAGTTGTCAATAGAATTTGTACCTGCAGTCATTCATGGAATTTTTGTCTCTGGAGAACAAAACCCTGCCCATGTTGTGCAATGACAGCCTGGTTTATAGGTACTAGCTTCCGTCCTTCTGGAAAGGCAGAGCTGAGATGGAGAACAAAAATGAAAGGGTATGTTTAAATTATGCATATTTTGCCTTCCTGCCTGCCTTTCTTTTTGTGTGTGTGGTTAACCACTGTATAAAATATCAGGCAAAAATGAATTATTCAGTGAGGAACTTTGAAGACAATTTGCTTGGGTGTTTCAGATTTGTGTCTGTCTCTAATAAAGTTGTCAAATGAGGAGCAGGAGGACACCCCGCAAGTTCTTGCACGAGGAGGCTGTTGAGTGATGAAATTCTGACTGAGTTTGAACCCAAAACTTCTCTGACTTTTCAAAAATCACCGTTCCTGGGTTTGTGCACCATCAGCACAGTTTTGCCATGGAATCATAGAATAGTTAGGGTTGGAAAAGGACCTTAAGATCATCTAGTTGCAACCCCCGTTATAGCAAAATAAGCAAATACCCAATTTTGTAATGGACAGCGTAATATATTAATATATTTATTAGCATGCATGTGATTTTTTAAAATGGAGGTGTTAAGAAAAGGAACAAAAGGTTGTTCTTTGCAAATTACAGAAATGCAAGTATACCGTCGGCCTGGCATTTAAGTGAGCTCTTGAGCTGTGACATAAGGAGCTGAATAAAGTGATGAGAAATATACACTTCTTGCACTGTGGCTTTTGTCATGGCTGCACAGCTTCTTTGCAACTCTGATTTTACTCCTGTATCTCTGTGCCTTTCCACAGCTGTTGAGCTTCATCGTGCCATCTTTCTTGAAGTCATATTCCATAGGTTTATAGATGTACATAGAATACTGCCCTGGATTGCAGTATTCTGTGTGTGTGAACTGGTTTTGCGTTGGTGATTTTGGGGTCTGTGATGAGAGAGACACACAGATGTTAGCATTTAAATTAAATCCCTTTTAAACTCTGTAGAGAATACAGAAAACTCTTCCAAAGGATTGACTGAGAGCATGCAAGAGGAATCTTTTACTGTGCCGGTGCTTAACCTGAAGGTGAAGATAGAGGTGCAGCTCTGGGATGTGCAATAACCCAGGACAGACAAACTTCTCCTTGGATTTCTTTTTCACCATTCAGGAAACACCCTCCTGCAGTGCTTGGTGTCAAACAAATCTGTACAGAAGTTAGTGGGGTTGGCCTTAGATTTTGAAGCATATGTTGATGTATATGGATGTTACATTTTCCGTTTGGTAGCGGTACATCCAGACATACAAATGTCTTTACTTAGAAGTAGACTGAAGTATACAGATGCTGCAGCGGGAGGTGGGAAGGAGACAAGGTGCCGTGTAAATAAGGGTAAGGGTTTGGTGCCACCGTGCAAGGCGTGCATTCATAAATTAGTGGGTTCTTCTGGTAGCGTTCACCATTTTAGAGGGGAAAGCAGAGTTCTGCCGTGTTAGGAGGAGTGGGAAATGGAAACCAGTTATTATCCAGGGCCTCGCATATTGAAGAAGCTGAGAGGCAAGAATCATAGCTTCCAAGCTGCTTTCATCACCTACGCTCGCAGTGCCGCCGCTACTTTACTCTGAGACATTTGCAAATCAACGTATCTTTCTGGGCTCAGATCTATCACTTAATAGTTGCAAAGACCTTCATTCAAACCACGTTAGCCAGAACTACCTGCGGGCATGTTTGGCTTTACCAATAAGATCTTGAGTTTGTTTCGTTTTTGCAGTTGTCAGCAGCCAGGAATGGAGTCATGAAGATGCTCCCTTAATTCTTACCGTGCTAACAGTGAACTTGCCTTATGGCTGCCATAGCTTCTGAAAGGGGGTTTCTTGTTGCCATTTTCCCCTTTATTCTTGGATAAATATGTACCCCTCTCCTGCTTTTACAGCAAAGCCAGGGCATTTTAGATGAGATTAATTTTCAGCCTTTATCTCATTTCATCTTCCCTCTTTAATGAGTGAAGCGATAGTGTAAGCTTCATCTGAGGATAATGGGAAAGCAGATTTAATTCTATCATTGTGCATAAATATATTAATGTAAAATAATCTTTGTGCAACCTGATGTCACCCAGTGCAGTGACAATGACATTACCTTGTGGTGGTAAGTCCTGTATCACGGTCATGATGCACTACACCCAGCCACATTTCAGCTCCATTGGAAGACACAGAAACTGCCGTGTGACTTTAATATTAAACAATTCAGCATATTGTACCTATCAGGAAGTAGCAAAACTCTTTTATATAACAGGAATTTGTTTAAATTACTTCCATTTGATCAATGTTAAACTATATATTGTAAAATGTATTCTAGGTGTAAAGGATACTCTGCGTTGAAAAGTGTCTGTCTTCCAAATCAATAAATGTCTAAATAATAAAACTAATAGGTCATAGAATCATAGAATAGTTAGGGCTGGAAAGGACCTTAAGATCATGCAGTTCCAACCCCCTGCCATGGGCAGGGACACCTCACACTAAATCATATCACCCAAGGCCTCGTCCAACCTGCTCTTGAATACTGCCAGGGATGGAGCATTCACAACTTCCCCGGGCAACCCATTCCAGTGCCTCACCACCCTCACAGGAAAGAATTTCCTCCTTAGATCCAATCCAAACTTCCCCTGTTTAAGTTTTAACCCGTTACCCCTTGTCCTGTCACTACAGTCCCTAATGAAGAGTCCCTCCCCAGCATCCCTATAGCCCCCCTTCAGATACTGGAAGGCTGCTATGGGGTCTCCACGCAGCCTTCTCTTCTCCAGGCTGAACAGCCCCAACTTTCTCAGCCTAGGTGATACGAGGTCTTTAAGCTTTGCCTCTGTCTTTCTAGTACTCCTTTTGAATCCAGATCCCTGGATTCAGTCTTTATTGAAATGATGCATTCACTGTAACATGAAGCTGAGTTGTATCTGAACCAGAATCTTGCTCCATTTGTTCCTAGTCATGAATCAGTTTCCGACAGGATCTTTTGTTGATGCACTTTCTGTAATTATACTGCAGTTTCTTCATTAAAAAACAATGAAGAAAAAATAGCTGGTAAACAGTGAGTCCCTTTGGAATTTAACTGTTCTTACAGTAATTAGGAAGTTACAAGTCCCTGTGAGTTCAGTCCTGAAGACCTTTCTCCATTTGCCAACTCAAATCAGTAGTCTTCTGTACAAGAAGAACATGAACAAAAGGCAGCAATCAGAATCAGTTGATTCAATGACCACCTGTTTTGTTCAATTAAAACTATTAAATTCCAGGAGGGGACTGAAAACTCTGGCCTGGAATCATTTCTGACTGTGGTCAAGTTGTCCCCTTCAGTAGACGCGTAGAGAAGGAAATTGTTCATTGATAAGCATCAATATTAAATATGATTTTTTTTTCTGTCTGTGTACTTTCTTATTTCTCTTCAGAGTAATAAAGAATAAAAGTGGTTTTAGTATCAGTGATGGGAAAACAGATCATTGTTGTTGTTGCTTTTGGCTGGGGTGTCATTTATTATCATGAAAGACTTTTCTTTTACAGAGCTTGAGAATCAGTCTTCATTTCAGAATGCAGTCCCAGCCCTTGAACCCATAGATGAATTGGCTGTGTTTAGAACTTGCTGTTCTGCTGCTGCTTTCCACTGTGCTTGCATGGGTCTGAAGCAGCACAGCAGGGTTTGCGCAGCACTCTGTGGCATCTGTGCAGCAGCTCAGGGCTCTCCTTACCACTGACATCCATCATGAAAGAGCCTGCGTCTTCTCTTCTCCATTGCCTCCTTGTACAGTCTTTGAGACTACTTTACATATGTTTTATTACCTATATTTTTGCTTAGTCTTTGTTTTCTTATGTCACCACTTCTTTTGCTACTGTAGAGTTGAATGCAACTCTGGCATTCTCTTAACTCTGAACAGCTACTAGTACGTTAAGATGTGCATATGGTTTCTCAGCCTGCAGATGCTGGTGGGTGAATGCTTTCTCCGAGTAGTTCCTCAGAGTCACTCCAGACAGTCAAATGCCAAATCCTGCCTGGAGGGTGGGAATCCTGGAAAGAGTCACTCTGTAATTCCTTACCAAGTGGGAAAGCCGGGTTGGGTCATTCCTCTGCTGAATTGCAGGAAGGCATGCTTAGCAGCAATATGTCAACACGTAGAAGGCTTTTGGAGTGCTTGGCAGGTAGATTTGGAGCTCAGCGGAGTTTTGGGATGGGGAGGAGTAACCCCATGAGTCGCTGCAGAACGCAGCTCATCGGTAGTTGGCCCTGCTTTAAGCCAGGCATTGGGCTCGCTGCTCTCCAGAGGTGCTGCCAGCCTCAGCCCTTCTGCAGTGTTTTTGATTCCTCAGGCAGTAGAAGTCTCACCTTTTATTGTACTTTCCTAAAAGCAATAAAAGTTCCCTACGTTGGCAGCTGTGGGGCAGGAAACGTCAAACAAACTTTAAACATTTGTACATTCTGTAATAAAAAGTGATATGATCTTAGTCATTCCCAAGAGTCTCAGATTCTCTTTGCTTTCCCTCATCCATGTATGCAGCCTCATTCAGTCAGGGAAGAACAAAGCTGGTGACCAGTGAAACAATGACTTTTTGCTGTTTCTTACTTCTGGGTTCATAGAAGCCATATTTTAAGCCCTGGAAGTTATTTCAGTGCAAGCATCTAGTTCCTCGAGGTTGAAGCTGCTTTCTCAAATGAAGATGCACATTACCAACCAATTTTTGTTATCTCTGCAGGAAAATAAATAGCAAAGTGAAGAAAGCTGCTCAGGCAGACATGGTATCTGAACGGGGTCTTAGATGTTGTAGTTGCTGTTTGGAAGGTGTTTAGAAAAGCTGAAGTCTGAAGTGGAGTGTGAAGACTTTGATAAATGAAATGGAAGTTTGCCTGAGGACAGTGTGGGTTGAATGTGGGGTTTGGCTGCATACAGAGAAAAACATGCTAGGTTCTTAACTGTGTTTTATTAACTTGGTATTCACCTGGGGAAATTAAAGCTGTTTTAAGGAAAATACACGTGGTACAAACTGCAGTGGTTTCATTGATTTGCTAGAGCAGCACCCCTCACAATCAATACTTTAAAGGCATTTGGAGGGGGACTAAGAAAGATGCAGGATTCAGTGTTCCATCACAGTAGGAAATGTCTAAAGGATGTTGTGTATTAACGTGAGGCAAACAGACCTGCCAGTCTTGCAGGGCTTTTCTGTTAGTAAAGAGGGATGTTGCTCCCCTATTTCGTATAACAATTTGTATATGGGTTTTGCATATATTTAAGGTATAGTCTCCCTTTCTGTTTTCAGTCGAAGTTCAAAGTTCATACCATGATTAATGCCAGAAATTACTTTTTTTCTTTCACTTAAGTGAAGGGATTAGGGATGTTTTCACTTTATTTTTCCTTTACACCTTTTCAACTAGTAAATAAATGTATTTTAAGCATTTGGTTGGGGATGAAGAACACTCGTGTGGTTCTGTCACGGAGGTAGGAAATGGAAAAGTGGATGTATTTGCATTTATTTACACAAGATTGTTCTTTGTTGCTGTAAGCCCTGGTGCAACCTTTGGACCTTCCGGGTCATCTGCTGCAGAACTCCTCAAAAGTTATTTTTGTAATGGAAAATAGAATTTTCTGTTTCTCCCAGCATATTTTTGCACTCATGCTTCTGCATTTTCTGCTTCTTGATGATCCCCAAAAGAGCTCAGAAATGAAAAGAACCCAAACGAACACCTTTCACCAACTATAGGCAGTTTAATAAGCAAATCAATCTTACATCCTGCCTAATGCCTTGTTAATGTATGTGTGTTGTATTAATGACTGAAAACAGTCATTGTTTCCCCTACCTTTATCGCTGGCACAGGCTCTGGCACTGACAGATCAGCTTTGTGATGTTGATTTAAATCCCTTCCAAAAACCCCACCAGTTCTGGCTGTGTAACCCAGAAGATGCTGAATTAAAGACAAGATCTGTACAGTTTCAGAGGATTTGGTCTTAGCTACATGGGTCTGGTGACAGTTATTGGTACTATCAAGTTGCACACTATTGATGGGACTTTAGCGAGTCATAATATGATGCTGCTTTGTGTATCAAATCTCCGCTGATGCAACCTCACACAAAGTGGGGGTTTGGATATGTTATACTTCAAAGCAACGTGATGATTTAATGCCTGCAAAATTATAGCCGGTTCAATGTTGCTATCAAGAGGAATAAAATTATAACCAAAAGAGAGCTTTTAGAAGCAATTCAGCAGTATAACACTCATAAGCTGTTTTGTAGCATGTTAAAGCACAGTTTGACGTGTGCTGGTGGTTAACCATGCGCTTTCAATTACTGCACACCCCCGTCTTTGAGCCAGAAAAATGATGGAATGATTCCTCACAGGGGGGTGCTTTCTGTTGCTGCTCAATAAAGGAAATGGATTCATTTTAGCTAAACAAAGAAAAAAAAGCAGGGGTGGTGGCACTGCTGCTGCAGGGGGCAAGATGGAGTTGGATGGCAGGACATGGAGTGACTAACGTGTGGGTCTGGTGAGATGCCTCTGTGTTCTTCTGCTTCCCTCTGCTGGAGTGCGGCAGGATTCCTGCCCATCTCCTGGCCAGGCTCTGGAGCAAATCTGAACCTCTTTTAATAGGAGCAGAGCCGATTAACTGGGCCAGTCACTCCTGCAAATTCATTTATTTATGTTTTAAAGCTTTCTGCTCTGTTTTCAGTGTTCTTTCTATAGGTCCACATTGCACAAGTCCGTGCAACACAGATGTGGTCCTTGCGATTCTGTGGCTGCCTCTCTGCATGAGCATGTCTCAGCTGTGAGACTAATGACTAATATTTTGGTTTTTCCAGAGCTGATGGGGTTTAGAAGACTATTTGCTGTTTCATCTTTATAGGGATGCTGCACCCATGCGTGTCATTACAGGCTCTGAAAACTCTGTTGTACTGCAGGCGAATTGCAGAGCACTGACTAGATTTCTGCCGATTTAAAGGTTTTTCAAAGGCAAATATTTAAATGTCTACAACACTGATTTGCTCCTTTCCCATTGGATGGTATATTGCATTCAGTTGTACACACAAAACTGGGGGGTTGTCTTAATAACAGCAAAGAATTCACATTTTAGCATGAAAATAACATGCATTTTAATCGAACACATCATTCATCACTTAACAAGTGCTTCCCCATTGCTTTCCCGTTGCCACTTCTCCCTTCATAATTTTGATGGATTTTGGAAACAGAAGTGGGTTTTCCCTTTAGAGTTTCACGATTAATCTATGCCAAGTTTAGTGCAAAGTTCAGTTCTCTTGCAAATAGCAGCCACTATTTGGCAGTTCATCTGTCATATCCTGGCTTGGCTCCCTGTGTTTACTATGAAATATGACTGCCAGCAGTGCTGAGGGAACTATTGAAAGTTTACATTGATTAAAAGGGGGTATATGAAGAAAATGTATAGGAATTTACCTCTAACTCAGGAGTTTACGTCTAGCTGAAAAATACTAATGTCAAAGCTATTTCCTCAATAATCTGTGTAAGTCACTTATTGCATATTTAACACCGGGAAGTATTAAAACTGCATTAACAACTAATAACTTAATTGCTGTTAATAATACAGGTAATTACTACTGGCAGTGTAGTAATTATTAGTAATACAGTTATTTAAAGTGTACCCTATAGGTTCAAGGGTAGTTCTGAGAGTGTGAATAGCCCTTGTTAATATAGGGAATGAGATGAAAAGGTTTTAACATCTCTGATGGATGCGTAGCGATCTTTCTCTGTATGTTCTCAGACTTGCTTGCAAAATAACAGTTGTTTTGTGTGCTTCAATTTACCAAAACCTATGCATAGGATTGAAGCACAAAATAGGATTGATCCAACCTGATTTATTTATTCACACGCCTGGTTTTGCTTCATTGCTTTAGAATAATGCTCTTCCTGGTGTTTTGTGCTTACATAGAGCCAAGTGCAGGAGTACATGGGCCCTTGCTGGCTGTTTTGGAGTGAGTGCAGTATAGCTGTCCTTACATGTCGCAGCATGTTTAAGCCACAGACACACCCCTGCTTAACTTAATTACCATGTATATTCCATTGATTGAAATGGAATTACCTAGAAGTGCTTGATACAATTTCAGTATAATATACAGGTTCCATGTGTTTAGTAGACATTCATTATAATAATTTCCCATAGTTCTTTCCCCTCTGTGTCATTACTTTATACTTATAAATGCCACTTTTATGTCAGATGTTAAACACAACTTTCAAAATCTGTTTATTCAGTTGCTGGGGGTTTGTCCTCAGCAGCAGATGCGCTCACCAAATTCTGGTTAAGTGTCTGTATTTGTAAGGCAACAAGTCCCCCCATGTCTTCTAAATAAAACAGTTTAAGGAAGAATTAACTTTGAAAACGGGTACGAATTTGTTTGGAAGGCATATAGTCATAGGCAATCCATCAGATAATCCTTCAGCAAAGCAATGTTCCCATGACCTGCACCACAAGACCCATTAGCTATATCTTTAATAAATAACGAAACAGATGTTCTCCGGAGCATTGAATGTCATTCCATTTAGATTAACTGTGTTTACAAAAGAAGTATGGTTGTTATTAGTTTGCCTGTCATATCTCAAGCTGCATAACCAACAGAACTAGTGAAATAGTCTCAAATTGAATTCTTAATGGAAAGTCTTTACTTGCTCTCCTCGATACTGTATATCGAATTTCTGGCTGTGCAGTGAAAACCAATGGTCGTTGATTCGTCAGAAAACTTAGAATCATTACCAAAAAAATTCACACAATGCTTTCTGAAACAAGCAGAAAACCTTCACAAAGCATAATATGGCAATCCAGTAAATTCTGAAGGTAAGATTTTGCCTTCTTAGTTGTATTTTAATGATAATTACTGAGAGAAGTTCCTAAATTTGTTGAGAAAGTTCTTATCCTAGAGGAATCTTTTGTGTGTGCAGAAAGAGTTGGCAGATTTTCCATTTTGTGTGACAATCCCAATGCTTTGGATTTTTTGGAAAGCTTTTCTCAGCAGATGTAACTTGGAAAGTTACTTAATTTTTTAAGGCCGTTTGAGAATTCTGATATGAAAGTAAATTAATATAAAATGTAAACAGAAGAAAAACCTTTTGATGTCTCATTTTGAGGTTGTGGTTTTGTTCAAGGTGTTTTAATGCAAGAAAGACCCAGCTTTTCTTAGTTTGCATGGTCTTTGCTGAAAAGACTGTGAGCAAGAATTGATTTTAGTCCCCAGTGAATGTTTCCTAATGAAGAAAACTTACTGCTCTTCCCAACTTCTGATTGAAATTGTGCAGTGAGAGCTTGGACTATAATAGAGTTGGAGCTGAAGTTGGTCCTAACGGATACCAAAGTACAGGTGATGTGCCCAGGAGGACGGAGCTGTCGCACCATGTGTTTGTGCAATGTGCATCTCCAAGTGTTGGGAACAGGCTGTGGGAATCTGGTGTATGTGAAGTTCTGTGGCTGTGTATACGTGGAATGAGGCTGCCATGGGTGAAGATATTGAAGATGTGATTTCTTCCTTTCATAGAAATGTTTTTAGCTTACCAAAGGGGACCTGTATCTCTGGAGAAAGAACAGATGTGTTTGGACACGTGGTACATATAAGTGATTTGGGTGTATTCCCTTTCACTGGTCCTAAATTAGAAACCATTTCCAAGCTGCTGGTGGCCTTAAAATGTCCTCACTTTAAGTTGCTCTATTCAAAAATCAGATGGGAATAGTAGTCTGTAAGTTAGAATTTGTTCACTTTCATTTACGGTAATATACATTATAGATTGCAACATTTCAAATCGATCCCCTCTTCAGGGTCCTGATTTTACAGCCACTTGACTGTATTTCTGATTACCCTTTGGTGGTTACTTCCCTCCTCTCCTGGTACAATTGGTGTCATCATATCAGAATGATGACAATGTCCAGTCGGTAAATGGGGGAATTTTAGTGAAGATGAATCACAGGAACAAGCCTGTGTTCTCTGATACAGTTCTGACATAGTCCTTCTTACAACACCAAAGCAAAGGAATCTCTGTTTTTTCCCTACAGGATCCCAGAAGCAAGCACAAATTTAAGATCCACACCTATGGGAGCCCGACCTTCTGTGACCATTGTGGGTCACTGCTTTATGGGCTTCTGCACCAAGGGATGAAATGTGACAGTAAGTGAAGATTTTCTGTGTTATCAAAAGGGTGCTTTAGAAAGTAAGTGGAAACAGTGGGTAACAGCCTCTTAGCTCTTTTCTGTGGAAAATACCATTTCAAATGTCAGCTATTTATAGCAGTGTTACATTTCAAGTGGGTATTTCAGTACTGTAATAATATATTGATGAAAATCACCTGTGTTATTGAGAACACGGTGTATTCAGTTTGATGTGGCTGAAGAGCCTTTGCCGTTGCAGTTTTGAGATAGCCTCTTTTTAGACTGGTCAGGGTGAGTGTGCTCTTGAAGACTGAAATCCGAGTTCAGTTGGTAGCCAAGGTCCAATATTTCACTTGTATTTCGTTCTTCTTGGGAGTCTCCTGCTAGAAAAATCAAATAATCAATTTAAACCTAGCTCCCATTGTTGCTAATGCTGGCACGAGGGCTCTGTTATCTTAACCGTATTCCCAGCAAATCTTTAGTCCATTTTCACTTGTTTCCCTTGCACTTTGTTAATGATACCTTTAGTTTTCTGAAGTAGATTATTTGATTCTCTGTTTCATTCACTGTCTGCAAAACCCAAGATGCAAACTAGCCATGTCCTTCAGTTGAAAACATACAGCTGTAACCTGAAAGGCTTGCCAGCAGTTAAGCACTGTAATCTTAACTTTCTCTTCGCTCAGTGTTTGCAGTGTAGTCATATTATTAGCTTCTCATGACTGTCTGAACTGCTTTTATATCCACAGCCTGTGATATGAACGTTCATAAGCAATGTGTAATAAACGTCCCAAGCCTCTGCGGCATGGATCACACAGAGAAACGAGGAAGGATTTATCTGAAAGCTGAAGTCAATGGTGACAAACTGGAAGTAACAGGTACACAACTTACTTTGGAATTTTGCATTCTTGTGTAATACACAATATGGGCTTATGCACCTTTGTCACACCTCTGTGTAAAAGCCAGTGATGGAGTCTTGCCCTTCAGAAGTGTGAGGATTTCATTTGACGTGTCCTTGAATCAAGAAGCTGTGAACTGGTGTTCACAAAGATAGACAGACAAATGGAAGCTGTAGCAGTAGCTTTAAAAACCTAGGAATATTCATTAGAAAATAACTGTGATGTTGGTTTTCATGCAGAGAGCAGCCCAGTAGGATAGCTGTAGCTGGTCAGGAAGTTAGCCATCATCTTCAGAAGTACTCTGGGCTTTCATCAGCTGAGGAGTTGCTTCCTGCATTTCAGAGTGTTTAATAAGCCATAGCAACTTGGATTCAATCCCAGATATTATCAGTGAGTTATGAAATGAAAAAGAAATCACCACATTCTGTAAAGTGAAAGTTACCCAGATGGGAAGGAGGGAGAGAGGGGAGGAAAGAGAGGGTAGCAGTTCATTTCCCCCAGGATTTAGGAGTGAGCTTTGGTTGTGCACATCCCAGCGAGCCATTCCAGCTCTGGGGTTCCAGAAAAAAGCTCTGGAAAATGTATTTTGTGAGATGAAGGATTGTTCTGTCCCCCTAAATAGACACGTGAAATGTTGTTTAACTCCAGCAGGACTTCCTTGTTCTGTGTCAGAAAGTGGAGTTCATTGCTCAGGGTCTGCATGAGAATTGGTGTTTACAGCATGACATTTTTTCTGTGTGTGCCTTCTTGTTTAGGTGGGGTCAGCTTCTAATGAATGTATCTGATACCTGAAATGTAAAGTTGGGAGTGAACTTTATTATTGATTTTGCCTTTCTGTTGGGCACAAATAATGCAAACAATTTTCTTTGCCAGTCACATTGCAGTGTATTTATTCAAAGGGAGGCCACAGGGCAGGAATTAGGATGGACAGAAGTTAAATAAGGGAGGGAATAACAACAAAATCTTCATTATTATTATTTTTTATAAGTGTAGGGGTAAGTCTGTAAAACAAATTAAATTCTAAAAGAAAAACCTGATTTTATTATGGCTCAACATTTTAAGGACATATAAAATATAAGTATGACCTTATGTAGGAAATGGACTAGAAGATGCGCATAAAACACAAATCATCAAAAGCTTTTACCTCAGGAGAGCGTGCTGGTTAGCGTGTGGCCAGCACTGAAGGCAACAAATCTACATGTACACTGACACGTCTGCAAAACTGGTACTGCAAGAGACTGAATTCAGTGTCCACACTGAAACAGGAGCAGGGTACCACTCCCGCATTTCCTCTGTGGGGAATGAGTCTCAATAGAGACCATAGCCGTTGTAGCCAACAGAAAGGAAATCATAGAATCATAGAATAGTTAAGGTTGGAAAGGACCTTAAGATCATCCAGTTCCAACCCCCCTGCCGTGGACAGGGACACCTCACACTAAACCATCTCACCCAAGGCCTCGTCCAACCTGGTCTTGAACACTGCCAGGGATGGAGCATTCACAACCTCCCTGGGCAACCCATTCCAGTGCCTCACCACCCTAACAGGAAAGAATTTCCTCCTTAGAGCCAATCTAAACTTCCCCTGTTTAAGTTTTAACCCGTTACCCCTTGTCCTGTCACTACAGTCCCTAATGAAGAGTCCCTCCCCAGCATCCCTATAGCCCCCCTTCAGATACTGGAAGGCTGCTATGAGGTCTCCATGCAGACCAAATCTGACCATCACACCGAATTCTCACAGCTCACAGAACCAGCACACTCCTGGCACTGTATTCATCCATGGCTTAGTTGTCTCTAAATCCAAACAGCTCCACGTTCTCCTGCCAGACCTTGTAAAATGTAGAAGTACGATGCATGTTAGTTAGGGTCAGAGCAGATCCCAAGTGATACCTAATTGTAGCTTAACTCTTCTGATAGCTTCCTGTTGACGTAGGAGGGGTGAAGTTGTCCAAGGTCCTGTCATTAACAGAAAGGTGGTTGCTTAAGTAGTAAGGCACTGCATAGATGCTGATGCAGATTCTAAAAGTAATTGTGCCATGAGAGAGATACTAATTCGAAACTCATCCAAGTGACTAAATTTAGTGTTTGCATTATTTTAGGCTGCTTTGCAGCAAGGTTCTTAAATATGGCTTAAACTTCCTGCCATAATGCACATAATTTGACAAATAGCACATAGTTATTTTCTGATGATTACACAGGTTTATAATTGTTCTAGGGGCAAAAACGTTTGTCGCAAGTGTGTGGTACCAAGGCACTATAAAGCAATTACACAAATAGGTGTTCCTTCAGTTCACAGTTTTATTAGAGAAGATACTGGGTGTCATGGTTTACCCTTGGTGCCATGGTTTAGTGTGAGGTGTCCCTGCCCATGGCAGGGGGTTGGAACTTAATGATCTTAAGGTCCTTTCCAACCCTAACTATTCTATGATTCTATGGGAATGTGGTAATATTGTTACAGGTATTTTGTAGGTTTCCTCCTGTAGCTCTTTTTGGTGCAGTTGGACTTGGCAAATGCTGTTACTTCTGTGTTTATAAATAAAGCATTTCCATCCTATAGTGAAGTAGGTTTCTGGACAACAAGAAAAACCATTTACTAGAACCTTGTTGTGTATATAACCATTACCGTGCTCTTAAGTCCTTTTGGTTGAGGCTCGCCAGCATTTCCAGGCTTTCAGAAAACTCCTTTAAAGAAGAATGACAGTTACCCTGAAAGGCAGATCCTTTACTCCAATAAAAAACATATATACAGACTAAACCCACACAGGGTGACGTTTCGGATACCTTTTGTGCATGTTTAACAGCAGAGAAAATTAGTAGTTGTCAGGTAGTTCATGGACATATTCCTGTGCAAAGCATTTGAACTCCTTTTCTCCTAGTATGGCACTGCTTCTACCATATTTCTTGATAAAACCTTTGCTAGAATAGGCAGTTCCCCAAGCTGCCAAGCACATCACCACTGCGTTTAGCTTTGGGAAGGGAGGTGAATTAAACACCCAGGAGGGTTTATGAACAGCAGGAAAAATAATGAATGATTGGCTGTTTAGTTTGAGCCTTTGCCTGAATCTTTATCAAAGGAATTGCTCTGTAGGTGTTGAAATCCTTCAGCTGAATTCCTTAATATCTCTGCTCTGCATCCTGTTTTGGTTGTTAATTAGCTCCTGCTGATTCCAACGTAGCCAGCCTTGATTGCATGCAAAACATTTGTGCTGCTAAATGGAGACCTGCCATTCTGGTTGGCATCTTGCAAATCACTTTGATGGGCAACTCAACCATCCCAGTCCCAGCCAGGGCACGCATCAGTGATGCAGCACCCATAACACCGCCTGCAAGATGTGCTCATTTAAGGAACACTTGTTTAATCCGTCATAATTTGGTTTCACTTCTGCATAATTGCTTTGAGGGTTTTGTGGCAGCTTTTGTTTCCAAAAAGGCCACAATACCCACACACAGAGTAAAATTGAGTGTTTTACTGATAAAATATTGGAAATAGGACTGGGTTTTTTCCTAGTGAATGCAAGGGGAAAATCAAAGCGGAGCACTTCCAAATGGAGCTGGCTATTGGTTCAGTCAGATTATCTGAAATACCCAAGTAGTTTGGTAAGATTTGAAGTGAACTAATAGTGGGAATGATCCAGTCCTATATGAAAACATAATGATTTCCAGTGTATGAGGGCAAATCCTCAACCTGGGTGCTTGAAGGTAGACATTCAGTCTTTTCTGTGTGAGTGTTAGAGACTGCAATGCTTTCCACAAGCAGGAATTTTGTATGGGCACACTTTGCCAAACTTCATCATTCCAGGGCTAGTCAGTATGCCTCATTCAGTGCTCATTTGTGCTGCAGTTCTTAAATAGCAGTGGTTTATTTTATAGCTACTAGCTTGAGAGTTACAGTGAATATTAATAATTCATTGCACTTGCAGTAAATCAACATGGTGGTTCTCTTTTTATAGGAACACTCCTAAATTGCTTTTTTCTGAAATCACTGAATTCGTGACCCTTTCATGGCTTGGACTGAGTTGGGGATTTTGCTTTTAGGCAAAGTAAAGCCGTTTTGGCTATTTTTAATCTATGCTTTTGCACTGAATTTCCTTCCTCCTGATGTGCATTAGAAGTGTTGTCACTCTTCCATTTACTTCTTGACCCCCGTGATAATTCAGAGCTCTTCCAATGAGCTGGCAGGTGGCTGAATCCCAGTTTTGATTTCTCTTTTTTTAGTGAGTAAACAGTAACCTTTGTGAGAAAATAAGCCCATCTGGCACTTGATGGGCATCCTAAACTGTGACCTGCGAGCTGCTGGAAGTTGGATTTGGCAGGAGCTGACACTAAGGAGCTGGCCTCCCGACACAGGCACTGGTTTAGAGGCAGGGTGTTGGTGACTCGCTGTCAGCTAATGCACCCTGCTGTTACATAAATGTTATTAAAATACATATATACACAGCCCGGGGTTTTCAGGGTTTTCAAAGTGTGTTTTTCCTAGCTGGAAGAATACAGAAGACCTGGTTTTATTCTTCACTGATGCTTCTGTTCTTTAAAAGAAGAGGAAACCTGGCAGCGACCTCGGCAGAGGTTGGGAGCACCGAACAGGCTCTCCAGCAGTCATCTCCCTAGGAGTTCTGTACTCCTCTCCCTACATTTTTCACATCATTTGTGACTTGTCTGGCTGCTGAGCCACCCTATGGCACTGCACGTTAATGTCTTGTCACAGTGGTCACTGCAGGCAGCAGAATGAAGAGCCTCTGCCCAAACAAGCTTGAGGGGAATTTGGGCACATTTCTGGATGCTTGTAAAACTGTTTCCTCAAAGGATCCCCCACCACACACACACAGACATAATTCCACTTCCGATTGTCTAGGTCAGTATTAGTCTGTCTTTGTTAGCATTAATTTCATAATATCCACAACTTTAAAAGGGAACATAGATGAATACTCTGTTTGACCAGCTTTTAGTACCAAGTACCTATAAAGTGGTCCCAAATAATGACTTGCACGAGGGAGGCATTTTTAACATCTCAAAAGTACAAATCTCATGGTTTATCTCACCAATATCTGATCTCTTTTCTGGCATTCCCAGAACCTGCAGGGTCACTGCATTCATTACAGAAAGAGCTCTGCCTTTTACAAATGCCAACCCCGGCAGCAGCTAAAATCTTCCTGTTTCATTCATTAAATTTAATTTACCATAAAGAAATGGGCAGTGCGTAGCATTTAAAAGGAAGATTAGCATTTCAGAAATGGCCATCTGCATGCATATAACAAATTTAACTAAAATGCTACATACTTATGTAGGAGTATAAACAGATAAGAGTTAAAATTTAATAGTCCAAATCCCTTTTCAGATGATTAGATACATCTTGTGTTAAGACTTGTGTTTTATGAAGTACCTGTCCTACCCAGTAGTACATTTTTTTTTATGGTGGTAATTCTTATAAACTCAATCTTATCAAATACAGTTGCTCCTATGGGATTTCCAGTTGAAATCAAAGCCTGAGAGCCTTTAGCAGACACCAAGTACTTACTAAGTACCATTAGAGATGACCGTGTGTTATTTTGTTAGTAGGAGAGAATATGAATAAATACATAGGAATGAAGTATTCTGCAACATTGGTTCATCTACTCTTGTGAAGGGCAGGAGTTCCAGTCATCTACATTCATTAGATGCTGGTCTCAGGAGGGATATTAAAAGACATTGTAGCTGCTGAGGGAGTAGTTATGGAATAGAGAAAAGTCTCATCTCTGAAGGGTCTCTTAGTGATGAAAACTGTGGGCATTGAAAAGCAGGATCCGTTTTGGAGCCAGTTGTACAAGAGTCACAACCAGCTCCAGCAGGTAAGCATTCAGTCTGAATAAAATCAGATGGCCTTAATAAAATCTTATAATAAATCCTCAGTGAAAGCTGAGCAGTTTTGGAGCAGCTTTGGATTTTGCATTTAGAGAGTACAAGTACACAGATAGGGAGATGGAGTATTTTCTGTAATAGGTGAATCTTCTAAACTGTGTGTAAGGGGAGTGTGGTGATGTTCTGGGGAGAAAGTTCTTTGGTTGGGAATACTGTTATCCACCTAAGTAACCCATGTAGTGGGCAGGTCACTGCAATCTGTATCAAATTACTTAAGGAAGTAATAAGAATTATGGAATAATTTACTAATGCTTTATTGTGGGAAGGCAGGAACTCCAGGATGTACTGGAGCTAACAGCCATCTCCATTTCAATCATTTTGCTGGATAGTTTGCCAGAGAGACCATTTGAGACTTGAATCATCTTTCAAAAGCAGCTATTCATGTGTGATTGAGGGATTTCTGCTCATCTGGGTTGCCTGCAGGGAGTTAAAGATTGGCAAGAAATGGTTGCTGTGATTAGTGAACTGGTTTATTATCAACATTTGGGAATTCAGGAGAAAGGTAGCTGTGACTCACTTGAAAAGGAGCTGAATAAACTCACACTGTTGATAGTTCAGCTTTGTTACAGGGACAATAGCATTTATTTATTCATTCCCATGACTAAATTTGTTTGCTGGTATCACAAGAAGTTATAAACCCATAATTGCATGGGGCTCGCAACTTGTAACCTATAAGATTGCATGAAAGAAGTTCTGGGTTCGTCATCCGCACGCTGAGCTCCTCAAAATGCTGCCTGAATTTCTTCTCTTTACATAAAATGTCAGTTGTTCCCTACCAGCCCACTCTGTCTTATTTAGATACTTATTTAAAGTACGGATGCCTAAGAACCAGCTCTGTATTTGCTTATGGCTTTAGACTATTCCTGGAAAAGTGGGCGTCCCAGTTTTAGGCATGGCTTCTGGACGGATACTGCTGGATATAAGTAGCACATCTATAAGAACAGCCATAGGACAGTCATCAAATATTCTACATTTTCTGCTGAATCACCATCATGGTGTTGTCTTCTTTAGCCATGAGGAGGAAAGTGGCACATTTTTTCTCTCTGACAAATATTTCTGGTTTTCAGAAGGAAAACCTGGGCAACGCTGGATTTGTTCGACACTTCAACATGTACTTCTCTTTAATGTATTTTCATGAGTGCTTTCTCAGCCCCTCTTAAGAGTCTAATCCAGACAAAATGTTGGGAAATGTATGTTGTGCCAGCCGCTTTCCTCAGTACAGAAGTCATGGATAGTTATAACTTAATAGTTGTGACAGAAAACTGTCAAGTAGTAGTTTAAGTTTCACCCAAGTTACACTCCAAGTGATGCTGAACTGTATCTCACTTCAGCCATCTGCAAATTCGAGTGACATCTCTATCACAGCGTTGAGTTTGATTAACTGGTAATTATAGAGCAGTATGAGATTGCTTGCCATCATTACAGCTATAGCAGAATCCAGCCGCAGTAAGCTGATGTATTTTCGTGGTGTTATTTTTCATTTCACTTTAAATGTCTTTATTTCTCATTTCACTTTTTCTGTTTCAGCCACACACAAGAGGTAGTGCCTTTGGTGGGGAGGGGAAATCTCCTTCTAAATCCTCTTACAGAAACCTGACCTATCCTGTTAAAAATAGGGTGCTCTTAAAGAGGTGGACCACATAGATGCTAATTCTTTATAAGCACAAGTACCATCATGCTGTTTCCTCAAGAAAAGAAGTGCTAAGTCAGTTGAAGAAAGATGTCTAAGGGTACTAATTATGCAGACAAAAGTGCAAATGGGCCAGATAGTTTAAAACAAGGAGTGAGATAATGCCTTCTTTGGCAGCCTGTATTTAGTAGATGTTCCTTCTTTCCTTCCCAGTTCATTTCTGAACTTCTTTTCTGGTATTTGGAGGGCTTTTTTTCCTTTTGCTGTGAAAAGAAGTAGTCTCACACAGGCTGCCACCTTCTCCTGCTGTCAGGGCTGGTTTCTAGGCATGGATCAAGGCTAATCAGGGCTGGCTTTCTCCAGGAGCAGTCCATAGCACAGCCTCAAGAAGGGCTCTGCATCCACCCAGCCAGTTCCTCAGAACTTATCCGTTTCACACTGAGCATTTCCAGGTAAAATTTAACCATGAAGGCACCTTGTTAAGCAATTTTGTTCAAGGAATTTGAATGGAAAACTTACTAGTGTGTATTCCTGGGAAGCTGGAGAACGCGTAGAGCGTTCTGCTCCTTACTTATGCCGAACTACAGTATAGAAATAATAGTAGAGAATAAAAATGAAAAGGTGGATTTTGAAGCAATAGTTCATGTGCCAAACCTGGCAGTGCAGTCCCAAGTGCTGCGTACAAGAAGACAAAAAAAACCCAACCCCCAAAATAAACCCACATGTAAGATGAGAGAGCGAGCAATTTGCATTGAAAGCTGTCACTTCATCCTTCACTCACTTATGGTTCTTAGTCCCTTTGGGACTGTAAATATTCAACTGAAGCAAGTTATTTAATCTTGATGTTATTCCTCAAAAGTATTTGACAGTCCCTTTCAGTGTGCTTAATTTTAATATTGGATGAAGGTTTCTCATCATGGGTTGAGAACAGAAGAGGTTTTCTCTGCATGCAGAGACCCTCAAAAGGCAAACTCAGAGTAAAATGAGAGTGGAGGCAATTTCTTTGGACTGAAAGCTATCATTTCCCCAATTGCAAAGCACTCTCAGCTTCATGCAGGGGTTGTGGAAAACTACAGATGAAACACTGCAAGAAAAAGTGCATGTTTCTGTTTTGTTCTTTTAAATCACGGTGTATTTTATCTGGTACAGTTACTTGAGTAACATAGTGAATAGAAATACATTTTGTCTTAAGATTTTAGCCCATACACATTTTCTGCCTCATTTTAAAAGCACAGATTTAAGAAGCGAGACTTAATCATTATCAACTGTTGGTTCAGGTTAATGTGATGCCTTTCCAGACAGGATCTAATTTCAATAATTAATCTACATCAGGGTATCTGTTCTGCATGAGAATTATCTTGACAAATAAACTAGCGTGTTCCAAATAAGTAGCTTGCATTCCTGTACTCTACCTGCTTTCTACAGCCATTTTGGATATAGGGTATCAGTTATATCTGGTATTTCTCTCTTTGAACGTGTTCCACCACATCTGATCCTCTCTCATTAAATGGAGCAGGTTGGACTGCTTGGAATTACTGATTTTCTGTGGCAGTGGCTGTTGTTTTCCCCCAGTTTTTCCCCTCTACAGCTTGGATCAAATGACACAACAGCTAAGTAGTAGATTTGCACTAAATCATTACTTAGCAGTTATGTCGTTTGGAAGAACACAGTCTTTACCAATACTGAAACACTCTTTCCATCATGTAAAAGGAGTCTGTCAGCCTAGAGCGACTTACATCAGCGTGTGAATACATACCTGTCCTGTGCTTTACATGCATTGACCATCTCTTTCTGTTTTAGCAGCACAGTTGTCAGTCCACCCCAGCCCTGCCTTTATTTCTAAAGGGAGAACAAAAGACACTTTGAAAAGACATACTTCAGCTGGTTTACACGTCATCAGAGTGTCCTCCCCTTACTCTATAAATAAGGAGAGAAAATGAGACTTTATAAAATATCTGTGTTGCTTGGATGCCATTCAGTCTCCATTCTGGGAAATAACAGGTTGAAATCCTGGGAAGGTCTGTAATTTTCATTCATAATATGAAATGCTATTTAAATCTGGGGGGAAAGGAGAGAGCCTTGAGCAAACCGTAACTATCTTTTGGTGAAGATCTGCTCTGATTGAGTTCTTAAGTGACTCTGAGGCTCAGCCTTTTGTAGGAGATGTTTTCCATCAAGAGCTATTGGGTAACTTAAGGGTTGATCGTTCCTAAATTTCCTTTCAGATCTCTTCAGTTAAGTAGGTAAATTTAAACAGCCCTCCTGAGGTTGACTCTCTGAAAGCAGTAGCTGAAAACACAGACAGTAGGAGTTTAGTGACTCCTAAATGCTGGTGTTCCTTCATACCCTAGGAACCATGTCACCCTCAAAGCTTCTTGTTGTTTTCCTTCCAGGGACAATTCTAATCTTAAACTATGAATCCCACAAAAGAATTCCTGAATGAAAGCTGCTTTCTGTCCAAAACAAGCCCAGGGATTGCCGCTCCCTGTAGGTTTTGAGATGCCCTGTTGCAATCACTGAATTCCCCATCCCAGCTCAACCACTGCAGTTCCTCACAGCACAACAGGGTGGGATGGGGTGTGCACAGCATGAGGAAAACTCACCTCTTCTGCTGAGGTTAAGCAGGAGCTGATGGCTCAATGTTGTTAATGCAGGATAAAACCTTACTGTAGTGTAAATGTTATGTGGGTGTTAGCTGGTCCTCTGCAAGGGGGGGATGGCAGTGCTGCCTTTGCTCATCCATTGGAATACTTCACTCCCCTTCAGTGACTCCTGAGCTACTTAATGAACCTCACAAGCGCTGCAGAAACTCCAGCCAGGCTGAAACCCCAAAGCTGCCAAGCCCCCAGTAAGAGCCATTTTGTAACCCATCATCCCTGCCTTGTTCCTGGGATGTGTCTTTGCAAGGAATGGTACCCCTTTCAGATTGCTGACTATTCTTGTCTCTCTTTGGGGATCAGTAGCAACAAGAGATATATTAACTCACTTCATGCCTTCTTTTGACATTGCAAAAATAGAAGCTACATTAGCATTTTTTGTGAAGCTGAATTTAAACTTGTCTTCTCTGCACTTTTACTTTGGTTACTGTCATGATAAAATGCTTACAGTGATTCCATCTGACAATGAACAAACCAGGAATCCGAGGGACATTTAGTGTTAGGAACCTTCCAGGGAAGGATTGTAACAAATTAGCAGTCTTCTGAAACCTATTATGATCTGGCTATATCACCTTCATAGTATTTGGCTGATAGTCCTGTATTTGTAATAACCTAAGACTGATGAGGAAATAAAAGATCTGCACTGAAAAATTTATAGTGATGTATTTGGGCATTCAATCATTCCATTGCAGGAAAAGAGCCGCCTGAAAGGTGCTTCTTGTTTGTGAATTGCTCTTCTCTCCTGTCATTTCTCTCTACCGTTCTTATAAATAACGCTAAGTGCAGCCTTACTTTACATCAAGTAGCTTCTTCCATGCCAAGTCTGACAAATGGGTTTCATGTCTTGCTTGTTTTATTTTCCAGCATGTTTCAATAACTGGTTTGACAAATAACTGCTTTCTTTACGTTGATTTGTAGTCCCATACAAATCAGCTATGTTTTATGTTGACAGTGCGAGAAGCAAAAAACCTCATTCCCATGGATCCAAATGGACTTTCAGATCCTTATGTTAAACTGAAGCTCATCCCTGATCCTAAGAATGAAAGTAAACAGAAAACGAAAACCATCCGTTCTACTCTGAATCCGGACTGGAATGAATCATTCACATTGTAAGTTTAATGCCTTTTAATGAAGTGCCTGTGTACGGGTTGATTCTTTTATTTCAGTGTTGCATTGAACATTCCTCTGTTTCTGTCCTTTTTAGTAAATTAAAACCCACAGACAAAGATCGACGGTTATCAGTAGAGGTCTGGGACTGGGATCGAACAACCAGAAATGATTTCATGGGATCCCTTTCATTTGGAGTGTCAGAGCTTATGAAAATGCCCGCCAGTGGATGGTGAGAGTTCTGGAAAGAGGAGAGAATATAACACATTCCAGTATTTTTCTTCAACATAATCAATCTGGTTTGGAGTTTGTCGCTGTAAATGCACTGAAAATGCAACTAAGCCTAAGAAACAGATTATTTATGACAAAGGAGGATAAGAAAAGGAACGTTTTTCTTTGGTGGTGTTCATGAAGCTTCTGCTGTACACTCAGTTCTGTGTACATGCTCTTGTGCTAAGACTTATTTTTATCATGAATATGATATATTCATTACAAAGTGTATCATGTTATACATAGCTCTGCAAAATCAAAGTACATGGGAACTGATTTTGTAAAGTACCGTCTTATGTCCTAACAAGTAAACTAGGGATAGAACTCATCACATTGACTCAAAAAGTACCTTTTGTCAATTGCCTGTGGCTGTAGAAGCACTGGAGACAAAGGTTCTTGAAGGTTGATGTCTCCCATCATACCCCAGGATGGTGGAATTTCCTTGTCCATTAACCTGCCTTGGCAGATAGTTTTGGATTAAAGTTCTAACATTAGGTTAAACATCTTCTGTTTCTGAGTTTGCTTTAGATCTTTCAAAGCAGTTCTTCACGTATCTGTGACATTGATACAAACCACACTTCATACAATTAAATCCCATGTTAAATCTAGCAGCACTTAAACTGTGCAGTGACTGTTGTTTTCTCAAACGTTCCACAGGTACAAGCTGCTGAACCAAGAGGAAGGTGAATATTATAATGTTCCCATTCCAGATGCTGATGAAGATGGAAACGCAGAGCTCCGGCAGAAGTTTGAGGTGAGGATTAAGCACAGATGGGTGCAACTATATATTACATGCACTTTCCACTGTATTACCAAAAAAAACATGTATTACAAGACACATTTTAGAGTGCTGCTGTTTCTGTTGCCTGTGACAGCACTATGTGCCTTTGGGTTTCTTGGAGGTTGGACCACATGGTGTAATTCAGTAGTTGTCCCATTTTTTCTGACAGTTCGGCTTCTCTCCCCTGACACTTGTGAGTTGGTATTTGAAAACCTTTTTTTGTCAAGAATATGTAATAATTTCAATGTCTTTTAATCCTTGCTGCAAAATCTGCCAGCCCTTATCACTCTCATCTCCATTAGTTGACAAATTAAACTATCAGAAACAACGGTATTTTAATACTTAGAACGTTTCACACTAAATGCTTTTTCTTCTAAAGAAAATATTTACAGTGTTAATTAGTGATTATTTGGAGCCTCCAAACCTTTGTAGATGTGAGATTCTGACAGCTTTTATGTGGGTATGGAATTTTGAAGGGTTGGAAGTATTGCTGGCTACGTACAGAAAAGAAACACTGAAGATAAAGCGATACTTCCCGCAGTCTTCCTGCCTCCTGTGGTGCAGACTGGAGTGGTTGGTAGTCACAAGCATGGTCTCCCTGTGCCACGCAAAGGAATTGCTTCTTAATGAGCAGACTTAGCCAGCAGGTCTGCCTCTTCTGGCAGCTATAGCCAATATTACAGCAAAACACTTGCTGGCCATTAAAGCCAGCAACAGGAAAGGTAGGGCTTGGGAAGCGACGTGTGTTGCTAATGTCTGTGCTGGATTCAGCTCATCTGACCTGACTGGTTTTCCCAGCTGCATACACAGCATTGAATTTGAAATCTTCCAATCTACACTATTGTTTTCCTTTTTTCTGGTCGAACATTTACAACTCTGGTATAGCTGTTTATCCAGCAAGTAATTAATGTACCTGTTGTGCATAAGCGAACACGCCTGTACCTTTCAACCTGAAATGGCAATTTCTTATGTTCACCATCAGGCAGAATTCTACATTGTTATTATAAAAGATGGGTTAACCCAAGAAAGTGAGGAAAAACGGCACATGTTCAACTTTCAAGAAAGAAAAAGAAAAGGTGCATCAATTTCTTCTGAACACATTTGGATCAGCTACCATATTTTTGTCTGCAGCATGAACTATGATTTCTGTTACACATTTGAGAAGTATTTGAATCTCCATTCCATTTTCTTTTCTTTACAATTGTGATCTGACCAGTGTGATTTTATTTTGCTGCACTAGGTCATTTTCTAGTCAAGATCATATTCGCTTTTTATCCTTCCAAAAAAGAATAGCTTCAAAAATAATTCTTTTCACCTCTTCCACATCTCTGTGCAGTATACAGAGTCTGGAATTGGGTGGATATGTGTATGTTGGTGATAGAAGTATAGAAATCTATCTGTTATTTTCAGGACAGAGGCAGCACAAGGACAGATCACTACAGTTGTCTATTTGAAAATGTCAGCTATTATATGCAGTATGTTTGCATATTGAATTTACAATCTCTTAGGTTATATTCTTAAGCCTACTGTAAATACACTGGTTGCAGAACAAACAGTCAGGGTTTATCCGTGTCCTGCAATGAAGTAGAAATCATGAGAGGTTGCATTGTGTAAAGCTACCGGACTGGGTCCCGGAAATGGCAGCTTCATATGGGGTCAGCTCTGCCCCAGAAATAATTAGTCTGTCTCAGAGTGTAATTAGTTCAGCTTCAGCACTGTGTATTTGAAGCTTTCCCTCTCCTGCAGGTAGCCTGGTTGGTGCTATTTTAATGGTCTGAATTAATCAAGGAAAGGGAATAGGTTTTCCGTGAACACAGTGTCTCCAGCAGTATCATTTAGAGTTGCATAATGAACAGTTCTAAAACTTAGTGATGATTTATGGGAATACTGGTAGCCAAACAAAATACGTGATTATAGCTAGACCGAGGCTAGTACAATGCAGTGTTACATGGTAAAAGGGTTTAGGTTCAGCCTCATGCTCTCCAACATGTACCACTGTAAGGAGGAAGAGGGGGAAGTAGCGCTTCCAAGTAATGTTCATATTTGGTTTCGAGGGGGATTACTGTTATAGCTTGTAAAAATAATCATCACAGATGTCTGAATGGTGGTATTTAACTTATTAGCTATTCTGGTATGGCACATAAGTGGTGCTGACTGATCATCTCTTACATTATTTTTCTTATCATATATATCTTGGCTTAAATAGTCATTTTATTTTAGGTACCCTGTACTAAGGAACAAGTAGATAGTGCAGAGAAACATGCTGCTATTTGTGATTTAATCATAGAATTGCTTAGGTTGGTGAAGACCTTTAAGAGTCCAGCCACTAACCCAGCACTGCCAAGTCCACCTCTAAGCCATGGTGGTGGCTTTAAGCACTGCATCTACACGTCTTTTAAATCCTTCCAGGGATGGTGACACAACCACTGTCCTGGGCAGGCTGAAACTTCTGAAACCAGTTTCTGGTCTTAAAATAGGTAAATCTAAGGCATCCTTAAACCTGACTTTGCCCTTTTGACTCAAGTTTAGAAACTTACTTAGTAGCTCTCCCAGAGCACTTAGGAGCTACCTCTCATTTAAATCAAACGTAAAGTATCTGCCTGTGTCTGCGGTTCAATGGGCATCTTTAAGATTTGGCCTCAAGCTCTCACTGATTTCAGACTGTTTACACAACCCTGTTGCATCCCTCTCGCTCCACTTTAACAACCCAGACTTCTTATTTAAATGTGCTTTTTTAGTCACACAGATCTCATTGATATGCTGCTTTACTGACTGGACCTTCTGGCACAGATGCTTTAAGTCATTTATTCTGTGTAAATCTACCATCAAATAACTGTACAGGATTATAAATAAGAAATAAATAAGAAATTGAAACATTCTCTTCATTACATTTGTAATTGAACAGTAGAAACTATTTGTGATGAGAAGTTTTCTCATGGCTCATTCTGGCAGTTCCAAACCAGACGAATTAACACCTGACTTGCACCCAGTAGTTAGAGATCCTAGCCAACAAATGGGACCAAATGTGGAAAAGAAAGAGGAGGATTAAGTAGGATGGTGCTTTCATTAATGGAATCACACAGAGACCTCACTAAGTAGATTTTTCTATACTCTGTTATGTATTACCATACAAAGTTGTCTGCTGTATAGAAATGAAGTTACATTGCCTGTAGGTGCAGTGCACTGTTTTCTCTGCAGCAAATTGTAATGAATCTATGTTCTGGATCTTGCCCTACAAATCAGTTATCTGCTCATTTAGCAGTACGATCAAATCTGTCTTCAGTGATTTATAGATGATACATCATTATTAATAGTTAGAGGTAAAAATATACTCCTGTAGGAAGTGGAGGCAGGATAAAATCTGTCACTGTTTTTCGTTTGGTTTCAACCTTGGGGTGTGAATTTTCTCTCCGGAATGGCATTATTTGTGGCCATCTCAAAACGAAACCCTGCTCTCAACAGGCATATTCAGAGTAATTGTAGCTGCTCCGTAATTGTCCATGCTGAGGTTGCCATGGGAACTCCCAACATTCCCAGGTGGCTCTGTGGACTCAAACCAGCAAGTCTTTTAACCACAATATCTACTATTTGTTATATACTTCTTATAGTATTTTGCCAGTCAAAAAAGCAGAATATTGACATAATGCAACCTTATTGTAGTTTTCAAACCTGGCTCTGATCTGAGCAGTAATTTTTGCCATTTAGAGCATTATTCCGTTATTTTAGTTGGGGAAATGTGCAAATTCTAAAACTTTTGTTGTGCAAAGTTTTTTTTAGTTTGCCAAGCCCCGTTTCCTGTAATTTGCTGCTTAGCAAAGCACTTCTTGGTACTTAAATAGCACCTTAGAATAATAATAGAATAGCGTTTAAAAGTAGGCTGGTTAATTCCTGTCTGTCCCCTTCTTTCCACATCACCGTCACGGAAAATGCTATTAAAAATAAAGCAGCTGTTATGGTCCATAGCAGTGATTTCTTTTTACTTAGAAAAAGAGCAGAGTAGCTGTAATTCTTACATATGGATACATTTACCAAGTACAAGGTACATTAAGTGATGGGAGCAATCTGAATCGCCTCAGTCAGCTTTAGTATTTAAGGTGACCCAAGCACGTTGTTACGAGGGAATAGGTTAGTGCTCATATAATCTTAAGGCATTCCATGGGAAAGTACGTAATGGTTCTCCTGGTACATAGTCTAAAGATGTCAGGCATTTTCATTTGCTCTGATTATTTCCTTTACTGTAGCTCTCTGTGTGGGTTTCAGTAGAACAAAATCATTCCCCTAGTTTCTGTGGGAGAGCTCAGACTGCTGTCCCCACTGTAGGGATCCATATGGGACCATTCTGGTGGACCTCAGGATGTGCTTCCTGGGGACGTCCATCCACACCTACTGCTGCGGCTGCTAGCTTGATTAGGATTCCAGCTGAGACATCAAGTGCACATGGCTTTTTCTGGCAGTGAGTTTTGTACCATTCCATTTAGTGAAATGAATAACAATGAAATCCCTCCACAGTACAATGGCATTGTCCTGATCACTATGTTTTCTGCAAATTACCAGTGAGTGTTCCTAAAATCAGGTACCATTTCCATCTGTTAGCTGGCACCGTGGGCCAGATCTATGAACCTGTGTGTGGTAGGAAGGCCAGGCAGGGTACCCAGGGAAAGTGGCCATACTGGTTGTGCACTGTATTTCCAGTCTCCCCTTTCTGGGATTGATTCAGCTGCTGGATAAACCATCCAGGAGCAGCTCTTATTTATTATCAGGAAGAAGCTCTTCCCTGTGAGGGTGCTGAGGCACTGGCACAGGGTGCCCAGAGAAGCTGTGGCTGCCCCATCCCTGGCAGTGTTCACGGCCAGGTTGGACACAGGCGCTTGGAGCAAGCTGCTCTAGTGGAAGGTGTCCCTGCCCATGGCAGGGGTTGGAATTGGATGAACTTTTAAGGTCCTTTCCAACCCAAACCATTCTGTGATTCTATGATTATTGTCCAGTTGCCTGATGGGATAATTTTGCTGCCAGGAAGTGACAAGACCCAGCTTTGCAGTGCTTCTGGACACACCGCACTCTTGCTTTGGCCGTTTTCAGGTTACGCTTTCAGAAGCTTTGTGCAGTGGAATCACTGATGAAAGCTGTACAGAAGCTAGACCTGTACTTCCCTTTTGCAGACTGAACAGATCAAATCATAACAAGAGAAGGAAGAGAGATCAGAGCAGGATAGATACATCTGATAATTGGAAGTGTACAGTCAGTGGTGACATTTGGTTGACATCTCAGTGCTTCTAAACAGAGCTATTATTATGATCCTAAAGAAAATGTCTTCTAAAGTGCCTTAATATTGTAAATAGAAGAACAGGGACAGTGTGCTTGGGCATCAGGCTTATAAATGCCACTAATTGCTCCAGTGAGGCAGGAGCTGTAGGTGTTTCCACTTCTGGTGTGCTATAAACTCTTCCAGAAGCAGGGCAGCATTTTGCTCAACCAAACTTGTGTGTTAATCCTCGTGCAGACTTGAACAAGTAGCTTATCTCAGTCTGTATGTAAAAGCCTATCTCAGTCTGTTGCATAGGAAGCTAACACGTATTTACACCATCAGTGTCCTCTTTGTGGCAGCACAGGCAGTGTTAAACGATGCTGGAAAATTGCCACACATTTCAAGGCACAATTAAGGCTTTATGATGACTTTCAATGTTAATAGTCTAACACTAGAGAAACCTCTTTCATTTGAGCATCAGTGCGTCATTTCAGTTTGTTTCTCTGCAGGTGCTGCATTTCTTAGATCTTTAACACTCCCTTTAGTAGTATTTCTTTGAGAGCAGTTTGGGGTGGCTCTGTTAGAAAGGAGAAGGCCAGCGCTTCCTCATTAATCTGGCATTTTTCTGGTAATTCACAACAGTTCCAGGTCAGAAGGACGCTTTCTTCCTTTAATCAATGTCTGTGACATCCTAGAGCAGTTTCAATGCTGAGCTGGAGGCTGGGTGAAAGTGCTTCAGGTCCATAGGCAGGGCTTTGGCAGACAACTCCAGGGACTCTTGCAGTAGCTTCTGAAGAACCCAGTGAGTTTTCTGATTAAATATGGTATTTTCACTCAGTCCTGTAGAGGAGCTTGTGATTTTGTTAATGTGCGAGTTAAGTTCTTCAGGTCTCTGCCTAAAGCCTTAGCAAGGGCTGTGAAAGACATTTAAGTCTTTGAAGGCTGGCAATGGTTTTTGTCCTTATCTAACCAATAGCATTCCCATTGGGAAGCAATCCCTGTAACTTCAGGCAGGTCAGCAAAGGTGACAGGGGAAAGAGAATTAACATTGCTGACACTTCAGGTTGTAAACAGAAGGATTAAATTTACTTTTCAGGAAACAGGCACTAAGCTGCACTGAAATCATGACCAGCCAAAATATCACTGGCACATCAGTACACACTCATTATGTATATATAGAGAGAAAAAGATGAGCTGCTTTTTTTGGCCATGGCACTCATTCCTATTTTTAAATTGTGCATATTTAATCATTAGAGAATACTTTGCAGCAGCATAGAGATGCTGTTAGATGACTCCATCTGTTCTATGCTATAGTTTGGCACAGGGAATTCCCATATGCACTTATCTGGAGGTTTCCCATTGAGTCATCATATCTGAAACTAGAGAACCTGAAATTTCCTAACCAGATGACATACATCTCTGGTCTCAGTTTGTATCAGCTTGTGATCTCTGTAAGGCTTTTCTCAGCCTGTATGTTGTGATTTAAGGTGAAGAATGTAGAAAATCATAGTGACAGCAGGGATTTCTTCATCCCATACATAAAGGTTAAATGTGCGTCTCAAAACAAGGCCAAACCCAATCAAACCTAACTTCTGTGCTGTCACCCCTCTGCAGTGCTTATTTAGTTGTGAAGAGCCCAGCCTGCACACATCTGTGCATTCATGTAGCTTCATGCATTGCAGTGGTTTAACACATTGCAGAGTGTTCCATGCATGAAGCGTGTGTATGCACACGACTGAGGCTCGCACTGAAGAGCAGCTGCGTGCAGACCACTGTGCTGCATCGTACTCTGTACTGGCAGGGTATTAACACCATGGTTTCTCTTCTGTGACTTTTCTGTGTAGCAGACGTGTCCATTTCCGTATTCTCGCTGCTTTGATTTTGCTTACTTCTGCTACTAATTGTTGCTGTTCTGCTTTGCAAGCCCTTTACTAACCAAGCAGTGTTTCTCCCTTTCCTGTCTCTTCCAGGACTGTCATGTAAATATCCACTTCTTCAAGGTAGTTTTCTCCTTGGTGTTCTCCCACACCTTCCTCTCCACACAATCCTCTTTACCAGTGTTTGAAGTTGATTAAATTCACTTTCATTCTCACCTTATTTTAAGGATGCACTTGTTATTTGCCCAGTTTAAGCTCTTCTAATGGATAAAAAAATGAAATACGCATCTTCTATGATTTGTCATAAAGTACTCCCTGGATCCAAATTTTTCTTACTCAAACCTCAGCAGATGCCTTTCCTTCTGAAGGAATTAGTTAAATGAATGCCACCTTCTCATGGAAAATGGAAAATGGTGCATCTTTAATTTGAAAGACACTCATGGAACTTTAGCTTCCACAGATCTGATAATGCTCATGTTCACTGTATATTTCAATAGATAAATTTACATAACATAGCATGTATGTTTTATGATACAATATACTACATAATATACTACATATATTGCTGTATCTTGGTTGGAGTATATTATATCATAAGATATTACCCATATGCACAGTTGCTCTGATACCTGAAATACCAATTCACCTGTCTACTTCCCATTTTCCTTCTTTCACTAATCACCGCATCACTGAATTAGTGCCGTAAAAGGCCCACATCAGCATCGAGAACGTACGTGTGTGAACTTTTTGTTGCATGTATCTCTAACAAATCCTCTTGCTTTATTAAGGCAAAAAGGTTACTGACACAAATCCTGCTTTCAGTTTCGGACATTGGTTAATTACAATTTAAACATCATTTGAAGTTCTGTGATGTAAACTGTTTCAAGAATCTGGCAATAATTGAACCCATTATCATCTTCAGATAGTGGTTTTGCAATTTAAGTTGACCTGAAGCAGTTGGCATCTTATAGCTCAAAGCTTAAAATACTTAATTTAAAAGACACATTTTATGATTGAAGAGATGCTGATATCATTAATGCATGATTTTACCAAATGCTTTAATGCTGAACCAGAAAAACAAAGAGTATTTGTCATTAGCAAGTATTTCCTAGTGCAGTAATCATTTGCCATGCAATCAGTAACTTATTTTTTCTTAACCTTGATTCTTTATCTGGTATCTTTATCTCAGAAAAGCCTGTACAGAAGAGGACTACCCTCCCTCAATGCTTTACACCTCTTCTTACTTGAAAGTAAAATGGCATGGTGGTTTCATTGATGAAACTTGTTTAATGCAGGGAAGTTACAAGTTTCTCTGTGTAAATGTGTTTTAAACCAGAGCAAATCTACCTTGAAATAACACCTCTGGGGTAAACGTGAAGTTACGTCTAACATGGTGTTGATCGCTTTGTTGTAAAATACAGACCTCGAAGTGCACTGATACAGCTGACAGGATCCTTGGTCTATTTGTGTTGTCACCAAAGAAGTGTTGCCAAGAAAAGAGAACAGTTTCCTACAGCTGCTTCCTAGGCAAAATTCATGTTTAGTCCTTGCGAATCATAAATGTGAATACAAAGAAAGTGGTTCTGATGTGAAGAGGAGAATTCCATGGGATAAAATGCTGCTTCTTTATTGTCTGTCTTTTCTCTCTACTTTATTACCAATCCCCATTCTGCTTGCTGCTGGCAGTGACTTAGCATCACTAACCTGGGCTCAGAAGCATCACTGCATGCTGCATTCTGCAGGCTAATCGCCACTGACGTTAGCATGTCTATGGAAATGATTTTGTAAGTAATCAGTTTATGTGGGACGTCTGGGGAGGTTGTGTTCCCAGGATTGGAATTGAGAGGAAGCAGCAGGAGCTGATGAAGGAGGCAGGCTGTGTTCCCGAGGATAGGGTAACCCTTTGGAGCTAGAAGCCAGTAAAATGTACAAACATGATTTTATAATATCACAGCAAATGTGAGAATGCAGTGAACAAGGTCCGAGAGCAGCAGCACTTGTTTATGGAATTACCAGACATGGGAAGCGTCACGCATTTCTGCTGCTTTTGTTCCACCAGCAACGTGTATATTTAATCAGATTATTTTCTTAACATCATGCAGAAAACACCTTCAGCTTTGTGTGTGTGCCTGTGTGTGCTAAATAGTTTCATTGGATACAGAATCCCAAGGTTTTAAAGTCGGTCGTGGTCTGCAGTGTCTCATGGCTGCAGTGTTCGGTGGCCGAGATTTGCACTAAGTTCAGGTAGAACTGAAGTCATTGATGATTATTTTATATCAGAATTTTACTCTTTTTAGCTATATAGAAATGAGTTTTATGCTTAAAAGCAAATTCTACACTCCAGGCTTTTGTATTAGTGAAACTTCGCAGTAATTAGCATAATTAAAGGATGAGGGAGCATATATAAAAGCAATTCTCTTTCTGTCACTTAGGGATTTGCTGTTCTAGCATCGTATTTGTTGTCTGGGGTTTTTATTACTGCTACCGCAGGATATTTCTGCAAGAATTCTTGAATATTATTCCTAGGCAGCCTCTTTAATTACATTTCATGTCGTTAGACACTGCTCTGTTGCAGGGGATGGCGTGTTTGGCAATAAAAGCAGAAAACAAAGTAGACTCAGGTGGCCACAGGATTATTAAACAGATTAAACATGTTGACAGTGCCAAATGGGAACCTGGGAGCTCTTCCCTCTCTGATTTCACTGCTCACAGCCAGATATCCGCTGTCCAGGGCAGTATCCTCTGAAAATCCTATTCTTAAGGTAGATAAATCCCTTTTCATATTACTCTTTTCCATAGTCATTTGACTTCATTGTCTACATTTTCTAGGGGATATAGTTACCTTAGTCTTGAGCCTGGCAGATTTGGGCATCACTTGGAAATCATCTATTCAAGTACCTCATACAGTTTTAACTTCTATATAGCAACATAAATAGCATTTAACAAAGGGATGAATAGGGAATGAGGTTATAACCCCCCAGAATAAGCAGCTCTGAATGGCGTATTAAACTATTGTCCTTTAGGAGTCTCTTGCTGCCTTTATCGTAAGTAAACTCCCATTGAACGTGACGTTGAGCTTGCGAAAGTAATTTCTGCTTGGAGTAAGAAACCACACGGGGTCAGTAAAGAACGTGGAATAGCTCCCGAAGCAAGCGGCTGGCAAGCTAGAGTCCGGAAAGAAATGAAATCGGGCAAAGTGATTGTAGGTATATATTTAGAAAGACACAAAGCCGTTAAATTAAACTGCTGTTTGGATAAAATGCAGCATTCTCATACTTTACTCAAGGTTTTTAACTGGAACCGAGGACTTTTCCATTAATCAAAGTACTTAGTCATTTGCTGCTGTGCTGGCGGGCGCTGCCTCTGCTCACCTTTACGGTGCTCAGTTCATCTCTACCTCAGGAATTCCATGATTCCCTGTCTTTCTGCCTCCATCATGCTCATCTTTATATGCTATCTGCAAGTAATGGACCTCAGTGGAAAGCTGTGAGTCACTGAGTAGAACAAGCTCATCAGTTTTGTGAGCCTGCAGGGTGTTAATAGAGGCATGGGATCCAAGTACCCAGCTCCTGCTAGGATTAGGAAACGTAATTCTGTTTTACTAATTGCCCAGGACCCTTTGGTTGACACACCACTTCCGTTATCTGTAATCCAAATTCATTCAGGAGCACCCTGATACCATCGTTCCTATGTGATGAGCAAAGCAGTTTAGCACAAGAGTGGGCTTCAGGAGTGCGTTTCCTGTGTTCTTCCACATGATTTCTGCAGAAAGGCATTTCTAATCCTTTTTGTATATGGCACAATTATTTTTTTCAGGCAAATCCTTTAAATGAACTTACTGTTATTAAACAAAGGGTAAATATGGCACAGGTTTAAGGGGAGGAGGAGAGGAAATGAGGGGGAAAGTAAACTAAAGACATAAAATAGTCCATATTTAACTCCCAGGTAGAGTGTCATCACCCTCCCCATTTATATTTTTATGAAACATCCTGTTTGCCTCCATGCCTTTTTAGTAGCAATGAAAATGATGAGAATTCTTTTCCTAGCTACTTTTTCAGTAACTACTTCAGCTTTTGAAGTAAAAAAAGTCATTTCCATTTTTATATATTGCATTATGTCACAGTTCACCATAGTGACATGGCTGTCATGAAAATAAATGATAAATGAGTGCATATAAACAGCATTCTGCTTCTTTGCCTATATTCAGTGTTCTCGCTGCAAGGAAGTCTTGCTAGGATGTAATTTCAGCAAGGAATACATGGCTGAAAAATGGTCTGTATAAACCTTGTGAATCCTCAGTAATGCCTGTGGTCCAGCTCATCACTCCAGCACTGGTGTGTCTTGCTGTACTGCCATGTTTTTTGTAGGCATCCCAGTCTGCTCCAGTCTAATCCAAGTATGCTCCTTTCTATACGGGTAAATATGTGTGTATATATTGAGTGCAATGTGTTCCTGTAATTTAGTTCATTAGTTAATTTGTTCTTGAAAGGAGCAAATAAGAATCAGTGAGAGTGCACAGCGGGATGGGACAAGCCACGTGTTGCTGTCTTCTTTATGAGCATTTGTTAAGCCAAGGAAAGAAGCAGAAAAGTCTGAGACTGCGTCTTTTGTTCTGTTTCATGGGAAATTTAGTGCAAAAGCATCTCCCCTGATTGCTCAGCGCATGTTTTGTAGGGAAACAGCTAAAGTGGCCAAGGAAGCTCATTCCCCCTGTTGACTTGTAACAGCAATGACATCAGCTCAGGCTGGAGCAAGGTGTAGTGCTTGTGCTGTCCCCACCTTCATTCGAGCTGATGGGCTGCTAAATCATCCAGAGCTTAGGCTCTTTCTCTTTTCTGTTGTTTCCATGACTACAAAACTCTCCACTAATGAATTATAAGCTTGCATTAGGTTATGGTATTAAGCTTCAGACTCAGTCTGGTGAAGTATTAGGTCTTGCTGGGGCTTAGAAGTGGGCTTTCTCATTTCAAATTCTCAGCATCCTGATAATTAAGTTGTATAAACTAGGAAATTGATAGTCCTTCATAGCATCTATAATTACATGGAATTGGAAATGCAATAATCTAAGAAACAAGCTGCCACTATGATGGAGAACATTTGGTGAATGGGAGGTTTTTTCCTCCAGATTTGACTTGTAATTTATTGCATTTATTTACTTTATTAAAGGCTTGCTGATAGCTCAATGTGTTGATCAAAATCCCCAGTGAGCTTTCATGACTGGAAACCTGAATAGGGCTTTTCATCCTTCAAGACTTGGGTAAATTATTTCAGTTTCTCCTTTTTACATCCTTGGTATGAGTTTTGCCAGGTCTGTCAGTGACAGTATCTACAGTTCATCTGAGATCTGAGCTGCTCTGATGCTTCTGGTGTAGAGTCCAGGTAGTGACAGACATAACCGAGTGTTGGTTTCATACTTGCAGCGGAAGCCTCCTGGGCTGAAGTAGTGAAACTGGAATGTCACTGGTCAGACTGTTCTTTCCTTCTTTCTCACCACCCATTTTGCCATTTCTTCAGGTGGTGCACAGAGTGTTGCCTGCAGGTGTGTTACGGTTTGGGGTTAATATAAGAATTAGGAATAGAAACATTGGGAACAATATGAGCTACTGTGAGATGGGTTGTTCCATCATTCAGTGACATCCGAAGAGCGTGTTGGGGTCTAATAAAGAACTGGTGAGAACCTGTTGCAGTGTGAGAAGCTGTGATTTTGTCAGTTTTGCAGAGGAATTGGTTGAATTGTGGCAAGAGGACACAGATCTTGGGACCCCAGATAAAACCTGCTCAGTCAGGCCTTAGACTGCTGACCCTCACGCTATCAAAACTGATTTTCTGGAATGGAGACTGAAGCCAGTGCTGCTTTGTTGTCGCATCCTTCATTTGCTATTTACAGCTGAATGCCAGAGCAGCCAGCGCTAGGTGGAGTCTGCTCTAGAGAAGGGGAGGGGATGCTGATGTGTGATGCAGAGCAGAGCTGTGAGTCCCCGGGAGGCTCAGCTGCTGGGAGCAAAGCTTTCCATTTCTTTTCCCAGTAGGTGTCAGTGGAGCGAATCGGTAATGATGAAATGGGGCTGTTTCCATGTCGAAGTTGTGTGTGCTGTATGTGTGTGTACCTGCACGCAGGATGGGAAGTCAGCAGCGTTGTTTTCTCTTTGTCACTTCCTCCCCTGGAGAATTTACCAGAGATCTCCCCGTTGGGCATCTTGGGCTTGCAAAGAGCAAGTTGCCTTGACAACCGAGAAGTGCATCCTCTGGTGAGCTGCGGATTCCCTGCCTTTTGTTGGCTGCGGTATTTTTCCATGGGAAATGATGAGGGTTTCTCCCTTCTGGAGCTGTGTTTGAAGGGTGCTGGGGTGTGGCAGCAGGTCTGGGCTGTTCTGGAACCCTGCGTTGGTTTTCCGCATGGGAACAAATCCGGTGTTAGTGAGCTGACTGCAAGAGATAAGGAATAATGAAGTTGAGCGATACAGGGTGTTAAAGCACTAACACCATGATATGTAGCTCATTGCCCTAAAGAGACTGAAAGTAGGAATGCGGATTGTGTAGACTGGTTTTTAAATTCTTCATGAATTTTATTTATTTATTGGCTAAAGGGGAAAATGACCAATTCAGTCTTTCTGCTCTGGAATCTTACGTTTCTGAACTAGAGATAATAACCGGAGGGCAGAGGAGCCAAGGTGCGCATTTATTGTTTTGCCCCATTATGTTGTCTTCACAGTAAAAAATCAGACAGAAAGTTTTGAAGAGACTCAATGAGAATTTGCAGTTGAAAATTTAATGCAATAGTAAACTACTATTCCCTAAATCACTTCTTTTGCTTCTTTGCACCACACTTCTCATTAGGTGTTGGAGAACTCATCTAGAATCATAGAATGGTTTGGGTTGGAAAGGACCTAAAGATCATCCAGTTCCAACCCCCTGCCATGGGCAGGGACACCTCACACTAAAACATCTCACCCAAGGCTCTGTCCAGCCTGGCCTTGAACACCACCAGGGATGGAGCATTCACAACCTCCCTGGGCAACCCATTCCAGTGCCTCACCACCCTAACAGGAAAGAATTTCCTCCTTAGATCCAATCTAAACTTCCCCTGTTTAAGTTTGAACCCATTACCCCTTGTCCTATCACTGCAGTCCCTAATGAAGAGTCCCTCCCCAGCATCCCTATAGATACCCGTACTAATATCTGTATCTAGATACAGATATCTAGGAAAATTGCTACACTTGAATTAAATGTGCAGTAAAAAACCAGTTTTACTGCACGACCTGAAGTATCATTTCCAAAAAGCACATAACCAAATGAGAGACTCTGCAGTGTAACACACTGTACCTTCGTAACACTCCATGGAGGAGTGAACTTGGGCTGAGTATGTGAAGTGTGTCTCACCTGTGGTTTCAGGGTAAACGAACTGGCCGAGATAAGGTGCGTCCAAACCAGAGGAAGTAAGATGATGTGCATGTCTTGTTTTCTTCCTAGATTAACTCTGCTGCTACCATGCAAACTAATTTAGCTTTAACATACAGTTTTCCTGGTTGGTTTGCTGCAAGCTGGCTTCAGTGTAATGATGTTGTGGGTTCATCAAATGTATTAAACCAAGCAGTTGGAAACTGAAAATTAATCCAGGGCCTGGAATGCCATCTTCAACGTCAGCAAGTTTTGATATCCATGAAAAGCAAAGGTGGATTCAAGTAGGATTCTGCTATTTTCAACTTCAGTCTTGGTACAAGAGGCAAAATATCATTGCTCTTTTCCAGTAAGCTTTTATGAATCATTTGCATTTATGTCCCTTCTGTAGCTGCAGAACTGGTTTTGCTCCAGGAATCGGGAAGAGTGTGTTGGTTGCATGGCATTTTTTCTCTGCATTATCCAAGGCCTATCAAACTCATGGTACAGCTCACTGAGAGCATGTTAAAACATTCCCTGTTCTTGACCTTATGAGAATACACATGTACTGCAGCTGGCTGTGGATCCACAGACACTGGAATACCCCCTGGGTCTCCTTATCCCTCTGTGATTGGTCATGTTGGTGAATCAGCATTCCCAGGAGCTCTGGAAATCACTTCTATCCCCGATCTGTCCTGGGTTTAGTGTTTAAGTTAGCCTTAACAGAGCATAAGCCTTAAATAGATTCTTTTGCTTTCTAATAAACAGTAATGGTCTTCATCATGGGCAGTCGTGGGTGCAGAGGTGACAGTAAACCTAACGATGTGTGCTTTTACATGTAATCTATGTGAATTAAAATGCCTCAGTAATGTAATGTTTTGTCTATTATATGTATTTTAATTGTGCTTCTCTCCCTGGCTGTATTTTAACAGTAGCTTTGAAGTGCCTGAAATACATAAATTCATTTTTATGTGAAAAGACAGCGTCCATGTTGAGAGATGTTATTGAGGTATTCAAAAACCTGAGGGAAATATCTGCTCAGCAAGTTATTTCCCAGGCAGGTCATAGGAAGAGATTAACATTTCTCTGTATGAAGAAAGTTTGCAAGTCAACACCCTGTGTATAAGGCACGACATTCATTCACGTTGTAGGTTTTCTGTAAAGAAAATGCTGTAGATCTGCTGGTTTTAATGTAAAGCAGTTTTAATACTTGGAAGACATTTTCCTGATCCTTTGGTCATAACCAGACATCATTAGCTGAGTTTCTGGCATACTTTTGTCTTGCCCCCTATTCTGCGTTAAGTTCTGTAATGAAGGGCAAGGTTAAAGGCTGTCCTTATATCCATCAATGTCAGTTATTACTGATGAGTTGTGACATCTCTGCTGAGTATAGAAACTTCCATGAAGCTCATAAGAGATGTTTGGTTTAGGGTTGTGCTTCAGGGTGAACTGAATAACATGGAGTATACACAGCAGCTAATTCTCAAAGACAGGTAATAAATAACAGATCTTTCAGGGTTTATTTCTGCCCCCTCACAAACTTGGTGGCACAGGTGGTAGCGTCTGTAATGGCTTCCCTATGTTTATCTAACTTCATTTCCATGCCCATAGCTTAATTTTGCTCCAGTATCTCTGTAAATTCTTTTAAATAGTACTAAGAAGATGACAAAGTGATGTGCCTGGAGCTGAGTCATAATTGAAACACATTGCTGTAGTGTCTTGGGAAGCTCTTAATGCATCATCTATGAAATGCCTTGATTTGGATTATTATTGTATCCTGTATTGTATTGTATCCTCCTGTTACATGCTTGCCAGTGGTGAAATTCCCACTCTGCTTTTACTAGGACCTTAAGCCAGAAGGCAGTTACAGGAACTCACATCTAAATGTGAAAAACTTTCCTGAGCACGCTCATGATGTGTCCTGGCTGAAGGGAAATATGGACCTTTGATAAGGGTCCGATAATTTAATAATGTAATAATAATGTTGTTCTGAATTACACATTTTTTGACCAAGCTGTGGACAACCTACCCAGTGCGTTTAAAGTCTAAGAAATAAAGCTGGTGTTTTCCATTCAGTGCCTGACTTGGAACTCAGTGAAAAGGTGGATATTGAAATTGCTTCTTGTGTCTGAGGAGCAGGATGGTTTTTCTGAGATCCCATATGTGAGAGCATCACAAAGGCATGGCCAGCAAAGCTCTTTCTTTAAACTATGTCTTCATCTTGTACAAATAAAGGATATTGGGGGTTTTCTTCCTTTTTTTGTGCTGCTTTCATGCAAACAATGGTGATGGAAGAAATTGCACATTTTAAGCTGTATTGCAGTTTAAAAAAGAGAGATCACAATTGCCAAAATTCATATCCCAGGTATCAGACTGTCTGCATTTATAAAGCTGAAGGAAGAATCATCCAGTTTGAATATGCTTTTCAAGTGACACGTGGTTATTCTATCAGAGGATTACCTGACATTACTGCCTGCAGTAGCAAAATACTGGAGTCCATGGATCAAGTCTCCCCTTTCAGTCTTAATGGTTTTAAACTTGTCTGTGAAGGGGAAAGTTTGTATCTTCCAGTTTCCAGCGAGGCTGCCAAAGGTATATGCCAGGCCAGGCTTCTAAGATGATTTATTGCATGACTTTGAATAAACTTTTCTTTCTGTGAGTTTCTTTGTAAAACAGTGATAATACACAAATACTGTACTTCTGCAGTGAGAAAAGCAGTTCTCCTTAAACATGGAGCATATGTCAGTGGCACAAAGTAAAGTGACCGTATTAAAAGTGATTTGCCAGACACACTAGATAGATGGGGGGAAAACGCTTCTATCCCAAAGGCTTTACTTCTGCTGGTATATGGGATTGTTTTGAGAAAAAGAGGGGTATTATGTTGTAGCCTGCATTGGCTTTTGGTGAGTCTTACTTTTTCTCTTCTTTTAACTTTGAGATTTGAAATGCAATTTACTTGAACAATTACATGGTGTCTTAGATGAAATACTGAGACTGTTGCAACCTTCTGCAAACCAGACTCTGTTGCCGGGGCAGAGCCTTTGTATGTAATATTTCCCTTGCTCCCTTTTCCAGATCAACACTTGATTGAAAATCAAAGTTGATTGTGTTGCTGGTTTGAAAGTGGCCATGTTCATCTGCATTAATTCTCATGTGTGGGTTTTTTTCCTAACGTAGGTAATTTTTCGTAATGCATGTCAAAGATTCCCTAACTCTTGCTATGCAGTGATGTGAAGAATTACATTTTAAAAGAGAATGTGTTGAAGAGTGTTTCTGCCCTGAAATACCATCTGTAGATCGTAGCATGACATTTTGGAAAAGCATTTTTTGTATTTCCAAACAAAAACACCAGATAAGGCTGCGTTTGGCATGAAAATGAGTGATTTCTTTTTTCCTTTGGCTTTGGTTTTCGCTTTGGTTTTGCTCTTCTAACCAGATATCTGCCTTTATCTGGTTATACATGAACACAGTTTCCCACTTCATTCAGTGGTGTCAAAAGTATTGCTGGAATGAGTCTTTGAAGTTGTGTCTGTGTAGCTTTTGTTATGCAGCCTTTCTCCTGGGAATGCCACCTCAGATCCAGTGATCTTCAGTTCTAACCTTCACCCGGTGATCCGTTCTGCCAAGGAAACTGGCTGCTCTTCTCACTTTCCTGTTTTTGTGTGTGTATGTGTGTGTATGTTCTTCAGAAAGCCAAACTTGGGCCAGCTGGTAACAAAGTCATTACTCCAACAGAAGACAGGATCTCAAGTGTGCCATCCAACAATCTGGACAGGGTGAAGCTGACAGACTTCAACTTTCTCATGGTTCTTGGAAAGGGGAGCTTCGGGAAGGTAGGAATGAATTCTCGATAGCTCTTCAGTCACATTCTTCTTTTTATCTTTCTGTCCTTGAGGAAGGATGAATTTATAGATCTGTAAGAAGCAAAATCCAGAGCCAAAAGGATGTGCGTTTTTGAGGGAGGATTTTTTAACATGGAAAAGGGTGATTCCTTAAGGACTAGCAGGCTTCAGTTATGATTGGCAGTATAAAAATACAAGCACTCAGACTGTTGGGCAGGATGTAAGAAGCATCCTTTTAGATCCTCACTTCTTGGCAGTTTCAATGAAACCAAGTCTACTTTTCTGGCTTTGCCACCTAGGTCTCTGCCACTTCTGGAGGTCATCAACATTGGTAAGGCTGAATAGTGGGGGAAAAGCAGGAATAGCATACACGTATTTGAAATCTGGTAGTTCAGAGAAAGGGCTGCTGGTTTTCCTCTCTATTCAAACAAGTACTTCTGTGATAAAGTGCCCTTTACTGAAGAAGTCCCCAGGGACTTAACATTTTATCAGCCCTTTTGGCAATGTGCCTGCGATCAACCAGAGGGGTTTGGCACAGACTTTGGCTGAAATGACTGGTACAGCTCATTGCAGTGGGTGAGAAATGATGGTACTTTTGGAGTTTTGATCAAGTTAGTCTATACCATTAAAAGGAAAAGCTGGATTGCTGTCTATACAAATCTTCGGGCATATAAGTCACCTTCCCTCCTTGGCAGGTAAGGAAGATTTTCACCCTTTTGCCTCTCTTTGTGCAGGTGATGCTGGCAGACAGGAAGGGGACAGAGGAGCTCTATGCAATCAAAATACTGAAAAAAGATGTGGTGATTCAGGATGATGATGTTGAATGTACAATGGTTGAAAAGCGAGTCCTGGCGCTGCAAGACAAACCACCGTTCCTCACGCAGCTTCACTCTTGTTTCCAAACAGTTGTGAGTGAGCTCTGTCCTTCTTGCAACTCTGGCGTTTTCCGTACTATGTGACCGTGGATTTTATCAGTTCAGTAACTTTTATTATCATCCAACCTATGTATCATAGATTCTGTACATGGAAATTGGTGAAGAAAGAGGTACTGCATGTAATTAACACTTTGTGTGTTAAATACAAAACCTAGGTTTAATTACTGCTCTTCATACAGTAATTCAAGCAGACCAATGTGACAGTTCATAAGTTAATAATGTGTGCTTTGCTAAGGCAGAGCCTTAAGCCCAAATTCCCAAAGGTTCCTAAATGCTTCTAAGGATCTGAGGATGTAACTTGAAAAGTCTCAGTGGTTGTTATTATATCATGAGGTGATAGTCATGAATCAGTGTTGGTGGATTTAATTTAGTTTTCAGGCACACCAGCACAGAGGGAAAACACTGGGTTGTTTCCTTCCTTCTTTATGAATACTTGAGATGGACGTTGCCCCACCACACTGCAAAACATCTCCCAGGGACAGACTGCAGGATGGATGTGAGGGTCCAGCGGCACCGTGCCAGTCTGTTGGATGATATGGAAAGCTGCGTGGTAGAGAGTTGGCATTTAGTGTGCTTTTGATTTCCAGGGTGGGCATGGGTGCACACCCCACCAGTAGTGAACTGGCACCAGATGTTCCAGACTGCGTAGAGGTATTTATTCACAAGAAATCAAGGCTCTTCTTGGCTCACTTGTAGCCATCTTATGATGGTTATGACAGTGGCATTGTATTGGTGCCTCAGGGCTGTGTTGTCACTTGATGGGGTGATGGAAGGACATGTTGTTTTTCCACTTGAATATTCCTTATCTTTTACGTCTTACATTGTTGATGCCTTTTAATCTAAAAACAAACAAACAAGCAACAGACAGTTAGTTTGGATGAATAACATTGTAATGTTCCACAAGCAAGCCACGCCATCCCGTCACCATTTCAGAGCATAATTGTCTGTGTTGTTAGAGGCATTTTCAAACTCTCTTTAATGTCTACAAATCTCTGAGCAGAAAATGGCCTGAATGCAGCAGATTTGCAGACATAATTAATCACGATAAAACATGAATGTGGGAACTATTGCACTTGGTAATTCTTGTTTGCTTGCTTTCTTAGGTTTTTGCTGCCTCTATTTACAATATGAAGATACTTATAAGAAGTCCTAGTCAGAAATAGACATATATGTATCTCCCTCTAGTTCTATATATAACACTATTAGTAGCCAAAAACCTACTATTATTTTCAGCAGTAAATGAAAAAATCACTTTGTTTGGTCCTGTTTTTCTTTTGAGCAACTGTGTCTTAAATGTAAAATCTTAAAAGTATAAATGTCTGGTGTTTTCTGGCAAAGGGGAATGGAGGAAAAAAAGTGGGGTTTTAGTATTGACAGTATCACTTTTTGTCTTATCATGTACAAGAGCAGTGGAGCTACAGAAGGCCTAGATAAATCATTAACACCTTTGCCTAATTTACTTCATGTTTTCCAAAGTGTTGAGTAGTTTGCACTTGGTGTTACGAAATATTCTGGAGGCTTCATATTAGCTGTAAAAATGCGGTATTGTGTGTGAAGGAAGAGGCATAAACTGTGGTCGTAGGGAAATTGATGATTTTGGTTAGTGCTTGTAGATACGGGCTCCTATTTTGCAATAACACAATTCCTACAAAAATCTGAATTTTATAAATCAGATCTACCCAAAGGAACACTTTGCTTGTGGCTTGTCTGTTGGACCCAGCTTAGGAAATCACAGTTTTGTAATGTATGTTAATAATCTGAAATCCTAGGTACTGGATGATGGGAGACTTTCAATCAATGAAGGAAAGAGATTGACCAAAAGCATCTTACTAATGAATCTCTTTCCCATCAGAATATTGGATCCAGACTTTCCTACGAATACTTCAGGATAGTGATTCTGTCCAAAATAGCCGAAGGGAAATGGGAGGAAGCCAACAATCTGTCTTCCATAAGTGGGAGGAAGACTGTTAATGTATCTCATCTGCTGTCAGGATCATGGTATAACTGCAGAGGGTAACGTTAGGTGGTCAGAGTCACCCACTCTAAATCACCCATGTTTGTAAACAGTGTAATCTTCCAAAGTCACTCGGAAGAGCTCAGCTGTAGTGCTCTGAAAGCTGGTGAATAGACTTACTGCTTGAAGTCTTACTGTCTGAAGGTCACTGTGGAAAACACGCCTGAAGTGCACCCAAATATGTTATGGTTGTGTTTGATTTGAGATACCTGGGTACGGCCTTTAAAAGTCCTCACTGTGCAAGAACAATCTCCCTCCACAATACTTTTACTGCCATCTTCCTCTAGCTGAAATACGTGCCTGCAAGAGATTAATATAGAGTCACTTGTAAAGGTTCCAGATACTTTTGTAAACCCTACACAACTTTTCTTCTTGCCTCTTTGTAATCATAAAAGAAGTATATGTGAATACCTCCCATCCTCAAAAGGAAAACTTACTGGGATGGATTAGAAATGGCCTCAAAGCAAGAATTTTCAACCATCCTTGTTTTTTAGATATATATATTTTTAGAGAGTCAGATTTTTCATACAGAACTGCATGTGAGTAGTTATGGGAACCATTGTAGACTAGTATTATGTAAAAGTACATCACTAAAATTGGCAAGATCAAGACAGATCTCATCAGTCCATATACTCTTGCTGGTTTTACAAGACATTCCACTTCCATTTCCTGACCTATCAATTTTGCCAGAATGTACAACCAGTCCTAATAATCTTATAAAGCATTATAATGATGTAGTAGTGACTTTTTTTCCTGATTAATGCTTATCTGATATTTTCTGTAATGTATTTATGTGCATCTTTAATACTTTATCCTAGGACCGTCTCTATTTTGTTATGGAGTATGTGAATGGTGGTGATCTCATGTATCACATTCAGCAAGTAGGAAAATTTAAGGAGCCACAAGCAGTGTGAGTGTTCATGTTTATATATTTAAATCATGTCATCATCTTAATTCTACACAGTAAGAGGATTAGGTTTCTTCTGCTTGTCAGGTTCAGTATGAAGTCAAGGCTGGCCTTTTGAATTGTGTTTTTTAGGCCCCAAAGCTGAAATTTATGTTAAAAATTGCACACACAGACCAAGGTTAGCTGTGCCTTTCTTTTGAAAAATAGAGCACGAGCAAAGGCATGCGATGCCTACTTTAAAAGTGACAAGAATTTAAACAAGGCATCAGGAAATTAAAGATGTTACTTGTTATGCTGGTGTTGTTTTTCAAGGCGAATATAAAAGTGATTAGAACATTTCAGACTGAATTAATGTTACAGGGAAAGGCAATACCAATAGACTCAGGACTGCAATATAAATCATAGTTTATACAAGATAAGTTCAGTGTATAGCTTGTGAGAATATCTCTGGTGTTATTATTGAAGAGGTTTTGTGAGGAGCTAATAAATGATTAGAAGTTGTTTATATACATGATCCCTTTTAGGTAATTGTACATCTGGCATATCAGTGAGCAACTGATAATGATCTGTAGCATATCAAATGTGAATACATCCATCAGTACCATTTTAGTCATGCTTCTGTCATCTCATCCTCATTTATTAGTGTTTCATAAATTATTTACCAATGAAACTTTGGAATCAAGTGTGACCAACTGTTTCAAGGATTAAGCTGAAATAATTTCTCATTTTGATGTAAGTAATCAGTGCTTCCTTAAATGAGAGGCCTTCTAAATATAAATATCTGAGATAGAGAACAAGATTTCACAACTTGCTGAATAAAAACTAGAAGGTGTCAGATCCTCCTTGACTCCCAACTAATGTAACTTGCCAACACCCGTTGAAAGCTATGGTACTTCATGACAGCTTATGCCTGTGGAGCATCTTCCAGCACACGCATTCACGAACACCTCTGATCAAGTGTTTGAGCTGAGCTTCCCTTTCCCTTATGCTAGCCTAAAAATTAATCTCATCTTTAAATAATCCTTTCGCATATAATTTGCACAGTTCCACAGCAACTGGCTTCAAACATCCATCAGTGTTACATATCTTTTAACTGCATTCAGCAATTATAGTTTATATGGTAATCATTTTAATTAGCTTTATGTAATTAATCTATTAACAGCCTGTATAAAGGAATACCATTTCTGCAGCTTATTTCAGGGCATGTGAATTGCGATGTACATTGAGCAGCATCCTGCGTTCAGCCTTGATATGTGATTAAAGATAATGACCTTTGCAGGCAGAGTTAGATCAAAGCAGTAAAATGCTGTGCTCCTGCACCATTTTCTTGTGGTCTGGGGAGATATTTTCATACTTTTTTCTAAATTCTACGTAATTTTATCATCAAATACTCAAAATGTTTCTGTTAAAGTCAAGTTGAAGTATCTTTTATGTCATCCGCCTGCAATATGTACTTTTTTACTTTATGTGGATACCCCATGTATATTATATACTTTATATGCTATTATGCCATCATTCTTTACCATGATGCATTTCCAGACTGTTTTGCCTGAAGGAAATCATGAGGCAATAAGAAATCTGTTGGTTTTTTCATACAGGTTCTATGCAGCTGAGATCTCAATCGGGTTATTCTTTCTCCATAACAGAGGGATTATTTACAGGTGAGTATAACCTGACATAAACTATTTCTGAACGGAAAGGATCAGTTTCTTTAATATTTCTGTGCATTTTTAAAGCCTTTTTTGTAAGAAGGAATCACTGCAGTGTTCTTTTTGTTGTGTCACTGCTTGACCTGAGCGTTTCCAACATCTGTGCTCTGCCCAGTGCAAATGAAAACTCTTGAAAATGAAAAACATTATGTAGTGAATTCCTGTGTGTTGCTGAACACTTTCACACCCTCAGAAGTCTCAGTGTGAGTGTGCTCATGGTCATACACAGCCATCTCTTCATTGGTTTTCCATTTTCAGGGCTTATGGTCCTTCTTATGTGTCTGCAGTGCGGTGCCCCGCTCCCTCCAGGCTGCTGTGCATGTGCAGCCCTGTTCCCTCCACCCCTCAGAAAAGCCACGCATGTTCCTCACCTAGACTCAGATGTAGATAAGTTGGCCCTAGCTGATCCTAAACATTAACATTAAATTACTGTGATTCTTCATAGAGATCTGAAATTAGATAATGTGATGTTGGATTCAGAAGGACACATTAAAATTGCTGATTTTGGAATGTGCAAAGAACATATGTTAGATGGAGTAACAACCAGGACCTTCTGTGGCACTCCAGACTACATTGCACCAGAGGTAAATATTTACCATTTCAAGAACCTTTTAGTTTCTCAGATGAAAATTGTCCCTACACGAATCTCACACCACCAAGTTCGGATTGCTGTCACTCTGGATCCTCTGCGGATGGTACCATTTATACTTCTGCAGGTATATCGAATAACTTTGTGAATGAATACAGTACTATCAATAAGACTTCCCTGTTCTAAAAAATACCCGATTGATTGAAAACCTGACTTCTTATTAAATCAGAGCTTCAGAGTTTGTTGATGAGGTCAGCACACGTTTTATTGGGAGCAAACCCAGCTTCTTTAATGTATTTTTTCCTACAGCTGCCAAAATCCCTCATTTAAAGGGTTGTTTGGCGTTTTCAGGACACCACAAACTATTTGTTGCTTTTTGGGAGAGGTCTCATGAGGTCTTGAAGCCTTTTCTGCCCTCCCTGCAAAACTACTTTGTCTTTTCCAGGCCACGTCTTACAATCAGGGGAAGTTTAGATTGGATCTAAGGAGGAAATTCTTTCCTGTGAGGGTGGTGAGGCACTGGAATGGGTTGCCCAGGGAGGTTGTGAATGCTCCATCCCTGGTGGTGTTCAAGGTCAGGTTGGACGAGGCCTTGGGTGAGATGGTTTAGTGTGAGGTGTCCCTGCCCATGGCAGGGGGTTTGGAACTGGATGGTCTTAAGGTCCTTTCCAACCTTAACTGTTCTGTGATTCTATAAATGGTACACAGGTATCTTGAGTTATTGCTCTTGATCTCAGGAAAGCTCCAGTCATTGGAAGCCTGAACAAAGCCAAAAGATAAATCAGGGCTTGAACAGAGTTGACATAAGAAATCCATCATTTGCCTTGAGTTTTGTGTGACTTGGTGATCCTTGTGCTGCATTCAAGCCACTGAAAATCAGATTCAAACATGAACATAACTGAAATGGGTCCGAAGTGAGAATGTGATGGTGAGCAGCACGGTTCTCGTTTCAAGCACTGTGATCAATACGAGCTTAGGGTTAAGATTTGGAGTCTGGATGTGATTTGTGTTTTAAGCATTTAGGTATAAAACATTAAAAACAAGCACATGTGGTGATGTGGAAATGATTCAAATATATGAATATTAAAATCTGGTGTTTGGCCATACTGAGCTTTCAAGAGTCTTGATTTGTTTGGCTGCAAATTCAGTGCAAGAGGCTGGATCCTCATCCAAGATACTCAGTTTTTTCACTTGAGTGCTGGGCAAGAGGCAGCTCTGGCTGGAACATTTCTGGCTGTAATTGAATGTTTGCTGGAATATGGGAGATTTATACACAGACAAGTAAATCAGTATCTAAGGTAAATTTTGTCATGTCTGTGAAACTGGGATGAAAAATAGTTTGATTTTTTTCTCTTGCTTATTTACGCTTTTCAGAGTGAAATATTATGTATTCTAAAACCTTGTTTTTCCAAAATTGCTGCTGCTTGCATAAGGATATCGGAACAACCAAAGCAGTATTTCATTTTTGCCTGTCAAAACATAAATGAAGCCAATATTACACATTTAAAAAGTGTCCTTTCTGTGGCAATAGTCTGGTGCCAGATAATACCAAAGAACGTGTTGTCAGTGCCAAAATGCTCAATATGGGTCAGCGTTGGAATGATTTATTTCACTTTATTGGGAAATATCACATAAAGAAATAAGCCTTTGAGCAAAACATTCACTAACTGGAAGGAAATCAGTCTTTCTATTGCATTACAAACAGATAGACTTATTTTTCTTTAGTTGGCTGATTTTCTTTCATTTCTGAACACATTATTGCAGCTGACAAACTGCTAACTAGGTCTGTGGTAAAAGTAAAGTTCATGTGTTGCTTGCAGGAGCATTTCAGCATGTTTCCATGGGCTTAAATTTATTATAGGTTATAATGAGGAGGCATTTGCACGGTACCATTTCTCTGCTGGGCGGAGATAAATGAGCTAAATCTAAATGAACCACTGAAGGTACCTAAAGTAGACTTGTCCTGTGAGTGTGTTGCACTCAGATGTAGTGAATTAGCTCTTTTCATTAGTATCTGGGAAATAATGTGACAGCAGTGGGGTCTGGAGGAGCTCATGCTGCCTCTATATGGGGTATCCACAGACAGCTCAGAGAGAGGATGGCTGGAAGGACCATACAGGGACACCTCAGCTGGCTTCACGTGTACAATCTCCAGACAGAAAAGCAGAGGAATGTGATGCTGCATTCAGCAAAGTGGACTTGCGCACTTTGGAGTACTGTAAAATTATACTTTCCTTTTTTAATGGTTGGGAAAGTTTGCATTTGTTGTTACTTAGGTGTGTAGCACACTGGAATTAATATTCATTTTGTTATGCTGTGCAATTCGAGAGAAGTGCAGAGGTTAAACTCCACAGGAATCCCAGGTCTGACCACTTCTGTCAGGCAGAAAGTGGTTATCTCCTTATTGATGTGCTGAACTCAAATATTTATGGTTGGATTGATAAAACAGCTGTGAAATCAATTACATCTTTGTGTTTCCTTGACCAGTCAAGAGAGACAGAAGGAGATGGATGTCAAAAGGATTAGCTGGAAGGGATTCTGCCAGCACAGCCCGCTGCCTGTGGTGTGGTGCTGAACCATCAGCATCCCTGCAGCAGCTGGGGCGCTGATTTTAACTTTCCAAAGAACTTAAATTAAAAGCTCAGTTTCCTTTCTCCTCCATCCAATAGCCTCAAAATCTTAAGTTCTAACTTGCATCTGCCAGGATGCTGGGAGGCTGGTAGGTATTACAAAGGCTTGGAGAGCGTACCTTTGACTGTTCCTTGTGCTAGTAATATTTATTCTTTTAATAACTGAGTTTTAACTTCTCCAGTAGACATTAGGTGCGTTCACACAAGACATTCTCTTGCCTCTGGGATACAATCTTTTCATCCCAACTGGCTACCAGCTGCAAGCTGCAGTGATCTGAACATTCCTCCAAATTGCTGGTATTAATCTGTGTCCTGCTCTTAACTGTGCCTTCCTTGGAGGAAAAACAGAAAATAAAAAGGAAAAAAGCAATCCACATTCCTCTGCCAGTTTGGCTTGATGAAAGCAATTCCTCCTGAGCTCTCAAATCCACAGACCCTGGAAAGGCAGAGCTCTTTAATAGAGAGGTAAAATGGGCCATGTGACATGGAAAAGGAGATGAAAAAGGCAGTAATTGAAATTAATGATGGAGAAGGAGGGGAAGGGAAGCATCCTGTCAACTTTCCACTCCTCCCTGGCCAGTAAAGGCAGAGATCATATCTGGAGGAGGGTACAGGTCTTCATTTCTAGACAGCTGAGCTCCCTCAGCACTCTGGGTCTGCTCTGCACACTGCGCTGAGAGGGGAGGTCATGTTAATGTACCCCTATTTGTTCTAACAGGTATCAGAGTTGTTCCGTGAAGATAGGATTATTTTGGCAGCTGCTGCAAAGCCGGTGATGGCTCCGAGTGCAGCAGCTGGGAGGTAATACCAGGATGATTTCTGGATGAGGAGGAGGGAACTACTGCAGATACGACATTTAGAATTTGCTGACTTTGTACCAGTGCATGTTTGACTGTATACTGAAAACTCATCTACTTCCTCCCACACGTAACTCCTTCCCTGAAGTGAGCGTTCTTTCCTCTCATTTACATTTTCCAATGAACACTTTGAATAGCTCCCAATATTATGATTAAGCACCAGATCCTATGCACGACGTGCAGGTTGGTGAATGAATGTGGCAGATGGCTTTTGTGTGTTTCACTTATGTCATATCCTTGCCAGGACAAAGCTGGTGATTCAGATAGGGCGTATTTGGTTAGGATTAAAGGAAAAAGACTTCCAGTGTACAGCAGCAGACATGGACAGTGCCACCTTTTCCTACTGCAATAGGTTCAGGGACAAAAGTGTCTTCATTGCATTTGCAGTGGCACCTTTCCAGCCTTGATGTCCGTATTTACTTCTCAATCCCACTCTTTCATCATCCAGCTGGTTCAGGCGAGGGAAGTGTGTGCCAGCTCAGAGGGGGCACTGGTCTCTTTGTCAGATGCTTCAGCTGATGTTGACATGTGGCACCAAATAGGACACAAATTTTAGTGACTCTGACCATATGTTAGGTTAAATGCAGGAGCTTTTTCATGTTGATTCTGTCTCTCAATGATTCTGCTTGATATTCTCTCACACAGGCAGATCTAATTAGGGCAGATTACATTTGCTGATGACAATGCTATTCAGAGAGCAGCCTCATCTTGACTCACCTCTTGCTGGGTAAACAAACACTGAGTCCATGCTTTGTCACATCTCCAACGTTATGACATTGCGTTGCCATGTTTAAAAGATTTCCTCTCCTCGGTCATCCCCTCAAACTCTCACAGTAGGAAGGGAGCAGACTGCTCCTGGACAGACCCCACTGCCAGCCTGGGAGCTGTGGTGATGTAGCAGCATTTTCTTTCTCGCTGCTCCGGGTCCATCTTTTTCTCATTTGCTAATTGAAATAAACTGTTCCTATCAAAGCCACTTTCCCAAAGTGCCCTTATTGTACAAAATGTTCTGCCTGATAAATTAATGACTTCTGAAAAATATCCCTTTTATTTGATAAAATGCCCATTTCCGTAAAGCCTGGAGAGATGGTCAGAGAAGGGCTGAGGATAAAATGGGTTTTATCATTTTCTGTATATAAAGACCAGTCTTCTTTCTGGATAAGATTTTGCAAGTCTTTGGTCTTTTGAGAAGCAGCACTGATTCCAGCTAGCCTCTGGGAACTTACTGGTGATAGAAATTGAAGGGAGAGTAACCAAGTATGTGAACCACAATAATATGAAATGAATGTCCCAAATATATATTTTAAAGCCCATATTACTGCTAAAAGACAAGTAATAAAGATTGCCTTTATGTAGGACCTTCCACCTGGGAATCTTGTTATTACCTCTGGTTGTGTTATACATTTCAAAGTACGATTGGTTTTGAAATGCTTTGCTTAGAAACATGGCAGTAATTTTTAATTCATGTACTGCTGTTATCCCCAGGAAGAACATATATTCTCCCAGAGACTGTAATTTTATTTAGTAGCCAGGCAGTCCTGCTTTATTGAACTGGTGACTCACTGTTTTCCTGAGAAACTATAGAACTTGCCAGTTTAACTTCTCTTGCAGACAACTAAAAAGTCTAGGGTATGTGATGTGTGTCTTAGCAATTCGTCTCATAAAGAACAAAAAGCATGTAAACAGGGAAATAAATGCAAGCCCATCTGCAGTCATGACAGCCTCAGTTCTCTGCTTATTCTAGTGGAGCAGTGGCGTTGGGGCTGGAGGCTGTGGTGCTGCCTTGTCCGTTGCGGATGGACAGCGGTCAGGACATCCTGCATCTCTTCACGATTCACAGTATCCCTTCACAGTGGTTTAGAAAGAGAGCTGAGAGAAACCTGCACCTCAGAACTCCTCTCTAGCATGCCCAGTGCATCTCTTAAATAAATGAACACTCACCTCTGAAGAAGCCTCGATTAAAGCAAATGGCACGAGGGGACCTGCGTGCTCTTGCCGCACACAGCCTTTTAGTGTGTCAGAACTCAATTTGCGCTTCAATTTGAGGCAGATGTGAACCCAGAACATGCAAAATACCTGATAGTTCCATTAGGCTGAACAGCAGAAAGCCCTTTCTTTCTGGTGTTGCTGGTATCTGGCTTTGTACTGAGTATTTTAGTCATGCAACTTGGGAAAATGTAACTGGGCTGTTCAGGGTTTTGCTCTTTTCTTCATTTTGGATCCCTTTTATAGCAGAACAAAAACATGAATACTGAAAAGAAGGGCTTAACTATTGATAGCCTGTAAGTGAAGTGAGTCTTCTCTCCTGATTTCAAGCTGACACAAATGGATGGATAATACTTTTGCCTTGTCTCCTACACTGTGCTGCCGTACTTCCTCCTTTGCCTTCAAGTGCACGTCCCAGGGTTTCCCAAGAGCCACATTTCCCAGGCTATCAGAGTACCAAAAGATGTGGGTGGATTTGCAGAACAATCCAACTCCGACTGAAACCAGTGATTACCTGGAGTGAGGATGTCAGGACTGGTGTTCTGGGCTTTTTGGAGGAAATATGTTTTCTCTGCGTGTCTCTATCTAATATGTCACTGGGTGTTGGTTAACATAGGGGTTTTTTCTTTGGTTTGTTTTTGTGATTATACAGATTATTGCTTACCAGCCCTATGGGAAGTCTGTGGATTGGTGGGCATATGGAGTGCTGCTCTACGAGATGTTGGCTGGCCAGGTAAGAGTTACCCTCTCATGCTCACTGGGACTTCCTCCCGCAGCTGCTGTCTTTCAAGGCTGCCTAAAAGCCTAGACCATTAGAGGACAAGACCGGGGCATTTCATACATTATCTCCTTCTAGTCTTGACTGACTGAACTAAGAATGTATTTATGCTTTAAGCTTTTTCCATTGCACCCACATAATCAAGCACTGCCTTTGAATACGGCTTCTTTGTACCGTAATAATGTTATAAATAGCCATCTTCAAAATTGAATGGGAGACACTTGAGCAGAAAAATGCGTGTCAAGTTGAAGAAATGCCATTTAGTAGTTTGAAAGCACGGGGAAACATTATGAGAGTGTGTACATGCTCTGCATTGCAGTTAAGTCACAATAATACAGTTTTGTGTTGTATGTAATAGCAGTAAAGTAGGGGTCTCGCTACTTGAAATGTGCTCAGCTACAGACCCCTTATTCTGCGCAGTTAATGCGATGCTGCTCTCTGAGTCACTCAAGTAGAAAGGCAATACTGTACAGCAGTGAATGGCAGATAACTACCAACTTTAAGGAATTATATTAGTCTTGAGTTGGAAAACATTTCTGCAGTTGGCTTTCAATGGGTGTTAGCTAGAGGCATGCAGTTCCTAAGCTTAAAACATACATTTTTAACAAGTGCCTTTAATACTTTCTCTACCAAATTCCAGTTGGCATTTTTAAAGCTTCTAAAGTGTAGCAATTGCGGTTGTTAACATTTACAGTCTGCACTGCAAATATGAGGCATCTGAATGCTTTTCAGAAAATGAGATCTACCATTAGCTGAGTCCTGCTCCTGGTCTCTCCCCCACGGGCACTTTCTTCATCACCTATCTTTAAACATAAAATGCAGCCCTTTCTTGTGATTAGCTTCCCTTTCACAGAAGCAGAACCTACAGCCATGTTTTGTGAAACAAACTGGAGCATAACTGGAATTAAGTGGGGAATGGATCAAGGGAATTAAAAGTCAGTCTCCAGAGTTCACCCTTTTTAAGTATTTTGACTGTTGAGCGCACAGTAGCTTTAAAAACTGATAAAAGATGGACACAAAGATAATCCTGCACACATTTCATTAACCTGGCTGCCGTGTGGGGGCAGAAATGAACTTTTCTCCTCAGTTTCTACCTGAGCCTGATAAACCCTTCTGGGTCAGAAGATACCCAAGCTGCAGATGGCGGGGAGTTCGGTGTCTGTTCCTGGGTAAGGACCACTGCTGTGTACTGATCTCTTTGGGCATCTGTGATTGACAGGAGGCAGGTTGCTGGGCTGGATGCACCTTTGTTTGACCCAGTGTGGCCACGGGATTGTCATGCCATTTTACAAAAAGTGGAGGATTATTAAAAAAGGAAGTAACTTGCTGTGATTTATTTTCAACAGCCTCCATTTGATGGAGAAGATGAAGATGAGCTTTTCCAGTCCATAATGGAGCATAATGTTTCCTATCCAAAGTCGCTGTCCAAAGAAGCCGTCTCCATCTGCAAGGGGGTGAGATAGATGCTTTTTTATCTTTAAGTTCCTTTTTGGCAATCCTTGTGAATAACTAAATTTGTCTGGCTTTGATAAGGCACTGCTGATTTTTAAGTGCAACTTCTGTTAGGCAGTGCTAAGCTAAATTGTCATGAAGCGCCAATCGCTTGGTGTCACTGGTGAGCATTGAGCTCTTCCTGTGTTGCAGCTTTTCTTATGGTAAGAGCAAATGTCAGGATCAGTAGCTGCCAAATCCAAAATCCAAATCCAAAGCAGAATCCATACACCAAATCCAAAGTGTGGAATATCTCCACCCACCTCACCTCTCAACCCTCTGCAGCACAACCGCTGTTTTGCAGGTGACATTTTCAAGCTTGGATGGATACCAAATAGTCCAGTGAGTCTTCAGCCCAGTGTGCCCAATGACAGCAGCAGAGCTAGAGAGTTAATAATATTTAAATGTAGGTAAAGATGAGCTTATGTGAAAGTCTTTAGTGTAAATGCAAGAAAACCATGGGGAAATCCTGACCCAGGGGTAATCTGTGTGGCCTGAAATTGATCTTAAATTCCTAGGTAATTTAATTTGCTTTCAGGTTTGGGGGTTTTTTGGACTTCAGGGGATGAGCTCAGGGAAAAGAAGAATTCATTTGATTTCTGCTTTGGCTCCATGTGTTTCCCTGTAGTACTGTCAGTGTGTGGCTTTTTCAAACCACCTTCTATAAAGCATTCCCTGATGTCTTATTTCCACTGATAAAATATCACTGCATTTAGTGCCAGTTAATTTGGTGTTTACTTTCTTCCTTTCCTTTGCAACCATTTATGAAGCATTGCACATGAGCTGGATATTAATCCCTTAAGGAAAAATCATTAAGGAATAGAAAAGCTGTTTAGAAAAAACAAAGGAAAAGGAAAGACCATTCTACTTGTGGAATCCATCCCAGTGTAGATGGCTGGCCAACAAAAACTAAACATGATGATTTTGTAAAGTATATTCATATTGATGCCTTCCCATGAAAATCATATATTCAGACAGCATAGTTTGAACTTGATCTAATTACCCTGTTTTCAGTTCTCCTGCTTGCTGCTGTTCTGCTAGGGAGGTCAGAAAGCTAAAATTGCATTGCCTCCTAGGTTTAAGGTCAAGTCTCTGTGATATTAATATGTTCATCATCTGTATTAAACTAACAAATTAATCCCAAATTTCAGTAGGCATTATGCCTGATCTAGCAAGTCAATAAGAAAGCTTCTGAACCTTGTAGTCAGCAGTAGCTCAGCAATCCTGGGACCGTGCACCATTGGGCAAGGCAAATGTGCTCGCTGTGCTCTTGAAGCTGAATTGTCTGCTTGACATCTGTTCCACTGATTCAGTTTGTTGGGTTTGGTGAATGCAGGAAAAAGTGAAACTCCTGGAACCACTGTTGATGTTTTCCTCTGTCGCCTACTGTTAAGGGGTTTAGAAAAGGTAACAGAAAGGGGAAGCTTGCAGTAGGATGTGATTCCCAGCCCGGTGCACAGCTGAATTCCCAAAGTCTGCTTAGAGTTACTTTTATTTTAGGTTCAAAATTGGACTCTGATCAACTCGGCATTTGGAGGGAGGCTAAAGCAGAACAGCTGAGGTTTTAAAAAGATATGTTGAGGTATCACTCCCAGCAATGTATCAATCATATAGAATTTCTAAAGGAGCTTCAAACAGTCCCCACAATACTGAAACTGAGAAGTGAAGGCTGCCTTGCTCAGCTCCTCAGGTTCATATCAGTGGAAAAGATTTTGAGGAGCTTGTTAATGAAGGGAGCACATTATTGTTTCCAAGCATGCAAAGCTGGTGGCTTTTGGTTTTGCTTTTTTTTCCCCATCTGCTTATCTGTGCAACTGAGTATAGTATTGACCAAGATGTCATTAAGGATGCAAGGGAGGAAACGCAGATTAGATATTGTCAGCCGGGTGCCAACAAACTGTAGGCTCTGTAATGAGATGTCTTGAGCAAGCCCAGAAAAATGAAGCAGGGGGAGTTGTACTTTGTACAGCTTTAGTATACTGGCATTTATTGAGTTTAATTGATGGTTGAGGTAGGGCAGGAGCTGTTCTGGAGATTTATAAGACTGAACTGGAAGACCAAAGGGGAAATTCAGGAGTGAGTTGTGAACAAACCAAATGGCAATGTGCCCCAGGCACTGCCTGCCCACCACACCTCCAGCAGCAACCTCTGCTCGAGTGCAGACCTTCATTTTCCTGCTGATGTGCTGTCTCCAGTGACCAAACCAGAAAAGTAACCTTCAAAATGTGAATATTAGCTTTTCAAAACAATTCTATCAGCAACTTGGATCTTCAGGAGACGAGCAAGAGCGTTGTGGTCTGGGGAAAGTCCATCTCACTTTCATTCCTGCGTTGAGTTTAATCACTTGGTGTTTTCTTCCTAATAGCTAATGACTAAACACCCGGCAAAACGCCTTGGCTGTGGCCTTGAAGGTGAAAGAGACATCAGGGAACATGCTTTCTTCAGAAGGATCGACTGGGAAAAACTGGAAAACAGAGAGATTCAGCCACCTTTCAAACCTAAAGTGGTGAGTGAGATGCCAAGTACTTCCCTCGCTAATGGTGTCTGCAGTCATGCCTTCCCGCGGGGTGAGATTAATGTTGGCGTGATGGTGCTGCAAATCTGGGACACTGCTAAAATAAGGCAATTGGATTATGGCAGACCAGTCTGAAAATCTGCTCGTGTTCTGGTGTAACCCTGTGTACGGTGTGCCATGCGGAAAAGTCTCTCAGTGGTTTGAGTCTGGACATGCTACACGAGAAGTTAAAACAGGGAAAATCGGCATATTCACATCAGCCACTGTAATAAAGGCAGCTCCCAGCTGTCTCTTCTGAATAACATATGAAGTTAGTGATTAAAGGTATCTGAATTACTGGCGTACACAGCACATGGGGTTTGGATTCCCCATCCTCGAGTGACATCTGCTGAGTTTGCAAGAATGATCCCTGGTTTATTATTGATGTTTGCTACATGGTTTGCACGTCTATCTGCAGGAGTGTTTTAGAAATCCAAACAAGTGAAAGATGTGCTTAGAATGAGGGCTGTTTGTGTAATGGAATTTGAAGATCTGTGTTTGTTGATGCAGGATTTCTTTCAGTGGGCACCGTCCGCTGTATTGACAGGCAAAGAAAAGCATTGCACACTAGAGGACAAACATCCAGGAGCAGCTGTAAACTGTTTTGCCCTAACATTGACTCTTTCTTCTCCAACACTTTCTTTGTTTCAACTGAGATGTGTAGCTGGCTGTAGCGCTGCAGGTAGAGGATCCTTGCTCTGTACCTTTACCCACAGAGACCCGGTGGTGTGGTATCACAAGAACACATTCGCCTACAAGTGATTGTTTCACATCACTGGGACAGCTGCATGCTGAGAAGAGTGTTTTGTGCCAGGGAAAACCTCGTTCATACGCTGTGGATTTCGCACGCAGGGAAGGGTGTAAATAGGTGAAGAACGTGTGGTGCTGCCAGGCCTGACCAGCTCATCCCCAGGGCTCTCTGTCTAAGGGGAGCTGCACCTCTTGAAAGCACATTTTATGGAAGATTTTCATTGCATGCTTCTTGAGTCAAAGATAATCATAAAGGAAACCTACCTTCACACCTCTGCGTTCTGTTAGCTCAGGAGCTGAGTCCATGGAGCCTCCTTCAAGTTAAAAGTAACACCAGCATGAAGGTCCTAAACTCCTGAAGTGTGGTCTGCTTCCATCATAGCACGCTTTGTGGCAGATCCTGCCTCCTGTTTAGAGCAGCTATGCTCTATCTCCCTAGTTATCAGGACCTGATTTGTTTATACAGGCTGCTATTAAATACACCAAGGCATATTCACATGGAGCCTAACTTTGCCAGATGAAAAGGGCTTGAAATCCAAGTCTGATCTTTACATACCCTGGGTATAAATTTTATTGTGGTTGCTGATTCTGTTTGCATTAGAATCACAGAATCATTCATTAACTTGGCACTGCCAAGTCCACCACTAAACCATGTCCCTCAGTGCCACATCTGCACGTCTTTTAAATACCTCCAGGGATGGATATTGATTCTAGAAAGCAAAAAATCACACAACCCTTAATCTGTTTGAAGATGTGGATGTATTTATAGGGTTTGTTTGTAGGTGCATCTTCTCTGAGAAGCACATTGCTGCGGGAATAATCCTGCTGCTTTTGCACACAGGAATGGTTCTCATTCAAACACAGAGCTGCAGATTTCGGGTCAGCAGTTGGTCAGTTTAAATAACGTGTTCCCTTCCAGACTGACATTTCACAGGCTGTAGACACAGAGTGGTTATTTGGCAAGGACGTTTTACTTGTAAGTTTAGGAGTTCTAGGAGTCCCTGTTTCCAGTTTTGCTTTAATACTGCATTAACACAGTGCTGATCTTTAATGTGAAGACAGATAAGTATATGAAGATGCAAAATTATTAATATTTATAAATTCTATTGAAAATATATTTTTATAATATAATTGATAAATTATTATATTTGCACACACAAAAAAATACCCAAATTTCACATTAGTTATTTCTTAGCCTCTACTAATGTAAGCAATAGTGAGAGACCTAATGGAGTCGGGGATTTTGATTTCAATATACAGTTTGTTTGAATAGCTTCCACTTGCTGAAAAAAGAAGAGGAAAAAAGAAGAATAAAAGACAAAAAAGCATTATTCTGTAGAAGGGTGATGTGTATCTTTAGAACATCTTTTTAGCATAAAGTCTTCCCTGTATAAATAGCACTTCTTTGCTGCTCTGAGTTGACTGTACTGCCTCGGAATAAATTTGACTGTTAATTTGGGGATACATCGACTTTCATTCCACTGATGCAGAGATTTCCTCTTGTCAAAGTTGAGCTCTGTCCATTCTTGTTCTCCAGAGATTCTGTACCAAAATGCATTGGCTTCAGTGGGCACCAGGGTACTCGGTGAGTGAGAATCCTCGATGAAAAAGCAGATTACTTTTAGCCTTTAACCTCTTGAAGTGTCCCTCTGCTTGTGTCCTTCCAAGACTGAACAAGTGTCCTTCTGTGAGCACTGCAGTCCAGTACCTGAGCATGCATTTTTCATCTGAAATATAAACCAGCTTGTGCCTCAGGCAGCAAAAGTTCTTTGCAGCTCAGATCAGATGGCATGTGCCAGTCCAGGATGTGCCAGGTGCTTTGCAAGAACACTGGCAACTGTGCTATTTTCAAGACAGCCAAACATCTCACCCTTGAATTCCCTTAATGGGCCCTCTTCAGTTGGTTTCTCCTATAAATACACAGATTTATCTATGTTGCATTAGTTTAGAAAAATCAGTGTTTAATGTTGGTCTGTTTATGAACCGTATTCTACCCTTTCCAAGTTATCCTTTAAGGCTGAAGATAATAGTGTCATATTATAGCCTCTAAATTCACATATAGATACACTGTAGGGATGGATAGAGAGGAAAGAGGGACAACAGGAAGAAAGCTTCAGTGCTTTATCATACAACCACATTTTGCTTGAATATCTGTTACAGTAGAGTTTTGAGATGAGGTTGACCCGTTTCCTTTAGACCTCTCCACAGTATTCAATGCATAGTCTTCCCCAGACATGCATTTTTTTCTTGCACCCAAGCTGATTTTGTTCTGGTCCCACCTTCATCCTTTTTAACTTGCTTCTAATGCTACTGCCCTGCCTTTTCGAGTGTTCTCTGCATTACTCAAAACTATCCTTTCTGCAAACCCGGGTTCTTTTGTTTTCTATTCTGAATGGGTTGTGTTCATGTGTCACTATATATAACCACCTTCTTAGCTGGGCTTCGTGAGATGATGTGTCTCTTCTCTTAGACAAAAAATGGAGGAAACCTGTGATAGCACATTTTGGGATGAGGATCCCAGGATGCGCTCCCTGCCCCAGCTCCCTTCGGCGGTCCCCAGGACTGAAGCTCTGCTGTTTTGAATTTACCAGCTTATATGCTGTACAATGGAGAACCAGAGCATACGGATGAATTGCATTTAGCTTTCTGCAGATTGTGAAGGAAAAAGAGACTAAGAGGAAAATTCAGTTCTGCATCATAAAGGTTTTAAGAAGAATTAAAAGACTTCACAGATAAAGTATCTCTTGCCAATACATGTCCATAAAAATACTTTCTTTCTCCTTTTATATCCCAGTAATTCTGAATATTTCACCCTCTTTACCTCGTCACCTCATTCTGTTAGGTGGGAACTTCTCAGACTCTGTTTTTCATCAGAATTTGTCTGTTAAAAACTTCTCTGTTTGCCTGGATTTTGTTGTTAAAATAGCTGAAAAGAAGATTTTCTCTTAACTACATAGGAGAAAGAAGGGAAAGGCTTACATGTGTCCTGAAAAACTCACAAAAAGCTGGAACTGCCGATCCATTGCCGATGCTTTTTCAGCCCTTTTCCTGTTTCTCTTTGTTTCCTTGCAGTGTGGCAAAGGTGCCGAAAACTTCGACAAGTTCTTCACCCGAGGACAGCCGGTGTTAACGCCTCCGGATCAGCTGGTCATTGCTAACATAGACCAAACAGATTTCGAAGGGTTCTCTTACGTCAACCCCCAGTTCATACACCCCCTTTTACAAAATGTAGCGTGAAGCAGCAGAACGGGAACAGATCCCGCAGCAGGGAATGATCTTTAACCCTACAATGTTTAGGCTTTTGCCTTGTTTGATTCCATTCGGGCCTGGAAATTGTAGGGTTAGAAAGTGTAAGATGGGGGGGGAAAGGCCACTAATTCAGGTTTTTGGCTTTGCAATAGCGGTGTTGTCTTAATGGGAGATAAATCAGTGCACGGTGCCCACTTACCCTTCTAGAAGGTGCCACTGACTTGGCAAAACTTACCCAGTTTTTGGTACGTTTGATCTTTTTGTAACTTCCTGCTGTCCTTTTGCTCCCTTTTCCACTCTGCTGTGTTAGAATTCATCTAACACGTGCTCTGAAAGAATAAAACCACCTCGAATATTGAGTCCTTCTGTAGAGATGCTGGGAGACGAACGCACTGATTCCCGAGGGACCGCTCCTCCCGGTGACTTCAGGGAGGTGGGCAGCACAAGAGGCTGGAATGGAGGCATCACTGAGAGGGAGAGGCATTGCAAAGGAAATGTTGAAAGCAGTTGTTATGAAAATAGAACAAAACCAATTTGGGTGAGGGTGGGAGGGGGGGATAAAATCAAATTAGACCTTTGTGGCTATGATCCTATAAGCAACTCCAAGTTTAAACGCACTTCAGCGGTGGCCAGATCTCTAGGATCTTTGCTAAGTAGCATGTGATAAACTCAAGGGTGAATTTTTGTCTTTAATAATAATAATAATAGTAATAATTTTAATAATATTTCTGTGAATTTTAATCTCCATGAGATTATTCTGTGATCCAGGGTGCCATTGTTTGTTCAGTTAAGTTAATTTACTCCTCAAGTTTACTGCTAACCGGTTCTAATACCAGTATTTTACTATGGGATTTGTTAACCTGGAATGTAAAAGAAAACTTGTTTATTTACTTATTTACTTGTGTTTATTTATAGTCTGCAGTATAGGGCAGTAAATGGAAGAAAGCGTTACATATCCTAAATTCACAACACATAGAGCCCCAAGTGACTTCCTGATTCCTTCAGAATAACTCATGAAAATTAAGTGAGACATAAAAATAATCAGTTTTAATTCAGGAAACTTTGGGCTGTCGAGTAATAAAGCCTGAAAAAAGAAGCACCTAAAACTTGTTTTATTGATAGAATGGAATTTAATACATTTTACATACGCTTCATGCAATGAATTTTGCATGTTTAGTAATAACTCTTAATAATAAGGGTTAATAATAAGCAGATCTATAATATCAACATAATCTTATCCAGCATAGAGTATTATAAAGATTTTATAAAACAAATTGTGCTTTATTTGTGAACCTTCTTGTTCTGAATGACATCATTTAGATTTAGCTAAATGTTTTATTGCTGTCGTTTTGATTTTTACTTTAGGGTTTGGATATTCTTAATGGCTTAGGGAATAATCTCTTTTTTTAAAAGTAGAAATACTTTTAAACTCTAATGGCTACCTGCAGGTTTTATACAAGGTTCAATTAGGCTTTCGTTTTACGTCTGCTTATCACTTACAGGGAAGGAAATCGACTTTATTTGCAATGATGAACACTGTAATTAATGCAATCTTCTCCTCTCCTATCACTTAGATGAAAAATTTTGATAGATCTTCTTACAACTCACCAGAAGATATTAACTCAGATATCAGTGAATACTTTTTGTGCATATTTGGGTTTTGTTACAGCATGTAAAATAGTAGTCAGTGCATTTTCCTTCTTTTTTTCTCCCTTCTGCCTTGTTCCTGTTAGCAGCCATAGGCACTTTTTGTCTGTCAGATGTGCATGCCGATGCCGGAAGCATGATGTCTCTGTTGCTGCATGCAGACTGATTACAGTTTTTCCAGCATGTAAACATATTCAAAAAGTAAGATATTTGCCATAAAAGACTTAAATTTATACTAGAAGATGTAACTGGGGAGGGGGTGGGAGGGGAATCTACTTTCTAATCATCTTTTATGACAATAAAACATGGAACCTGTGCCAAAGATTCTGTTAGAGCGATCCAATCCTGCAAACTGGTATCCAGGTGGATGGGTTTGACTAACGGGGGTGACCCGTGGTGGAGTGGGACAGTTTGTGTGCGAAACACACCTGGATTTGAGTGGTCACTGCTGTGTTTCTGCTCCTGGGGCACGCTCGGAAGCTGTATTCTTGGTGCCTAGGACACATGATTCACAACACTCCAGGGGTCTCACTTCTGCCTGGTGATAATCCTTTTGCAGCCCCAACTTGAAGCAAAGAGCATCACCCTGGGTAAGAGCGAACAGCAGGCTTTAATGGGTGAACCGAACCATTCCAAGGCATGGGAAAACACACAGCTAATGAGGGGCATTGACCAACGAGCAAGAACTCGGGTTGTTGCCTAAATAAACAGAACTCACCATTTTTAAAACATTTTAGGAGTCAAATTTTTAAACCATTCTGTGTTAAATAAGTTACCAGCCAGGTCTGGGAGTTCATTTTCCTCTCTGTGTATTATATATGGTACTCACCATAAAGCACGTGGACTAATGCTGCATTCATGACTATTTATGTTTTTCTGAATATTATTAGTCTGCTACAGCCCGGAAGATGCAGAAGCATCACGCTGTAGAAGGTAATAGATGCAACAGATTACTGAGGCTCAGATGTGAATAAAGAAGGGGCTCTCAAGTAAGTCAGTCTGGCGAGGGGCGGCTTTAGGTGTGTTCTAAGAATGTGAAGTGGAAAAGACACTTAAGAAAAAGGAAAATACTGGGAGAAATCGCAGCACACAGGTTTGGGAAGGAGGAAAAGCATTGTAGGGGCAGAACTGAGCTGTGCCAGAAGCAAACAGGGTATCGCATGGGTAGACATGCCCAAACAGTTCTGGTGTTCCTGGTGAAATGGGCATTGTACAGGGAAGCCCCATTGCGGGCAGATGTTTCTGGCACAGCTGCGATGGTGGGTGCTGGTCGCACCAGAACGTGGCATTAAAGAGGTGGTCCAGCATCTGAACAGAGCTGCTCATTTTTTGGCTACTTCTCAAAACCGGTTTATTGGGCATTTTGTTCACCAGTTTTCCTGATGTAGAAGCAGGAATTCCTCTTTATTATTGTTACTTCAATAAGCGTCCCTGCGCTTGTGACGGCTCATGTCACCTTCTGTAGGTTTCTGTAAAGCTTATGAAAGGTATTTTGAACTCAGGGCTCCTGCAGGAACAGGACAGGGTTGTATTAAGCAGGGATTCGGTATTTGTGCTCCTTCTCACTGCTCTGCCTAATGCCCTTGTATGTGAATGCTCATGCTTGGAATCTTTAATGAGAACTCTAGGTGGCTTTCTTACCATCAGGAATTTATAATGGCAAGTAGAACTGAAGTATCCAGCCAGCCTTTTCGTATCTTTTTAAATACAGATCTTATTTATATACTGTTTTTCAGGAGATTTAGATTTCTAGAGAACAGGCATCAACAGGGGGAGAGGCATTAGAACTGCTTTTCTTTCACTTGTGTTCCATAGCAGCCATAATCTGAAAAGACACGTTACAAGTCAAATTGAGAATTACAGTACACTCAAGCTGGGGTGGAAGTTTTGGGAGCTGTGTTTCCATCCCACATGCACTTGAATCCCAAGGGGCTCTGGGGCAGCCCCGTTCCTGTTGGGGGGAAGCGCAGGTCTGCAATGTAAACTTCCAAGCTGTGTTTTCAGGGATTAAATGGAATTTAACTGTCTCCTAGGTAAATTTCTTCATTATTCAAGCACCTGCGTGTTCTTATCCACCTTTGAGTCAGCTGAGCAGGGTGGTGGGTTTCCAGCACAGCCACTTGGCCACCAGCCAGTCTTGGATTGCACATAGATGAGGAGGAGAGAGCACATTCCCATTACAAAATACTCCCCCTTAATCCAGTTTAGAGAAGAACTGCAATTTAGCTCTCTGATCCTTTATTCTTTCCAGAAATACAATTGGATTTCCTTCTACACATTGAAGAAAGTTCTGGAAATCAGCTGTTTAGAAAGAAAGAAACTCATGTTACACTGCTGGCCTTTACAATCCATCCTGTCTTTTGGGGTGAATTTGATTGAATAATGCTGTAAAATTGGTAAGGTAAAGAGAGAGGAGCTTGCCTTCTAGATGGGAGGGTGACATGCTCAGGGGCCGGGGTGGAATGGTACAACTTCAAAGTCTCTTTCCTCATTCAGTGCATCCAGATGCAATCCCAGTTAGATGCCACAGGAGACACATGCAATTAGCAGAGGGGGAAGACCCTCTTTATTAAGCAAAACACATCACTGGAAATAATAATAATCCAATAATAAAGCTTTGATATGAGTAGAAACATATTTACAGTATTGAGTTTACAGTGAGCTTTTGGGCCTGCCATGTAACTTCTGGAAACATCTAATGTGATTTTCAGTTCTTTTGGTCAGTACCATAAACTACTGTACATAGGTCTTGTCTTTTCACAAACATGGGTGTCAGCGCTAGGCAGTGCTACCTCTGTGCACTAAATGGCCAAGTAGAAAAGCAGACAAGCTAAAGCACCCTTTTACTCAGCTCCACGCTTTTAAATGGGATCTGAAATAGTTCAGTTGAAGAGCTAAAGAACTGACTCCCTAAGTATATGTGATTTCCTATCAGCCAGTAACTGTGCCAGTAATGACTAGTAATTAAATAGCCTTATAATGAATAATCATCATGCACTACAGCCCTCCTGTTCCTAAGAAAACTAAGAGAGAGGGCAAGTTATTAACCTCTCTGCCTCAGTTACCTCATCTGTAAAATGGGGATAATAATACTTACATATCTCACAGGGAGGTGTGAGGACTTCTTAGGTAATGTTTCTAATACACTTTTAACCTGAAAAGAGTTGTGTAAGTATTATTATAATTTTTAATACTAAATCAGCTTATTCCCGTGGTGTTGCTGGATATACCATGCTATTTCTGCTTTTTATAGAACTTTAGTAATTCAGCTGAAAACGTGTGAAGAGAAATAAGAGCCAATCTGATACCTTTCTTAAGAGAACCTGGAGTCCAGCTTTTGTTAACCAGAGTCAGGGTGCGGTGGAGGTGATGTGATGCTTACTGATGGTATGGGTGAGCAGGATTCACCTCTTTTCCAGTTACTGAGATTTGTGTGCAGTTGACAAATTCCATGTAGATGGAAGTCTTAGCAGAACTGATTCTTGTAGGGTGAGAGTCCCTATGGGTGAATAAAGACAGCACAGCAGTTTTCTGGTAATGTTTATACTGACTCCTATTGAAGGAGAAGTGATGTTCTTCATGCAGCTGGGCCATCCATGAGAGGTTGATTCCGTTGATATATTAATGTGTCCGTGTGTCTTGTATCCTCATGTGTTTCTTTTCCTTGTGTGTGACGCCATAATTCAGATTTAAAAGAAAACTGCCCTAAAAGCAATGTTTTTTCTTCTATTAATGTCAGTTGACCAAAAAAAATATAAAATCAGGAGTCTGTTAATGATTTTAAACAGTGATGTGCAGTAAGAGTAGCAACAGCACTGATAACCAGCCCCAGCCTGCTTCTGTTGAAGCTCATTTCTCACTGTGGGATACATTGGAAAGTCTAAAGCTGACATTACATTCATTTTATACTTTTAAGTTGGTGACAGAAATATGTTAATAGGAAGGAAAATGATGTTTCCAATCTTCATAAACCTTCTCCTAAGGACTAGTTGAAGGCCAGGTTGGACAGGGCTTGGAACAACCTGGTCTAGTGGAAGGTGTCCCTGCCCATGGCAGGGGTTGCAACTGGATGAGCTTTAAGGTCCCTTCCAACCCAAACCATTCCATGACTCTATGACTATTTGAAATCTATTATATTTATCTATTTCCCCTCTGTTTGAACCAGTAACTGCCAATGGCTCCATCCTCCCAGAGGTTTGTGTGCTCCTGTCTTGGCCTTCCGGGGCACCCTGGAGTGGAATCACTATGTGCTTGGAGCTCGCTGCATACTCAGTGCATTGAGTACACAATGCTTAGTACACTGGAGCTTATAAACCCCAGTTTGTAAAACTACTGAGAAAGTGTTTGTGCCCAATGGTATTCAGCAGAGCGCAGACATTTGGGCTTCCCATCCCATAGAAGTCAGTGGAGTTTGCACATTGGGATGACTTGCTGACTTGAAGCAGAAAAAAACCAATCTTGCAGTAATAATACCAATTTAATCTGTGACAGTTCCCCACAAAGCCTTTCATTTATCCTCTCCTGTGCTATTAAAATGAATGTAAGGAAAATAGTTTCAATGACATGAAGCTCTTTGTATCTTTTAAAAACGTGCATTTCCCACACGTTTGGCTTAGTACACAGAGCACACCTGAAACCTTTAAAGTGATTGTATGTTCCTGTAATACTACCTTTTTAAACAAGGAGTAATCCCACCTTGGACTCATTCATGGTTTTTAGTGTTATTTTCAGACCCGGATTTTGTGCTTATAAGAGGGAGAGCTTTATTTCTTATCATTTATCTGCGAGATTCTACCAGAGGATTTGGAGAGGCCATTCATTTTTCAAAAAGTAATTAAAAAATCACTGTCATTGGAAGTGCAGTGGGCAGGACCGATGTATAAATCACAGCATCGGGTTTTTTCTCAGATCGCTGTATCTTCAATCCTCGTTTGCATGAAATGCTCCTGTTAAATATTAATTGTAGTTTCAAAGCAAGTTGTGTATGAATAAAAAATACTGATCATTACTTGGGTGAGAGTTTGGGCTGGCTTTATGAAATGCCATTTCAAAACGGACCCCACGCAGCCCAGAGGGTGCACAGATTACGGTGGGATGAGCCGCAGAGGTTGGCCAGACCCAGACCTGGATTCTCCATCCATACATGGAATTTTAACCTGGGTTCTTTGTTAATTCCTGTTAACAAGGGGGGAAAGAGGCTTAACTTGGGGTCGGATGTGTCTGTGAGAGGATTTCTGCATGCTGAGAGGTGAGCAGTGGCTCTTTGGACCAGCACATCCCTGGCTGACCTGCTTGCTGTGCTCTGTTAGAAGCATTGAGCTGCTTTGGGTGCTTACGCCGCAGGGAAACACAGCCCGAGGATGAAGTGAGATCTGAGGCTGGAGGCTCTGATTCAGCGCTTGATGTGAGATGTGATGGAGGAGGGATGTGCCCTCCTTCCTAGCAGTTAGACCCTGAGAAACCTCAAACTTCTCTGTTTCACATCCCTGTGTGTGTGAGCCCAGGTGGTTCCTTCCACCCTCTGCCACTTCCTGGGGAGAGGGCTTAGTTTTAACGTGATTAAGGATGCCCAGGGGCCCACTTTTGCCATGAAATGCTTGTTTTAACACTCCTGGAGGGAGGGATCGCAATCTCCCAGCCCCACCACCTGTACTCACCCCCAGTTCAAGCGCTTGCCTCATTCAGGCTGACAATGTACAAATATTGTGACAACTTGATAAACGGCTTCTTTTTCTGCCTGATCTCAAATGTCTTGAATCCCATGCTAGTGCATTAATTGGGTTAGCATCATTTGCAGAAAAGCCTGGCCGAGTTTGCCCAAAGGAATGGTTGAAATTCATTTCCCTTTTTCACAGAGACAGTGTTTCCAGGCTGCTGCATGCTACTCAGCCTTCATCTAATGTGCTCAGCTACTCCTGAAGCCATAAACACGTTTCCTCTCAGGCCTTGAGAGTTTCCTGCAGAGCAGGAGTTAAAGGAGACATCATTGCCTGAGTCGCTGCATCCAGGGCAAGAGGAAAGGGTTCCTTGGCACTCTGTGCTGCTAGACCTGCATCTCCCATCGCCTTGGCTGTCCAGCCAGGAGCTGGGTGGGATTTCATTCCTGGTTGTGCCCTTCAGGGTGGACTTCGGAATCTCTCCACACCACCCACATCCCATACATGAGAGCCTCCCAGCTCTAGGTAAATCACAGCAGTTACTCGTGATTGCCTTTCCCAGCCCCAGAATCGTTTTAGAGATTTGGGTGTTTGACTGACAAATACCAGAACATCTTCACAGAGCTGGTTCCCGAGCCACAAATACAACCATCTCCTCTGAGAACTGCTAGGGCGGCTGAACTGATGGCTGCATTAATACCACGAGGTGATTACAAGTCTCACCTGCTTGGGCAAGGGCAACTCTCACTGCTGGGCTGAAAAAGCCCTGAGTAAGCCCTGGGGAGCTGCGTTAAAGCAAAGAAATCAATGAGGGGCCCAAAACAGGAAAACTCCTGCCACTTCTGGGTATCTTGTCCTCAAAGGGATGTTTTACCGAACTGCATCTGTCAAATGTCACCTTCCCAAAGTGATGCTAAACCCAAAGAAGTGGGAATCGGACCAGAACAGTCAAGGGCAAGTCTGGGCCCATGGAGTTACCTGCAAGGGTTTCTTTTTTGCTTGCTTTTCCCAAAGGAGGAGCACAAAATGAGGCAGATCTCATGGGAAATGAGTCAGTGCTGTCGCCTTCTCCGGGGACTTGTCGCATTTGCTGCCAGGGTGACAGTGTCAGACACCAGCTGCCACTTCCAGTGTTCATTACTGGTCCCTGAGTCAGCACCCAGCATCCTACCTCAGGAGATGTCATTGCACAATGTAATGAAGGAGAGGAAAACATTCCAGAAGCAATTCAAAGCACGATACCTGGGTGAGAAAAAACACCAACCCTGCATTGGCAGTTTGCTTAGAGGTGTTTTAGATCTTATTCTCACCCAACCAGGCTGGCAGTAATCACCCATCTCTTTCCTCTGTGCTGTGATTCATGTGCTGGGAATGAATTTCTTGTTCCTTGGAGGGTCCAGACCTTCCCCATAGCACAAGGGAGCAAGAGTTCAGCTGCTCCCATAAGGCAACAGCAGCCTGGCTGTTTGCTCGTGAGGGGGCTTTTAATGTCATATGAAGTACGTTGCCCCTGTGCCTGGATATTGCAGCTGATGCAATGGAGGGCCTGACACTGCCCCTCAGGAGCATGGGAGGCACGTGCTGTAGTCACCAGTGAGTATTTGGGTTCGTGCAAATTTCCTGTTTCAACTGTGTTTGAAAGGAGCTGGGTTCCGGGTCCGTGTGCACATTCTGATGTTCCCTGCATTAGTTGAAGGAAAACTAATTCACCTCAGACACCCCGTCATGAGGCCAAGCCAGAGCTGCTCAGAGCGGTTTGCAATGCTCAGAGGAGGTTGCAGGATGCAGAGGTGCTTGGAAAGCTCCTTGTTTCTACCAAGATCGATGGCTTTATCCCCGTTCCCATTAGCTTTTCCCCACCCCAGCCGTTTGGCTCTTGCGAGCTCCAGGGCTATGTATTACAAACACCCAGGGGAGTGGGGATGCTCAGGGGATTGGGATGCTCGGTTCTTTGTAGCAGGATTTCAGCTGCTGGGTTTGCCCAGCAAAGTCTGGTTTTCAGGGGTGAGCCTTTGATCCATCACCCTTTAACCTGCTCCTCTATGCAGAGGGCTTGATAAAACTGCCCATAGCAGGGAGACTTCCTAATCCTCATAAAACAACTCCACAACCATGCATATAAAACTTCATTAAAGCTTCAACACTTTCAGTGACACCTCCAGAAACACTCTTCTTTTAACAGGATTCTTTTACTTCTCCTACAAGTGTAACCATGTCTCAGACACTGCTTAGGTGTGATTTTGGGACAAATCCATCAAAAATGGTTATACAAGGAACCAGCAATGAGCGCAAGTGCCAGAAGGAGGAGAAGAGCACAAGCCAGGGATGAGAGCATCCCAAAACTGTCTGGATCAGTTCCTGGTCCTTTTGGGATAAGTCTTGTGCCCGATTGACCATAACATTATTAAGAGATTGGTAATGAATTTCAGCGCTCTATAAATCACATGGAAAACTATTACTCTTAATACAAGTGTTATGAGGCTTTAATAATTAATGCCATCTAAACTGCTTCCCAGAGATGACCATTTCAGTCTGATTGCTGTGGCCAGAGCCATCCCTCATCCTGTAAAGCAGCCTGTTTTCCAGCTGATGGGGAACCCAGGTGGGTCCCAGTCCCAGAGACTACTCACAAAAGGGGTTGTATTACTGGAACATCCACTCCTTCAACAGAGGGTTAACAAAACACCAGCAGTGAGAGCAGACTTACTGCCACATCTCTTCTAGCTTGTCTCGTTGAAGGGCACTGCCCCCTTGTAGGATGAAGTGATGGGATGTGGGCACTTCATGCCCTTTCAATGCTGCCTGCTCACCCAGGCCAAGGATGCTACCGGCCAAGCTGTCAAGGTGAAACTCCTCAACTGGCACATCCTGAGCTTTGATGAGCTCCATTTAGACCCATATGATTACAGAAGGTATTACTTCTTGAACCAGGTACGTAGCTCGGCTCACACGTGCGCTGTTGTTACCCCTGAGGCAGAGCCTCTCGGGGATGCTGGCTGCGAAAGGCTCTGCGCTGCTCTTCAGGCTTCCACACAGCGTGTGGGTGCCGAGATAAAAATAAAGTTACATCTCTCCCTGTGCTTCCTCCCAAGCAGCAGCTCCAGGAGCAGGGATGTGCAGGAGAAACCGCAAACGGAGCTTCAGCTCCAGCAGCCCACAGGGGTTAATCCCTTTCATTTAGTCACGGTGCCAGCGGGATATGAAAACCAGTCCCTGGTGTTCTTTGGTGCCAGGAGTTTTCCCTCTTTTCCTACATTCATTGTTTGAAAGCTAAGAAAATGATGATGTTGCTGCTGAGATAAGAAGCAGGCATTGGCTGAGGGTGTGCTGACTGCTGCCATGTAACCAGACCTGGTTAGAGCTGCCCATCCTCACGCTGCATCCCAGCTGCACAGCAGCCATGGGTGCTGCTGCTGTGGATCCCAGACCCAGGCTGCTGGTGGCAGTTTTGCTGTCAGTGTGATCTCTGTCCTACAAAAACCCTCTCATGGAAAGAGAACATCTCAGAAGTCTCCAACAAGTGGTTCCCAACCTTGGGGAGCTGCATGGGGACGGCAGCGGGGTGGCAGCGGGTTCCCCCAAGCATCGTGCCAAGGCTGCTGTGCATCTCTGCAGTGCTCCAGTGTCTGCCCAAGCCTCCCTCCAGCCGTGCTGCCCACGAAATGACAAAAATAGCAAGCACCAAGGCAGCTGGCATGGAGCAGCCATCACCTCCCACACAAGCCACAGCAGCTTCAGCATCACATCGCCAGATCACTGCATCTACCTGCTCCCCTCTTTCCCTGGCCAAACAGTGCAATCTCTGCCTGGCGCAGATTTTCCCTTCCTGTGTCCAAAATGCTCCTTTACAGCCTGGAGTGCAGTTAAAGTTGGTTGATAGCTGTTGTCTGATGCCAGACCAGAGCCACACGTGGGCCTGAGGGGTGGCTGCCTGTGGGCACCTACCTCATCCCAGTGAGTTTGCTGGGCAGATTTGGTGTCTGAATAAAATTGGAGGGAGTGGGATGGGAGGCAAACCTGAGGAGTTCTATCAGCTTCTAGCCCAGGATGACAGGACCAGGCCTTCTGTTGTGTAATGTCCTGAGAGCCTTCTGCTGGAAGGGAAAAGGCCAACGAAAGGGCTCCCTGCAGATGCCACCTGCAGGAATTAAACACTTGTGGCTGAGATGGGCTCTCAACACCCTGAAGCACTGCAGACAGCCAGGGAGAGCCGATGTAAAGGATTGCATCTGGTCTGGGCTATTAATGAAGCTCAGATCCCTCCTCACCTCTAAGATTTGATCTTGGGTGCATCATAAAGCTGCCTGATCAGGCACCCTTAGAACTTCATGCATCCATGCTAGTTTTGGCCATGGTGTTCAAGGCAGCTCCACCAGCACAAGGATCAAGCTCAGCCCGGCTGACACAGCTGTATAACGCCCTGTGAGGTGCAAGGTCCCACCCAGCTTCACTGGCCCCACATGTAGCTGTGGTGAGGGACCCTCCCTCTTGGGGAGGAGAGAGCAAGGCAGGAAACAGTGAAAAGTGGGGTGGTTGAAGCGATGCTGCTTTGGAGATGTGACACAAGATGGTGTCACATCAATCCAAAAGCTGTTCCCCAAGTTTTGGAGGATGCTGAGAAGATGCTAAGTGTTAATTGTCCTGCCTGGAGCAGCCACACCAAGCTTCTGGCCAGGAGAAGGGGTTTCCATTTCACATTCCCCATCTTTTGCTGTCAGTAGGAGGTAGGTGTTATGAGGAAGGAATTATGGATTTGCTGCTAATGAGGTAGGAAAACTCAGCTGTGTTCCTGCAGTTTTGGGAGGCATCACTGGTACCCTTCTGGAGCCCGGCCCTGCCATGCTGGTGGGAGACTCCTGGTGTTAATGCTGGCATCATGCATGTGCTTTGCCGTGGCAGAAGTTGCTGTGTGAGACAAACAGCAATGGAAAATCCATCTGAGTGTTTTAGCCCAAGCACATTTGCACAGAAGCAAAGGGGGGGGGGGGGGAAGACTGAAGCCCAAAATGTGTATTTCTAATTGATTATATGCATGGCTGCTGGGGGCCTCTCACACTGTAATGGTTAATTATGTCACTGGCTGTATGAGCTGCAGCCTTTATTCATGCTGTATTCAAATAACCCTGCACAGGGCCCAAGCAGCTAATACAGCAGATTGCCTGGCTGGAGGAAGTGAAGGTCTGCTTTGTTTTGCTGTTGGGTTTTTTTTACCAATATAGAGCAGGCAATTACTGTATTAAACAATGTACCCTGACAGAACATGATGAACATCCAGGTCTAGCCTGCCTCCTGCAGCTTGACTTTATTGGTAATTCCCTGTTGATTAGCTCCATCCCAGGGAAGCTGCCCCCTCTCTGGGGCTGTGTGGGGCTGGGGTACCAGAGGGCATCACCTCTTTGCCCTCCATTTTCCAGTGCAGAATCCATTCTGGTGACCAAATCCCTGCTCTCTCCTTACTGTCCATTCCCCGATGGATTTGCTGCCTTCTGTTCCTCCTCAAATGTGAATGAGAGGTACCAAATACCTTTGGGGATTGTTTTGAGAGCTCCAGCTGCAAGGAAGGATACGCTGAAAAATGCATCTTTGCAAGGCCAGCCAATTCTTCCTTAGGGGGCCGAGAGATGAGCCCAGGAAAACATGCTGAATTTGCTGTAACTTAAGTATTGCTGTAATTTGGGGCAGAGGAACATATGTGGAGGTGCAGTCCCTCAAATCAAATAACCACTATGCCCTGGCTGCCAGCTGGGGCCCTACTGGGAGGCAGGTTTGCACCAGCCTGCATCTCACTGGGGGCTCCACTGTGTTCTCGTTGGAGAAATCAAATCTTGCACATCTGCATCATTTTCCATTATCTCTATCAATCAAGGCAGAGCTCAACAAGCCAGAGCACTGACTTCAAACAAGCCATCCAACCAACACCTCCTCTGCATCTCATATCTCACTTTACTTTGAATTATTCCATCTAGGATAGTCATGTTTTGCTAACTGAGGATGCCTCCAGCAGAGATGCAGCACGTTTTAGCCAGAGCACTGGGAATTGGTTCCCCAAGTGCTTATTAGAAACTGAATTTCTCAGACTTGTAATTAACAGATTGCTTTTGTTGCTTTCCTGCTGGGAGATATCAGAGGTGCCTTCCCTTGGAGCTGCCCCACTGCTGCTGCTGTCCAGCTCCCCACGGCAGGAGCCACCCTGGCACATGCAAAGCCCTTGCACAGAATAAGCTCTCACTGCAGAAATCACTGCACAAATCTGAGCTGCTGGCACTGCAATGGTGCTGTGAGCTGCCCTTGGCCCTGCTGCTGGCACTGGCAGCTCACGTAGCAGGAGTCACCCGCATGGTGTGTGACCCTTTCCTCGTCCTTCCTGCTGTATCCACTGAAGTGTCCCATTGCTGGACGCACTGATGGAGCTGTCTGCTTATTCTTGGCTCTGCTGCTAATGCTCTGTGTGTTTTGGCTGAATCACTTGTTCTGAACGTGGCTTCCAGAGCCCACAGCATCTGCCCCTGTGTCCCTCTCCTTTAGCCCTGGCTTTCTCCCTGCCCTGGTCCCAGCCCTGCCAAGCTGGCTTTCTCCAGCACACTGGCTTGCTGCCCTCAGCCCTCCCCGCTGTCTGCTCTGTCCTTAGCTGTGGATGTGTTTAACCCAGTGGCCAGAGCCAGTTTTCCTTTCCCCAGCTCCCAGATGTGTTGTGTCCCAGGGTGCATCACCCACTCAGCGCTGCCACCCCAGAGGGGTCCATGGCTTTCCAGGTTAGGGGGTGCAGAGGGGCTGGGGGAGGGTTGCTTGGAAGGGAGAATGCACAGAGGGGCAGTGCTGGCTCCTACCCCTGCCCCGTGGTGAGCTGGAGCCACCAGCTAGAGCCGAGGGGCTGGGGAAAGGGGGGGACTAGAGGAAAGGAGCACAAAATAGAGGGAAAGTGGGGGAATAAAGGGTAAAGGGTGGAAGGAGAGGGAGGAATGGGGAAAGGAGGGATAAAGAGAAGCGAGAGGGAGGGAGGAGGGGGGGGACGGAGGAAAAGGGAGGGGGAGAAGGGGAGGACGGAGAAAGGGAAGGAGGGATAGAGGGAGGGAAAGGGGCATGGAGGGAGGGAGAGGTGGGCTGTCCCCGCCGGCGCCATGTGATGCCCTCCCCTCCCTCCGCGGCGCGGAGCATCCCCAAGGCCGACGGCCGCGTCCCGCCGCCGGAGCAGCGCCCGAGGGGCCGGTGGGTGCCGGGGACCGAGCGGGGCGGGGGGGGAGGTGGGTGCCGCTTCTCGTGTCGGGGCCGGGCTGCTCCCGGGGGGGGGGGGGGGGGAGCACTGCTGGAAGGCGGCTTCGGGGAGGGGGGGTCCCGAATTGGATGTGAAGCCCTGGAAGTTTAAAGCGGGGAGGGGGATGTCTGGGAGGTGCCGCCGGGTGCGGAGGGGCAGGGGCTGAGGGATCAATGGATCCATTTATACACGTTCCATACCCCAGCCCCCCCAACCCGAGCCGGAGCCTGCCCTGCCCTCGGTAGCGCCCGGGGGGAGCGGGCACCGCCCCGGGCAGCAGCTGCCGCTCGGGCTCCGGTGCGCGGAGCCGGTCCCAGTGCCAAGAGGACCCGGGTACCGGCGGCCGTGGGGAAGCGGTTTCGGTACCTGCCCGGCTGCTCCGGCCCCGCCCGGGCGCTGGGAGCCGGGGTTTGCCGGAGCCCCGAGTCCTCCCGAGCGGACCTCAGAGCACCGGGAGCCGGTAAATCCCGGGCTCTGGACCCAGGCGTTTTCCTCCACCGGGCTGCTCGGACACAGAGGCCATCGCTTGGGCGCTGTGAACATCCCTCTCCTCAGCAGTGGCTTTGGCACGTTGAGCCTCGGAAGGGAAGTGTATTTTCATAGGGACTGATTTGGGATGGAAAAGACCTTAAAGCTCATCCAGTTCCGACCCCCTGTCACGGGCAGGGACACCTTCCACTAGAGCAGGTTGCTCCAAGCCTCCCATCCAACACAGGGAATGTTAAATCTGCTGAAGTCAGGGGCTTTTCACTGTTGCAAACCCCTTGGAGAGGGGAGTGTGAATCCAAGCGAGGCCATCTGAGAAAAACCTGACTCGTTGTTAAGTGAAGTAAAGTAGAGAAGAAAATAACCCAAACCAGCTGGTCCATGTGTTACCATACGACCAGGCGAACAGGGATGGGGAGCCTGTCTACACTTCTCCACACACTATTCATATCCCATGAAAGGTGGTGAAGCGGGAAATGTGGTACCTCACCACCACGGCTGTGAGCAGGGAGGGCTTCTGACACATCCTTCCACTGCTGATTTATTGCTTGGCATGTTGTAAAACTTCATCAGCCCCTGACAGGTGATGTTTTTTGCAGCTCTTAGGTTGGGTCTCCCAAGCAGAGCAGCAGGAGGCTCCTTGGTGGTGACCAGAGAGGACTCTGACCTGCAGCACTGCCATCCCCATCGTGTCCCTTGTACCCCCTGGACCCACACAGGGGAGACGGCAACAAGGAGGAGGCCCCACTGGAGCTGGTAGGTGCCCCGCATGGTGCAGGTGAGCCTTTGGGAAGGGCAGGAAGGGCATTGCACTCACTGAAAACAGCACTGCTCCAGCAGGAACGCTGAAAAGGAGCATTTCAGCTCAGAGAGAGCATTTCCACTGAGTTCCGTGCAGTGGCAGCGGGACTGGTGGTGTGACCTGGGCAGGAGGAGCGTTCCCGCGTTTCCAGCACTGCTGCCCTTTGGTTTCACAAGTGTATTTGGGCTCCCTCCTGTCAGAGGCTCCTCGGCTGCTGGATTTCAGGACACCCTTTCATTCTGTCACACCACAACCCATGTGAAAAGCCAAAGGGCTCTCTGCAGCCCATCCCGCTGCCATCATGCCTTCCCCTCAGCAGCCCTGCGGCTGCCCCACGTGGCATCCAGGGGACAGAAATGCTTCTGTGTGTTCATTGCTCCAATCCCTTGCTGGATTGCTGTAGCTGTTGAATATATTCATTGAGCTGAATGAATCCCCACCTGGCAGCATCCATACCGCAGCTTTTGCAGCTTCAGCTTCATTTATGGAGAGGGAAGAGAATATAAAACTCAAAAGGGAAATAATGCACAAGGCTGCGGAGGCTTCTGCAGTATCTGTAAGCTGTGAGCTATGCGAGGGTACAGCGCCGGGAGGTTTCTGTAAGTCAGATGGGAAGATTTAAAGCCCTGGGTTTAAGATGGCATTTTGAAAATAGCTGGATGATGGAGTTTAGGTCAAAAGTTATCTGGGAGCCTTAATCTGATTGAAATTAAAGGGAGTTTGAGCTTCAGGTGTGTTCTAGAGAGAGGATTGGGAATCAAAGTCATACCAGTTTATTCTTTTTAGCCACAAACTTCTGACATTTGTAGTGAAATATTTACTAGGAGAATGGAATTTGTCACAGGACGGCACTGATGCATCATCAGGCTTGGGAAATGGGCTGTAACAGCGGAGTGGAGTTTATGCCTGGTCCCTTTGGAAGATGGGAGTTGCAGTTTTTCCTTTATTATGAGGGAGGTATCACTGCTCATCAGTGAGAAACCTTGTTAGTGCGGTGCTGAGGGCTGCACCGAGGGGGCTGTTTGAGCAGCACAGCAGATGGCATCCACTGACCCAAGAGAACTTGCGTTTTCCCCCTCGGTGCCCATCCAGTGCTGCTGGGTGACATCCGCAGGGAGCAGAGGCTCAGGTCTGCCTGGGCAGGACTTCGCTCACCCTCAAAGCCCTACAAATGGGCTGCCCCATGGCCCTGGCTTCCCACGAGACATTAAACACTTGGTTACAGTAGATGTTCCTTTTCTCTGCACAGCTCTGGCTGGGAATAGCTCTGCTTGCTCAGAGAGGTGTGCTTGGTAGAGGTGGCCCAAGTGTGGGATTGCAGAGGGGTCCTGGATGGGCATCTGCGTCCCCCAGTGCTCTCCAGCCTGCAGGACAGTGGGATAGCAGAGCTGTGAGCAGGGTGTGGAGAAACCTCAGCATTTGCAGCAGTCAGAAAGTTGGGTGTAGGCAGGAGGAGTGATTCTGTAAGCATTTGGTTATAAAAAATCCAGCAACAGAGGTTGGTACCATAATGCCAAGCCTAGGTGAGCATTCCAGCCACTGCTTGGATGGGTGCAGATGGGAAGGTTTCCAGCCCTTCCTCTGTCAGGACTCCCTGGGTGCCATGTCCCAAGCAAAAGTTGAGCTGTTTGTTTGTAAGGGTTAGCATTTTGGGGACTGAGATACAATACATCACAGAAGAAAAACATTGAACTGTTTGAAAAGTGCTTACCTGAGGTGGTGCTCGAGTCAGACACTGGAGCAGATGAGAGGTGCTGATGGGGATCCTGCAGCAGGTGCTGGCACAAGGCAGATGGGGAAATCCCATGAACATCCTGCTTGTCTCATACCTGGAAGCCTGTTATCCAAGAGCCCTTTCCAGGGCTGTGGCAGGGTCTGGATGAAGCTGTGTGGGACTGACAACTGCTCTGCCTTCATCTCCTGCCACCATGCCTCTTACCTGAGTGAGGGTGGATGTCATCGCTTTCTACAGGAGCAGAAAGCTTTGCCTGTGACATTCCCAAAATACCTGATCCAAGCTGGGGCTCTGCTTTCTTTTGTCACCATCCCCAGCTTCCCTCCTGTCTCCTGGGAGGATGCTCAGAGCTGCACTGACTTGTATCCAACACAAAATGGTCCTCTCCTGGGTGCTGCTGGGAGACCCTGGAAGATGCAGATGGCCAGAGGCAACACAGCAAACCCAAGCTAGGAAACTGGGTGATTTGGGAAGTTGTGTTAAATCCTGCTGATGCTTGAGTTGCTGCTTGGGAAGCAGCACAACTCTCCTGAAGCATGGAAAAGGTGACTACAGGCAAACCGGGACAAAAGGTGCCCTTTTCTGTACAATGTACAGGTAAAGATGTATGAAGAGGAAAGCAACATCAGCATCATGTGTGTCAGCTGGTTTACAGTTCTTACTGTAAAATATCTTCTAGACCACATGGACAAGGAAATATCAGGTCATTATAAAGGTGGCAGGAGAGGTACTGCTGGGGAGATGCTGCAGACGCAAGCACATGGCGATACCAAGGAGCTGTGTGGATAGGAGTGGGGTGTTGGTGAAGACCAGGTACACCAGGCAGGCCAAGTTTCACCTGGTAATAGGTGCTGGCCTTGGGGAAGCATAGAAACCAGGTGAGACCCAGTCTATTCCCTGTCTGTTCCTGCAGCCTTCCCCATGAGGTGGCTGTGCTGCTGAGCTGAGCTGCACTCCTCTGATATCTCCAATGGTGTGAAAATGCTTATTACGTACTTCAATATTCCTGACTACTGAACCCAGCAAGTTACACAAAGCAAAGACCTTTCCTATGTGAAGATGGGACAAAACTTCTGTGGCTGCTCAGCATCAGACCTGGGGTATCAGACCTTTTGTATGATGACCTCTGCTATCTGAGGAGCTGTGTCCCAAACTGCTCAAGCAAAGCTGGATGGAGCTGCCATTGTGTTTGGTAACAGGGCTTAATGACAGCCACGAATGGCACTGGGGTTATTAAGGTGTTTGCCTGACGTGTGGGCGGTACAGCCCTTCTCCACTTTATTTATGCCATTGTTTTGGTACTCAGAGGCTGGTTTCTAAGCACGTCTCCCGTCTAACAAGGGATCTGCTTCATGCTAGCAATCATGTTTAATCACACCAAAGGGACAGGGGTCTCGGCAGCCACCTGCAACCTCCCCACCGTGCTGCTTTGCAGCCCTCATTGCTCAGAGATGCCGGCGGCTTTCCCTCATTTATCACACTGAAAGTGCTCATAAAAGCACTCCAGCTGCCAGCGCCTGTGAGAAGAGCTGCAGCAGGCAGGGATGAGCCGTGGTGGGCTGCCCTGCCTCCATGGCACGGGTACCTGCGGCTCGCTTCTCCCCACTGCTGACACGGGGGAGGTGGAAGAGTTTTAATTAGCTCTTGATGCTATTTTTTGGCTCCCAGCATGCTTAATTTAGCTCAGGCTGCCATACACTGATGGGTAAGGGGAAATAAGGAAACGGGGGTGTTGGCCACGCTCTGTGGTGCAGCCTCATCTCTCGGAACCTGGCCTGGGAATGGGGCTTTTATTGGACCTTCTGTATCAGTAGGAGTTTATAGCCCAGAGAAATCTCATGCGCTGGCATTCAAAGCACACAGCTCCTGCCGGGCTTGCACTGCATTTGTGGGTTGTGTTCATACCCACTTCGTTTTCAAACAGCATCAATGTCTTAAGGAAAAGGTGCCCGAGACCTTCAGTCGTGCTGTGACCTGCCTTGCTGCTGGAAGGACATACAGAAAAGTTATTGTTGTGCAAGGAAGAAGCTAATTCTCCTCTTTATAACATACAAGGTCATTGCAGGACTTCGTGGCATCTTAAATGATGAAGTGAAGAGCCAACTGTTAAAGATTTAATACTCCACTAGACCAGCCCAGTCTTGGTCCTGGTGGGAAGCATGCCTGCAGCTGAGGGTTACTTTGCCTTCACTCCTCCCTGATGCTGGGTTTGCTCAGGCTTCCTCTGTGCCAGCCAAGCTGAGCAGAGGGAAGCACTGCACCGGAGCCAGAAGAGGGTCACTGGATCGTTGGGTTACTGGAGTTTATATATTTAGGGTATAAAATACAGCTTGTAATGTACAGCACGCAGAGATTAATGGGCAAGTACTGCTCTCCGCAGCACACAGCAGTGAGATTTCTGCAGCTTTTATAGCCAAGTCCCCAGCTGGTTTGCTTTGCAGCTCCAGATATCCCCCTTCTATTCTGCTTTTACAGCTCTTTGTAGGGTATTGAAATCAGCAGTTTGAGTCATGTCCCTGACTGCGAGCACTCTGACACACTGCAAGGAGGGGAATATTGTACGTTAGCTTTGATATGCAGAAGGTGAGAGGGCGTTGGGAAGGGCTCTGCAGAGGAAAGGGTTCAGCTATTGTTACTGGTGTAAACCTTGAACGTACATATATATAGTTCAGACCTAGGGAACTGGACCTGGGTGCGTGGGCAAGCTGCAAGCTCAGAGCTTTAGCTTCCATTTCCCTCTTGAGTAATACACTTCGTGTAATGCTTTCCTACAAACCCACAGGGTAGGAGCTGCTGGCACGTGGATGCAGAGACCTGGCTGCTGCACCCCTGTCCCTGTGTCCCCACAGCGTGCAGCCCTCCTGTGAGTCAGCTGGAGAAGGAGAGCCAAGGCTGTGCCCTCTGCTATGGTCCAGGAGCTCTTCCCTGCCCACTGCTAAAGCCACTTCGCTCCCAGAGCCATCCTGCAGCCGAAGCATCCATCAAGGACCCTTCGGAACCTGAGTTTCCCATCTTCACAACCAACGTTGCAGGTTTTCTGCTTGCCAAAGCGTTGCTTCAGCTGGGGTTAAGCAAGGTAAGAGCCTTCAGCACCAAGGAGAAAGGAGACGCGCGCGTGGGATGTGCTGCATAAAAGGTTTGGGAAGGGATATTTGTGGATGCAGAAAGCCCATGTGAATGAGCACTGGCTGTACGCACACGGGCTGTGCCAGCAGCGTGTGAGCCGGGACCAAGGGGCTGCTCAGTTGATTTGCTGAATGTTACTGGCATCATTCAAAGCCATTAGTGTGAGCGAGCTGGAGCAGAGCCATCGCCTCGGCACAGGCACAGCAGAGATGGACTATTTGGGGAAATGTCTGGTTCCAGGGCTGGGGTGGGGAAATAAACCTCAATTGCTGCTCCTTTGACCTTGGGAATATCATCTGACATTGAACTGAGCCGAAGGTGCGCTCAGTTAACCAGTAACAACCTCCTTTGCAACCCAGACCTAGGCAAAAAGGGGCAGGTTTTGAGCAGTCCACAGCAAAAAGGCTGGTGTGTGGTTAAAGGAGAGGGAAGAGCAGCTAAGGGTCAGCCTCGAGGGCTCGCTAAGCAGGCAGTGGGGTCAGCAGTAAAATGTGGTGCTTTCTATACAACATTTCCTTCACTCTTGCACTGCCATGAAAGGGCTTTTGATCAAGCATAAAAAGATAACTTGGACAAGAAATGAAGTACGGGAAGTGCTAGGGAATAGGGGAATTTCTCAGCAAAAATATGGAAGTCAGTTATAAGAGAAAACTGCCAAGTAATCCCACTCATGAAATGAGTGGTGAGCATTTCAGCAGGTAGCTGTCGCACAGAGTTTCTTCCTATTGTCTTTCAGGTGTTCCTTATGTCTGATGACAAGCAAAACCTCAATAGGTTTATCACTGCTGTGGCTCGATCCGAGTGTAAATAACTCATAACCAGCCTTCTGGGGTTTGTTTTAAACCCTCTCTGGAGGGTCTGTGAGCCCTGTGTGTTCAATAGAGTCAATGCTGCTCTTTCTACCCAGCTGTAAGGGCAGTGCAAGGGAAAGCTTTCAAGTCCAGTATTGATCCTTTTGAAGTTTACGGCTCATAGTCACAGTTGCTAGTGCCATTCAGACACCCATGAGATGGACTGTTTTGTTTCTTAATATCAGGCTAAACCTCCTCCACATCAAAAAGACTTATTTCTGTACCTGATTTTACCAATACATGATTTCTCTCTCAGAAATCGAGCTGATGTTTCTTTATGACACTAATGCAGCTCTATAAAGCTGCCTTATATATTTCTGTCTTCCTATGTGTCACGTGAGATGGCGTGTGCCAGCAGCCCAGGACAGTGCTCCTGGGAACCCTATGGACCAGCATCCCACACCCCCTTCAACCATTTCCCCTTAAGTGGACCAGCACAGGAGATACTGCTTTTCTCTGCAGCCATCCCTGCTCTGCTTCAGCTGGTGTATGGAAGCAGAGCAGTCTTGTGCTTCTCTCCTACATGCAGTACACCTTTTCCAAGCTTCAAGAGGGACTGTTGCTTCCCATGCAGTAATGCCAGAACCCTTTCCCAATCACCAAGTATTCAGGTTTATGGAGCTGCTTCTCCTGGGTTTCCAGATGGAGCCGCAGGCACTGCACACACCGTCTCTTCCTCTTCCTCCTCTCTGCTGAGCTGCATACACTTGGCTGTGGCCAAAGTCACCTCACTAAGTGCTCCTCACATTGATAAAACCCTCTCTGTAAACTGAGAGCATCAGGTCAAGTCAGCAGGATGCAGGTTTAGGATCAAAGTATTTGCACCCTTTGGGTGCTCCATAAGCTCAGTGGGAACCACCGTGCCCTTTCACAACCACCTTTCTATTCCACTGGAGGTATTAATGGCCAAATTAGGCTTTTCTGGATTTGCCCATGAGGGAGCCAGGGTGATGTTGTGCTGCTGAAGGGGGGTGACAATGTGGCAGTGGCCTCAGCCAGCCTCCAGCATGGTGCTGCCTGCCTGAGCCCTACCAGCTCGGGGAAGTTTAGTTCTGCAATAGCCACTCTCCTTGACCTATTTACTTATGCCCACGGCTGTGGCCTGCGCTGTGTCCTGAGGACGAGATCGTGCTGCTTGAAGGCCCTTTATTTTTAGCCAGCCCAGTTTTCTTGTTCCAGCTTAGTGGGACCGGTCCTTTCAGCTCAGCTCCATCACAGCTCTTGCCCTCCTGCATTTGCCGGGCTCTTACCCCTGTCCCTGATGCTCTTGGTATATCAATTGCTCACTCGGTGGGTTTCCTACCCCCTCTGTCACCAGGCTTCGTTCCCTCTCCTTTATCTTCTGCTCGGTTTCTCACACTGCTCCAGGGCCATGGCTTAACCTCTGATTTCTCTCTGCCCTTGGCAGGGATCAGGCTTTCACAAGCGCAGGTTGCCGGGCTTGTCCTGGAGACCAGCACCCCTCCACAAACAAAACCTTCCCTCCCATCTGCTCCAGTAACCCTGGTAGTGCTTCCCCTCTTCACAAATGTCAGGAAATTGGAAATGATGCTGTAGCCACATAAAAATCAATCACTGCCTCTTTGGCCTGCCTTGGTCCTGCTCTTCCTACCTTTACCCGGGGCAGGAGGGACTGTTGTTTTCTGCTGAATGTGGAGTAGTGATTTATTGATACAACCCACCCTGTCCAGACCAGTGATATACCTATTTTTCTCAGCTCATCCACATAGCCCAGAGTGGTGGCTTGTGCTTGGTGTTCTGTCATAGAGCAGTGGGCTCAGAAGTCTGGACCAGGATAATATTTCCTTTCTGTGGCTGTGGAGCAATAGGTAAGGACTTCAGCTCCCTCATCTGGGTGGAACTGCCTTAGGAACACCACCAATTTCGTTTCATTTTCTGAAGGGGTCAGTCCTGCATGGGCTGTGTGCAGTTTCCATCAGAAGCTGTGGCTCCAGGACAAGAAGAAATTCATTACAAGGTCCGCAGATTACATTGCAGACTGCCTGTATTGCTCCCTGGACTACTACCAGAAGGCACAGTGTGATTGAAGGAGCAGGAGCTGTTATAAGGTCCTATTTCTTGGAAATCTTTGGGGTTATATTCACTTAATTTAAAATACAGCTACTGTTGGAAGCCGACCAGCATCACCTTTTCAGCTGTAGGAAGCAGAACACAGCTGGTAAAGGTTACTGGGGACTAAATCCTTGCTGAAAATCAAGCCAGCTCCTGCTGGTGTCCTTGAAAACTATTTCTCTTGGGAGCCCTGCTAATTCTCCAAGCACTGGACATGGGGAAGGTTTGATCCAAGCAGCTGCTCTGCACCATCCCTGCCTCCTGTTCCCCACAGATCAGCTCAGTTTTATGTGCCAATAAGGCAGTAATAGGGATCAGTCTCTAATGCATTCGTGATGACATGGAAATTGAAGTGTGAGAGAGAAAAGAAATGAGACAATTGAGAGGTGTGACTCTGACTCCCAACCCCTCTCCCTGCTGCTGGCATCACCCCAATGGCCAATATAAATGATGCTAAATGTGTATATTTTCCAGTGTCTGGTGTTGATGGGTAGCAAATCATAGGCAATACTTAGCTATTTCCTTCCAAAAGGCCTTATCTAGACCTCCATATACTCCCTACTTAGATTTTTTTGGCTCCTCATTAAGTAGAAATGTGCAAGGAGGATGGTTGTTGATGATACATGAGCCAAGAATAGACTCCAGCTCCTTTTACCATTTGGCACCAAAATGCCAAGAAGGATGAGACTCCCTGTAGTAACCACTGCTCATTTTGAGGCAGCAACTAGAAAATACAGCTCGAACTGAGTTAGGGAGAAGAAGGGGTGAGCCGGATGATCTGTACTTTGCCTGCTTATATTGCTGGATCAAATGGGATCTATAAAGAGATGGAAATGGCGTATTCCCATCTAGTGAAGGAGCAGAGCAGTGTGCTAATGTCTATAGCTCTGTGCTAGTCTCTCCCCTTGACAAGGTCGTCCTCAGGCAACCAAGATGCCAGGCTACCTTTGCAGGATGTGCTTCTCTCCCCCATAGCTTCCAGTTCCTTCTTTAGCTGCTGCCTCCTAATTCCTAAGGGAAAACAAACCTGAACATCTCCTCTATACATCTCACTCCTCACATCCCTAGCAGGGAGATGTTCCTCCTGGGAGCACATCCTGCTTTTCTTGAGCTGAGGGAAGCATTAAATGAGAACATAAAAAATGACGCTTGTTAGAAAAGCCAAAGGTGGAAAGCTTGCAGTGCTGAGCTGGGAGCGTTTGCTTGGGCTGCCTGTAAGCGACAGTGCTCCCCTTCCTGTAGGTCGGTACCTTCTGGGAAATGGCCCAATGTGAACGTAGTAAAAGCCAAATCCTCGGTTTCATGTGGAAGAGAACTGTCAGAGCTGCTGCAGTGCTTGAGGGTGCAAGTACATCTGCTTCCAACCAAGATGTACTTGCCTGCTTTGGACTCGGGATAGGATGTGATACTAAAAGTCTCTCTCCCCCTTTTTCTCTTTACACAAGAGTCTGCAACTCTTCCAGCAGCATTAGCTGCTTTTCTCTCTTATTGCTGCCTGGAGCAGCAAGCTGGAGGTGCAGATGGGCTTTGGGTGCTGCATCTGTTCAGTAAATGCACTTATTTGGAGTCCATGGTAGCTCCAAGTTTCCTTCATATCAGTCTTGCTATGACACTTGCGGCAGGATCAGCCCAGGACCGGGCTGTCAGGAGCTTGGTGCTGTTCACTGTGCTATAGATGTGCTGGGGACAGGCACTGCAAGAGCACGGAGCTCCCAAGAGAGCAGCCATTCAGCAGCAAGAAATAACTATCAGCCTTGTCTGCTGTTATTAATCATAAGTGAACTATGGCAGAACACTGTCTTTGGAGGCTTCTGAGTGTACAAGTGCAAGCTGTGGGGACTTCTGGCATCTCTGAAAGTCACGGGAAGCAAGTAAGGATTAATAAGTTTATATCAGAGGTGCAAGAAAAAAGCCCTCCTCTGGTCTGCTCGCCTGCCCTGACGTGTCAGAACAGCAAGTTGTGATCTCCCAGCCCTGGAAGCAGCCACCTCTGATTTAATCACTAAACCCAACCACCTTTGCTGTGATAACAGCAACGAGGTTCTCTTCCAAAGAGCCTGTTCATCAACACGTGCTGCTACAGCCAGCACTGACTGTGAATACAGGCATGGTGGAGTTATTCCTGTGTGGGTTCAAAAGCTGACACCTAGGGACATACATGACATACCTGTCCCGGCTCTATTGCTTATCCATCACTATTTTGGGAATAGATGTTTTAAATGACATATGTGTTTAGGAGGATGCTGCCCTTCTTCCCAGGCAGTGGGATGCAGCTGTGCTGCTCGTCTCCCTCCCATCTGTTGTGCTTCAAGCAGCACAAACAAAGCTCGTGCAGTTTCAAAGGGAGCCCAAGGAAGATGCATCCCGCTGCTGCTGTGTTAAATTGGGTAGATTTTGTCATCTAGCTGGATCCTTTTTAATTTTGTCCCATATTGTTTGCACTGCTGAGCAACAGCAAAATGTGCCTTGGAAAACATACATTACACTGCACTGGTCTGTGATTCATACTGCTTTTATAGCAGCAGTCAATAGTGCTATCTGCCTCATTCCCACTCCCCAGAAGACCGACACTCGCATGTATATTTCCCTTCTTGCTCTTGTTCCTCTAATCTTTCATTTCTGTGGCTTCCCCCCCCCATTCTCTGCTGCACCAAGAACTCTGGGTTCTGGTGATGTTTTGTCAGCCTGCAGGGCACTGTGAGAGCTGCGAAACTCCTCACATTAGCAAAAATAGAAGGAAATAAAATAAGATTCCATCCATAAGCGTCATGGGGATGAGGGAAGTTTTTGCCTCCTCCTTTAATGTTTGCCCAGGGCCTGACTGCAGCTCTCTGGCCCTGTTTCCCTGCCTCCCCCCTGAAGCAAAAGCTGAGTTTGGACCAATTCAGTCTGTGCATTCAGCCAACACCAGCACTGATCCGCACGCACAGTAAAAAGCAAAAGAAGGCAAGATTGCATCATGCTGCTCTGCTCTGAGGTGTTTGATGGTGTCATTCGGCGTGCATAGATGTACTACGGATTTTGCAAAATAGGGATCTTGATCCCCCACTGGGTAAATCTGCACTGGAAGAGGTAGAATGGCCCTGGTGGTGGTGGCTGGAGCTGCACTGGAGGTGGTTTTGGTCCAGTAGCTCAAAGCATCTTTGTTGACCCATTAATGGGTCCATGAGTCCCAACAGGCTCCTGTGCCTCGGGGATACAGCTCATGCTGCCTCCCTTCATGGATAAGGCTCTGAGGATGGCAGATGCTGTGGTTTGGCTACATCCTCGCGGAAACAAGCAACAGGTTTGGCCGGAGCAGCAGGAATTCACCCGCAGCAAACAAAATGGGAGCCGATGAGCTGCTCCTGGACAGCTATTCTGACACTGCTCCCTCCCAGTGCTGGCACCCAGCATTCAGCACATTCACAAGCCCTGGGCCAGCACAGGGCAGCAGTCGGGTGGGATTTAGTTCAATCTCTCCATCTGTCAGGGCTCACTGTGATTGTTTTAATGGCTTCTTTCAGCTCGACCTATATAAGAACAGAGGGCAGAGGGCAAAGCTTTGACACATCCATCCCCACAAGGAGCTGCAGACGGCTCCGTGCCGACGGCTGCATCCCCGCTCCCGGCAGCCGCCGCCTCGGCCCCCTATGCTGTTGGGGATGAGTGCCTGCAGCAGGAAGGCGCTGACCCTGCTCAGCAGCGTGTTTGCTGTCTGCGGCCTCGGCCTCCTGGGCATCTCCGTCAGCACCGACTACTGGCTCTACCTGGAGGAGGGCATCGTCCAGCCCCAAAACCAGACGGCCGAAATCAAACTGTCGCTGCACTCGGGGCTCTGGAGGGTCTGCTTCCTGGCAGGTATGGGCTCCTCCCAAAAGCATCCCTCAGTAAGGTGATGTCTGGTGTGTGTCAGGGTCATACTGTGGGAAAGGGATGGGAAAAACAGGATTTTTGGAGGCTTTGCCCATCTCTGTTTCCAAGCTCAGGCATAACCTGTGGCAAGTAGCACCATTGCCCTGTGCCCAGCTTTAATAGTCAGATGGATAAATGTGCCTTTGCAAACAGGCTCTGGGTGAGTTTGCTGCTGCCGTGCCAGACCCCACTGCCATCCCTCTCCATGCCACAGTGCCTCAGGCAGCAGCTCAAAACTTTCCTCTTTTTCCCTGTAAAACTTAGATTCAGGTCAGCAGGACCGTTCCCTCCATCCATGCCAAGTTGGATGAAGGGACTTGGCTGCAGGAGCTGAATAAAATCCAAGGGGATGGGAATCTCAAAGTGACCAACCTAATGTCATGAAGTTTCAATGGCTGCTTTGGAAAAGCTGGGGGAGAGAAAAGCTCTGATAACACCCCTGGGGTGACCTTAAACCCTCTGCCTTGACATGTTTTTGCATACAAGGGGAGTCCTTTGGCACAAGTGAGATGGTAGTTAAGAGATGTCTGTAGTTATGGTCTGCGTTGCTGCAGGTGAAGAGCATGGCCGGTGTTTCACTATTGAATACATCATGCCCATGAACATCCAGCTGACGTCTGAGTCCACAGTCAATGTCCTGAGTAAGTGGTTCAGTGGGGTCTTACCTGTTGCATCCCGCAAAGGCTCACTAGGGATCCCCTCAAGAAATCCTCTGTGTCCTTGCTGAAGAAGCTCCAACTTCCTTGGCAGTGCTACCATGCAAGGATGCAACTCCTTTTTTTACTGCATGAATCACCCAATATGCTCCTAAGCTTTTGGGAACATCACTTTCTAATGGGAGGATGCTCACAGAGGCTCTAAGCTGTACAATTTCCTGTCACTGGCTATTCAGCACTGATGTTTATGGAAGGGTTTGGCTTTGTAAGTCTCCTCTGTAATTTGCAGCTGTACTTATTCTGTAGCAGTCAATTTCACACATTACACAGTTGGGTGAATTAAGGATGGCGTGTCAGGGCTCTCACAATGGATTCTGTGGTCTTTTCTTATTTAGTAGATAAGCGTTCAGCAAAGAGTTTTACAGCAAAGCTAGAGAAGAATGCAGGTTCTGATGGCTTTCTCCTATGTAACACTTCACACAGACCCTCAGAAATGCCAACATTAGCAGCCATTCCCACAGCAGCCAGAGTCACCTCTTTACTCAGCTCATCAGCAAAGAGGGGAAGCCCTGCCAAGGGCCAGGGAGCAGCACAGAGGCGTTCACATTAACCGGGAGCAAGGAAGGATGCAGGGTGGTCAGAGAGCAGGAGGGCTGGAGCCACCTCACAGCCAAGCCATTGTCCCTTTACTCTGCTCCTCTCCCACCAGAGATGATCCGCTCTGCCACCCCCTTCCCTCTGGTCAGCCTCTTCTTCATGTTCATCGGCTTCATCCTGAGCAACATTGGTCACATTCGGCCTCACAGGACCATCCTCGCCTTCGTCTCGGGGATATTCTTCATCCTCTCGGGTGAGTTTTTCTGTCCAGGTTTAACCCTGAAAACCCTTGAGCATGGAGCACGTTTGCTGTCACACGTGCTGGTCCTCTCCTAACATACTGGCTCCTCATTGCAGTCATCACCCACAGGGGCTTCTGGCTCAGCCCCGCAGCCTGGTTGGGCTTTGCTTTGCAGGGTGGGCAATCACTCGGTTGAAAACTCATTTTTGGCAGTGGTGAGGAGATGCAGGAGAAAGCACCCAGCACCCGTGCAGAAGGAGGTGCTGGGGCAGAGGAGGCCTCTCATGGCACAACAGCCTCACATCAGGAGAGGTCTGAAACTTCTCCAGGAGTTTCACACTTTCACGCACAAGTCAGGTCTTAAAGGAAGGTGCTTCTTCAGCGGCTTCATCCCTGAAGCATTTCCCACTGTCCTTCTCCTTGGTTTCTCCCCAGGTCTGTCCTTGGTGGTGGGACTGGTCCTCTACATATCCAGCATTAATGACGAGATGCTGAACAGGACCAAGGACTCGGACACGTTCTTCAATTACAAATATGGGTGGTCGTTTGCCTTCTCTGCCATCTCATTCCTTCTCACAGAGGTATGTAGCAGCCCTCACATCCCTGTAACAAGTATATCCTGTTCTTAGGACAGGGGGGCATTGAGGCTGTTAGCAAAAAGAGGACAGGATTTAAGAGTAGGATGTGCAGGCAGAAGGGTAATATATAGTAGTATTATATATACGTATAATATTATTATTATTATATCTATTATTATATATATAAAATACTATATAGATATATAGGTAGGAGACAAACAGCAGGGTCAGACTCCAAGCCTGGAGCACTGATGGGGCATTTGATCACCATTTGATGGCAAGTATGAAATGCAGAGGAGGAGGAGACGTGGTTATGTGGATCTGAGGCACAGGGCAGTGAAGTGACTGATTTTAGGAGCCCTTGTGCACTGTCAGCAGTGCAAAGCTGTATTCTTGTCCTGGTTTGGTGGTGGTGAGGGCGGCAGCTGTGAGCATCAGGCCGTGTTTGTCTATCCCTGCAGAGCGCCGGGGTGATGTCCGTTTACCTCTTCATGAAGCGATACATGGCCGAGGACATCTACAGACCTCACCCCAGCTTCTACCGTCCCCGTCTGAGCAACTGCTCCGACTACTCGGGGCAGTTCTTGCACCCGGACGCATGGGCACGGGGACGGAGCCCTTCGGAGATCTCCAGCGAGGCCTCCCTGCAGATGAACAGTAGCTACCCTGCTCTGCTCAAGTGCCCCGACTATGACCAGATGTCCTCGTCCCCGTGCTGAGCCCCTCCAGCCCTGCGCCCGCTCCCACCCGAGCGCCCATGGTCGCTGACTCCGTTTGTCATTGGTTTTTAGGCTACTCTTTCAGAGCAACCCTCTATTTATAGGAGTGTAAATACAACCAGGGAGATTGGTTATATAACCAACCGTGAAACACAGAGAATTGGGATATTTTCCTTTGGTTTTGTGGCTTTTCTTCTTTTCATTTTAATTCTTCCCTGCGTAACTAAAACCTTTCCAAAGTCCTTTTCCTTCAGCTCATCCTGCTGAGCAAACAGCAGTTCTGCCTGCGGGATAAACCCAGGGCTGGACTCAAGCAGAAAAAGGAAATAGAGTAGAATGAAAGGAGGGGAAAAAAGTGTATTTCTTGGTTTAGGTAGGCTGCAGAAGTTTGTGCATTTCACCGTGTCATTTGTTCTAGATTCAGTGGCCTAAGTGCTAGCAGGCATCAAAGATCGGTGTAAATCTCCAAGAAACAGCCATCATTAGAAAAGTACAGATTTTGTATTGATTCAGTCTTCACTGATTGTATCTCTCATTGGCAGACACCGCTTTTAACCAGGCTGTAATGGGAAATAGCCATCCTTCTCAACTGTACTTCAGCAGGCTTAGACACAAGCAGGCTGTTGTTTCTCTATGGCCACTTGCAACCTATTGCTTAAATATCCCATGTTAGACTGGAGGCACTACAGCCCTGGGGTGTTCAGGCTACGGGGGTGGCTCAGGCACCCACATTTCTTCCACTATCCCATAGTCTGGAGGCCTGAAGAGCAACTGGGAGAATTTCAGTGCAGCATCAAGTGAAGAACTACCTAAAACCTTCCCACAGGAAATATTAGCAGAGGATTTAGGAGAAATTACAGCCAGAAGTGCAAGTTATTTCAATGAAAGAGATCCCAAACCAGTGTCAAGTGATGTAGCTGAAATTAATGGCACTAGTAGTGCAAAGTAGTTGGCTTATATTTCATTTTGGCAACAAAATTGTTTTTTTCTGTCTGTGTATAAACCTTATTTTGGGGTTTTAAGTTGTAAATTTCGTATGATGCCTTGGCGTTTTGGTCTTAGACAGCTGGCAGAGTGAGAGCATCACTGACTGAAGATGAAGGGCAGGGAAAAGGCTGGGCTCCCTTGTGTGCTCCTGTGCAAGCCATGAGCTTGTCACCTGCAGGAAAAAGAGTTTTGTCCCAACTTTATTTCTATTCTTGTTATTTTAAGCATTTCTGAAAAAGAAAACCCTCCTTTGGGGATTCTTGGTATATTTGAGCTTGTTTCGTCTTACTGTAATTAAAACAAATAGAATATACACACTTTTAACCTCATTTGTAGCATACTGTGTGATGAGCACTGCACCTCTTTGTTAATATTTAATGTTTCATATTTAACATTTATAAGCTACTCCAAAGGAGGGTCCAAGCCCTGGCAGAGCACCACTGTTTGCATCGACTCTGACACCCACCCCATGGGACCTCACTGCAGGCATATATCCAGCCAACTCTTTAACAGGATTATTTCCTCTCCAGTTGCTTCAGATAAACAAGTAATGCATATGTAGTGTCACTGACTCCTAATTTGCTAAGTTTAAAAAACAGGGCATCTTCTTGTAGACCCAGTTCTATTTACCCTTAGTTTTCCTATTACATTCAAGCATCTGTGTTCTCATCTTAAAACCCAGCTTGTAAGTGCTTACGAATGAGACAGGTTCACTGCTGGGAAGGTTCAAACAGTGAAGTACAGCCCAGGCACATCATCCAGCAGCAAAGCTTGTTCATCCTCGTCTTTTTGCCCCAGCCAGATTAATCATGAGTTTTCCACTGGGATCTCTAAGTTTGGTATGAATTGGGCTTCAAGAAAGCCCTGAAGTTCATTGGTGATGATCTTGCATTTCCCAGAGCCCAATATAGTTTGTTGGGCTTGATGTTAGCGGTTTCTGGTGGCTCAGGACCGATTGCCTTTGCATTCTTCATAAGTACAGGACTGGCAAGAGTAATCTGTCAAAATAAGCATTTGCTGTTCATTCAGTAAATGCTGGATTGGGGCAGGGAAATGTGGTTCTTTATCAAGCACAGGCAACAGTGATGTTGCTGTCCCTCTAACAGTGCCTGGCATGGCAGCAGCTCTCAGCATGGATGGTTATGGGCCTCTAATTGCATTGACTGTGGAGAAACTTCTCCCGAGCCTCTGAGGGGTGGACACATGAATGTGGTGTAAGTGAGGTAGTGGGGTGAGCTGCAGAGCCCAGCCATGCTGTGAGGTCCTTCCTCCCTGAGCATCACTCAGAGGCTGATGCTCTCCACAGCAATAAATGCTCGGTAAATAATGTAGTACCCCCTTAGGACACCTCCTCATTATTTAAACACCTCTCGTAGTCGTCTGCTGTGGTTTCACACAGGTTGTGCCACATCCTTCTCCCCTTGAATAACGTCCCTGTTGCCTCCTTTGGCCTGTCTCACAACCCTTTCAGTGCTGGCCTCCTGCTAAGTTCTTTCTGAGCCTGTTGCTTGGATTGCAATAAATAAAAAGTAGAGTTTGGGGATAAAGTAGCAATTAAATGAGGGTCTTTACATTCCCCCAACGGGCCGAGTCAAGCTGCTCACGGACCCGTAGGAAGGTAATTGCTCATCAGACACTACCCAGAAAGTTGCTTGTGCTTAAAAGCAAAATCCTCTTGTTTTGCATGAACGACTGATTGGTGCCAGGCTCTTTGTGCATGTGGCTGTGCCTGCTTGAACCATACTGTTAGAGCAAATCACTGGGATTAAGGGTTAAATAAAAACCTGGCGCTGCCGGAGCCATGCACAGTTCACTGCTCAGGACTGCAGCAGGATGAAGCTTTTTCTGTCCCTGCCATCAGCCTCCCACCCAGCGCAAGCATCCATCCTGCAGCCCGGGTGCCATATGGATTTCACAGCACCAGGAGAGATGGATGGTAGCGGAAGAGGCTGCACACGGGAGGTGAGTGAGCCACCAGCCCACACTGGTTGGGAAGATGGCGTTCTGAGACCTTCTTGGGAATCACTCGGGAGCCAGGCTCCCCCCCACTGTGTGGTTGGGGCTTTTAGAATCAAATTCTCTTTCTGTAAGGCCAAGGGAGCATCCTGTGGTCTGTAAGTCCCAGGATATGAAAGCTCCTCTCTTCCAGCATCTCCCTCCCATCCCCAGGATGTGCTTTCCTTATTGCACCTTACACCTTGTCATTCCCATGGCCCCAGCTGTGATGGGACCCTGGTGGGAATAGGCTCCATTTGCTCATTAGTTAGGATTGTCCTGAAACCCTTAATTGAATCATGAGGTATGGATGCATTAGATTCATTAGAGACCAATCTTGGGCAGTAATTGAGTAGCTAGAAATAATAAGGCTGTACGGGGTCATGTTCTCTCTCAGTTGCTTCTGGAGCAGCTTGTGGCTCCAGAGTCCTTTCTTGCACTGGGGAAAAAGTATCACTTCATATATATAAATCATATATATATATACATACATATATATACATATAAATCTTATTCCCTGCAGGGATGCAGAACAAGAGCATTGATGAGCTGTTTTGGCTGCTGGTGAAGCTGCTGCTGTGGTGAGTTGAGGTTTGAGCAGATGTTCTGGGGCAACCTGGTTCTGCTCTTGCCCAGGAGGATGACATGGAGCACAGGAGGGCAGGGGGAGAGCACATCCCTGCAGCTGGGAATGAACCGTATGAACCTTACTGTTGCTTCTCATGGACACAGGACTGAGGATCTGTGCCCTTTCATCAGCTTTGAGCAGGCAAGACTCAAAGTTTTTGTAAGGATGGGTTTTAGCCACGTATCACAGTATAAAGAACTGACTCAGGAGCAGTGTGTGCAGTTTGGGGATTTCCAGCACACAGTGCTCTGCTTGCAAGTCCTTGTGCTGCATTAGTAATACTCTTTGTCAGGGCTGTATATTCATTTTCCCCAATGTGAGTGAGCCCCATGGGCTATTCAAGGTGTGCGAAGAAATTAAACAGCCTTATTCCCACCTGCTGGTAGCTTGTTAGCTGAGCAGAACTGGCATGCCCATGGTGGGGATGCTGTGTGAGAAGGCAAAATATTCACCCAAGTAAACACTCTTCCGCTAATGAGAAGTAGCTGAGAGATATTTATTCTCTTCTTGTTCCTTCCTTATGAGATTTATTTCTTTACTTCCAGTTCTTTTTCCCCACCACAAAAGGCCGATATTCAAACCTAACTAGAAAAAACAGCATTTTCCCTCCTCACTTTTCTTGCCCAATTTTAGGGTTTTTTTTAGGGGTCCCCTTCGCCCTGCTGCAGCACCCCTTGCTGCATGGGCCAGGTTGTCTTGTCAGCTCTTTCTCCCTAAGAACCATGTTATGTCTTTAAATTTTCTCTGCAAATAGGCTGCACCATGGCTGTCCTGCACACATTAAAGCTGTGGCCCCTTGCCTGGGGAGCAGGGTGCTCACAGCACCCCAGTGTGTGCCATCACACATGCCCTGCCATGGTGAGGGTCCTTGCCTGACCTGTCCTTCATGCACTGCAGGGTTTCTGTCTGTCATTGCTATGTAGATATCAAATTGCTGTTCCCATGGATACAGAAGATTACAGGAAGGGAAGAGCCGCCTCTTTGCTTTATCTTCATGTAAGGTTTTATATACCTTAGATGTTGGTTTGTGGCAGTTATAATGAGTAGGTGATGGCTGCAGAGACTACCCCGTGTATCTTTAATTGCAAACCAAGCCCCCAGATGTAACACTTGAAAGGAAAGGAGAGATGGCTCTGGATAGTGTGGGACTATCCATCAACAGGCCTTTCACATGGCTGCAAAGTGTGGGATTAGCAAAATAAGTGCCCAGGTCATCACATTGATTTTGGTTATGGGCGCTGCAATGCTGAACACACTGCTGTGCTGGGCCCTCATGTACCTGCGGGTGAAGCATGAAGAGCTTGTAGCCTGTCAGTCACACTGGCTTGTGTCACAGATGATTCTAGTGGCAACAGAGATGGATGAAGAGGAGATGACGCTGTCAGCATTGCTGTGTTGTAGCCTGGTGCCCATTACTGCAGCAGCTGTGGTAAGTGTATAGCATCACTGTGCCAACATCCCTTCCGTTTTCACATCTCTTCTCCTCTGAGTCTAACAAACTTTGTAGGGGAAAAATTTCAATACTATTATTATTATTATTATTATTACCATTTACAACCCAGAAAAGCAGTATTTCAATCAGAAGTTTAGTCCCACTCCTCTGTGTTTGCAGACTCCTATCCCAAGGGCTATGTTTGAGGAACACATTGGCTCTGCCTGGATGTTTTCAGGCCCTGAGCAGTTTGTACCGTGGTTTTCTTCAGGCTCTGTCTGGCATTTTTAATCAAACCATCTCAGAAATCCCCAAGCACCCCCCCTCTCTCCATTCCCAGTGATGCAGCTCAGTTTGCCCCCTTGGCCGCAAGAGCCAGCGCGTCAGGGTTCCATTTAAACTGCTCATTTTGGAGCAAGGTCCCTGTCACCACAAGTCCCAGCTACCACCCAGCACCTGTAAATGTGCACGTAGACAAATCAGACCTGAGCTTCAGCTCTCCGTTTCTAGCCAACAAAGTGTGTAGGCAGATGTTGAAATCTCGTAGACTCCAGCAGGATCCAAAACAGAGCCAAAACAAGGGGCAGTGAAGCTCTGCTGAACCAGGTCTGTCTTTGTGGGGATGCTTAAAAGCACCTGGTAGTGGGTTTCTGTGATAGAGGAGCTGGAAGGCACAAAAGAGGAGATGGTAAAGAGACATAAGCATACGTTTCTATAGTGGTAACACCTTTAATGAGGTGCATGTCCATGAAAATCTAACCCCGAGGTTCTCACATCTGCCTGGCATCTTGACGCACACCAGCTTCCCGCTGCAGCTTCAGGGGGAAAGCTGCTGAGAACACTGAAAGGTGTTATTTAATTAATAACAGCTAATTTGAGTAAGTGCCGAAATGTCACTCAGCTGCTCTGCAGGTGATTTCACCTCCGTGGGGATGCTTCTGAAGCCAGGGGACACTGCCAGTGTCATGCACATGACAAGGAGCAGCGGTGTCTTAAGTCTCAGCGTGCTGTCATGTCAGTGCAGGTCAGGCCCTGCTCATTTCTCTATATTTAATAAGTAAATCTATGATATTTACATTTAGCATAACTGAGGGCTGTGTGGGCCTTAATGCTCGTTTAATCTGTCTCCAACTCAGCTCATCAAAGGCTGCTGAAGCGAGGGGATAAGTGAGGCATCCCTGGCAATTACCAAGGCTGCACAGTGCCCAGCCAACATCTTGCATGGAAATAATACATCTTTGAAAGCTGCCTTGCTTCGTACTAGACAAGTTCAAACATCTGAGTAAAGGCTCTTATTCACCCTTGAAAACCAAACTGTGGTTTATTTTAGCAGGAATTACAGGATCTGTTTCTTGAGAGAGCATCCCCATTTCCTGCTGCGCTTAACGAACTTTGGAATGATCCATGTTTGTCCAGGACAATAGGATGATATATTATTTAGCATTATTATTCATAATTTAGATAAACAGAAAAAGTATCTCTAGTGCAGAACATGTACACGTAAAATCCCCATCAAATTATTTATTTCCATATAAATTATGTACTGCCAAAACTGTTCTGCTGATCTGAAGGTTAGAGGCCTCACCATGGAAATGGAGCAGCTCCCCATCACTTCAATCAGAATGTGATTATTTACAGAAAAAAGCATTGTGGGTTTCCTATTGATCTGCTTCAGCGACTCTGTCTGACTTAGAACAGCTGAAATAAATGGAATCAAAAGACAAACCTACTATTGGTTTATCATCCCATGGAAAGTAGGTCATATCCCCAACTGAGCTGTGTTTTATTCATCTAAATTCGTTTTTACAATTAAAAATGCAACGAAAAACCATGTTCGTGTTGACAGAGCTGAGTCTGGTGAAACTGGGTTAGGGCTGATGCCTGGCTGTGGACCGGCAGGTCCATTGCTCCTCTGCCATGGGCACAGAGACCCAAACCACCGGCCTGAGAGCCCAAAAGCAGAGTGAACCAAGAGAGGAGTGAAAGAAAACGCTTAGAGCTCTCCAGATTGAGCTCCATATAGGAATAATTATGGCTGCTATTTAAAGAAGTTATTTAATAACATTAAACCAATGACAGCCTGAGATTATAACGCTGCCACCTCCACACTCCTGGGGGCTTTTTCTTTCCTGCCCCCTGCCATCAGCTCTGGTATATCTGCATTTTCCCAACCTGAATCTACCAATTATCCTTCTCCAAAGGCTCTTGAGCAAGGTGGGAATCACTTGCACAAGGGGAGGTGTTGAAGTACAATGGCAAAGCCATTAGCTGCTCTCCTGGTGTGTACCTAACCATGGGTTAATCAGCAATATCCAGGCTTTCATCTGGTCCAGGCTGGTTTTGGGGGGGGCAAATCAGAGCAACTTCTGCTGGGGCTGAGAGGTACTACCCTGCACAGTGACCCAGTGCTTGTGTGGGACTGCAGCCTGCGGCTATCTCAGTTTGGCTCTCTCAGTTTCCCTATTTATAAAAGAGGAACTGTATTCTTGATTGGCACGTTGGTACTTTGGGAACTTTGGAGGAAACGAGTTGCCTTTAGTACGCATACAGATCATTAATAATGTGGTTTTCTGGAGGTTTAATGTTTGGTTCACACTGCATGGCGATGAGCACTGAGCTCCTCTTCGCAGGATGCTCCCTCCCCGCTGCGGGGCTGTGTGTTACCACTGCAACAGAAACTGGAGCTGCTTATAGAAACTGCTGCTAAGAGGGATGTCAGGGCTGCCTTAGGGACCAGCACCACCAAAAAATGAGGAGCTTGAAACAGACAGAAGGGAAAAAAAAGAGAGCTAGGAAAAATTGGGTTTTCTACTGCATTTTCCTATTTTTCTGGTGCTTCATTTGTAATAAAAGGGGGAAAAATGGGATTAGGTCCAGCTGGCCTTTGTTTAAGAAGGAAGGTTGGAAGGTGATGCTTAAGCTCCTGAAGAGGGGTGTGCAAGGAGGGTTTCACAGCACCAAACCCAGCCCAAGCTGCGCCAAACATGGGATCTGACCAATGCCTCCTCTAAAGGCAACAGTGGGTCATTAATGGGTGGGAAGAAACTCTATTTCCTCTCTTTAACCAGGTCTGTCCTTACTCCAGGTAATGACATTCAGATGGGACATTCAGTTGGTTATTTCTCATTGTGTTAGGGGTAGAATTGTCCTTTCCATGCACAGCATCCTTTTCCAGCCTGCAAGGGACAACTGTCTTCCTGCTCTGTGCTGGAGCTGCACAGGAAACAAGAGGTTAGGAAGATTGAAATGCAGTTTAAAGTACTGTGAAAATAGATCTGGCAACCTGTCCTATTTGCTTGAGGGTCTTTGGGTTTTGTTTGGTTGGGTTCTTAAAATGTCAGGAAAGAGGCTTGAAAATAAACCAGGTTTCATTTAGCTCAGAGTAACAATTAAAACTTGGAATGGTCAGGGCCTGTTTAGGCAAATCAATTAAAAGATTGGCACATAAATGATGTGCATCTTTGGCTTTCACCGTCCTAGTCAGGCTGAGAGACCTTCAGACTGGGATGTCTGAAGGTGAAGCCGTTAATCCAACTCATGTTTCCATCAGCCAACCCTATAACCATCCTCTATGACCTTCTGGCTGGTCTCTAACCTGTGACACTGGGGGCTTCTTGCTGAGGAGGTTTTCCTATCACCTGCTCTTCCAGCCTATTTCGTTTAAAGCCATTTCATTCTGCATCTCCAAATTCTTCCCCAGGATTTCAAAGGAGCAGGCACCTCTCTCTGTCTGCTCATTGCCCTCATACGTGTTGAAGGGCATCCTCACATCTCACCCTAGGGGCAATGGCTTTCCATTAGTGGTGTAACCCATGGGAAGGGTGGAAGGTAAGGCACCCTTAGGAAGTATGGTTCCTATTTCATACTCCCAAAGTAACAATTTACACAATTCATAATGAAATTGAAGCAAAGCACCACCTATTTAAAACACCAGAGACCACGGGTTACAGCACGGAAGACACTGGACACAAGAGGACTCTTCACATGAGGGTCCTCACAGAAGGCCTGGAGGAGGCTGGAACAGGACAGGGTTCAATCAAAACTTGAAACTGTTAAAGAGAAGCTCCTGGTCTCAGCTTTGGCACTGCAGCAGTGCTGGCATTAAGGCTCTTGGGCTGCTCACCATGTCCTGGGCACACAGTGAGGCTCGGCAGCAGGCTTGGGAAGATCGGTGGCTTCTGCGGCATCCCAGCTGCAGCGCTCATTGCATCAAATATTCATGATCCAAATGGAAGCAGAGAGCTCCCCAGCCCACAGACCCCCTCGGCAGCAGGTCACACTCCTGACAGCCAGCATCAGATCCAGGCCAGCTCAAGTGCTCATCTGGAGGGACGTGAGGGATCTTCAATAGCAAGGCTGAGGGAAGCCGCATGGATTGAAATATTTAAGACAGGATGGTTCCCCAGTAACCACAGCAAGCAGATCAGTTCCACAGTGGTTCTGTGTGTGCTCACATCCGCAGCTGCAGGAGCTCAGCAGCTCCAAATGGTGATGGGTAGTGCTCACTGAGCCATCTGCAGTGTGCTTATCCCGGTGCTGTGGGACAGCACCTAGCATTGCTGAACAGCCGCTGGGGCCTCCCTCCCCTAACATCACAAAGGATTTTTCTCCAGACAGGTTCTGTGCAAGAGCTACAGTGAAAAGTGGGATAAAACCAGCCTTTCCTCTGGTTTCAGGGCACACGGTCTCCTGCCTGCCCCTGCTCAATGCATCTCACTGCCTGTGGGCTTGCTGGCAGCCTGACGCTGTGGACAAAGCAGGGTTTCAGCATGATCCCTGTTCTCCCTGCCCAGCTTATGCTGGTTTTCAGCACCAAAAATTCATTACATTTGATTTCTCCCTTGCAAACTGCATCACGGTACCTGGATGCCAAGTGCCCAGCTCAGAGCTGGGACAAGAGGGGAAAGGCTCATCACCAGGCAGCAGCCTGAGCGAGCCTGGCACCGGTGTGAACAACATTTTCAGCTCCAGCGCTTGCGTTTGGTCCAAGCAGGGACTGAGAATGACAAAATACATTAAATAAAAGCCACAGGAGAATCCCCACCCGTTTGTCCCTCATGAAAAATACAACAGGTTGTAAAGTTCATTGTTAATCCCAGAGACTGAAACGCTGAAAACCAGAGGATCTGAACTGTGGGTTTCTGAACACTTTCATCTGCTTGTTGGGTTTGGGAGGGGGGTGGCTTTGGTTTGGTTTGGGTTTTGGATTTTTGTTTTTTGTTGGGTGAGTTATTTTGGGGCAGAAGGGGAGTGGTTTGGGGGTTTTGAGTTAAGAATCTTGCAGAACGAGGGTGTGGAGCAGTTTCCAGCCTGAGCTGCTCATCCTTGGGATGCTGAAGCGCTGTTACAGAGACGTTCCGACCGTCCTCCCTTCCCGAGGAGAAAGGGGCTCCCCGGGGTCCGGCCCCGGCGCTGGCTCCGCACGCCCTCTCCTGCTCCTCTGGTGAAACAGCAGCCTGGGAAGGCTGGCAGTGAATCCCGGGAGCCTTTCCCACCGCCAGCGATGCTGTGAAGGCTTCTCAGTGACACCGAGCCCCGCTGTCAGCTCCTGTGAGCTGAGGCTGCTGAGGATGCTCCTCTAGAAAGCATCTAGAGGGCAGCGATGATGCTGTCGTCTAGAAACTGTGCTTCTTCTGTGCTAAGTGTTTTCCTTTTCCAAAGGGTAAAAGCAAAGCTCAGAGTCCTTGTTCTGATGTAGCTCCCACAAACTATCAGGACTTTGCCAGAGCAAACATGTTTTTAATATTAAGAAAAATCATCAAAGGCTGGGGTAGGCTCAGCTAAAAACATATGTATGGAAAATACTGTTTGAGAGCAGAAAGGAATTAACATAGCTGAGAATGCAAAGTCCAAGTGAAGGTTGGATCACTGATGATGCCAGCATGATCCCCATCTGTAGGATCTCAAGGCCAGGTTGGACGCAGCTTGGAGCAACCTGCTCTAATGGAAGGTATCCCTGCCCATGGCAGGGGCTGGAACTGGATGAGCTTTAAGGTCTCTTCCAACCTCTGAGCAGACAAAGCCAAACAAGAGTGTGGAAAAGGGAAGCAGAAAGTGCAGATGCAAAGGGGCCATTTAAACCAGCACAGAGGAGCAGGAGGGAAGGGACAGCACCAGCGCCAGAAAAGAGGAATCAAAGCTTTCTGGAATGTAGCAGCAAAAACATGCAAATACCCAGGTTAAAGCTTTCCTGCAAGCCTGATAACCCACTGCATGTGTGGTCTCACCAACACCAGCACATCTTCCCTTCTGTCCCACATACTGTGGAGGGCATCCTGGGGCTGAATAATGGATTTTGTACTGTATTTTCCACCCCTCGGTTGCTCTGAGTACCAAGTCTGGCAGCAAACCCAGGCTGACACACTGATGTCAGGCTCCAGGCGCCAGATGCTGTCATATGTGATTCCTGAAGGCTTCAGTGTACCTGCACTGCCTGCTCTGGAGAAATGCTGCTTTTGTGATATTCAAGAAGTTAGCACACCCCTGCCTTTGCTTAGACATTGAGGATTCTCAATGTCTGCACTGCTGGATATGGGAAAGCAGAATGGGAGCAAATGCCCCAAAGGTGAAAGGGCTTGCCATGAGGAATATCCTGCCCTTCTCTAGGGCCATAGCTCCAGGACAAGCACTTTATCACCTAGTAATGGAGCAATTTTTAGTCTGGCAAAAGAGATGTGTCAATAAACACCTCTTTGGTGTGATTTCTGACAGCTGAGATTTGATTTTCATGGCCTCTGCAACTACCTCGGGGATACAGCTACACATCACACATGGATTTTTGCTGATAAGAATTGAATGCCTCGGTGTGGACAGAATTGACCCCTTAGTAAATAAATACTGCCCTAATAAAAGCTGCCTTGTATCAGCCAGGCTGCAACACTGGGCGACTAAAGGTGAGATGCTCCTGCTTAAACATGGACAGCCTGGGACAGGGAGACTAAAGGGAAATGACCTGATTCAGTTACCTGACAAAGGTTGGAGGAGGGAAGATGGGACAGAAAATGTCCATCATGTTCAAGGGCAGATGAGCGCGTCCTCCCACATCTACCAGTGGCTCAGTGAGAGGAAAGTGCTCAAACTGTTCCTTAGAAGCTGAGGATGTGTGAGACCAAGAATCCCCCTGGGGTTTTCCTGTTATTATTTTGAAGAGAAAACAAATGAAAATGGTTTTTGTTATTAAAAGAGGCTATCTCAGGAAGCTGAAGACCTCTTCAATATCTGCTTGCATTATTCAAGGGAATGAATCATTAAATGCACTTTGAGATGCAGTCATAGGTATCAGGATAAATCAATCTCCAGGAAAGAGAAGCATCAGTTGAGGCTGTCATTTGTAACTCATCTTCAGAGCAACTCTGAGGTGTATAGTCTCCTGGTGCAGGATAGCACCCAGTTCCCTTAATATTAATAACCCCTGTGCAGCACACAGATTTGGGCTATGGGGAAAGCTGCTCTTTTCTGTACAGAGACCATCATCCGTGGAGGAGAGACATAGCACTCGCTCTTGGTAATGGTGCTAAAGGAAGATAAACCAAGCATCAACTCTCAGCAATAAGGTACATTAGCATGACAGATGGCTTGCACAGAAAGAAAAACCATCTCGGGTTTTAAGATTTGTGCTGACTGTGCCTCAGAAAGGAACTATTCCAATTAGCAGTTGTACAGAGTAATTGAGAAGCATAGAGAGTGTCAACCCAATTTGCTGCCATTGTTGAGCTGTCATTGTTCTTGATTTTCCTCATTTATCCCTTCAGTCACAAGTCTGGGGACAGAGAAAATGCCACTTTGGGTTTTGCCTTCCTGGGAAGGCACATGGAGCCATGTGGAGCAGCTCATGTCCCCATGGCAAACGTAACACAGCCTTCCTGGGTACCTGAGGTTATTCCTGCCTGGTTAAGCAAGTCCATCATGAAGCAAACATTGTGATTCATCAGTATGGCTAAAGGCAACTGAGTGTCTAGCCGGGCAGCCACGTGCAGCTGTCATTTTGCATTGCCATAATCCAAACCCAGCCTGGGCTTTCTATGGAAGGAAATTCCTCTCACCCTCAAAGGTACCTGGGGGAAATGCCTCTTGCGCTAGAAGCCACGGCGCTGGCACCCATCATTTATCTGTCTCCTTGTGTTTGTAAATTAGCCTTGAAGTGCAAGTGCTTTTTCTGCTTTCCATGTCTATATGCTAGGCTGCACCCCAGGCTCCTGTGCTGGCAGTGCTGGAGCCAGAAATGAGCCCCTAATTGCACAAACTCCTCTGCCTGATTCCCTACCTACCAGGCCTGCCCAAAGAATAGGAACATGTTCTTCCATGGAAGTTATATCCTTTCAGGAACAGAAGGTGGCAGACGAGGTTGCTCTGAGTGCCTGGCACAAGCAGCTGTGCTATTACTCAGAAGTTTAAAGGCATTTAATTTCCCGGTACAGGCACGGCAGTGATGCGTCCACCCTGAGCCCTGCAGTGAGGGATGAGCTCTTGGGTTTATGGGTGCTTGGCACAGGATCTGTTATGGCACTGCTGAGAAAACTGCACTTTACCCATAGATGTGCTTGCTAAGCTTGGAAACAGCTCTGTGTTTGTTAAACACTGTAAATTTCTATTGTAATATGTAGATATATATACAGTCTGTTTGTTAGCTTTTAGTGTTTGAGCTACAGGCATAGCAAAGAACTGGGAAAATAGGACATAGTAAACCCTTTCAATGTAAGATATTTTTCTCAGTGATTGCTGTTTTTTCCTAAGATGTTCATATAGCCAGCACCTAATGCACATGTGAGAACAGAGTGATGGAACTAATCCTGACACAGTCCATGCAAGAGGCAGCATTCCAATGCAGGCAGAAGGAAACTACTTTGGGGGGTTTTAGGGGGTTTTGCAATGCATGTGTGCAGGACAGTAATTTTTCCCAGTGCAGAAGAAGACATCACTTCCCTATGGAGAGCCTTGTCCCCATAGGTTGCCACAGGCTCTGCCCCGGGTACCCGCAGCAGTGGGTCTCATTAGTGAGGAAAAGGCAAAGCAAAGGCACACAGGCGGGTGCCTCAGCCTGCTGCATCCTCCCAGCTCTGAGCTTATCCCTGTTCTGAGCTGGCCTCACCCCTTCTGGTCCCCCTGGGCTGCTGAGTTTGTTTGCAGGCTCCGGTGGGGTTTGGCCCCTTTAATGCGTGCTGGGGAGGTGGGAGGCGATGGGGCTATAAAAGGTGTGCAGTGATCAATGAGGCACCTGTGAAGGGTTCCTGCTCTGGTCAGGTAGAGCTGCAGCAGCCCAGCCTTGCAGGGTGGAGGAGCTCAGGTAAGAGTTCTCTCTGCTTACTCATTATTGCTGTGTTTCAACTGCGTTATCCCAGTCTGAAGCCTGGTTTTCTTAGGTAGGCATCAGCAGAGGTCTCTTGCTGTGCCCAGCGGTGCAGTAGAACCTGCTGGGGCTGCAGGTTGAATCTCTACAGAGCAGCTTCCTGCCTAGAAAATAAGAAGTTAAACTGAGGTAGCAAACCCTGTGTCTGGTGCTCTCAGCTGCTGCAAGGTCCAGGCTTGTTTGGGGTAGCTGAGGACCTCACTGTGCTGGACTGTGTATTGGGCCCAATGGAAGGAGCAGGGTTTGTTGATGTGAAGGGCTTTATGCGAAATGAAAGCTTCTATCTGTTAGCTTTGAGGGCTATTTTGAATGTTCTTGTCTTCACAAAATAAAAGCTCTTCTGATACGTATATATGTGAGGGTGAAAATGGGAGGTGTGGAGGAAAATCAAAGGTCTTGCCCCTTAAGCAGGAGCAGGGTGAGGGAGATGGTCCAGTGAAACTAATAATGGTCCTGCTGAGGAATGCGATGATTAAAAATACTAATGAGTTCTTCCAGCCTTCAACTAGAGACTGCTGTAATCAGGTGGTAAACTCCTGAGGGGATAAACCACGCTGCTAATTCCTCTATCCATCTTCCACTGCAGCAAAGCTTATGTGAAAGAGAGGGTTTTCACCTAGTCATTAGGCTATAGTTTGATGTTTCTCATCACCCATTAATAGTAGCTTTAATGAGAAGAGGTGGTAAAAAATTGATGTCCCAAGAAACTAATTCCTTAGCTTCAGCAAGGTCTCCTCAGACTTTGCATTGTGGAGGTAAGTAACAAGTGCTCCCTGCCCACGTTAGACCAGTTACTGGTAGTTCAAACCCTGCAGATGGAAGATAACTTTCCTACCCTGAATCTTTGGAAAACTGGTGGGCCATGCTCCATCTAGAGATGAGCAGCACAGCTAATATCCAATTTATAAGGAACACCTTTAGCTGGGAATTGTTTCCAACTGAGGTGCGTGGGTACCAGCAAAATGAGCTGTATTGCATTAATGTTCTCTTAAAGATTCAAAAATGTTATGCAACAAAAAATTGGCAATTCACACCGTTTCTTTAATAGACTTCCTAATGTATACTTTAAAATATAATAAAACAGCCTGGCTTGCAGAGTTTTCTTCTCGAGCTGTCTAGGCTTGCCATCAGGAGCAGCTTCAAAGCCAGTTTTCTTTTCATATGCTTGTCTGGTGTGTCTAACTGAGCATGATTACTTTTTCCTAAATGAATAGATAATTTTGCCTTATAAATAAGTAGAGCACCAGGATTTTTCATCTTTGATCCTATTGGGTTGAATCTCAGGATGGCTTCGTGTAGTGTGTGTTCATTATTGAAGGAAATTTGTTTTGTGGGTTTTTTTTTCCTTCTACCTGAATTTGTTTCCAAGCAATATATTTTTGCCATAATGCATTCAAACACACCTCAAATATTAATGAGGCAAGTAATGGCCCATTTCCATTGAAGCTTGCCATAATATGCAAGTAATCCTTCACAGGTCTCCGTTTTAATAAAGATGATGCTGGAAATGTTGCATTTTCTCTCCAGCCAAGTATTCTGGTTGGGTTTCAGTGTGTGACAGTCATTAGCTATGCAGTGGCTGAACTCATTACAACAACTGCCAGGAAAAGGGCTCTTGCTTGGTGCGTGAGTTCTTGATGCAAAGAACTCGCCACGTGTTGCTTTTGTCACATTTCCAAGGCCCTTGTTGAAAGGTTAGCTGCTAGAAAAGCCAGGCTGGTGGAATGCTTTTAAGGCCATAATGAATGCCTTCTAGTCCAAAGCTTGAAGCTTTGCCACCCCAACTTGGGTGGATCTCTGAGTTTTTCCCAGGAATAGAAGGGAGATGGAAGATGAGGCTTTGACTTGATGTGCCAAAGGAGTGCTGGCTGGGATGTGTTGACCTCCCAGTCTCGCTGTGCACTGCCTTGTCCAGCTGCTGCCAGCTTGACATTATTAGTAGAAGGTCCCTGAGATGATGCTGCCTTTGGGGAAGTTGCCTGAAGGGTCAAGATGGAAAACCTGGAGCATGAAAGCTGCGCATGGAGTTCAGCGTCACTGGTGGGCTGGCTCCTCCCTGCGGTGGCCAGCTCAGAAACAAGGGCCATCAGCTAAAAGGAGGATGAATGCACTCACAAAAGCTGAATCTCTTGATTTTACGAGTGGTTGTGTAGGACCTTTGCTAATGTCATGGCTCTCCTGGAGTCTTAAACCTTTCAAAGCTGCCATCTAGGAAGCAGCCACCTTTTGAAACACTGCCACGCCAGAGGAGAAATTAGGTTTTGAAGATGTTAAGAGGCTCAGCAGCTTCAGAGAGAAACTGTGAGAGCTCTGCATCACCTATAAACCCATTTTCCTTAGATCGCTGACTCTTTTCAGGACTGCCAGGCTGTTTTGTGCTTAAGCTTTATTCAGACCTTGCAATGAGAGATCCACGTGTCTGGGTGTAGCTGTGAACTTGGAGCAAAGGCTGTTTGTGCTGGGCTGGCAATGGACACACAAACCTATTTCTGCAGCCCTGCCCAGGGTTTGGTCTGGCAAGGGTTATAGTGAGTGGAGTCCCAGGCAGTGCTGGGTTATCTATTGGCCCAACTGAAGGAGAAGTAAATAAGATTGACTGGAAGCTGCGAGTAAAGACACTGACAGCCTGAGCTCTTTGGGCTGCTTGAATTGTGTATCAGGCCAGAGTCATTCTGCATTTTGTGTGTTTTGCAAAGGTAGTGATCCCACTGGGATCAAGGTGTATGGCTCTACTCTGCTCTATGTAACACCCAGTCCCTTCCCCTGCTCTCTGCAGGGATGGAAAGCCAACGGGAAGAAAAGCAAGATGTGGATATCCCTGCTCCATCAGGGAAATCGGTTCTGAAAGTAGACAGCTACCCCAGGGAGGCAAGAATATGACCAAATCCTGGAAGCACAAATCACTGCAGCAAATGCTTATATGTAAGCCCCACTGGGTAGAGATGGGAATCTCTACTAATTCCCTATTCTGCTGCTGATTTCCAGTGAAAGTGTGAGCCTCCAGAAGGGACCTGGAGAGGTATGATTATGGGAGAAGCCCCAGAGCTGAGGGGTCTGCACCAAGACTTGGAAACCTCATACTCTTACACCAGAGATCAGCAGCAATCCTTTCTTCTTCCCAGAGCCACCAGTCTCTGGGTCAAGGGAGCTGCCATGTTTCTTGCTTCTCTGTCTTGTTTTCCATTAGTCACTGCTGGTTGACTGTTATGGAAATCATCATGGTCCTGTTGGTGCTGTGGATGTGTGGTACATGCATCGCTGGGCTTGTGGAATTATCGCAGGGATGAGCTGGCAAGTCCCTAGCATGTTTGAGCTGGTAGTCTGGCTCCAGAAATTGTTGCCTCTTAAGCTGTCATATAAGAGATGGTCTGAATGCACTCATGGCAGAGATGCAAACAATCCACCTCCTTTCTCAGTATGCCCTACACATGGACCTGGTTAAGGGATGTTTCTATATTTCCCTATACAAAACCTGTTTTGCCTTCCTGCTGACAGGCATGGGTCTTATTCTGGTCTCATTTACACTGCTGTCAACTGGAAGTAACCCCTCTGAAGCCAGAATTTAAAATGAAGCTTCTTGCCACGTTTACATATTCTACTTCTTACAGCATAATTTGTCCTAGTTTAAGTACCAAATGCTTTGTAGGAATTTCATTATAGAGCACAAGTTTTGTCAAATGCATTCTGCTCGTTTTGCTGGAGGTTGCTAAGCATAGTCTATTCCTTCTGAATCCTTTGTACTATTAGTATATTTGCCCATGCTACAAGAAGAAATTAAAAATACAGCATGGAAGAAAATACAGCTTTGTCTCATGTTCCTGGGAAAAAAAAAAGGCAGGGGAAGGACTTTCTGTACCTGGAAAACTATCTCCAGTGGCTCTTTGGGATGCAGATATGGACAACCTGAGGGTAATTTGGAGGGTCTCAAACTTCTTGCCCAATGGCACAGCAGTCAGTGCTGATAATTGATTTCAACCCGTCTGTGAGATGAACACCTGCTGTGCAATATGGCTCTGGTAGGATTTTCTCCCTGCATAGCTGGAGCAAAATCTCTGTCGTTGACCACAGGATTGGGTCCCTATTTGCTAAAACCTGAACTGCATCCCAGTGCATTGTTACTATGCTACAACCGTTTCTGCTGCAGTATGGTTTAAATACCTTGCCTTGACACTTAGGTGTTTTTGTGGATTTTAATGGGCTTCTTTCTTTCAAAGCAAATTTAATTCCGTTACTAAATAATGCATTTGGCCTCCAACCTGACTTGTGCTAATTACTCACATGCTGAATGGGTTTTAAATCTTGTTTGGAAATGCTATAGAGTTTATTGTCTTATTAAAAGCACCTAATGTGAGCTTTCCTTTTTCTTTAAGACTGCAATTGGTCTCTAGTGAAAATGAACAGATAATGCAATAATTTTTCACTAAACTAATTATCAGAGCGGAAGATGCTAATGTGTGTTGCCAACTGTGTCTTATGTCTCCTCGGTTAACATGCTGCATGGTCACGGCTGTTCAGCAAGACTTTACATCTCTGGAAGCAGAAAAGAGGCTGAATTAAGCTTACCCATTGCTCGCTCCCTTTTGCAGTCATGTTAACGTGTTCAAGCCGTGCTACCTCCACCTGCACTTAGTGCTAATCAAGTGGGGTTTCTCCCACAGAGGACTAGCAGGGAATTAACTTATTTCTATGGGTATAGGATGTATGGGTCTCCTGCTTGCAAAGATCCCAAGCACCCAACCTTCAACCATTGCTCTTCAGCTGTGTTGGAAATCAAGATACCTGAAGTCAATGATGGCTTTTGAAAACGTTCATGACATGTTTCTTCAAGCACTGAAATAGGTCTCTGTGCACAAACACGTGTGATCCTGACCAAATGCATGTGCTGGGGCTGACGTATATTACCAAGAATGAGTTCTCGTTTTCAATGTATTGCAGCATGCAACAAGGGTGGGCTTTGAAAAGCAACAAAACAAACCAAGAGTCTGCAGGACCCCTGCCTCTAGATGCGCAAAGCCTGCAGAAGCGCTGAGTGCTGGCAGACATGTCCTGTTGTGGAAAGAAGGAAGAAATTAGGAGTGAAAGAAGAAAAGTGAGGTTTCACCTTGAGCAAACGCGGTGTGTGCTTCTCCAGCTCCCCTCGGAGCAGGCTGCATTTGAAAGCAGAGTTGGTAAGGACTGGGATTTGCCTGTCTGATTGCTGTTACTCCCCCAAACAAATAAACAAAACAATTATCTTTGAATGTTACCCAGGCTAATGTGTAGAGCTGGCACTGGGGAGTAAAGAGAGGAGAGGACACCAGGCTAAAAGCATTAATCGGTAATGGGGTTTGTATATTTGTCAACAAGGCGCTCGGCTCGGAGAGCTGAACAAAAAGGAAGCAAGCTGCAGAAAAACAAATGCATACCAAGCCTTGTCACTGATATTTGTTTAACAGCCTGTCACAAGCAGCAAATGAGGATCAAAGGTAGGAAAGGCAACGAAGGAGCGGTTTCAGTCCAAGGCATCCATTCTGCATTGCATCAGGGTTCACTCCTGGATCAGGGTGCATTCTGCCACATTGTGTTACATCAAGCGAGTTGTGAAATGATGGAGCCTAATGCAGAGTGAGTGTTGGGAATGGGAAGTAAAACAACAACCCGTTGGTTTTGTATTCATTAATTGCCATGGGTTTGGGGGTTATCCAGGAACAGAGATGCTGTTTTAAGTGAGGCGGAGAGCTAAGATTGCCAGGCTGTGCTTTGTAAGAGAGCACTGCAAATTGCTTGTGGGATTTGATGTTGTCTTACCCTGCCTCCAGAACAAATCATACTGGTAGGGGGTTTGGGTTTTCCTTTTTAATGGTTGGGAAAAACCTTTGTGAAAGAACCCGTCACACTAAGGTAAAAAAAATAATTGTCTTTTTTCTTCTATCATTCTCTTTTTTAGATCATTTTACTGGCCTTCCACTTAGTTACAGCTATTGACCCTGCCCCCTCAGCATGAACATGCAGGGTAAGGCTCCTTGATTGTTTTGGTGATGGAGGTTGTAGTGCATCACTTCTCTGCTGGGATGCTACTGAAGAGAAGCACATTTCCCCTTTAGCCACCTGAGCAGAGGTGACTGCTGGCCCCAGAGGACCTGCAGAGTAACTGCCCTCAGTTTTCTGCCAAGCAGCCCAGACATGAAGCTTACCTGGTTAAGAGATGAAGAAGATGGTGGTGGGAACAACTGAGGGTGCAGACAGACAAAATGCCAGCTGAAAAAAAAGCAGCATTGTTTAACTATTAAAGAACAAAATGAACTGGAAATTCAACTCATAATTTTTCATGTCTTTGCATCAGAAAACAATTTGGGGAGGGAATTTAATTAAATTATTGGAGTTTCTTCAGAAGTTTTACTGGCAAATGCTGCTCTTCCCAGCCAACCCCAGTGTTAAGACAAATCATCAGTTAGAGGAATTGCAGCAAATACTGGAATCAACTGATTTATGGTATTTTTTTGTTCTGTCAAACAAAACCACTTTCTATACTGAGCAGTTCCTTAAATTTAGCTCATATTCCCCCCCTGAAGATGACTGTGCAGATCTGTCTCTAGCAGAAAGGAGCTGGCTTGGTGACTTTCCACTGCCATTTGCCGCGCTGATGGAAGCACCAACCACCTCAGCTGCTGAAGCTATGGCAATTAATCACGTCCTCCAGCTGCAGAACGTGCAGCTCCTGGCCATGCTCACGTGCAGGTGTCACCTCCAGGATTAATTGGTATTGATGAACTTGCTTAGCAACCACACGCCAATTGGCGCTGATCCCTGGGGATGCGCAGCTTCCCCATCCTCAGCCAGGAACACTGACCTTGTGGCAGAGTAATGCTGGGGAGCAAGAGGTAAATGAGGGAGGGCTTGTGCCAGCTCCTCCCCAGCCACCACCACATGGTGGTGGCCATGTGGGCTGCCTGGGTGTGCAGCAGCAGTGCCATATTTCATATCTGAGCCCTGTTTATCCTCTGTCTAAGCCTAGACTGGCAGCTCCAATATCCAGCTGTTGGCTAACAAGAGAAAGCATCTTTGGTTTCGAAAATGTTTCTCATGTTTCATTAAGCTGATGGCTTTGGATGGGAGTTGCAGTAGTGTAATCCATGTGCTGACAGCGCCCCTCGAGACTTGGGCTGGGGATAATCGCATCCTTTTTATGCTGCTAATAATTAACTATTGAAACAATTTACTAATGGATGTAGTGGCTTCTTTAAATGATGAATTGGTATGGTTTAGCACAGCTATGTGGCATGGGCTTGATGCAGATATTACTTGAGTGCAAAGCCAGTCTGCATTATAGCCTGTTGAGGTCAGAATCTATTAGCCATAATTCCTCTTAGCCTAAATTCTCTTCATCTTTAGAAATAAGTTTTCATATAGAAATTATTCCAAAACCTTCAAAAACAGAGCTGCATGTGCTCTATCATATAGCGATGTATGATCTTATTCACTAAGTGGAGGAGAGGGATGTTTATGTAAACTGCAGCCAAAAATACAGTAGTATTGCCAAAAAGAGTAAGTTTATCAGCTATTTTAGTTAAAAATGGGTAAACTCCATGTGCATGAATAGATTAAATAATATTTATTGGCATGCATTGAATGGGTCTAATCAGAGTAATGGCTGTTGAAGGGGTGTAGCATCTATTAATTGAATATGGAGACTAGTTTCACCTGATTTTTGTTTTTAGTGGGTTCCAGTATTTGCAAAACAACTGTCACAGAAAGCTTCACATCCGAGATCTCCCAGATCTTGTCAAATTAATTTCTGAACTCTTGACACTTCTGCACCAACTGTCCTAATTCTTCTCGTAGCGTTTGCTTAAGACGACTCTAATAACTAAGTCATGTCTGACAGCCTAAAGATAAGCTGTTATTTCTCTCAAAGAGATGACAGTTCCCATTTTCAAAAGCAGAGGAAAGGTTGCTCACTGTTTTACTTCCTGCAGCAGCAAAATTTTCAGGCGTGGGACTGGCAAAACAAAGAGTTGCTTGCTGTAGGTAAAGGGTTTTTTCTTTGCCTCTCACCATTGCGCTTGGATGGAAAGGTCAGGTGTGTCAGAGATGGTTAAGGCTTTGAAGAAGACAGATGTGTGTATGCAGAAAGAACATAAAGGGGATTGGAATAGCTTAAAGGAATAAGCGGAATTGGAAAGATCTGGGCTTTAAACTTCATTCTGCAATTGAAGTCATTGTTAGCTCCCTCCCCCACTGAGGAAAAAATGTCTTGGAGGGGAAAAAAGGCAGAAAAAATGAAATATTAAATGCATATTTCTGGCTAGTTATCTCAACTGCTGGAATTGCAGCAGTGCAGATTACTCCAAGCTTTTAGCAATTGAGTAGAATCCACTTCACCTTTCCTCTCCAACTTTGTTTCTTCTTCAGCCCTCCGCTGGGATTGTGGGAACAAGCACTGGCTATGCTACAAAAGAGGGGAAGGAAAAAAGGTACCCTGCAGGCTACAAGCGTGGAGAAGGTAGGAGTGCGTGTGTGCAGCCTGGACCCAGCTGGTCTCTTATTCTCAGCAAGGCAGATATCTGTACAACAATTGGTCAGGTTTGCTTAGAAGTTTAGCAATCACATCTTCTGTCTTTAGCCTCCTGCCCATCCCCAAAGGGAGGGAGTCCCTGTGGTCCCCACAACCTGTCCCATACCATGTGGCAACTCCTGCCCATCCCCAAAGGGAGGGAGTCCCTGTGGTCCCCACAACCTGTCCCATGCCATGTGGCAACTGCTGCCCCACCTGGCGCTATGATGCTCTTTCAGTATGGCAAAAACCTGTGCATCCCCAGCCCGGTGTGTGTGCAGTATTTCATCTCATTTTAAAATACCATCTTGGGAGAATGGTGTTGGACCACTTGCTCTAGTTCATTACTGAAAACCCATGAGGTGAATCTGGTATTTGCTATATTTAAGACCCTCTGATAAGGTGGGCACAGCACTCTCCAGCATCTCATGGCATCACGGCTGCCATCCGGGAACAACGTGCTCCCTTTCCCACCTCCACAAGGCTGCAAACAGGCAAAGAACTGTAAAAAACAAGAAGAAAATCCCTGATACATAGTTAGTTTATCGCAAATGGGAATGGCTTCTGGCACTTTCCTTTGCAAGGCTGTGGGCTGGGGTGTCTGTAGGTGTCTCGCACCAGCCGATACTCACTAAGTAATCCTTTCCACCCATGCTGCCCCATTTGGTTTGTCTGCCTCGGTGATGTTCCATGAGGGACTGATTCTGGAGATGGAAAAGCTTCTGCATCTTCTCATTACCCTTGCAGTGTCTCTTGAGAGAAGGGATTTGAGTTTCTGGTCCCTCACATGTAATCTTCAGTGTGCCATATTCACCACTTCTGTTTATTTTCCATGTTAATGCTTGTAAGACTGGAATGCTCCTTTTTTTTTAGGGGCATTACAGTTATGGGTAGAAAGCAAACATCTGCCAGGTTTTTCCATAGAGAAGCTGTGGGTTTAGTGTTTGTTTTTTTTCCTTGCTACCTAGAAACCATTATATTAATAGAGATCTTCTTGCAATGCTTTTCTGTGACAAATGTAAAACTTCCAGTAGAAAAGCAAAAACATTTTTGCTAGAATCATTCACCTAAATAATGCAAAAGACCACAGAGGGCTTAGGATGGGGAAGGATCCGATGTTCATACTGTGGATATTCAAGTTCCATGTAAGAACATGACCAAAAATAACTCTCATTTGAAAGCAAATTCAATAGGACAGTTTTAATGAGCCTAATCATGAGGTTTGACAGTAGATGTTGACCCTGGAATGGGTCTCTGCTATGAGAAAAGAGGTTATTTCAACCAGAATAGCTGTTGTTATTTTTCATTCTAGTAAGTAAATTGTAGTAGAGTTGCTCAGATGATACTATTGTCTTGTGGAGCTCAGTGGAAAGCCAATTCCTTTCGGGGTTTTTGCAACCTCATCCTCATTCTTTAACAGGTTCTCCATGATAGATTGAAAAAAAATCTGGATGCCTCAACATACATGTGATGAACCTAAAACCTAGAGATTTATCTATTGAATTTTCTAGGCACATATTGACAGGCTATAGCACAAAATCACACATTACCTATTTGCTAACCAAATTGACTAGTTATTCAATTGAGCCTCATAGGAGAGGAAATGTTTTTCTCTACTAGCAAAGCTAAAAGAACACGGGAAAGCTGTAGGTGTGTTCCAGCCCTTCTCTGCATAGATCACTCAGAAAACAGTGTCTCTTTAATAGTAGTGGCAGTAACCATCTAATACCCTGAATTAGGAAGGCTTTAGCAATTGGCAAGCGCTCTCTTTTTCTCCGTGCTAAATATTTTGTCAAGCTTTTCATGACTCTGGCTGCTGCAATTTCACATCTTTCTCCAAAAGCTGGTTTTCTTTCGAGCAGATGAGACTTTGTGCTCTCTTGGGCAGAGCCTCCTGTTTGCTCTCTAAGAGCAGTGTTGTGCCAGTGCTGCCCCAACACAGTGCCATGAGTTGTGATGGGTGCAGTCTGGAATTGCTCTTGTGTGTATCCATGAAGAGGAAGCCACATGGGGATCTTGGGACCTGGAATCATGTGGTTTTGCCCACTCCACCATGGGGATGACTCTGCTGCTCCTCAGGTAAATCCTAGCTACTTGTACTTCCCAAACTGAGTCCCTCTACAGCACCCTTGTAGCCCCTTTTAGACACTGGAAGCTGCTCGGAGGTCTCCACGCATCTTCTCTTCTCCATGTTGAACAGCCCCAACTTTCTGAGCTGCTCCAGCCCCTGATCATCCTTGTGGCATCCTCTGGACTTGCCCCAACAGCTCCATGTCCTTACGCTGAGGACACCAGCATGGCACAGTGCTCCAAGTGTGGTCTCATGGGAGCAGAGTGGCAGGTTGTATTGGTTGGTGATCTTACTCTTCCAAAGGTTCTGGCTTATATTTTTGACCCTTTCAAGTGTAAGGGGGTTTTGCATTGGCTTTGATTTAGTTCATATTTGCAGTAGATTGACTGCATTAACAAAACACCTCTTACAAAATGACCTGCAGGTCTCTCTGGGAGAAGAAGGGGAGGAAAGGAAACCCTGGTATCTTAGGCTGAGTAAATACTGTCTTTTCCCCGAAGAGCTTATGGTTCAGCCATGGAGTAGGTGTTTGCTGAATAAGTAAGTGCGCTGTGACCTGGCCTTGAGCAGACGGGCAGCGTCTGAGGTGTGAAGAGAGATAAAAATCAATAAAGACACCATTTACCATTTGCTCAGCCCAAACAAAATACTTCATCAAGACACTGGTGTAGCTTTCAAACAGAGAGAGCACAAATTACAGCTCTCGTGCACTGTATATGGCAAGGGTTTATGGCGTTCTGCTGGCCTTATTTACAGCTCATTTAAAACACTGTCAGGGTGCTTTGATGCTACTACCACAGCTTTTCTTCCTCTCCTCATCACTGCTACTATCACATAATAGTCTGTGGAAAAGGGGTTGCTGTCATTCCATGTGCACTTCCTAAATAAGGAGGAGGTGCATGGGCACTTGAGCATTTATTCCACCTAAACCAGCTCATGAATCAGGAGTAGGTTTAAAGTTTTGCTCCTCTTGGCAGATCTCCCCCTTGGGTTTCCCTGTTTCTCACCTACCATCTCCCCTTGCTTGCTGATCTCTGTCTGAATTGCATTGAAAGTGGAAAAGAGCAATGAAATGAGAACGCCTTTACAGAAACAGGTTTAAGCTTCTCAATTTAAATAATCTCAGTGGAGTTAGGAGGCTCCCAGTAAAGCTTTGATTATCTGCTTCAAGATCCATCTCCCAAGCGTGATTCTATGGAAAACCAGCTCTTCAGACCCATTAAGTGTTACAAACGTGATCAAGAGCATGGTTTTGGTAACTTGGGTTCAGCATCAGAGACTGCAGCCCCTGCCATCGCAGGAAGCTGATCTAAAGGGACTTCCTGGTCTCTTGTGTAGAAATAACAGAACCAGAGCCCAGGGAAGATGAGATAAACCTTGTTTTGGCTGCTTGTTCTGTCACTGACCTATCAGAAGTAAAGACTAGCTTTAATTCCACCTTTCAATTTCCTTCCTTAGCAGACTGAGTGCTTATGAAACTTTCCAAGGGAGCTGCCAGGGTGTGCTCCCAAAAGACCAACTTGCTGGTGAATAATCAGCTGCAATTCTAATGAGAAAAATCCCTTTGCTGGGCAACAGCCTTCCTCCTTGAATGCTGCATTATCAGCTCAAAATGGTTCAGCCAGATCTGAGGAATTTACTTTAGGCAGCTTAGGAGATAAATTCAGTGCAGCAAGTTATCGTGATTAAGTATTTAAGACTTATCCTAAAAACCTGTTTCGCTCAATCCACCTCCTGAGATGTCCCCATTGAAACCCTTCTTTTCAGGTTAAAATGCAGTCAGAGTGCAGCAAGCAATTTCCATGTCTCTGGCCATGGGTAGTTCTCCATCCTCCAGATGTGTGGGTGATGCAATGTTTCAGAAGCAGTAAGCTTCCCTACAGATTACCTCATTTTACACTTCATGTGACCTCAGCGAGCATCTCCGTGCTGCTCTGCTACAGCACCTTCTCCCTTAGGTCTGGGAGGGAATATTTGTTTGAAAAAGGATTGAGTTTGGGGGTTTGGTATTTTTTTAAAGGCTATTAGAGAGATTAATGCTGCTTTGTGGAGCAGTTAGGGGTTGGTGCTCAGGAGTCCTGGCAGTGATCAGCAGGATGCACACAAGCACATGTGTGCTTCAGAGAGCCCTCAAATGCAATCCATCACAGTGACATCCGGCTCCCTATGTCATCTTTAGTCTGTCTGAAGTCCATGTGGAGTAGCTGTGTGTGTGTGTGTCTGTACAGCACGAATAGCCTGTTGCTGGGCTGTTTACAGGTGTGTAATTATGTCTTAGAACTGACAGATAAAGGGTGGAATGGGAAAACCCCACAGGCATTTTTTTCCTCTTTTCCCCCATCATTGTACTGTATTCCCATGGAGAATTCGCATTTCCCTCTGGATGCTGCCCTGAGAACAAACACAGCTCATTCCACTAGTGCCTTGTCTGGGTGAATTCTCAGTCAGAACGTCTGTTACCCCACTATGAGAAAGATAGTTTCACTGAACTTCTAGCAGGTCTTTTGTGCTAGAAGTAGTGTCTCATCACAACAGGGACTGTAGTGACAGGACAAGGGGTAATGGGTTAAAACTTAAACAGGGGAAGTTTAGATGGGGTATAAGGAAGAAATCCCTTACTGTAAGGGCGGTGAGGCACTGGAATGGGTTGCCCAGGGAAGTTGTGAATGCTCCATCGCTGGCAGTGTTCAAGGCCAGGTTGGATGAAGCCTTGGGTGAGACAGTTTAGTGTGAGGTGTCCCTGCCCATGGCAGGGGGTTGGAACTGGATGATCTTAAGGTCCTTTCCAACCCTAACTATTCTATGATTCTATAACATTACTTCTCTAAATCCTTTGAAATACGATGCAAAATCAGGGTTTAGTCCTATTAACCCCTCATTCTTTCTCCTGCTCCCTTTTTAACACTTTAAACTCACGAGTAACCACCACTCACAGATGTAACACATACTCCAGATAATCTTTAAGGTGATATTTACCACTGTAATGAATTTCCCAGGTCTTAGGACATGGACAAGAGGTAGGACTTGAGAGATGAAAGCAGATAACAGACACAATGAACTTTAGATCTAGGAGATGTGTACAATATTAGTTCATCCTGTAGCAGAATGTGAATGCTATTGATATTTAATATCTTACCAGGAGGGATGAGTATTTGAAGGACAAGCATTCATAATTTGCTTTGACATTTGATATGATCAAGCAAGTAAAGGAATAATATTCCATTTCTCCCTTGTCAAAAAGATAATGAGCTTCATAACTATTGGTATTATGGGAAAAATGCAGCCTATGTAGTGTAAAATATATGAGGAGCTGCTATAAATTGTGTATATTGTGGGCTTGTGATGGCCCTATTCAGACACAGCAGGCCTATCCTTTTTAATTTTCTGGTTTGCTGTGCAAGTCTCTAGCAAAAGAGATTTCTTTTTTTAATGAAAAAAGTTTTCTTCAAATTATTTATAGAAAGAGCATTGCTGTCATCGAGTCTGTCTCATCATATCATTCTTGAGTATCAATTTCTAGGCTCAGATGACAAACCATAGCAGCCACTTTTCCAATAGCAGCATCTGGCTTCCTGACAAACTCAAAATGCGGTTATCTGGAAAGCTTCAGAGTTGCTTCTGAGCACATTTTATTTATTAGAAAGCAGTTGTGTTGCTTTGCTTCCCATGACTAAGCCAAGGAATATTTAATACATTAAAAGGAATAATAGAATCCAGGCCAAGCTGTTGTCTACCAAGTGGCAAAAGAGCGACAATATTTTTCCTTTAAGACCACCGTTTCTTCAGCTCTGAGGGACAAAGTGAAACTATTCATGTTGACTTCAGATGGCCTTTTTATAGGACTAAAGAATAAATTCAGCCTCGTAACTCCTCAAATGAAAATCAAGTTCACCCTTTTTTAGATTTAATTATCTGAAATGTGATGGTGACTTCTTCTTGCTGGAAGAAGACCCTCCGTAGGGTGTAGGGTCCCCAGAGGTGAAAGATGCCATGCCATTCCAATATATGATGAATGATAATAGAAGGGATCAGCGGGTCAGTAGGTCAGGTACTGTATTAGCCCTCAGAAGTTAATTCAGCCTTTGTTTTGCTGTAGAATTTATGAGCTTGGCAAGTCATTTGGATCCATCTCTGCAAAGGTCTCCTAGTGTAGATCAGTAAGTGTCACACTGACATGCAAGATTTGATCCAAGTTGTATGGAAAATAGTTCCATGAATAACTTCAATATTATTCCTCTTACATACACCTGTGACATAACTGACACCTCCTGCCACATCCCATATTCTTGCAAGGTTCTTTGTTCAGGCTGGAGATCTTTGTGCTTGTGAAGCTCTGTTGCTAATCTGGTGAGTTGAATTGAATCCCACCATTGCCCTGTGTATAAAAGGAGATTATCTGACACTGTACAAAAGTATGAGGCCTTTCTCCCATTCTTCATATGTAGATAATCTGAAGGAAATTATTAAGGATTTTTTCCCTAATATTAGCATTGAAATCAATAGGAAAGATATTAAGACCCACAGGAGATAATAGTTAATTATATAGATGTTCTTATAGCTTTAGGACATTCCTAGATGCTAAACTTCATTCTCACATGTGTAAAGCTAAAAGCTGAGAAAGGACAAGGGAGGATGGAGTATCTGTTCCAGGCTTGGCTGATGGTTAGGCTGTATCCATATCAAAAGGGTTATTAAATTGAAGTGATTATTTTCATTCTGAGAAAGAACTCTCTTGAGTTTTTCTTGAGCAACTCCCAAAAAGTTTCTCTTGGTGAAATTCTGGTGTTATTTTTCTAGATGATAGATTAAAAAAAAAAAGACTAATCTGTTAAAGTCAATGTGTTTCAATGTGTTTGACACTTGGCAGCAGCAGCAGTAGTGCTAAATGGTAACATCTTGAGTTTTTTCAGCTATCAGTGGTGTCTCTGGGGCAGGATTTTATTAGTGACAGCTCTTGCTGAATTCGGTTAAAGCTCAAGTTTCATCTCCAAAGTAACTGTTATTCAGTTCAGAAATAAGATGATCAGGCATGGGATTTCATTTAAAGCTTTGAACATTGACATCCAGGAATCAAAACAATTCTGCTTCAAGTTTCTGTTTCTCCAATGTAAAAAGTATCGCTTGGTTTGGATACTTGCTCTTGCATGGTGTCCTCTGGGGTCTAAATCAGAGGGGTAAGCTGTGGGGCTTCCTCTTGTCATTGTCATGAGCTTTTGTCTCTGGTCTGAGCTTGGAACAATTGGGTCTTTAATTCTGATTGAGGAGAGAGGATGCTACTACAGGGCAAAACACCCCACCAAGGCTGCTCTACTGCCACATTCAGCAGTGGGCTATAAGGCTGTATCATAAGCAAAGTCTGCAAATCAAAAGTTGCATGATGGCCAACCTCTACTACGTTTAGCAGGTCAGACAGCTTTTGCATGTAAGAAAAGACTACATGTTTTTTTTTGCTGCTGAGGAGTTCAAGCATTTTTGCCTTCCTTTTGCCACAAATGGAGATTATTCAATGGTTGGATTTAATGAATTCAAAATCCTTAGAAAATCACTAAAGCCAGACATCAATGTAAAATACTCCAGCTTTCAGTAGTGGAATATAATATTAGCTCTCCCACGATCTACTTCATGCATTTCAAAAGAACAGAGAAAAATTCTAAACTGAAAAAGACAGCTTGGGCAGAAAATGATTGTCTGCCTTGGATGCTGCTCTGTAACCCTTTAGGAACCTGAGTTACTTCTCACAAGGCAGTAGAAACAGACATTTCCTTTGCAAAATGCAGGGGGAGGATGAGGAGCAGAGATTTGTAGTAATGAATTCTGTGAATGTCCTGTTCCCTTGCACCATCAGTAGGACTATGTGGGAGGGTTGCTGCAGGGCTGGTGGCTCGGAGCCCATGGAAGCCGTGTGTCTGTTTTCTGCTGGCAGAGGCTGCTGAGAACCCACCAGACCATTCATCCTGCCTCTTGCTGCACGTCTGGACTGGGAGCACCTGAGAAGGGTATTTCCGTGCCATGCTGGAGTCCGGCCCCGTGATGGCCCTTCCCCTGTCCTCGCTATGGAGAACGAGCCGGGAGCGGCTCTCGCAGGCAGTGCAGTAATACAAATAAATAATATTAATTGAGGCTCGATGGGTTTAAAAAGCTATGGAAATGGCTTCTCTCCCGCTGTTTCAGTATCTCATTTTCCCACTCTGCCCAAAGCCCAGAGGTACAAACATATATTTTAACCGAGAAGTTTGTTGAACCTCATTAAACTTAAATGCTCGATCCAGTTTTTCTGAACGAGGCTTCACCCTGCTTTTGAGTTTACCTGGCTTCATTCTTCCATCCCTAATGGAGCTATTCATTTAGAAGGTGGTTTTGCAAAGGCACTGATAGCCCTACAAACTACAGCTGAAAAGAAAAGCATAATTGACATGCTTAAACCAAGCACCTCATGTAGAGCTCTTCTGTGCTTACAGGCTTCACGTCTGAGCAATTTGCTGAGGTCTCTGTGAAATAAAGACCAGCTTTTAATCTGCATTTTGCTTTTTTGCCTTCCCAGTCTTTATGGCAAGGAGAAGCAGCTGAAAAGCATCTCTGCGTTGGAATGCTGAGCAGCGGAGTCACACAAGCACCTGCAGCCATCCACGCACTGCTCGGGAAGAGCGCTGTATTTCTCGAGGTTTGTAGCTCTTGTCCTCCCACTCCCTAATTCATATACATAAAGCTGGTGTGCTGCCACGCTCCCTCCACACAAATGCATTAGCTGATCAGGAAGGCTTCCCATTCATCTGGCTTGTCACTTGGATGAGGTGGAGGCAGGACAGACTTGTCAACTCGCAGTGATGAGAGTCAGGGGTAGGAAGCAGAGTAACATGATAAAAAATGGTGTGGATATTTCTCCCTTTGGTTTCCCAATAGAAAATTGCCGAATTCCCCCCATCCCTTTCCAAACAGGAGGAAACCAGCAGCCTAAATACTTGCCTACCACCTCCTTGCACTGCGTGGGGCTGCAGGAGGAGATCATGGCTAACACACCCACCCCGTTTGCTCTGCCTGTGGCTCCCCACAACCCCGGCACCCTTCTTGGGACTGCGGCACTTTGCGCCCTGGTTTCGGCACCATCCCTGCGGTGATTCCCAGGGCAGGGGCAGATGTGCGGACCCGACAGGCAGCGGATTTGCACCCTCGGCTGGGCAGCGCCTTCCTGGTCTCCAAGCGCGTTCCGCCGTGCGCGGGGTGCGGAGCCGGCACCGCTCGCACCTTCGTTCCCTTCCAACTTCCCACTTCAGACGGGGCACCGCGGTCCGGCCGCCGGCGGAGCGCTCCGGGCCCGCGCAGCAAAGCGATGCTCGGGGCTGCCCCAGCACCGCGGGGTCGAGCGCATCTCCCCGCTCCCGGTGCTCCGCGGCCGGGCGGCCCCTCCCTCGCTCCCACCCTCCCGGGGCGGGGCGCGGCTGGCGGCGGAGCCCGGCCCCGCGGCGGCGGAAAGCGGTTCCCCCCCGCCCCGCTCTGCCCCCGCCGCCGCCTCCGCCCCCCGCCCCGTGACTCGGCTGCCTCCCGCGGGCGGCGGCGGCGGCGGCTGCCGGGCGGTGTCGTGCGGCCCCCCGCGCCCGTGCGGGGACTATGAAGCACCATGGTGTGGTGTGACCGTGGCGTCCAGATGCTGCTGACCACGGTGGGAGCCTTCGCCGCCTTCAGCCTCATGGCCATCGCCATCGGCACCGATTACTGGCTCTACTCCAGCGCTCACATCTGCAACGGCACCAACATCACGACGGACGAGGCGCAGGGGCCGCCGCGGCGGGCGAGGGGCGATCTCACGCACTCGGGGCTCTGGAGGATCTGCTGCCTCGAAGGTACCGAGGGTTAAAGGGGGAGCAACTTCCCGGGGGGACCGGCTGCGCGCCCGGAGCCGCCGGGCAGAGCCGGAGCCGCGCCGCTGCCTCGGACACGGCCGAGGAGGAGGATGGCGTTACCGTGGCAACCGGCATCTCCGAGATTGCCATGGGAACCGGGCGGCGGGATGCGGAGCTCTGCCCGGGGGAGCACTGCCCGGGGGAGCACTGCCCAAGGGAGCGACCTCGCTTCGCGGCCCCCACGGGGCTGCAGGGCTTTGACGGGGTCCTGGCGGGTCCGGGGCTTTGGAGTGCATCGGAGCCCTACAGGCTTCGGGGCCGGGGACCCCCTAGGGTTTTGGCCTCAGGGGCTCTGGGGCTTGGCCGCAGCTCTCGGGCGGGACAGTGGAAATCCAAGTTCCTCCCCGTGTACCCTCAGATAGACATACCGAGAGCCTGGTTGAAGATGATGTTGCTGCTGTTCAAGTGCTTTGGTGTGGACTCGCGGTTACTTAGTACAGCGCAAGGGTCAGGCTGAATAAGATTAACAAAGAGAAGGGTATGTGTTTTAGTGGCTGAGATGGGTAGCGGGACACCCCACTCCCCACAGAGGCCAAATATGTGGCTTCCTCTCTGAAAATGGAGTTGTAGCGAAGGCGCGGTGGGTAACTGCCGGGACAAAGAAACACATGGGTGTTCCGAGGGTTTGGCATAGCAGATAGGGAAGCCCAGATGGGAAAACACATCTGTCAGCCGTGTGCACGGAGCTCTGACCATGGGAAATCGACATGTCCCAAGGAAAGAGACACACGCCGGGGGCTGGCGCTGGCAGTGGGACCAGGGCCACGGGGCTCTGAACCCCCTCATCTACTGTGTCTGCTTCCTCTGTGTGAACACCTTCCAGAGCCTCAGTGATGCTGGATGAAAGGGAGAGCGTGGAGGAAAGCTGTTGACTTTTGCTGCTCTGTGGCTCGTGGGGGTAGAGGGTATGCCGGAGTCTTTCTTCCCACAGTAATGCGCTTGGCATAGCGGCTGCAGTGCGCCCAATTCCATCAGCACAACTTAGCGCACATGAACTTTGTAAGCCTGGTTTTGTGGTTTATTCTGACTGACAGCTCGGCCCAGATGAGCCCAGCTATAGTTCAGTCTAGCAGCTGTGTTCAGAGGTGGTTTCTGTCCCCGGGAAAGGCTGTGGTGTGGTAGAAGCAAGTTCTCATCTTATCCTTTCCCTAACAATTAAAGGCTACAGTGTAATGTAATTTTCCTCTTAAATTACTAGCTTTGCTACCTAGTGATAGGATACCTACGTAGAATCGCTGTAGGACAAGAAAATATTTTTAGATGATAAAGAGAAAAAGCATTATTGAAATGTAAAGATTTATGGGTAATAATAATGCTTGGCTTTATGTCTCCTAAGGGAAATCTAACTCTCGGTGTGGGCTATCATGATACTTGGAAAATAAGGGCTTGCATCTGAATGCTCCTGAGTTTTCTGGAGAGATGCTGAGCATCTTCTGCTTGAACCAAATTTTGTCATCTTCACTGAGCTTGTTCTAGTGTCTTCAGTCCTCCTTTTCCATGGAAAGTAAGTTTTTTTGCATCTTATGGGAGTTGCTCTGCTAGGCTGGGCCCATCATCTCCATGAGAAATCCCCGAGTTTCCCGAAGTCAGGATCTCTGTATGGTCTTCCAGGAATCTCATTCATAGAAATGAAGTGCAGCTTTGACTGAAACCGCTGGATTTTTTTCCTTGATTTTAGCTTAAGTTAAAACTTTATTCAAAAGAAAGATGTCAGGGAAAGGGGCAGCATTGCAACCAGTGCGTGGTAATGGCCCGTGGTCCCATTGCATCCATGGGGCAGTGCCTCTGCCTTCCTGGGCATGTTTTATTTCCAAGGGTGTTTGCTGGAAAATTGCACACAGCAGTTGTGTGCAAGTGAACCTTGAATCCTCATCAACTCAGGGGAGAAAAAAGCATTTCATGGGCCCCATCTATCCACCGGCAGTTGAGCTGTTCTGCTCAAAATTCAAACGTTCATAATGCAATTACAGAGTTACAAATTTTAAAGTTGTCAAATATGTGCTAAGAATGGACAGTTTTGAGAAAGCTGTCATCTGTTCACAGATATTCTCTCCTACATTTTCGGTATGTTCTGCCTTTGTAAGATAAAATCTATAGATGCATTACATTATTCATGTTTTAAGCCATATCGTGGGACTTTGATTTCCATGTGGAAAGGTTCCTTTGTTCCATAAAATAATAAAACTAGAAGCTGGTTTAAAACAACACCCCCTTGACTGCTTCAGAGCATCACTCATTCAGAGTGGATGAGTCTCTAATAAAATCAACATCACAGCTGCAACTCTGAGGAGATGCACAGCAAGAAGATGATTTCAGGTATAGATTTTTGTATGTGATGAAAAAGTCTGGCCTCAAACCTATTTTTAGAACTCTTTTTGTGTTTTGAACTAATAATTATAAAAACCAACTTAATTTATTTTAATGGTCTTAAGCACCAGCTGACTCATCTCGAAAGACAAATCAAAGACACCAATGTGCAAAGCTGAAAATACCTTAAATGGCCTCCCAAGTTGCTTTTGACATGAATAAAGCATTTCATCGAGTAAATTCAGGTCAATTGAAATTTTCCATTGAAATGCGTCTCAACTATATCCATAAAACAACCTCTTAAGCTGGGTTTTGAACAATTACCTCTGTTCCCAATTTCAAGATTTCAAACAAAATTGTTGAAACAGAATGGAAAAGAATAATCTTCTAATCAAATTATTAGGTGTTCCTTCATGTTTTCCTGGTTTTCTTCTTTGAGACAGCATTTTGCCACAAATCACCATCATAATGATAACTGGAGAGAAATAGTTTAGGGATGCAGCCTATTATCTTTGTTTGGAGCTGCAGTTGTCTTGGGGATGAAATCATGTTTCAGTACTAGTAGGCGATACTACTATGGAGCTTAGTCACTCAAGAAGTAGCATTAATGATATATCAGTCAAGCTCTTGCCTATATAATCCCAATTTTGTTCTTTTAGTGTGTTTGTCAGAGGTGGAGGTAGGAGGCTCATTGAGTGGATTTTAAATAATAGCAGCATTTCTGCATGGAGTTTTAAGATTTTAATCCAAGGTAATTGCCCTAAGTAGGAAACTGTTTAAAATAATTCTTGGTGTGAATGTGAGCATAGCAGAAGTGGATGCGATTCGCCTGAGCCTCTGCAGTAAAATGGCCCAGGGGCTCCCTGGCAAAGCCGGTTTCTGGTTTTCTGGGGACACAGCATCTGTGATAACTGCAGTTTTGACAGCTACAGTTAAGCTGTCGCTGGAGTAAGACGATTCGGATGAAGTCCCATGCAGCAGTGCAGCCGATCACACCTGAAATCTCCATCCCAATCCACAAGCTAGTAATAGAAGCAAATCAGCCCCATTTCAATGGCTGCTGTTCTGGCCTGTGTACACACTTGTGTTATGGTGCTGTGTATTTAATGAATAATCTTTTCGTGGTCAAGCTAACCTAAACCACCATAATTTTCCAGCAGCCCCTATTCCTGTGGTAAATGTGCAGCACAACCATGAAAGCCTTGCACAGTCTTACAAGGAGGATGTGCTGTTAAATATTTGCCTAGAAGAAATGAAAAGATTTAAAAACCACCACTTTATCCGCTGAAACTGCTTATCTTGGTGGACAATCATGCTGAAGTTAATAGGACAGCTCACAACGGGGAGCTCTGCTCGCCACATCAAGATACAAAATCAAGTAATGTACTTGTAATTTAAATTTAAATTTATTCAAAGAGTGTTTTATTAAACACTTCAGCATATGAATCTCTTTGAAGCCATTGTGTCTCCTGCTTTTAGTATTCCCTCTTTGCCATTTACTTTTCAAGTGGTGCAATTGGTCATTTAATTCTCATGTCCTTCCTGAGTGGGTGGTTGGAACCTTTATAATTGGGAGGAAGAAGCGAGTAAATCATTTATGGCTTGAAAACTTGCACAAATGCACATTTGCACAACTATTTGCGCGTCTTCCAGCTTGGATGAATGCGCACGAATGTGGGAACTGCAGCACACGCATGCGCTGCTTCCATGGATACTCTGGAAAACAAAATAAAAATGCTTATACAAATGTTTGAGGCAAGCAAATAAAGGAAGGCTGCTATCCATCAATACTGCAAATTCACGGCTTTTCCAAACAGAATGAATATTCTTTGGTATTCTCAGAGCAAAGCTATGAAGTCCTAGCACCACTGCTGTTCGTAATGAGCTAAGCACAATGCAGACTTTATATTCACGTGTTATTGCCAAAGTTTTATTTGTCAAAGAGTAAATGTTGTATCACTTTAGTATCAGACATGACCTGCCTTGGAGGGTATATCCACAGGCATATTTAGAGATGGTTGGTTGGTCTTCTCAGTCTTTGTTAAGCATGTGAGTCTTTCATTATGAAAGAAAGTAGCTGCAAATGGAGAATGTACAAGTGGGTGTACAAATGATGGAAAACTTACCCTGTGTATGCCGTAGCCTATTTCTAGGACAATCTGTATGTATCTTGTACATGTATTACAGGTCCTGAAGAGTGAATTTGCATCCACGAATCTTTCAAAACAAATATAAATATGTTAGAGAGAGACTTTTCTGAGATTCAGCCCATGTTTTCATTCTTTCTTTCCATACATCCTACTCATACCTTCTCCGTTTCCTTGGTAAAACACGTGCTGTTGAGAAAGTGCCTGTGCTTTGCTCACTGTTTTTAAATGGAATTCTTAGAGCTCTAACGTCACCTTTGAAGCAGTGTTTGAAGCCGTGCAGTTTTGCCAGTAATTGATGGAGTGATTTTTGACAGCCTTTTTAGGTTGAGTTTTTGAAAGAGCATTCCATTTGCTAGAGTTTCTGAATTTGGAGCAATCTTTAGGGATGCAGAGTTAACCCCTTTGAAATACTGCCCATAGGATAACATATTTTAAAATACCAAGGAATTTTGCGCTGGAGGAACTGTCAGCAAAAGATGGGTTCAGGCTTTATCTGTTCTTGAATAAAAAAAGCACCGATCTCCTAAATGCACCTCTTTGAACATTTGTAACCAAGGTTCTCAGATGACTGTATTGATGTAACAAAACATCCATTCTTCCTGAGATGCTCTGTGAAACAGAGATCTGAAGCTAATTGACTGAATATACGTTGCTTTAATGAATTAATTTGCTTTCTTGAACTCGATCTACCATATAGCCAGTAGGGAGCTATCAGACTACACAAAGGTTTTGGTTTTTTCTCTGTGGCTCTTGGCATGTCAGATATCCCAGTGCAAAACTTAGAACCCAAAGACTTTCTGTGCATTAGCGATACTCCCTGAAGGCTGTAAACCAATGAGAGCACATTTGTAATCCAGCTGTAAAGTTTCTTCATCTGTGCAAGATGTAATGTGGAGAATAATCCTACCTAGGTTTCAGAAACGTTTTGTGAAGGGTCAAGGAGACGTTGGGTTATACAAATGGGATACCTGCGGCTGCGTTGTGCTATAGTTCTGTTTTTATTCTGTATATAATTATACTGCATATTGTAGGTGGTTGACAGATGGCATTTGTGGTAATATCTGTCAGAGCCATAGTAAGTCATTTTGGGGTTCATGGGGAACCTTTACAGTGTAATGTAATGTAGTCTTTGGGCTTCCTCCAACAGCCATTACCTTTAACTGACCTTCTGCCATGGGCTTTATTACTCTTCTTAGATAGTGGCAGGAGCTCATGGCCGTTGTGCCTCATCAGGGCTTGCCCTGCTTTCTGGCAGCTCTACTAATCCTCACCAGTGTGAACTGATAAAACAGGCAAATATGTATATTTTTTGCTCCTGTAGAATTTCAACACAGTCATTATTTCCCCGGTGAATCCTGTCGCATTGCCTGGGTCACTCTGCGTGTCACACTTCAGCCCAGACTGTGCTGTGGTTGACCTGTAGCTTTGGTCAGTCTTGCCAGGTACAAATACATGAATCACCTTAAAAAGCTGAGGGGAAGGGGAATATATCCAATATCTCCATTCTGTAGCCCTGTGTACCTTTACAGACAAAGAAAAGGAAGAATATTAGGCCAGCGCTTTCATCTAGTTTTTACTCTTTTGGGAAGGTGAGCACTTAGGTATTGAGTGTAATATGAAGTCTGTTATTAATACCACTCAGCACCCAGATATTTAGTTGGTGTCTGGGTGGTTTGTGTGTCAAAGAGCTGAGCAGTAATTTCTATATCCCCAAACTGGAAATGAAGAGAGAGTAGGAGGATGGATGGGCTTGTGGGTCTGGGCTTAGCTAGGTTTCTTGCCTTTTTTAGGGCCGGTTGCTTCCTCTTTCTGCTCCTGACTAGGAGGGAGAACTGTGCTTCCTTCCCACCCACTTTCCTCTCATACTAGTAATAAAAGGGAGAAGAAGATGCAGAGAAACTGGGACACAGCAATAGGGCTGCCCAGCTCAGAGAAGGTGCAGGAACATTAACAGGGTTTGAAGCATTTTGCGTGCAACTTATGTTTTATACATGCAATATTTTGTGTTTCAGCATGTGTTCCTTGAGGAACAGGATTAGGTCTGATTCTCCACCTACATAAATTTAAATGCTTTCTAGGAAGGCGGTGGAATTATGCCAATATGAAGCCAATATAAGAGGACGGAGTGTAGATCTGTCCCTTCAATTGGACCTTTTCCTGCTGGTCCTTGTTTTCTGAGCCAAGACTCATCTCGGGAAATAAATCATACTTCCAAACTGAAAAACTGATCCTGCTTCCAAACATTACTTTGTGCTTATCTTCATTTTCGTTCTGTTTACTGGTATTTATTATGTCACAGACTTACAGTTCAGCATCCAAATTCTTACCAACAGATGGCAAGGCAGGATGCACAGGAGTAGTAGAATAAACAGGATAAATACACAACTGCCCATATGTCTGGGAGGATGATACACATTTATGACTTCAGAACAAAAGGATGTCTTCAGTGCTGTGCAGGGCTTCTTGCTGTTTTCTGCCTTGACCTAAAGCCTCTCACTTCATCACATTTTGCTCAGTTAAATTACAGTATATTTTGTTCTATCTCTTCTGTTCCTGGATAGTTGTTTCCTTTAGTTATTTGCCTCCACTCCTGAAGTACATCAGCTCATTTTACCTTCAAAATGTTACAGTGGAAGGTGGCTCTCTCCTGGGCTTTGGCTCATATTTTTTCTTTCAGAGTGGTTGTTTTGGCTGTTTTGAGGGGTACAGAGAGGAGCTGGGGACCACATCAACATCTGAGATGCTGGCTTTCTTTGTATTGGAATTTATTATCATATTAATGACAAGCGGCCTCTCTGATACCTCAAAATAGCAAGCCTCAGGGCAAGCTGCCTGCTAGCCCAGCCTAGGCAGACTTTAGCTAGATTCCCCTTCAAATCCAGGAGCGTTTTTGCCAGCTGCTGCCTGCTGCAGGTCAGATGCAGTAAAAGTGTTGAAGCAGTTCTTGATTTAGCCTGGCAGATAGTCCAGCCCCTCCTTCTGCTCCTTCTTGTGGCATCCTGTGGCCTTAACATCTTTGCTCTCATTCTCTTTTGGCTGTTCCTTGCTGAAAGGTTGTGACTTTCCTTCTGCTAAAAAGATGCCTTCTGTATTAGCTTTTCAATGACCATGAAAGAGTCTTCCTTTAGAATACCGGTAGATACAGCCCCAGGGAGAAATTTCAGATTTCTGATTTCTTTTCTTAATTCTTGAGCATCTCCGTGCCATCCTGCCAATCAAAATACTTGACAAAAGGCATGAAGTTTGGGTTCTTTTCCCTACCTGTTTTACTTTGTTTCCCATGGCTTTATCCAAACTCTGGCTTAAATTACAAGTAGCACTCTAAGTTCTTCTTCAATTTTCTTACAAATGGTGTATGTGAAGGAATGCTAGATAATAAACATGGTCACGACACAGAGAGACAGATGAAAGGAGAGTGCATTATGGAATTACAGTATTTCCTGTGCAGATTGCCAGGCCCTGATACTAATTAACCTCTTTTATTGTTCTTTTTCAAGCATTCCGCCTTTTAATTGCTGTTTTGGAATTGTGCCACTTAGTTATGCCCTTTGAATGCTTCTCATTTAGCCAGTCCCATTAGCTTCATAATGCCAGATATTTCAAAGATACTGAGAAGCAATGAGCATCCCTGTTTGAGTGGGAGAGGTACCCAGTTCAGCGAGGAATTACCACCCTTGTTTAGCTGCCAGGGGTGTTTTTTCAGATTTAGTTAATAACCATTTTTAAGTCACTGCCAATTCTTTAGTGGAGGTTTCATATCAATTTTCTCCCATTTATACATTTCAAATAATGCAATTTTGTGTAGAATATGGATGACTGATTATTTTCTCCTGTCCAAATATATAGCTTTCAATAACGTTAGGATTGTTATTGTTTTACTTGCATCCCAGAGGCATAGTTTATCTGCCGTTGCTGCAAGGCATTAAAAAGGAAGCATGGCATGTTGCAATTATGACTTGAAATAGGATCTTGCCGAAGCCACGTTGCCTAAATATAATCAAATCTAAAATAGAACTTATTGCATGCACCTATCTTAGAGCTGTGCATACCTATCTCATGGCTCACTGAGCATCAGTGATGGCTATTAGCAAGACACGGGATAATTTTGTTGTAAGAACTGCCATGCTGTTGGATTGTTTTCTTTAAAGGTCAGCCCCCAGCATTCAGCTGCCTGAAAGCAAATGGAATAGAAAACTCTTAATGCTGGAATACCTTGTGACTATTTAGGCTGAGTTTTCAAAGGTAGCCAGATATGAAAGCTAGTAATATTCCTTTCTATCTGACTCACTAGTGGCAATAGTGGGCTGTAATCATGTTTGTCTAGTGGATCTTCTAAACTCAGGTAAACCATAGCAGTGCTCCTTTGCATACTTGCATGCATTTTAATGCAAAACTGGCTGAAGTTGGTTTCTTTGTGTGTGTGTTTGTTTTTAGCAAGTGAAGCAGCAAGTTGCATTATGTCGCATTGCATTTTTATCCACATGGATCTTGAACAGGGTCAAAGCCCTCGGAGTCACTGAACAGAGCTCAGTTACTTGAGCCAGTGGAGTAAATAGTCCAGAGCGCATTGTTACTCTGCAGATACACCTCTGCTGATGGTGGGTAGGTTATTTGTTGGCAATTATGAACTGCCAAAACTTTGGGAACCCAGTTTCCAGGGTGGGCTGCAGAGGGAGAGCCCCAGACTCTTCATCTGTTTCCTCCTCAGTTTACTGTCCCATGATCCCACTCTGCCACCTGACATATGCCTGGCTGGCAGCAGTTTATTCTGTACAATTAAATCTCAGCAACATTGTTAACAATTTCAACCAAGTTTTATTTGAGGAACTGTTGGAAAACATCAGTATCAAGCAAAGCTATCCTCGACATGGTAAAATATCAATTAATAAATCAGGAAGCTATGTAACTGTTTGGAAATGGCTTCTTAAACCTCCGGTTGCTAACCAGAACCAGTTGGGTGCTTATCCTCACCCTCCTGCCAGCAGGCAGCAGAGCATCATTTCCATTACAGCAATTTTGGGTTCACCAGTGTGCTCTTTGCAGACAGACCAACTTCTTCCCGATGGACCGGTAGGATGCAGACGGCCTCCATCCAAAAAGCCCCTCTACATTTATGCATGTGCTGAACCTCAGCCAATAAACCTGGCAAGAGGCTGAGTTTCTTGGCTCAGGCTTCATGCTGCTTGGATCTGCCCACCCTGCATTTGGATCAGAGCTGGTCCACATCCCCCCAGCTCTGCCTGCTGCGAAAACACGTTTTTGTCTGTCGACAAAAGATGCTCTGCGATGACGAGTGGCTGTTTCAAAGGCTGTGGCTTATGAACTCGTATTTCCAGTGAAGTTTTGTCTTTGAACATTGCATTGGGAGTCAACAGGATTCAATTTTTTAGGTTACTTAGGGGTTTTCCAAAAATATTCACCCAAGACTATCTGCTAATCATGAGATTTAACATCCTGTGGCTGTCCTCAGTAGGCAGAAGGTTTGCTGCAGAGGTTGGTAAGCATTTCTCCTTTGCTCGGCATGTTTTGCTGTACTCTTGCCCTTGCCTTTAGCACTGGCAAATGCAGACAGTTTTGGAGATGCTTTGGGATCCTTAAAGATGCAAGACCTGGAAAAAAAAACAGCCAGTATTTAGGAATAATGCTAGGACAGTATTCACAGTATCACTTCTAATTATAGCCATTCAAACAATTCATTTGCAATGTCCCGCTATGGTAGTGCTATTAAAATAGAATCCTCTTTATAGTTTGGTAGAAAATTAAGAGGGGAAAAATTTAGCTATCCCATTCCATCTGATGGCTTTGAAAGAAGTTTACCCTCACAACTTGATTTCTAGGGATATTCGCCTTGTTTTTGCTTGCACTCCTGGTCTGATTTTTAATAACTTACTTTGTGTCTCTCAGTAACCAATTCCCAGTGACATTTTTCCTCATTTTATTTTAATTCCTGTTTATAAATGGCAGCATTCTAGTTGGACACAGCCTTTGGACACAGCAGCAAAACCCTATAGGGAAGGAAAAACAAGCCAGAAATCGTCCATCTGAATTCTAAGTCTTACCCATGGCTTCAACCACACACAGAGCCAACACGCTCAGCCTTGCAGCATCAGAGGAGCACTCGCAAGCTGGGTGAAGGGCAAGTGGTTCAGGATCAGGGCCAGACCCAGGCAGCCAGAACCTCACTGCTGGCACCTCCAAGCGTCAGTGCTGGATGCAGCCACTCTCGCAGGTTATCCCTTTTTCTGGCATGACCACTTTGCCCTAGGAGGGCTGAGCAAGTGGTTGCAGCTGGCCAGAATACGGGTACACAGTTCCTAATGCTCATTTTATAGCATTCGAGTGTGTACCTGTTTTGGTGGCCAGCTGGCACGGTGTTCAGCCTAAAATGTGTGTGTAAGCCCTGTATTAAAAGAGGCATGAGAATTAGCGCGTATCAAACATGTCATTAGGCACGTGCCTGGTAGACATAATGTAGGATAATGAGTATGATCACAAGAATAAATTAATAACTGAAAATATTTCTTTATATGTATGCACACTTAAAACAGGGTAAGAACTAAGTGACACTTGTGTCACCAGTTTATAATTAAAATGCAGTGCTTGAATGAAAATGTAAGCTTCAATTAGCCAGCATGACCCTGCTTCCGGCTTTACTTCCCACTGAAAAGCAACGATAACAAGCTCACATTTATTATCAGAGTTTTTCCTGGAGCTGTGCACTGAAACATGCTCACATCTGAGCCCTTTCACTGAAGACATTTTTTCGCTTCAGCAGTTTGGCATGCCATACAAAGGCTCTCTGATTTTTAGTGATGTTCACCTCCTCTTACATAAAAATGTTTTCTGTGCATATTATTTGGTTTTTAGTTAAAGTCCAGGTGCACGGGTTACTGAAGAACCAAAAGGATGCCTCATCACATAGCACAATGGGTAATTATTGCTGAGCTTCACTGTATTGCACAGACAAATCCTTTCTGGGAGCTCAGCATTGTAGCCGTGAGAGGGGGAAAATACCTACTATCTAGCCCAAAGTCTTGCAAGGGTAAGAACAGATCCTTGGGTATATGCTTTGCTCATTTAATTTTTAACTATCTCAAGGGACAGAGCTTCATAATTTTGTTTAGAGATACTATTTTGCATTTTAATTTCTCCAGTGGGAGAATTATGAGGTCTCTTGTTCCTGTTTTCATCCCAAAAGTCCTTTTAGTTAGGCTTTTTGTAAAAAGGATAAATAATTCTTTGTGTTTGGCCCCCATTTAAGCCAAGATTTATCTCGATTTATGCATGATCCACGCGAAGTCTGATGCTGCATTGCCTAAGAATTGAGGTTCTGATTTCTGCAAGACAGGGCAGGGTCCTGGCTGGGCAGCTGCATTCCTTGTGGAGGCAGGGGTTAAACCCATGTGCCTTGAAAGAGCAAATCTGGATATGTGTGAGCTAGGTGGGGACCTGTCTATGTCAACAGGCAGGAAGGTCAATGCTGTGCTGCTACACCTTGGTTCCTACCCATCTACGCAGTTTGGGTACTGGCTTAGCTCTGCATGCGATGGGCAATGCCATCCACTTGGAATCCAGATCCTTAAGGTGCCTTTTGAGAGCTGCTGACAGCAACGGTGCCTTCCCACACACAAATCTTGCCAATGCCAAAAAGAACTGGAACTTTTTAGTCTAGGGCTTACTGAGCCTGAAGATCTCTCTTGTGTCTTGAGGACATGCAGTAGGCACTCGGCTGACCATTTTTGCACGCTTCAAATTGGTCCATGCGCTTACAAGGCTACAGAAATCAGAGTCCAATCTGATTTTTATTTGAAGTCATTATTTTAATCTTATCCTTATTTTAAGTCCATCTTCTTTTAGATAGGGAATGCCCTTCTCAGCCAGTGCTTAGGACGGCTGGTGAAAGGGATATAAACCCTCACCAGCCCCAAAATGTCAACACCGAGCAGTTGAGCCTCAGAAAGCGTACTTAAGGAATACGTCCTCTCTGACAGAGATGGGACCAAATGTCCACATGGATATCTTCTGCAATGCCCTCTCCAATATTTCAAGCAATTTCTACAGGCAGAATTCTTGTGATGTAGGAGTGGATGTCAAGCCAGGATATCTCAACTCGGCATAGATATGTGCTCTTAGCTTTGGGTCAGGCAGTGATGTGTGGTGTAGTGAGAGCCCCCAGGGACTCTTCAAGTTGTAAAAACTACAAACCTTCTTCTGGTTTTCCACTGGGGCTATTCAGATGGGACAGAGTGACCTCTCCGGAAAGCCTGTCCAACAGCAGCAGCAATCACTCTCAATAACATTTAATAACTACCCATGGAGAAAATTACACTCTATTTAAAAAGGCCAGGAAAATCATCCTCAGTTTAACTCTGCTGACTTTGGTAGAATTACACCAAAACTGAGGGTTTTTTTCTCATATCCTTTCCCATACTAATGTTCAGGAGCTGGGCTGAAAAAGCCTTTCAGAGGCAGATTAAACAAGTCCAAATGGTGAAATATGCTTTTAATTTTCCTTTGCACACATTATTTTAGGTGTAGCTTGGAACACTGCCCTTACAAGAGGCATCCCTTTAAATATGTATACAGCATCAATATGTAGCCACCTTCATACGTTTTTAATGCTATGTTCCTTTCTAAATTAACCATTAAATAACCCTGTTCTATAGTGTTCCATATTTTGCCCTGCTTTTACAGTACCCTTGGATTTTTATTTATTTATTTTGCTGTGGAACAATGAAGATGTCAAGGCAAGGCCCAGGGGCACCATGGAAATTGAATTCTTGGAGCACCACTGCTGTTGCCATGGTGGACACGCACTCAATAGCACACTGTGCTGCTCTGCAAGCCAGGGGGATTAAAACCCTATCTCTGCTGCTGGGCCATGTCAGTTCACTGCTGTTACAATGACAGTTCTTCCTTTCCACAATCATCGTTCCCAGGATCAGGGGGAAAAAGGTACTGAAGCAAACCTGAGCAAGGAGGTGAAGGTGCTGTGAAGGGGCAGGATGCGATGTCTCTGTTCTGGGAACCACGGTTGTGTCAGGCAGGTTTCTGGCTCTTCCAGAGGCTTTTCTCTTCTGTCTTCTCATTTCATGTTACTTAGCACGATGCTACAGTACGCCAAGGTGAATAGTGCAAAGCTCAGTGCTGTTAACTGAGTCAAAGATCTCTACTATTTCCTCAGCCCTGATCCAGGCTGAAAACTCACAGATGAGTAGAAGTGTTGGCGCAAGCCATGGATTTTATAACAGTGGGATTTACGAGTCTTGTTTAATTGTACCACATTGTCATAGCAAAATGATTTCTGCAGAAGCTGCTCATGGCTTATTTCTATTCTGATTTCCCTCTCTCCTAAGGGGACCATGGGAGAAGGCTGCACCATGAGATCACAGCTGCATAACCAAAAAGTTAGCAAAAGCCTCGGCAGATTGACCGGCAGCACGCGTCCCAGGCTTGGTAGGGAGATTATTCCCCTGACAAAGAAAAAGAGACATCAGAGCTTGTTCTGTGCCCTGTTACACTGAAAACAAGAGCAAAATATTCCTGCACGCTGCTTCGCAAGGAAGAGTTGCATCCTTCAGGGCTGAAATCCAACCTCACCTTCTTCTGCTTGCTGAAGCAGCCTTATCCTGTACTTGTTTTGTAAGTAAGGGCTTCAGCTAAGTCAGTAGAGATTTTGTCTGAGGATAATGGGCCCAACGAAATACTGAAATGCAATTTCCCTGACTTGCAGTGTATTGAAGAAAGAGATTGAGTCACAAGCAATCCCCTTGCAGCAGCAGAGCTCAGCTCCTGCTGTACACATTGCTGAATCAGTCCGGGAAGGATGTCACCGTCTTACGCCGGCAGATACGGTAGTTTGTAGGAAGCACGGGGGTATTTTTGCATCTTCTCTCCAGTGAACCGAATCTGGTACGGTTTGGTTCCAGCAGTAACTTGGTTTAATTGGGTTTTTAAATGTACTGTTAAAGGAACATTTTTCTCTCCAAACAAATGCTGCCTGAACTTGGCATTCCTGATGTATTCCTCGCTAAAAGAAGCCAGGCAGCAGCTGAAATACAATGAATTGCTCTCTTCCTCCACGGCAAAGGCAAGGTATGGTCAGGCTTAAATTGTGCTGTTATTTGAGCCTCTTCTTTGGGTTGCAAAGGCAATTTTTTTCTCAGTGTTTGCTGCAAATATGTTTAAATTCACTCTGTTTTGGAGGCAAGTAGTCAATGCATCTGAAGTGCATGCTTGACATATGTTTCTTTTCACATGCTGTCCTCCATTCGTTTCATGTAGCAGATGCTCAGTTTACCGCTTTAAATGTATTCTTATTTACTAGAAATTAGTTTGGAAAATAGCTGTTTGGAACTAAACATTTCCAGCCCTTCTTCTGGGTGCTGGGAGCTCCTTTTTGCAGCTGTCCTGTGTGGCTGCATGCAGATGTTGACAGGTTAATTTGCATTTGAAGAGCTGGATGCAGTGAGCTAAGCAAGGGTTTTTCTTCCCTGCCTCCCAAGGCAGTCACTTAAACACTCCTTGCCAAATTTATCCCTGATGCTACTCTTCTTAATTAACTACAGCAGCATCCAAGCTGAGTTTGGCCCATTGTTAGCTGCCCATTTATTCCAGGGTTGAATTAAGCCCCCTGAGCACGTAAAAGAAAGGATCTTATTCTGAATATTGATTGTAGAACACTGAAACGCAGGGACAGTCCTAATTCACAGCAAGGTGGTATGTACAAGCTGGTTTATTTGATTTCCACTATATTATCCCATTGCCAGAGCCTGCAGGTCCAAACCTTCCAGCTGAGGTTTCTGATTTACCTGACTTCTGCATATTACTGGAGTCAGAAATCCTGCTACCAAGAAAAATGACTGATTTCCCTTCCTGGAAAGTGCTCTTTTTTGTTCTTGTTGTGTGGGGTTTTTTCCCCTTAAAATAAGATTGCATAAAGACATTCAGCACAAAGACCCAAATTTAGACTTCAGTCCCTCCCATCAATAAAGTAAAAGGCAGAAGTCTTGATCTACAGCCATGCTGTCAGCCTCTAGAAACTCTTGCTGCTGGTCTTTCATGTACATGATCCATTCACATTGACTCAAAGTGCAGTTTAGCAGAGACCAAAAACTTTCATGCTGTAGCAGGGAGAAAAGCTAACATTCAAAGAGCTGCAGCCCTGTCACGATCAAGGCCCATGCGTTTTGCTCCCTCTTCATTTTCCTCTCTTTCCTTTAGATGTTACAGAACTGTCAAGGGAAGCTGCATCCAGCAGGTATTAGAGCACTGAACTGAACCTGCAGGAGCATGGGAAGGCGTAATTAAGGTTGTCCTTTTTTCATGTACCTTCATTTCACCACGTTTCTCTGCTTCCCTGCCATGCCGCTGCTATGATCAGCTGTGGGCAGAGGCTGGTCTGACTTCTCCCCTGTAATCTGGATTTCAGCAATCTTCCGGTTTCCTCATGTGGGTCTAGTTTGCTGCGCATCCACTATGGGGACAGTTACCCATCTGAACGATGGCAGTGTTGATGCTTACATGTAGGCATTATGGTGAACACTAGTAACAAATTGCACTCAGCCTGTGTTTTGGAGCATTTATGGCAAAATTCACACGGGTCACAGTCAAATACAAACCAATTTGTCACCTCAGCTGTGCATGGGTGCGGTAGGAGAGACCGCTGGCTCAGTGAGCTTTCTTAAAGCAAAGTGTTTCCTCCAATCCATCATTTGCATCACACATAACGCTTTCCTTGTAGGTGGCTCTTTTTTTCCTATGTAAGAACTTAATGGGAGGGGATAGGAATGAAGAATGTTGGTGTTAGACAGGCATGATTCAGGTACCCATGGCGACATGAGATCACTCCACACTGTCACCAACACAAGAAGATTACCTTATACAACTAAGAACAGAATGTTTGACCTTCAAGACTTCCTTATCTGTAAACATTAGAACGGCACAGCAATGCAACCCAACTTGTCAACAGCAAGAAATGAAAGAAAAAGAAAACTAATTTAAAAGCCAGCAGCGGCAGCGGAATAAATTCAGACATTTATCATTGCAGAGGTTCCCTTCGCTCCTGCCGCTTTTCCTGCAAGGTTTAAATTATTAGATTTTCTTTTTAATGTTATGCTTACTGTCCTAAGAATAGAAGACAATTTACAGAAGCTCACATGGATGAAAAAGCATTTCCCTTTTGTGCTGTTGCTCACACAGTTCACACACCCACAAACCTGCACCTTCCAGCTTTCCAAAAACCTCAGGTTAAATAAATTGACTCAATATTCAGGAATCGATTTTGAAATCCTTGAAAGAAGGTTTATTACCTGAACTTTCACTTCAGAAATATCATGCAGCTCAGTGTTTGGCGCAGGACTTTTTATCTGGTCCAGGTAAAGGGGCAGATTCTTCACAACACTTACATGTGTGGCTGGTCCTGGGAGTGTTGGAGTTGAACCTATTTGCATGAGAAAAGACCCTTGGAGTGAAGAAGTGCAGGATGAGGATCTAAGCTTACCATAACAGCTGGAAAGAACATGGTAAAATGAAATTCAATATCCTCTGCTGTAGATTTCCCAGGTTTTAAGCTTCTGAGGCAGGGAGTGATTTTTAAGCAGAATTTTAACTTGCACACATGAATTATTTCTAGTGACTTGCTCAAAAATAGCAGTTTGAGCCTGACTTGCAATGTACGCAACACAGGGCTGGAGCATGGCCAGGCAGCCTGCCCATGCCTGGGAAGGCAAAACTTCCTGCACACACCTGAACCAAATACCCCTCCTTGGGTATACATATATATACATATATATAAATACATAAATACCCCACAACACTGTGGTTTGGGGTCATGCTCTTTGTCCCTCCCCTGATACAGATCAGCAGGGAATGGCCAGAGTTCGGGGTCCAAGCATCTCACTAAGGTCTGAGCGGGTGAGAGACAGCCAGAGTTTGTTGCCTGTAGAGGCTAATGGGGAAGTGCTGTCCCCCGAGAGTAGGGGAGCATCATGCTGCATGACTCAGAGTGTAGCTGAGTCACAGCCTCCTGTGGCTTCACCTGTGATGGGAAGGGCTTAGGCACCGTATTCAACATCATTGTGCTTGAAGTCACGATGCAAATCATTGTGTTCAAGCTCCTCATTTGCTTCATAGGGGGGAAAGTATGTTGTGCTTCTTGGAGAAGAAAAGGGGTTGGTGGTGTGGGAAAATGAGCTCCTGGGTTCCCACTCATGAGAGTGCTGTTAGGAAAGAAAAACATCCAGCAAAAAACACCTTAATAGCATAAGGGAATGTAATCTCTCTGCTGGAGCCCCTCAGAAGAGAGTGAAGGCACACCTGGAATATGGAGTATTGCTGGTTAGCAGGACACATCAGCTAAGATCACCTGAGGCATGTGGAGCTGCTGCAGAAAAGCATCCATGTCTCATGAGGATACAGCTCTCCTTCTTAATAGCACTTAGGAGGAGATCTGCAAAGGGGGTTAGGTATTGCCGTTCCTAAAATGTAGAAGCTCAGCCTACCAACCCCCAGCACCCTGGACAAGAAATGCCACTGAAGAGCAGAACTCAGGAGCCGGGCACTAACTGGTGTTTCAGGCTGTGCTCATCCTGAGGGACAGACAGCACATTTATGAGTCCCTGGATGGAGGCAGAGCAGAGCACATACGCATCACTGCATCCCCCTTGGATGCTGGCACCTCCCTTGCAGCACCATTAAGAGTTAAATGACAAGGCAGATACTCACTTTGCAGTAGGTATTTGCTGGCACACAACCTGGTGAATCCAGGCTATAGAGCATAAGTGATTTATAGTCACTAAGCAAACTTTCTCAAGAGCTTATTTAGAAGAAAAAGCCCTGATGCATCAGCAGCGCTGTGCGGAGGAGAGCTGCTGGAGCCGCTGGTACTTCGACATGATTGAGTATTTTTAGAGCCATCCTATGGTGCAGGATTTTTAACTTCCATTTCACAGCCCCTGAAGCCTGGCAAACTTTCATTAACATTTGATGCCTTGAAGTCATGCAAGGTCTGGGGGAAAAGGGAGGGGAAAGAGGAAAAAGAAATACACCTTTTTGGAGCGTGCAAAGTTGCCTGGAAGGTTAGAAAAAGCCTCCAAACCCTCCTCTTTGTGCCGTGTGCTTTTAAAGTACCCAAACCAGTCAGAGAGCATAGCTAGAATCCCAAACCATGGCTGTGTGGGCTGTGTCTTGCTTAATTGAAAGTTAAGTAAGTTAACATGTGAAATACCTGAAGTCTTTCTGGCCCTTGGGGAAATTGAAGCACTTCTTAAGCAGAGAGCTCCCCACCTTAGAAAGATGATGTGTCTCTTCTTCATGCATTATTAGGGGACTTTGATAATATATAGCTTTTTGACCCATAAATCCCCAAATTACTTATAAGCCACCATGCCTGCATCCTAGAAAGGAGAACCTGGGACCTGGAGCAGTTAAAGGATTTGCTCCCAATTCCCACTGCACACACTGCCATTTCTGCTGAGCACAAAGTAAGGCTTTTCTGTCCGAATTTATACATGGTGAAAACAGTGCTTCCCTGGCTACAAGGCAGACTTTCAACTGGAAGATAAATTAACAAAACCTCTCTTTTCCCCTCCCCTAAATATACACATGTATACAGACAGAGCCTCTTTGCGCACAACTGAGATTTTTCATAGGCTGAGGGAGTAGGAAGAAGAGACGTATTTTTGTCTCCTTGGCAAAAATACATTGGCAGCATATCACTGAGTTGTAAAGACTGAGTAAGTACCAGAGCGTGGCCCTGTTAGGAGAAGCGGGTTTTGGAAAGCTGCCCTTCGGCTGCCGGTGCCTGCCTGCCAGGACCATTGCAGGGATGCTGTCTTAGGGGGCACTCAGCTTGGGGGACCCCAAACAGCCCGTACAGGCTCCTGTGGACAAAGAGGAGTTTGCAGTACCTGGAAATGAGGAGCTGTCAGCTCTGCATCGCCCCAGATGAAGTGTCTGAAGGGGAAAGGAGCCGTAAATCTCCCCCTGTGCATGGCACCGTTCCCAGGCGGTCGGAGCCGCTGCCTGTCTCCCGAGCTGCATACCTTTCAGGAGGTCTCGCCAAGGTGGTGACAAACTCAGGTCCCGTCCTGCTTTCAAAACTCAGGAGGAAATATGGTCCCCGAGATGCTGCTATACAAGGGCAGGGAGAAGGGTGAAGGACTGATGAGGGAGGGCTGTGAGGGAGTCAATGGCCTGGGGGCTCCTGCCTTTTGTTCAGTCTTCCCAGCCGAATGAAAATGTATTGGTTTTCTTCTCCCAGCTGTAAATCTTCACAGGCACTTCCATGTCATCCTAGGACAACAAAACGCAATCAGCATTTGTAACCATTACAAAGGCAGAGGTGCCTGATGCTACTAAGGGCTGGGACATTTAAATCCAATTCTGAGATCTCACGTTGGACTGCTCAAAGCCACCACCACCATTATCCTTTCCCCGTGCAGGTAGAGATGTTTCATAGTAAAATGCAGTTCTGAAATACTGAAAGTAAACTCCGTAATAAAATATTTATGCATCTGGGCTTTAGTGCATTGTTATTTTGCATGATCTGCTTTGCTTTTCAAGACTGACTAGGCTGAGGCACTTCTGATTCATTAAACACATTTTCCCAAATCCTGTTTCTACAGATATTGTTGGGCCATTGTGCTTAGTTGTATTTATTAGATGGCATAACAAGAAAGTTACATCTTCCATAAACCTGAGAGGAACATGCTTAAATGTGTTGCTCTGAATCTCAGCATAGAAGAAAACAGTTCTAATGGATAATTAAAGCTTAAAGAGGTCACGCTGCGTTCGCAGTCTCATTTTTATTTGTCACTGCTTAGTTTGCATTAGGAAATAGAAAGTTTGAGGTGCAAGAGCCAAAAGAAATCTCTTCTGCATGTGTTCATATAAGCAGATCTGTTTGGTAGGCGTCCCATTTTGATGTATTAGGTCATTTGTTAACTGCAGTCATTCAAATCAGTCCTGGGAATTACGAGTTTCAGGCTCTTTATTTTCATCAGGCAGTGGCTCTGTGCGTCCCCTCGCCTTCTGTCAGCAGTGCAGACACCGACTCTTCGGCTGGGCAGGGCTGTGGATGCAGGCAGAGCTGCTCAGGGAGGACCCAGGTCGCCATCTGGTCCCTGTCTCCACAGGCACCACCAATCTGCCAAGCTGCTGCTCTCCTCCTAAGCCCTCTCCTTGCCTCCGGCCACCCACTGCCCACCTTGTCGTCTTCTCCTCCTCTAATAACTCGGATTCAAGCTAAAGGCCTTCATATTTCTGTTGTATTTTCTCCCAGGATACGTTTCAGCTGCAAAATGCATTTGTTCCTTTCCTTTCCTTTTCACACTAGAACCTATTCTTTGTAACCAGCAGCTCTGCCATGTGTTTCCAAGGTTAGACTTCAGCCCTGGGTATTCAAGTAATCTATCCTAGTGAAATGTCTTTTCCACTAATACGTCACCCAGATGACTTTTGAAACCTTTGCCTTGCATTTCCCAGTTCCAGCCATCAGCAGGGTTTGGCAGTTACACCCCTTTCTCCTAACCTTTAGATTCCCCATTGTCATCTGCCTTGTTTCAGTCCCGCATCACTGATTGTGCATGATCAATCTCTAGAGGTTTAGCTTCTATGTATAACTCAACAAGCTGGCATAGAAACGAGGAAGACATGCTCCAAAATGAATGCAGATCCCACTCAAGGTCACAGCATTACGAAGATAGACATATTGCAAGCATTCCCTTCAATTAAAATGATTTATGGAGTGAAATTTCCCCATTGCTTCTTCAATATCCAACTATTTTTCTAACTGCCATCATCTTAAGATGAATCACCACGGATTAAAGAGATACGGAATCATTACAGGATTCCAGGAGTGTCCAAATGTTCCTAATCACTTAACTAGCAAGGTCCTAAAAACTTTGTGAGTGTGAATGAGCCAAAAGAAGGATTGTAAAGAAAGAATTCAGTTTTAGATGTCAGGTTAGAGATCTTCCCTGCTATTAGAGCAGACAATAATTCATTTTAGGTGGAGAGGTAATTATGTGATGCCTTGTAAGCTTCAGCTACACCAAGAGCTCTCACAAGGAGTATCAATAAAATGAACCATTTTTCTACTGCCTTGATCTGGAGGGTTTTTTGCATTAAAGAAGGCACCAGGGCCATCCTGTGCATGTTACCCCAGATATCCCTGAGGATTATCCAGGTCCTCATCCTGGAGAGTTGTTTCTTAAATTCTAGGCTGCTGTATGACAACGGCAAAGCTTGCCTGGTGTGAAATGATGCTTCAGGAACCTCAGGAAACGGCAGTTTAAGAGGGTTGAAAAGTAGAAATTCAGACTGAGAAGGTACGAGCTCAAGGCTGCAGATGGATGAAAGTTGAAGTGGCAGAAGATACAGGGGACAAAGCAGCACATGCTGTACTGGATATATTCCATCTAGCTCAAGAACAGCATTCATTCCCCAGGTGTGACCATGACTGTCTCAAATTATAAAGTCAATGGGGACTTTGAAGAGATGTGAATGTCCATTTCCTTAAATTTCCTCTCCCAGGTAGTGATGAGCCATGATACAGGCTTTATAGACATGCTGTGATCGTAAGAGGTGAAACCATCTAGCCCTGGTTGATCACGATGTTAATGAGGGAGAACTGATGACTTACTGAAGTAAGGCAAACCATATGGATAAATCCCAAGCTATCCCTGAAGGAAAACTTGATTGCAATTGTGCCAACCCAGGAAAAAAAGCACAGTTTGACAATGTGAAAATAAACATGATTTGTCATTTTGCAGCATACGAACGCTTCATCAGACAAAATGACTATACCTGTTCTCCAAATTGCATCCGGTACAATTTGGCATTTGAGCCCTCTCATAATGATTGATGGACTGGCAGCAAGCTGCTTGAATGAGCAGTCTTTGTACCAGTGAATGTATGTCAGGGTCAAGAATACTGGGGGGGGAAAAGGTGGATTTTGGTCCAAATCAAGATATACCTGAATCCTGGCTTAGCACACATGCCACCACAGCTTATTTCCTGCTGCTCTGTGGGGTGTTGGAGTGATGATGGCCACGGTGTAGTCAGAGCTGTGAATAAAAAGTTAGTCTCTGACACATTGTGCCAAAAGCACTGCTCGGTACTGAAGTACCTCTTTAAATTAAGGCATTTTGGAGCAGAATGTATGAAAGAGCTGGAAAGTCATTGGAGAATGACTTTCAGTTAAAAGCTCTGATAGGTGAAGAAGCCAACACCAACTCCTCAAGCGTTAGACCAATTTTAGCTAAGGTAGAAAACTACGTAACTCCAATGGAGGTGTCTATCCAAGCTCCAAATTCATTTTAAAAGGATGAAAACAATGATATCACCCACCCAGAAACAGCTTTGGCAGAGTAGAGGCAGAGCAAACTATGGAAATGAGTGGTGAGACAAACTTCTGGGCTGCTGGGATAAAGGCCTGCAGCATGAGACGCAGGACGAGATGAGGTGTGAAGGCAGAACACAGCAAGCGTGGGCCGTGGTGGTAGGTAGGAAAGCAGACACAGAGAAGTGAGTTAGCAACCCCATGACAACGAGGAATGTCGACAGTTTCTTGGGACTGAGCCAGGCATGGGAATGCTTGCCATGGCAGGGCTAACTTATCTCTGACTTTAAAATGTTCCTCAAGCAGCATCACCATCATTGCTCCCCTCCCCTCCATCATGTCGTACTCAGGTTGAGGAACTGAACCTATCTCCCCGTGCAAACTGAACATCATGACTGGAAGTATGTGAGTGTTTCTTCCTAGGAAACACAAAGTCATTCCCTCAACAAGCTCCATAGAAAGGAAGAACAAAAAAAAGACTAAAAAAAGCCACAGAACCCCCCTGAAATCTCCCCCATTTTGCCATCCAAACCAGCACAAGAGGACGTCATTACTAAAGAGCAAACTGCAGATGGTAATAGAAAGGCTGTCAGCAATACACAGAGGGGCTACTGGGGATGCCTGAACAGTGGAATAATGCAGCACTGGACTTTATCTGCTGTTTGGCTAAGGAAAGGCAGTTGGGAAAGTGATAGGAGCATTGCTGAATAAACCTCAGTCATTACTTCTATGGTCAAAATGCTGATTTATGAGAGGAACTTTAGAAAATAATGGAAATTAAGTAGCTCAAAACAATATTTAACATGCAGTTGCTCTTACCTACTTCACTGCTGTCCGTTTCCCCGCTACTATTGGTATTCACTGTGGTAGCACAAGGAGCACAAGGACAGTTAGTACTTCTGGCAGCAGTTTTGTAATGACTAAAGAGAATTCAAAGGACAGCAGCCAGACACTGTGATGTGTTTTATTAGCTCCCAGATGTGCAGGTGAGGTGAATCTTCGGTAAATGAGTTTCGCTGCCACGGATTTTCTAACATCACTCAAGGTCTCATATAAAACCTTATAATGGGAACAAAAGGCTGTCATAGAATTTTAAATTCATCTTTGGCAAAGCATCTTTTCTGCATGTGTTCATTTCTTACACAGAAATACAAATGTACAACATCTTTGATGATATTTGCCCAGCTGAAAAGAGAAGGTTGCTGTAAAGGCTGCATATACCCACGTGAATTAGAACTGACTGAGCCTCTGTAGGCGTTTCCCTGAATGCCTTCTGGTGTAGGTGATCCAGAAGCTGAAGATGCTTTACCAAGCTGTACAAAACAGCATTCAGGTGTTACATCCTGGATTGCAGCACGCCAGAATAATACTGCTCGGAGTAAAATTGTTCAAGCCAAAACTAGAACTCACCACCCAACAGCAGAGTTCTTCACCACCTAAGGGAGATACGTCTTCTCCTCTGTGGTGGCTAACTTCTTTGGGTAACGGTGAGCACCCATCGGTACCTGGGGGAAGATCAGCTAAGGCACCACATCTGGGTCACAGGAAACTCAAGACTGTTAGAAGAGAATAGGGTGGTTCATGACAGGAAGGTCAAACTGCCCAAGTGGGAACCTTGGCAGTCACTATTTATGGCTGTGAAATTGGCACTCAGGTCAGTGGAGATGGCTCCTCTGCAATGCAGCACGTGAGCTCCACTGCAGTTTGAGACCACTGTAGAAGGAAGCTATGCAAGGAATAGAGCAACGCAACCTTCATTCTGCAGAGATGGTGAGAGGAGAAGCTGTGAACTGCCTCTGCTCCCAACAGAGAGGGCTTTGTAGAAGAACACCAAGGAGAGGCTGCAGACAGCAGAAGGCAATCAGATCAGACACTGCCATAGTGCTGGCAAGCTGGGGAAAGCAGATCATAATATCCTAAATGCTTGAAAGTGGTGGTATATGACAGTATCTTCTCTCATAGAAAGGAGAGAGGAGGGAGCATTAACTACTATATGAAGGTAAGAGAAGTGTAGTGAGGTTAATGGTGGGACTAGCATGTCAAATGACAAGATAAACTGAGACCTGTTCCTAGAGAAAACGTGCTTTTGCCAGGGGTGAGAGGAATGGCAAGTGTTAAGAATAAAGGGCAGGATGAGAGCAGAGATGATCCCCTGCCAATACCAGCTCATTTGCAAGTGCATGGGCAGAAGCAGCTGCAAGCTGCTCCGGTACCCATCTCCTCCAGCATCACTGCTACCAGGGCAGTCTGAGCCCTTGTAAGGTGCGAAACACACCAGGAACGTGCTTTGTGTTTAAAAAGCTTAAAGAGGAGCAAGATGGAGCAGACAGCAAAAGCAACCAGTTGTTATTCACGTGGCACCAAGGGCATGGGTGAGAAGCTCTGAGCAGCAGAGGGTCTGTAGGCAGCGGAAGGGGAGGACTGGAAAAGGGGGAAATTCATGTCACAGCAGAAGATAACAAAATCAGAGATTTGAGGAGGAGTTTTGCTTTGCCCACCAGACAATTGAAAATAGATCAAAAGAACCCAAAGGGTTTGTTAGAGATGACAGCTCCTAAGGAAGAAAGTGGGGCAAATTTCACACATTTGAACATTTTAAAAGCATTTCCTTTTTGCCCGGGAAGTAGAAGGGGAGCTAACAAAGGAATAAGACTGGATTCTGCTATCACTGTTACTAGGGGAGACAGATTTGAGCCCCGTGCGCTGAAATCAGAATCTGGCCCTTAAGTAGGCAGTTCAGCTCCCTGCAATGAGAAACACGGATTCTTAGTTATGGGATGAAGGACAGAAAGAAGGAAAGGACTTTAATGAAAAAAAAATAAAAGATTATTGTTCCACTTTCTCAACACCCATAGAGAAACATGGTTAAGGTTCGGGATAAATCCCTTTTAAAGACTCAGCTGAGCTGCATTTGCTTTAGCCCAGCCATGGCACGCATGGAAGCTCGTGATGATCAGCTGGTTTAGGGTACCGTGCTAGCCCAGTTATGGGAATGGACTTCTGGTTCTTTTAGATCCTAAACATTTTCTGCAAACAGGACCTACCCTGGCAAAAGCACGACAATAACTCCTGGTACTTCCAGTGCCCATCAAACTCACCTTCAGGATGAAACAAAAATACATCATACGGGCATATATTTGTCATATAGACAAATAATTCCTGGCCTGGCAGGACTCAGGGTGCCAGACAGCATCTGTCTCAAAAACCTATGCTTTAACATTCCCAGCCTCACGAGGCTCACAACAGCCAAACTTTTCTCAAAGGCAGACACCCAATAAATGTGTATTTAACTTCCCAAGACTTCTTTCTCTGCTGGCTCCATCCTCCATGGCGAGGAAGGTGGCGTTACAGCAGCAATGTGGGGTAGCAAATTCACATGGGATGTGTTTTGCACACGACCTACATCAATACTTCATGATTTCTTTTATAATGACAGCATTAAGCATCCTCTGGCAGAGGCTCACAGGCTCTGTGCTCATTCGAGTAACTTAAGGACAGGCTTGTGAAACTCTCTTCAAACAGCGGGAGACAAATAATGAAACTTGGGACAATTTAATATATAAAGTGCCAAGAAACAGAAAAACATCTAATGCTGTTCCTTGTTTCCTGAATGGAGAGCTCAGGACCACAATAGTACCTGTTTGAGCAGCAGCACCACGGTAGGTTCTGAACAATACTGTTCTTGAACAGTAGGTTCTGAATGCAAAAGGAGATGCATCACTTATTCCTCTTCAAGAGTGATTTTATGATGAGAGGAATGAAGAGGAAAGAAAGCTAACTGGGCAGCTGCATTCGCTGTTGTGTGTCAATGCAGTGAGACAGGGGAGTTGTGCCAGTGGAAAATCAGAGAAATGAACACAGTGCACAGATAGACTCCATGCTATGAACTGCGCAGAGAGGAACATTTTTTGGCATGTCTGATCTCCTCTGCTCACTATTGCTCAAATCACGCGGCAGAGGATTTCAGGACTTGTCAGCAAAGAAACTTTCCTATAGAAAAAATACAGAACTGTTTCTTTCCTCCCCTGGCAGAGTCCAGTGCTGACACTCACTCACTATAAATAGAGGTTCTCCACTGTTGTCTGGGGGAAGTGCAAAGCCATGCCACTCAGGAAACCCAGTCTCACACGGTGTGCTTGGACGGACACTGTGTTCAGGCAACTTCTGTTACAACAGCCCCACTCTGCACATCACGGTTTTCTTGCTGTCTGTGATGTTATCTGCCAGTCAGCCTTCTCTGTGCTGATAGAGTCAGAAAACTTGTCATTTAAGCATTCAGCTATTCAAGTGGTATTGCAGTAAATCAGGCTAACAGTTGGCTCTGGAACTGAAGCACAGCAGTCGATCACAGGATAGATGCAAGCAGCAGAACCACTGGGCCCGAATTTCCAGTGGATCGTTACTAATTGCCTTATTCTTAATATACAGTCAGCTCCTTACAACTTGCATTCCCTGTATTTACAAGCGCTTCCTGTCAAATGATCTTGAAAATCATTTCAGTCCACATCTTTGAACCATCCCAGAAGGCCCACATTTGCCAGAAAGAAATGCACCGGTCAGTGGGATGTTAGCCTGGACAGTTATTGGGTTTGTTTACCTGCCTGCAGGTAATTGCTGTAGCCATGCAACCACTTCTGCAGCTGACATTTGTAGCCCTCATCCCATCAGTGTAACCCCTCTCAGGAGAAAACTCTGCTTAACTCTATTAATAGCGTGCACGTGTGCTCACTAAGTATCTATAGCTGCTCAAGAACTACAAGAACGTGGCGTGTTGGCAGGGGAGAGTTTGATCCAAGGAGGCTGCAAATGTCTCATGAGAAAACAAGAGAGGTTTCCCAACCAAGTCCTAAACCTGATGTTTTACTGCATAGATTCACTACCAAGGGCAGGTGAGAGGATTGGAAGATGAAATAGTTAATCTAGCAACAGCTCTGTAGAAGCTGTTGATGGAGAAAGAAGCAGCAGCTTGACCCATCTATCCTCATGTGTCTCCCACTGCTATCAGATATCGCCTCCTGTAAGCTCGTGCTCAGAGCAAGGAGACGAAAATTGCTATTGACAGAAGCACCCTGCAGACAAGGTCCTCTGCTGCAAAGCTGCTAGCTTCTTGCATGGTGGAAACCTATTTTAAACACAGAACACAACACTAATGTCATGGGAAGATCTTGTTGTATATAGGTTTGAGGAGAAGGGAGGGAGAAAACAAAAGTACAGCCTGCCTTGACAAATACTGTCAGACATTTAAAGGCTCTATCTTCCAGAGCTGATTTGTGCAAACACTTCCAGGGCATCAAGGAATGTTGTCATTGATAAATATTAACCATGGGAAATGGCTGTTTCAAAGACATAGCCGATGATATGGCCAACAACAACATGATCATGTAACACATGACCACAAACAAAGTTAATAAGCACTTGCATCCTACGGCATTAACCATGAGTCGTCAAGAAATAAAACCCCAGTGAGCCAATCTGCAATGGCACAGGCAAGATTATTGAAGGATTATTTGAGAAGGAGCAAGGAGGTGGCAGTATGTCATCAGAATTTGGGATCACTACTTTGATTTACTGTTGAAAACTCTTTGTACTTTGAGATCTCAAACCCCAAAACAAAGCTAAATCTTCACTTAGGCACTATGATTCCCTCCCTTATCACATTATTGGAGTACATCACACTCTAATTACAGTTATCTGAACAACACTTAGTGAGCTTGGGAAGTGCTAACCTTTCTGGAGAAGCCCTTGAACACAGAGTAAGGCCGAGTCAGAAACAATTTTAAGGTTTTAAATGCCAGCTATGTACGCTGCAAGCAGTGGGAAAAAAGTGTTCTTACACCACCAGCAACACTTGAGGAAATTTGCCTCTTCATGATCATTAACTCAGATCCTGAACTCCTAGCTCAAAATTCAGAACAAAGTTATTATTATTATTATTATTATGAGAAAAAAAACACATTATAATATTTGTATTTCTAAAAGCATCATTAAAACATATTGGTAATCATTCAAAGAAAAGAGTAATACTTACAGCATCTCAGTGGGGTATTACATCTTACTCTCAAGAGGCATCCAGAAGTGCTGCTCAATATTTTAGTATCTGTTAGGCAGTGATTGCAGTTTATTTATCTCTCTCTAGTGGGTACAGCAGTAGAAGTTAAATATTCCATCTCCCTCTCCAAGGGATATAAGGGACTGTATCCCCGTACTCAAGCAAAGAGCATCTCTCTTCATATCACATTCTGGTGTGGGAAATGGCCCATGTGTGCCTGAGTGAGCACGGACCAGCGACCACATCTGTCTACACATTTCCTCGAGGCAGCCCCTGTGAAGCCTTTGAGGAGAGCTTCAATGAGTTCAGATCTGGTGCAGATGCTGCAGAATGGCTGCTACTGAATTTAATTGAGGTGTTTCCACCTCTTCTATTTCCTGACTTTTATTCTTTGGTGTTGCTTTACAGGCTAGGGCACAGAGCCAGGTATTTCACTAGATCTGTTTTGGTTTGGCTTTATTTGTTGTGTTTAAGCACAAGTCAGACTCTGCTGTTGTGCTTTTAAAGCTGATCATGCTCCAGTAGCTTCCACCCTGCTAGTTTTAATATTTCTCCAATCTAAGTTTCAAATCGTCCATTGGGATGAAAAAAGAAAGGTACTGTTGTGCTTCCCAGCAAGCCTTTGTTTCTGATACTTTATGGATTAAAAAAGCCCTCAATACCCTGCAGATCACCAGAGTTCATGATAGCACCTTCAAGCCTCGCTGAAAGTTTAATAAGCTGCTGCAGAGTTATATGATACCTGTTAAGTTTATGGAAAAACGTACCCAGTCTGCTGCTGTTATTAGGTATCAAATACCACAGACACTAGAGAGGACCCTGAGCCTGATCTATAGCAAAAATATTGGGAAGAGTATTTTGGATATTGATGCAGGTTTGGCACAGGTCCAAATGTCACAGTAATTTGCTATTTCTGCATAAAGCTGGCCAGAACGACCAACCACAGTATTCCTAAAAACTGGAAATAGAAGAGAAACCTCACGCTCATCTGGAATTTTCTGTCTGGGGCTAATTAAACTCTTTGTTCACCTCTGTTAGGCTTATATAAGCACCAGGAAATGGAGGTCTCCAACCATAAGAGAGGAATAGCCCAGACACTGCTAATACCAGCCCATCCTATCCTGCTGATGCATTTCAGTCCTGTGGAGGAAGGGATGGCTTCATGGCCTCGGCATAAGAGAAACTTCTGCTGAGGGGCCCATTTCATCCAGAAGTTTAATAATGTAAGGCCATTTCACGGAGACCAAAACCCTCCATCAATCCATCAGTGCTGCAAACGGAAGGGGCTTAGGGAACATTTCAGTCTTGCAGACTTCTTGCCTCTTAACTGAGTTTCTGGAAGTAGAACATTTATTTGGGCTGTCGCCCATGCCCATGCTGTGAACGTGCAAGTTCACAAAGCAGCTTTCAATGCACAGAGCTTTCAATGGACAGAGCTTTCTCCTTCGTGTATCATCCTGTTGTGGGAGCTCAGTTACCTGTGACACTTCTACTTTTTTATCAGCTGTGGATAAATACAACCAACTACCTTAAAAGTTACTGAAGAAGTACATACAGACTGTATGTCTATAAAGTACATACAGACTGTATGTCTATAAAGTACACACAGAAGTACATACAGATGGCCCCACCAGACACACACAAGCACAGAGCCATTGAAAAGCCTACTTCATAGGAAACCAGGGTGAGAAGCTGATTCAGATTTATTTTTTCCTTAATGAATATGAGAGGATAAAAATCATCCTCTGAATGTCTTTCCTCTAAACCAGCTCACCATACCAAAGAGGCTCAAAGAAATGACCATCCAACCTCACAGGCCCTGTTAAGCTGGGAGCGATTTAATTTCATTGTGTGAACTGCCATAAAAACAAGCAGTGGGATCTTTAAAATCCGGGGTTTGGATTGCCTTGCTGGAGACTCATAGCGAGTGACAAACCAGCTGATGGCAGAGGGATGCACGGACAAACAGGCTTAGCAGGAGCAGTCCCAGCTGAAGGACTCTCCTCCGCCTGGCAGATGGGGCAGGTGTGTCGCTTCCAGATGTGACATGAGCCACTCACTTCTTGTTCACAGCCTTTGAAGTGCTGTGCAGAGAAAGCCTGAGCCGTTACCGCAATTAGAGTAGACACATCTTTTACTGGAAGAATTAAACGCACTGTAGTAGCAAACCTGCAGTTGACACTCGCAGGGTGCAATTTAAATCCTCCGGATTAGTAATTCTTTTGAGATCTTTGTAATCATTGGTAATAGGTAGTGAAATAAATCCACATTTATATCCCCCAGACTGCAGCTGTGCTTCTGTTAAAGCGGTATTAACTGAAGGTTTTTAAATCCTTCTGCCAGCTCGAGCTGTAAGCACCGAAACCCCTGTGCAGAGGATAACTCATCCTGGGTGACGTATGTTCCCGGGCATGAAAGTGCTGGTTAATGAATAATGAAAGCACCAAGGCAGAATCACACCCTGGGGCCTCGCTCCTGCAATAAACTCTCTGGGGAGAGGTCCCCGTGAAGCTTGCAATGCAACTACCCAACAGCAGCTAAGACTGGATGTGGCCGTGGATAACCATGATAGAAGATAATACAAAATACTGATGTAAAGCTTTATCCAGATGGACAAGGTGCTGAACCTTATCTTGTTCTATCGAGCGAGGGGTTCATCCAACCAACCCTGGTGTTGTTCGTTCAGGTATCAGGAGTGCACTCTCACACCTGACTTGCTGCACAGGCTACCAGTTAACTAAACAAATACGTCATTGAAAGCTGAGCCAATGTTGAGGGGACATACGGGTTTAAATTGGAGCAGGAAGAGATTTATGGACTTGTTTTCCAAGCTGAGAGAGTAGCTGAAGAGTCCTCAGACAGTTCAACAATTGCCAGTTCTGATAAGGGAAGCCACTTCACTGGGGATGAGACAGGAGAGGTGATGGGAGCTAGCCTGGCACTTGGCTTTGTTGTGGACCACCATCCCAGAGCAGGGACCCAGAGTGACAGTCACTCTAGGAACAGAAAGCAGCTTTGCAAACTCGGTGTGCTTGTTAAGACAAACACGGTGCTGATAAAGCAGACTGATTTCAAATCTCAAGAGAACTATATTAGCGGCAGACTGAAGAAAAGAGCCCAGAAATCCTGGCTCTCCCTTCCTTCAGTGAGGCTTCAGCCCAATCTGCCCAAAAATCATGACCTGAGAGATGGTTTGTGACCAACAGGAGAAAAATTCACTAACATCACCTGGGAGGAAAAGGGAGCAAAGCAGAGCTGGCGAAGCACATTTACCTGGTTCTATTGCTCATGTGTTACATTTGCTTTCTTTCCATTTAGGAATCTACAAAGGACATTGCTTCCGAATCAACCATTTCCCTGAAGACAATGACTATGACCATGACAGCTCAGAATACCTCCTCCGTAAGTGAAAAGTAATACCAAATACAGAGGCCAGGGAGATGTTCCTGGGTTTCTATTGTGTAGAGTGGAATCAAGCAAGTCTTATTCACTGCAAACTGGGTGCTACAGAGCAGTGGTGATGGATGCCCGGTTCACGCTGCCCCTGGCACAACCATGACAACGGGGATCCCCATTTCAAGGGTTTCCTTCAACCGGTGGAATGCTTTCAATTGTAGTGCCCATTCTCTAAATATATGGAAAATTTCCAAATGGAAACTGCAGCCATCATTCCCGGGCTGGTAAGGGCATTTTACAGAGGGACTATTTATCTGATTAGGGTATCAAAACCAGTTTGAGGAGTGGGTTAAGCATTTCCTAATGCTTAAACCCAACCCTTACGCAAGCCTCATCCTTTGCAGCTGCTGAGCCACCTCCCCCTGCAGTGAAATTACTGCATTGTTGGAAGGAAGCTGAAATTTCTGCAGTTAGCAGCAAAATCTCAGCACGGGCATGGGCTGTGGCTTCCCTGCATGGCCAGCCAGCCATTGCTGCTCTGTGCATGGAATTACACCAGCCTGGTGTTTGAAATAAGGGTGATCATTTCAGCTCCTCCAGATGACCACTCACTCAGCTGATGGGAAGTCTTGGAACCTGCAGAGTTTGAGTCAGATTTCCCACTCCCCAGAGGATGCCCAGCCTCACTGTTCCTTTTGGGCTGGCCAGCCAAGCTGAAAGCAGTGCCCTTTACCAAGAAAGTTCACAAGGCGTTGGGAAAGCTTCAGGGAGCAATGAATGAGCTGATGGCTGAGACACCCGCAAGTCAAAACGCTTCTCAATTACACTGCTATTAATTACCTGAAACACCACTGAGAGAACCACTCTGCCCTTCTGCTCCCTTCTGGGAAACAAATTCTAGTTACTAACAGGGGAAGAAAATATCAATCTCCAAAAAGGACACTTTACCAGAAAACCCAGATTTTTTTGCTCTTTACTCTTGTCAATTTAGATCAGTCATAGCGCTTGGGTGACATGATTTCAGTGCTCACGCGAAGGCAGGATAGCACAGTGTGAGCACAGCTGCATTTATCTTTCATAGAAAGACTTGGAACTAATGTTAAATGGATGCCAAGTCAGCTTTAAGAAACAAACATCATTAGTAAAAGGCCTGTAAAGGAAAGAAGAATTAAGTAGCATCTTGATAAAAGTGTATTATGCCTTCTTGATTTGGAGAGAAGGGAGAGCTGGGAAAAGCAGTCTACAGCTCTGCAGTAAGACCTGAGATTGGTAAATTGGTTGTAAGTGTGCTTGTGACGGGTGTTCCTAAAAGCTGTTTTCCAAAGTGACTAAGTACAGATCTTAAAAACAAGTTGGTCCAACCCTTTATGTCTTCTGCAAAATGAGCCCCACAGAGGTGAGCTCATCCTCACATCGTCTGCGCAGATAACAGGGCTCCTCTGCTTAACTCTTGTGAGAAAAACTGAAGCTCCACTTAAAATGCATACACCTGATTTAGAGATTACTGAAAGGCTATGTATCTAAATCCAGAAGAGATGAGCTCATACGTACATGTAATAGGGATCGAATCATTGTCTAAGACAAGAGGATATTTGCATCCTGTTTCAAAGGAGACGTGAGACGTTCCGTCCCGATTTTGCCCTCTGTGCAGCACCTTTGCAGTCTCTGTCTCTGTATCATTCGCCGTGTTCTTTAGCCATTTTTGGCACAAGTTTCTCAGAGGGCCACGGTGAGGGTAATCCTTATTGCTCCTGTCTGGCTTAGATAAATGGTCCAATGCCATGTTCATCTGGTGCTCCTGGAAGAGCAGCATGAGAGGTCTCAGCCTGCTCCACAGCGACCACTCTAATAGAGTCTTGAGATAAATGTAAACATCATGGTGCCAGCAGAATCAGGCACTGGTTCAAAAGCCTATTGAAATCAGTGACAAAAAAAAGAACAATTTTAGGAGACCTTTGTCCAAGGTGTGGATAGGAGCAGGAGTTTAGATTTTGCCCTTTGGCATTCAGGCAAAACTAAGTGAGCAGCAGTCATAGTGACCACTAACATGTGCAAAAGAGCTCAAGTAAGACCCCTCCTGTTGAGCCTTCCTTATGACAACACACACCAATCGGGATGTCTAAAAAAATCCCCTTCACGTGTCTGTGCAGAGCCGCAGCAAGAGGCAGGGTACCATTGCCATGCCCAGAGAGCCCATGCTGGTGCCGGCATCACTTAACCCCAGGCATGTGCTCCAGCTTCCTCCCTCTCTTGCATTTCTGCAGCCCATGGACAGCAAGCTGCTCCAGCCCAGCACTGCATGCAGCACATGCACCTCTCCCTTTGCAGAAGAGATTTCAGCCATACTCATCCTCACTGCATATGTGAGGCTCTGCTGCGATGCAAAAGTGAGGAGAGGGACCCCATTCCCAGGGCATGTCTACACTTCCTTCCCACATGCTATAGAACCCCCTTTTTAAAGCTGTTTGCTTGGCTCCTGCCTTTTGGAGGAGAATAAAAGCATGAGCAGAGTACGGGGGCTCACAGCCCCATGGGGAGGAGCAGCACTGCACGCTGCAGCGCTCCACTGAAGAAGGTGTCACAAGGCATAGCAGTGCAGAGCAGGCGATGTAAACAGACAGGATGGTAAACAAGGGGAAAAGAAAGCAGGGGAGAGAGCAAAAATCAGACTGCCTTAATGGGTTTTGATGTGTTGTCGTTTTATTACCAGTATCAGGAGCCATATGTAAATTCTACACGGTACCTATGAGCTTCCTTTTAAATTCCAGAGCTACACAGGGTAGAAAAAAATATACAGTAGAGTTCTACAAGAAGAGAACACTGGGCATTTTCTTTCTCTCTCTATTAATTAATTACAAATAAATGTGAATAAAATTAATTCATATTGATTTTCTTTCTCTTCATATTCACTCTACTGTAGAAAAATCATCTCTGCAGATTATTGCTACAAGTAGAACAGCCCACTCCCTATATTTGGCATGTCTGGCAAGTTCCTGCTGATGATATCACTGAAGCATTTTAGGAAAGTTCTTTGATTTAACTGAAATCATTATAAATAGCATGACCATAAAACAGGGGAAACAACAGCCAGAAAGGGTGGGCCACAGTAAATTTTAAAGCCATGCTGTCCTTTGCCAGGACACTAACAGACAGTGATTTGGGGTGCCTTCATGTCCAGCGGCACAGAGATGACATTGAATCTGTTTCTAATAATTGACTTTAAAAACTGACCCAAAGGTCAAAGCACCATTACTTCATACCACACACGTGGGAATACACCCAGGACAACAGAACAGGCTCTCACCACTCAACAGCCTTTGATTAGAAACCTTACACCCTCATTGCTTGGATTTGCCAGTTATTGCAAGACACCGTCTGAATAGTAATGCATCGACTGAATTGGGTTTAGATCCGGTTAGAAAATGCCCTGTCTGTAAAGGACACGTGCAGCGACATTGCCGGGTTTGGTAGGAGACAGACTTTTCTCACTGGTGCAGATCGATACAGGCATAAGCTTCGCAGGCAGGGACTGTCCTTTTGGCTTTACGTTTGCACCATCCTAATGAGGGCTGGGACCGCAGCCGGGGGGGGGGGGGGCTTTGTATCACTCACAAAAGCACTTTAAATGCCCAGCCCTGTCCCTTTTGCAGTCAGCGGGAGTTTTGCCACCGGTTACCAGGGGAATCGTTAGGAAGCGATTCACTGAATTGGGAACGCCACGGCCATCAAAAGTAAAACGGGAAAGCATCAGCTGTAACATCTGGCTGATTCTCCCTGGGAAGCGGGCCCTGCTGGCGGATGGCACCCGGGAAAGCGCACACAGCAGCAGATCCAGCCCGAGGGAGGTTTGCTCCTCTCCGTGCACCCAGCCCTGGGACAGCAGCCTCTGGCCCCATGCCCACGCACCCGCTCACCCTGGTGGGGCTCCCCTCTGCGCCTTTGCCTCTCCCCTGTCCCCAGCTCTGGGGCAATCCTGTTTTCCACAGCAGTATTCAGCACCTTATCTCCCATTCTTCAACAAAATCCTCTCTCTCTACAGCAATATAACTCATTTCCTCGCTCTGCCTTTCAGGGACGCCTACCAGGTTTCACCCCTTTGGTTTTACAATGCGGACATCTCTCGCCTTGTACTTGTTTATTTTTCTCTCAGCCTTTTTGTTCCCTCCCTGCCACTTCCCTTTCAATCGCTGCTTGGTCTTGTAGTGACCCGACTTTGAAAGCTGCCGTCAAGTGGTGTTTTAAATCTTTTTTCCAGGGGTTTTATAGCCCATTCTGGTGAATGGACTGAAGCACGGAATTTTAAATGGCTCTACTTAGCTGTCAGGAAACTAAACACAAACATCCGAGACACACTTGTTGAAATTTCTCCCTTAACAATCAGAAAGGTTTCAGCAGCCTCGGTATTCAACAACAGAAAAAGGGGTTATTAGCTGCTGCAGACTTCAAGAGCTGTAATTTGCTCACCTTGTGCACCTATCACGGAAGGGATCTGTCTGCTGAAGCCATCCCCACATGTAGGGCTCGTAGCCAGCTCATGAATTTTTCACTGCTGCTCCCTGCGTGATGCTGTCATTTACCTCATGCTTTGCCAGAGATGCTCTGTACGTGGTGGCTTCAGATAATGGTGGTACCTCTGGATGTTCTAGGAGAAAGAGATTTAAGCTATTTAGTGAAGAGTGTCCATGCCACACTGGAGCCTTGGCTCCCAAAAATGTGCCCAGAGATGCAGAATCAGTGATAATTCCAGGAAAGCAAAAGGGTTTGAGACTTTGTAAGCTCTGTACTTGCACTCGAGGAGGCATCTGAAATGATTACTGTCTGTCTTGGTTTTCCCCCTATCTATCTCCCCTGCAGGCATTGTCCGTGCCTCCAGTGTGTTCCCCATCCTAAGCACAATATTGCTGTTGCTGGGAGGACTCTGTGTCGGAGCAGGAAGGATTTACAACAGCAAAAACAACATTATTCTCAGTGCTGGGATTCTCTTTGTTGCAGCAGGTATGTTCCCCTTAAACTGAGTCCTTAAGTGCGACCTTTTTAAACTGAAAAGGATTGTGGAAAAGCTTGTTAGCAGTTCTCTCCCTGCCATACAAAATATAAACCCCTTTTCTGGATTTGGGGCACTAACAGCATCACACTGGGCAAATTGCTCAAGACGAAATCATGTTTTGAAGCTCTAGAACAAGTGTATTCTAGAAAAGCTTTTCATTTTCCTGCAAAAAGGAGGCTAAATTCAGTAACAAGCAGGTTTTGCACTATTAAAAATGTATTAAACATTAGATGGATCAGGCACCTCTTGCATCCAGGGCCTTTTCTTTCCTATGATGGCAGAAAATATTCACCTGCGATAGGTGAGCCCATTTTTCATATTAGAAACATCGGAGAGAGTCGTCCACATTGTTAATAGCTTTCCCTGAAGCTGGGATTAAGCACGCTGCATATAGATGAAAATTCAGCAAGGTGGAAGAGAACTTATCTTGATCAAGGTGAACAGCCATAGCCTTGAGCTCAAAATGTATTCTTATTATTATCCTGAATGCTAGAATCCCACTAACAATATTAGCGAGCTCCCATATGCTGCTTCTTTCCCACGGTGGCAATGAAGAGGTGGGAACAAATTCTGATGAGCATTTTGGGATCCATGCGAGCATATGTGACCCAGATGTGGATCTGTTCTTTGTTTTTCAAGAACGAATAAAATCTTGAGATAAATGGACGAGTAAATAAATGCAATAAAATTTCTTTGAGCTATTCAGGTCCAGAAAGTAGCATGGCTTGAGTTTTATCTTCCCAGGCACATAACCACTGATTTATCTTCTTCTGTCTCTAGGACTAAGTAATATCATAGGGATCATTGTCTACATATCAAGCAACACAGGTGACCCGAGTGACAAGCGAGATGAGGACAAAAAGAACCATTACAACTATGGTTGGTCTTTTTATTTTGGAGCCTTGTCTTTCATCGTGGCTGAAACCATAGGTGTTCTGGCTGTGAACATTTATATTGAGAAGAACAAAGAGCTGAGGTTTAAGACCAGGAGGGAATTCCTTAAGACTTCTTCCAGTTCTCCTTATGCCAGGATGCCAAGTTACAGGTACAGGAGGCGGAGGTCCAGATCCAGTTCTCGGTCTACAGAACCTTCTCCATCTAGAGACATTTCTCCAGTTGGCATGAAGATAGCAAGCACCATTCCCATGAATGAGATTTCCATGTACACTCTTTCCAGAGAGCCTTTGAAGGTTACAACCGCTGCCAGCTACAACGCAGACCAAGAAGCCAGTTTTCTGCAGGTTCACAACTTCCTTCAGAAGGAGTTTAAGGAAGGACTCCATGTCAACATGGTCAACAGGAGAACAACACCTGTTTGAAGCACCTTCCTTTCCCGTGCTTTTTGAAGAAATACCGAAACAGAATGGATCGGTCATGAGAGAGAAGGAGCGATGTTAAAATACCCTCTCACCTCTTGAATTGTGGCATGCGTTGAGGTAGCAAGTGGAGATCCTCTGGACCAACATAATGATATCACACGCTCGTAGCTTTTTTTGAAGCTATTTGGAGTTCGTTTCTTTCAGTTCTTGGTGTCACAAGATGAAGGCGGTTCATGTTCCTGCACTTCTGTAGTGTGTACAAAGTCGTGGAGAAACTGCAAAGGACTGGCCACCAGTGTGTTTTAAAGGATTACAGAGAAATTGTTGTACTTCTTCTTTTTTTCTAATGTCGAGATCCCTTAGTACGAACTTGCAAATGTAATTTATAACCAAGCCCAAGGATGAATACGAACTGCTCCTCAAGTGAGCCACTTCCCTTTGATGCAACGTAAGCTTTGCCTCTTTCCAAAAAAGAAAAAAAGAAAAAAGAAAAAAAAAGAAAAAAAAAGAAAAAAGGGAATATTTTTGAAGGCAACACTTTCTAAAACTGACCTGTGCTACTGAAGCCGCAGAGCACCCGCATGCTGAGCATTACAGACTCCCTGATGGGGTGTAAGGGGGGTCTCCCATTTCTGGTGTAAGTCGTCCCTCGGGGCAATGCAGGTAGGGGAGAAGAGGGTGGGTGCATCCTGAAACACCTAAAAAGGGAAGGATTAAAGTAGGTGGGACTTGAGCATATTTGCAAATATCATTTCTTGCCTAACATTTAGAAAACTTGAATTCTCATTTCGACTAGCCCTAGTGCCTGATCTGGCAAGGTGCTGAGTGCTGTCTGTCAGGAGCCCCTATAGACTACTTATAGCAAGAGTGAGAAGCAGAGCTGAGCCAGGGTGGCCGGTTCCCTGCGACTGCATTCCTGTTTTCCTTACTGCTTCACAAGTGCAACACTAACGCTACTGGAAACTAAGATACCTAAGCAATGTGCGTGAGAAAATGAGAAGCTAATAAGTTCGGACTAGCAAAACTTCCTGCAGCGATGGGGACGGAGTGTTAACAGAACGGATGACAACTTTGTATTTTTTAAACCAGAACAAAAAAGAATCACCGTTTATGAGATATTTATTAAAATCTTTTTATTATGAATAAGTGCCGCATGGTGCAAGGTATAGTTGCTTTTAGATGGAAATGATGGTTTGGTTTGGTCTAATTTAATTTATTTTGTAATGGTGAATCTACTGACGTGCAGAGAGCCCACAGACTATGCATCACCTAAGGGGGAGCTAATTTGTACCCTTTGCTTCTGTATGTTTCTAAAAAAGTCTGAAATATCCTTTTTCTTTCAAATTCCTGCTTTCATTTTTTTACACGTAGGCTTGGAATCTCAAAGCTCGAGGGCCTGACTCAAAGGTAATTTAATTTAATAGTACTCATGCTAATTTTAGTGACCGCTCGACCAAGCCATATGAGAATAAGGTGCCCAATTCCCCTTGGCTGAATTAGGTGCAGTGAGAGAGGAGCATCTAATTCCTGTAGATTATATACCCATCATCTTTGGCCAGAAAATCTTTGCTATCGGAAGACTAGAGAAATGACAAGAAAAAAAAGTCATGATTTGGCTCACTGATAGTGGGAGAGCTCAGCCAAACTGTTAAAACCTCTTTAGTCTTAATTCATCTTGCGATGGCCACAGCATCAGTGACTAAGTGGTGTTTTGGATATGAGGCTTTCAGCTAGCGGAACCAAGTCCTCCAGGGAAATCCCGGAGGAGCTGCCTTAACAACCCAAAAAGCAAGTTGAATCCTTTCTCCCCTCCAGGTAAACCCTGCTTAAGCCTCTCTCCTTGCAAGAACCAAGACACAAGTCTCAATTGTAAGCTAAAGTCTTCCCCTAGTCGCTGTTAAGCTCTGCCTCACCCTCAGCCTGGCAGAGCAGCATGGTTATATTGGCAGAGGTGGGTTGGAGCCTTCATCCCTGCTTATTAAGAGTTTCCATTCAGGTTAAAACTCTGCTGGGATCCTTTTTCAAACCTCTGAACTCTGAGACCTGAAGTGAATGGAGGGATGGGAACAATTGAAAAGTAGAAAATGTTGTGCTACTTTCTGTATCAACACACGATGGAGAGAGACGTTACGCAAGCTTTTTAAAGAAAAAATTCAGAGGCAGACAAGAAAACTTTTTTACCTACTTTTCGGCTAGGACAACATAAAAGAATTCTAAAATTATTAAAGTTCTTGATGAAAGGTTTTTTTTACAAGAATCTTTATGCTTTCAAACAATAAATTATTTCCTACTTTTTGAGACTTCGTAATATTCAAATACTTTGATTAGCTATGATAGAAGTAGAAGTTTGCAATGAAAACAAAACACCAACCTTCTGTCTCATTAGTGTGTCATACTAAGTGCTAATTAATTTACATCTAATTATAGTCGATGTATTTTTCAAGTGCAATTTCCCAGAACTATTTGTTTCCCACTGTGTTAATAAAACTAATAGTTAGAAATAAGTCCTCATTCGTGTTTACTGTAATTAAGAATAAAACCATTCCCTTTAAAACCAGGAGTTAGATATAGGCTGTTTTTCTAAGCTCATGTCCATTGAACTGGGAGTTGACAGTGTGAGGTTTGCTTCGCGCGTTGGTTTTGTTCTTTTAATCATCATTCTCCAGTGAATGTGTTTAAAACCAACCATCTGATCCCAGCCAAAGCCCAAGGCTTCCCTACAGCCCGGCTCAGACCTGCAGAGGCACATGCAGTGTTTTTACACCCTGACAACAAAAGAGTCTTACCGAGCGTTTTGGGATGTTCCTCTTTGCCAGAGCCTCCTCCCCAGAGCAGGGCTGGTTTCAGCAGCTCTCTGAGAACGATGCCCTGCTTCAGTCTGAGTCCTTCTCCACAAACCACCTTTGAAAATGGAGATGGAGCGAGCAAGTATTCATGGGATGCTCACGGGATACAGCGTACGGACAGGGAACAAAGGTACAGGGAGATAACAGGGACCAGAGCTTTCATCCTGTGGGAGAATGGGGGCTGTGATTTAAAACCCATGGTCTACGTCAAATCTCAGCACAGTAATTATAATTAAATATTTCACAATAATTTAACTAATAATAATAATTTAATCAAAGCAAAAAGAAAGTTGTTTCATTGAACAATTCCAGTTTAAAAAAAATCCCCCCCCCAAATCAGTCTTTTCCAGTGGAAAACCGTGATTCTGACGACACTGAAAGAGTCGCATCACTCCTGCCCATGAGCAGTGTCTTGCTCCGTGGCTGATCTGTCTGAGCGGAAGATTGTGCTCGGAGTTTGAAACCACTCAGTGATAGTTTTAAAAGATATGAATACAAATCACCTGTTCTTCCACATCTCTCTGGTTTCCCCTGACAGCATCGAACAAATTAGCCCCCATTTCTCAACAAGGCCTGCAGATATCATCACATCATTACCACACAAATCAGCCTTTTGGCATTATCCTGTGACATACTGTAAGAGCAGACCTAAATAATAAATGCTATGGGATCAGGCTCTATTTTCCAGGAAACAAAAGTTTCAGGTATATCATCAGCTCTCTTCCTAGTTTCTCATACGCAATAGGAGTAAAAGGAGAAACCACTTCATGTGCCCATACATCTAACAGTAAACTATTTTTATATTACCTTTTCTTTCTGTATGGATCACATATCCACAAGGGCTAATATACCACGTCCCTTGAGGTTACCTTTCTGTCTGCAGTTCTAAAGTGTTATTTCCACTGTGTTTCAGTTCTACTGGTATAACCACAACCATGTATAATGTACTTAATCCTTACTTTTTAAATAAACCATTTTAAATGTATTCATTTTTTGTGTGGAGAAAGGTATATGGACTTTGAACTTCCAGACTCTCTGAGCTGAGATTTCTGTGCTTATTATTTCCACATTTCTACCTATTTTGATTGCAGCTGGGAATGTTATTAGAAGCCAATATATTAAAGGAGAGAAAACTATCCTTGTGGTCCCCCACACCACCGAGATAAGCAGTCTTCACAGTATTTGGGTTAGAAACTAAGAAAAACCTTCTGTTTCCAGCTTAAGCTTGGCCCATATGTGACACACTCTGGTTTCAGTGCCTGTTTTGGGAGTGGTATAGTGGCCAGAGGCACTGCAAACCACCATCAAGAGGAATAAGCCAGTGTCTTCTGAAGTGCCAGCCCTAACCCTGTGCTTTGCCTCCACTTTTTATATGAATTCACTTCCAAGCATCCTCCTCTCCCTGATCGTGCCCATTTTTGCCTGAAGAAAGCTCAACCCTGCGTGCTGAAGCTCCACAAAACCCTTTATCTGATCACCACCATAAAACCAGCAGTAAGTACAGCAACTCCCGGCTGCTCCCAGACATTCCAAACCATCCCTGTATCACAGACACTATTTCTTCTTAAAATACTTCTTTTAACCTTATCTTCCAAGTTCCTAAGCCTCCAGATTGTTGTTACAGATGAACCTTGCCTGTGTATATCAGCGTCTCCCCATGCATATGATCAACCAGCATGTCTGGAGGGAGGCAGGGATTCACCTTTCCAAATGCCTCTGAACCCCAGGAGCCATTTAAAGCTCAAGCCTAATGCTGGTTCCCTTGAACTAAAATAAAGGTTTTTCCCACATTGCTGAGCAAGTCTGTGGGTAAATAGTGACCCAAGAGCTGCGGCTGCCTTGCTGTGAAGGGGGATGTATCAAAGCATCATGTTGTTTGAGGGCGAAGCAAAATGTAAGGCTTCAGTAAGTGGTAAAATAGCCCAGTGAGGAGGATGTGGCGTTTCCTTGGAATGAGAAAACTAACAGACATGGGAGGTGCCGAAAATAAAAGGGAATGAGGAGTGTTCTGCACCTGTCTGCAAAGCAGCTCATCTTACAGCTTCTCCGCAGTGACAGGGATCGCTTACCGAGCCGGCACGCCGGGCACGGTGCTCCGTATTGGAAGAGAACTGTGGATCAGGCACAGTGCAGGCAGTGGTGGGTGCTCCATGGGCTGTGGGGATGGCACATCAAGAGGCTGCGCCCGGGGTGCGGGATTCTGTCTCTTCTTCATGCACACAGGAGCCTATTGAAAACTGAAAACAATATCAACTGAAACACACACATTTTGCTGTTGCCTTCAGTGGCAGCAAGATTTCAGCCCCAGAATTAGGGAGCTGTCAGGATCATCGAATAGTTTGGGTTGTTGGAAGGGAACTTCAAAGTTCATCTCCTCCAACCCCCTTGCAATGAACAGGGACATCTTCAACTAGATCGGGTTGTTCAGAATCACATCCAGCCTGGCCTTGAATGTCTCCAGGGATGACGCATCCATCACCTCCCTCTGGAGGGTGCCGTTGGTGGTTCTCCGAGGTATCATCTATGCAGAGCCCGCTGCAGTTATGGTGGTCTCTGCACACTGCAGCAATTCAGGCCCAGGGGCTCAAACATTGCCAAGGAGCTCCCATGTGAAGAAAGCTGTTTGCTGTAAATACTTCCGAGCTGAGCACAGACCGGGAGCAACCGGCTCTGGGTTATTCTCACCTGGGAAGGGTCTTCTGCAGAACATCATTCTGCAAGGAGGGAACCATAGGATTTAGTTAACCTGGTTGTGGTAAATACTGAGGCTGGTCCAGAAGAAACACAGAAAAGGGAAGAAATAACACAAGAGTTGGTCTTGAGACACCTCCTTTAACATTTTCCCCAGTAGAGCATCATTATTGTGTCTCTCACTGCTGATAAAGTGCAACTAATTACACCCCTCCTTGCTTCCCAACAGGTCCTCATTAATAGCCTATTTATATTTCATGTGATACTGATTTTCAGATGCGAATGCTTGCCACCTGACACAGGGAGGCTGCAGGAACCATTCCTAGAGGATTAGGTATAATGATCTGGACGTGCAGACGAATTTTAGGGTTTCTCTTGGTCCTTTGCTCCTCCAGAAATCAGGTTTGCTTCTGTATTTGTCAGATGCCCACCTGAGGCACGGAGCCCACCAGCCCCAGGGAGAGCAGCTTCACCTCCACACAGGGACAGAGGCTGGGGACACAGGCTGAGGACAGAGGCTTAGCCCATGGGCAGAGGAACCTTTTGGCTCCCACCACAGCAGTTACAGGGGCCACAAGCAGTGATCACCTACAACATTCCCCAAAACCACATGGAGCCCGTGCTGGGAAGAGGAGGCTGCAGCATCCCTGTGATGCAGCTACATCAGCTCGTGTAGCAAACCCGCGGAGCCCATGGGGAGCAATAACCCCACAAAATACTTTCTGCCCCATAGGCTGGTGGCAGCAGGCCGCTTTGTTTGGGCTAGGGACAGTGTTTTACCTCTACTGCAGTAACGGGAGTTTTCAGCCTGGGGGAAGCCGCTGCAGCTCAGGTAGAAGCTCATCAGAGCTCATTCACACCCCCCTGCAGGGTTGGGGAGGATGAGCTCTTCCCTTCTGATTGCACTTCAGTTGCTTCCTGGACTTCATTAGGAAACCCGAAACAAAACCCGAGGAACTTACCCAGGTCTAAGGACCTAAATGAGACCAAAAAGCGCGATTCTTGCCGACACTGGAAGAGACACAAAGACCATCACCAACAAAACAAACCAGTGAGCTCCCACCCCTGCAGTGCTTGCAGGCTGTAATAAGTGATCGTTAGCACTTGCATCCTCAGCAACCAGAACCTCGCTTTGTGCCCGCATTGGCAAGCACGCACCGGTTTTCCTCTGCTCAGCTTGCGAGGACCTGCAGTTCGTAGCATCACGGAAGCGGAGTCAGGCTGCAGCTCCTAAGATCGACTGATGTCTAGTGAAATTTAACAAGAGTACTTCAAAAGAGAAGGCATTGCATTTTTAATGCGCTCCGTTTCTGGTGTAAAGGCTGCTCGCTTTGGGCTTTTCCACTTTATGGGAACTCTTGGTTCTGGTTTAAATGTAAGCCCCTAATCTCTCTCCCAGCCCCAGCACAGCACATCACAGTCCTGCGCAAGGCTATGACCACTCTTTCGGACATGCCCGTGGCCTCTGCTCCCTGCCTTTCCCCATGGCCCCAGTGCCCTCCCCAGTCCCTTTCCCCTCCATTTTGCACCACACACCTTCACTCCTGCCCACGGCTCCACAACCCCAGCAGGACCGGGGCACCAGATGCTATACTGGGTTCAGACACATCCCCTTGCTCCCCAGGGGTGTCCACATCAAACCCTGTCACACATCAAACACAGCAATGGTAGCCCCTCGATGCCACATCTCAATACAGTTAGTTTGGATCGATCTATTTCAACTTATTCCTTATTTCTTACCCTTTTCCCACACCCCCCTTTCTGCTTAACTCCTTGCTTCACAGATTGTCCTCTTTAATTTGAGCTAACACCACTGCACCTTAATTTTGACATCAAACTGGAGTGTTCATAAAACAGGGCTGGAGGAGCTTTGACATTGTCTTGACACGATAACATGGTATTTGCAGTGTTCCACTGTCATTTCTTTAACATTGAGGTACTGTAACCCTCCTCTGTTTGACATCGCAACGGTAACATCACCTCCACAGTGGCCTCTGCACTGGTATTATCATCAAATCAGCTTTGTGATCAGCTGAAATACCAAAGGGAAGGAGAGAGGCTGGGGTCGGGGGACAGAAGTCACTTCTCAAAGAAGGAAAGGATGTGCTGGGTGGGTGCTGGAGTTACTATAGGCATTGCAGGCAGACCTGGCTGGTGTGAAAGCGAGTGCTGGAGAGGTTTTGCATTAGGAAATGAAGGCAAGAACAAACAAAAAAAAAGACAAACACAAAACCCCCAACTACTCAGAATACTTCAGGTTAGTAAAAAAATTATAAAAAATAAGAAAACTAGTACAAATAACTAAAATCATAAAAACAAAAATAATGCAAATATTAATAATAATAATGGTGATAATAAAAATATAGTACTCAAATTAAAGATGAAAATGAAGCTATTTGCTTATTTTGCCCCTTCCTTTACACTGCAGTGCTGGGCTCCGGAGGGGCATCCAGCTCTGGGCTCCTTGCAGGGGCTGTCCCAGGCTGAAGGCACGGGTGTGCAGCGGGCGGGCTCCCGGGCTATTGAACTACTCAGGATGAGGCTGAACCCGGGCCCGGCGCTCGCATAAACACAGATGTTTTTGTAACCTCGCTCCCAAGTTAATGGTCCTGTTAATGCCTATTTCTGGGCATGCTGCAAGTCCAGAGACTACGGCCTTTGAGCGGCGGCTGAAAGCCACCGGGAGCGAGCTCCCGCCCCGCCGGCTCGTGGGAATCCAAAGCAATCCCGGTGGGACGGGGCAGAAAGCCGAGCTCCGCCGGCGCTGCTCTCCCTGTGTGCATTAATAGCCTCCTCTCTGCGCAGCTGACACAGCCCGGCAGCTGCCCGCGGCCATCCCGCTCTCCCTGCTGACGCTTCCCAACGCTCGGATGAGCTGGGGTTTGGGGAGAGCTCGGGAAATCACCCGCTGGGAGCACCGGTGTGGAGCGGGATGGATGAGAGCAAACCCCTGAAGGTCCGCCTGACGTTCTTTGTGATCCTGGTGGGCATCTCGCTGCTGTTTGCAGCCGTGGTGACGGACCACTGGGCCGTGCTGAGCCCCAAAGTGGAGAACTTCAACACCACCTGCGAAGCAGCTCATTTCGGGCTATGGAGGCTCTGTACAAAGAGGATTTTTGTTCACAATCAAGACCCCAAAGAGAAGGCCTGCGGGCCAATCAGCCTGCCAGGAGGTACGTGACCAACGCACCAATGCATGGGAGAAAGCACATTAGATCACACCAGGCTTTGCTTAGGAGGTTGCAGGACGCAGCAGAAGGAAAAGGGGGTCCATATCCCGCAGCACTTAAGTCGGCATGGGGCTGTTTTCGTGTTGGTCTGCAATCACATCTTGTTGTCACCACGCTTGCTGTAAGTGTGCGTTGTGTTGCCTTGCACGTCCGATTGTGACCATATTTGAGCCTTCTGTGCAATGATGACCGCAGCAGGGAGAAGGGGAGGAGGATCAGACATGGTGGAAATCACAGAGGGAAATTGTGCCATGGGATGGAGGAAATTCTGCTGAACAGGAGCCAAGGGTCCCACAGCACCCAGGGACGCTGATGGCAGTGGGCAAGAAACAGGATTTATGGGTCCATCATGCATATATAGACCTGGAAATCCTAAAGATCCAACTTCCCAGCGGAACAGCCAGTTCCTGGTGGGCATTAGGGTGCCTTTAAGCGATTTTAATAACAACCATTGCTCAGGGCAGGGAGGAAGCGGGACCTGCGGGATGCTTTGCCAGCATCCAAAAGAAACAAAGAGTCATAAACTGGCTTCGAAGCAGTTTCTCAGCAGAGAAACTCCTCACCTCAGCGCTGGCAGGCTGGTCCCACACACCAACACCACCACGGGTTCCTCCAGTGCTATCGGCAGGGAGGGCAGCGGGGGACGGGGCAGGGCTGCTTTCCGGGAAGCCCGTTGCATTCCATGGTAAAAGGAGCTCATTATGGTTTTGCTGATCGCAAAGTCAGCAACATTCGCGCCGCTTGCGCTAATACACTGCCTCCGTGCCTGAGCTCCACTGCTGTTTTAGAAGGCTGATCAGGTGCTGGATGCTTTCCAGAACAGAAATAACAGGATTGCCTTCATGTCGGACTCGCTGCTTGAAATGAAATATAGATGTTAAGGCATAGTTGAGAATTGCCTGTGAAAAACCTGACTGCCTGGGCTTGCTGCATACTCCCTGCATCGCTGCAATTCTTTATCTCCTTGGCCAAATTGCATGCTCTGAAGAGAGGAGCTCAGCCTCAGCGTGCAGATCTGCCTCTAACCAAACTTGGGAGCGTGTCGTCCATATGCTTAATGTCTCTTGCGAAGGTACTTAACGTGCCTAGAAACCCATTTGTCACTGCGCGCCTTCCCCTCGCATGCGGAGGAAAGCTCCCACAAACGGGAAAAACAATAGAAATGGGTGGATAAACAGGGGAATTGCACAACCGTGGGTAAATATAAACCTCGTAAAGAGCCAGCTGTCTGAAAAACCACATTCACAGGGCAGGGCAGCATGAAAGCAGCCACTATCTTTGACAGACATCAGCATGTGCTTGCACAGGCATTGAATCACGGCCCAGCGCTGCTGCTCTGCTGGGCACAGCAAATAACCAGGGGGACAGTGAAGGGGCTGAGCCACCCATCCCACAGCAGAGGTCGTTTCCCAGGTTTTAAAGATATTTCGGGATTTGGGTGACATCCTGTAATCGGCATCTGAGGTTTCAAAGGGCGAAATTTGCATTATAAGATATTTGTATTATACATATAATATATAATATATAATACATTTTTATATATTTATATTATATTTATATATTTATACATTTTATAGATAATATATCATATATTTTAAATATATCTAAAATGAATATAATATATAATATAATTTTCCTATATATAAACTATATTTTTTATATTATATATAATATATGTCATATTTATTTATATATTATGTATAATATATATTATATATTTATATATAATTATAATATATATATATACACATAAAACCTTGTTTTACTCAGGCAGGGAACACAGCAAGGGGAGGGGAGGGAGTGCAGCCACAGTGGATCCAGGCTGCTAAACGATGTTGTGCCCCCACTGCTCGTGTTAGAACGATTTCACACTTCTGGGAAGAGATGTCAGCAGGGAAACACCAGGGTTGTGAAACCTGCAGCAGCCGAGGCAATGTGAATGAACGAACACGCAGTGGAAGAGCAGACGTGGGCACTGGTCTTCCTGCAAATCATGAGGCATAACCAGGCATTACTGCCAGGACTGCAAAAGAAACAGAAGAATTTATCACTGCATTAATAACCATTCACCAGTGGCTCCCCAAGGGGGAAATGGATGGCACAATTAACGTTATTTACTAGGGTTTGAGCTCAGCACAGTGGAAACGGCGAGGGTGCCCTGGCTCGCAGGCCACAAAGCAGGGCTGTGATTCAGGCAGGGCTTTAAAGTTTCACAGCGCGCTTCTGAGGATGTTGACAAACTGGGAAGGGTTCAGCATCCTGCTGCAGAGATGCTGCTGCTGAAACAAGGCAAATTCAGATCAACACTGGGATGTTTTTAACTGTGACCGGTGGGCAATTTACTGCTGGTTGTAAACCAAGTTCACCGTCACTGTCAGTAACTCTGGTGTAGCTGCTATCTTACAAATGGGCTCTGGTGCACTTGATGCTCTACAGCCTGCGTGTGCTGCTGGCATGTTAAATAGGTCCTTGTAAACACGGTAACCTCAGTTCAGGCAATTGCAGAGCAGAAGTGCTTGAGCAGATGGGTTTCAGCAGGGCTGCCTCCATACAAGAGATTCACTCTGCAAGACTGGTATGAGTTTAAAGTATGCGGAGACACCACCTCCATAACTCGGTGCCTATCAAAGGCCTTCCCCTGGCTTGTTGGCCAGGTCAGAGCCTGAGGTCTGGACCTCTCCACCACTCAGCCCTTGCCTTAACACCTCTTCTAGTCACAGCAGCAGGTCCTGTCTCCAAACTTAACACAGGTAGAAACCTCACGTTAAGATCCATGTTTTTAACATGGATTTACCCATCCAGCCTGCGACAAACTCATCTCACGTTCAAGTGCAAGGTGGCTCCATCCCCCTCAGCAGCCACCTGAAGCTCTGCATGGCTCCAACACCTCGTGGCCTTTCTGCCCTTTCTTCCCCCATGAGGTCTCCTTCTTGCAGACCCCTGAGGTTTAACCCCATTTGGATTGACTGTTCCCATCAGCACACTGAGGTGACCTCCTGGCAGAGATATTGCAGTTAGGGGTGGAGAGAAGCAAAGATTGCCACACAGTTTGCATCCGTTACAAATCCCATTTTAAATCCTATCCATTATGTAAACGTGGTGTGACACAAATGGGCTTTTCTCTTATTCATGATGGCACCAGGGAGGCATTGAAGTCCCTCAGTTCTCTTGAATAACAGGGAGCCTTATTGAAACAGGTATTCCCAGCTCAGCAGAGCACTGAAGCCTCTTTAAACAGTGCATCATTTCACCCAAACCAATCTAATTGTATTTTCCCACAATAAATGTAATTTACATAAAACCACCTCCCCTAGAGCTAGCCCCCTTCTGTGATAACCCTATTTATTGTGCCTTGGCAGAGCTTTGCTATAAGTCACAAGACAGAGGCAGCTCGTTTTCCTGCATCTCTAGAAGAAGGGTTTGTGTGTCATAGAATCATAGAACAGTTAGGGTTGGAAAGGACCTTAAGATCATCCAGTTCCAACCCTCCTGCCATGGGCAGGGACACCATGGGCAGTGTCCCCCTGTGATGAGTCCTCACAGACTGAAGAAGGGATTGGTTTGGCTCACCTGCAATGGACACAAAGCCGTGCTGTGCCCTCAGCCACACTGCATCTGGATGGCGTCACCCTGGGCTTCACACAGTGAACACACGTGGGGCCTCCTTTGAGTTCAGGCTTTTCAGAGAATTAATTAAAAGACAAACCGAATAATACCAAAGCATCCCCATTTCATCCCATTCCTTCCTCTTTAGCACAGGAGCCAAAGGATCCCGAAGCTGGGATCACCAGACATGATGCTCAGCCTCAGCCACCACTTAGTCCCTGGCAGAGGCACGCAATCTTCCTCTTGGGCTCAGAATCTGCAGTTTCAGTGATAGAGGTCTGAGTTCAACTGAGTTTCCTCCAACGGTAATAAAGAGCAGGTCAGAAGATGCCAGGGCTAAACATTAACCTAGTCTCCAGCAAGAAGCTCCACATTAAATAAAGTCAGCTTATACAAGTAAGTAGATAAGAGCATCTCAAAGGAATCTTCCACTTAAGGGGCCCAAAAATGCTGCTTTGCAATTGCCTGTCTCCTGGGAGAGAGAAAATAAATCCTCTTTGAATCAGTAACTCCAACATCTGCCATTTACATGACAGAAAAATAGCACAGAACCCAACAGGTAACATACAGTGCACTGGCGTCTTCTTGCTACTAGAAATTAAAGCTATAAATAACCACCAAAATGCACTATGCGCCCACAGGCAAAATGTAGCACACCCTGCATGGTCCTGCACCCAGGACCTGGCTCAGATTTACCCCCCAACCTGCCCTGGAACAGCCTGACCCAGCCTGGATGCTGGAGAGGACCACAAAGCATCTCCTGGAAACCGGTGCCCACTCTGCCATTCAATGGACAAAGATGCTGATGTTCACCACGCGTGCCCTTGCTGCAGGCAGTGCCTGTATTTGGTGCAGTCTTGGCACGCTTTACCAGGCTGAGGAAGCCCAACCTGGGCTGCAGGAGGGATGCTGGGGCCAGCGCTGTGTCCTCCATCCCCGCTCAGCAGAATAGAGCAATCAGAGCTGGCACCGCTCAGCGCGATTGCACCTCCCAGACAACCTCCTGGCGAGCAACTGCGCCCCAGCTCCACATCCCTGCAGTTAAATGGGTTATAAATAGTGAGAGCACCCTCCACCATCTAACCCTGCTGCTGCCAGAGCTTGGAGGCAGCGGGTCCTCACCAGACCCTCCTCCATCCCGTTGAGATGCTGAGGTTGAAGCTGGAGCTGGTGGCCTGGCTTGGTGTGCCACCCATCTGCTCCTGAACACAACAGATGCAGCTCCAGTTTCCTGGTATCACTAAGGGCAGGGAACCTCAAAAACACTGCATGTTTGATACATCAGTAAAAAGCAAATCCAGTTTTACTATGTCTAATGCAAGGTTTATACAAAATTACATTTCCTTTTCTCTTCCAGAACACAACTGCTCCTACTTCAAGCACTTCACCCCAGGACAGAGCTCAGAGATATTTGAAGTAACCACTCAGAAAGGTAAGAATGAGCCTGAAAAACATTCCCCTAACGTTGTATGAGCTGAGGTGTACATAAGGTCTAAGGTAAAGGGGTCCCCAAAATGAGGGCTCAACCCTGGTCCCACTGAAAGCAGTAGGGGAATTCCTATCAGATTCCATCGGCTGGGAAAAATGTGGAGAATGCTCTGAACGAGTTCAAAGGCCAGCTTCATGGGAAGAGCTTTTATGTACGTTCACACTCGTAAGTGTGGTTTTACTGAAAGCTGTCCCACAAACACATAACACTGTCAATACACATGAAAACTGCAGAGAGTCTTTGCAGCATCAAAATGACGTTAGAACATAGCCATTATCCACGATCCATGAGCCTTTGCCATGGAAGGAAGAAAACATTAATGAAATCTAAATGAATAAATCATACCCCAGACAGCATCCTGACCCTGAAAAGAAGTACAGAGACTCTGTGAAGACCCTCAGGAATGTTAGGCTTCGGACTGATTTTATATGGAAGCCATGTGAAAAACAGAGCAATCAGCGGAAGGAAGGAACAGAAATCCTACAAAACCACAATTTGGTGTTCTCAGAGCGTGGCTTTGGAAAAGCTGGATGAATTCCACATTTCTAATGAGTCCCTGATAAAGCCAATATTTAGAGCACTTGCCTAACACGCTTCTCTCTCTTGCTCGTGCTCTCATTAAGGGCAAATCCCTCTCTAGCTTGCCACACAACGTGTTTGACAGTGCAGTACATGAGCAGATGATTGCATGACACGTATTAAACAAACTGCTTTTCTCGCAGGGAAATGATAATGGTGGAAAACCCTGCAGATGGGTTTGCTAAAGGAGCACTTTCCTAAGACAGGAAGGAATGGGAATTTTAAGCGGATAGAAGAGCATATATGGGCACTACCTGCTTTTGCTCTGTGTATTCCCAGATCCAGCCATCTGGTCTAAAAACACACCCAATGCCTTCTTGGTCATGTCAGGGAAAGAATCAGGAAGAACTCCTTCTCTTTGAAACAAAAGGAAAAGCCTATGGAAACAAACTGTTTCAGGCACTTCCAGCACATGGGAAAGAGAAACATGAAGGAAGTCACGCTGAAACAGTGGTATGAAAAGCAGGGAGAACAAAGAGTGATCTGCTGTTCCCCCCTGCAGAAACAGCTATGTTTTGATGGGAGCTAATCAGGAACAGGCAAAACCTTCATGATTTTGCCTGGGAGATCTATATTTTAATGGCTTGAAAGGCAAATATCACCAGGCCTGCAATGCTCACGCATGGCTGCGTGTGTTAAATATTAAATTCATCTGAAAACGAATGCAAGATGTAAATGAAGGCCTGAATTATTCAATTAGCAATTCGTCCCCTCCATTCAGGCACTGAAGTCAGCTGGGGGAAGTGTCCAGCACACATCTTAGCTGGCTTAGCAAAAACCAGGGTGCTTTATGGAGGGTTTAATCCTGTGCTCTGAACGAGCTGGGTTCCACAGACCTGGAAATCATTGGCTTAAGGGAGAAATACAGATAAATAGAAGAGCTGCCATGCAAACACCTCACCTCTGGCCTCCTGCCTGCTTTGCCAGCTCAGGTTTTGAGCCCCATGGAGGACACAGCTGTCCTTCTGCATCGCACAACATCAGCACCATGCGCGGGGGCCTCGTCAGGGCTCTGCTGGACAGGCACGGAGTAAAAATAGCATGAGGCTGCCTATTTACTCTGAGAGCAGAGTGTGGGGTGATGGAAGAAGCGAGAGCACAGAGTCCAGAAAGGCTTCAACAATAACATCTATGCGGCAGAGCTAAAACAGCTCCAGCCCAGAGCTTCTTCAGCCCAACTGTGGTGCCATTCGCTCCGTCAGTAAGTGTTCATAAAGTGATTCCTCCTCCTGCTCTGTTTTTTGTACCCTTCACATTCAGCAGATGCATGGTCAATACTTGCCCCTGCTTTTATTTGAGGGAAAAACTCAGTTCACCACAGTCACCTTGCTATGTACATGTATTTCTCAGTCACCACAGCTGATGGGAGCACGCTCAGAGCCTGCATCCCTTCGCACTGTTTGGTGTTTGTTTTGCTTTGGCAGAGTACAGCATTTCGGCTGCAGCCATTGCCATCTTCAGCGTTGGCTTTGCAATCATCGGCACAATCTGCGTCCTCTTATCCTTCAGGAAGAAGAGGGACTATCTGCTGAAGCCAGCGTCCATGTTCTACACCTTCGCAGGTAGGAGGCTCGGTGCTCACATGCTTGCACTCAGTTCGTAGGACAACAGAGACATTCAGATCCTGGGAGGATGGAGACACTTCTAAAACACCCTGAAACTGGCATTTTCTTCCCAGCCACAGTCAGACTACAGGTCCCTGTGTGCTGCTCCAGCTGAAGAGCTCTGAAAGCATCCTGCTCAACAAGCATTACCCAGCAGCGTGTCTGTTCAGCTACCTTTAAAAGGGGTATTTCTAGCATATTCAGTGCCAGCCCCAGTCTAAATGAGGGATGTTCACCATTCTACCTCATTTATTTAGACTCATGCCAAAGAAAGAGCCTATTCAGGCCCAAAATACACAGCTGTCTCCCAAAAGCATGAAGACTGCAGTTTTACATGAGATAGTAACACCCTGACACGTCACAATGAGTGAAAGACAGAGGTGCAAATTGTGCCCTCAGTAACAATCTTATCCAACCTTTGGACAAGCTCCCTAGGGAATGCTGTTATTCCTCCCCCACCGATTTCCCTATCCAATCCTGCCTTAAAGATCACACTCAACAAGTCACCGGCTGACTTGGATGGCCTGGGTGATAGCAGAGCTCTAAGCAGTTGACAGCATTGGCTCCTTCAAACACTGCAGTCAATGTGAATCTCACTGCAGCTCCTGTAGGCAAGCAGATTAAGTGGTTAATTAAGGATGCAGAACCAGCAGCTGGTCGTTCACCCCGGTGCTCCTGTCTTCCTTCAGGTCTCTGCATCATCATCTCTGTTGAAGTCATGAGACAATCCGTGAAGAGGATGATCGACAGCAAGGAGACGCTCTGGATCGAGTACAGTTACTCCTGGTCCTTCGCCTGCGCCTGCGCCTCCTTCGTCCTGCTTTTCATCTGTGGCATTGCCCTCCTCCTGATCGCGCTGCCTCGGTTCCCCCAGAACCCCTGGGAGACCTGCATGGATGCGGAACCGGAGCACTGATGCTCCCAGCACCCATAGGAAAATACAGAAAGTGTTGTGAAAACATTTGTATCTTTCAACATACCTGGGGCCCGCTGTACAATGGGGGCTCCAGTCACCAGGTCGTTACTGAACCAAGGCATGGTCAATGTAATTATTGCTTTGTTTCCTTCTTTCCACCCCCTCCCCTTTTTTAAAGAGAGCAGAAAAAGGATTCAGCACATGGTGAGCGGTGGGTGAATGGCGCTGCTCAGTGACCCTTTGGGGATCCCCGTCCTAATGCAGTTGGGAGAAAATCCGTGTGTGAGACGTAGAGAACACAGATTCCTTAGGGAAATGATGAGGAATACTGGGCTTCGACACCTCACTTAGTCAGAAATAGACGGGGGAAACTGTAGCTCCGTGGGGTGTCCACTTCCCTGTTCATGCTGTACTCCTCTTCCTCCCCAAGAAGAGTGAGCTCACCACTCTGGAATAACTTGGACATCCTTCTGCTGTTCTATTAAACTGTTAAAATACAGGATTAAAAACCCCCAAAACAAACCAAAAACTTTGTCTAGCATTGGGATAAAATTTTCTCCTACCAATTTACACCCTGCAGTTCCATTCTTTTGAATTAAGCACAAAACCCCTGCAAGATACGGTTTTTGTTCTGCTTCAACTTTGATAGCAAAGCCAGGAAGTACTGAACACTAAGAGTGATATTTTCCTTTAATAAAAAGCATAATCTTCCAGAAGCATGATTTTCTGGAAAAATGACTGATGGATGAATCACTCGGCCCATCAAATTCTGCTCGGTCCAGGATGACAGTGGAATTCGGGATGGTATTTACTGCATGGAGCTCTCATTCGCTTGTTGTGAATGGGTTTTTTAAGACTACTATGCTTTGCTCACTGCATACATATCTAAAACTACATTTTAGGTAAAATCCTTCAAGGTAGCTACCGAGAAAGAAGGATTTAGGCTGAAACACCCAGGAGAGTTGCAAAGAAAACACTACAGAAGTGCATGGCTCTTTATGTATGCCTGAAGAACTGTACCCCCGAGGCACCGCTGCTGGGATGCTGCAGGGCCAGTTGTGCTGCAGAGCCCCTGTGGTGCTGTGCCATGGCTGTCCCTAAACCCCATGTGTTCACCCAGCCGCTCGCACCACCACAGTCCCCCAAGCACCAGGAGGAAAAGTGTATGTTTTACATGTAGTTTTTACACCCAAAAACTTAAAAAGCAGGAGGGAAGGGGGCTGAAGCATCCTTCCCACCGCATTTGGCTGTTCACAATTCTGAAGAAAACCAGAATTTGGAACAGAAAAACTGATCAATTTGAAGAGATCTGAAATCATGACTTGTCCAAGCAGTTCAAAAAGCTATACAGCAATTCTGCACTAGTATCAAGGGGCTGCCCATGGCCCTGCCATCAGGCAGACCCCATCCAGGCACACTGAGCCCAAGCAACTCCCCACCAGACTCAGGCACATCTCCATCTTCCCCCCCCCCCCCCCCCCGTAGAGTGGCAGCAAGAACAGAAGCCTTTTGTGCACTTGCATTAATAGTTTTCAAGCTCTTTGAAGTTGAAAAGCACTACAAATAACACATATATTATAAAGTTTGGGATAAATCAGTCGCTAGTGCTCAGATCTGAGTGTGAGCTGGGGACCTCTGCCTGTCTCTCATCATGAGAGACAAGTGCGAGTCTTCAAGCTGTCACTGTGAAATGCTAAATGGTTTTGAAATCTTATTTTTGGGTACAGAGCTGACATCCTTCATTTGCATTTCCATTGTTCAGGAAAACAGAGGTTAGTTTCTAGGGAGATCCTTTACATGTGACAACAGAAAAGAAAGGTGTTGGCGTGACCCCTGCCGCAGCTGAACCCAGGTTGGGATCTATCCAAACATACACAATGCAAATGGATCTAAGCAAAACATTCCCAGCTCAGCCATCACCATCAAAATGGCCCCAACGTGGACATGCAATGGGTTGAGATAAGCAAGGTTTGGGGACATGGGTCCAAGGTTATCACCCATGCAGACCAATGGCACGTCCTGTGCCCACAGGAAGTCTTCCATCCACACCTTTTCATCCACACCATCCCTCCCTCTCCTGCAATGCTGCTTCTGGGATGAAGTAATTTCTAGGTGGCTTCTTATCCTGATGGACCAACTCGCTGCCCAGCCAAGGAGCTGCTCACTTCTCCTTCGTGATACTCGACAGCAAGACACACACATTTCAGATAAACACACCCCAGAACATCTCACCCATCTCATGCATGCTCCACCTTGGGTCAGTGCTGAACCGCCTCATGCAAACCCCAGTGAGGGCAATGGAAAGATCCCAAGTGGGTGCCGTGGTTTGGCCTGGATCCGGAGGTTTTACAGCCTCTCTGGGCTCACTCTACTCACAAGCCAGAGAAAACACAGAGCTCGTAGCAGTGAGACCTTACACCCACAGACAGCAACTCCGGCGGCAGAGCTTGGTGCCTCCTAAAGCTCTTAAACCCACTGAGCTTTATCCTCTGCCTGCTTTAAGTTGAGGCTTGTTCATCACTCACTACTTCGTACGGTCCCTGCAAGACTGAGAAGCATGTGGATGACTTCATTTGCTTTTTCCAGGTATTAAGAAACGCTGATAAAGGACCCATCCATTAAATTGGTCATTGGCATTCACAGTGGGAAAGGCACTGCTCCTGCAGCAGGTTTGCTCTGCCATATCAAAATCTGTCTGCCAGGGAGAGGAGAGAGTTAATAAAAGTAATTGGCCTTTCTAAAGGAAAAAGAAGACTAGAACATCGAGGGGGAGCTGCAACCAGTGTCAGTTGTCATTCCCTGAGCTAATAGCAAGGAATGGCCACCAAAACTTTGGGAAAGCAGCATGAAAACGTGCAAGAAACTTCCTCTCTGGCAGGAGTCAGAGTGAAACAGGGATGGGAATCCAGATGCTACACAACCAACAGAATCACACACAGGCTTGGGACACAAAGAAATTAGAGAGGAGAGAGGCAAATAAAGTCACGGAACAAGTAACTACCACCAGACACTATCAAACCCCGAGCCTTGGTCCTGCCACTACCAGACCCATAGACACCTTTGGTCATGGCTCCAACGGGTACATGCTATTTGCCCCTCCATAAACCAACATCCCTGCCCATCCCCTCCTCAGGGCTCACACACCAGCGTGCCTCAGGGTATCACACACGACACGGTACTGTGAGATTTCTCTTGCTGGTACCTGCCCACCACACTGCAAAGGCCAAGTGTTAAATCCCAGAGCGAGAGGAGGCATGGAGAGTTTTGTTTATGTAAGAGCAGGATCTGCGTTAGGCACAAGGCGCGGGGAGAATCTGCTTCCCTTCTTTTGAAATGCTGTGTGGTGTGAATTTAATGTGCAGAAAAGGTGCCAGACTAACAACTCTGACGAGCAGAACTGCCTGGTTAGCACGCAGCTAGCTGAGCTCTCGGCACAGCATCCATCTGCAGCGCCCGCATCCGCAGCAGCAACAACCTGGCCCCGGCCAGGCATGGGACAAGGAGCTCCTGACCCTTTTCCACTCTCACTGCCTTGTGGCCATCACCTCTTTCTTGTCTTTATTTTGTCCTTATTTTTGTTGTGGGAATGATTTCCAGACAGTCCCAGAGATAGGAGAATTTCCCCCCCCTCTCCCTGCAATGAGATCCTTGGCCCCACTGCACAGAGACCCTTTCTCTCCTGGCCTTGATAGCTCTTAAGGAACATACCTGATATAAGAGGTCATCGATGTCAAGAGATGGCTGCTCACAGAACTGTGTCCTGCCAGCCCCAAGGAGGGCCCTGGGGATTAACACCGAGCCCTTGGGCTCCATCCAGAGTGTGACAGTCAGACACTCGCATGCCAGGAACCTGTCCCATGTGCACAAACTGTTTACAGAATGAACCTCAGTTTAAACTGCATTTAAAAGAAGCTTCCACTTTCCATGGTGGGACAGTGCCCCTTTGTATGATTTTTATAGTTTAATTATTTGTATTACTTCTGTAACTTAAATACTGGAGTATTAATCTGTACCATAAACTACACGCATGCACCAACAGTACCTGCTTTAAATGCATCCATTTAAATTATTTACCCTTTCTATTATCACCAAAGGGCAAGAAAAGAGCGTCATGGCTTTGTTTTGACTGCAGTAGAGGATGAGATTGTTCTTGCTTTGTCATACTTGATGGGTTTTCTGGCTCCAGTGGAGCTATTGAACATAAATTGAAGCTATACAGACATCACATATGCACACTCTGCAGCTAGACAGGCAGTGAGCAGCTTCCCTGCTTTCTACAAGAAAACGCAGAGAAGGGAATGAACATGGGTTTCTGGCCTATTTCATTTTAACAGCAGGAGCAGCACAAGCCTGTTTTGGTAGGGCTGCACCCCAGAGTTTGAGTCCAGCTTTACATCTACCATTACTAGTATCACTGGCAGCACCGTGATGGCTTGAGCTGGTCATGAAAACATCTGCCCTTCAGGAGTGAGCAAGACTATGGAAAATGGACTGACATCATCTAACTAGCCTGGGAGAATTCAGATCACAGAGCAGCTTCTGTCATTTATCAGAAGCATCTATTAATCCTTAATGAGATAGAAACTTTTCATGAAAACATTTCTCAACCAAAGCTAAAGTTACCAAACCCACCCACCCCCCCCAACCTGACACTTCCATTGCACTTGCTGTAGATCTTTTTCCTTTCCTTGAATGAAAGAGCTACAAAAGAATTGAATGATTGAATCCTTGCTCCTGACATAGCTCACAAAAAGACATTGGAGCAAGCACTGCTATACCAACACAAACAGCCCATATTTCATGTCAAGGAATATGATGTGCAAATTTTATAGGCACCATAAATCATCCCCACCTGCCTTGACAAGTTAATTGTCTGCAGTGTTTCCAGGAAAACCAGGAAGTTAAAAAACTAACAAAACAAATGAAATGAGTTGAACGATGATAAGGGCAGAGCATGAAGCATCCTGGCCTGATGGCTCTGGAAACGTGCGGATTCTGATATGCTTGAGTTCACTCCAAAGGAGAGCCGAAGTGGGCAGGCACAGCGTCCTCAGTGCTACTTACAGTCGAGATATCACACACATAGCAAAAGAATTGCTTATAAAGCAGGATCTCTGCAAAAAAAAGGCACCAAAACAGCTGAACTTGACAAAGCTGGGAGCAAAACACTAATTAATCAAAGTAAGGAATGGTACTCGCAGGGTTTGTAAAGCGAAGGGCAGCGTTCACGTTCTGCTCAGTCGGGAATGCCTATAGAATTAAAACAGCACAAACTATACTTGAGGACATCTTCCAGCAGAAAATATGTCTGAGGATTTCTGCCATCCCATCCTCAGATTCCTGGGTGAGAGCGCTTAGGAAAAGTTAGAACCAAAACCAGCAGGGATTTTCATCAAGAGAGAAAATGCTCCTTGAACCATAGCATTTTCAGTGCAGGTAAAAATGCCCGTGTAAAACATGAATAAAACGTGGTGAGATGCAACCATCTCCCCCTTAACTAATTGACAGATAGCAGTAAATTAACAAGTGATGTTTATTAGTTTTAATATTCAAATATGGTGAACAGAATCAAAAGACTGCTCCATATAAATGAGTGATTTTGAAGCCCCTGAAATTACAATGCCGACTCGGCGAAGTGAAGTGCATTTGAACCCTACCTCTCCTCTGTCATAGTCTCGCACATCTCATCAAGAACTCTTCACAGACTACAACGCTCAGGCACACAGATTCTTCTCTCAGAGCAGCGCCAGTCACTCCGTTGAGGAGAACTGGCACCGTTCCGCTGAAATAAAAAGACTGAGGCTAACTTAGACTGAGCACACACCCGGCCCTTGCAAATCAATTTCCCATGGGCCTATTTCTGCACCCGTCAGCTTGGCAAAATCCCATTGAACTGTAGTTTTGATGGATTCAAGGTTGTGGAATTTGGCCTCTCCTCATTTTTGGGTCCTCTTGATTGGATGCCATATGCTGAAGTGCATAACTTGGCGAGGGGCTTCCCCCTCCCTCAGTATCTTTTGTTTGGTATAGACATATAGGAAATAAATTAAGGAGTTACGCGTGCTCTTCTTTTTACAGCAAAAAGTTTTTTTCAGATAAGTTTCTGAATCATAAACCAGCAAAGATTTATAATAAAAAATTTATATGCAAACCTCTGCAGTGTACTGAGTTTAAATCAACCCCATTACATAAAGACCCTTGCCTTAAAACATGAAGTCAAATGCAAAAGAAATAATAACCCTGATTGTAACCAGAGCAAAAATCTGATTGAATACAGCAGCAGCCACTGCTCATTAGTCAGGTGTCCCATGGACAGCTGTAGAAATCTGAAATCACCCCCACGCAGCTCTACAACTTTAATTCTTGCATGTTATTAAGTGGAGGAATACTGCAGCTACACCCAGCTCAGTCCCTGTAATGCATTTCCCAGATTTAAAGTTACTTCAAGTGTAAAAGGAGGACTATGGATCTGGGGAAACTACACCCCCTCGCTAGCTCCCCAGCTGCTAAAGTACGAACAGTGTGCAAGACCTGAAATCTTCAGCGACAAATTTCATCTTCCGAGTTTTCATTCACACTTATCTCTTTAATTTTTAAATAGCCCATAATCAGAATTCTCTTCTTTTCAGCTTGTTCTCCTCAGGGGCCAGGTTTGTGGAGAACTTGGCAGAACTCATATATAGATAAAATAACCTGGGAACCGTCCTCATCCCCCAAAGGTTTCGATTAATTTGGATACAGCTTTGACAAACATTAAATCTCTTCTTTAATGATGTTCCTCAAACAAAACAGTTAGCAAAATATCTGAATTTCCTTGTATAATGTCACATTTTAATGTAAACATCAAATAATGTACCAAAAGTTTTACCGGAGAGAGAAAAAAAAAAGATAAGAAAGGAAAAAAAGAATTCAAGCGGCACAATTCTTTATACCACTGGAGGGGGGGAGAAGCCAGATTACAAACATTTACACATGCATAGTGGAAAAAAAAATTGAAACAAACCAACAAAAAAAAAAAAGAAAAAAAAGAGTAGTTTTACTAAAATCACGCATTTTTTTTGTCCTTTTTAAAATAGTTATTAAATCTACTAAGCACCAACATACCTAAAAATTTATTTTCAGCTTCATGATTCATTTAAAAAACCTATCAAATTAACTTTTCAAACAAGCTTCTATTACCAGCTTGTCCAAAAATAAAATGTAGAGTTTCTTTGTTGGTTTTTTTTGTTAGGGTTTTTTTTCTTTTTTTTTCCTTTTTTTTTCCTTTTTATTTTTTTTTTATTATTTTAAAGTATACCAATACTTTTTTTATCTGAATGTTTCCAAACAATGGCAAAGGTGTCCGCAAAGAATGCCTTCACTTTACCCTATGGTGGATGGAAAATACAATACCACATCATACAGAATCTAAAACTAGAAAAGTCTGAGAATGCAGCATCCCTTCACAAAAAAGCTGATAAAACTGAAAGGATTTAGAAGATGCTGCACCTTTATTTAAAAAAAAAAAAAAAGAAAGAAAAGAAAGAAAATTAAATGAATTTAAGCAGAAATAACATACATTTTTACATTAACTGGCCATTTCTGGTACAGAAACCCAGCATAGTATGCTAATGTTATTGAATAAATGTAAATGCTACTTACAATCTTCTTAAATACAATTTAGACAAACTTTTTTTTTGTCTTTTTGCCTTTTTTTTGCCTTTTTTTTTTCTTTTTTTTGTTTTCTTTTTCTGTTGGACAGGTAAGAACCTCTCAGCTGCTAGTTTAATGCAACAGATCAGTAACGTTACACAACTTAAAAAATAACAGGTGTTTTCCTACAGAAAAGCTTCCAAAAAAAAACCCAACCCCAACCCGCGTCCAAAACAATGCAAAATAATGGAATATAATTAAAAAAACAACGAAAAAAACCAACCCCCCAAATTAGTTGCAAGTCTAGCAGCAAAGCAATTAAGTGAGGCTATAGTTACTAATATAAACAAAGGGAATAGTTGCAACTACAGGTGAAGCCCCAACTATCTTAGATCTACGGACACAAATAAAAATTAAATTCTCTCTAAAAAAAATAATCTGGTTATTTAAAATAGGAGTAAAAGCCATTGCTACCTGATGAACTACCTAGGCTAAGTTCCTGAAACAAAGACAAAGGGTCGCTATTCTTTTTTGTCTGCTCAGGAGGAGGTTTGGGCTTTGGTGGAGCCCGCAGAGCACTTGCGTAGGACATGACCGGCTTGCTCCCACCAGCGTTCTGCTGGCTGTTGCTGTTCGACTCGACGATCTGCTTGTTGGGCATGAGAGGTGGGAACTGGCCGAGATGCTGCAGCACGCTGTAGTTGAAGGAGTTGGATAGCTGGATGTTCTCGGCCTTCAGGTGTTCCTCTGGGGGCTTGACCGTCTTCGGTGGAGCTGTGAAAGGAGTAAACCACAGCTTGTCTAAATGAACAGCTCAGACTTAGGAAAACACAGAATCAGCTCAGTTGGAAAAGACCTTTGGGATCATCAAGTCCAACCTTTACCCCAGGACTGCCAAGTCCACCACTAAACCATGTCACCAAGGGCATCTACATGTTTCTTTGAACACTTCCAGGGATGGTGATTCCACCACTTCCCGGGGAGCCTTGTTCCAATGCCTGGCCACCCTTTCAGTGAAGAAATTTATCCTAATATTCAGTCGAAATCTTTCTATGGTAACACCAAAGTACTGAAGGATACTGCAACCACCAATTTTCTGTGTTCAGTCACTCTAGGTCCTAGGAAATTTCTGCTTATTATGCTATCTAGCTTCATCCCCAACTACTGGCTCATGTATTATCCTTGTCAGCAATGCCAAGACAACAGACGTTATCAAAGAGATTGTCCAGGTGTGTGTACCCGCAGAGTTTGTAACACTGAACCTGCAATTCTGCACAGGTGGATTTAGCAGAGGCACCGAAGGTAAGCTGCTTCAGAAAGGGATATATTCTAATTTAAACACTTTATCCACTGAGACAGCACAAAGAGCATTTCATTCTTCTCGCTTTAGAGCTTAATAGGCTAAAATTAAACTTTACAGCACCATATATAATTCATTCTCAAACAGCAATTCTGACTCCTGAATGCCATCCAAATAATTATTGACATTTTAGTCTGAATGCATTCCTGCTAATTGATAATGTTCTTGCTCTGTGTTTAACTACCCTTGTAACTATCAAAAAAAAATGGTGCTTTAAACCATAGCTATAAAACTGCTTTCAAGTGAATTTCCTGAATCCTAATGTGGCATCTTACTTTTATCTGGAGAATTCCGCTATCTTACATAGCCAGAGATTGAAATACAGGTCTACATTCTATCTAGCTAAGGAGCTGGGCAACAGAGATATCCTGTAATTATTTCAATCTTTAAATGTATAATGTTATTTTTGAAGTGCACAAACCCAAAAAAATACCATCAAATGAGTATAAAACTAGAAAAACCAGAAGTATATCGTTAAGTTTCCCACTGGAGGGCTCATGCACAGGCTTTTGTTTTTAATGAAGTAATAAAAAAGTATCCAACCTATAGAAGAATGAATATAGAAAGAACATAAGCAAAACAGTTTTGCTAGGGTTGCTATGATCCAAAGAATAACACCCCAGAACACAAGCAGAAAAACCTCCCCAAAACAACCACAGCACTCAAGAGAAGACAAGTAATGACAAGCAAGGCCAGAGGTGAAAGCTATGTGTGGTAAAGGTGTCTAACAGGAGAAAATATCCCAAATAAACATCTTGTTCAAGAACTTCAAACATTTTCTTGCTATCAACAGAAAAAGCAACAAGAAACAAGCTCTCAAATTGCAATTTTGGAAAGTGCTTGCATACAACACCACTGAGCATTTCACAGCAGCTCCCCCTGCACTCTGTAAATCCACGTTGAGATAACCGAGCACTTGTGCCACAGCCATCTCTTGGTGTATGGGAAATACAAGGCCTTGAACAGTCTGGCATCATGATTGCTCACTCTCAAGCAATGAACACAGGACTAGTTCATAGCATCTCATTCTCATGGGTTTTAATTTCGTGGATAAAAATCAATAGTAACCAGAAATGCTGAAGTTACTGGTCATTAACCCTTAGCACTATAAAACACTTCTGGGCTTTAAATACGATCATCATAGCCAGTGAGCTGTAAAGCAGAAAAGCACAACAGCCATAAAAATGGAGATCTGTTTGCACAAACCATCAGATACAGGGCAATGTTGAATATACATTTATTTATAAACCAGAAATCATGCTTAACTACAACACAAAACATTTGCACTGCAAATGCTGATACTAATCTAAACTTGCCCCTTTTGTTTAGGATTAACTATTTGACAGCAAACAGATAGATATGGTGCCTTTACAGACACATATTTCCTCTGACGAATTTAGTCACAAACATGTTCTCAACCGTTACACTAAAGCAAGGAGATGGGGTATCACCTGATCCCAACATAATCTTGTTGGGGCTCCTGAGCAATTATCAGATAACCACAGAGTCTAGAGAGCAACTGCAGAGATGGGTGTCACTCTTGATGACACGTATCATGCATTCAACAACTTGATTATCAGTGAAAATACAGACTGAAGGAGGTGCCTTGAACTTGAAGTTTGAACTTAGCCCAGAAGAGGCTGCCCTAAATATGGTTTTGTAAAATAACATTTGCACACTTTGGCAATGAAAATTCACATGAGGAACTTAACACTTTGTGCTGTTGCTGACAGAAACAGCATTTTTTCATTCATTCTGCAATGCATCTTTCTACTCACAATTACTACACTATGAAATTACAAGATGTTTCAGGTTTATAAAATTTGACCCAAAGCAATGAGACCTTTAGGGACAATAAACCCAGCTTATAACGATTTTTACACATTATTAAGTGTTTTTAATATTCACACCAAAGATTGCTCGTTTTTAGTATTATTTTTTAATTATCACTGGAGATCCTCAAAGCAAAATCACGGAGAAGAAACTGCACTATGCTGGTAATTTTGTTTTTCACAAACATCAAAAATCCAGAGAACAGATGAATAGCTGCACTGCTCCAACTCCCTACTTGCAGGTTTTTTTAATCACTGAAAAGTTAATTTAGTTTCCTTCTGCTAAATCAATCAGCACTGCTACTGCCAGCAGGGAAGCCAGGTTCCTGTGTGATTCTTCCATGGTGTGAGTTTAAAATTCATCATTACTTTGATGAAGTACCAGAATTTACTAGAAAATACAATGAAATTACTAATTCAGTTTATGTTGTTTCTCCTCCAGACTGTAATATCAACAAGAAGCATCATTTATTCTGGAAACAAATAATCTATCTTGCAAATGAAGCCCACCAGTTACCTTAGCTTCATTTAGCAACAACTGAGTTGCACTTGAAACCACTGTAAGAGAACATGTGGGTTTACTGTAACTTTTGTAAGAAGGCAAGAATCTGTATTGCAGATGAACACTCAATGGCATTCTTTAGACACCAGCAACATACTGGAACATAAACAAGACAGCAAATGAAAACAGGATTACTCTGAGCATACCTTTAACTACTAAAACAAGGAATACTTCAAAAAATCTTTGCTTAAGTTAGTCTCAGGATTTGAAGAGAGGGCAGAAAAGATTTTGTGAAAAGGGAAAAACCCAACCAAACGAACAACCCTTCCATTCACACTTGCTTATTCCAGCCTAAACAGTCTACTTGATAGAGCAGAGAGAGAAGCAGAAAAGCAAAGATAAGTCTGTACCTACCTAACAACTCCCGGGGTGGAACTGCTCTGTTGGCTCCATTGCATGGAATGTTTGGGTATGGGGCAGATGAGGAGGAGTTTACCCACAACTCAGGTGATGAATAGTTGAAAGATGACTGGTTACTGTGGTCCTGAAGCTCTTTACACTGACCAAGACTGTCTTGAGGAGTGCTTAATTCTTCAGAACAAGCCTGGACTGAACTAGAGGAAATTCTTCTTTGGTACAACGGCCTGCCTGGTCCTCTTGGTTCATACTGCAAACAAGAAAACAACAAAAAAAGGCCTTTTGCTCCTTTTGTTCAACTGTGTGTATCAAATACTGGTTTTTCCATCCAGTTTTTCCACTACAATGTCTCATAAAAAAAAAAACAACAAAAAACAAAGCCACCTTCTTTGCATTTAGAAAAAAAATCCAAGTTCCATGTTGTATATTGCCATCACTGATAAGGTATTTTAATTGCACAAAAGAGGCACAGAATTTTAAAGGAAGTGCAAAAAGTGTCAACTGAGATTCCTTAATTCTTATCAACCTTTACATCTCACACTCCTACGTGGGAGATGTATCTCAGTGTGAGGAGGAAGGTACCCAGCATTTACCCAGAAGCAAATGAAGCACAGAGAGAGCAAGAGAGAACGTTCAATTACAGTGTAGAGAGGAATAAAATGGAGCTTAGTTTCCAAAGGACAAATGAGTGACTTGTATACCAGGATTTGGGGAAGCACCATACATTTGTATGCTGGGTTTTGTGCATGTACACACAAAACAAATGCTCCGGAGAAGTGTGAGCCCTCAGGAGAAATAATACAGAGAATTTTATCTGAAACCACAGAGCTTACTTGTTTCCATAAACCCTATAGATCATGCAGAGCTCCATCTATCAACCTGTTGGCTTCAAGGACTCTAAACTTCTCAAGATTCAAAGCAAATCTGTTGTATTATAGTTTATTTTTGGGAAGAAACACAGTATTTGCTCCCTTCTGCACTGTACTAACAAGAGCACAAATAATAAAGTCATAGTAGTAAATCTATACTTAGTAAAGGAAAAAAGTAAACATCCTAATGAAATGTCCTAAAAAAATTAGCTAACTAAGTATCAAATCACTAACTTGCAATGCCCCAGTATTGTTATTCTATCTTCCACAAAAAACAAGGCAGGGGGAAAAAAGAGTGCATGAAAGAAAACTGCAATATGTCATTATAGCTGCCACACTATCATGATATATGAAGGGAACAGCACTTTGATACCCTGTCACTCTTCTCTCTTGAGGATATCCAACAACAGAAGTCCATACGTTACTGCCTGAATCACATCCAGAAGGTGTATGTCTTACTGAGTTTAAGGGGCAATTTGGTAAGCAGTCAGGAGGTTATCAAAGTTCTGGACACTTGCAAGTATAGGACCACACATTGTAACTTAAGTATTCCCTTTGATATGCAGGTCAAATCTGGTTTGACTAAACACATGCAAGAGCTTTTAAGTATCAAGTTTAATGAATGGTGATTAAGAAAACTCTTTAGTAAAGATACCAAAAGTCACGACGTCTCTCCTGACACCTGCCTTACATGAGGGGTTTCTGTTAAAAATACAGCATTGTGTATTCAGGCTGTGCATTCAGCCCTACCTACCAGCTGAACTAGCAGTCCCGGAAACTTCACAAGCAAGTCTCTGTCTTGAAACATTTTTACTGGGCTTGGCATTTCTGTCACATGCTTTGAAAGGAAGAAGAAATAAGACCAAACCCAAATTTGTACTAATTACATAAAGGCTCACTCTATTTGCCTTCGGATAGCAGGAGCTGTCACAAACTCTACAGGAATATTTATTAGTTTATTTCTGCTGAAAAGCCATTGCTCTCTTGTCCAGCTCTACTGACAGCATTAACTGCTGTCACACAGTGTTAGATTTTATACAGGGTGGTATGGCTTAATGGACTGAGACACAGAATTTCTATAAAACCAAACCTTGCTACAGCTCTGGCTGGGCCTGAGGACTCCAGTGACTTCTCTGGATCTACGACAGAAATCTGTAAAATGCACTGGAATGAAGTTTTAGTTATTCTGCTCAGGCACATAAATGAAGTATTTTCTATTTTCACAAGTCAAAAGGCAATTAAATATGTGGGATAGTGATAAGCAGGGATACCCCCACAGCTCCTGTAAGAACCTTGACAGAAATGTATCACAGAAAAAGCCACTTAACTTGAGGTACCAATATTGGATTACAAGCAGTCAGTGCAAGATTATCTGAGAATATCAATTCTGACATTCCTGGAATACAACCTGGCTTCCAGCATACTCCACGTCTACATGTCATACACTCCTTGGCACTCCAGATTCCAACAGGGATTAAAAACTGTTCAGAACATGACCTGTCCTAGTTTTATGTGCTTGCATAGTCTGCATCCCGTAACACACATCCTTAAAAGTCCAGAACAAAAAAGACTGAGACGGGTAGAGCCAGCTGGGACGTGGAAGCGTTTGTGCTAGACTTGGATTCATGAAGCACATCTGCATCTCTCTGCACTGATTTCCAACACTCTGAGCCCCCAGATACACAGGATGGCTTTGCACAGAATTAGCTCAGGGTAGGTGGGATTTATTAAATCAGGTTTTGTGCCATGCTGAAACAACTGTATTGTTTAAGCTCTTATGAAAAGTAACTCAGACACAGTTTAATACCGAGCAACTGGCTGGCTTATAAAGCTGACTTTTCAGAGAGCCATTTCAAGAGTTTTCACCCAGGTGGGATGTGGTTAATTTGCACTCCAGATAAATGACATGCAGCTAATACAGCAGTGATTGCAAGAAAACTCTGAGTAACAGTCAAAAGGCCAAGACCTCCCGTTTAGTAGCGAAAACATTTTACCTGCAGTGATGAGAACCACGAATACATACAGGGTGAACAGAGAAAATTTTTACCTCAGAAATTCCCAGTGTGAGCTTTTAATACGCGAGCTATTTTTCATTCATGACCACTTGAACATATAATTTGATATTAAAATGACACGCCAACTTCAGCTACAGACAAAAATGCCTACCTCTTCTAAGCTGTGGAGCGAAGAAGCAGATACCGCTCGAGATGCGAGTGGATGAAATGGCTCCTGACCGACTGCATGCTGATGATTCTGTATCTGTATAAAAGGGTTTTGTTGCGACCTATGGGGCAATGGAGGTATACCATAATGAAAGCCCTGCCCCATAAGGTGATTCTGCTGTAGGTTAGCATAAGTCCACGATCCATCAGGTTGCAGGTATTTCAAGGGAGACGGGGTTATATGTTCAGATGGCATTGAGAAAGGGGGATTGTATATTTGGGGTAAATGCTGCTGAAATGCTGGGTTACTGGGTATTTCAATGTCTCTGCTGTTTTCAGTGAAGTTAGGGAAGTGACCACTGTGGTTAGAGTTGCAGGAAGGAGAAGAGAGTGCTGGTGGGCTTCTGGGCTGAACTTGTCTGTATTGCAACAGTCTTGACTGAGGGGGTGGCATTTCAGCTAAGTCCCGACTTTCGCTTTGATCACGGTGTGACAGTTCTCTGAGCAAATCCTGGAATCTGTATTGACAGAACAAATGTATCAAGAAAAAGAACAGATGTTTTGCCGAAATCCCACTCTTTCTGACGTGGAGACAACTCAAAAGCACAAAACACTGAATTTAAATATACTCATTTTTGCACTTACTGACCCTAACTTCAAAGGCTTTGGCTGAGCAATCAGAAATTAGGCACAGGAGGATTAATTGGATGAAATACCTACCTCATCTCAAAGTTTTAATAATTGAGATTTCCTTTTCAGTCAGAAGAATCATTTTTTGTTATCTCAAAAGAGGCAACTAAGGATTTCCTGCTTTACTATACGAAGTAAAAGGCTTCACACAGTTACAGAAAATTTTAACCCTTCAAAAGGCAAAACCTAGAACAATCAGGGATTCCCCTCACTTGGACAACAGACTTCCAAACTTCTTCAAAAGGTCAAGAATATTCAATTCAGCACTTCACAGAGTCAGGTAAGAGAGCATTTAGATGCTTTACTATAACAAATCAGATGGAAAATAAAGCATAGTGGGAGATGACAGTAAACAGAGGCAATTTAAAAATCCAGCCTTTACAATACACATGATTAAAGCTGATGACCACTGGAACCATTTTTCTGTTTATGTTCAACATCCTTTCTTGCCTCCTAATGCTTCATCTCAAAGATAAGCGTTATTTTTACATCTGCTTTTAAAAGCAAAGGCTTTTTGAAAAGGAAGAAAAGATCAGGTTTTACTGGGGAGCAGTGTCTGTGGAAGGGTTGGATTGTTCCTTTTCAAGCATATAAATCTGAGGCTACTAATTCAATTTGAAGAATTGGCAACTTTAATAGGCCTTAACTACACTCAGACACCTCTTATAAACACAAGGCTGTTACTCTCTACCCATTCCTTATGCCATAAATTCAGCACTGAAAAGCTCCACAGAAGTATTTTTTCCACTACAGCTTTACTACCCAATATGCTAACAGAACAACACATAACACACAATAAAAGCATAGTTGTAAGTCAGCCTGTCAGCTACTTTCACCTTCATAATACCAGCAGCAAAAAGCAATATTTTTACGTGTCTTGCACTTATCACAGTGTTACAGCAGTGCCCAGTGCTCAATTTTATACAAGCTCTGATGACTCAGTAAACAAATACCTTGAATATGTTGCCTCTGTTTCATCTTCTGTATTACTGGCAAGTTTCCAGTTTGCCCTAACTTGCTGCTGTTGATGCAATCCAATTGGCTGCTGAGGAAGATGTGGTAGATGAGGATGGTGATGGTGTTGATATGGAATAGTGCCTTGACTGAGATAGGCATTATGTTCATTCCATTGCTGTAACCTGGCTTGTTGTTGCTGCCTTATTGTTTCCAAAGCTACATTTCCATGCATACGATCTATAAAAATAGTTTTAAAAACAAAAATTTTATCTACTGCCCCTTTATAAAGATCTTTATGTTAAAAAAAAAGAATACTTTTTATACAGTATATTCCAGGGCCTATTATATACTAACTGCATTGCAGTGTATAACCTGGTTATTTAAATTGTATGGAAAATCATATAAACATGGATCTTCTAATAAAGTGCTGAATATTCAAACATGCCTCAAGCAGCAAATTATGCTCAATGACATTACTTATGGAAACTAACCCAACAATGACCCAATTCTGAGCAATATGCCTGAAAAGGTAAATACCTCCTTCATTTTCACTTCAATGTAGTTATAATTGCACACTCTGAATTTAAATAAAGTCACCTACCTAAAGTGTCCCCTAAGGGCATTCCTGATGGATTCTCTTCAATGAAGTTGTTCAAGTGGGTTGGCAGAACAGGGTTGTGCTGGGCAATAGGCCTCAAAGGACTACTGACTTCTTGTAACATAGGTGGGGGGTGTTGTTCTGAAATCACAGCATCTACAGCAGGAGAATGTGGTCGGTGGGGAATGGGATTATTAAAAAAAGATTGGCTGGGGCCTGCCTGGTAAGCAGGGGAAAGCTGCGAAGGTTGTGGAGGCTGCTGATTCAAATGATTATGCTGCTGAACTACCTGGCTTTGCTGGGGGGGCATTTGGTTTTGCTGCTCAGGCAAATGATTTTGTTGTTGACTTAAAAGGTTTTGCTGTTGCTGCAGAGGATATGGCTGCCTTGGGATCTGTGCCAGGTGCTGGAAGTGGCGATTGGGAACTGCGTACTGTGAGTGGGGTGGGGTGAGATGGAGGTTCAGCTGCCTGGGGTTAAGGTTCTCTTTGCGATGAAATTTAGCATTAGGATAACCAACACTGGAACGGGACTCGGGGCTTCTATTCTGAGAATTTGCTTCTAAGTCAACCTAGAAAAACAGAATGAAAACCCTTGAAAATTCACATTAACAAAAATCAAACAAAAACATGTCAGTAATGAAGAAACTCATTAAAAATAGAGAATATTAAAAAGCAAGCAAACCAACCCCACAATCCCAAATAAGACAAACCCACCTGCTTGGATTCTACAGGTTTCTTCTCAGGTGTTCGAATTTTAGTGATTTCAGGTCCAGCAGTGTTTTCACTTTTACCTACGCACATTCAAGAAATTAATTAGTTTCAATGGAAAATTGATTATTTTGTGTTGCTTTTTTTTCCCCAGACACAGGAAAATTTAGACTTATTTGTACAGCATCATAAACATTTAATACAATTTACACAAATAACACTTTTGCTTTAATCTCTGTGCTTTGTTCATTAATCATCACTAAGTAGTTCTTCCAGCTTAATTGTAAACAACATCAGAAGTAGTTACTACTGGATTGCAGAACAGGGACAGACCAATTATACCCTCAACACCACCCCCCAAATTTGATTACTTCCTCTTCTGAATCTCACGGTATCGTAGTTATTCTATTTGTAATGGCAAATCACAGGTTCCCTAACTCTGTAGATCCCTCAATGTCACTTGAAAGAAATTTAAAAAGCCCTTTCCACAATACCCCATTTAAAGCACAGACTCCCCCAAACCAAAACCAATTTGCAATGCAATTTCAACAACTAACCGTTTCGATTTTGTTCATGTTGCTCCTTGTCTTGATGCTGAAGCTGTTGCTGCTGTCCTATGTTAACTGGTGAATGATGTCCCAGGCCATAAGGTATAGGAGACCCACGCCCATGTGCCTGTAACAGGTTCATATTATATGCCATAGCTGCTTGATGAGTAATGATTCGAGGGTCAACTGCAAACCTACCCTGATACCCCGTCCATGGTACCTACATCATTAAAAGAACAAGAAAAATAATGCAATCTGTTATGGTATGCTACATGAAATGAAGTAATAAGCACACTGATATCAGGTCAGTTTTCCATACATCAGATGACCTGACACACTAATGTAATCACACAAGTACAGATGGTGTGGAAAGGGAGAGCACTTAGGGCAGTCCCAGCAGCAAAGGGCAAAAAGCAAAGATTCTCGAAGACTACCCTGGGCAAAACACTGTGTATCAACACTCATTCTTGTTTCTGCACCCACAGACACTTAGTGAAGTTAACAGGGCTACTGGCAGCATCAAGAATGACACAGCCACTCCAAAATGTCTATACTATGTGACACGTATATTATAGATCACCTTCCTAAATATTTGAAGTAAAATTCACCTCCTGAAAGCATGTAAAATAGTCAAGATTTTTTACAATTTAAAAGTTATTCCTAAAAGGAATGCAAAAGAAGACAGCACTGGATCAAATTAGTTCAACCTCACCCTGTTGGGAATTTATTAAAAGGAGGAAAACACATGAATAAGAGGAGAGTGCAAGGAAAACAATCATCAACACTCAGGCTGAAAAAGCATCCTTTACTCATGACAGCAGACAACCTCCTCAGGTTTTTACCTTGGATATGGAAACTGCCTTAAACAAAGCAAAGAGATCATTTTATCTCACATGAACAAACACATTTCACTTCAGTTCCTACTTGTTTTAAGTGTAACAACTTCCATGCAATTCTTCTTTGAAAATTAGTATTTGCCCTTGAAATGTGCACTTTGAACTTTAGCTTTAGGCTACTGCTGCATCTGTACAGTATCAAATCATCTCCAAGAAGCTTCTTTTCAACAGTAACTATCTCATTAGTACCTCGGTCTTGCCACTTCATTATTTAAAAATCCATCCTCAGGGAAGGTGAGCTCAAAATACTTTTTAATATATTTCTTTTGATTAGAAATACATTAAAAAAAATATATTAACCTTGGAACAATAAGACAGAGCTTTCTAAATTACCTTGGTTTGATATTAATAAAATGTGAGCAAGCATGACAAAGGTACAGCTGCTAGCCTTCTCATTGCATTTAGATTTATCCATCAAATGCAGACTTCTAATAAGCTAGGAAAAAGGGAAATCCCTTGACCTAGCAAAGAAAATATATAGCTGCCAATGACCTGAGACACGCAACTGAAACTAGAGAACCTACAGCAAGCCTTCCATACAGCATCCATAACCTGAATTATAATAGAGGACTCATAATTATTAATAAAACAAATTAACCATATGCCAACATTTAGTACTGTCTGCATGTGTGGGTTCCATGTCCTTCCCACAGGCTTCAGGAGTTGTGTACGACACATACATAATACTCCACAATATTCCTTCTGCAGCCTTTGTTCTTTTCTCCCCATTTTCCTCCTGGAATATGTGTGAAGGTTAGAAATAAAGCAGAGGCTGCTTCTTTAACTTGTGGAAATTTTAGTGGGATAGTTTTATTTGTAATGCAAAATTCCATACGTAAAGGCAGGCTAAAAGACCTGATTAGGGATCTTCACTATGAGGTTCTGGAAGTGGAAAACATCCCACTACGCTTATTTTTCTTATCACTTCAGACACCTTGCACTGCAGACATCCAAAGCTGGTAATTTAAACTGTATGAAGCCAATAAAGAGAAACAAGTTCCATCTGAATCACCAGTGTCTCTCCGATGATTAAGAACTGAACTAAGCAATTAATGATTGCTTAGATGCAGGTATCTCAAGTCAGATGAGACAGATTCCACTGGTGTGCCTAAACCTAGAACTGAGAAAACACCCCAAATTCTATGGACAAGAAACTGCTTTTAGGCTGCCTGGAGTTGTTTGTGGAAGAAATGTTTTTAAGTCCTCATCCTCTGCATAGTCACTCCTAAAGCCAAGCTAAGCCCACATATTTGTGGGCTGAAGAAACCTGCAAAATGTTCATCAAGTGATTTTGCCATTCATTTTCATACATACAATAAATGAGGGGGAAAAAAACAGGAACTGAATTCTTACAGGCAAAGGCACAGACATGACCATATTTCCTCCATAGACAGCAGGTACATATAGAATACTTGTCCCAGTGTGTGGATCTATCCTTTGAACAGGACTTGGAGATTTCCCCAGATTGGGGTGAGGTCCCAGAGGAGGAGGGGGAGGAGTATATGCTCGGATAGGATTTCCGATTAGAACAGAAGGATTGGGCTGAACTGAAAAGAAAGAAAGAAAATACAAATACATATACATACAAAAACAGAACATGAAGAAGACCATTTCTTTCTTCTCTCATCCTAATAGCATCTATCTTTATAAACCATGTGTGCAACTCTCTAGCAGCACAGGTCTGGTACACCAAGAGAAAGCATTAATCAATTCCTGTATCCCATTTCAAAAACTTGAAGAGGCAGAAAATACAGAGAAACAGTATCTGGTAACTGCATCAGTGAAAGAACATCCCATTAAACACACTGACAGTCAGAGTAGCTGTTCAACACCGCATCAAGAACTAGAACCATCCTCCTTTAAATTAATACTTTTTCCAATTAATAACAAGATTATTAAGCTGTCGCATGCTACACTACAGAAGTATGATCAGTAATATCTGGATATATGACAGCACAATTTTAAGTTCAAAGTACTTCATAAAACAATGCATGCAATATAATTTCATAACCCCTCTAGTGCAAATACACTGGTACAGTATTTTACATGATGAATTTCAAACACAGCTATTCCTAAGAGGCCAACAACCATGCTGTGTTAAGGCTCTTAAGTCAGCGTGCACAACACCTATAAAGGGACAACCTCTGAAATACCTAATGTCTAGTTAACAGTCCAATGTTCCCCAAATGCACTCAAGTAGTAAAAGGCTTTCAAAGTGAGAAAAGACTAGATACACAATTTATGTCACATAACTATCAACTTCACTGAAGCCAAATCAGTGTGAGCTCAGAGGAACTCCTTCAGTAACAGCAGATTCTTACCAATTCCATCAGGTGGGAAATGGTCATTCTGGTTGTGATGATGGACCTTGCCCTTTAAAGGGAAAAAACAATAATAGTAATGCACTGCATTCTTACATAAACCAAAGCTTTTTATTTCAAGTGAACATTATAATTAAAATACAAAACAGAGCTGGAGATATTAGCCCAACATTTTAGTCTTACACATTCGATTCTCTAGCACTTCCATCACCAGACTATGAATCCCCAGTGTTGGACATTAAATCCCACTAACTCAATTAACCAGTGGGTCAGTCGTTACCAGTCCTTCTCCAAGGGCTGTTTTCAGATGCACAGAGAGTGACAGCAAGCTGCTTTAGAGCTTCCTATCTCACCATTTTATTTCCTGCTATCTCACTTATTTTAGGAGCAGCACCCAGCACTAATAGAACCCTCAGTACTCCTCTTTTATGCAGCTCTTACTGGAAGCATGCTCCATTTTCTTCTCCAGGTTTCTGTTCAAGAACCTTGGAGACAAAGTAGCTGCCACCAGTTTTATTCAACTGCTCACCCAGCCTCAACAGAGATTGCCTCCCTACCCTTCATGTATCTGCTTCTGAACTTCAGGCCCACAGTGACTGCTCCCTCAAAAGCACATATAGTAGAGTCCTTAGAAATGGAAGTTAGAAAATTGAGTTATAACTCCTATATATCCGTGAGTTTACAGCACCAACTAATTAGTTAACATTCATAAACTGTGAGCACATATTCAAATGCAGTATGCTCTTCAGTCTTTTGCAGGATAGGAAGAACTTCTTTAATCTGGACCTAAGTACATTCATGAATGTAAAATAAATCTAAAACCCCTTTGATGCTGCAAAACTTTTCTTGCTCAGGAGATAAGTCTAGGCAGTGTTCCAGCAGTCTGAGCAAATTAGTCAGGGTACAAAGACAGGTTGTTTGACAATGTTGACTCATGCATAAACCAGATGAAAGATCTGGTCTCTGAATTCTCCTCTCCTTTTAAAAATGAATTATTGAAAACTAAAATAATAATTGCTTTTCATTGCAGTACTTAAACAAAAGAAACCTGTTTATTCACTAAAGAGAGCAAGAGTCTAAAAATGTAGGGGAGCAACAAGTCTTAATCACTTTTGGTTAGTACAAGGCATTTCTTGATCTGTTCTGCAGTCAGTTAGCATCAACTTGTGTGTCTAACGAATCTCTGTTCTACCTACCACACTTGTATTTCATGGACACCATGTTTTTAGAACTGAAACAGCAAATAATTACATGAATTCTTAAGAACAGCTGTCCTGTTGAACAGAAGCTTCAGCATGTAACAGTATCACAGACTGGTGAACATAAGTCAACTGGGGTCATCTGTAAATTGGGGAAGGTGCTGGCTTTCTTTTGTCTTTTACTTACATAGTTTTGATGACTTAATGACTCTAGCAGTCTATTATTAACTTAACCATTATAATTTCTCAAAGATTCCCACACCAAGGTTCATTTCTCCACCCATCTACAAAATACTTACACCTACACTTTAACTGATGGCAACTGAGAGCACTGGAGTGCTCTCCAAACAAAGATACAGTGAGGTTCCCCTAAAAACTTGTTCCACCTTCAGAGTATAAAAATCCACATTACATGGAGGCACTTAAGGCACACTCAGACCAAGATTCAGGTGACTTCAGGCAGTCAACAGCCCTGTGACTCCTAGGACCCCTTCTCTAGTCAACAGGAGACAAGACTATTCTCCAGACTTAATCAGACCTGTGGTCCTCACTGAGTGTATAAAACGTTCAGGATGATGCTTCATCCTGATTAAGTGCCTCAATTCAGACCAGAAAGCTGGAGCAGAGATAGTGCTATAAAATTCAGAGCCTAATTCAGTGCACACTAACTGCCCTGCGGGAAGCTCCAAGTTCACAAAACTTTGTTTCCACAACATCACCTTTAATAAAGGCTGTGCCTATCCAACTGCTTCTCCTTCCATGCTTCCTCCACCCCCAGCCAAGCCACACTAACACAGGTAAAGGCAGATGCCCTGACAGACAGGGCTGCCACGAAGCACAGCAGCCCACAGGTATCCAGCTCCAAACCAGCCGTGTGCTCAGAGACAGGATTGAAAGTTTCTTTCTTATTTAAAAAATAAATAGCAAAGAGGCTTTTCATGTCCTTACATTAAAGAGGGGAGATTTAGATTAGAAATTAGGAAGCTCTTCCCTATGAGGGTGCTGGGGAGCTGGCAGAGGGTGCCCAGAGAAGCTGTGGCTGCCCCATCCCTGGCAGTGTTCAAGGCCAGGTTGGACACAGGGGCTTGGAGCAAGCTGCTCTAGTGGAAGGGGTCCCTGCCCGTGGCAGGGACTGGAGCTGGAGGAGCTTTAAGGTCATCTGGTTCAACCAGCTGTACCAGTTCAACTGGTCCAACCCACACCAGGCTGTGATTCTACATAAATCCAAGAGTAATTCTGATGAGTAAGAAGGTGCCGTTTTGACAAAATCCCTTTCACTGCACGGATGTCCATACACCACAAAGCACTGTGACTGGGTGGGGGCTGTTGTCATTTTTTCACTAGAAAATACACCAGCACTAGGTTTTAATTTTTCAGCTTTTAATGTTAAATATTGTACTTAGGAGGTCTAAAATAAGCAAAGCTAACCATCTGCTTTTAGAACTTGAGCAAAGGGAAATGTATTTCTTATCACTGCCATTTTCTGTGTATGAAATATTGAGCATTACCTGCTTGCTTTACTTCTGTTACTGCACATGCTAGCTGAAAACTGTATTCAGAAGGAAGGGATTTTACGATAATTACTATATAGATGGTTAAAGTACTTAAGATTTTAGACTGAAAATATAGGGCTGGCAGTTCGAAAGCGTCTCTTTTGACTTCTGCTCAAGTTCTTAGTTTACTAACAAACCAGAAGAAAAATAAAGAGCAGTCTATTCACAAGCCTCTCACTTCCCCCTTTATTTCTAATGTACTATACCTGTATTTTCAAATACTTCTCTTTCATTTAGGAACCAAAAAATATAAATACTGATGCTTTATTATTAAAGAAAATGCACTCAAAGCTGAAGCACTCATGAAAAATGGGAGTGCAGCACTGGCTTTTTCAAGACAATTCTTTAATTTACCATTTTCTGTAAGCCTACTGTTTTGACACATGACTGGATGCTTTAGAAATCTGGTGTTTGTTTCAGAAAGAAATGCATCTTGATGAAGAAAACCAAATGTTCTCACTTACAAGCCCTCTTTTGGGAAAGACTGCCAAAGGGAAAGCTTTCATTTTTGTACTGTTTAAGCTCAAAATGCTGTTGTAAAATGTCACTTAAATGATACAGCCTGCAACAAAAAATGCAAAGCTATGGAAAATACATAGGTTCCTTCCTTCTTGTACAACAGAATACATCACAAGGCTGACACCCTGCATTTTAGTTGCATTTCTAAACCAAAATTAATTGAATTGTAACTCAAATGATTTTGAACTAAATTGCAAAGAACCATTAAAATAGAATTAATTACCAATATATCAACCCCCCAAAAAGCTCCAACATGTAGTGTCCTTCATCATCTTAAGGAAGCTATGTATTTTCATCGCTTCTTTACCTGCTTTTACAAAACCAGGGAATTTAATCTCTCTGCCTTCTTGATGCTAATGAAATCTGGTCTTCTGAAGGACATTATCGTGAGTTAATCTAGGCAATCCACTCTTTTAAAACATACATTCAATTAAATCCAATAATTATCTTACAGAAGTCCCTAAATTTTAAATGTGATTTTTCTAGATTAAATCAAATCACTTTTGGCTGTCAATTTGTTGTTTCCTTATACACCTTGTCGAGGTCTCTATCAACCTACTGCTTGTCAGGGTACAGGCAGAGCACAAGCCGCGTGAGATAGAGATTGTTTCTGGCTCAGAGGGTTTCATTCGACTTCTCTGAACACTGAGACCAAGATCCACGACTGAAGTTTGTCAGGGTCATTACAACAGGCAATGAACATGCCCGAGTGACCCAAGGGATACGTTTTAGTAAAGAAACCAGGCTTGGACAATCCCAAGCTATATTGCTAAATACTGCGTTATAAATGCAAGCCTAGAGCTTTCACTTGCAAATGCTATGGATCCCCCTGGGACAGGCATTCATATGTGATTGTATTGATGCCAATGTAAAACAAACAGCTTGTTCCATAAACCTTTTCTATCATTTCTCAAAAGGCATTTCCACATTCACTTCCACTTTCGGACAAAATTCATCATCAATAAAACCTTACCTTGGGTGGTGACTGCTGCTGTTTGGTGGTACTGGCTGAATGCTGATGGCGAAGAGCTCGCGGGATAAACTCAGGAGCCAGTGGGTTCAACACGTAAGTTTTCTTTAACTCCAAAGCTTCCAGCTGAGCTTTGATCTGTTCAAATGTGATACCGTGGAGACTTTCATTCTCGTGACACAGGGCAATAAACCTTTCCCAAAATTTCCTATGGAAACAATTTTTAGAAACAACAAAAAGGAGTAAGACTCGATGGCTGCTGTTAAAATTGAAACAGATTTAATAGAACTATGTGGCATTTTTATTTCTCATGTATGCTCATTTTATACACCAAGCAACCTGATCCACGCATCTGAACCCCACAGCATTAGGCAAAGCTCCCCAGTCATTTAAAATGGACATTTGGATCTGGACATGCATATCAGATCGCAGCACTGGGTGTGTGTGTATCACATATACGATTAATAGCACGGACAGGTCTAACTTAGAATTTTCTTCTAGAAAACCAAAAGCAGAAAAGACGATGCTTAAAATTCTGCAAAGCGTGTGATTTATGGAATCTATTAAGGCTCAAAGAGTCACAGGGATTATACAGATTCTCATTCCCAGAAATGCCAAAAGGATTCTATGAATTTAGGCAGGTCATTCAACTCCAATGTCACAAATACCAAAGTTGAGATATACTCTGAAAACTACTGTTGTAAAGCACTTCAGAGTCATGTAAAGATTAATGTATTAAGAGTACTCAGAGGGTCTTGGAAATCCTCAGGTGGAAAACAAACAAAATCCTCAAGTTTTACATATAGAAGACATTTCAAGCCAGAGATTCAACCACCAAACGACACATGGTTATCTCTACGTCTGTATCCAACTTTGTGGAGGGTGGAGTGGTTTTCAAACCAGGTAATAAAAGAACACTCCTACCTGCCTCCTTCTGCTTTCTCATGACATTCTATTGCTTATAAAAGTCTTTGTATTTTTAACAACTGCAGCAGGATTTATACAAAAACTTTATACTTATAATGCTTTTGATTTTTTTTAACCTCAAAGAAACTTTGTGAGGGAAGTTACTTAAGCCTAAAAGATATTTAAATAGGGTCTGAAGATGTTACTTAAGAAAACCAAACCAAATCCCCCAAAAACACCTGATTTCTTTCCAAAAAATCATCAATAACAAAAATTACTGAAAAAAAGTATTAAAAAGAAAATTCTCTTAAAGTCGTGCTTGCCCATAACTCATTCTAGGTGACCCTTCAATCATAAGGCCTGATCTATAAGCAAGCACTGTTATTTCCTACAACCTGTAAAATAAGAGACGGCTGCACACTGATTTTAACAGCAGTGTCACGTCCTGTTGAGTAGCTGGCTTTGTGGGACGTAATAAACGTCTTTCTTGCAAGAATACTATAATGTTACTGATGTAGTTAAGAATTCAAAACGGTTTTCCTTAAAAGCCCATCTTTTGTCACGATTGTATAGACACAAGAATTGCTGTTTTAAAATGCAGGATGCAAGATGGCTCTTTTCTGCATCGTGCTGTAAGGCAAACCTATCTTGCAAGGTTTTAAGTGAGATTTAAAAACCAAACTGAAATACTTCACCAAGATGCTTTAATGAAGGAACTCCCTCTGATTAATCAATTCAGTCACCAAACCTACTGCCAAGAACCACAAATCCACTGAGACCCATCCACTTTTGCTTAAAATGCCCTGAGCAGTCTCTCTACACATGGAGCACTTGTACTGGGGTGTAAGAACAGAGAATAAAACGCTGCTGCTTCTGTCTTACAGTGTGCTCTGGAGTTTAAAGGGAGTGTCTGCCACAACAGCCCTGTCTAGTCTCATTGTAACACACAGAAACGTAATGATTACCCTGGGCATACTTCACAAAGCTCTCTACAACTATCATTACAGAGTCTTGACTCATTTTGACAGGTATTAGAATATTTATAAAATTCAAGTACTCTCTAAACTTTTTTTGAGGTCTGCTTTTCCTAACGAAATGTCACTTCTTGCAGACTTCTCTACTCCTGTTGTACTAAAAAAGAACCATCTTTCTAGCAGCACGCCTGAGCCCCTCCAGCACTATTTTCAAAGAGTGAATGTTCAATTATTCAGTGAAACAAGACAATGGTGTATTAAAGGGAAACCTTGAGATACATCTTAATAAAGCTCCAGTGCTCCTTGTTTCTTAATTATCTTTTTGTTTCATAATTTGGAACAGCTATACATATATAAACAGCTGCTGGCCTTCAAAAGGCAAACTCAATCCCTAAGTGCCAACACTGTAACACATGTACCATGCTGATAGCCTACACTTTCATTTAATACGCTTTTGCACGCCCTATTTTGGATATTTTGAAGGAGCCATACTTGGAGAAATTGCTGAGCCCCCACGTTTGAAAACCGGGTCCCCTTTGGGTATCTAAATTAAAACCTCAACACTCAGGCTTATGTGAAAATTCAAGAGATTATCTTCCTCACTGGGGTTTAGAGAGACAAGACATTCTCCAACGAAAGCTGTATTTAGACAGATAGTTGGAGAGCCAGTAACGGTCCTAGGTGCTAACTGAATTAACTAGGGATTAACTAACTCTCTGACTTAGGCAACACTGCACAACCTGAACCCCGGTGTCAGCAAGAGAAGCAAAATTTATCAACTGAGAATAATTTCTGAGGAAGCAGTAAGCCAGCACAGCATGGCAGCCTCTACAGCTAAGTTATGCATCTCTGCAGAGAAAGCCAATGAACTAGAGACTGCACCAGCAGACTGTAACAGATGCTCATCATTTGTGGATCAAGTGTTTGGGAGGCACAGAGCTTTCTCATCAGTTAGTTACATAAGACAAGTATGTCTAAAAAAACCCAAGCAGGTAATGGGAAAAGGGAAATAAAACCACAACCGTCATTTCTCTTTCAGTAAATCGTTAGTAGTCATTTAAAGATCACTCTATTAACGTATGGATACTCTTGATGTGTCTCTAACAGAGAAGAGGTTAAAATTCAGGTTAGAGTTCATAAATGCAGTAAACAAAGGTTTGGTTTTCATTTGGGGTTTTTCAATTCTAATACTTGAAAACCACCTCCATTTTCAATACAGTAGGAGAACACTGCTCAGGAAAGTAGAACACAACATAGATGTAACAACTGCCTAATACGTATTTTTAGCTTTATTTTAATAATGTAGTCAGTGCAGTGTTTCCTCTCTTCGAGAAATAAGCCTCAGGGTTTATCTCTAATCATCTCAAAACTTCAGCTCTTCCATCGAAAAGGAAACCTTTGAAAAACAAGAACTTGGTATCCTTAACATCAGTGTTCACATCTCTTAACATTTTTCACATTTCTTCATTTAGGTCTGTAAAAAGCAAATTCATTCAAATCTTAATGGGGTTTTTCCTGGTGTCATAAAGACATATAAAAATGTAATTAGCAGTTTTCAAGTCTCCTACCTTCATATGACTGTCATCATATTCAATCTTAAAATACTACATTATACCTAATTATATATTAATTTTATTTATATATAAAATTGTAGTAGGTATTGAAAAACAGAAAAAATGAAGCATTTTCAATTGTTACTGCCGAGTAAAAATTAAAGGAACTACAAATACATTAAGGGCAGTTTATCAATGGGCAAGTGATAGGTCTCTCACACTTCTTCTCCGTAGGCTGTTACACATGGTGACACTACGACACTGGATAAGAAGGTAAGGTCAGAACATAACAAGCACAAAATAAAACCTACAAAAAAAGCCAGACTTGGCCACCCATAGAGGATATTAGATGGAATGCAGTTATTTTGAGGGTTTAAATACAGAGTGTCTTACTTGGCACCTGAAAGAACATCCATAATTTTACCAAATCCATCAGCCATCACAAACGCATTTTCCAGTATCCTTATCCCCGACAAACTAAGGATCATGTATAAGTACCTGCATCTTCCAATGGAACATAAAGCAATAGGATCTCCCACCACAGCTACTAAGGATTGTGCTCTTGTAATGGCAGTGTTGAGAAGTTTGTAATTGGACAGAAAACCATAATCCAAGTCTTCTGTTGAATCCTCCAGTAACTGCTCTTTCCTTTTAATTGGCGTTTGCTTATGTTTGCATGTATGCCGTGTTCGTACTGTACTGAGAAACAAGACTCTGAACTGTTTTCCTAAAATGAAGCAAAAAAACAAATACCTGAGATAACAGCAGCTATTTCAGCTAGTAACACAATCAGAGCATCGCACTCACCAGCCAGACTTCACACCTAGATACTCTGAAGAACTGATAACTACCCTTCACATGAAGAGCTTTATGCAAGAATAATAAGATTTAAAAATTTTAGAAGATGCACTATAAATAGCATATTCTATTACCAGAATGCTTTCCCTTTAAAAATCTTATTTTTCATCTTAATATTAATCATTCCAGAACCTTCTGAAATGCTGACTATCTTTACAGTGTTGCCAGTCAAACAATTATAACTCTTAGACGTATTTATTCTACCTGAAAAAAGTTCTGGACATTCTTGTTTCATATTTAAGAACTTCCCAACCATACAAATATCTACCATGAAACAACAGAACACCCAGCAGCAACTCGCTGTCGCTCAGTCACTTGATTATCTTCCTTTGTTTATTACTGACTAAAAGTGCAACCTAGCAACAGGCTATGCCTACACAAAATTCTTGCTATCCATGTGATTCCAGGAACAAATACCAAAATATGTGGACCTCTTTTTACAGTCACAAATGAAAAAAAAAAAAATAAAAATCAGTACAACATTTTGAGGCTAAAGCCTTCTCCCAATTTTATTTGGAGCTCTGTTTTTCCCACTGGGATAAAAGCTTTCACATTTTTCACCCAATCCATTTATTTTTTTTACCTAAGCTTGAACTTAAGTTTTGAAGACAGATAATTCTCACATCCAGGTGTTTATTGCTTTGATATTCAGTGTTGGAATAACATCTAATCAGCACACTTGCCAGTTTCACTTTGATACATTGGGGTTTATGGGCTATATCACAGCTCTCCTTTTGTTCTGATCGTTTTAAAGAGGATTTCAGTTCATCTTCCTTAGCTTCACCAGTCACATTTCTCACTTCCTTAGCATATCTTCGAGACACACAACTATTACTTACCCTGAACGTTTAGCACTCTCTCCACACTGACATCAGACAGTCTTTTTTTCCGTAGTTCAGCCCGAATTCTGAACACTTGATCAGCATAAGGCGTTACAACACCTATACTGCCATCATCCAACTTGCCCCAGGCAACAGGCCATTTTCTTCTTAATTCTTCAACACGCTCCACTACTTCAAACACCTTAAAAGAAAGTCAGAATTCTTAAAAGCACGCTCCACTGAAGATTGTTCTTTGACATGGCAAGATAATATGAATTTTAAAGCTCTAGAACATGACGCAGTATTACGCAGCCTTCCTGAACAAGCAGCAATATTGCATCTTAATGATACTCTGAAGTATCATGTATTAAAACAATGTATTTACTATATTGTGCCCCTTTTTAATCTTGAAGTAAGAGTTTGACCACAAAAATGTCACCTTTAAAGTACAAGCTGGGAAATTATATTATTTTCATTTTCATGCTTACGTTTTTCTTAAGAAAATGGACATTTCTTATCATACTTCACCTGATCTCCAGATGTAAATAAACTGCCTAAGTAGAGTTTATTTTTATACTGGGTTTTATATATGGTATATCAGAGCTTGTTAACTCTAAAAAGCAAGTACATACACCAGAGCACAACTGCTTCCCATTCCAAAGGATACCATCAGGAATTTCAGATTATTCATCAACTGCTAATTTGTCTCTATTAAATACTATTAAGTGTGCTACCTGGGGAGACTAATGAGTAATAAAACTGAAAACCACCTCCTGCGAGGGGAGAGGCTCAAAGTAACCTCCTGCCAAAAAGCACCAGGCATAGCAGCTTCTGTTTAAACACACTGAGCAGAGATACTGCACTATGGATGGCAGTTGTGAACAACTTGATGGATGGGTTGTGGCTCCTTTTTAAATTTATTTATTGATATTGTGTTTTTTAAACATTACTGTGTCATTCAAAAAATCTCAGTATAGTCAATAAATACTTATCCAGTTATCTAAAGCAGAAGAACTGATGAATGCAGTTTTCCTATAGCATTACAAATGCAAGCTCAGCCTTTTAAAGGACACAAGGCAGAGAATCTTTCCTACAAGAACCTTAAGTATTCTTAACTTTCTTCTCTTCCTGAGTCACCCAGTTATCTGGGGGAATTAAAGGGATATTTAATGCTCTTAGCTTTTACATTACCTCTTCTTCAAATTAGCAAGCAGGAATTCTAGGGACTTTTATGACACTTGAGGAACATGGAGAGTGATATAAATCACAATGGGTATATACAATAATATAAAACACAGTAGTTCTTCACTGCTTAAAGTCTCTTGTTTCATGCTGACTTCTTAGCATCCAAGATCTGACTGTATGACACAGGTTCTCATGTATATAGCCTTAAAAAATTAATGGAAACTGGAACAGTTTATTGAAAAACTCAGGGATTAAAAGAATATCAGGAGAAAACCACTACAGCAAAGAAAGCTCTCTTAATGCTTTAGAAGTCCAATAGCTTATTTTGAACCATTTCAGATTTTCAAAGGGCAGTGAAATACGTGGCTGGTTTTGAGCAAGCCCCGACTACAACTTTTTGCAACACAAATTCTTGCATTTAAAAGCTAGTTCTACTGACAAAGGATATACGAATAAACTTTGATATCTGTAAGAAACGTAGCACACATATAATTATCTTTTGCAGGTATTTTGGCAAGCTTCCCTGTAAGCCTACAGCTTCTGGCTATGTATTCAGAAATAGCACCATACAGGGAAATTACAGAATTAAGACCAAAAAGGGAAAGCACATTTTCCAGATTAATACTTAATAGAGACACCAATGAACCATAAGATGCCCCAATGCAAATGTCCATTAAGAGTCAAACGGCAAAAAATCTCTCTCATCATCTGAATTTCAGCTTTTCATGTTGGTGTTTAAACAGCTGTTGTCCTTCATTCCAGCCTGTAGCTATTAATGACTCACAACTTTCAGACAGTTATTTGGCCACTGAAGATATTTTTAGGGTTTTCCCAACTTTTGTTTAAATGGCAAAGCAATCCAAGTAGATTAATCAAAGTAGTCAGGTGCCTTCAGGTTTTTTGCACTGATGTGTCCACAAGTCATTGGAGCTTCTTGTTTAAGTGGATATTTTCATACATCAAAGAATGCATAACAAGTGCAGCATAACAACAAAAAGGTTTAAGACTGTGCATCAGATGAACTGCACCATGATCAACAATGGGAAACAGACAGCTCTGCAGTGCTTCATAACAAACACTGCTGCTAAACTGCAACCAAATTCTGTAATAATTCCACCTCAATTTAAGAAAATTAATGGTATTTCTTGGGTTTTCTTTAAATGTCAAGGATATTTCTTAAGACATCTTTTTTTGGGGGGAAAAAAGGAATTGAGTCAATCCTCCCCTAACTTGAGGTGACTGGAAAAAGGCATCTTCCACTACAACGAGTATTACCAAGTCAGGGTGGGGTGAGATGAGGTGCATGTGCTTGTTTCTTATCGGGTTTTGTGGGGTTTGTTGGGTTTAATTCAAGGGAAGGAATAAGAATGTAAGTAATTTTTGAAGAATACATAGACATCTATGTGAAACAAACATGCTGAGAATAAGTTCTCACCTAAAAAAATAAATCCTATTTGCACATGATCGGTTAGACACTGAGCCTAAATATATTAAAGCAAATATGAAATGTTACTCCAGAGGACTCTGAGTGGGAACATTTCTACAACAAAGAAATCTAAGTTTCACTTCAAATTGCAGTTACTCTCAGTTGCTAAGATACATCCACCAGAATGTCACAAAAAATTATGAGGAAAGACATGATGAAGAATGAGCCTGAGAGAACTATATGCAGCTTACAATTTGCAAAGAAAAAGAAGATAAATTAGTGGAAATATTTACTACAATTGCAATGTTCACTCCTTCATGTTTAGCCTGCTCCATGTTCCCCTCTCCTAGGAGAGGACAATTTATGTCTTCCACCTACACTGAGCATAAACCAATATATCTGGGAGGAGCGGAGCTTTAAGAAAGCAATCATGAATAAAGCCAAAGAAGAGTTACCTCTGCATTGTTGTAAAAAGCTGTGCTATTTTTTTCTTGCACATCTTCTCCACGTGCTGTGAAGAAAGTCAAAGGGTAGAAATCTTTGTGGGCTGGCTGCTTTCCACTTGCCATCAATTTGCCTTCATAGAAAAGTTCAGATGTATAACTGCAACGAGACAAAACAGAATAAAATGTGGAGTCTACATATGAGCTCACTAATAAAAGATGCACATCTCACTGATAAATATATACAATCACATGTACCTGAAGAATATACCACTGTTCTGTGGACTGAGTTGCGTAACAATTTCTTCTGCAAATTAATTCTTAGTTATGAGTTCTCACAAAACAATAAAACAGTCTTTCTACAAGGAAAGTTTTCTTCAATAGAAAAAATACTTCAGGCTAAACTAATGGCTTGTTCTTTCCTTTATTTCTCTTAGTTTCTTTATTTAGGCAAGTATGATTAATGAGTCCAACATGAACCATCTTCCTACATTTACTTCTGTCTTGCATGCCGTGGTCCCATTTCTCAGGGTAAATTCCACTTTATTAAAAAGTAGAGTTGAGAATCATCTAAATGGACCACCATCGGAGTATTTAGCAGGTTCCACTTCACACAGCAACACTTCCAAGTGGAATTAGGCACACTGGACTTCCACTAGACAGCTGACTAGCCCCAGTGGTATATTTCTGCAGTCAGTGTTCACACAGTGGATCTTTCTAGGAACTCGCTGTCTGAACTCCAACTGCTGAAGCAAATTTTCATGAGGTAAACTTCATGGAAGTGATCTCTAACTAAAAGCTGAAACAATCCCTTCCTTTTCAGATCCTCTCTCATTTTGAACTTACAATATCAAGAAATGTGTAAAATATTTAGCACCACTCAGTCCATAATGACAAAGTCCATAAAATGAAGACAGATCAAGCTGTGTAACCAAATATGTTACATTCTCACTTCTGATTGCCTAGAGCACTTAAATGCTTCTGCTTTGAACACAGTCATAACCTAATTAGCATGACTGGATACCAACACAACATTCCTCAGTATACATTTGAGCCAGGATTTCAACTTTAGCATTTTTCCCCATGATTGCACTTATTCTTTCCAGCAGAGCTCATGGATGAGCTCATTACACCAGAAGCCATTAGTTTACCATAGCATAAAAATGCAAACCCACTGATTAATGTGTCTTAAAAGAAGTAATAAAAGAAGACAACGGGACAGAAAAGTGCCCAAAATTTGACCTATTTTTTCTGTTCATAGCTGTACATCCTTACAGTGCACATAGCTTACCATTCCAAGATAATGCACCCCAGTAATTCTACAGTTCTAGACCAGTTCAAAGATAAACAGACCCTATACAACATACTACTTTACAGTTACATGGGGGAAGGTAACTGTTCTTTGGGTTAGCATGCACATCTTGCAGCCAAAGCATCCCCACCTGAATGAGGGGTTTGTAATAGAACTGATTGAACCCCTGGCATCTGTTCTAGGAGACTGAATTTCAACCTAGTTACAAAAATTACTCTAGTAATTAACTTTGAAACAACTTAGACTACATTACAGAAACATTTAATGCGTCTCTCTTTATTCAGCTCTGCTGGGCTCAAGAGTTGCTTTGTTCACTCACAGTCAAAGGAACACGATACAGTGAAAAAGTTCACACCTACTTGATGATAGCTTCATGGGAGCGATAGTTCTCACACAGCAAGATCCTGCATGGAAATTCTGCAGGGTAGTGCTCATAGAGCCGGTCAAGCAATGAGACATGAAGGTTTCTCTCCCTGGCAAATTCACTGTAGACAAAAGGACTGAGCTGTAATAGACACACACATATAAAGAAAATGTAACTAAGTATGTGGACTTGGAATTTCATGCTCCCAACATGCCTATTTTGCACCAAAAAAAAAGAAAGCTTACTTTTAACTGTACATTCATAGTTGGAAGACATATACCATGGCTAGGTACACCGCAGTAACATAAATGCACTGGTTAGCTTCAGTTTCCTATTTCTTACTTGTTCAAATCCTTACCAGATTATGATGCAGTAAAAAAAGGTCGCCTAAATCATAACACAGATTCTCCATGTTCTACAATTCTTGCAAATATCAACAGGAAATACCAGTCATAAAGAGTAGGAGAAACTCTTATCCTGACTGTAATAATAACTATCCTCATATCTTTATGGAAGTAACATCCCTTGGATTTTCCTTGGCTTCCCCATCTATTATATGGCTGGTAAAACATATGCATCTCCCTCTCTAAAATGAAATTTTATTTGCATGCAGATCAGTGGTTGAATGGGCCCAGGTCTGTTCTATCACAGGTTTCCTATGTAACTTTGGACAACTCACTCACTTTTTGCCTCAGTTCCCTTACTGTAAAATGCAGACAACAGCATATTCTCACTTTGGAGAAATACTGCGAGTCTATGTTACACACCACAGAAATTTAGAGCAGATTAACTTACGTATATAAATAGAAATACATACATATATATACTTGGCATTCAACAGCTCTACAGCTCTTACCTGCATATGGTCTCCAGCCAAGACAATTCTGGTGTTTTTATTAGCTAATGCTAGAGGCATAATAGTTTCACACTCCATAGCTTGTGCAGCTTCGTCTAACAGAATGTGTGTAAAAAAACCTGCAAACCAGAGATATCAGCAAATAAATGGAACTTGAAATATGATAAAATAAACAGCGATAATCATACAAGAAACTGGACTTGAAGTTCTGTATTCTGATGGTAACCAAAATTAGAAGAAAATCCAGTGTGTTTTATGCAATTCTAGCAAGTACTAGAAACCACACAAACAATTCTCAAACCCATCGAATAACCAGTGGTCAACTGATTGCCAGTGACATTAGCAGTAGCCCACAGTTCTGCCTCTTTCTTCTGATACACATGAAGTTAGATCGCTGTTTTATCTGAGCTCCCCTTATACCAAAAGGAAATGTTTCTTGGCAGACCTCCCTCAGTAAGTTTCTCAACTCCAAAATCATCACTACAAGGTGTGAAGAGCTTTGGAAGATGACAATGAAACAGATTTCCTCATATACTTCAGTCCTATTCGCTATTTTATATACTAAATTTCCCATTAAATTCGCACACACACCTGAGCACTTTGCTGGTTTAAGGGGCTTTAAAGGGAGAAAAAGAAAACAGAAATTAAAGGAAAATTTACATTCAATCTTATGATAAAATGGACCAAAAGTTTTGCTGGGTGGGGGGGGGAAATCTATGCACTGGGTAACGTGCACTCAAAAAAAACTGGGCCACAGTAGACATATTTTATGGAATGTAAATCCAGGATAGCTATAGAAGAGACATGGTTTTATACACTGCTCTATATTAAGGTTTAAAACCAAGTATTAGAGGACTTAGTGTACCAACCAATTAAGATTATATACATAGAAACATAGCAATTTTCTTTGGAAAACATGTATTTCATGCAGCTGCACACACACTACTGTGGAATGACTGTACACAGCTTACTGACAAAGGACTTACTTCCATCTAAAGACCTGAAAATATTTACCATAAACTCTGTTATTAGTTTTCTCTATTGCAACAAATGCAGCCATAAAAAGCCAAGCATAACAACTTCTATAAGGAAATCCCACCTTCTCCAAAAAGCAGATGGATTTCATTTGGAGATCAAGAAAACAATGAACCCTAAAGAGCCTCTGCCCCTCAAAAACCAGTCTAATACATTTCAGTTTAGGAAACAACCGTGGAAGAATCACATTAATAACACATGGGTCTGTATGTGCAGGAGTTCTTTGCAGAGCTAAACAATTCAGAAGACAAGCTCTCCGTGTGTATATATGGTTACATGCTCCACTGAGTAATGACCTTACTGAGCATTATATTCAAAGTCAGAATCTCAAACAGAACTCTCCATCTTGGATCTCAGAAACACCAGATCACATACCATGCTTCTTTATTTTTAAATCAGGTAAAAACCAGAATAAGCCAAAGGCTGGTTTGATGCCAGAGTTTTAGCATTGTAATAAACATTTATTCATTAAAAGAAAAGAACATTTTAAGATGATCACTGTTTATTTTTTAACATTAGGTAACAAGCTGACACTGGTAAGAGGAACGGAATTCTCGAGCATGGACACTTCTTGCTTAGAAGTTATCTCACCTGGTTCAAGATCCAGTTGACATAGATACTGTGATGTATTTAAAGTAACGACTACTACTCGTTGCTTTAGAATGTCTTCTTTCTGTGGCATCTGAAAGGTGGAATGTGTGCTTGAAATCAAACAGTACTGATGCACAACTGGGTGGACAGTCTTTACCCAGCGATTTCTGAAATATACCCTAGAAAAGAAAAAGGGGACTTATTTTCTATACAATTTGAACATGGTGACAGCCTAATATTTCAAATGCTAATATTCTGTTTTCTGGTAATTAAATGTAATCTTCAGGACGGAAAACATCACAACTATGCAGAATAACATGCGAAAATATGCTAAAATGCCTTGGATTTAGCGTCCATTATTTGCTCCAGTGCAATACCACTTACATGAAGAGCTACCAAGGATTAATTCAGATATGGAAATCTGTAAATTCTTCATACATTTAAGTTCTGCAACACTCACATCAACGTCTATTTCATTTTAAGCTGTCAATAAACTCATTGTAAAGAAGTATGTCCTCAGCTGAAATATAAATACAGCCCATAGTCTTGGACCTGCCAGAGCTGCAGTGCTCTCCACATTTCAGCAACTGCAGCCATAGGATCTTAAAAAAAACAATTCAAAAGACATTAATAAAATCCTGTACTTCCTTTTACACACAGTAAATGTCTTCTGAGATCTAAGAAGCAAACAGTATATTCATTCTGTATGCAAGTAAATTCATCGTGGCCCATCACACAGGGGCATAATTGCAATGCACTCTATAAAAGAATGAGAAAACAGTGCCAAAAAGGATGGCTGGAGTCTAAGATTATCTGGACATTGCCAGCAAAGCACTGGACTTAATCTTTCCATGACACAAGATAATTTTAATCACCGTATCATGAGAACAATGATGAATACTTCTTAAAAAGTGATGAAATGTTACAGCCAGTCTAGATAAATGGAAGAGGAACAAGGAAGACAAAAAGGCTATGCCCTAGAAAATGGAGTAGAAGTAACTCCACAGAGGGATACAGGAATATGCCAAAGCCCACCAGCAGAGGATCTGGATAAAGATTTCACAGGGCTTCTCTATGGGGTGCTCCTCAAGAACATAATCTCTGTCTAGTAGGAACTGTATCTAAAGCAGAACGTTTAAACTACAAGAACCTACTGTAGAAATATTAATACAAAGAATTAAAGTTATTGAATTCTAAATCAAATTAAGATGCTATTACTTAAACTAATTTCACTTCTAAATATGGGACTTAATGCTGTTTGGTTTATCTATTCATTGTTTATTTTCACCTGCACTATTCCAAATTCCAAATTCTTAATCAAGTATTTGGAAAAGTGTAATTATGGACCTAAATGCACTGCACTGGCTGGAGTTTGGATTTCACGTGTCCACCCACGTTTGCAAATTACAGCTCAGTTCCATACAACACGAGAGAAACAATTATTAGGATTATTATAAGTTTGGCTTGTGAAAATACAATGTGCATTCTGAACAATAAGAACAAAATGAAATGCAGAGAGGTGCAAAGGCCCCTGCATATTCTGAAGGGCTTTTTAATTTGACAGCAAAATCAACCAAAATTGACACTTTGCGACCAAAGCTAACTCTAGTTAAGCCTGGGCTCAGTGAGGGAGCAAACACCACACTCCTGAGACATTCCTAGAACAAGCACCTTCTAAGGTTATTCCTTATCAGCCACTGAACTGCTAGGCCTTATTTGATAGACTGTTATTACATAAACATAACAACACAGCCTAATAGGTAGCAGGAGCAAAATAACCCTGCTCTATTTATCCCAGCCTTCAACCAGCTTTCATATGATTCCATTTCTCAGTCTTAACTGAGGGCAATACTTACCTACCCTCTCACAGGAGCACTGTGAGGATTAATGAGTTTATTGTGAGTTTATATTTGTAAAGCACTTTGAGATTCTTGGATGAAAGCTGCTATTGAAATGCAAAATATTATGGTTATTAGACATTATTATACCATGCAATGTCTTTTATTACCAAAATTCAACTATGTGTGACTCACAGATTGGCTGACAGCATTTCAAACTGCATTGCTGCTTACCCATTAATTTCTTTTATTTTGATGTCAGATCAAAAAGGTATCCCAGAGCTATTATTCACCCCTGGCACAAAAACACCTGACAGATGTGACTGCTTCGAAAATGTCGGGCTATAAGTAAGCCACACTGAACAAGGGATTGCTTTCTCAGGTGCAATTTGGTCTAACAAAGTCTCCTGTAATTTCATTATTAAGATTTCTTCTTTCTTGATGTTAGAGGAACCTATTACTGGATTTTACCAGCTTATCACAAACCAGAACATTTCTCCCTGCAACGTACCCTTAACTTCTGATTAAACAAGCAACCAATCTTCTGATATTAATACCTGCATCAGCAAAGTACCTGAATGCCAGCACAGTCCAGCATTAGCAGTTACCAATTTATTTAGTAGTTACTAACCAAATAAGCAAAAACTGCAGCTACAAAACCAAAAGCCAGCCATAGCTCACGTGAGTGTGCACTTTCTCACATCACGCGCCTCACATCAAGACTTCAGTTCTGGGGAAGATGAAACTTTGAAGGCTAAGGTTTACCCAAACCACAGGCAGGGAAGTTACTATTGGAAATCAAGATGATTATAGCTTAGGGACTCAATCCTCTGCAAACAAAAGTACTGAATATATCTACTGTACTTCCTAATACTCAGTTAGCATGCGCAGAACCTGCATCTCGCACGTAAATTCATACCACCTTTATTTCTAAATGTGGCATCTGGATATCTACAACAAAAGCCTTCATTTCTGTGGGTCTCTAGCCAATGAGTCAAAGAATGGGACAACCTGGCAGCTAACCTATTTGTCCACCAACTTTCCAGCCATTACATCAATTTGCCCTAGTATTTCTACTAAACGTTAGTGAAATTGAGTATTTCCCAGTATTTCCTATTTTGCTCCTATTGGTAAAGTTCTATCATCAAAGTATCAATTTGTACAACAGCCTATTTCCAAAAGTAGTGACCTTAGATCAGTAATTTAGATTCACAATCATGTCCTTGTTCATGTTTCAGGCCGGGATTGCTCCTAAATCACTTAAAATACAGCTCTGTAAGTTAGCAAAGCAGGAACCTAGAATCAGAACCTCTGAGGGAGGCTAAACAAGAGTTTCATGTCACTCCTGTCCTACAAAAGCAACTTCTGCTTCTCATGTCTCCTTACAAGGATGAACAGGGACTAAATTAAAAGTTCTTCAAAACTTTTTTCCCTGTTCTGAACTGGGTAACACAATTCCTCCCAGCTCTTGATATAAATACCAGGATTCTCCCTTCAGGCTGTGCTCCAGAGAACTCTGCTTGGAAAAACTCCAATCCCAGCTCCTTAGATTTTTGTGCACTTATTTCTCACCTGAAATCCCTCAAGCAAAAAGAACACAGAAGCTCAGAGGAGCAAGAATCCAGCAGTTTGATTTTATGCCTCTGTTAAAAGACTATTAAAACCCCCAAAAATCTCTAAGTAGACCCAAAAAGTCTAAAGAAAACTTGAAAAGCACCTGATTTCCCTCTTCCATTTCTTTTGCTCTACCTCCAAAGCCAGGCTCATTCTCACAAACAGGCATGTTCCCAGGGATACAGAAAACATGTGAAGAACTTGTCTGACAGTTACCTCCTTAAAACAATCTTCTTCTGAGAATGGCATAAGATAAAAGGTAGAGTTTCAAGAAAACAAGCGAATGGCCGCAGAGCGATTTCTTTCCGTTTCAGACTAGCATTTGATAAGATCCATTAACACCAGTTTCAGCACAAGAACAACTCCAGCCAATTTGGAAAAGAGGGCAATGGTTCTTTAAATCCTTCTGGGTTTTTGGTTTGGGTTGTGGCTTTTGTTTGTTTTGCTTCAATTCAAACTCTGGTTTGCTCCCATTGATCAATTTTTAAGTCGGGGTATCTCCTGAATCTCGCAGCCACGTGCTAAAGGTACCTGGTTTCAGGCTATAGCCGTGCTTACACATGTACGTTAAGATTTAAGTATTTAAAAGGTTAACTGAAGAGGTTTCAGCTGGGAGATTTTGAATAGAATCAACTTATTTTCCGACATTGCTGAATTAATAGTCAGCAATGACATGTCAGGAATAAACTGAAATTAAAGTATTAAAATTACAGATAAAAGCAGCATCAATCTCCTTCCTTTCCCCCTAGTATTACACACAAAAACCAGCATATGGATGCAACTAGATTTGAAATATGCAAGTAAAATAACAGTAATGAACAGCAGATACCTCAACCACTATACACCCAGGAACGTACAGAGAAATTGCTACTATCTGCTCCCTAGGTCTTGACTGAGGTTTTTAGGAGGGTATGTATGCACACTTCCTTATCCCTGGAAGCGTGCAAGGCCAGGCTGGACAACCTGGTCTAGTGGAAGGTATCCCTGCCCCTGGCTCTGACTCACCATCTAAAAGATCCCTGCTTCTCCACACTGAAAACCAAGCATTTAGCACCTAAAAGAAGCACTTAACTGAAGGCTCTTTCCTCCTAACTGTAGGTTATGATTGGGGTTTGTTTCTTTCAGAAACACATCTGCATTAATTTACATAAGTAGAACAAAATCGTTTCAGTGTCAAGTTTCTCCAGCAAGAGTCAGGGTTTGGAGTGTGCCCCTAATGCAGTTGAATCATCTCATCAAACCCAAGGGCATTTTTTTTCCTGGGTACAAATTTGTTTATGGGCAGCAGGACTATGAGAATTTGGCCTTCAGGCTTCACTGGTATTTTATTTAGGTGCAGAACTTAGACTCGACATAAATTCTCAGTGCTCATTCTGACTTTGTATTTTCTAAAGGGCACAGAAAGTTATTTTGTTAGAAAAAAAAAGTATGAATTTATAATATGATATTTACACAAAAATACCCAAACTCCAGGCTTCAAACTTTTATGTCGCATCATTGACAGGGTAATTTATTTAGTGTACATCTTATCCACAGAAACATACAGAAATATTTACACAGTTCTCTGTACTCAGTGGGTGTTAGATAATTTAGTTTTCCTTCTTTAAAAACAACATAAATATTATGGTGCTCCCCACTAAGCTACGGAAACATTTTTAGCCAGGATACTATGAAGCCAACTCATCACTTGTAGAGTAAATAAGGAAAAAATCTAAAGCAAACTGTTTAGCCATTTAGAAACACAAACTCTGCGAGTAGCACATCCAGCTTTGATAATCAACTGCTGCTGCTCCACTTGATGTTTCCTTTAGAATAATGCAAGAGCCTGTTTACACTAATGATGGTAATCTGAAAATATATCTTAAGAGTCAAAAAGCAAGGTAACAGATCCACAATTCATTTCATGCTAGGAGTCTTTCATAGCTCTTGCTTTCAATTCAGATAAATTAACCCTTTAACTCCTGCCAGATCAGCTCAATACGTGTTTACCTTTCAAACATCTTCCTTTCAATTAGCCGTGGTATTTTTTATTTGAAGACACACATATTTGTGGATCCCTGAATACATACACACACAAATCTAGGTATGCCTCCATTTCAGAGAACATTTTATAGAGGTATCACGACTATTTGAACAATATCATCCAAATCCACAGCAGCACTTTCTGAAGGCTTCATATCAAATGCTATGACAATCATACTTAAATGCAAGCATTCAGTGGCTTTTAAATAATACGTTGTGATTTCCTTGGCAAATATATTTTAACCATAAGGAAAATACCACTTTTATGTATGTTTTTCATAAGTATTTCTGAGACTGGACTATGTAGTTGAATGCAGCACATAAAAGAAAGTAGCAAAAGCCTGGCAACCACAAAAAAAAATAAGCATTTAAGTCCTTGCTCTGTTAAATCACAATTCAGTATTCCCAAAAGTGTCAGTTACACACGTTTTTTCCCACCACAGAATTAAGACACCGTCATGCTTTTCATCACAAAGTGCTTTACAAATCACCTTAAGACAATCTGTGTTGAAATGCAAGCAGATCAAAAGTAACTATTCAAAATAAGCTGCCTTCTTTTCCCTGGCTAGATCCTCAGTGGCTGTAAAATGTCATAAGGCAACTTAATCCACCAAATTTAAGACAATTTACAGCTGCTGTAAATCTATCCCTTTCACATAACTTCATTGGCTTTACTAACATTGCATAAACTGTATGTCCCGAATGGCTTTTAATAGCTAAGAAGCAAACATAAAGAGGCATTTCCTTAGTAATATATTAAACTCATAGACTGGCATTCAGAAAATTATGCCTATAGTTTAAAAAAGATACATCCCAACCTAGCATTATACTGCATATATTGCAATTACTGCACAAAATATTCCCAGGAGCTGGTTTCTGCCTTTAAATAAACCCTCCTTAGCTATTTCTATGCAAGTTTACCCTCCTTGCTCCTCAAGTTTCCACCTCTTCTTCATTTTTTTTCCCCTTTACTTCCCCAAGATCCCCACGGTAAGTACATTTAACCACATACACAATGACTTCAACCTGACTTATCAGAAGAGGCCAAACTACTTTCACATGATTCTCTAAACATGTAGCTCCTATGACATCAAAGTTATTCTTCAAGAAGCCAGGTGGGTAGCCCCCAGTTTCCAAACTATCACTGGAAGTGTGAGTCAAAATGTTCTGGAATTAAAATACAATTAAAGCGCATTTGATTTTATCATAGTATAGCTTTTAGAGGAGCATATCAAAAGTTTGCTCATTAGGAAAGACACATTTATCAGTAGAATAATAAAAGCTTAAAAAAGGATGTCTTTATTTTTATTTAACAAATGACCCAAAATTACGTTGACAATGTCCTTTTAGTCTATGTTTTTAAAAGCACTGCCGGTAATGCCAATATGCTTTTATGTTTTAGAAGTTCTTTAACCTTTTTTTATAGACACCTTTTCTTAAGAATAGTATTTTATAGATACATAATAAGCCTTAAAAAAATACCTGAGAGGTCTTGCCTGGGGATTGCCTGCTTCTACATATGGATGTAAATAATCCTTTATGTAGAGATCAGCAGCACTATTAGAATGGGTGCAAATGAGAATCCTGCTGGAATAAATGGTGCAAATAAAAAAGCAATGAAGAAACAGAAAACAATTCAAAGCAGTAGAATACAAAAAAAAGGAAACAGTGGCCATCTTCCTGCACATTTCTCTTAATGAAACTAGCTGCTAACCTAACATAGTTGGCATGATTGAGCCCTTTAACTCAAATTCTTCAGTTAGGAGAAATTCAAACAGTTTTTCAGTAATTATTTTGTGATTATTAATCTAGACTCGATTTTAAGCACGGAACAGCTCTTGTTATCTAACATACTGCCAAACTTTCCATGTCGAGCAAATCACAGTCATCTATATATTGTCCATTTTAATTAGTTTAATTCCAAAAGGAAACTACAGGCTAAGACTATAAAATTACTTTCTCATTCAAAACAATGACGGATGGCTTGGGGTTTGTTTGTTTTTAAGCTGGATGGAAATTCTACATTCCTACCTTTTAAGTAAAAAAACTACATCTCTGCTAATCAAGTATCACCCTATGTTTAGTGCCCCATCTCACCTAGTATCCTGTTGTTGAAGTATGTGCTTGACTGCCTGAGCCAGAGTGAAGGTTTTTCCTGTCCCATAGGGACCGATGATAAGAACAGGAGGCAGTTGTATTGAAAGTGGAGTAGTGATAGCCAGAACAGCCTCTTTCTGCTTAGCGTTTAGCCGAGGGTCCAACTGCTCATCCCATTGTCTGTACAAAAGGAGACAGAGTTTAAAAAGAGAAGCTATGGCAATGCACTCTCAGTCAGAAATGAAATGAAGTACAATTTCTAAAAGCTATAAATAGCTTATATGCTACTGTATTGATTGTGGCATTGAGTCATAATGAAACAAATCAACAAATCCAGCGAAACAATCACATGCTGTAACCACAAAGATTTGGTATTTGCAATAAATAACTTGGGGTTTTGTTTTTTTCATAAGGAATCTATTTCTCAGTTTACACTATCTCACCTAACAGTAATTAACCTGCATAGGACACATAGTACAAAAAGTAGGTACTGCACCACCATCCCCTGATAACAAAGGCAAGTAGACATACAATTTTCTACTATTAATATGCAAAATGTGACTTCAGTTACAGTTCTTTCCTGCAGTATTTACATTGTCAACTTTAAAAGTCAACAGTTAAAAAACCCCAGGGCTTGGTAAAATTTATCCATGATGAAATTAAAAAACAACTACAAAACTTAATAGCTACCAATAACCACAACCTTCTCTTTGCCTTTTGTTTTTTAAAACACTAATCCACATACCTCTAATGGGAAAGCAGCCTAAAAGAATGGATTTTGCTGTAACCAGCTAATGATACCAGCATTAACAGGAAGATGCTTTCAGAAAATTCCAATGAGCGTAAGAGGTTAAAGATCTGTAGACACAGTTTTAATATTCCCACTGACAGATTTAGAAGTAGACATGCATTGTAAAAACCACCTGTCACTGCTGCACATATGGCCATACTTTAGTAATGTGATCTGCTTTGGTACAAGAACTGTGCTTCTTACAGACTGGGAAAAGTATCTACTCAGTAGCAGTTAGTAACAAGGAGTAAAATCAAGAGGGAATTGACCGAATTCCCAATTTTTTAAGACACCTATGAACAACAAGCTGGCAGAAGACTCTAAGAAACACTAGAAAGTAATAGGGACATGAAACAAAACCAGAAGAAGAACAGGGAAAGGCGGTTTTCAGTCAGAAGTACTGATTCTGCAGGTAGGACAAACCAAGCTCCCAGATGGAAAAAAATATGCTTATTACACTGAATGAAACTGAACTACAACCATTATAATTATCATTTATGCATATAAAAAAATCAAACATTACACAAATGATATTGACTAAAAAGAAAACAACAGTTCTCACTTTCTTGACTTACCCTCTTTTTAGTGAAAACACTGCTAACTTCCAAACTATTCTTAAACACCATTCCCTTGAGATTCACTCAAAACTTTACTAAGCCAGGGGACTGTCACTGACCACCATTAGCTTTGTACTAATAACTGTAGGCAAAACTTATTCCCTTCTTTCTGCCCATACTGTCAAAGCTTTGATGCACGCACAGAGAACACTGCTCCCACCCTTTTATTGTCTCTGTTTTCCCTACACTTCCAAAGAAAAACTAAAATTTTCCAGTAATTTTTGTCTCACATTATCTTGCTGTCTCAGGTTTCTAACCTGATCCCTTTCCTTTTAATCCTTGAGCTATCGTCTGATTAGTACTATATCTCTCTACTATATACAATCACTCTTAATTCTCACCTTCAAGACACCATACAACTCCTCGCATGCTGTACAGGATATCAGTTCCACATACCTCTCATTTCCCTGGTTTCTAAGTACAGAAACCTCATGCCTCTTTTATCCTTCCCCATGCAGCGAGAATACTGCCCATATTCCCTGAGCAACACAGCCTCGCATTTCTCTTCCCTAAGTTTCCTCTTCGAGACAAACTATTTTCACTGCATCACTGCACCAGCTTTAAGTTTCCTTATAAGTATTTATAGTACATAGGGGTTTACAATTTCATAAAGGAAACTGTAAGACATGTATACAAAGAATCTCAGGACTGCTTGCAAGTGCAGTGCTGGTCCTTCTAATGCTCCTTCCCACAGCTTTCTTAGTCATACCCTCAGCAATATGTCCAAATTTGGGCTCACTGCACCACACTCCAGAAGTCCTAATGGACCACTCTTTGAGATCCTGCACAGCAAACTCCTTGGAACTGGTATTTTCATTCCTATAAAGCATCATACATATTCTCAGTGAAGAACAGAAGAGTAAGCAACAATAGCAGATTTGCTTTCTACAGCTGCAATGCAACTGCAATTCCTATAAAACCACAGCTCAGTCGCAGGGAAAACCAATCAACAGATTCTAGTCCTCAGAGAATCACTTTCCTTGTTTTCTTTAGAACAGCTTCACTCCCTTCTCTGAACCATCCTCACCATTAAAGAGCAGCAAGGCAGGTTTCTTGTTCCAGGGCAGGTTTCAGCCATCTGTTATGAGGAAATCAGTACACATCACCATACAATCTTTGATATTGAAGTGTTTGCATTCCCATACCTGTTGGGACTCCAGGGGATGGTAGGAGTCATGCTGACATCTGGAAATAAAATACTGTTGTCCTTAATCCTGTCCAAAGCGTAATGCATTTCACAGAGGGGTAAGCGATTTAACTGAAACTGAAGTTCAACCTGCAGCACAAAAGGAATGAAGAAACGAAGAGGTGAACCAAAACCGACTGATTTAGAAAACACTCTTCAGACTTTGCTGCATATGCTACATTTTTATCTTCCTGCAAACTACAGATTCTCAAGAAGAGAGCTGAAAATATCATTCAATCAAAAGATCTGTGGTAAAATTAACTTCTCCTCTTTATTGTTGTTGTGAAGCAAAGATAAATACAGCATTTTCTCTAATGCAATTCTGTTGTTTGACTTTTAAGATTAGATTCCACTGTACTTTCAGAAAAAAATTAAAGGGAAAACATTCTTGGAATTATTTATTTTAATATAAAAAATACAGCAGACAATATTCTTGTCCTAAACCATTGGTTTTGCAAACAGAAGCTTCCATCCCTTATTGTAACAACGACCTCAGAAAAGCAATAGACCAGAAATTTTCACGGCTCAAAGGACGACATAAATCAGATGTGTGACCAGCAGAGATAAACCCCAAACACTATTTATTTCTAGTCAAACATTCTGCAATAACAACTTGTTATTTATGTTCAATTATTAGGACTCTCTGAAAGTTAATTTCTAACAATTCATTGCTTATCAATACATTAATTTTTTTTGTTCTCTCAATTACTTATGTTATAATGCTAGTAAATAAGATAATGCCAACAAAACTCTGGTACAAAGCCAGAAACAACATGAAGAGCACGTTAACATCCCTGATTAAATTCAGAACTGAACAATGGAGAGTGAAATTAGTTTATACATACATATGCTAAAAGAGCAAAGAGAAAAATACATTGTAAATGTGAACATGGAATAAAAGCAGCTCCTGGGGAAACAGTTCATAAAAACAGTTCAAATCATCATTTACACATATTTAAATTTGCATTTATTAATCTATCCAAGCCCAAATGCATCTGAGCAGAGCATTATGCCCAAGATCTACATGTTAACAACCAACACAGAAGCCTTTATACAAAATCTGGCATATATTTGCACTAATATAAAGCAGCATAAAACCACCTAAAGGTGCTGAAGAATTTCGAGTCACTGACATATTTTTAGTTCTTGGTTGGTTTGGGGCTGGATTTTTTTTTTGTCAAATCATTGTTATCTATCACTAAAGGATTTGCAAAACACAGCTCTCAGCATTTACTTTCTAGTATATTTAAATATCACATTATTATGTAGCACGTAAAATCACCACTAGCTTTGCCATAAATAAACAATGTTTGCTTGTATCAGTGCAGAACGTAGCCATTAACTTTCAGTCCCTGGCAGATACACAGATATTAAATATTTATCTTGACTAACATATTTTAGAGCAAGATGTATAACTATAATGCTGGAGAAAAAGGCAGTAACAAATCTGTACAGTGTTAAGTATGGAGTTCACTGAAGTGACTATAACTGCTAGAAGTTTTGTAAATGGGACATATGAACGTTTAAGAATCTTTTTCCTCATTGTTCCACTGTGTAGTTTTGGATGTGCCTAATTTGGATGTGGATATGCCTATCCACTACCTTAGTAAATACAGTGGTCTTCAGAGCAGTGGGGTTCAGCACTTGTCAGGAATGACAGCACCAGCTCATCCTGCCCAAGGGGATCTCAAGCTTCCTTTCATTCCAAAGCTCTGTCCTACCCAACCTTACCCAGAGCCAGTTTGTCCACTCAATCACATCCCACAGATGTTTGGAAAAGCCCTCCCCAGGAATGGCAACGGACCCAACCTCACAGTTTGATCTATACAGGAAAGACATCTATGCTCAATTAGGCCCAAGGCTGACAAAAGAACACCCAATATAACAATGATAATTTAAATGCAGAAAACCTGTGATGCTCATCTGAGTGACACTTCAATAGTCCCTTCTGGGAGTCCAAGCAAGGTGCCTCGCATTAAATACCTCTCATTATCTACCTGCATTCACCATCTGCTTTTGATTTGTTTAGTTTTGATGGAATCAAGTAAGTTACATTTGCAGTTGCAGAGTACTGAATGAGGCCATCTGTGAAGGAGAGGCATGTAACCTGCTTTAATATATAGTCCACAATAAGAAAACAGTGGGAAAGGAAGTTAATCCATTGCCAGTTTCACAGAAGAAGACACAAAACAAACACTCCAAAAATAAAACTGTTGCATGTTAGTTTGGTGGCCAAGCAGAGCAGCAGCCAGGGGGTTTAAAGCATCCATTCACTCCATCCTACCTTCATGAATGGGGCACTTGATAAAAGCCGAACTGTGTATTTGTTATAGTTAAGCCAACAGCAGGAAAACAGGTGATGAGAAAGTTTCAAAAATGAATTATTACATGAGGAAAGAAAGCAACCCACCCAACACCTACCACAAGGAAAGCAATTCTGTCAGTGCCTGAGAATCCCATGGGGAATATGCTAACTCCACTAAGCAGAGCTCCCAACACCTTTCATAAAAAGGCTATACATCCAAATTACAACATCCTTAGTTCTAACCTGAGGATCCCTTTCCAATTTTTCAGTTACCACTTAACCAGAAAACGTTTTCTCACAATTAGAATTCCCTTGAAACATAGATAACACTTTAAGGATTTGACCACCAGTTCACTGACCCACGTATGATGTACTAAATGATTTTACAAGCAACTTTAAGACCCAACTCTTCATGCAGAATAGATTGTCTTATAAAACTTCACCTGAGGCAGCAACTCAAAGCAAAATGAGCCATTTCTGAAGCCCCAGCTCATTTTGCATTCCAGAGGAGTCTCTGATAGAATCAATTAGTAAGTTTAATTATTGTTTTAAGAAAACAAACACAAAACCAAGAGCCCAGAACAACCTAAGTCTTCCCAGACCAATTATCCATGCTAAATTAAGACATTAGGATGCTCACATATGTTTCTCCAAAACAAAATGAATGGGAGGAGATAATCCTTTGGTGAAAACTCATTCCTTTCCAACAATTTTAGTGGCCTTAATTTGAGGTTATTTCTGCTTGGTAACAAGATCAATCATAAGCTCCACAGCAGACACATTGGGGATGGGTGAGGAGTTTAAGTATTTAACTTCATTAGAGCTTTGTCTTCCTTTATATGCATTTACATCTAATTCATTGTTTGCAACCCACATAGTTAAAGTATCCTCACCCATGCCATGTTAACTGCAAAGTAATCAAAAGCCTGATCCTCCTGCTAACACCATTTTCTCTAGCAAAAGCGTTACAAATCCTCATTTTGTGACAGAATGCCTCCAAGATAGATAAATATCTGTCCTGGATAGAAGTGTTAGTGGAGCAAGAGTCATGGAGGCAAGTATTATCATTCTGAAACACAGGATATACATAAAACTATTTATTCACCTTCCTTGTGGCTCTTACCCACCAACCCTCACTATCTCCAACAAGGAAGTACTGTAAGTTAAAGACTCTTCCACTGAAGGACAATATTCCCTTGTTTCAATATGGGTACAGAAAGCAGCACAAGGCCCAGCTGTAACCTCAAGAAACCTTATTAAAATTTAATCTCACCTCAGGCCTAGGAACAAATAATGGAATCCACAATGACACAAACATAAAGACTGAAAAGGTACAAAACAAAGAGTCCAAGGTGCAAGTTATCAAAGACCGAGCTGGCTATGTCAAGAGCAGCAGAGGTTTTTGGTTTGGTTTTGCTGGGGTTTGGGTTAGGGTTTGTTTTTTGTAGGGTTGGTTTGTTTGTTGATAAAAAACACAAGAATAAAAAATTCCCTCCTTTGACTTCATTAAGAAAAGGCTCCTGAGGTCTCTGGTGAAAACAGCAATGACAGACATAATGATGGAAGCCACATCAGAGAGACTAAGCCAGAGAAAGTTCAGGCAGCAGGAGTAAGCAATATATTCAGTGGGTTTAGATGAGAGGGGAGAGATTGGGCAGGTCTGGTGGAGAAAAGCCCATGAGCTACCCACAGACACCTACCTGCAGGAAAATAAAATAAGACAAGGCTTTTCTTTGCAAGTCCACAGAGGGCTTTGTACTTGAACCAGAAATATAAACCAATGTCCAAGTTACATTACAAACCAAACTCTGAAAACCATGAGATACACCAGCAAAAATCTACAAGCAGGCCTAATATATCAGAAGGCTTTTGCCAGAAATTACATTTACTAAAACATGTTTTTACACCATCACAGTTCTAAAGTACTAACTTTCAAATAGTAAGACTCATCTATGCAAACCACACGTGTATGTGTATATTTATGTATAGAAAGATTTCACCTATCTGAAATTCTCCTCCGTGCTCTGCTTTCTGTGTATAGAATAGAATCATAGAATAGTTAGGCTTGGAATGGACCTTAAGATCATCTAGTTCCAACCCCCCTGACAATAAAACTCCTTTTCATATCTTAAAGCAATTGGTTTGTGTGGAGCCAAACCAGACACAATGCAAACAGTTCCCACACCAAAAGCACTTCCACTCAGACTTACCTGCATCTCACAATCTGCCCGAAGATTGAGTTCTTCGCAGCATTCCCTGGATACCCTCAAGAAGATATAATCTTTTGTTTTCTCCTCAATAGCTGCTTCATAAACCTTCTCTTTGGTTCCTTGGGTCTGTGCTGACTTCTCTTTAGTGACAGGCAATAAATAAACAGCGTTGACTTTGGTCATCACCAGCCGTCCAGCCAAAGTGTCTTCCGAAAGCGTTTCAGTGAGCTTGAAGCGGCCAAAAAGTTGTCCGTTTTGGGCGTACTTTGCACCTCCAGAAACACCAGTGAGCATGAAGCTTGCTACTATCTGCAATTGCACTTTTATGTTGAACCTAAGTAAGAAAGCATCGAGTCAGTGAAGGAAAGTCCTCTCACATTCAGAAATTTCATATATTGAGACTGAAAACTCAGTCACTGCCTTGCATTCTGAATGTGTAACCTCTGGACATGAAGTACAGCAAATCTGGCCCTCCCTCAGTATATAGCTGTTGGATGTTCACACATTTTCCTTTTGACTATAGCCTATAAAACATATATTTGAAAGAATTAACATCTTAGAAGCTTACAAAAAAGACCTTCACAGGAAAGAATCAAAATACTAGATAGTATCTGAGACCAAAAGAAGTTTAAGGTGAATTAGAGTTGTTCTGCATGCCCCAAAGCAGACAATTTCTATTTAAATAGTTTGTAGGCTTATGTTAGGTATTCAAGGAGAGATGTGCAGGCTAAGAACAGAGGAAGATCCTATTTATTTCACTTATTTCTTCCAGGCTGCACACCACAGAGGGTAATTTACATCTCAAAAGGTAAATGGTATTATTATACCTATAATACAGAGGGACCAATTAAAATTTCTAGGGAAAAAATAAATCAGAACATATGCATTACAAGAAAAATTTATCTGGAATTGGGGAATAGCATCCCATCAGCCATATAAATCATCTGTCCACAGAATTCCTACTAGCAGCAAGTTCCTCCTGCAATCACAGATGTACCAAATTCATTCTTAGAAGTCACATGCAGAGCACACTGGAGTGACTTATCAGCACACTTCACTGACCTCTCACCAATACACAGCAATCTCTTCCTAGAGTGCTGGGGTTTGTTTTAAACAGATTGCTTCAACCTGGTTTTAGAATAAAAGAGGTAACAGTTCTGTCACACTAACAACATTCAGTGTTCTCAGTAATTGTTTCTTGAATTTGCAACAAATTACGGGGGGGGAGTGAAAACCAAAGGTTTCCAGAAATGTAAAAAAAAAAAACAAAACAAACCATAATGGGGAAAAAAATAATTCTATTACAATAATTTCCAAACTGTTTTTATCAGTTCTTCTTATAAGATTTATTTTAACCTAATAGACTGGTTATTTATTGTTTAATGCCTTTAATATCAATCAAAAGCCTGTAACAATAAAAATCCAACATCTGAGCTCACTTGGTAATTAAAGATCTACCAAACCAAAGCTATTGTTTTCATATCTGGCAAATCATGAGTGCTGCACAAAAACTGCAAGTTTGCCCCCTCGTGGTACTTGCTTCTCTGCAGAACATGGGCAGTAAATGAAATCCAAATTTCACACTCCTCCACTCAAAAAGCACAAGATGTTTCTTAGTGAGCATGGGTTTGTTCAGTCCATCCCTAACCACAGATGTTACTGCCCAGGTTACAGTTAAAGCAATCACTGAAAAGCATGTACTTCATTAGAATTAGGTGCAACCCAATCTCCACATGTGCTTAAAAAATACAAACCCAAAACTAAAGAAAAACCCAAGCTTTCTTCTATATGAGTGCTGCACTATTCCAAAGGAGCTATCAGCAAGTTAGCAACATCTAAACCAGCTCATACCTCATGCAGATGACAGTTAAAATACTATAGAAAATGTTTAACACAGAAACCAAGAGCTTGGCATTATTATTAAGATACAATCACTTGCAAGTGTGAACTGATTTTGTTAAAACTTTCCTAAAGTTGAATTCCTCTGCTGCTGAACGTGCTTCAGCTTGTTCTTAAGGTCAGATTTGCAAACATGTGCTGGAACACAGTATTACCAGTATTACCATTCTGAGATAAGGCACAAGTTAGTGTCTTCATGACTGAACTGCCTCTGCTGTGCTAAAGGGAGTCGAAGGCTTAGAGAGTGTAAAGCAATTTCCAGTGAGCAAGCTGACACCTTCTGGCAAATTGTTAAACTACAAAAACCTCTAAGAATTAGATTTAAAAAATCAGAAGTTGCTTCTTTCATCCATTCCTCACCACTATTTTACTGGTTTATACAAAAAGAGGTTTTCGGTCAGGCTTATACAAATCAAACAAATACTTATGTTTTCTCTTAAGCACCACAAAAATCCAGCCTAATCGCAGTGCTAATGAAACCAGCTAAGAAAACCCAGCCTGTTGCTCATATTTAAAACCACAGAAAGTAAAGAAAGACTTCATAAATCATAAATCCATCCAGTACCAATGCAAACAATAAAAAAAAGGCAATTAAACCCATTCTGAATAACACCCCATGTAACACCTTTCTTAAAAGGGCATTTAACACATTTGCTCGCACATTCACACATGTGGAGCTAAGACTGGGCATGCAGTGTGACACTTCCCTATGTATTGATAAATGTAATATACAGTAATGACAAAAGCAAATTTACTTTCCATCAAAGCCAGTGCTTTAAGTTTTCACAGCCTTTAGGATAAATCTGCTCTACAATTCTGCATGGAAGGAGCTGTATGTCACACCACACACTCCTTAATGTCCATATGAGAAAATACACACAGAGTTCCAGCCACTCCAACACTTACATGTTTTTCTTTTGAATGTGCAAGAGAGAGAGAAAGGAAGGTCTTTAAAACCATCACGTAGGGCAACCCTTTCCCAAACCAGTATCAAGATCAACATTGTTTTGCTTTTCCTTTAGAGTATGCTTGCATTCAGAAACAAGACAGCACTGGCTCCCTTATTACTCTATTTTATGATGTACTAATGTGGAGTAATTTTTATAAACACCTCTGGAAATATTAAAATAACTATGATTTAAAGTAAAGCTCTCCAAGCCTACCCAGAATGAGCTCCCTTATCACTGAGTTCAAGGCTTTTAAAGCCATTGCAACCTTCCTCCCACGATTTTCAGTTGTTCCACTCAGATGATCCCACATAAAGGCTGAGACAGTGTTCTCCTAGAAAGTGAGACATCATCAACATTCTTAAAACCCAACACTGCACTTCAGCCTGAACTGCAGACACTCATATTATTCCAGTCTCATCTTAAGAGGCCACGCTGACAACCCTACTTACTACTGTTACAATACACATACACAAACCCATCAGAGAGCAGCAGCTCATCCACATTTTCAATCGTAGCACAACTTCAGAGGTACCACAACCCACTTGTGTTTGTATTTCTGGGCCCGTTTCTAGGCTTGCAACCCTGACGCTTCACTAGAGAATACCAAGTGTGTGATCTTAGCCGCAGAGGATCAGAAGAGTGTGCTAGTTTGAGCCTCGTTGCAATAAAGTGGGTCAGCTACAAGATCAAAAGAGTATTTCTGTCATCACCACCATCAAAACAGAAGATTACAAGAACATTATTCAAACTTATTTCCATTAATCTACTAGGCAGTAAAAGAAGAGCAATAACTTATCACTGCCCCAAATTGTCCAAAGGAGAAGCATTACATGCAGGATACACTTGCTTTTCTCTCATTTCTACAGGCACGCTACTTTCTGGTTTCATAGAATCATAGAACAGTTAGGGCTGGAAAGGACCTTAAGATCATCCAGTTCCAACCCCCTGCCATGGGCAGGGACACCTCACACTAAAACATCTCACCCAAGGCCTCATCCAACCTGGTCCTGAACACTACCAGGGATGGAGCATTCACAACCTCCCTGGGCAACCCATTCCAGTGCCTCACCACCCTAACAGGAAAGAATTTCCTCCTTAGATCCAATCTAAACTTCCCCTGTTTAAGTTTGAACCCATTACCCCTTGTCCTGTCACTACAATCCCTAATGAAGAGTCCCTCCCCAGCATCCCTGTAGGCCCCCTTCAGATACTGGAAGGCTGCTATGAGGTCTCCACGCAGCTTCTCTTCTCCAGGCTGAACAGCCCCAACTTCCTCAGCCTGTCTTCATAGAGGAGGTGCTCCAGCCCCTGATCATCCTCGTGGCCTCCTCTGGACTCGTTCCAACAGTTCCATGTCCTTTTTATGTTGAAGACACCAGAACTGCACACAATGCTCCAGGTGAGGTCTCACAAGAGCAGAGATCCTTTGGGCAGGATCACCTCCTTTGACCTGCTGGTCACGCTCCTTTTGATGCAGCCCAGGATACGGTTGCTTTCTGGGCTGCAAGTGCACACTGAAGCCGGCTCATGTTCATTTTCTCATCCACCAGCACCCCCAAGTCCTTCTCTGCAGGGCTGCTCTGAATCTCTTCTTTACCCAACCCGTAGCTGTGCCTGGGATTGCCTCCTATGAGGCATGAGTGTAATTCTCAATGTGAACATTCACTCAGTAAATATACTGTTTACTCCTTTGCCATATTTCATAATGTTTCCTTTAAACTCACTTCTGTTTAAAAAGCCATAGAAAAGTCAACCTGATTATAAATATGTATGACGGAGAACATTACTGTATGCTGAAAACAGTGTTCAAACATGATTCTTCCATATATTAGATTGCAGCTCACGAGCAGAGCACAGCAGTGATGAAAGATATGAAGAAAAATAGTTCAAATACACTGCCCTCCATCTGAGATACAAAAAAGAAACTGAACCATTTTTCAGCTGTCAAAGCATTAGAAATACAACTACTCATAGTATTTTCTTCCTGAATTCTAGAGAAGTGGTTCAGCTGAACCTCTGTATCTTCATGACTGTTTGTCTTAAAGACATTTCTGATTTGGGACTTACCTCATGGATAGAATTAAATCTGCTACTGAGTTAGGTTAAAGGGAAGTTACACCCTTTGACTGTCCGTTCTGAGTAGTGCAACAGTTTAAAACTCTTTTGTACCACGTGAGTGCAGGCAAAATTGTGAACCACAAATATCAAACTGCAGAAAACAGCCCTGTGAGAGTCTATACATGGGAAATACACATCCTTTTCCTAACTCTGTATTTGTTTGTGCAGCTAATCCAGTTGGGTGCTATGTACGTAGTACCTAAAGACAGAACAACACAAACGATGTATACTATGAGCCTTTTATTAGGAACTTTTATTCAGAAGCTCAGTTTCAGTCTATTTAGAGAATAAATACAATGAAGTCAGCTGCCACATCATTGTAAAATCAGAGCTTGATCCACACACAATTCAACCCTTTCTACAAAGACTTTGCATGTTTCTTTGCTATAGCCTACTTTCACCAAGGAACAAATATATGGCTCTTATTTATTTTTGTATAGAGACAAAAATCTCTAAAAAAAAAAAAATTATTATCCAGACATTAACACAACATTCCTGTTTGGTGCCTCCACAGAGGCACTAATACATACTGTTTGTTTTAAATTAGTTACTATTTCCAGACTCGGACTCAAATTCATTTCAAAGAACCAGGAAAACTCAGTACCTTAACCAAGCACGTAGATTTAATGACAAAAGTTGCCATCCTCATTTCAACAGGACACCAAGAAATATCGAAGAAATAAGTTATAAAGGTATCACTTACTTGCTAACTTCCTTATACTGTGCTATTTCCTCAATATAAAGGAGGTCATGGAGCCGTGACTGATAGTTGGTCTTGGTCAATGATTTGTCCAGGACAGATTGTGTAAATAACTGGTCAGCAGACAGAGGGATTTGGTATCTGGAAAGAAGGCTCTTCTCCAATTCAGTAGTTTCATTAGGCTCAAATTCTACAATAGTCTTAGAAGTAGAATCCCAACGCTTAGCTGTGGTTAGTAGCTGTTGCCGTGCATGCATCAGGTATTCAAGATCTAGATGTAGACACATAACAGGGAAAGGAAGTAAGTTCAAACTCCATTTGTGCTTGGGTTTGATTTAAAAATAAGTAAGCTCTACTGAAAACAATCCTGTTAGAGACAATGAATGAAATGTAGGTAAAAGTCTCCTCTGCTTACAACAGCTTTAGTAAGTTCATTGTTGGTACTTACCATCCCTGTTTTTCAGGTATATACAAAGAATAAGCAGGGTCTCAAACAATATCATAAAATATTCTATAGATAGGAAATCAAATTAATATAGACAAAGAAGGAAAGCACTTATATTTTAATAATCACAAGCTACTTTGAAGGACTTGGCATCACAATGTGCTTTCAAAGCCTAATGGCAACAACATCTCACTTCAAAAATATAAAGGAGTGAAGAACCTTACAATATATACTATAAAATTTAGAAGGTAATAAAATCAAACTGATAAAACTAGCTGGTCAGGGATCATTGAATTTGCGAGTGTGAAAGCCTTTAAAAAAAGGCTGCAGACAGCTTTATTCTATAGCTGAATTGAGTTTGCTAGGCAAAACTTTGGCAATGTAACCTAACATATATATATAGTTAAATACAAAGTTAGTAAAATAAAAGGAAAATAATTTTTCAGTATATCCTCATTTCAGAGACCACATAGCTTAAATGAGTAGCAGACAAACAAGCATTGTCTACAGCCACCCAAAATATATCCATTAACACCACAAAAACACTATGACAACAGTGCATCAGTTAACAAAATTGCAGTTAAATTGCAGAGCTGGAAATATTTGGCATTTCTAGTGAGGCTATGATATCTTAATGTATTATGTCTGAATAAGATTTAAGATGGGTATCCAGGATATCACACCAACGCTGAAAAATGTGCAAAAAAGACATTTTCAAATTCAAATTAGATACTTAACATCGTCTTGGCTGTCTTTATTCTAAGTAGAAGGAAACCAGCATTTTAGGCAAAGAAATCTTAGCTTGACTACAGCTACAGGAATGTAGTTTATTTTACTAATCTCATGTGTTCATCAACAAGCCACACTTAAATATTTACCTCGAGCTTGAACCATGGTAGTTGTATGGCAAGAAAAAGTCTACGTTTGTGTGGCTTCTGTGTTTGAAATCATTTTACCGTAACTGATTTCTCATACTAACCATACCTCAGTCAAAAAGCTCAGTAATTATGCTGGGATGGAGTCCTTGTTTGCTGGAATGACAGCCATTTAATTTCCAGTACTTGAGAGGCTTCCACTGGAAGCCTGACACAAACAGTTCCTGGCACAGATTGTGCATACCGTGACCCTTTCTTAAAGAGCATTTTGTACATTCTCAGAGCACAGAAAGCTTCTCCGAGTTCTTTTTTTTCTTTTCTTTTTTCCCCTGGCAAATAAAGATTTCAAAATGCATAAAGGAAGCTCCTCCATTAAAATATTTTAACATTGACCTTTCTTTCCTTTTTAGGTAACTGGACAGGACCCTGAATTACATGGAACTATAGAGACTTCTTTTGCTGTTTGAAAAGCACTTCCGTGAGATCCCAATTCATATATACTAAAAGAAACAACGGAATTGGACACACATCCAACAGTTATCCCTTTCACTTGCCTGCTTACACATTTCTTAGATTAGCTTAGCAAAAAGCTCAGAATATTCTCCCTACATTTATCTGTAAAGCACCCAGCACTCTTTCCATTTGAAACAAATATTAGTAAGAACCTGCTTGAAGACTTCAGTATCCCTCTGCACACAGACAAGCAGTATGTGAAAAGGAAGTATCAGTATCTAATGCTAGAGTGCTATTTCAACTTCATCCACCGCTTTCATATGGACTTGACTATTCCTTGGATCTCTTTGGTTAGTAATTTAAGCCAACAAGGACCCAGACCACAGACTGGTTTGACAGTAACTCTGACTGTTACGGCTTGGTTCTCTTGATCTTAAACAGGTTTACAATAAAAGGACATGTATTCTCCACAAACTCAATGTCTTTGGAAGCCTGTCAGCTGTGGTTACCCACATCTTTAAATGGAGACCATATAATAGTTCCCGAAAAGACCACAGCCTTGCTTCTAAGCAGTTTCACATTCGCAATGCAATGTCCTCAGCTTCAAGAGACATTACAGCTTGTACGGTCTTCCTGCTCTTGGCTACAAGTACTTGGGTCATCTGAAAGATCAGTTCATGATCTTTGGTATTTGCTATTTATAGTTTCTTTTTGTTAATGTTGCAAATGTTAGCCTGTTCTTGAAAATAGACGCCAGAACAGAAAACCACTATTTTCTTAGTTACATCTTTTTTCCTTCTTTTTCCTGCTTAGACCCCGGTGCTACAGTTCTGCTTCTTTTGTGTTTTTATCTCTCAAGATCTCATTAAAAACTACCACACTATTCCACCCCCTTGCTTGCTGCCAAGTGACACAGTGACCTACATTTAGCTCTCTTTACCTTTTAACCATAAATCAAAGTACTTCCTTCTTTTTTGCACCTCTTCAAACATCTTTCAATTCACTGACATCTTCCTGATAAGAGTTATTTCAGGTTTGAACTGAGAGGCACTCATCAGTTTCATAAACAGAATACAACCCTTACAGTAACATAGAGTCCAGGGTTTTTTTTCTTGCAACACATGCAAAAATAAAGTTACACTTCCTTTATATTTTCAACATTTATGTCAACAGCAACTCACTGAGTTACAAGTCTACACTTTCCCTCTTGCTTTTGACAACCCTAGTCAGATATCAGAAGGGGAGGGAAATAAACCAAACAAAAACCCCACACACAACTCAAATAGTCTGCTTAAACTAATGAAAGAATTACCAGGTGTTTTCTTACACAGAAACACTTCATCTCTTTAGCAACCTTTTTCTATGTTTTTAACATTTTCATCAGTACAAGAACAATTATAAACACTTAAACACTTAAACTTCCAGTGCTGCCTTCAGACATAGAATCATATAATAGTTAGGATTGGAGAGGACCTTAATCATCTAGTTCCAACCCTCCTGCCATGGACAGGGATACATCAAAATGGTTTATAAAATATACCAAACCAGAAATTCCCATCATTTTGTCAAGATTTAGGAGCCATAACAGTCATACTCTAGTCATCTGCCTTATTTACACCCTCTGAAGCTTTTGTCTACTATTTATATTCACACACATGATGAACATAAGATACAGTGAAACATATTCATTAGCTGTTAATACAGATGCTGTTCTGCCCGTAACTGCAAAAGAGAAGACAACAGCATGAAATGTTTCTCTATTCCAAATAGAATTTTTAATACATTACCTTCAGTTGAAGCAGCATCAATCATTACTCGTTGCATGAGGACTGGCTCTAATCCAAAGTCAAACACAACAGTTTGGCGAAAAGTTCCAAAGATTTCTGTGTTAAATGCTATACTGACTTTGTATATATAATGATCTATTCCATTCTGGACCATCTTTCCTCCTATCCATTCCTGACAGTTTTCTGGAACTTCCTGGGACACCTGGGTAGTGCTGTCTCCAGCAGATATTGCAACGATACTAAAATGTGGGCGATGGGCATCGTAAAGCAATGCCACTCGATACAGCATTCTTGCAGGCTATAAAGAAAAAGGCAGAGGTTGAAATGACAGCACACGAGAAACCTGAAATTATTTCAGGACTATAATCACATGCAATCAGATAACAAGAGCTTATAAGAACTTCAGATTCCCAGAGCAGATAGGAGTCCTGCCTACTTTCCAGAAACCTGGCCAGTCACAGAATCACAGAATCCCAAGGGTTGGAAGGGACCTCAAAAGATCATCTAGTCCAACCCCCCTGCAAGAGCAGGGTAACCTAGAGTACATCACACAGGAACTTGTCCAGGCGGGCCTTGAATATCTCCAATGTGGAAGACTCCACAACCCCCCTGGGCAACCTGTTCCAGTGCTCTCAGTACATGATCACCAGAGTTGCTGGGAAGACAGAGAGAAGGGATGGTGCTAGGAAGTTTCTCTCTTTTAAGAGGAATTATGCAATTGGAAACTTAATAACATAAAAGTTTATGGGTTACATTCTAGTTATTACAGACTCATTTTCAAAAGATAAGTAGTCCTACCTTGCAAGTGAGAGCAAATGTCCATGTCTGATGGGACTTTTTGGTTGTGACAGTTACCGATAGCTCAGGATTATGTTCTACTCTCACTCCTTCTACACATTCACTAAGCTAGATTAAAACAAAAGAAGATAATGTTAAACTTCTACAGGTAGTATCAAAATAAAAATAATCAGAGAAAGGTAGTAATTTTTAATAGGAAATGGAAAAAAATGGTTTCCTACCTATCTACTTGAAGGATTGATGCAAGTCCTGTGAAGTGACTTTCACATTAATGAAAGTAAGTGCTAATTCAGAGAGACAAGCAAGCCAAATCTGCTAGGTCATACTATGTAAGTGAAGAATGTAACCATTTAAGGACAATTAACTGCAGGACTTGACTTTCAAAAACCAGCTTAATTGTAAACGTTTAAAGCAGAACAAGATTTGGTTTGGAAAGAAGGATCTAATAAAACAAGGCTCGAAGACTTCAATTTCCAGAAAACCCCGATCTCATGACATCAATAAGACTACCAGAGACACCAGGAAACTAGAATGAGGCTTTCTACTCATTAATGGACTTTGCAGAAAGTCTGCTCTTCCTGGATTTTAATCAACAATAGATGGACTGAAAACTCCTTAGGGTCACTGGTGAGTAGAGCTGGTCCAATGCGACAAAAACTTCCTTTGGTATTCCAAATGGCTGCTAAGTTTGATCATATCCATATCCCACACTCTGGTATACAAACTGTTTTAAACATTTTGGGGATTGGCTGCTCTACATACAACTGCCTGCAGCTGCAACAAAGAAAAGGAGCCATGCCCAAGCAAGAGTATTCTCCATCAAGCCTTGCCATTTATTGTTCCCAGTTTAGTAAGTTCTGCCATCTAGTCAAGGAACAGGAACAATACCATGAGACTTGGCTGACCCACCGTGCACTGGGAAGAGTAAATATGCAAAATTAATGAGCTGCAATTAACCTACAAGCTGTAATTCACACACTCTACTGAATTCCTGAAAAGAATGAGTACACTTGCAGATATCAGCTTAAGTCTCTGGTATCTTTGCAAAAAGACACAGGGCAGGATGGAAAGGGGAGCAAATCGGTTGGACGCTTTCTTGGTAAGGAGAAATTCAACCAGCTCTGATATTAACTGCCAAAACCAGGCACATCTGTTAGTTTTAAATATGAGCACATAGGGAAGCAGTATATTTTCCTTACCACTTTCTCAGGAGATAACGAGTTCATCCATTTCTCAATCAAGGTTTCCATATAACTGCCCGAACACTGCTTGTTTTCCTTCTGCTGTTTTAATCTGATCAAGCGGGACGCATATCGTTTCTGCCATTCTGTTAGCTCTTCCTGGGAATGTGCTGAAGTACACTGTGCACCGTACCTGCAGATCCCTTGCTCTAAAAATCTACATAAAATAGGAAACACGATTAAGACTTAAAACTTCTTGTCTCCAATTAAAAAAAACAAACAAAATTACCAAAATTATACTTTTCAAGCTTCTTTAAGTCTCTCTCGCAGAACTGAAGGCAGTTTAGTTCACATGAACTAATCTGGAGATATATATATATAAATATATATATGTACCCAGCATTTTGGAAGAGAGGCAGCAGCCTCTCGTGCACTGAAGCCTGGAAGAGTATATCAGATTTCTTTTAAATGTAGGGGACAGATGTCTTCTTAAGAAATCTCCAGCTTCAACGAGGAAAGAATCAAGGGCACAGCAATTAACACAATGAGATCACGGACTACCCCTGAAATGACTAGACCCGGTATTAATATGAATAAAACACTGTTCATCAGGAGCAAAGGGAAGATACAACATGAGTTCCTCCAATAGTTATGTTATTAGCTGATAAATACTCATTCAGCAGTTTTTCCTAGAGCAACAGTGACATCACATGGTCCTTTCTACTAAATACACCTACACACACATCACCTCTCAAGGAAAAGGTTTAATCCTCTTCTTTGCAAAGGGTGTATCAGACCAAAAGGATCTATTTTTTGCAGAGGTAAAGGATTTGTTCAAGTATTACATTTTTAATTTAATGGCATGTGCTAATGCATCATTCCAAGCACTTATACACATTTAAGCATTCCAGTTCTCAGGATTTATTGCAAGTCTGGGCAAATGCCTCTAACTTGGGAACGATTTTTCTAATTAAACTTTGTATTAAAATTATAAAACAGCAGCAGCTGCACCTTCAGCATTCTTCAAAACTGAACCACTTAAAAAACAGATGACAAAATGAAGAATAAAATGGGAGGGGTAACTTCTGACAGTTCTAAGAGAGCAGTGGATATACAGAATTAACACCAGGCCAGGAATCTGATTTATTTGTTTTGCATAAGGAGACTATACAGAATTAATTTAAGCATCACATTTATTACAAATAAAGTCAGGCAGGATGGCCTCTGTCAGGATGTTAAGTTTATAGAAAGTTGGTAGACACACCTGTACTTAAATTTCATGTGGATATCTATGTATATAATTACACTAAGAATCTCTTCCTACAGTGGTGAGTTACCATACAAAAAAGAAATGATGCACCAAGAATCATACAGCAAGTCAGGACCCCACATCATTGATGAAGACAGCAGAAGGGGACCAGTGAGTGCATAACCTTTCCATAGTAAATGCATTATGTAATGCAACATGAATTAGAATGTGAACTTTGAGCTATGCTGACAAAAAACAAATAACACCTGACTGTGGTGTGAAAAACTTGCAGCAAAATTACCTGGATATCTAGGCCACCCTTGTATCAGTGGTTATCATTTGGCATATACTCTTCCTTTAAGAACTGTTTAAGTATTTAAAGGTTTGCATGCCCAAATTGCAAGTAAAATAGCATGATATATATCATGATGTCACTAAAGGTGTTCTAAAGCTATACTCCTTATTCTGAATTAAAATATTTTCGTTTTCAGTATTTTTATTGTAAATTTTCCAATTCACCCCTGCATTAGTATGCTAAAGTACAATTACGATTTTCATGGCCCAAAGTAAATAGAGGGCAAGCATAAAAAATTGTTGACCTGTTCTTATTATGAGGTTTAAAATCAAGTGGTTTTCCTTTTCATTATTTAACTGGAAAGCATATTACCTTAGCATTCGTCATCATTATGCAAGTTTTCCACATTCTCATTGTTCATATTTTTAACAGGCACTATTTTTTCCTCATTTTTAGTTTCTTATTTAATACCTCCTGCAATTCCACAGCTTCATTATCTAGAATAAATATGCTGTACTCCCACAGCTTTACAGCACACAGGAGGAAAACAAACCACAGCTTCAAGAATTCTTATTCAGTATCTGTAACTGCCTCCTCATAAGGAACTAAATTTCATGGTCAGAATGATACGGTCCACATGGATTTGCTGAGTAAGGCACATCCTTCTCACTGCAAGGGTTAACAGTGTGCATAAAGCTAATTACAGCTTCAGTGGAAAAATGTTTCAGAGCAAGGGCTGGTATGGATGTTACTCAACAGAAACATGGTATAGATGCTACTCAACAGACAATCATCAGGAACTAGAAACTGTAAATATCTGCTTTTTCAAAAGTGCTGAATATGCACCAGATATCATAAAAGCCAGGAAGAGATGCCAACACTTAACACCTCTAGAAAATCACGCCAAAAAATAGCCCAAATTCAGCAATTCAGTTGTGTCATTTAAAAACCAAGTCAGATTCTTGCTGATGTTTCTAAAATAACTTATTTGCATCAGTTACATGTATTGCAGAATCAAGTGCATACTGATGGTTCCTCCCCATCTATATTAATACAGTTTTATTCAAATATTGACAATTAATAACGCAAACTACAGGCAATATTGACTTGACAACTGAAAAAGACAAGGAGGAGAAACTCCAACAGAAGCCACCAGATTTTGAGCGAAGTAACTCCATGTATTTCAGCTTATGCAGAATGGAATTAATGAGATCTGGAGGAAAGTTCTACAAACACTTTTTTCATCTGGAGACAAAGCACATCTATCAACAAAGCCTACTTATTTTATCACAAATAAGAAAAGGGAAGAGAAGAAGACACATGCTGACCTGTCACTAGAAAAATGGCCCTCAAACCACACTCTTCCATTTTATAAACTGAAGCACTTCCAGATAAACTGATCCTTCAAAAAATATCTGTGAACACATCAACTCTTGTTCTAACAAGCACTTTCATTTTCCTGACCTCTTAATCATTCTGTCAGCAGCTAAGTAACAGAAGAAACGTTACAGTCCCTTGGAGAATGGCAATATAAAGCAATGACTTTACCTTTTACATAGTGTATATTCTTCACTGCTTGTGACTCCCCGGGGTGGAGGGCGGAAGTGCCAGCCATCCCGGGACCCTGCAGAGGAGGCAAGACTTTGGTTACTTCTCTAATTGCCAGTGAGTCAGATAGTAACTGTCTCTAAACTCCAACCCAAAATGTATTTGTCCACAAGGCAAAATTATCCACCAACAATTAAGTTTCAATCCTAACAAATTAACGTAGACAAAGGTCCAAAGGTTATGAAGGCAATTTTCTAACAATGTGCAGTATAGAGCATGCTGTGATAGAGCACTTCTAGCAGTAAATAGAAACTTCTGCCTCCAAATTCAGTCAGTGATGAGGTAATTCTACCTCAACCCCAAGGGCTCATCATGATAGTCAAGCCCCCTTTTTGTTTTTTGATTACTATGCAGTGCTGAGTACTCAGCAGAATCCAAGTCTTCTCACTACAAAATAAAGCAGTGTTAGAACTGAGTTACATACCTTCTTCTAAATCTTCTACATGATATCCTGATGGTACTTTACCAGCTGCCTACAATTATATAAAAAAAACCCCACAGTTATAAAGGAACACAGAAAAATATCATCAACAAGAACCACTCTGGCTTCTCTGCTGTCAAAACGTGTTTCAGAACAACCAATACAGAAATATTATCAGAAGTCTGAAATCACTTTCAGTCATAAACATAAATTTCATATTAACCTAATTGGATTGCAGCCACTGATAAAAGGAATTCTGACAGGAACACCAAGTGTAGTCATTGCTATATGAAAATCTGAGAGATTTTTACAAGTCTAAATTCCACCCTGTGATCATTTCAATGTGGCCTGCAGTGAAGCTTTTAAAAGGCCACAAGTCTGAACTGTATTAAGATGTCTTTCAGCTTTAAATCTACACTAAAAATAAAGCCCATATCAATGACAAAGCACTGGGGGGCTGGGGCGAGAGGAAGTGGCAATTTAATCAGTAGAAATGACAGATTAACCCCTAATACAAAAAAAAGGTGACTGAGCGGGCACTGTGTCATGTTTATTATTTCAGAATCATTTCCAACATAGAAAAATACAATAAATACATAAATAATGCAGATCTAAATGCTTTGAATTCTTTCTGCTTTCTACTTCAAGAAAGTCAACAACATATTAGCAACTTCCTCTACTTTCTCATGGATCATGCAAGATTGTGATGAAGGCTCCTGGATAGGTAGGTGGTAAAGTCCAAGAGACCAGTGGAAACACTGCTGTTTGAACCAGTATGTTCACACTGAGCCTGGATCTCCTGGGGCTTTCAGCTTTTTCAGGTACTGCTCATTAGTTTTCCACTAATATGCTCATTATTACCTCCGTTTCAGCAAGAAGTGTTTTCAGTCGTGTCAGATCTTTAGTTACCATCCCGTTCTGGTGGGGGGAGAAAGAATATTAATACTTCAAACAAATGTTAACATGCATTAAACCACAGCAACTAAGTTCATTCCCCCCCACCACCACAGAGAAGGGCGAGAAGGAAAAATGAGTTTGACTTGGAAAGCACAATTATAAATGACCTACTACATAACACTGAGCAAACATCAGAGTGAAAAAGGGGATTCTACAATGGCCAAAACCAGCACTAGACTTACGGGAAGTATCAATACAGGTCAATGCAGGAGAGCAGAGTGTTCAGAGCAACTTGGGAGAATAAAAAGTTTCTCAGGAAGTTCAGCTGCCACTCAAGACAAATATTAATAGCTACAGTATTTATTGATTGCTACCCTGCAGAGCAGTACTCTACATGCAGAGTAGCCATGGACAAGGTCTCAGGAGATCTGCGCTCTGTCATCAGCTTGAGCTGCTGGCCTGCTGGGTGACCTTAGGCAGGTCACTTCACCTCTCCATGCCCCAGTTTCCAATCTGCAAAACGGGGACAGTGATACTGACTGTCTTCACAGAGCACTTTGTAAGCTACTACTGGAAAGCACTATACATGAACTGTATGCTACGGTTACTGAAATGCTTTGGCTCTAAAGTAATACAATAAAGTTTCACTGTAGTTGCAGTGATGGATCCCTTTCTTCTTAAGGACGCACTTTACAAACTACTAGTTTCTACAGTTTCATAACTCTTTCTGCTCTGATGTAGACTAAATGATTTTCAGAGTTTTCACTAAAAAGCAAGGATTAGCCATGTAACTAAAAGTAACTGCATATTCATATTGCATGTGAAGTAAAAATCCTTCAAAACTGAGTTTATCTGAAATATGTAGCTAAGTGTAATGACTTCACACACAAGTAAGCCAAAACTTTGATTAAAGGAAGCCAGAGCTGTGGTTTTTATTTCAGTCATCTCTTACAGAAACTTAATTAAGTGCTAGCACATTTGTTAGACTTTTGATTGTGCTACTGAGGAGTAGAAATTGCTCTTTGCTGAAAACTTACAAACTCAACAATTCTCACATTTAGGCTTTTTGCAAACTGATTTTTTACTTCTTCAGCAGACAGCTGCAAATTCAGCTTAAACATATTAGAGGATAAAATGTTAACACGAATCACTCTCTTAAGTCACTGGGGAGGAAACTGGATGGATTCCAACCCTTCAATAAATTCATTCCAAAACTGACTTTCATTTCTTCTCTCATACAATGGCACGAGTCAGTAAATCAGTTGCTGATTTTAATATTCCTACTGAAAACAACTGTGTCTTACAACCTAAAGCCTGTAAAAACCTCTCAAATTCTGCTTTCGGACAACACTCTGGAATTGGAGGCTAAGTAACTTTATTTGCACAAGAGCTCTAAACAAGGGCACTATACACTTCCTGTGATAGGGAGCTTCTGGCTATTTTACTGGGTTTTCCCTGCAGGCAAGTTTCTTTTGACCTCACCAGGAATTTTTCAATGAAGCATTTTTTCATTAGAAAACATGAGCTAAACAAAGTAAAACCCCTTTTCTTTATGTAAAAATAGCCAATGGCAGGGGGGGAAGGGAATTCAGGATACATACCAGACAAACAGAACTGCCTCTTAGAAACAACCTCTTGATTAAGTTAAGCACTAAGGTATAAGAGACATGATCCAATTTCAAGGTAATAGGCTCTCCTACCACAGTTTCTGATGTCACTTAGACATTCCTCATGGTCTGACCAGAGGAATGCTCGTCTGTGCTATAATATAACCACATTTCTGGATTTAGCATCACCAGCAGTTCATGGTGACAAACTGCATGCTATTTAATCTAGATTACAGAAATAAAAAGGACACTATCCTGTGAAGACTGTCCTTAATTGTTCCCATATGAGTAGTCACATGAGTCACAACAGTTACTAACTGAATGGGGTTAAAAGCATCCTTACATGTTTTCACAGTTGAAGGGTAAGATAGAAGCTTTGAACTCAAACCTTTATCTTCATCTGGAAATACACAGGTCTGGGTTTTTTTCTGAAAGGCTTTTCATGCTCTCTTACAACTTATCATGTGCTAGTTATTTAAAAGTCCTATCAATCACTTTTCTGCTTAAAACCATATGACGTTAGGTGCAACTTTAACAAAGTAAGCAACAGTTTGAGATTTACATTATTCTAGTCAGTCCCATAAATACAAAAATTCTTTTGTATTCCCTGAGGATTCAGGCCAGCAACCAAGAATCAACACCTCTAAAACAGTGCTAATGCAACAGCCGAGGTATCCTGCTGAAATATGTGTGCCCATACACTTAATTATTGTGGTTTTCATACAATTCATTTTAGCTGCAGCCTTACAGAAGTTCATTATTACACACATTGTTTAAAAAAAGTAAATACAAAACTGCATTTTAAATTATACAGATTGCAACAAACCCACTTACCAGTGATTCACCCATCAGTGATTTGGAAAGAACATTAGACACAATTTGCAGCTTCCCTTTAAGATGCATGCAGCAGAGCACTGCACGGAAAGATCCATCTCCCTTGGCCAGCCCCTCTCCCAGCACTGCAACACAAATCAGCAGCTATTAGCTTCATCACAGTATACATTTAATTAAACTATATACAGTTTTCCTTCATCTTTAACATGAAAATAAAGTCTGAAACTTGGGTTGACCTATGGCTTCTTGGGAAGAAAAGTCTTGGATTAAAGTAAGTATTACTTGTTCTTGTCTAATATTAACTTGAAGCTTGTCTCCCACCATCTAAGAAAAGCTGTACAAGCTGTACATGAGCTCAAAAAAGGCTGTCATGTTTACATGCTAAAATAGACAAAAATTAAATATGGGAAGGTTAAATTCAAATATCTGACACACACACAAAGAACCTCCTCTTCACAGAAAGGGTAAAAAATAAATAGCAACCAACAACCTCTCAGTAACACAAACATGCTCAGGAAGATCCATTCATGCCCACAAAAAAACATGCCCTGTCGTTTCCAAATATAGCTAACCTCCTCGTGGTCAATTCCTGCGACTTTAAAAGGGCTTTTATTCACTTACACTGTAAAGTGCAGGATATAGGAACGATTGTTTGAGTCTAGAAATTTACAGGCTCTGTGTAACAGAAAACTTTCCTCATGCTTTCTAGCACTGGATCAGATAGCTGCCAAACAGACACTTTCATTGACACTTGCAACAGTGAAAGGATTTATTTCACGATATAGACGTGCTTCAGACAAGCAGGAATAACACTTAATCATATATATTACCTGTCCAGAAAATGAAATGCCAGAGTGACTAAAAAGCTAGTAAGCTAAGCATGTGAGTTGAAAAGAAGGCTGGACAGTTGTTTAAAATTACAGAATTATAACATATATTACTGTTATTGCAGGCAACATCAATGTCTGTGTTCATACCACTACTCATGCAGATGCAAACAACTCCTGTCAATGCTAACAGGAATTTTACATTCACCATAACTTCAGGATTACATCTGAGAATAATAAATCAAAACTCCTCACTCAACAGCCGCTCGCACCATTAACACAAAGGGCAAGAAAAAACAGTCCCGCAAAACAGTTACATAAAAACAACTCAGCATCCCTTCAGAATGAAACGGTAACTAAACCCTGTCTCTAAAGTTCCTCAAAGATCAGTCTGAATTCACCACTCTGACGATACTGACCACGTTTCCAAAAATAGAGCTTACTTCCCAAATCAGAAGGAGCCGCGCCAGAAATAGCTTTAACATGTCTGACAGTTTGCTATTTTAACCTCGAAGACTGGATGTCCAATTACGATCTTTCGTATCATTAACTGCACAGGATCACCAAGCTAAAACATACAGTTGCACATAAAAACTTACACAACACATCGACCAGTATCTTTTGGTAAAGATTTGTGGAATAATTTAATGGATTACAAAGTACCATCATTCCTTGTAACGCTACAAGCAGCACACTGTAAAGAACTTTTATTTCTATAGTTATTTCAAATGTACTTATCATGCAGATTAAAATAAAACACTGTCACAGGTATGCAACATGTCAAGTCTTGTAAAAAGACAGAACAGCAGCTTGAATAAAACTGTCTATCTAAGAAAAAAAATAGTATCAAGGAAGTGAGAGTATCAAGTAGTCCATGCTAAGGTTGTTTTTAACCAAGGATATTTCAAACATAAAACTAAAACTAAGACCCTCCAGGATCACAAATGCAGATACTCTAAACTGTCAGATGCTGGGCTACAATTGGTAACAGCACATCCTAGGGAACCCCAACCAACTAGTTCATTCATATAGTCATAAAAATACAATGCGTGTGTATACAAAAATACACACACAAACCATTTTCATACACATACATAAATGTGACATTAATAAGTTGAAAAATATCCTCTGGTTTAGATGTGGAAAACATATTTGCAGAACATGCTGGCATGAATTAAAGAAATTAACATTAAACCGGATGATATTCCTTTGTTACCTGCTATATTTGAAAGTTCTTTACTTAATTGGGAAAAAAAAGCAGACATCAGTGCTGCTCTTCCACCCACTTCTATGCCCATCCAGTGAGAGAAGAAAAATAGTTAACATGACAGTTTCTTTGATATCCTGATAACTGACACATATGCCAAGAAAAAGTTTCACAGATGGATGTCACCACTCTACCCCTATGACAAACCCATCAGACCTCATCAATGAGAGCCCTATTCATTAAACAGCATTCTCCCTCCTACCTCCTTTCACCTTCATTCATCTTTCCATGTGTGTGTCTCACTTTGATTTGCCATCGCAAAAGACAACTGTGAGGTTAGTCAGAATATTACACCCTTGGCAGAGATCAACAGTTAAAAGAAGCAGCTTAAAATAAAAAACCTCCAGAGTATTTTAAGCATGATACTGATTAAGTGACATTCAGCCTTTTTAAATCTGTTGAACTTTCATTTCACACCTACAAAAGCAAGAAGCAAGTTTACTTTTCTTAGTTATATTTTGTGGGCCTTCACAAGCAGGCTGCAGAGCCGCACAAATTCCCCAGACTTGAGCATCAATGAAGACAAATGTACTTAAAACCAAGCAAGCCACAGAAAAAAAAATCCCACACAACAAAACCCACACAAAACCAGAACGAACAATTTAAAGATCATCACTGCTAGCACACGAATGGCAGAACAGCGTATCAGTCTGTGTAACAAAGCTGCGGTTACTCTTTACAATTCAAGAGTAGTTAAGGAACTAACAACTGAAAGGTGAGATCTACCCACCTTCTCTTTACCAATCCAACTGATAAGCTCGGCTCCAATGCTTACCAAACTCTGCAGAGAGTTCTCAGCGAGTTTTGAGTCACTTGCATTATACATGGATAACAGAACATTAGGCAGGATGGTTAATTCCTTTAAAAACACCCTGACTGCACAAAGCAGTGAAATATGAAAGGCTCAACTTCAATGTGCCATATGCACATTTAGAAGCTTTAACAAATACGAATCAATGTAAGTACATCATCTTGATTTTCTCTGAATCAAGTCCCAAAATGCAAACCAAAATATCAACCACGTCCCCAGGAAGAAAGACAGAACCATCAGCTGTCTTTAACTTTACATGAATCCTAACACTAGCCGTTCATCCTACTAAATAGTATACTAAGTTATCTATTAGCCAAACACACCACTGTGCCAAAGACATGCATTTGAGTTCTGGTACTTCAATATGAGTTAGAAAATAGTGAGATCTCTCTAAAAAAGAGGAAAAAAAAAAAGAGAAAAAAAAAAGTAGAAAAAGTCTTATAAAGCAGACACATAATTTTAACTAGGAAAAAAAAAATCACTGTTAGCAGACTAACAAATCTGGGCATCAGTTTTCAAAATGCAGACAACTGAGTGCAATTTATAACACTATGGAATGAAAAAAAAGAAATAAGCATACCATGCCTACAGTCTTCATCTGCTTGCCCATACTTTTTCTGAAAGGTAAAACATGAGAAGTTTAAAGATGGCATCATTCCAGTTAGCACAAACAACGACATGCTTGAATTACAAGTGTCTTAAAGCGTTTTAGAATCCATTACCTCATCTTTTCCTGGGTGCAACATGTAAAGAACAGCAGTCACATGTCAAATGTAATATAATTAATTCTTAGAATGCTGACTTTTTCTGTTTCTCAGCAAATGGACATTTTAAGAGAGGAACACTAACGGGCAAAGTATATAGAATCATAGCATAGTTAGGGTTGGAAAGGACCTTAATATCATCTAGTTCCAACCCCCCATGTTGTATGTGTGTTTGTAGGTGGCTAACAACACCTAGGAAAGAAAAGGAAAACTGAACTTTCTTTTCTGGCCACTGCAATTCTTCTTTTAAGCTCACACCAACATGATGCTGCTGAAATCTGCAGGTCTTTTATTTCACTGTCCTATCAGTGGTGCTTTTAAATAATTGGTTCATTCAGTAAAACAAGGGGAAAAAATATTGAATTATTATTTTTTAGGCCTTCAAGTACCTGTAGAAACCCAAGTCTTTAAGAGAAAAGTTTTGATTACAAGTATCCTTCTAAAGCCCCTGAAGACTTACTGCAATAATGTCACTATGATGAACATTCAGATGGGCGCCTCACAGGATTTGTCAAGGCATCAAGGTCAGAAATGTCTTAAATACTGCTCAGCACATATCTGCATATTGGCCTATGCAAATGATTTTGAGAAGTCAAGTCCATAGTAACTTCCATTAAAAAAACAACTTTAGTTATTTCTGAATCTCTTCCCCGAGGGAGTTGTAAGATAGGTGACCTCTCCATTTAAGAGGTTTCCCAGCTCTTGCATAGTCCAATTCAGCTGTGTATTTAAAATACTCCCACATCAGATGGGCAAGATTTATTTTAGAGCTGCCCAGCAAGGTCTTACAACTTGGCCAAACTTTTTCCACTTGGGATGAAACTGTTCATATCCAGTACCTGAAGATCTGGGGTGGACAAAGCTCCTGTAAATCCATAATAATATTTCCAAAACACAAAGGTAAGGAAAAACGTAGGTTCATTAAGCAGGTTGTAAGGTTATTCTTAAGCACTGTAAAGTCCTTTCCCTTAAGAAACTGTAAGTCTCTGATGTTTTAAAGGAAGGACAGGAATTTGGCAATGGGATCACCTATAATTCAAGGTTAAGCCTCTTACCTTACATTTACAAACCTTTACAGACTCCAGTTTTCACACTTCCATTAAAATCCTGACAGAGCCTAAAAGTTACATCTTTCACAAGATATGCTCTAGTCTAGCTATGGAAAGCTGGTACTAAAGTCAGGTCTGTGTAAATGGAGCTAAATTAGGCGAGAACTGGCTACCTGAATTCTGGCAGTTTTGGGTGTTTAGGTTTGCAACCTTAATTTCACACTCTTTAAAGATAAGGTCATTGGTATGTAATTCAGCATAACTGTGCAAACATAATATCCTAAACCCAGACATTTTGCCTTCCTGGAATATATTTTTAGTTTCAGTATTTTTCTTCATTCTTTTAGAGAACTGTGATTCACACCCAAACTACTTAGAGGTCCCAGTCCTGAAAAACAAACAGATCAAGGAAAACTACAAGACAGAGGCCTCATATATGCTTTAGCAAGAGGGGTTTGTGGCAAACCAACATGCCAATCACAGGAAAAGTCTGAATTTTATTTAAATGTTGACGGTACAAGGTTTTCGATGTTATTTCCAGTTCACTAAATACTGTTAAAGAGTCACACTCACAAGTTGTAAAAAGGAAGCAATTCTATACAGAAGAGTCTCGATTTTGATGCGGTCGATTTCTGCCTGGCATGCCTCCGGGAGGTGAGCTGGGGGGTACTGGCTGAGGGAAAGGAGAGCCTCTGTGCAATGCTTCACTGCCACTTCATAATCCTGCTGCTTAAGAGATTCACATGCTTGTTCACATGACTTCTCTGGTCTTCTGTCTGCCATGACTCAGGGACAGAAATCCTAGAGTGGGGGCAGAGGGGACGATAAAATGTTGGTTAGCTGTATAATGGCAGTGACAACTTGCCAACCAACTTCCATTCCCATCTCAAGGTGCTGTATCACATCCCCTTCCTTTTATGCCACTCACATTTCCTATCCCAAGCTTTCTCACTAACTAATCTCTTCCCAGAGTTTTCTCCACTGCTCCCAGCTTTCAGCTTTGATTCTATTTCAAGAAGGCATTTAAACCCACTACCGATAGAGGCTTTTGGGTCTTTGCTTTGAAACTTACACAACTCATCCAAACTGCTCTTTCTCCAAGCCTGCAGCCATTTACTCCAAGACACCTTTCTCTCCAAAGCACTTCTCACCTACACTCGGGGAAGGAACCACGCTCTCTGGCTGGGTGAAGCACAATGGGGATAGACAAGGATGAATGAGAAAGAACAGGATCTCAACAGGAAATTGCTTTCCTCTTCCTTCAGCTGGTTTATTTCCATTTGTGTCTGAGAAAGACCTAGGTACCCCTGTCACACAAACACCTTAGTGCACAACTTCTTAAATAATCTTAAAGCACTTCTTTTTAGGCAGGAAAAAAAACTGAAAAGTTGTGATAAAGATCTGTATTCAAGGCAGACATTATCTACCAATAAACAGAGACAAATGGTTATCCACAATCTAATCCACCCGTAGAAAAGCAAAGCACTTCAATAATCCCTGTCTCCATTCTCCCTTCATTGATTTAAATATACAATACACATCCTTAGAGACATTGTACTTTGAAGCTGACTTCACAAAACTACATTCTCATAACTGAAAGAGGAAAAAATGGTAGAGTTCTCATTTTCAGTTTTAGCAAGCAGCAAACTAGCAGTATTTGCGATTATACATCAACTATCACGCCTGTGTCAAATAACTATCTTTAGCCCACTTCAAAAACTCGCTGCTAAAAAGATCCCTTATACTTGACATTTTTAGGTTTTTAACCAAACTAAGAGAAAGTCAGGAAGTTAATCTGAAGGTCAAATAAATGTAATTTCCTTATATGAAAAATCCCACCTCCTCATTAACAGATGCCAGAGCCAACAGACAGTAGAAATATAAATGAGACTTTACATATTTTAAACAACATAGAAGGGAAGAACGTATTCCCTTGCATTCTTAAATTCTGATTCAGTATCAATATGAAAACATAAAGGCATATTGATTTTTTCCAAGACAATTTTGATTTAAACCACCTTCCCTTTTACAACTTTTATACAGATTTCTTACGTACCACAATGTCTCTTCCCAAAAAATGGAGGAAGACAAGCATGAACATTTTGCAGTTATCCTGATACAAATCTGTGACATATGCCTCTTCCTTAATAATGGCATTGCAAAATATTACCTCATTCATCAGATATTTCTTTTTCTGCTAAAAATAAGCCCCCATTTTCAATTCGAATAGGAACAGGTAAGTAGGTTTTGCATTTCCATGCATATGAGTAATTCATTCATGGAGTAATTCCATTAACATCAAAGACACTCAGCTGGATCACTTAAGCACATATTTTCAATTATACAAATGTTAGGTATAAAAGCTGTTTATGTAAGGATGCTTTCTAGATACAACTAAAAATTACCCTGATTTCCACTTCAGTAACATTTTAGGCCACAGTGAATTTTACAAATCTAGGATTTGCTTCAATAGCAATACAACAGTTAATTGATGTTTTTCTCATGTACATTCTGTTTTCCTCCTAAGGGACTGAAAAGAGAGGGTTTCATGAACTCTGTTGTACTTTTGATTTCCTCACTTCCTGGCTGACATAAAACCAAAATTCCTTTGACCAAAAGTCTGAGCAGAGCTGCTGTGTTTATTCCCAAGGAACTGATTATACACAGATCCCATCCTAACTGACCTGGCCAGTGTAACTGAAGGCATTTGAAAGTGAAGTTACCCAGTCCTCCTTTTCCAACATGGCACTAAGTAAAAGAAACCCATGTTACTTATCAATTGGCTTATGCTAGCTGTTTCAATAAATATTGAACTAGTCTGTCTGAGGAGAAGCTGGATTTCACCCCCAGCAGGACTGCAAAGACCACGTAATGCCTGTGGTCAACTTGAAGACTTTGAAAGCACCTCATAGGAGGTAACTGATCCTAAGCAAAAACCTGTAGACTAAGTTAAGTGGAGCCAAGGAAAGTCAGGACCAGGCTGTTTGGGTAACTGGCTAAACTGTGTCACACTATTAGTATTTCTTAGTGTAATCACAAAACCCACTGAAGTTACAGTGCATGGGACACAGTGATAGAGAAGCAGTCCCTGCAGCCTAATTTTAGTTTGGTTTGTTTTAAATAAAATCTAATCATAACAAAGAAAACCAGTATGTGGACAACATATGGAAAATTATACACTCCAGCTCTCAGATTTAATTTCAGTTGCATTTGTATCCATACATGCAGACACAAACATGCATATTTACTGTGTATTTGCACCATCTACTTCAGGCTCCAATCCAGGTGCTTTATGCTCCCTGGACACAGCTGGCTCTTCCTGATGACTCTAAAAACCTGTGCTCCTAGTTCTGGTCCCCTGAGCTGTGCCTAAATCAGCAGCTGAGAGTAGTTTAGGTAAATGTGAATTACAAATATGCTTTCTTAAAATCTAGCTATTGTAGTACCTGACCTACCCATGCTTAAAATCATTTCAGAACAGTTACTATTTTAACAGCGAAGGCCTATACACTTGTCAAAGGAAATCTAAATTCTGTGTTTATTTTCCAAGAGATTTCAAATATAAACCAGGAGTTTCTACATTCATTCCAACAGTAGAAATTATTACAGATTAGAATGGAAAGCTGAAGAGTCACAACGTCTGTGCTGTGCTCCTGAAAATCCCTTCACAAAACTGAGCAAATTGCTTCTGCACGTCACTTTTTCTGTCTGTAAAATCGAGATTAAAATACTAAGCATGTAACAGAACAAATGCCAGGATTGTTCATTTTCTCAAAATGGCCTGCAGAACAACATGCCATAAATTCCTAAATTCAAATTTCAGTAACAATTTATTCTAGTAGCAAAGTTTAGTACGTCTGCAAAGTTTCAAGGAAGAGTAAATAGGCACGTTCGCACCATCTGAAGTTACACATCTAAAATAGGCGGACCTACCTTAGAAACACAGGCACAATGTTGTACCAACAGAGCCTGTACTACCAGTGGCCAATACAAAGCTCTGAATCCCGGCAGCACCGCTGCCTAGAGAAGAACTCTTGATTTACACACTCAAGTGAAGTATTTAAACACAGAGCCTGTGATTTCCACCCGATATGGCAGTAAGCATCACGTTGAGTAGAGCATGGACAGAAGCTTACACAACTCTTCTTCACTGGCTAATCCACAAATCTAACCCTGGCATTACAGTTTGTACCTCCAAAAAACTTCTGCCTTTAAGTAGAAGAAAACTTACCGGCCTTCAAAGACATTTGTGCTCAGCTCAGCTTCCACAAAATATCATTTAAAAGATCTTAACGTAAACCTTGGTGGTTTTTTTCAATGAACTATGAGGGTTTTTTTTTCCTCCCTACAACTAATGATTTTCAGGCTCAATATTCCTAACGAGTATTTTGCCTTCTTTCCAAAGGGATTTTGTAAACAAACATAAAGGGAGTAACTACAATCTAATCTCCAAATAAAAGCACACATTTCCCCTGCAGAACTGCAGAGGGGGCTGGGAAAGGCAGAAGGGACAGCAGCTTGAGGAGGAAGAGCCATAAACAACGTGATCTACACAGTCATTTATTGTCAAGTAAACACTACGCCTGCCTGGTGCACGGGAGGCTGCTGAAGAACTACTCCACAGTCTGATGAGTCCAACTTCAAATTAAAAACCAATGTAGGAGGAGAGAACATCGTGAACTAAAATTTGAGTGTTTCACAGCAGTTTAACTCATGACTGTGCACTTTCATGCTTCACAGCTTAGAGATGTATTTTATGCAATCAAAGGGTCCATACATTAAGATAATAAGTTAAAGCATGTGATGGTTCCTAAAAAAAATTTCAAACAGATGCTTTCTCAATTCACTGTAAAGCATCTAGCCAGATAACTCTCACTGTACTTCATAAACAAACAGATTAGAGGGCACAATGCTGTTCCTATTAATGTTATTGGCAAAATTCCCAATGTCTGCCAAGACAGAAGGATCAGATCCAAGGTCTTGCATGCCAAGCTGACAAACAGTAGACAAGTCAGTAAATATTTGCATATTTTAACCAGACATTAACATCTCTTATAAAGATTTATGCTAAAGCAATGATGTTCAACTTGCAGTCCTACAGTGAGACTGGTAGGAATTTACTCTCAATTGAATACACTTCAAGAGCCACATCCTGGGATTCGCCAACTGAAGCAAATGAATGAGACCTACTGCCATGGGGAACATGCAGGGGAAGAGCCTCTCCAGCTGCCTCCCATTACACTCCATAACCCTTCAAACAGTTCTGCTGTGAGAAATAAGCACCCAAATACTCCTTGCCAAAGCTATTCAGCTGTGTCCTCCTGTTAACAGCTCACTGTATTGCAGGAAAGGAGAGGAGGAGAAGGGTTTGCCCTTCCTTTGCCTAGTGCGGTCAAGCTGGCACAGGCTCAGAGAAAGCAGGGCAGGAATTCAACTCGTTCTGTCCCTCTCTAAGGAAACACGTGCAGTGACCACACCGTGTTTCCCAACCCTCTGTGATTTCTCAGCCCTTCTCACAAACGGGAAGGGCTGGCCACCCAACTGGACAGAAGTTTTACACACATAAGAAATTCAGGTAATACATCAAGCAGAGACAGCTGGTTCATCATACCTTCCCAGAAATTCCTTGTAAGAGGCAAAAAAGAGATTTTTGAGGCTGATTGTTCTGTCCTTCCTTAGTAACTTTTGAAGTCAACTGGAACTAAATTGCACTGAAGGCTAAAGGATCTCAAAGATGCTGCAAGTTTTATGAAACATGTAAGAAGACAGGCAACAGATCCAGACTTAAGCCCACCAAGGAAAGGGTAAATTGTAATTCAGCCTCTTGTTGGTACCAAGACATCCATTACCCCATCAATTACTGCCATATGCTGCCTACAGAGCGAGCGCTGTACCCTGGTATCATTCACCAGTAAAAGAAAATTCTTACTTATTGTGCCCATTAATGATAAAAGACATAAGCTGCATTCATTAACTGCTCAATAATCCATGTAGTAGTTTCCAGGTTTCACTAAAGCTGAGTTTCCAACCTTTTTTGGCTACAGACACTAGCAGTACACACCTCACAGCTTAATTCACATACGAAGGCCTCAAAAATTTGTTTCATCATGCTGAAAAGTAATATTTGGGAAGTCAGAAAGTTGGCACAGACACAAATCCCTGTGACTGATGAGTCTTCCAGCTCCCTCTCACTTAAAATCATCAGGAAAAGGCTGACAAGATACTTAAATTTACACAGGTACAGAAAAATCTGGGTTTGTTTAATAATCTGGATGAATTACAACACATTTCATATAGTACACGATAAAAATGTTAGCTACTGTGAACATGCCAATGTTAGAGTTAAAAATGATGGGTCACTGGAATTCAACTATTTAGACTCTGCAACCAAACTGCATTTGTCAGACCACATACTACAACAGGGAATAATACATCTACCCACTGTTAAATCATATTATACAGTTGCACTGGCACCTCTAGTGATCCCATGTTAAAGCATGCTTGCACCTCTATGTGTTAAGGCATTGTTTTTGTAGTACTCCAAAATACCATGCAAGTAACCCTTAGATGAGTAATATAAAATTAACTATCTATTTATTTCCCTTACCTAGAACAATAAAATACACTTATCTTTGCCTTAAGACAAAAAAGCATTTTACTCAAGCCTCCAGGAAGGAATAAAATACAGCTGCACAAAATACAGAAGCCACTTACACATACACACAGAAGAAAATGCACTTTCCTAGTGTCATGACATACACATCACAAATAATCCCACCCTCAGAAACCATTTAATAAAGTAAGAGTAGATAATGACAGTGCACTATACCAATGTGAAAGACTTAACAGAACAGAGGATAAGGCTGGAGCATCTTTCATCCACAGGGTGCAGAAAAAAAAAAAAGGTACAAAAGGTGCTTTAGCCTTTTATTTTAAGAAAAATATAACGGCATAGAAACTACACACTTATTTTATTGCAATTCTGGCTGAAGTCAGTAATATTAGTTATACACAGTGCTCAGAAACATACTGTGCACCTTACAGAACAAATACAAAAGTCTCCACCCTTGAGAGAGGACAATCTAATCAGTTTTCTGAAATAACTGAATTACTCTGGTTAATGTTGTACAACTCCAGGCAAAATGACCCTACTTGAAATTCCAAAAATGATGTTAAATCTCAAATGGAGCATACAGAATGAGGAAAGCTCATTTTGAGGTTTTATTATATAGCATAACAGCAGCAAGAACTTCTGATACATGGGCTCAAGGATATGCTTGATTTTGGAAAGGGAGAAAAAGGAATTAAGAGGTTCATGAGGCCCCCCTACCATGAAATACTTAGATTATCCTTCCTCACTGAAAAATCAAAGAGAGCACCATAAATTAAGGGGACAAGTGATCTCTGGCCACATAAATAGAGCCTTGAGTCTGATCCAGTAAACTTAACGGAACAAACACATCCACATTTACCAAAAAAGGAACAAGTGCCTGTGGGTGGTTTACTATTCACATAACAACAGTAAAAAATATATCCGCAATTGAGATTAAGAGCAAATGTCTTCCACATCTGGATCCTCTGTGTTCTTTACACCACTTAACATACATCACAGTAACGAGTCAGATTTGATTGCATGCCAGTTACGGCTGCAGTACAGACACTTCATTAAATGATTACTGACACTATATTACCTTTACTTATCTCATTTTCATTTTGGAAATAGCAGCAGAAAGGACAATCTATACAGCCAGTGGCAGCAACATTTACACACGGACAAAGCGGCCATCTTTGGCTCAAAGTCTGGAAAGAACTCATGACCTCAGCACTTGTAACCACTACACCCACCATGTAAGTATCCTAAATATCTTCATCACGTGCCTTTAGGATGGCCCTTCTTCATACCACTGTCTGAAAACATGGCCTATCTTGATGAAACTAAGCAAAATAGATGGTAAGTCAAAGCACATCATCAATGCGGTGTGTACTCCCTTTGTCTGAAACCCATCCATTACTGACCAATTAAAGATTCAGAGCTACACAAAGCAAATACATATACATATTGCATTCATTACAATTAGAGTATAAAAACTAGATTGCGAAGGTCAATCCTCAAGGGCTGTGTAATGACAAAAGTATCTGTGCAAGCTTATGTTGGTCCCTGTGTGTGCCTGCATTATGATATTGCCTTTCACTGTATTAGTCACATACTACATTTTCCAAGGCTACCTGGCGGAATGAGCAGGCAGAACAGAGGCTGCCTGCTTAATGGACATTGAGTTAAATACTTAGCACAGGGCCTAAGGCCTTATTTACTGCGTGCTACTCAGATCTGGTTCTCAAGACTGCATTTTAATGTTTTCATTAATTTTCCAATAATGCTTACAAATACTGTGACTGAGCACTTTACAAGTATTAATAAAATACCTTTATCCTTCTGACATTATTCCCATTTAAGAAGAATTAAGACATTACAACACATACGCTTCTTAAGATTCAGATTAAGACAACTGAAAGTGATTTTTCCCCATTATGCTCTGCCCTGTACTATACAACCCTTTATATGATCAAAGGCAAACACCCAGAGTCTGTAGAGTGACTTACGAGTACTCAGCATTTCTCTACATCACAACATGAGAACGTTCATTAGAAATACAGAAAATGAACTGTAGCAAAGACGGGGCTTAAGTATGATTTGCCTTTTATTTGTTATTCCCTATGCCATTTCTGAAACACTTTCTAATTTATGCAAATAGTGAAAATGTATTCCAACAAACAACTCCATTAGCATTATAAAATAAACTGTATGTAGCCAGACAGTGTAGCCTCCCTTCTAACACCAGTGTTTTTCAGTCTCTTTGTTCAGTCACCCCCATCTCCACATTCACTCTGCATATTCTGTGAAAATCTCCATTTTGCACCTTCTGTTTAAATCCAGCCGCTGCTTCCTCTGTGTTAAATGAAGGTAGAGCTGGTAGGAAAGAGGAACTGGGTGTCAGCAGTACAGGAGGGAATTCTCTGTGTTCTCATTTTTGTCCAAAACCATACTAGGGAGGAGTGTGGAAGCCCTAGCCTGTAAACTGTACAGAAATCCCATAACACGAGCTGAAGTATATTCACTGCAGGGATTAATTATCTTTTAGACTTGTACTAAATGCTAATTTGACTGACGCTGAGCAGATTTTCACAGGGTTGATAACAAGTATATCCTTGGCAGAAACATCTCGCTACAGCTCAATCTCAACGTTGTACAAAGCAGCTCTACAGGTCATTAGATTTTTTTTTGCCCCAGTTTTACTGTGAACATAAGAACACATTTTTTGCCCTGTTTTTAAAAAGACTGGATCATGTAGGCAAAACCCTTCACTCCCCTCCACAGCACCCAAAAAGTCAGCCTGTGATAGACACCTACCATGGGAAATTTCAACCCAAATAATTAACATTTGGCAAGCAGTAACCGACTGAAATGAGGAGCATGTCATAGTAAGCATCAGGTAACATAATAATAGGTGGTGCTTCTGCCCCACCTAAAGTTCTTTTGGCTCCTTCATAGAAAATCTCCACGTAAACAGTCTTTCATAATAACCGGTTAAAAGCAGCAGTCTGTATCCCATCTACCTGCACATTCTTACTGCTTTTTGAGAGTAAAGTTTCTCACACTTAACCAAGATGAGGGCATTTTAATCGAAATATTGTCCCATGGTTACCATTTTATCCCCATAACAACATCACCAATTACTTATATTTTAAAAAATGCATTAGAAAAGTAATTTAATCTTTGCTTCTCTTAATGAAATTTGCCAGAGAAAAACAAAGGGAAAAAATCAGCACTGCACGACCAGCAGCTCTCCATGGAGCAGCACCAACCTGCAAGTCTCAAACTCAAACAAGAATATAGTGTTCACATCCTAAGAGCTGTTTTAAACATCATTAATCCACAACTCTTCAAACTATAACCTGCTTGTGGCTGAACCTTTCTTTTAAGCACTTGACTAACAGAATATGGCCTTGCTCCTGAGTGTCTCTGCACATTTCACCTTTAATGTCTAGCAGTAATTTTGACCAAAAAAAAGGCGAACATCATTAATCTTAAGGACTTCCACAGTCAAGCAATTACCAATATTCCTCTCCGCTGAGTCATAAGATAATGCCAAAAGTCCCTTTTGAGAAGTGCCTGCTGTATGATATATAGGTACATCTGTGTATATGTGACTCAACATCTGTCACCTCATTTTCAAAATGCCAAGTACAAAACTGTGTTCCCAAGGAATACAAAGGGGAATCAAAGAAGATTCCCAAGCGTCATTTCAATGCAAAACACATCAGGATATTTACAAACGTATTTCAGATGTTTAAAGGGAAAACCATGTCATAAAGTTTTCCACAACACTCTCTGAACTTGCCATTCAGAGAGCACTTGACCACATTTCATTTCCTAAAGTTCATCAATTTAACTAGCCACAGAGAATCAAAACTAGCAGTCCCTTACTTCCAGTCTTGTGTTCAGTTTGCTGCTCCCTCTAACACCGTACCACCTTTTGGAAAACCCCATGCAAACTCTTCTTCCTCCACCAGCTAAGCAGCTCCAAAGCACAGTGATTCAATCTACGCTTTCTCTTCTCAACAGGGCTATTGTAGTGATGATGAAAGAGTCCTTCCTCACATGCCAAACTCCACTTTCATACAAGAACTTAATCCACTCTTGACTTAGCCCAGTACTGCAAAGCAACATACACCTATGGCCAGGAGAATCAACCGGAAGAACACAGCTTGCCACTAGTGCAAATGCTCCACGTATGGAGCACAGTTTGAGAGATGGATGGGGGGGGGGAAGCCCTAAATTCATTTTTTGAGATGCAAAATCTGAATCTCACTTTCAATCTATTCAAGAGGCAAAAGAAAGTAAAAATTTTCACGCTCAGTATCGGTTATATCACACGGTTTATAGTGCGCAGTTCACAAACAGCACAGAAATAAGGCAGAAAGCTGCAAAACCAGGAAAATTTTCTTTCAATATCTCAGTCTTCACTGCAGCATTATAATGAACTTAAATTTATTATAGTAGTGAATAATAGTGTGACTGAGTTTTTTGTTACGCATTTATACAGTGCTTAGCACAAAAGGGTCCTACCATAACAGATTTAATAACACAATCATGCCACCCACAGATACTCCAAACACATCTTTCCCAAAACCATGCCTATTATGTAACTGTGCATGATATTTTTGTGCGCTGTTTTGAAAGTTCAAAGCAATAACTAACCTCCACCACTAAAAATTGCTATCTGTATTGTAAATAACCTTTGAAATTCATTTTTACATGACTCTGCTTCAAACAGTTCAGCATAATAAAGCTAAGCTTGATTTGGGGAGTTGTCTTCTAACTCTGTATTTTAATATTAACCCTTCTGCATCTGGATAATGCTTTTATAACATCCCCGTTTCCTCTCCTCAAACGCATGAATGTGATACTATCAACAGGCTCAATTTTTACACCTCTCCTGAGAATAGAACATGGATTCCCAAGTTCTTCTCACACAGCAAACCCTATGGGGAACACCATAACTTGTATCCAAAGCACAAGTTTCCCAGTGGCATTCACCCTACTCATTCCTTTTGAAATGAACATTAGAGATTCAGTCACGTATTTCCAGCCCCACTCAAAGAGCAGACATCAGCAGGAATGAGTAACAACCCTAGTGTGGTTAATGGCATCATTCTGACAGAACTTCGGAGGAAGAAAAGCAGTGTCTAGCCTAGCCAAACAAACACAAACAACACTACAGGCAAGCAAGATCAGTCAGTTCAAACAACAAATGTCCTACACCATTCCAAAAGTGACTGTTTTAAGACACAGCCAGTGTACGGTTACCTCAAAACCATTAGCACAAACAGCTATCATCAAAAGCATCACTTCAATAAAATACCTACAGCACTCAGCTACAGCTTAGTGCAGATTCAGAAGGATGCTTAAAAACCCACTTCTCCCAACGACCTCACTGTGCAGACAGTGAGAAAAGCACAACAAATTCTAGCTCCCACAGTGACAGAGGAGCAGATACAAGGCAGCTACCATGGCTGGTCCACAGCATTCGGGAATCCCATCCTGCTGATAGGGAGCTGAGTTCAGAGCAGTGACGGAACATTGCTTGGGAACAGAAGCACAGTGCCTGTCCCCAACCCCTCAAAATTATCCTAGGATAAAACGCAAACCTCACTCACAAAAATACAGATTATCTTATATTAAGTGAGAAGATACATAAACAAGAAGAATAATTTTATATGCCGCCAAAACCACTACGCTTTTCATTTGTGGCATTCTCCATTTATTATGTCCACAAAGATTTGCTACTTTCTTGGTTTACTGAACCACTAAATATTTCCCAACAAATTAAACTCTTGTGCCACATTAGCCAATAAGCAAGATTCTCAGAAGCAGCTTGTGTGGCGCTACCTATTTCCCTCTTGCCATGGGGTCTGAAGGGCTCTGTAAGATCTCCTATGCATATTTAAGCTGTGTTAATTTTAGTGGTTTGATGAACATTGTAGTTTTGATATACAGAGCCATGAGAAAACAACCCCAACCCTGTGAAATTCACAGACTGAGAGATCATTTCTAAATAACACTTACCCTATCTACCATAAAACCAGCTCAGATGAATGCACACACTGCTGACATTTCTGTCCTTCACTTCCTGCCACTTCAAAATTCAAACTTCATACCAAACATAAGTCTACTATTCTTTTTCTTCCGATGTTTAGTCATTACAGCCCTGAGAATCATCAGCCTTCCTACTGCTTACAGAGAACATCATGAAATTTATTTCCCCAAACCACATATACACCAAAGATTTAAAACATCCACCTCAGACACATCATTCTTCATGCAAGTGGTACTTCCTAACAGAAACAAATCGCACAACAGTTTACAGTAACATCTCCAAAACATCTCTTCACATAAAATCACTTACAAAAACTCTTGCTACCAACTCAGCAGCACTGTGTATCTACTGCTTCTTGGAAAAGCAGCACAGTTCAGTGTTGTTAATTCTCAATTACCTTCTTGCTCAAGTACAAGTCTCCTAACAGCTGACAAAGACTCCATGCCACTTAGAAAATCTGATAGCTTGCATTCATTCAGAAGCAGGTTGGGGCCATAGTAACCACTCAAACTTTTTATACCATAAAATGGAACCCTTCAGTGTAGTAAAATTACATTTAAGAAGGAAAAAGACTGAAATCTATGATTTCTTATCTGGCTTTCCTGTAATAAGAATGTAATTTGATAATTTGAAGGACTCTGAGAAAAGACTGTGTAAATAACCAGTGCACTTCTATTAAATTTATGACAATGAATTTGCATAGAAAATTGTGGAGAAATATTTGGATATTATGTTATAGCCACATTAAGTACCCCTTAACTTCATCTAGCAGTGCGATAGAAATGCAACAGAGAAACAAATTCTCACCCATGGGTAATTACAATCTCCCTGCTTAAATTCCTAATCACTTCTTTTCCTACAGTAATATTCACTTTTCTGTTTTTCTCAGACATGAGTGACTGCTTCTGGTTGCAGCCTCATGTTGTAAACATCTGTGTGAAGAGAAGATGAAAGCTCAGTAAGCAAGACTCGCTTTGAATAAGGAACTTGAGTTACATATCAATACCACCATCATAAAATCATCAGAAGCTGGGCTGTTTCTGTGGAGGGATCTGACCTTGCAGACTCCTCATTTCACTATCTATAAAGTTTATTTTCTTCCTCTCCTCCCCACCCCCCCACCCCCAAATAAATACCAGGAGAAAACAAGTGTTACTTTCACAGTCAAAATCTCCAGACCAAGCATTCCTTCAGGGTTTTTACTCCTTAATGCTCAGTTCAAACTTTTGTACAAACTCTCTTTATCAATATTCTCTTTTCTTCCTTGCTGAAACAAGAGTGACCATCACAGAAGTCTACCAAAGGGAGTAAGAAATCAAACATATAGAGCACGATGTCTCTAAATATGTCATTGATATACATAAATGCAAGTGCTGACTGCTGCCGAAGGCCACAGAAGAAATATTAAGCCAAACAAGATCAGAAAAAGGAAGGCCTTCTTTGTTCTGATTATCTAACCCATCAGACTTTTATTTAAAGGGGAAAAACACCACATAGTGATAATGGGATCTTGCCTTAGCATCTCAAGAAAAGCAGTGAGAAATTATTAAACAGCTACAACACACAAGCAGGAGGGAAGATGGGGAACACAAAATTTGCTGGTTTCTCCCTGAGGATAAGCCACCAGCACCCTTGAACCAAGAGGAATACGAGGGATCTGCTTCCAGGAAGAAGCCTTTAACAATGCCAGGAAAAACACAGGGATGGGATTCGCATTCACAAGGACTCTTGGCCTACTGATCCCACAGGCAGGGGGAACGCCAGCTGTCCACCTACTCCATCTCTAAGCTAGAGCAGAATGACACCATCCTTCCCTCTTGTCCTCCCTGCCAGTTCCCACAGCTTTCCCTGGTTATTCAGGCTGTGCACGGGGAACAGGATTTAAATTACTACAAAACACTTTCCTAATTTAAATTTCACTCCTGTTACCAGACCTATTGGGTACCACTGATCTCAGGAGGGAACGTCAGTGAGGTGAAAGATTCAAGGGCTTTGAACTAATAATCTGAATTGCTCCAGCAATTGCTTCTGTCATTGCTAAAATGAAAACACCTAGAATAAAGTGCAGGAGCAAATGTAAGGTGGTAGTAAACAATGAAGAAAAAGAAAAGAACCACCACACTGAGAAAATACCCAGCTATAATTGCAAAGGGGATTTTAGTAAGAAAAATAATTGCCGACAATGGAGAAAATATTTCATCACAATACTAAATTAACAAAGTTGGAAACCATTACTAGTAATATTGCCTGGCTGCTACACAGCCTCTTTCATCCACAGGCGTCAAGACTCCTTACAGGTTGGTAAGATTCACTATTCCTATTTTAAATTCCTTCAAAAGAAAGCATAAACAGGTGAAGTGATTTGCATCAGGCTGTCCGGATCGCTCAAGCACTAGGCCTGAATCCTACCCAGGTGGAAATATCACCTCTTCAAAGTTTCTAGACACTGCCACTTGTGTTTGTTGAGATGGGAATTTCTCTGTGAATAGAGCCTTCAATGAGAAGTTCTCTCCACACTGCAGCCCTTCTCCTGCAACCAGATCTACTCATACAGAGCCCAAAGCTCAGGAACCACTTCTCTTAAACCAGTGAGATTTCACAAAGGGAAAGGCTCCTCCATGACAGATCAAGCAGAACTGGGACCAATTACAGATTAAGATATTGCTTCCTTCCACATCTTTCCTTAATTTTTAGTCTGCTGAGGAGAGGCAAAAAAAGCCCACACCTCCTTCCCCCCAGATAAAACAAAACCAAAAACCCCCCAACATAACCAGCTATGACAACCTTTCAAGTCCTAGAGCTATCACTTCAATAAGCCTCTTTCATTGAAAAATTCATCTGGCTCACTCAAAAAGGCACAGCGTGTGTGAACTAAAGGAGGGGAAATACACACACAGTACATTTCATAACTTAAAAGAACTCACAGAGATGAGGAGTGATAATAGAAATGTGACTTCAGCAATGAAAAATTAAAGAAAGTAAGTTCCGCTTTCATAACAAATTGCAAAGAGAACTCAATTCTATCAGCAATAACACAGAAAATGGTCCTTCACTTACCAATAAAGAAAAATTGTTCTGCTAATTAAAGTTCAACACAAAAACCAGCATAACTCAGCTTTCACCACTCACAATTTCTGCGCTGTCAAAGCTAAGCCAACCAAAGCCTGATTCATCTAAGAGTGAATCCCTCAGTTTGTATCCCGAGGAGTGGGGGAAATGTGGTGGTCACTTGTACACATCCCCTCATCTCAGTTTCAACTGCATGTTCAAAATCAGCTCCTGGCTGCACAGGACCAGCGAGCAGCCCGATGTCCCCAGACTGTCCCCATCAAACACGCTTTGCCCCATAAAAATAACAAACCCACCGGCGGTTTCATTCACAAGCTGCTATAACCCAAACGTGCTGAAACAACTGAGTTTAAAACACGTTATTTTAAAACCTGTCTGTTCTACCAATCAGTCTTGGAAAATAATGCGCACTTACCCAGTACCACTTCTTTTAACTCAGAGGTTTTTTCATCTCTACAAAGGATTATGTCTTTTTTAAATATAAATAAAGGGGGAGGGAACTATGCTATCCTTCCCCTTGTTTCAATTATATTATTTATTAAGAACAACAACATTAGAAGACCCCAACAATTCAAACCATCCCAACAAAACAATCCATGAAGCACTCAATTTGTCAACGGGGATATTCATTCTCAGGAGATTTGCGTGTCTTACAACTGAATTCCTTTATTTCTTCAATGAAAAGTGAAATATACTCTGTTACTTTAAAACTCCATCTCAAGCTCACTGTATCTCCGATAATGCAAAAATCTGGTTGCCTTGTCACCTCTCACTCGTTTTGTCATTCGCTGGAAAGCAACCTTGCAACTGCCTCCCTGCAGTCAGCTCTTCATTTCCATCAATGATGTGTTTAATCATGTTACTATAATCAAACAACAGTTTGACCAACAATGTACTGAAGCCAAACAACTTCACTCATTTGGAAACTGATATAAAAGGACATGACCCACCCTAGGAGGAGTAACATATATCCTTTCCCTACTTGCAGATTTGCCCTATATATACATGTACACAGTCTCTGTTGGGAGGGCTGTATGGCAACCTGCAGTGGGAACTCCCCTATTTTCAGTTTCAGGACAGTTGCATCATGTGGAAGGTGCTCTCGGGCTCTGTGTTAGACCTCCCAACTTGTAGCCAGTCGGCCCTGACAAAGCCTCCTGCAGAAAACAAAAATGAAAGCTCCTCTGCCAACCCTTCAGTCGCTCCGAGGGTTAATTTTACAGCAGCTGTTAAATTCTCTCAATTTGTTTTTTTTCCATCCTTCAACAAACCCTACCTAAAAACGTTTCCCTACTCGTATTTTATGGTTGTGATTTCCTGGCTGTCGCCAGCCGTTCCCTCCCGCCCCGCCCGGCACAAAAACAAAGCTGACTCCCACCCCCTGCCTCCCGCCACCCTCCTCCCTGACGGAGCACCCCCGGAGCCCGGGCAAGCCGGGCTTCTGAGAGGCATCCCCCGCTCTCCACACCGGCCCCTCCGCCTGCCCCCGCCGCACCGGGCTTAGGGCCGCGCCGACCCGCCCGCCGGCAGCCGCGGGCCCACGGCAGAGCGCGGCAGCCCCCGGCGCTCCGGTAGAGCCCGCCCGTAAACAGCCCCGGAGCGGCTGCCGCTGCAGGCCCCTCCGCAGACACAGGGCCCTCTCCAGCCGGCACCGCTCAGCCCCCGGCCCGGCCGGCACTCCTCGCTCGGCCGCTCGGTCGAGCTGCGGGTCACCGAAGGTCCCCTGAGGCCTCCCCGGAGCCCCCCGCCAGCCGGGCCCGGCCGGCCTCGGCCCCCGCGGGGGGTGAACGGGGAAGTCCTGACTTACCTGTCATTACTTTCTACGCCATCTTGGATCCACTTGTCAACGTCCCCACAAAGCATTGTGGGAAAGCCCTCCCCCGCCCTGCGCCCGGCCTGGCCCGGCCCGGCGGCCAGCGGGGCAAGGCGGGGAGCGGCGGGGCTCGGCGCTGCCACCGGGACCGGGGACACAGCCGGGGTCGGAACCGGGGGCAGGACCCGGACCCGGACCCGGGGCTCCGTTCGCGGCACGATGGGGCAGGCGGCGGCTGGAGGAGGGCAGCCGCGGACCCCGGCCCACAGGTCTTCCCCTCAGGCAGCGGCGTGAGGAGCCCGTTCCGCGCCGCGGGGGCTGGGAACCGGCAACACCGGGGTGGGTTTTTTATTCGTTGTTTTCTTTCTCTTTATTTTCCTCGCCCCCTCCCCTTCCTTGGGAATCGCGTTGCTGCCTCTGCACGCACACAGCAGCCCCTCAGCGCGGGGCAGAGCTGCGCACACGCGTAGAGTCCCGCCGGTAAGCTGTGAGACAGGGTGATGCTGTGCTGAAACGCGTGTTTGTAGCGGGTTTTGTACTGTTCTGATGGGTTTGGGCTTAGTTTGTCTTCGGGGTTTTGGTTGATTGGTTGGTAGTTGATTGGTTGCTTAGTGTCTGCCCTTACAGACACTCGCAGCCCCCGGGGCCCACAGGCGGAGGCTGCAGCCAGGCGATGGAGCAGTGCCTGTTGTACATGGTGTTCTGCAGACCCACCTGCTCCTGCCCAAGGACTGATGGTAACGTGGGTCTGGCTGCGCAGGAGTTCCAGAAACTGCTTTGCATAACAGTTGTATTTTCACAGGGTAATCTTCCCTGTTAGCTGTGCGCTCCAGGGGTTTGGCAATCGATTGTTCGTACCTACACGGTTGTGCAGACTGGCTTCTCCAAGGCAAGGCTGTTGGGGATGGTGCCTCTCGCTCTGCAGAGGCCATCGCGCTTCAGGGCAAAGCGGGTGAGGAATCTGGGGGGAAACGGCCTACTTCAGGCTCTTAATAAAGGTTATCAACAGACCAGGATTGCGATGTCTTTAAAAACACTTTTCCTTCTACTTTAATTAAAATAATTATAAGATCCAGATCATTTTAGTATTGGATTTTCCTAAATACATTTATATTTAAATTTACATGTTACGCCTCCCAGCTCTTTGAAGAATAACCACCAGCCAAACCTCTGATGCACTGCCACTGCAAGAAGATACTTGTGCCCGAGATTATTTTCAATATTCATCAGTAATGCATTTATAGAGAGCTCCTTGCAAAAAAATGTAAATGCAGAAGGAAATAAATGTAAAGAAATCCTTTGCATTTGCAGCGCAGACTTAAATCAGTCCACTTCTAATTCGACTTTATAAATACAGTTGGGAGTGTAGTTCACTGTTCCACTGCCCTGCCTGAGGCCCTGCTGGATGGGAGTGTGGTTGATCCCAGTCTCAACCCAGGAGACTCCATTGCAGGAGGACAGAAGCATTTCTGCAGCCATCAGCCTCCCTGCTGGTCCGTGGGAGCCCAAAGGACATGATCCAACATGATCTAGAGCTGCTTCCACGAGCACTGTGCAAGGACCAGGAAGTTACAGTGAATCAGCTAAAGGTGAAACCATGTTTAGGATGTAAGTAACTGTGTGTCTCCTTCAGTCCAGATTGCTGGAGTGGAATTAGTTCTGTGATTTTGGAGGTTGGATGTTTGGTTCTTAGTGAGCTTCTGTATTACTGGTGACATTTTCTGTTACAAAATGAAAAGAAGGTTTTCCTTAATTTTCTTTTTTAAAGCAGTGGAAAATAGGATGAGTTTTATGTGTGCATGTATCTAAAAATACACATACATCCTCTGGAGTTCTGTTTGGGGTGAGGCACAAATTTGCTGGGTTTATTTTTGATGTGAGCTCTCATTAACTTTTAAATCCATTTGTTCTGACAGTATTTCTTTATGCTGCACTAGGAAAAAATGGTGTAGCTGGTGACCAAGTTATACAAGGAAGGATTTGTTCAATGACAGACACCATTTTCATTGCTGCCTGTCTCTGTTGTGTCAAAAAGCCTAGACTGAAAGTATTGAAAGGCAAAGCCTGCTGTCAAAGGAGGGCAGAAACAGCCCAGAAAGGAGCAGGGGAAAGACCACAGCAGCAGGGGAATCCCCCGACTCCAAAAAAGTGCTGTGTATAAAACACAGTATTATGGAGTCTCTGCCCTTCCACCCACTGCTTTTTATGATGTTACTTAAACTAAACCTCTTAGCCTCCATATGAAGTAGGATTTACTTTATTTTGTAGACTGGTTAACTGTATTGCATAAACCCCAAGTGGACATGCCAGAGGCTAGAGAGCTAGCCACTCTAGCTCGGATTGGCTGGCAAGCACTACTTTGTTCAAGTACTGCTACTGAGCCTGCAAGATGGGAGTAACTGCGTTGTTTGCTTCAAGCTCTTTCATAGTCTTTTTGTACCAGACAGAAAGAGGAAGAATGTTGGTCCAAAACAAATTTGGGCTCCAAGCACTCATTAACTTTGGAAATTCTGCTTAAAGTTCAAATCATACAGCGATGAGATCCCAAAACCAAAGAGCCGTAATGCAATGAAACTTTGGTTTTAGGGATCCTTCTATTAGAACAGCACAGAGGGCAGAGTATGCCGCTAGCAATGGGTCATACACCACATAGGAAGAAAAAGACTCCTTGTGGCTTTTATTGACATGTTTCAATATAGTATTAAAGGATAATTTAAGGAAATAAGATTGTAATATTAGCTGCTGCTGTGGGGGGAACTCCATGAGATGTCTCTTTCTCTCTCACTGAATTGTATTACCCAGTGGAAACTGTGATTTGGGCTTCCAACTGCAATCAGACACATCATTCACAACTCTACAGGCTGAGATGACAAGCTAGGCCTTCACTCAGCACTGGGCTAGACACAGAAACATGTGTTATGTGCTGACTGCACTTCCAGAACTGTTCAGGCTTTCTAAATTCCTGGAATCCCCGTGTGCTGTCCTCACTAATGGGATTTCATGACAAGAAGAGCTCGCAGCACTAGGCTTCTGACCAAGACCAAATCACATGGAGTCTGGGAGCAGAAGAAAAGCAACAGTATGTTGCAAATGTAAGAAATGCCCAAGGCATAATGGGGAAGCATGATAGGAGCAAAACAATTAATCTCTGCTCATCATCATGAGACTTGACAGGACTCAGATCCTCAATAGCCAAACAGTGATATTTCTAGGGACTCGTTACAATGGCAAGATTAAAACAGAACAACAAAACCAACACACACACCCCAGCGACGGCAGCAACACCAAATTCAATCCCACTTCTACATTTTTTAGGATTTCAAAACCTTTCAGATCTGAAAACTGCAATTTCCTGCTGAAAAAAAACATTTAGAAGGCCCCACCTCCCAGTGACCAAAACTGCAAGGAAGTCCTGTACAGAAGGCACTAACACATCCAGTCTCCCTACCCCTAAGCTGGGATTCTGTAAGTGCCTGATCACAGGGCTTCTCCCTATTCTGTGAAGCTAGGAGCCATTCCCAAGTCCTTGGAGAATGTAGGCTCCTTGCCAGAAAAACAGGAGTTTGAAAACCTGGGGCCACTTGGGGCTGCTAGGCTCCCTGCCACGAAGCTCAGATCTGAGTAGAACTCCGCGAGGTGTGGCACAGATCCTGGAAGAGTTGGGAACTCTGAAACCCTCACTTGCTTCGGGGCTAATGGAGAGCTGGTAGCCAAAAAGCCCTAGAGTCCTGGCTCAGGCGTGAGCTGCGCACTTGGGATCACAGCAAGAGCTTGGTTTCTACATTTTCAAAACAAAACTATTACTGCAGACTTACACTGCTGCTTTGTTTCTTTCTCCTCAGCCTTCTGCCTTCCCAGGAAATTGAGAACATAATTTTTCATTCTGTGATAAAGTTCACTCCTGTTTCGGGAACTGGTGTTTCTTGAATTCCAATACAGAAAACTCAGTTTTCAATCAGCTCCGTTCATGATAGCTAACTTCAGAATACAGAAAAAACCATTACAATTGACATGTAAAAGTAGTAAGCTTATAATAGAACACATTGAGCAGAGAATTGCCTCCCTGACCCTGCAGCCTAACATCCCAGCAGGCATCCTGAGCAGTTTTCACCTCTGAGAAACAGAACAACAGGAGGCCTTTCTCAACAGAAGTTCCAGGCTGATTGCAGTACTAGAAGCAATGTTTTTATTGTCTTTGCACACTGGAGTTTATAAGTTTTTGAACTCCTTCAGAAGCAGCAATCATGGGAAATGAACAGAAGTGATGTGACTTACCCTCTGCTGCAAACAAGCCAGTGGCAGACCTGAGGTTAGATAGCAACAGTAATTCTTAGTCTTACTAAACAATAAAGCAAACTGTTTTTCCAAGCAACCATGAATGCCTGATTATTAAGCTGAAGAGTAGCAAGTTGTGATTTTCCAACATGAAAATTCCCCTGGAATTCCTCCAGAGTCCTCTAATGAACAAATGATCTCAGCTTTAATCTTATTTTGCAATTATCCAAGGATAACATTTCTCCAACGTGGACTCTTTTAAACACATACATTTTCTAGAACAAGTAATATTCAAACTAATTCATTCTTCCTTTGATCCACAAAAGGAGAGTGTTGAGACGCAAACAGCAATAAGGGGATATTGGGAGTACATTGAGGAGATAGGAACTACAAAGTTCAGATTAATGCAATGGTTTGATCCCACATTGTCAAGATCAAAGATCTTCAGTCTCAATGCTTTTTTAAGAAGCCAGCATGCCTTTGACCTTTAAATTGCTCCTGGAGGAGTTGTATCTGACATACATCTGCATTCTTGAGATGAACTAGCACCAGAAGTTTACAGCTCATCTTCTTTCCTAGCAAGCCGATTGTGGCAACCTTTTCCACACTAAAGATACACTCCTTTTGCTTGCATTAACAGTAGTCTGCCAGAAAAAGAAAACCAATGAAAAAACCCCAACCCCCAAACTCCATGCTAAATAAATTACTGGATTCTTTTCAACTCCCTTGGGCTTACTGTACAGCTTAATCATTCTACACTGTTTTTAAACTCCTCTTCTAACTTTGTGATGTGTGGGGAGGGAAACCCCAAGGGATTCTTGCTTCTGGCACCAAGTACTAGGTACACACCAGGTCTGTCTCGCTCTTGAGGACAGTTAGGTAGGGAGTTTGCCTTGGGCAGTATGTTGTCAAGGCAAGACAACCAAGTCAAACCAAGTGAACACTGTGAGGACAAAAATCTGTTTCAGACCAGAAGGCAAAAAGGTTCATCACTGTGGATCTTTGGTATGAATACAGGCCCTGAAAGTGAATCTTCATAATCCTTCTAAACTGAATTTTAAGGAGATACCTGGACCGTTGAAAGGTAAGAGTGCTTCCCAGTTCCTCCCAATGCTGACAGCAAAAGGTATTTGTGAGGCGAGAAACCATCTCCACCCTCCTACAAGCTTGTGCTCTAAATGCAGACAAAGGCAGCAGAAAGGGATATAGCTAGGCCAGAGAGATTTAAAGATCCACAAGAACCCCAGTAAGTAGGGTCAGGAAACCACTGAACTATTCCACTCTAGGATGAAAAGGGAAAAGAGAGTTGGCTGGGGAAACAGGTCCAGTATCTCTCATCTGGCAGAAGTGTCAGAGCCATAAGCTTGAATACTTGGGGTTGAAGATTCTGGTCCAGACTTGCAACAGAAGAAAAAGGTTTATAATAAGAACAGGGAGATGCAAATTCTCATTTCCCCTGATGATCCACTGCTCCCCTTTCTGATCCCACTAGCCTCTGCTTCCAGATTATTTTCCAGTTGAGAAGATCAAAACTGAAGTTAATTTGCTCATCACCCCAGCAACAGCCAGTTTTGCTCATGCTAAGTCTAACCTTGCACAGACCAGTACATCCCCTTCTTGGACATGGTTGTGACATGATTTTACACAGCTCATGCAGTTGGGAACATAGTACAGTTTAGGAAGTTAGATGCATCTTAGGCACTGGAAACAGTCTGCTCCTCTTTCTCCCTTCCCTCACCGATAGTTCAGCTGCTTTTTCTTGTCACTTAAATGCAGTGAGCTGGATTGGCATGGCTTGATAAGGTTACAATCCTCCCAAAAGACATTCCCAAGTTTCCCTTAAACTGTGTCTACATTTCAAATTGAAATCACTGCTTAGAAGCTTCCATCTTTTCCTGTCCCTCCACAAACCTTCCTCACTCAAAATCACTGTCTGAAGTTCCCTGGTTTCCTATGTATTCATATGGTAATTACCTGTGCTAAGAGTGGTGGTGTCAATGAAGTTCAGTGTGCTTTAAGAGGATTTGTAAACACCTCAGTACATCATTTACAATTACAGTCTCTGCCTAATTAATTATGAATAGTTAGTTATAGCTAGCATCATTACAAACCAGAGCAAACTCAGTAAGTCCCACTGATTCCTACCATACATTCATGCTATGATTTTACTTCCTTAAAAAGCCAGAACAGGCACAAGGGGAAAAGTCTACAGCTTCTCTCCATTACAAGTAGGTTTAGAGCAAATAATAGAACATTAGCTTCTCCAAATGTAACACATTCAATGATGAGAAGCAGCAGCTCTGAAGTACTACCTTAGCTAACTGCATAATTGCTTTTGTATCCATAATAAACTCTTACCAAAGAAACTGAAAATCAGTGCCTTGCACCAAGCAAAGTTCAGGTAGATTTCTCATTCAGTTTAGAATCAGAAGTCTATCTGTAGTCTCAAATCACAAAAAATAGCACTATTCTTAAGCATGAACATCCAGAATTTTGCTCAAAAAGTATCCTGACATAACATTAAAATATTTTAAGTTACCTCAATGCATGCTATTGCAAAACCCTAGGATTTTATTATATACTGTATATCTTCTCAATCTCAGCCTCACAAATAGTCCTGTAATGAAATAACCACAGAATTATGTGTTAGAGAGATACAGGTATACATGAAAAAGAAATCACAAGACTGCTATTATACAGGCAATACAGTTTTATTATGCTCTTCCACCAATTGTAGCAAAAACATTAAACAACTGAAAGACTAATCAAGGGAACTTAATTGTCAACAGGAATTTCAGATTTATGTTCTAAATTTTAGACCAGGAAGGCCTGACAAGGAGAAAACAAACCATACACACATTGGAATAATAGTCTCTATTATGAAGATTTTATACCTTCTTCAAAAACACTGAGATTACTGAAGCACCTTACTGCAGGTTATGTATCATCTCCTCTTTGGCAATGAGATGCGTGGTTTTGTTAACTAGGGCCATGAGTGAGTTGAGCTTGTGAGACCAGTCATTGAGTATATTGTTTGGGTCCTTTGGCCTCTGAAAATTGATAATTCCTGCCAGCCTGTCTACCTTAGCAAAGATGGTTTTATTAACTACCAGGTTAGACAGGAACTCCTCCGATTCCTGTAAAGACAAACAACACTAAGTCAGGATAAAAGCTTTTTTATCTATAAAACATCAGAATTCCTCCCCAGCATTAAAGCAGGGAACAAGATTTTCTTTACACTCAACAGAAATACAGCTATAGTAATATTGTACTTAAAAGCCCACGCAATTAAAACTACACACGTTGGCACTGCAAGGTAATTACCTTTCATGGAATTAGAAGTTTAATATCCTACACCAACAGACTTTTACACTTTGGAACACTTGGCTACACGGGTATCAGATCAAGCCATCTGAGAAGAGGGGCATAGGAAAATCTGTGAATTACTGACTACTGTCAAACCAGGTTTATTTGTGGAAAAGAGCAGATTTAATTAGAAGGAAGTACGGCAAAGCTTTTCACTTGCACTTGAAATACCAATATGCCATGATGTATGAACCCCTTTGGAAAGCTCTTGAAAACACAAAGGGGGATGACAGAAAAACTACTCCTGCCCATGTCCCCGAAGTACAACCATCCATGAACAGGGACATTTAAAGGTGAGAAACCAAAACCCTGTTTTATCTTCAGTCAGTTTTAATTAGCCATTGACAAAAACCTTTTAACACTGAAACACAAGACACAAAGCTCCAGCATTTAGATGAGATGTTGAATATAAGTGAATTTTTAAGAGCAGCTTTTGCCGTATGGGCACGTGCATCATGAAACCGCGTTCTGCCTGGATTAAAAAAAAAACATCAGTTTTCTAACTCCCCAAAAGGCATGAAAATACACTCAGGTCTTCATGTTGACTAGCAAAGCAACAAATAACTGGATTAATATTATTACCGACTTTTACACTCCTCATAAAAAGAACCCAGTGAACTGAAGTTCAGTTAATGCTCCCTATCTATTAGTATAGCACACTTCATTCTCCCTGTAAGACCTGAAAAGCACTGGTAACACAAACGAGGGATGAAGGACAGGCTGAGGACAAAGCCAGGAGAGCTGCAAGAATAATACAAATATTATTCTTGCATATAGACAGGCATATAGAGATACAGTAACAGCTACTTATATCCATAGCCACAACAAGTGTAAACACTGAGAATTGTGAACCAAGCACTGTACTTCTACAATGCTACATCTTCCTGCATTGTCTGTAAAACAATGCCATGATGATCCATGGCATCACTTACACAGCTTTCCGAGCAAAAAAACAGAACTCAAAGAGAACATGACTTTGCCTATATTTTTGCCACAAACACATGTACACATATGCTTCCAAACCCTTTATGAAAGAAGGATAAGGAAAGTAACACTTACATCAACAGACAGATCCAGGAGCTGTGCCATTCTCTTCATTGTAATTCTGGTGTAATATTTAGCCATTATTCTAATATTCTGGAATAAAAGTTTTCAGAGCAGAGAGTTATGTGCAAAAAATAACTGAAGCAGACTGCAAAAATATAAGAGCCAATGTTAAAAGCAGATTAGGAGCTGTGTAAGGTTCAGAAGGTACACGAGGTAATTATGAACATGAGTTCCTTTGTTTGTAAAAGGCAGAAAAGTCTCTACGTGACAAATTAGTAGGTAATCTAATCAACTAATTACAAATTCAATACAAAACAAGACTTTCAAGTTTCTGCTCCATTGAAACGTGAATGCTAAATCTCACAATTTGAGTGCAGTATAATCTGTGTGTTCTGGCAACTGTGCCAAATACCTATCAATAATAAAGAGAGATGAGCAAATGTTGAAAATGGAACACAATGGACAAGGCAACTATCTGCTGCTTTACTACATGCTGCTTTTGTTTCTCTTTGTAACTGAAATACGGCAAGTGAAAAGCATTTTTAGTTGAGGCGCTGAATACATAGCTAGAGCTTAAAAACTGCCAGACTTACATGTTCCACAACTCTGTTCTTTAAATCCTTCCATCTCTTTTCACCTTCCTCTGTGCAGCCAAAAACATCTGTTGCAGGACTGTCGAGGGATCCTTCTCTCAATTCTTTCCCATATTCTTCAACTAGGGCAGTCCATCGCATCAATTCCATGGTGGTAAATAGTTTTAGGAGGTCTCTAAATGATTTAGTAAAGTTGGCTTACAATCCTGTATTAATAAACCTCATTTCATACTTAAATAGATCAAAGCAGTACTTTAATATGCTTTCATTTTATTTCTATTAGTATTTATTGTTCTTCATGAATGTAATACTTCACGCTATGGGGGCGGCTCAAGTCAGACTGTGTTGCTAATAAAGATCTTTCTCTCATTAAAGGACATTTACTTTAATGTAGAACTTGCACAATCATGAATATTGCATTATTTTTCATACAGCATTAAATTCCCAGATGCTGACAGCAGACTCAGCACAGTTTCCACTTGCACAGCCAGCCTAAGAGAAACATTCTTTGTTTTAACTAAGAACCGTGTTAGAAAGAATACTTACTTATACTTGGGGATTTCTTCTAGCTTTTTGTCACTACTAATTCTGTGCACCAAATCGGACTGTTCGTTGTCATAGGGTGAAAGAATTACATAAAGAACAACGCTCTTCAGTGCCTGTTTAAGAGGAAAGAGTGTGGGTTTTCTCCCATAATTAAACAAAGGAATTGAAAACACTTCCCACAGACCTCAAGAGTTTAACATGTAAAAGGCTTAAGCCCAGTGTATTAAGTTTAGGTGAAACTGATGTTATCTTGCGGTAAATTAGAGCTGTTTTCAACTAATCAATTTGTTAACACAGCCATTAAAATAACCCCAAGAACAACAGACTGATGAGCTACTTCAACTCTGTAAACTGATCTGGTATAGAAATGGGTATTTGCCACATGAAAATACAGACATTTTGTATGTAATGCTTCTTTACCTGCTGCCACTTCTCGCTTTCCGCCTGGATACAGGGAGTATCATAAATGGCTCTGTAGTGCTTGCAGATAGAGAGGTAGGAGCCTTCATGTTGATCCAGCTGGATCATTAAGTTGTAATATTTCAGCTTTAGTTTCTGAAACAGTGGCAAACAGCAAAATTAATACAGCTCCGTGGGTCATACTGGATCACAGAAAACTAAGGGATTCAAATACACTTGGACCTGAAGACAGTCATAGCAGATTAAAATTGGGAAGGGCAGAGGGAGAGGAAAATGTCCTCCAGTGACTTACTTCTGTGTTTTCTTCTTGGAAGAATTTTGTGTTAATTTTTTTGCTGATAATTTGAGTCCGAATATAGTCTTTTACAGCTAGACAGAGTCTCATCTGCTCCAAGATAAATTCTACACGTTCCTTCTTTTCCATTGAACCATAGGTTTCCACCTAAAATGAAAATGTAACTATTTAACACTGTCAAAGTCAAATCAAATGAAGTCTTCATTGTGCAAGGAGAGTGGGAGTTTGTCAGGGTGGAGAGAGGGGAACAAAACAGAAAAAGCAAGTGAAAATGGAGAAAAGAATCAGAAGAATCCATTAACACTGAACTCAATGCACCACCTGGAGAACTGAAATCTGTTTTCCAAGTAGGAAATATTCTAAGTAACCCAACTATGAGACTAACGAAACCAGCTAAAACTGAATTACACTTTGACTAATAATCTCATTCCAGGCATTTCTGCAGATGTACCTGATGAAATTTTCAAAGGATAATCTAAGAGATGACATGATTTTGAGTGACAAGGCACGTTACCTGCAGTTCCTGCAGAATAGAGGCAGCCTCTTTCACTTCACCATTCTGTTCTTTTATTGTTGCAAGTGTCTTTGTCAGGCGAGCACGTTCAATTTCCACATATATCTGAAAGCAGAAGCCATAGTTTAAACACTGGCATTTTCTAAAGTGTGCAACTCGAAGTCTGCAACCCAAGACATTTATTTGATGTTGTCATACAACCGATTAATTCCTTGTGTTTCTATCCTCTAGACTGACACTATCTACAACACACACAGATAAAATATGATGGATAGTTGATGCACCAGAAGCACTTGGGCCAAATTAATCTAGAAGTAATACTTAATACCATTCTTTAAGTAAAGATAAAAGGATGTGCTCTGTGAACAAAGTATTAAATATTTTGACTAAAATACACCAAAACAGATACAAAGTTAAGACTTCCGTGGTTAATGGGCAGTACCATTTGTGCTGTATTACTCACTCCTAACCAGCTGTAAATCAACAACACCTGATTACTAACAATTTAGACTTTAAACAAACAAAAGCCATAACTAACAGAAATTTGCCTTATTCCAGAATTATTTTCTTAAAGCAAAAGGAATATTATGTGCACAATTAGCTTGGTATAATGTTTTGATATCACCTTCTGGTTACCGTAACTGTATGTAACACCTTGCCGAGTGCATTGGAAATTAAACTAAACCTGCCCATTTCTCTTAGAAATTCAAATGCATAACATTTTCCAAGTGAAAAATAAATGCCATTTTAGCGCTCTGAAATGTATTATTTTGTTAATAATACATCCAAACATCTGCATCCTGGAAATACGACCAGTGTTTTAGCACATTACTTGACTGTGACTGCTGTCTTTTGGACAGGAATATACTACTTGGTTTCTTGGGTTAACTTAAATATTACTTTCGCTTTTCTTTGTACAAGATTAAGAAATAACATTAAGAAGCTACGCTTTTAAAGAAGGTGAACATTTTTATTCTACCTTTTAGACACTGTCTTAAAACAAAATCTTACTTTTCCTTCTGTAACCATACGCAACGTGTCAATTAAGCGCAGTTTGACTGGCAAGTCTGTGATTTCTTCAACGTAAGTACAGCACTGCTGGACCATTTTAGCAACTGCCTAGAACAACAACAGAACAGAAAGCATACCGTGGGGTTAGATTTTGCAAAGGTATTCAAACTATAACACTCAGAGGTAAGTACTAAATAGTTTCATATCAAACTAAAGATACTCGTTTCAATAAGAATGTAAGATACATCATCGCTTTGACTCATAAAATTGTGTGCAATGCTGCTAGCAACTGATGCTACAAGTCAAACGTGATGCTGTTCTGTCACTTCTTACATCTCAGTTTTTCCAGTGATACTCAGTTCATCCCACATGGTTCTCGCCTTAAAAGTAGCACTCCTGCCAAATCCACACAGCTCTCACATGGACTGACAAAACTTATCTGTTTGCCCTAAGACCTGCATGGTTGAAGGAAAGTGTATCTTCTTTTAAGGGTGTGCACTAGCCCTTCTCTTTAGGACACCTGCAGATTTTTCAGGAAGGAAAGGAAGAGGGGCAATTATTTCTGATTGATGCTTTCCCATCTCTGCATATTCCCAAAGAGGCACCAATAAGCAAGCATCCTTCAGTGGCAAGCACAGGTACTGGTATATGTTCTCCTGTTAACAACGCTGACAAAGGTGTTAGAATTATTATCAAAATACATACTTCTAAAAACCAGAAAGCGGGATGAAACTTCTAGAACTTCTTCCCCAAAAAGAAAATTCAGCCAATGAATTGGAAGCGGAAATGATTCAAGTCTTCGGCCAGTCTGAGCAAGTTAGAGAACTAAACTGTACTGGACTTTTACACAAACTCCTAACGTTTCTGTACATTAAGTATGTGACCTTTTTCTTCCTAAAGCAATGATGCCATTAAAATTACCTGCTGCTGAGTTCTAATTAAGTCAAACTAAACGCACAGTGCAATAAACTTTGTAACCTCTTAAGCGCAAGTGCATTCAGCTATCCCGATGGCTGATTTCTGAAACAAAACTGAATTCCAGAGTGTGAGTTTCAGAAGCAAGCATGTAAATCATATACCTTATTTGAGCACAGCAAACTGTAGTAATTGTTTAATGGACACCTCATGTAAACACGAAAAATTAACAATAGGGAATTCAGGCTTTATGCAGAAGAGCGTAAAGATGAATCACCATCTAAAAGCATTGATACGCATGAAAGCAGAAAGCCACAGCTGTGTTGCCAAGAATGACAAGCTGGACCACAGGGTGCTGAGGCACCACATGAAGACAGATGAACTCCAGACATCAGTTTCATTACTGGCTTTCATATGCCTACCAAAATACATCAGAAGCTAAGAAGAATACACTGAGGCAGGCGCTACGAAGTCAGGAAAGTCCCTAGACACTAGGGGGAATCAGATCCATAATACATGATCGAAATGTAAGGTTTGTTTCAAAGGATTAAATTCACCTGTTTTAACTGACTTCTTCTCTTTGATAGAAGAATAATGTTTTCATTAAGGGCATCCCAGTCCTTAGCTTCGTAACACATTTTCACTATAGCAACTAAGATACGGGATGTGGAGACCATGTCAGATGCCTGCAAAAAACAAAGAGCGTATTAGTGATGGACTGAACAAGCTGCAGACCTCCATGCCTTGCATTCCAATTCTATGAAGGGAAAAAACCTGGTTATTCCTAGCCTCACTGATTTCCTTTTTAAAGAAAAGAACAGCAGAAGAGAAACACCAGACTGCAATTCCCCACACGACTTGAATGCAGTGGAACAGGAGGGGTGTAGGACACCATATGCTGCTTACCGTTCGTGTTTGTTTTTCCAAGGAGAGAAGGTTTTCAATTACTTCTTGCAATCTTCCTTCCTAATGTGATAGGGAAAGAATTATCACAGTGAGTGAAGAACACATTTCAATTTAAATGGAGAGTAGCTCCAATTCTCATGTAAGTAGAAACCAGACCAGTCCGCACGCTCATTTAAGTTTGGGGTGTACTACAAAGGGGTTTTCCCCTTAACAAAAGAAACATACACTGTATTAACTTTAAGGTTCTACACACAGATGAAACTGGAAAGATACGAGTTCCATTTCTGCCCAACACATGCCATAAGTTGCTAGGTTTCTCCCTCAAGACAGACAGGTATCAGGCAGGTTAGATCAGCTCACATTCACCCACCTAGACAGAAGGCTCATTTCTTCCTAGCCAAAACAAAGCTTTCAGTGAGAACAGAGATGCAATTAGATACCTTGGCCAAGAAATTGTTCTACCATTACTTTCATCCACATTCATCATATCTTAATTAGAGGGTATTACAGAAAGTATAAACTACATGTTTTACTGTCTAAGCATGGAACTGGGACTTTCCAACCCTAACTATTCTATGATTCTATATTCTATAATTATAATACTGTTGTTTTTTGGGGGTTGAGAACTGTATTAGCCTATCTTTAGAGAACCTAAAGATGCCACAATGTACTTTTAGTCCTAAATTGTAATTCCTACCAATATCTCGTAAAAAAGAAAGTTAATGTTTTACACTGGATTTAAAATGGCAAAGCTGGAAAGGGCTTGGAGCAAGCTGCTCTAGTGGAAGGTGTCCCTGCCAGCGGCAGGGGGTTGGAACTGGATGAGCTTTAAGGTCTCTTCCAACCCAAACCAGTCTGGGATTCTATGATCATGGGGGAATTTGGGCAACTGTGCGGCTGCAAAAAAAAATGGTTAGAAACTAGAGAATTAATAACAAAAAAGAGAAAATTAGATTTATTTCTAAAACACACCCACCCCACTGAGACCTTTCAAACCAGATGTAATGTTTTGTCAAGGATGTGCTCTTACTGCACATAGCAATACGTGTTATGAAGCAGTGACCATGGTCGTGGTGTCCATACTCATGCAGAGCTGTGCCCATGAACGCCTGTTCCTACTCTCCATACAACACAGTCTTAAGATAATGTAAGATGTGTTTTGCTCATCTTAAGGCTACTGCCTTCAGAATCCTACATGCGTTTTACAGAATAACGTGTCCATCACAACAAGACGTGGATCAGGCAGGGTATTTGTGGCATGGAAAAAATGAGATGCCATCCTACTGCGACAGAACCTAACAGCAAATCCCCTCTGTCTGTTATGAAGTCTGAGATGAGGCAGACCATTACAAAAAGTCCTTAACACACACCCTATGTGTGATTACTTCTATGAACCCACCAAAAAGCCATCCTGAGGTGGCCTGTGGCTGGGTGCACACACGTTTGCTGAGCAGATGCCAAGCACCCCATCAGCCTGCCATGGCTCTGGCCCTTCATGCCAGCCTTCTGGGGCACGTACACAGCCCAGTCAGCACCAAAGCGCTGCCTGCCCAACCTGACAGGATCGGCTGCACTCTGCTCTCCTCTCGCCTCCCTCCCCACCCTCCCGTGCGCTGCCAGGGAAGCAATGGAGCAGCCCCGACTTCTCCCTTTCCCCAAGGCAGGGCCGGGTGTCAAGAAGCGGCCGCACGCATACCCCGGGCCTCCCCGAGCGCGGCCTAGCTCACCCCGCGCCATGACTCAGCCCATCCGCCCCGTCCCGCTCACCTGCGCCAGCCGCTCGCACTCGGGCAGCCGCTGGTCCACGGTCGCGCTGTAATCCACCTCCATTTTCACGATGCGGCCATCGGCCCGCTCCGCGCCGCCCTCCGCCATGGTCCCGGCTGCGCCCCGCGGCCCCCGCCGGCACACAGCGCACCGGAAGCGGGCAGGACCCGCACAAAGCCCCACGCTCGGCAGGCGCTGACGGAGCCACCCCCGGCCGCCTCAGGACCCGGGGCGGGGCGGGGCGTGAGGGGCGGGGACACGCCGAAGGGGCGGAGCCTGGCGCGGCTATTGGCGCGCCCGGGAGGAAGGGGTCTGCCCGGTACCCGGGAATGGGGTGCCAGGCCCGGGGCACTGGGTCCACAATGGAGCCCTCCGGTATCAGCACTGCCGTGGGGGCTCGGCACAGCCGCTATAGCCACGGTGTTGCTCGTAGCCGGTGTCAAGAGCTCCAGACCTTGATGGGGCTGCGGGGGGGGTCAGGGGGACGGTGTTCTTGCGCCGTTCCTCTGTATGTTGGGACGGGCACACCGCGTTCGTGCGGCGGGCAGCCCCACGGTGCGACCTCGGTGGAGGAGGCGGGGTACAGTAGCTTGTCACCATGAGGATTTAAGTGTGTGTCGTGTTCCAGCCTTGAGCCATTGAATCAACTTGCGTTGCTGGAGAGGTGAGGAGAAGGTAGGAGATGCCATGATTTTGGGGAGCGCAAGCATCCTGATTTCAGACGGTGTTGCACCATTCGTGGCTTTGATAGATGTCGGTACAATACACGTGGCGGCAGATTGTTGTCATCTCCCATCCCAGCAGAGGATTCCATGCACTACAGGAACTGCAATCACTGGAGGAGTTCAGCGCTCATAAGCTCTTTCCTGTGAGGGTGCTGAGGCGCTGGCACAGGGTGCCCAGAGAAGCTGTGGCTGCCCCATCCCTGGCAGTGCTCAAGGCCAGGCTGGACACAGGGGCTTGGAGCAAGCTGCTCGAGGGGAAGGGGTCCCTGCCCGTGGCAGGGGTTGGAGCTGGATGAGCTTTAAGGTCCTTTCCAACCCAAATCAGGCTGGGACTGTATGTTTGCGAGAAAGCAACTCCTAAATCCTGATCAATGAATGCCCTTTTCTGTAGGGGTTCTCTCCTGGGGGAAACAGGTTACTATAACATTACACCTTGTGTTGTGTTACTCCAATCTGTGTACGTACCAACATGTTAACGTGGCAAAGGCGTATTCGAGATAACTGCTACATCTTTTGCTTATGGAATGAAGACCGAGTTACTGCATCTGGTGTAAACTCAGAGTAATTCTGTTGAAGGAGTTCAGAGCCAATACTGTATTTTGCAGTTGTGTCTGGTACTTGCTTTCCAGCTAGCACAGCACAGACCATGGACTTGAGTCACCTTCTCTTTGAACTCAGACTTAAGAAGTCTAGTTATCAGAATTTATCCTTCATTCGGAATGATTTTTGGTTATTAATTGACCTAAATACCAAAACTACATGCCTGTCATAGAGAGTGAGCTCTCTCCTAACGGTGGCCATTCACAGGTTTTTACAGAGCTTTGGCTACTTATTTTGAATGGCAAAATCTCCATATTAGTGTAATTTTACAGTTGATGGATAAGGAGCGATGGCTTTCAGGGAAGCAACACGTCACACGTAATGTAATTGAGCATGTTTCCATACACAGTCATGTTGGTTCAGGCAGCAAAAGGGTAAGGAGGTGAATGCATAACTGCAACTGTTACCTTCCCTCGCCTGCATGGGTGTGCTGGGACATGAGGAGGCAGCTTTTGCCTCCAATGTAGACTTCCTGAATGGCTCAAAACCCCCTCAGTTCTTAGTCAAAACTCTGGAAAAATGCCTCAAGGAGTAGTTGCCTTTTGTTGTCTCTTTTGCTGACACAAGTCCATGTGGAGTTACTGCTCAGCATGGTTCAATATGGGCTTTTCCCCCCAGGTCAAAATGAATGAGGAGTGAAGAATGTCCCATTTTCACAAGTGGCCACAGAGAACACGATGCAGAGGTAAGAGATTTGTTTCTTACAGTACACAGAAAACAGACACTGAGGTGGGCTCGCTTGGCAGAAATCCTGCCTAGCTGGAGCCAGACATCTTCCCTGCCAGCATGACCTGAAATGAAAGCATTTGGTGAGCACTGTTTGTAAAGGGTATTGGTGGGGTCCCTGGTTAGTTCCCCACGTGCATGTGCAGAGAGCACTAAAATGGGCTGTTCCCCTGGGGGTGAGTGTGGGGAGACTGAAGAGCGTTTCACTGTAGGTAGGGGAAGTGATTTTGGTTTCTGGTTGAAGCAGCTCCGGGATCAGATACTACTTTCTGCAGACATCATGCTTTGATGTTTTAAATAGAGCTATAATGGTCAGCTTATGCTGAAATCAGGTAACCGGAGATAAACTTGTTTAGGTCTTTCTCCTATTTTTATTGAAATCAGTGTCTCTACCTACAGCTGAGTAGCATCAAGGCCTTATGCAAATAAGTTCCACTTACTTATGCTGCTTTTTCAGCAGTAATCCAGATACATTGTCTTCCATGAATGAACCCATTAGCAAATCACTTAAAACTGAAGCAGATGGTTTAGATCTGAATTTGCATTACCTGTAATCTATAGGTAATATCATATCATAGCATCATGGAATGGTTTGGGTTGGAAGGGACCTTAAAGACCATCTAGTTCCAACCCCTCTGCCATGGGCAGGGACAACTTCCCCTAGACCAGGTTGCTCCAAGCTCCATCCAACCTGGCCTAGCACAGTTTATTGCCTTGTTTTGGCTATTTTGCATGGAAGTTTCAGGAACACATAGAACAAACATCATGAATTACAGCCCCAGGTTTGGTATGTAATAGCTGTTGTCAGGTCTGAGATACGAGTCTCATTAAGGACATTGTTCGTACCTCCGCTGAAAATCCAGGCTGTTCCCAGAGCTCCCAGATTTTCCATGTCTTTGTGTAGGTGTTTGCACTTCATGGGAAAGGCAGAGCATGTGAAATATTGTGCCGTTATTGCAATGGGATGGGAAAGTTCTGTCGTTAGCTCCAGGAGATGGCACTGTGTCCTCTCCGGGCTAAAAACCATATACATGGCTTCGAAATGTACATCCAGGACCAATGGGATTCTGAGGGGGTTTGTGCTCTGTCTTGTTATGAAACACACGTTTCACTGTAGACCTCCATTCATCTTTAGCAGTCCTCAATACGGCCTTTCATCATTCCAGTTTTGTAGCTGGTGTCTGCTTAAATGCAGGTGTGTGTTTGCCATTATGCAGTGCCTTGTGCTCTCACGTTACTGGCACAGTGCTTCTCAGTGATCCGTGCTTTACAGCCGCTTGGAAAGCAGGGACAAGCAGCAATACAAGGTTTTATCATTGACCTGCGGTTGTGCAACGGGGGGATCCCCCCTCGTTCCAGACCCGGGCTCCTGTGCTACCAAGTGGCAACTTCATACGGGGTAAATCCCTCTCGAAACCGCGGCCCCCACGCCCACTGCAACCCGGTGTAACTGAGCATCTGCCTACTCGGGGTCGGGGTGAGCCCTCCTGAAACGGCTCCGTTGTTCAGCGTGGGGGGGCGGCGCGTTTCCACCCAACTTTGTACGTGGCGTTCGAAAGTAAATAGGAACAAGGCGATAGGAGCACACGGGTTGTGCCTGCGCTGCAGATAACGCAGGGCTGACCGAAAGGGAAATGGGTGAGGCCTTCACATCCTGTGCCCCGGCTGCCCCGCCGCCGGTAACGAGAGGCGGCTGCGGAGTCCCGGGGCCCTGACGGGGCTCTCCCTGCCCCGCGTTGTGAGCGCTTTGCACGTTCGTTGTCCCCCGCAGGACCAAGCCTTCCCCCCCCCCCCCCCCCGCCCCGCATCGAGCCGGCTCCGCGTTGGGATCAACTGGGGCCGGGGCTTGTCCCGCTCCAGCGCTGCCTCCCCGGGGGCACCGCCGGGCGACACCCGGAGCTCCGCGGCCCGGCCGCGCCGCTCAAACCCGCCCCTCGCTGATGTCACCCGCCCCCCCGGGGCCGTTGTAGCCGCTCCGAGCCCGCGGCCACCGGATCGCTGCGCTGCCCCCCCCCCCCATCACCACCACCTCCGGCCCCCCGGGCACAGCGGGAGCCGCGTTCGAGCAGCGGGGGAAGGAGGCGTTCGAGCCGCCTTTGTCTCGGTAACCGGCGCCCGTCCTTCCTGCCGGCTGCGCCGGGGGGGGGGCTCAGTGGTTCCGCGGCCGCCCCAGGCATGCCGCGCCGGGGCTGCGGGAGGCGGCCGGTTGCGCACGCTTCCGACGGATGCCTCGGGCTGTAGCGGCGGCGTTTGGGGCGCGGGACTCGGCGGCGGCTGCCGGTGCGGGATTGCCGTGAGCGCGCTCTGGAAGAGGAGGAACTGGAAGGCAGGAGCAGCGGTGTTGGCTCTCCTCCGCCGGGGTCAGCCCTCCTGCATGGTCGCGTTACTGTCGTGTGGACGCATTGTCAAGCGCGCACCGAGAAAGGGACTCGCTTGTTCCCCCCCTCCCCGTGCTTGGTTTTCGTCGTGATCATCGTGCCGAAATAACCACTTTTCTCCCGGTTTGCTGGTCCGCACCGAGGCAGGGGGAATATGCTCATGAAGGAGTACCGGATCTGCATGCCTTTGACAGTTGAAGAGGTAAGCTCTGCCTCGGGGAACGGCTCTGACTTAGCGAGGGTCTTCTCCCTCCAGGCGAGTTGAGGCTGTGTTTGCTTTACTGAATCGTTCTTCGTGCGATGAACTTGGTCGGAGGTGGCTGGGCAGAGAGGAATGTTTTGGTTGGAAATGAAGGGAATTCCGCAGGAGCGAAGGTAACTGAAGTCCTCAAAGTGTTGGTTATGACGATTTTCCAGGCAGACTTTAGAGCCTTGCTCCTGTTTGCAAGGGAGCGCTTTGTGCTGAAATCCCCCATCTGATAACGCGCCCGTCCAAACCCAGATTCTAAAGATATCTTCACCTTTGCTTAAAATACCCTTGCAGTGGAACGTGGCCTGAAACTGCAGCACAGGTAGGGTAGGGAGGTGATAATTTGTTAGCAAAACTTTATCATTTAGAGAAGCAGCTGGAAGTCAGAGCGCTCTTTGTGACCGTTCCAAACTCCGAGTTAGGGTTCTGCTTATCTGCGAACACCCTGCCTGCTCTTTAACGAAGGCAGCAGTACCTGCATGCAGTGCCCGTGCTATGGGGTTACTGGTGCGTGTAAACCGTGGTTGTTTACAGGTGCGGATGTGAATGAGCTGGTCATTTCAGGTTGACAGCAGAAAGGTAGCGCTGCTCTGCTCAGCCCGCTTGCGCTGCGCCACCGGACGTGGCTGCTTTTGCGCGCACGCCCTACGCGAGCCGGCTGCGCGCCGCGCATCTTGCGCCTGAGCTGCGCGGAGTTTCTCTTCGGCGGGCGCCAGAGGGACCGCCAGGGGGCGCACTCCCCGCGGCCGCCAGAGGGCGCTCTTCCCCTCGGGGCAGCCCCGGGCCCCCTCGGCTCGGCTCGGCTCGGCTCGGTTCGGCTCTACTCGGGGCAGCGCAGCGCCCTTCTGGACCTGTCTCCCCCCGGGCAGTAACGAAACGCAGGGATTTCACCCATTAATTCAAGCGGGTTTTTGTTTAAGTAGAGCCTGCGGGTGTTCTCTGCACCGTTCTGGTTTGCTTCCTTTGCAGTGTGCCCGGAGGAGTCCTCGCAGTGTGACTGAGTGCTCGTCTCAATGGGCTTTTTGTCCCTGTCTGAAAATTTGGCAAATTAACGGTGTTCTCAACCTGCGAATTGGAACTGCCAAATATTTACTTGAAGCTGCTCCGGAAATCCCTTTTTCTGGGAGCAGGACCTAGCCCCACCGTGTACGTGTAGGTGAACAGGCACAGGTTTAATGTGTAGCTTTAATTAAGAACTTCCTAAATAACTTAACTAACAGAATAGTTAATTCTGTTATTTAATTGCAGCACACTGTGAGGGTGCTGAGGCGCTGGCACAGGGTGCCCAGAGGAGCTGTGGCTGCCCCATCCCTGGCAGTGTTGAAGGCCAGGTTGGACACAGGGGCCTGGAGCAAGCTGCTCCAGTGGAAGGTGTCCCTCCCGACACAAACTATTCTGTTTCCCAGCCAAGTTCCATAGCATGCTGTGATGCTGGCTGGCATTATTCTTTCAGTGCATCGTTTCATGTGTTTATTGTGTTGTCCTAATGCAGACAACGTTTTAGCCAAGCCAGTTCCTGATGTCCTCAGACTACCACGCTCAGTTAACAACGGTTCGTTACCTTATCAGAAGGGAGCAGATCTGATTTCTTTTGGAAAATTATTGTTAAACAAGATTTCCAGGTACAGAAAAGGCCACACACCCCCCCCAATGGGAGTGTTTGATGCATGATGGGGTCTTTTATTCCCTACAATGCAACAGAATTAGCCAAGATACTCATGCGTCTTGTAGGTTCTCTCATGTTGAATTATCCATTATTTAGTCCAAGATCTGCAGCTGAGATGTCTTGAACCTAGAACATATCTGATATTTAGCATGAATTTCATTATAAGTATAAAATGAGCTAGGACAATAATGTGCAATTGGCAGGTATCTTATTTTTGTTATAGTGATTTACATACTAAATAAAGTCCCAAACTGTATTTCTCTTGGTGTTCATCTTTGTGACATCTCCTACAGTCTATGAAGGTGGTGTTATTTGATTTTTACCCTTAGTTGCACATTAACTACCAATAATGCATGGTATTTTGGGCATCTCTGTAGGCTAAGGTGATGCTCTATGCAGCCCTTGGGAGAACATCATGCAGTAATGCTCACCCTTTAAAAAACAAGAGCACTTTGGTTCTAAGACGCCCAAACTGCCTTCTACGAGGTGCTAAGTCCCTGTAGCTCAATGGGCTTTGTTGGAAATGCAATTTGCAGAGGATGTGCAGTTCTTCACGGGATTGGGACGTTGGGCTCTGCTCTACAGCGGCACTTGGGTACCTAATGCGCATTGATGTTTCTGGGGCTTGAGCACCGAAGTGTTTGCAAGGCTGTAGGTTTCAATGGGTATGTGGAAAACGCTGTTATTTCTGACACAGCTGCATGGCTTCTCTTTTTGTGCTGCGTTTCTCACTCTTGACTTTACAGCTCTGCTTTTTGCACTGTTTGGAAGTTCTGGCTTTCGGCCTGTGCACTTCATACGCACATTCAGAAGCATTTCCATGAGCAGTTTCCTTGTTTAGCACTGACTTGCTGGTTAGCCACATGTGGAAGTCTCACAGCATGAAGGAGGAAGAATTCCATCTTTACCCAGCGGTGTGTTGTCATTGAAACTCCAGTGGCTTCCCATGCCATTCCTGTGAAGGTAATCGGTACAGGAGGCAAAAGGGAGTGTGAACTGTGCCAGCCAAGCACGTGCACCCCATCTTCTGTAGTCAGATTCTGTGTGTAATGTGGGCAAATGTGCATCAAAACGTTGTGTAATGGCCAGTTGGGTAACAAGGAGTCATGACTCTGTGTAAATACACACATGCACAGTACAGCAATTGGCACTGTGCTGGTTGGCAGCTATGACCTTAACTTGTCTCTGGAGAAGAGTAAGAAGCAGATAGGTGTCACAGCAGCCCTGCCTCCAGGTTGGAAGGGTTTCTGGCAGGGTGGTGGATAGGAGATTCTGCAGAGCTGGTCTTCATGAGCTGCAGCAGATCCTGTTCTTGAGGCATGCTTTCGTTGATCCCCTTAGCAGATAAGAAACTCCAGTATTGATGGGAGCTGTGTTTCATACCTGTCAGCGTGGAGCCCAAATGCTTTCTTGCAAATAAAACACTTCCTGAGATACGCTGATTGCTGCAGACTGAGCTGTTCTTGTGCCTTTTGAGCTAGGATACAGCAGTGAGAGGTGCCTCTTTGTTCCCGTTCCATAGGCGCCAGGGAAGACAGGCTGTTCCAAGAGTGCTTGCTGTGGCACCACACCAGGGTTCTTATTCGAGGCTGAGGCAAACTCATTAAAGTGAGTTTTTATTGGCAGTTATTTAGGGCTGTTACATATATATTGTTGCAAACTGCCTGCTCAGCTTGAAAATTATGTAAGAAAGGAAATACCATGTTCATTTCTAAACAAAATAGTACCAACAGCTCTATTAGGTCAGAATATAGCGGTTGGTTGACAAAGCCAATCCGATTCCCAGTTAGAAGTTCATTCTTTATCTCATTTGCGGTACTTCTGGGAAACATGCACGCAAATGCAGTCCTTTTCTTAGCACTGAGACCTCACAAAAGCCATTTCTTCCAGTTATTCCATAGAGCAAGTAAAATCTGGTGCAGTCATTGCTTAGGATATGTTACCAGCCCTCATCCCAGCTGCAATCAGCAGTTGAGTTTGCTTCTTGGTTATTTTTTCCCTTGCGTTTTCATGTGTTAATTCATTCTTACAAATAGTTTGTTCCATCATATCAGAGAACATGACAATGGGCTGCATTGTGGTGGTTTAAATATCATCAGTTAAAACCCACATTCCTAAAAAAGGGGAAAGAACACCAAGCAATTGAAAAGAGCAGAGAAGCTAAAGAACGCTCAGCCTTGAGTCTCATTGCAAGCCGTAATTCCAGAGGAAGGATTGCAGGGCTTTTATCTGAAAATGAAAACCAAACCTGATAGCTTAGCATGGCACTGAACTTGTAGTTTGGAAGAGGCAAAGCACATTCAAGTTTGATTTGTGTGGGAAGTGATTATTCTGTAGGGGAATGGGTGGAAAGACAGTTTTGCTGGATCCTGTTGAGAATGGAGCTATTGCTGTAAGATGCTAATAAAGATGTGAAGTTAGGTTGGGTATATTTAAAAGCCGAATATCAATACAGCAGTCATCATAGGGTTTTTTTTCCTTGGAAACAGGGATGTCCGTTAGCATTTATTTCTGTTAGTTCTGAACTATGTGTGTGTGGCCAGACCTGCAGTCCAAACAGGTTTTCCTTTGTTCTTTATTTCAACTGAGAGTGTCTCTGCTGAAGCCAGGGGGATTGCTCCTGTTCTCGGCTATAGATGAAAGCTGGGTTTGATCTGTGGGGAGCACTGCCTGCATGAGGTGTGTAGGAACAGCTGTATTGTCATGAATACAAACAAGCAGAGACCTGCAGAAGGGCTGTGAACGTGGATCATGAGTTTTCAACACGAACAACTTCTGCATTTAGAGGTGTTGTGCCTGTTCCTTTATCGAAAGGGCCATTGTTTAGCTCTTGGTTTGGACATTATCAGTTCTGCCAGGGTGGATTCTGTCCATAAATGATTTCAACAACATATGTGTGAACACTGTTTGCATTCTTCGCATCTTGTGTACATTTCTTCTTTAAAAGGTGTCATAGTCTACTGTTTTGTGTACAAAGGGCACTTGTTATAACACGTTTTATTCAGGCAGATTGGAAAGTCAATGAAAGCATTTGAGAAAGTGTTTTTATACCCTGAAAGTTAGCAGGTGTTGTGATATTTAGACATAACTATATGTACGTAGAACAGAAAAGCCTTTAGTAGGGTATAAAGCGTAAAATACCCTTTTTCCCCCTAAACTACAGTTGTCTATTGCAGGACAAACTGCGTCTACTCATCTTGCAGTTAATACAGATAGATTAAATAATGATTGATTATGGATGCTGTTCTCATTTCCCACCTATAATCACAGAACATATTTTCAGGAATATGGGAATGTGTGGAACATTCGAAAAAGCAATATGTTGGTTGTAAGCAGGAGGGCTATCAGCAAACATAAGGGGAAGTCAGCTTTTCAAATTGAATTAAATGGGATTAGTTACAAATAAAATGCTAACTGGACCATGCCATGGCCATGAGCTCTGCAGAAAAAGTTTCTCTGGTAGCTTAGGGTTGAAGTTGTCCAGCAAAAATGGAGCCTTATTGTGCAACTGAAACTATTCAATAGCTATAATGCATCTTTGGTTTTACACTTATTCCTTTACAAGATAATAAAGTGCTATGAAAAGTAAAGGCCATTTTACTTGGTTAATCATTCTTTCTGGATATACCTTATGAGAACCTCGCCAGCCTTGCCTTCTTTTTGCAGTTAATACGGGGGGTACTGCTAGAGTTGTTTGAGGACTACTCAGAGTTAATTATTGATCTGGAAAAGCTCCTTACACCATTAGGGGCATCCCTTTACCCTTCAAAAGAAATCGTTGTGTAAGACTCTTGTTAGCGAACAGATCCGATCTGGTCTTTGTGGGCGGTCATGTCTGCTGGCATCACAAGACCTTTGCTACATGCAGCATGACCTTAAAGCTTATGGATTGGGAAGACTCATTATAATGATATAAGAGACAAACTAGGAGAGGGAAAGCATCAGAAGTGAAGTTTTAGTACCAAATAAGAACAGCTATTTTAGTCTTTCAGTGCACAACCTACTTGTAAGAATGAACAGAAGAAAGTGAGAGCTGTGTTTTACCACGGGAAGAAAATAAGTACCTTCCTTTAGCCTGACCTTCCTGTACTCATTGTAGTCACCTAGAGAGCTATAAAAGCAAAGCAGTACAGATGTCAGCTCTTCATTGCACACCACTGCAAATAGACGATCAAAAATACCCCATTTTCTTCTTTACTCCCATTTACACATTTCAATGCAGCTCTGTGAAAGAAACAAGACAACCTTTGTGCTTCAAGTTTTGGGGTAAATCATTAAAAAAACTTCTCAGTGGAAAGGCTTAGATATTATCTAAGGAACTCCAGACTGACATAGATGTCTCTTCATCTCTCTTGGCCTGTCTCTCCATGTCAACGCTTATTTTCTCCAAGGTGTGTGTATATTTATGTAAACTAATACTACACATTTGCTTTGAAGTCTTTGTTGGCAAAATATAAGGCCCAGGTTTGCATTTCCCGCATAAGAAAATGCAGCTTGTCAGTAGTTCAGGGCATTTTCTAGCTACAGCACTCTACAGAGCTTTAATGCTGTCAAGAACTCCGTGGAGTGTGTTTGCCTTGAAAGCACAATGTAGGTTCAGAAACAAAAGAACAGGGAGAGGAAGGCACAGAATGTCAATACTGGCTCATAAAACAGTGCTTTCTGGGGTTTTATTTTTGGGATGAACTTTGGGTTGCTGAGAGCATGCAGGTCATGTAGGAGCTGATGGGAACGTTAAATGATCAGCCCTATTGAAACTGTGGCCAACTGTTTATGTAGCTGGTAGTGGATACAGATGTCTATGTTAGCACCTTGAAGCCTGATAACTCTGATATGTCAAATACATTTTCCCTTAGTCCAACCTGTTTAATTTCTTCATCTGTCTAATTGTAAGGTTAGGAATAATATAATTATACTAATTTTCATGTGCTTTTTGCCTGACTACACGTGCTAAGGAAAGATATTAGGTGATTTGTAGAATAATAGAATGGTTAGGACCTTAAGATCATCTAGTTCCAACTCTAATCCTTAACATATATAAGGCCCTTTAGCTTATAGGAAGGTAAATATTTCTGTAATAGCTATAGAAGGTTAAAAATGATGTTTTCCTTCATGAGTATTCAGTTGATAGGCATTTGTATTGTTAAAATCTGTTAGAAGTCATATTCTTTTATACAAAAGTCTGCCTAGTCAGGTAATGGAACACCCATAGTGTATAACAGTGATTCATTCACAATATTCTTTGTGACTAGTGAGCTGACAAATATGTTCCCCAGGCTGTCCTTATAGAACCCAGTCACTTGTGGATGCTGAAATACAAGCAGGCTTTCCATTTTGAACGTCTAACTGAACACACAAGCGGCCATTAAATACTATAAGGGAGGAGATAGATATACACATGCAAACAATTAAAAGATACTCATTTATTGTGGGTGAGGAATAATGCTTTGCAGTCTTGCTCATGGAAAACTGATTTGTCATTTAAAATGATGATTTTTTTTTCTTTTTCCCCAAATCATTATAATTTTCCCTATATTCCATCCTTATCTCCTTTGGTTCATGGAGCATCTGTCATGGTGAAGTATATTTTGTAAGGCTCAATACCTAAATAAAACAAATAGTGACATTTCATGCAGATTTGCAGTGATAGCTCTCCAGTGCAGCCTGAAGAGCTTTGTGTAGGCACATTGTAGGCATATTTAAGTGACATTACCAGTGTGCATGTTGTCAGAGAGCAAGGAGATAGGTGCTGCCCGGGATTAGTGACTAGGTTTAGAAAGGACTGAAGACAAGGTGATTTAGATATCAAGTTGTGTTAACAGATGGGTTTACAGTCTGTAGGTGGGGGAAACTAGGCTTGAACTTGGCCTGTGTTTATATATGATGCTTTTAGTCTGCCTTGATCTTGTTTCTCTCCTCATTTTGTCGTTTCTTCCCAATTTTGGTTAGAAGTGATCAGCCAATTTGGAATCCTTGGATATGTATTAAAATGCTATTTTTATTTTTATAAAGCGTAATCATAGAATCATAGAATAGTTAGGGTTGGAAAGGACCTTAAGACCATCCAGTTCCAACCCCCCTGCCATGGGCAGGGACACCTCACACTAAACCATCTCACCCAAGGCCTTGTCCAACCTGGTCTTAAACACTGCCAGGGATGGAGCATTCACAACCTCCCTGGGCAACCCATTCCAGTGCCTCACCACCCTAACAGGAAAGAATTTCCTCCTTAGATCCAACCTGTTACACCTTGTCCTATCACTACAGTCCCTAATGAAGAGTCCCTCTCCAGCATCCCTATAGCCCCCCTTCAGATACTGGAAGGCTGCTATGAGGTCTCCACGCAGCTTCTCTTCTCCAGGCTGAACAGCCCCAACTTCCTCAGCCTGTCTTCATACAGGAGATGCTCCAGCCCCTGATCATCCTCGTGGCCTCCTCTGGACTCGTTCCAACAGTTCCATGTCCTTTTTATGTTGAGGACACCAGAACTGCACACAATGCTCCAGGTGAGGTCTCACAAGAGCAGAGCAGAGGGGCAGGATCACCTCCTTCGACCTGCAGGTCACGCTCCTTTTGATGCAGCCCAGGATACGGTTGGTTTCTGGGCTGCAGGTGCACACTGAAGCCGGCTCATGTTCATTTTCTCATCAACCAACACCCCCAAGTCCTTCTCCACAGGGCTGCTCTGAATCTCTTCTTTACCCAACCTGTAGCTGTGCCTGGGATTGCTCTGACCCAGGTGTAGGACCTTGCACTTGGCATGGTTAAACCTCATGAGATTGGCATCAGCCCACCTCAAGGTCCCTCTGGATGGCATTCCTTCCCTCCAGCGTATCAACCAAACCACACAGCTGTAGGAATGATATTTTCATGGCTTTTCTTGGAAAAAAAAGAAGGGTATCTTCCCTCTTTTTCCTATTTGTGCTCAGCAAAGGCTGGAGCAGTTTTGGATTCTGTTAGTTCTGTACTTTCACAGTTCTGAAGCTGGTTTTACAGGCGCGCTCCTGGCTTTGTGTGTGCTTCGCTTGCGCACATGCTTAATTTAAAGCACAAGCAGCACATTGCTATGAGTCACGTGCAGAAATGTTTGTAGACTGGGTTTGCTAAAAACCCGTTCATGTGCTCTCCAGAAAAATCCCGGTCTCTGTTTAGGGGTTTTTACGTGTCTGTTCTGAGATTAGTCTTGCCTAAGTGATTTAGGAATACTTAAGCTCTGTGGGAATGCTGAGTGTGCCTTCTTTTCCATTTCATCCCCCTGAATGTCACATTGGGTTCAATGTATTGCTCCATTAATGACTATGTTTGAATTTCTTTCAGTAAAAATATTATTGTAATGCATGGCAAAATAATTATGTGCTAATGACACTTCAGTGTAACACATACTGTTGCTCAATTACTTGATTAACAATCAGTCACTGATGACAGTCAGAAACACAACTAATTGTGGAATGTATTTGCAGAGTTTGGTCTCATTTTCTGTACGAGTTACTAAAAAATATCAAGATAACCTTTTGTGTTCATGTCACCAAGGTATGTGAAAGGTTACCAAATCCCGCAGTCCACTCTGAAACAAAACCATGTATTTATCAGATGAAGACAAAGGTAATTCTGTTGAGAAGCATGAAGTTCTTACACATGCCAAGCTTGTATTTCTCCTGATTAAATACAGATGGTCCTATTTAAGCGGCCTCACTTGTAAGGCCCATTGAATATACTGGTCCTAGTATGTATAATCTTATCTTCTGAATGATGCTTGACAGATTTATCCAGCTATTTATCTGCCGTTGTCAGGTTTTCTTTGAAAGTGCCCATTAGCTGACCTTTAAGTAGTATTTTCATTTAATAAATGGTTTGTGCAGTGACTTGAAATAAGCTGAATGAAACATCTGACTTACACATGATTCACTCTGCAGTAACCTGCCTGCTTCTGTTCTCACACAGGCTTGATCTAAAGCCTTTAAATCTTACTTCAATGGACCGGGTTTTGTTTTGCTTCACTCTCTGTGAAAGGAAAGTCATTCAGTGGAATTTAGACCGCAATAATACCAATGAGTTCTGCTGCTGATGTCAGAGAGGCCGAGATGTCACCAAATATGTATGACAAAACCCAGCATATTTTTAGAAGAGAAACATTGGGAATTTAAATTCCATTTTAGTCGCACAATGCGGATCTGAAATCATTCCATTGACCTCAGTAGATCCATTCCAGATTTCTATCGGTCTCATCAGAAGTAGACTTTAACCAATGGCTGTAAACCAGAAGAAAATGTAGATGTTTCAAATCTCTTGTTCTTAACAAGAAAGAAACCAAGCTGACGTCTCTCAATCGTTCGCCCTCTTGCCTGACCTAAAAGACGTTTTCACACGGTTAGATCAAGCCCCAGGTTTGTGTCAAACTCACGCTAACGCCTTTAAGCCTACATAGAATTGTACAATTGCTGTCCTCAGACTTGGCAGTAAGCTCTTCACGCTCGGTTTTCAGTCCTAACTCTGTAGAAACTCGGATTCTCTGGTCTTTCTCCCATTTTTGAGTCCTTGGTCGTACTCCCAAAGAAGAAAGCCTGGCCAACCCCAGCAGGCGCCCGGCCAGCTGGCAGAAAGCTGCTGCTCTGAACAAGAGCCTGCTGCTCCTGCTCGGCCTCAGTCTTGCAGAGGATAAGGAACTGTACAGCACACTGAAACAATTGATAATTCAGGACCCTGCTGAGTGCGGAGCTCAGGCTTGAATCTCCCTATTCCCTCAGTTACCATGGATCTCTGCGCCCAGACTGAAGTGAAAGAGAGCACCGAGTTCCGAAAGCTCTCAAACGTTTTAGAGGGTTGCTAAGTTTATTTGCATTTCCAAATGTTTGCTGCTCTGTTAAGCCCAAGGGGGTTTGTTTGGTTTGTCTTTATGTCCCTGTTTTTCTTTTCCTTTTTTTCACCACAGGGATGATTCAGTATAAAAATGTGTTCTATGTAATATGGAGACTCATACATTTGGGATAGGTTGGGTTTGAGGGTTTTTTTCCCCATCAGCTTCAATGGAAGCAGAATAATCCCTACTACAGGGATTATTTCTTTCTTGTTATTAGTTTTCCACTGGTTTGCTCTAGCTGATTTTCTCCACTATCTCTGCTGTTTTCATGTCTGCACATGAACTCAGTCAAGTGATGCCCAACTTCCAAATCTATTCCAAGTGGGTTTGAGATGAGGCAAACAGCATTTTAGTGGAAATGTTATGTCATAGTTACAAATGCCTATGGATTAGTTAGTTTATTTCCAGGACCTCATGGGCTATACATTGCTATTTATAATTTAACTTTCTCAAGCAGCCACCACTGTGTTTATGTTACCATGGTGTTACTTGCCATACTTGAGGGTGGATAGTAAATGCTATAATTGAAAATAGATACTCCCACTGAAATAAGCCTAACAGGTGGTTATGTTTGTATTTAATCGTGCTGTGAGAATGGTACAAGTTAAATGTGGATGCCTCTGACCCTGCCATTTCACTAGGACATTTTCAGACATGCCAGCTGGCCTTTAGTGGCCAGAACTGGAGTAAACAACATGAGCGATTTGTCTTGTGACAGTCCAAGGAATGGCAGTGGCCATCAATGAGTATCCTCTGCTTCAGACTTTAGAAAGAGAATGTTCTTATGTGGGGCAAGAGGAGATGCTGTGGTGCAGGGGGAGGACTGTATCTCATCTTTCTTCTGCAGACCATAGTCTGTGTAAAGCTGCAGCTCCTCAAGAGCATTTGAGGAACAGCAATTGCTGTTTCCTTATGATTTCCTCATATTAACCCCCTTACCTCATCTCATCTCTTAGTTTCCTTCAGTTATACACCATAAGGAGTTGCACATCTGTTTTGAGGTCTGCCCTATCTTAATATTATGTGGCTTAGTTTGACGTTAGCTTACACCTACCTTCCTGGTGCTGGCAACACACATCCTACTGGCAGAGCTGTTCAAACCGTCCCCCTCTCACAACCATAAGAATAGCTTTAGATTCAATTTTGTCAACTCCCATAAAACCAGTTAAATGTGGTTTATATATATATATAACCAGTTAAATGTTATAAATAATACATATATAAACATATATAAACCATTTTTTTAATATATAATACTTAAATCACATAATTTATTTATTTTATATATGAATACGTATTTTTCCATTCTTCAAAGTAAAAGGATGGAAACAGGGGTATTATTCTGAATTCTTCCAAATATTTAGGGAGGAAAAAAAGGATTGTAGATTTTTCTCTCAGAAATATTCTAGAAAGTGAAGTGAAAAATAACTAATTCAAAATAGCAGGATTGTTTCACACTGACTTACTGCACAAAGTCATATGCCCAAGAGTATTAGGTAACCAAGTACAAACACTTCAGTCAGGATAGTATGATTATTAGCAAAGGCATTTGTAAAATACATTTTAATAGAACCATGCAAAAGATGCCTGATTGGTGCCATTGTATGAACAGCAAAGTGCAGAGCAGAGATTCTTGCATGAGTTTTGCACAGCAGTCTCCTTTTGAGGATTGTTGTACCCTTTTCAGAGGTAGCTGCCAGAGTTCCATCTTTATTCTGTTTTGTATCAACCAAAGGCTGATTGGCTCCTCCAGTTTTTCTTATAGCTGTAGGATACCCAATTAATTTGCAGCAGCAGCAGATGTTGTGTGCCTACAGAGATTTTTCTCTTGAACTCAGTGCAAGGTTGTTTCTCAGTTTTCCTTTTGCATTTTGCCCAATGAATAAAGCAAAGCCAGAAAACCCCAGCACAGTGGTTCTAGAAGGCGGTATGATTTGTCAGGGTTTGGTTTCAAGCTGGTTTGCATTGGCTTGAAATCTTTGTGATATTTAAACCAGTATCACGTCCTGTGTACACAGGAGCAAGAGTCAGAGTTTACGTCTTAAAGAGTTTTCCAAGGAGGTCCTTAAGGCCTTTTACAAGCTTCTGGCAATTGCATTCCTGTCCACAGGTTGTTGTACTTCACGTGTTTGGTTGCAGACCTTTTCCACATGATTTGGGAGTTAGACCTGCAGATTAAGTGAGCTACTTCAGCTTTCCAGGCTTACCTTATAGGTAGCAATTGAGTGACTTTATTATTGCAGAGAAGCTGAGGACATTCCCCAGGGCCACTGAGAAACTCCCATGTAACAGTAAGCGTGCAGTAAAGGACTAGTCTTGAAAGTATTCATGCATATTTAATGGTAAGGAAGAAAGATCCAGGTTCAGCCTTGCAGTCAGTCCAAACCTCTGACAAGAACAAGGAGTTAAGAAAAAAGGCACCAAGTTTGCAACATGTTCTTGATCAAATTTAAAACTGAGTTTCTGAAGGTGGTGAATATAGATGAGAAGCTCGTGTCTGTTGAGAATTGTGCCATAGATCCATGCATCCAAATGGAAGTTTGCCATTATGCTTGGGTGTTTTGCTGCCCATGTCTCTGTATAGCTGTAGGATCTCTGCTTTCTTTTGGTGCTGAAACTGAGTTTGAAAGGCCCAGAATCCTTGTGTAAACCTGTAATGCCCTGGAGCTGCCTAAGTCTTAACTAAAATAGACTGTTGACAACTAGCATTTCCAACCAGTATAACCCACATGGATACAAGAGTAGGAGGCTTGAGTCAAACTGGTGTTTTGGCAAAGTCTTCAGCAGTTACAGACCAGAATGTTGTCTCGATGTTTATGAGATTTGCCATTGTGTTCTACCAAGCTTCATCCTGTTGAGTTTATATCTGGTTATTTCATGCTCTGCTTTAGCAGTTATCTATTAATATTCATTCTTAACAGTCACGATTCTGTGTGTGAAATTGTAGCCTGAATTTTTGTGTTAGTGTTGATAGGTGGTTCCTGTTGTTGTCCTGAGCGTTCACATCTCTGGTATCTTCCCTCTTAGCTCCAGGTTAGACAATGCAGTGCAAATGCTCCAGGACTTTTGGACTAAACCAAGATTTAACCCATTTTGTCAGCTAAAAGAAAGAAAGTGAAACATGAGAGAAGAAGGATGTATACAGGAGGCATTTCTCAGAAAAAGGAACTGAATAAACAACAAGGATGTATAGCAATAGGCAGAATTAACTTGCTCCATCAGGTGACAGTTGAAAGCATTTTCCATTTCGCTGCAACTGGAACAAGAAGACAGCTATGTAGGAAAAGAAGCAGACTCACTGAATAATGAAAGCTTTGCCATTCTTTAAATATTTTGTCACGTAATCACCGACATGCAAATTTCAGAGCTGCCAGGGTATGGTTTTGCCTTTCTTATTTTGCAAACCCTTATTTTTCTTCTGCGCTTCTGACACCTTCCAGTCAAGAGTTCCAAAGGAAAAGGGCTTTCTTTCCAGTTCATCTACAGAACAGTTTATCACCCTCTGATTTCTGAGTGCAAAGGATTTGCATATGTCAGCTTTAAACATGCACTTGTTTGGCAGCACAGTGAACTTTGCAAGTTGACATATAAAGTTAGCCTCAGTAAGTCAGCTGAAGGTTTGTTCCCTACTGTCCTTTCTATACCAGATTAGTGCACTGTATGTGCTTACGCTATTCTAGAAAGCAGGGAAAGACAAAAGCTATCAACATTTAAAAGGTGTGGAGCATCTGTTTTGCTTTTTGACCATGTCCCATACCTGCAGATTGATACTAGCTGAAAACTACTTTTCTTAGGGTTCAAAAATCAAATATTTCTTCGTATTTTGCATTTCCGATGAGATGAAAGGTTCAGAACTGGTGAAGAGTTACCAGGTTTGTCCCTGTTAAACCTTCAGCATTTTTTGATAAATCCCCAAAATATATGACTGTTCTGTGAATCATTTCTTGACAAGAAGCACTGCTTCAGTCAGTCTGTCTAATGAAGTTGCTGAGGAGGTTCACGTTGGGGAGTTGCTGTCAGGCAAGTGCGAAGACTTGTGGGTGACATAAAGCCGTTCTAACATACTAAGTATGGGATCTTTTTCAGGCAAGCTCTGAACAACTTTACAAATTACTCATTACCTTAAGGTGGGATGGCACTGGTGGTGTGTGCCATTATCAAGAATGAGAAATAACTAGCCCAAGATGGAATGCTCGTGTACTGTGTTCCTAAGGAAAATGGGAGGTCTTGTTTCCTCTGGGTCACCCTTTTGAGATGTTACTCTGTGATTTCACACTGTTAAGTCTTGTGTCCCTAGCAGTACATCTATATGTTTCCTAAAGTAGAAGCAATAGCTGCATGATATGTACTAAGAAGTGGTAAACTGTGGGCTGTGTGGTTCCTCTGTCTGTTGAAAACCATGGTGAAGCCTAAATTTGCATCTCTGAATTCTTCCATCTGTCATGCACTGAGGTGACCCTGTGGTGAATTAGGGCTGAAGAATGTTAAGCTGGTGTTCCAGGTGTCCATTGCCACTGGGGTCAAGGAGATAAAGTTACTCATCTTTTCATCTAATCAGGAGTTGCTCCCTGAGCATCACAGGCTGCAAGTGATCACTGTAACTCTGTATCCTCTCTGCTCGATGTTCTCTCCTTTGTTCTCTTTGTACTCTCTATAATAGGCCTCCCACTCCCTCGTTTAAATCCTTTTTGTAGGAGGTTAATTACAAAAATGTAGCTTTCCATCCTTGTTGGGTTCAAGTCATCACTTGTTCCTTTTATATATTGCTCACTGGGGATTTGTTTTTTTTTAGTAAGTTGTGGATGAATGTGCTGCCACCATTAATGAGTGTATTGAACACTTGGAGACCTGTGCACGTTCCTCTGGGACTCCACCGGTGTCCTCCAGTGATAAAAGTCACCTGTCTGTTTATTTTACCTTTTATTATATCTTTTAAAGAATGGTTTATCCTTCTGAGGACCTTTCTGCTTATCTCATGGCAAATACGTTTCTTTTAGAATATCTGCAGAGTGACCTTGGCAAAATGGGCTTTTGATACCGAATTGGCCCATATCAGGTAGGTCTCTTGTGTCTGCACTACCCATTGGCCCCTTCAGAGACAGATTAAGAAATGACTTCTCTTCACTAGAGCTGTGTTAACATTTCCCTCTATATTTATACATCCAAGCTGTGCTATTCACACTTTTCTTTTTTCCCCTTGAGTAATAGGAATCGCCCTCATCCGCTCTTTCACAGCTTTCTGTTCAATCCATTGAATTGATGACAGCAAATAAAAAGCATATGAAAAGCAAATTAATACAACTCCTGTCCTACTGGGTGAAAGTACAGAGTTTTTACTTACTGCCAACACAATATATTGAATTAATTATGAGTGCAAAGAGACAGAATTCCAATTAGAATTACCAGCTGATACTTCTTTTTAGCATGGGTATCTGCTGCATTCAAGCACAAAACTTTGGGAGAGGATTCTCTTTTTAATACATATTGATTGAAATCATTGACTGTTTAGGGACTGCTGCTTGAGGGAACCAGGGGTAGCAATAATGCTAACAACTAGAATTTCAGGGCGTTTATTAATCTTTTTGGCAGTGGTGTACAACAGTATTTCCTATATTAGAAGTTGTTTTGCCAAGTGCTGGCTGGCAGTATGTCATGTTCCTTAGTTTCCATTTGGAGCTGAATACTCTTCTGATCATTTTATCTCTGAAAGGAATTAACATTTGCTTTATTTTAGCTACTAGCTCCTGTAGGATGCATATCATTTAAACTAATAGGGTACTGTGTTATGAGGCATGATTCTCTTGTTTATCCAGGCTTTGTTATTGCCAGTAGCAAACACTGTTCTGCTGCCATTCCATCACCACGCTCCTAGTTCATGCCCAGTGCACACAGAATTGGCAGTCTTGAAAACAGAGATAAATTTCCATGTCCATGTTTAACTTTGATTTGCTCTTACACTTTTGCTCTAACCTCCTCCCACTGACTGTAAATCAGTAAGTGAAAAGCACACCATGTAGACTATCTGCAGCCAAGCGTTTGATATGGTTGTAATTAATTGACAGCATTCGTATAGTGTGCTGATAAGTGAGATTAGTGCCCTTTATCAAGTCCACTTGCACTCACAGTGAAGTCAGTGGGAGTTTCCCTTGTTTTGTATTAAGAATACAAAAATAGAATCCTGAGAGAACTCACTGAATGAGGAGCTGTGTGTGAAACACAAGACAAATTCTGTACGGAACTGCACTCTGCAGAATTCCATTTGCTTTAGGTAAAGTAGGAGACACTCAGTAACTTATCTGTCCGCAGGCTTGTGAGTTTTGAATTAAAGATTTACCTCAATTGTGGTGTCATCAGATTGTAATAATACATTAAACACATTTGTAATATAATTAATGGACCGAGTTAATACCAACTATGTTAAAAATGATAACGAAGACAGGTAGGTTTGTAGTAGGAAGGTACTAACTTGAAAATGAACTTTCTAAGGTAAGATCTAACATAGAAAGAAAGTAGTATTTCTGTCACCTACTGTCATGTCAAAATCTTGTGGCCTTGGAAAACCAAACAAGTCACTGCAGAACATGCTCTGACATATTGCATCTTTCACCCTTACACAGGAGGTGTATCTCTCAGGTATAATGGTCAGAAGGAAGCAGGATCAGGAAAACCAAGAGCACATAATGAAATGGTGATGGCAGCATAATAGCTGCCCAGCATTTGAACAGCGCATTAAATTTGCATTAAGAAGATATACTTTTAGGTTACACATATTTATATTTAGTTCCTGGAATGCCGAAGAGCTCCCTGTTACTATTTGTATAACACAATGCCAGAAAAAAATCACACCTAGTTTCATGATTCAAGCAAGTGCTCTTTGTCTTCCCCTCCCACCGAGTACTACAAGTCATTTTTCATGACATTCACGTTTGTGTGTTCTTTAACTCTCTTCTATCAGAGGCCCCATTATGTTTGAAAATTCAAACAGTAGGGACTGTTATCGAGATTGTGGAACATAGGATTTGAGAAATGGCATACAATACGGCACAGGTTGAAGCAGATTTTTGTCTGGTCAATAGACTTCTAGGAGAGATGAGCCTCGCTTGGTAAACACTAATATATTTTTCTGGCACTTACTACTTTGCTGCCTCACCTTCTTTACCAAGTGAGTTAATAGTAAAAAACATGGCCTCTGTTCTTCATTCAGCTTGGGCGATTCCATTGTCTTCTGTGGATATAAAAATCTTAAAACCTCTCCTTTTCAGGAGAAAACCTCTTTTCCTCATCAGAAAATGAAAGCCTCCCATGACACAAAGGCAGGAATCCCAGCAGGCTCTGCTATGCTCCGCATTCAAATAGGAATGACATCAATAGATGTTGGGACCTTTTTGGTTTGCTGGTCATGCTGTCCTGCAGTGGCCGTAGTCCTGAGACTGGTGGCCCATGGAAGCCTTCACTGTCAGTGATGGGGAAATATGCAAATATAATAATCTTATGAATCATCTTTTATAAGGTGTTACTGTAGTCTGAGACTGAATTACAAGCCACCAAACATGCAAATCACGTTTGTGTGAGTGACAGAGTGAGGGTGTCCCTGTGTTTAAGTAGGGCATTACTCAAAATAGTTCTATTCCAGCTTTCCATGGGAAAGTACTTTCTGTTCAGCAAGATGTTTTCTTTCTCTACCTAGTCATCAAAACCACCATCAATCCCATTTCCAGTGAGGCAAGCCTCTGTGGAATGTGACATTTGTTAGTTCCCTTACCTGATAAGAGCTGTATACCTGGATTTGTACAGAATGCAGTTCCTTTTTTTTTTTTCTTAATGTATTTTTCATGCTTGAAAAAGGGCTTGTTCAGGAGAACTTTCCCTAAAAATTTATTTTCTGGCTCGATGCAGGAAAGGCAAATTCAATCTTTCTGTTGTTTTCAAGCACCTTAATGCAGAGGAGGAGATAGGAGTGGGTTTGTTGGAGTCGTGAAATAGAGCATGTGGTTGGAAATAATTCAAAGGTAACCTCCTGCAGTATTTCTGCATCTGTTGGAAAAAAGAACATGATTATAGCACACAACCCTCAGGTGAAATTGCAGAATTTACATACTACAAGACTAGAATCTACTGTGCAGGTTATGATCGTGCCACCAGTTTAGTGAATGGGTTTGGTGGGATTCACAATGTAAAATTAAAGTCTATATTGGCTGTAAACTTCTTATTCAATGCTCCTGGATCCTCAGGCTTGATCTTCTTTTTTCTGCATGCATGGGATTTGCACAGGCATCAAGAATTTCATACTAATATATAAATCTGTCAGTTGACTTGGTCATATAACAAACAAGAACCCAGTGAACAAAGAATAAAACTCCCCCTCCATCCTCCCCAGTATCCAGAAGTGTAATTACATCACAGATACATCATTGCATATTTGGGTATAGGAAGAAGCTTTAAGATGTTACAGAACACAGAAAATAATGTGTCGTTTTTATATTGCTTTAAATGGCTTCAGTTTGTCCTGTAGAATGAAATGTTCTCATTATTCATTTTTTGCATTTTCTATGAGTTTAAACAGTTATGATGATGCTCCAATTTAGTTTGAAGTACTAAAGGGGATGTATTAATTGCAAGTGTTAGTACCATTGTCTGTGCCCTTCTGAACATCAAATTCGTGGTTTGAGTTAATGGAGGTTAAAAGGAATTTTAAGTGCTGCTTTAATGAGGACAGACACTGACATCTTTTGATACCTTGTATCTCATTTAAGTCCTATGCCTATCTGATATACTATTATAGTGGTGCCCGCTAGTGCTTCCGTAATTATGGGCCTGTCAGCATTTCCATTACAAACCCCTATATTACAGCCAAAAATATCACTCCAGGATGAAGTTTGTACAAAGCCTTTCAGCCTCCAATGAAGAAGCTTTCAAAATTAATTTGGCTGCTTCTCCAATTTAAAACATGAAGTTTTGCTGTTGCTTACTCTACTCTGTATTGATGTCTTGTGGGGGGTTTTGCTGTTGCTTACTCTGCTCTCAATTAATGTCTTCTTTAGAGAAAGAAACCAAAATACTGCTGTTTGTTTCCTATAGCGCGAATATAACACATCCAAAAGATAAGAATTGAAATCTGAATGCTTTTATTGAACCACAAATGAGAAAAAAGGGGCAGCAAAAGCAGGAAGAAGGAAAAAGCACCTCTGCGAGCTGCCACCCTGTTTCAGTGTTCATAGGCAACCTGTCTACAAGGATTTCAGTAGCCTGTGTCTTTTATCATAGATTCCAGAACAGTAATCAAATCATAATTTCATTTTTTATCACCATAGACTGGTTTAATAATTATCATTTAAGGGTTCAAGGACAAGCACTTAGAAAATAGGAGGTGCCAAAATTAACATTACCCATGCAGTTTTGCTTTTTGGATCTATTTTCCATGAAGCTGGTTCCTGGCAAGGCTGGGCAATGCTCAAGTCGACACCATTGTCTCATTATAGAATTCTATTGTCTTTTTCAGTGATTTACTACCCATCTCTGAAGTTGGAATCACTCTCTCATAGGTTTGAGTGCTGATTATCATTTAAGTGTCTGAATGTTTTACCAAACATTAATCAATTTATTTTCATTACACTTTCATAAAATGAACAGATTTTCTAATTTTACAGATGATGAACATCTGCATTGAGACTTTGAGTTGAAAATATTAGCTTATTTTGAACATTTAACACTTGGAAACTGATTTTTCAAGTGGAATTATATAGCCCATTCAAAACACAGTTCTCATTTACTTTAGCTATCTGGTAAATAGTTAGCATTTGTTTGAACCAGATCTGTGTCACATGGGGTACCTAGATGGTGAGGAACAAGGGGTAACAATTGCTTGTGAAGAATTTGGGTTTAAGCAATTTGCCTTACCTAGATTTCTTAATTTCTGTCATTTCTCATCCTTATGCATCACAACTGGGAGCTGTTGTGCTGGTGATGCCCAGAGGACACGTGCTGATGTGGATTCTTCAGTTCATATGACCTTGAGCTGGCACAGTTCTCCTTTCCCAGTCTGTTTTTCAGCTCTTCAGCAAATGAAGCAGAAGCCCTATGTAAAATCATCTACATTAGTATGCAGCGACTTCAAAGAGGAAGGAGAAGTGGTACATGATTATTTAATTGTGCCATGATGTTTATGTACACAAGGGCACCAATATCCAGTAAGCCATCCATCACTGTTCCCGTAAGTTGGTAAGATTTCCTTAAGCATAGCTTTTGTTTGTAATTATTTAGGGGCTTTTAAAACATTCTGAGGAAAAGAAAAGCTTGGCTACATAGAATGGTTTGGGTTGGAAGGGACCTTTAAAGGTCATCTAATGCAATCCCCCTGCAAGGAGCAGGGGCACCATGTGATACGGGATCATATGGCCTAATGTGAGTGCCCATCTGTATTATCAGTATTAGAACCTTGAGATGCACTGCACAGACTTCTGCCCTTGAGGTAATGGAGTAGTAGATAAAATAATAATTTTAAAGGTACATAATAGCATATGATAGAAGAGAATAAGCAATAGGGAAAAAAAGTGTGATAACATACAAGGAAAATATGTATCCTATATATAGTAGGATCTGTGAGAGGCTTGAGAGTGTGCAAGAAAAAACCTGTGTTTTGATAATTCTCCTGGAAAGCTCTAACGAGCTTCTGTTGAGAATATGGACTGTATTTGCAAAAGCTTGAATTTGAAGGTTTATATTTAGCCAAGGGGCTAAATATGAGTAGATTTTCATGAGAATAGCAGAAGTATTTATGCAAAGACTACATGTCTGCTGAGTTTCAAGTCCTTTTTCTAGCCCACTCAAGACATGAGAGCTTTCCAAAGGAAAAAAATTACAGCACTTATTTCCAGTACAATAAATATTATGTTTAATTTAATAATTACTATTATTCTTACACATTCCAGAGCCATTCTGATTGTGGCTTTCTCAGCCTAAAGTAGATGCATGCAGCTAAAATTTAGCAGAGTTGTTACCAACAAGAGAACAATCTCTTCTAATGGAAGTTGTCAGCAAGCTTAATGATAGGTAATCTGTTACTTTCTGTGCTTATGCTTTAGATATAAATCTCTTCAGTGTGAATGGTTCGTTTTCATATTACCATTGCTGGTGGCATAAACTTTAAATACAGTTCTGTTAACAGGAAAACACTGCTACTTATTTACACAGTTTACTGCCCATGTCAATTGTAAAATAAATAGTTGATGGTAACATGAACTTGTGTTTTACTTAACTGGCAACGACCTGCTACAGTATCAACATCGTTGATAGCAATATAAACAGTAGAGCTGGTAAATACACAACACATTCACTAACCTGCTTCACTGGAGTTATTGTCAGGGCAATACTAAGTGAAACTGCCAGCTGCTTACGGTATTTTAGGCCAGATTAATAAATACAGTGACCATCTTCAAGTCAAATTCGGATGAGTAGGAGATGAGAGTAGTTATCTGGCTTCAGTTACAAACTCATTTATCCTTCATTCAAAACAATACTAATACAACAAAAGTCAAAGTTACCAAAAATTAAGAAGGAGCTAAGAATGCAGGCACACTTGGGAGTGCAGTATTGCAGTCAGTTATCTACACCTGCAAGTGTGAGGCTGCAATCTAGCCATGGTAGTACAGAGCAGGTGAGCCAAACAAATCAGCCCATGCTGAGCTTGCACTGCAGTAAATGTCTGTATTTTTATTATTATCAATACTGTTTCATAGATTATTTGCTCCCCCTTAAATCTCATCTTCTTTAAACACCATCCTCATATAACCTTCTAAAAACACATCTCATCTTTCATTTCAAGAAAATCTAAAGTTGTTCCACTTCTTTGAGCTTCTCACTAGTTATTTCTACAGATCTTTAAGCTGACGGTGTTATCTGAGAGATTTCAGATTAATTTCTTCTATGTTTTAGTATATTTCTGAAAGGATAAAATACTGCCTTTTGCTCATGGTTTTGTATTCTTGAGTGGGAATTGCAGTTCTAGGAGTTTCCATGAGCTTGATGTGACGACTAGAAAACAATTTTGAAGCCAATATCCAATGGCAACCTGAGAATTTGTTTAATGTCACTTTTCCTTGTCATTGGAAAGGGAAATGTCAGTCAGATGGCTTCAGTGAAACATTTGATCTGCGGTTGAGTGGAGAGGCAAGCGTGTCTCTGCAAGCTTCCCTTTGGGACTGCTTGCGTTGCTAGGCTTGTAAAAGTGCATATTGTGCTTTGTTGTTGCCCTCAATGCATGTCTTCACGGAGATGAAATAGAAATACCGCAGTGGCGTCTTCCAGTTAATCACGTGGCAAGTATCCTCTAACGTAGAAAACTGTTTCTCATCACTCTGACTTCACAACCACCTCAGCTGCAAAGATAAAAGCATCCATTTTGTGAAGGCTGATGGTTTTGTGATACAAATCTCACCAATAGATAGAAAGAGGAAGAAAATAATGTAAAAATGGAATGGCAGAAGAGCACAGTATTTCAGCTGGGCTTGATTACCTTCAATAGTAAGTGGAAAACAAGTGCTGGTTTTATGCTCCTGATGTAATGAAATTACTGAATTATCCTTTCATGCCTACAGGTCCAAAAAAAAAAAAAAGGAAACGAGTAAACTTGATCCTTCATAGGTATTTATTCATATAAAGGAATCTTTAGTCATTCCTGGGGAAGTCAGTTGTCAGGTAGTTGGGGTTGTCAGGTCTTTGTTGCAGAGTGAAGGACTAGAATAACAGTATCAGCAGCAAGCCTCAAGTTCAAACCTTGTGGCTGCAGAAGAGTGTGCTCTGTCTCTGGTGTTTAAGGCAGTATAGCCAGGTAATACAGGAAAAGCTAGCAAAGACAAACCCAAGGCTGAAACTCTGGCTTTCATTTCCTCCCTTCCACATATTATGATCAAGTTCTGTAATACCAATCTATTTGTTCTCAGCATCCTCTGAGATGTAAAAGAGCAGCTCTGACCCTTCACTGAATTAAATTGAATTAAACACTCTGCCCTTTTGGAAGGCTTATTTGGTTGTCAGACCTCAGCTTTTGTCTTCTGTTGATGGTTATTATGTGTTTATGTGCTAGAAATTATTGAAGGACTAAGAAAATAAAGCAATAATCAGTCACGCTTCCCGGCCTCTGTAGCTTTGATATCACTGAGTGCCATGGGAAAATGACATGAAAACACCATATTGTCATCCAGCAGCCTTGAGTGCAGTCTTGCGTCTTTCCTTAAGTGAACTTAACTTTGCTTTGCAACAGTAAGTCCTCTTTTGTGTTTAGGCCTCACTTTAAGCTTCTTAGATTTTTTTAAATAGTATTTACTGGTTTTGGCAATCGAAATTTAAAGAAACAAGTTGCAATCAAAAAGTTTGGTTTGATTTTTTTCCCCCCTTTTTGGCATTAAATATGATTTTTAAGATCAGTGCATTATCTGCTCTATTTTATTGTAACACCATGGGTGTTTTTTCTTTATTAAGTAATTTAATGTATGTCTCTTGGTTTCTTTTTTGGTGTGAGTTCTTTGGACATCCAGATTATATCAGGTAGAGCTATTGAGCTATTCAGGATCATAAGTGAATGGGCACATGACAGTTTTAGTGGAGTCAACTAGAGGATACACTTCCAGTATACAAACCCATAACTGCTTGTGTGCATGCACACATCCCACTGGAAGTGCCAGATTTCTTCCCACATATTGCCCTACTTGTCAGCATTTGTGCTCACAGCAAGACAACCATTTGGCTCCAACAGAAGTAACACTGCAAGCTTCCCACAGAGCCAAACTGATAGCTGGCTCTCAGTGACAGTTGTGACCAATTAAGACAGCAAATTTCTCATTACCATCCTTTCAAAGAGGAGAATTTTAGACACTAATTTCCTTGGGTTTAACTACTTGTATACAGCCTGGATAGAGGAAAAGATTCAAGAAGTCCTGGGTAGCCTGGTAGTCTGCAGTGGCAGGGACTGGCTTTGATAATCCAGCATTGGGAAGCACGTATATCAGATCCTAATGAGAAAGATGAAACTAAAGAATATGCCTGCTCTGCTGTGTAGCTTTAATTTATCTGTCTGAGGTGCTGGATGGCAGTTCAGCCATGGCAGTGAGGAATTCACAGCCTGCCCAGATGGTTATCTGCTTCTCAGGAGAATTGTGCAGTCCACGCTGAGCACAGGGCAAAACAACAACAGCAGAAAAAGAGAAATAGAGAATTTAGGTTTCAGAGTTGGGTAATTAACCATGAACATTCCTTGTATGTATTCATTCCATGCAGTGAATGCGAGAGAGGGAGGAATGGGGTATTACAAAGATTAACGAGTATTGGAAAGTGGATCCTGCAATAAGAATTTGCCAGGAGCTCTCATCAAAACTATCCTCTGGCCTGTCTAAAATATTCCTAGACAGGCTCCAGACCCCAGGTCCTGCTTAATTCCATATTTCCTTGTTTTGGGAACACTTTGTAGGTGCTGTGACATCCCCTCCCCCTCTTCCTGCTGCAAAGGTTTTCAAACAGGGAAGAGATTCACATTAAAACAGCCTGAGAAGCTGAGCACTAGAGCACTTAAGTGTGTTAGGAAATGCTTCAGCATGCGTTTGCTCAGCCTTTGAGTTATAGAATGAAGCACTGAGTATTCACATGCAGGTTTAGCATTATCTGCTTAAGAAAACTGGTAGTTCATAAAGTTTTTAGGGTAAAAAATGCTTTACTAAAAATGTTTCACTGTCACACACCTGTAGAAATAAAGAACATCTTAAAGTAGTATAAAAGTGACATTTGCACTTAGAAGTAATGCTGTTGTATACTGTTAGGAATGTTTGACTGAACCACATCCATTTAAAGGTATGCTAGACTACAGTTTGATTACTGACTGGCCTGGGAGACCAGTTTGTAGTGAGATTCATTCATGTTTTAATCTTTTCTTCCATCTTTTCCCTTAATTATACCTTTCTGTGTTTCCCGAGGAATAATTCACAGCCACATAACGTATGTCAAAGTGTTCTATAAACTCATCTGAATACTTTATTTCTGTGAGAAGTAGGAAGTTCATCAAATGAGGAGATGATGAACTAGGGGAAGCTATGTCTGCGTGCAACCACTGTGTTCTTGCTATCTGCTCTTGCTGCATGCTATAAAAAGAGTATTAGACAAAGAGCTTTCATTGGGTTGCCATTGTGGCAACCACTTCCTCCCTCTGAGCCTGAACCAATGACTTGGTGAGAGTTTGTTTGAGTAGTAGAAGGCCGTGGGGTAGCAGGAAAGGAAGCAATGACATCTTTTAACTGTATTTTTAGACTATGGTGAGAGGGGTTGGTTTTGTTTAGCTCTTGTAGGAGGGGGAAGGTTTGGTTTGGGGTTTTGGGTGCTTTTTGTTATTGGGGTCTACAGCAGAATGCTCCAGATTAATTCTCCATCTTTTGTACAAAACCATCTTTTTCTAAGTCTTATGCATTTGAGCTCTGTGTTTTCCACTTTAAACATGTGTCTATACCAGCAGCTTACAGCCTTGCTGTAACCTTACAGTACTTGCCCAAACTGTAATCACGTGAGTATCTCAGAGCACTCTGCTGTAATTTGAAGGCCTGGGGGCAGAAAACCAGGTCCTCTATAGAGAGATTTTATCTATTTATACATTCTGTTGTTATGGTTTTCAGCTTTATTCCCTGGTGCTACTGTACACCATGAACTCTTATACCCAAAGGACTGGTTCCAAATGACGCAGCTGGCTCTAACTAATGAGGAAGTGGTTAACTTGGGAGTAGCAAGTGCAGAAAAGCTGTTTGTTCGCTTACGTTCAAAGCTGTCTGGAGTCAACAGGAGTCTTTCCACTGAACTCAACAGGATCTGTTCCAGCTGAAGTGGCCTTTTAGAAACTTCCCTGTTGCAGAAGGTTTGAACACCAGAGAACATTCTTTGCAGTAAAAAGATATTCCCACTTGCAAGTACTGAGAAACTGTTTTCTCTGTTACTTGTGGTATACAGGCTGCTTCAGAAGGGTGCTCAGGCCAGCACAGAACCAGGAGCTGCTCATTTGTTTGCTGTTGCTAATGTCAATGGCTGCAATTGCTGGTATCCAGCAGAGGTAGAGCAGCAATATCTATCCTACAAGTTTTTTAGTTCCCTGGTATATTGTCAAGGCTCCATTTGTAGCGTTGGATTCTATTACAGGCTGCATATCTTCATTGATAGATTGCCAGCTATGGCTTACAGCTCCTGTGCAAAAAGATTGTAGGCAGAATATAGGTATTTATTTGCAGTATAAGCCCAAGAAATTCTGTTCCATTTACCCCAAGCATCATCACTTTAACTCTGTTAGTATGTGTAACTTTCTTAGGGAAAGGTGATTACCTCCCTGTGTGTATGCTGGAATGATGTATTTTTGACTGTGTGAAGGTTTGAGGGATTGTGCCTGGGTCCTCATAAATATTTAAGTTTCTAATGAAATTGTTAAGTTGGTTTGCAGTCCTTCAATTTACTGGATTCCTCAGAATAATGATGTTGTGTTATATATCGTGTGTTCTGGCAGGCAAGATGCATTGCTTTGATATCGGCTTTAAAGTTTTCACTGGCATTTTGCAGATAAAACAGTTAAAAGTGGACATGAACATTACTGCATTTGAGATTTCAGTAGCTGGATTTTTTAAATCCATGCGCTATAAAGACACAACATATTGTAAAAGGTCTTATTTCTCTAATCTGTGTAAGTACCATGAACCTGTGTAATTCTGTTGCGTTAGTTAAAATCTGCAGCTTTGCTGTAATTTTCTGTATCTCCCGTGTACTGTTTCCAAGTTCAGTTCCAGAGGAGGTGCTGGTAGTGTTTTGTTATGTCCACATCTTTCCTGCCAGGATTTGTTTGGGATCTGACCCTGGTCAGTAAAACCAGACAAGCACTGGTAGAATGCTTAATGCTGTGACACCATCTGTCAAAAACATCTGGACACCACATAGCTTTGCGTTTCTGGGTTATGATAAACTTGAATTAAGCATATAGAGTCCTTGGCAGGAATTCCTTGTCTTCATCCTCCTTTTATTCTTCATGTGGTATTGAAAGAATGTCTGATCTGGAGGCTTTGGAGTCTGTCAGTCAGGAATGTGCTTCTTCCTGGAAGTTGTGCTTATACTTACGTAAGAGCTTCCGTTCTCTGTTGTGCTGGAAAGCAGGAATTCTGCTCATCTGTGTATTGTAAAAGTATTTGTACCTTCAAGGGGGAGAAGTTTTAAATGGAAGGCTCTGTATTCTCTGATTAGCCCAGGCACAGACATTAGATGGCACATCTTGTCCCGAGCATCCTCCCTTTGCTGGCATGTGCGCTCACAGATGTCACAGTCGCATTGCGTTCTGCAGCAAACTTCAAGTTTCTTGCCCGGGAGTTTATTTGGCTGCAGTTTTGTTTTTCCATAAACCAATAGCAAGCAGACAGATTTCTACCCTAAATGTACTTGCTGCATTATATTATGCAAAAAAAGAAAAAGGCATCAGTGCAAAAGGAGTAAGTTGCTACAGTAGTGGCTTATTTCAGCATGTTTGGGGGGGGGGTTGTCACTTGCAGACTTAGAGGGTAGGTTCTTAACTTCAAAATGTTTGTTCTAATGAACTAAAATGGGAACAATATATCTTCTTTTGGTATTAGCTCTGAGATTTCAGAGTGTTTTATAAATCTGGGGATGGGAAGGAAAGTATGTCTTCATTTCCTTCTTATATAACTCAAGCCTTGCTCTCATGTACTTCTTTTCATCAGATGACTTCGGATAACCATAATATCTTCATCACCCTGATCTCTAGGTTAGGCACAGAGATGTAGGAGTGACCTCAGCTATTTGCAGACACAGGGTTGTGTTTAACATTATTTTTATCTTCAGGATGCAGGCATAAAGCAATCGTGTTGTAAAATCGAATTGAGGTCAGTTTTATTTTAGAAGATCAGAAAGTAAGATGAAGCATTTGTGATAACAACATGAAATGTTCTGGACTGTGAATATATTTTTGCGCCCCTGGAAGTAGCAAACAATTTCACTTCTGGCTAAGGTATCAGAAGGCAGGTTGGGTTTGTCTCATTCAGCTTGTAAACAGTAAGTTCTAAATTCTCATACTTAAGTTTTCTCATTGTAGGTTGTGTACCCTAAGAAAGTTCTTTTTTTCATATCTATAAGCAGAGTTCTACTGCCTAAAATGCATCATAAGGAACTTGCTTGCCAAAAAATGTAATTGCAGGATTATTCCCCTCTGTGATTCTGGCAAAGTTTATGGAATTCTTTGTAGTCTCTTTGGTGCTTCTAAACTCAAAGTTGACGGGCACAATTTTTTTCTGAAAGCATCATATTCTCTGCACTGGAAAGCTGATGGTTTTGCTATGGGAGAGATTATTCCAAGTCACAAAATGAGTAATTACTGAAGAAGAGTAATTAGAGAGAAGAAGCCTGAGGGGAAAGAAGTTCTAGTTAAACATTAAGCAAATGCCATAAGCCATGCAAAGAGAGAGAAATGATTTATGAAGGTATGAGTAGATGCACACGTGCTTGGTCTGTTTATGGTTAGAGATAACCCAAACTCCCAAGTCCATTTCTGCACTTGTTTGAATGGGTCAGAGGATATTTGCAACTCTGAATACTCCCAGCTTAAACCGAGCTGAATTAAAAGAAATAATTTAAACATCATTTAAGCATGCAGATATTTAAGCATCCTGCACTTGAGAGGAGTTAACCTTTATGTTCAAACTCTGCTTTGAGGCTCAAGCTCTGTGATGTATCGCATGGTCAGGCTCTCCACAGCACTTCCTTTCTCTAGCCCACAGAAATGTGTTTAATGTATATGCGCACTAGATTCTTCTCTGATTTTCCCAAAAAAAAATCTTATTTATTTTAATAGAAAGCCACATCAGAGTTTTTGCTCTTTCACAAGCTTCTCCACCACCGTCACTAATCCATGGAGAATGTCACTGCGAGTGAACAGATTCACGTGTCACCCTCTGTATAGAGTAGGTGCACGTGACTACAATCTCATGAATGAATAGTGGCTAATAAATAAAATATGCTTTGGTGTTGACTTAGGAAAACTATCAATAGTATTTGATAGATATCAGTCCAGTTTTGCACTGTAAGGCTAAGTAAATTGTGCCTGAGAAGCAATAAGCTTTAGATAAGGCATGAAGTGTTTGTGGCTTAACCAAAGGCAGGTGCTTGTAAGTAGGGAACAGTAGATGAGAAGTGTTTCAGGATGTATTACTGACAGACTGTAAGTGGTCAATCCACACAGTAAGTCCCTTTTAGCTGTTCTTTCTGGTTTTGTGAACAGAGGGCATTTTAGCCTCATGAAAATGTATATGCATCCTTTGTAGGAAATCCATGTATCTTCATAAATCTGAATAATAGAATATTGCTGGTATTTCTGTAGGAAGCACACAGTGTAAACGGTTGAAAAATGTAACCAGCTGACTCACTGTAAAATATTGTTAATAAAAACTGATTCTTCAGAATTGTATGAGCTTGTAAACAGCTGGCTTTTTTCAATAGCACAGCTGGGGTGGAAACATGAAATTACTGCCGTTGGAGCAGGACATGAGCTATATTTGGCAAAGCATTTGCATGAAAGCTGAAAACGTGCAACTTAATTTTCATTTATTTTAATTTTCATTGCACACCTATTAGCCACAGATCTGGACCTGCTCCTCTTGATTTCAGTATCACTCCTGCACGTTGCAAGCCATTATGTGCCAGGAAGCTGTACATTTATAGAGAAGACCATGCTGCTTTAGCTGAAAATGCTAGAGGAGGATACTGTCTTTCTGAACGTGCAGTGTGTTGTTGCTGAGCTGTCACTCACAGGGATTGAAGCAGATGAAGTATCTGAAGGATGTAATTTCTTCCTTGAAAAGGCAAAGCAAACGTGAAAGCAGGAAGACTTGCACTTCACAGCATGCGAGCTGTTCCTGCCGCAACTGTTTGTTTGTGAGGCTACAAAAGCATGTTCCCATGGGTGTGGGCAATGCTGAAGAGGACTGCTGATGCAAGTCAGCAGATGTGTAGTGCATTGTGAACCACGGGTGCAGGCAGGAATTAATGAAAAGAAAACTTTCAAGCCAAACCCTAAACTTTAACTAGTCAGACTCTTTACTAGGGTAAAGTGACATTACACCACTAAATGACTTGCATGATTTTCTAGGGCCTCAAATCACAGCAGTACATCATACTTCCATGCAGATTTTAGGACCTAGATGTTTATAGTTGCTACTACAGTATTCCTGGTTAAGTTTTCTATAGACCTTGTTAATCTGGCTGGCTTTTAAATGAAATTACTTTAAACCATTTGTTGTCTGCTCGCTCAGAAAGTGGTGTTGCCTTCCTGACAGCTCGTTCTGTGCTTTCCCATCCTAGCTTTAATTTAGTCTAAGGCCTACTAGGCAGGCAAATTACTACACAGGCAAGGTCAGCTCCCTCATTTGTGCTGTGCTGAAGCAATGGAAATCTTGTAACAGGGACAGCATTTTGCCAGAAATTAAATCTTTACTATTTATTTGGCATAGGAGGTTTTACACAGATCACTGTCCTGAGCAGTAATGGCATAAATCCCATCAAATCATCTGTAGACAAAATAACCCTTTGAAATACTTCACTTTAATTCTCTTGCATCTATTATTTATCCTGCTGTCTTGGTTTCTCATACGGCTTCTCTCTCCTCTGCACATTTTTCTCACTGCTGGGTTTTCTGCATTCCCTTGCTCAATTCAGATTGTTCCTACAACTGGTTTTCAAGAGCAACTACACCTTTAAGAGGTTTAAACTCAAAGATAAAATCACACTTGGAACTGTGCAACTGTGACACCTCACTAATAATCTGTAATTAGATAAAGTCAGTCATGTAGATTTTGGGTGTTATTCCTTCTTGTAACGTGTCAATTCTATTGTTTCAGAAGGTTGATTGATCTTTTGTGTGCGTCAAAATAGATCTGCAGTTGAAGACAATAACTTAGAAGGCTACCCTTGCTTCTGGAGCTGCTGTATTTTGTGCCTCAGGAACAACCATTTTAACATAACAGTTCATAAATCTACTTTGCATTTCAGATGTTTCTACATGGCAAAGAGCACGCAGTGCAGAGGTGCCTGGTTTGCTCTAAGCAGCTTGGAAACTAGAAGTCAAACAATGTGTTAGTGTAGACTGCACGCTGCTAGTCAGGCAGGCTAAAGGAGGTTTAATAGCAGTTCAGTGGTAGTTGGGTATCTCCACAAGGCACTACACTGGAGCAGAACATCCCTTCTGCATCCTCTGTTTATATTCATGCTTTCCTTGCAGATTTTCCCATCACTCAAACCCAGCAGTACTCTTTCACATGACCCTAGCCCACATTGTAGTTATTTTACCAGGAAAATCACTGTTTTAGAAATATAAACTGCTGCCTTCCCACTGGTGAATTGTGCTACATAAGCTTGAATTTACAGTGAGTTTATTTTCCTCCTGCACATGGTTATCCAGGCAAAGAGAATGATCATTTGAATAGCAGAAAGGTTTCTAACTCTGCAATGATTACAAGTCTGACTAATTTCCCTCCATAGCCATGTCCTACAGTAGAACCTTGAGGTGGTGGTTAATAGGAGACACTTCTATTGCTTACAAAGTAATAGTTCTGAAAGCCAAGTCCATCTGAAACAAAAGCGAAAGACAAAAACCTGATTCAATACAAATCCACCAATACATGAAACATCAGCTGCCACCCCATTGTACACTCCTGGATGCTAGTTAAAACCAACCTAGGAATGTTAATAACAAGGAAAACTGATCACCTTGTCAGAACCTGGAGCTTGTCATGGAAAAGATATTATTGCATTACTCGTAATAGCTGTGAGTCATCCTTTGCCCAAGTGAGGGGATCAGAGGCACAATCCTGGTGCTCTACCAGCCATGCTGCGAGTGCCCAAAGGTGAGGGGTCTGCCTCAACCTCCTGATGAACATGAGGATGTGTGAGGCTTCCCCATTTCAGAATAACAATAATAGGATGAAGGATTTATAGTCAGTGAGTGCGATAAGAAAAACCACTTCTGTATAATTACTGTTTAGAACTTCAAAAACATTACCGGTGTGTCTTGTGGTAAAAGCACTGAACTGGAATCACTAGATTGAGGCTAAATTCCCTATTCTGTCACAAACACGTTTTTTAAGGTTGAGGTATTGATTTCTGTTTTGATTAATCAAATATAAAGTAAGATTAATGCTTTCTTTGCCTGTCTTCAATATCTAACTGTAAACTTCTATTTATGGCAATGTGGGGTTTAGGTCTTCCTTAAGACCTTAAAATAATGCTCTCTAACAGAGTCCTCCAAAGACCATGACTTGAAAACAAATCAGAAGCGTATCAGTCAGTTTGAAGATTGTTTCTATTAATGAGACAGCATTCCCTAAATCGGAATTCCTTAATCAAATTGCTACTGTGTTGCCGTAATCAATGTCCTTGGATTCAGTGTAGCTAGACAGATGCAACTGATGATGAAGTCGATTCATTAGATTTTCTTGCTAGAAGTAAATCTTTACTAAATGGAGGTCAGTGACAGAGCACCTATTGCCATCAGCAGAGACAGGATTTTGCTCTTTATATCTTCCTCTGTGAAGGAGCACATTTGTGCATAAGCACAGATCTGTTTCACTTTAGCTGGTGATGGTTTTCTTCTTTTTTCCTGTTTTACCTTTGCAGTTTTCTGAGGTCAGGACTAGAAGCCACTGACATGTTTAAGCATGAATCACTGTGTGAGATTTATTTTCCATTGTCAAAATGCAGTGTGCTGAACAGTCATTACCTTGAATAGGTATAAACCACATCTGGCATCTTCTGGACTCCAGCTTCTAACTGCAGGGAGGGATCTCACTACTGACTTAGGAGAGTAAATTGCAGAAATTGAAATGGCAGCACCATCCCTGATGGTTTAGTTTAGTTATAGAAAAGTAAATGTAGATGAAAAGGTGCAACAGTTCTTTTGAATGTGAGAATTGACATATAAGATGAAGCCAACAAGAAATCTGTTACATTTTCTGTGAGCATTCAGGTAAGAACATCAAGGAATGGTATAAAAATTTCAGGTCATGAATAGCTTTGGAGTAATTTCTCCTTTGAGAGAACGTTACTGTTACATTCCACATAAAGTTGCAAAGGTTGTACTCCAAGACTAGCATTAGATTAAAAACTCAGCAATAATCAGTCAGGCTGAAAAATATTCAGACATGTCTCTACAAAGATTTCTTGTGCAGCTTCTGCTGAAGATTATGGGAGTTCTACAAATAAAGGGTGTGCAGGGTGGACTCCCTGTTATTTTCTTTTCAGTTTTTTCCCCTCCTATGTCAAGAACACTAAAAAAGTGCCTCTGGTCTCATTTATAATTTTAAACAAAATCAGGTTGTCCATCATTATGCTGTTGCAAACATAAACCTCGGGGTTTGTATGAATAAACCCCCACTAGGCAAACACCATCTGCCTGTTGAAGGAAGAGAGAAGTCAGCACTGAGACAATGTCTACTCATTAGGAGTTGAGAAGCATCAAGTCTGCTAGGTAGCAATGTCTTCAGAACTCCACATGCAGTGCAGTTGTCTATTGAAGTGCTTCCTTTGATATTAAGGTCATTTCCCCATACTAAATTGAAGTGGTTTTAAACAAAGAGCTTTTCTCCAGAGCCAAATTCAGATCAGGTGCCACTGCATGAAATTTTACTGATTTCCTTGAAACAGTATCTTACAGCTAAGAACGCAGGAATTCAGATTGTAATAGAGCAACATAAGTAAAAGTGGCATGTCAGCTCATCCTTACAGGAATAACGAGTAGTGTTTACTGCTGTAAAGTGTTATTTTTCCACACTATTGATAGGAACTTAGAAAAATCTGTGACTTTCTTCCCCAGGCATTTAAATTTCAGGAATTTCTGAAAGATAGATTAAAATTTCATGAAGCAGATAAAACCAAATGACCAGCACCCAAGAGAGCTGAGTTAGCTGCTTTAAAGGACATGTAAAAGTATGTCTCTTTTGCAAAAAGAACTGCTTGCAAGCAGACAGTGCAGTCATTTCACTGGTTATGAAAGGTGGGTATTTCCACTTGACTGGTGTTGGATTTGTCATTGGAAAGTCATTGCCTAGGGAGGGGTGGGCAGCAGTAGATTCCTACAGAAGAGCTGTCCAGCGCTAGTGGTGGTACCTTCTGTTTTCCCCAGCATCTTCCAAGTGAGAAGCACCACGCTGAGCTGCCTTGGGTACCTCTGTCAGATCTTAGGTATAATTGAGGTGTGTATGATTTTGAGTCACATCACAAAAGTAGAACCTTTCTTTAAGCACTGGTTGTGCAACATCTGTAAAGCAATTTCTATTTGACAGCACTGATCATCATCTGAGGAGTGCGGTGGGTGTGCAGCTACCCACTCTTAACCAGGTGCTCAGGTGGATTTACAGCCTTTGTGATTTTATGGTAGTGTGCGTCCGTGAAAGAACAACAATCTGTGTTAGCAAAACATGATGTTGTTATAGGTGGATATCTCTGATTCATAGTGCTGGAGCAAATGAATGCTTTAGTAAAGCCCCATTATTAGGTGTCAGCGTGACCGTACACTCATCTTGAGTCTTCTGAGCCAGCATTTCCAGCAGAAACTAAGATGTCTGTATTTGGCCATTAAAACTGAGAGCAAAATTGCAAAGGACTACACAGAAGTAAGAAATCAAAGCATGCAGTGATATGTGCAGTTATGATTTCCAGAGATGTCCATGGCAACTAGAAGTCATAACTTCATGGCACAGCAAAAATCTCAATAGGTATCTCAAAAGAAATACTGGCTTTATGGCAAATTGTAGTTCCTCTCCCCTCTCCTCACCTACTTTTTTCATATTCCACAGGCTATAAATTACTGATCTCTTTCTTTCCATTAGCAGATAAGCACCTTATCACCTTTCCTCTTTTCTAACATCCTTATCACTCCACAGGCAGTATCTTTACTGTCAGGTCTAACTGATACATATCTAATTAAAGGCAAAGCATGTTTTCTCAGCTTGCATTCAGCTTTGAAGTACGTTGCTTTGATTTCAGACCTGAAGAACAGCTTTATGGGCCTGAAAGTTATCCTTTTCTCAACTGTACTAGTTGATCAAATAAAATACGTTACCTTTTGTCCACAAACTTTGCCTGTGTACCAATGCATTCATTTATTGTTAGGCAAAAAGAGACGATGAATTCTCATGGAACTAGTTAAAAGGTGTGTGTGAGGACTTGTGCTCTTCAGAGCCTCAAAGTCTAAGACAAAATACTCAAATATGATGAGATGGAGAAGTAAAGGATTCAGTAGAGACTAAGGTAGATAACTGGATTAGCAAGAAAAAGAGTTTTAGGATTTATCACTTAACTGAGGGCATTTTGTGTGAAAGAGGTACCAGGGATGAGAAAGCTGAATATGTAGACAGGAGATTGTGCCAGCAGCAAATTGTTTAAATAGCATTATTCCACTTACCATTTTACTGAATATCTTAGGAACGTTTCTGGTAGTGAAAGAGTAGATTCTCCAAAGTTACATGGGATATAAAGAGAAAGAATGATCATTCTAATTAAAAAAAAAAAAAATCAATTCTCTCTCATGAGAAGAAAGCAGAGGAAGAAACACTCTGAGCATAAGTAACACTGAAATTTCCAGGCACTTCCAATGTGCGTAGATGTAGAGATTTACTGGTCTTTTGCAAATGTTACAGGGGTCACACAATTAATTGGCCTGACCCAAATGACATTTGACAGCTTTAGGACAACTGTATCTTTCCTCATTTTCCCCTCTAGTCCTCTTTTTCACTAGTTCAAACAAGTTTTCAGAGTGGGTTTTGTTCTTCACTGTGAGGAGATGTTGGAGGAAAAATAATGCAAAGAAACCCGCTGAAATTACCTTATTAGATAAGAGGAAAAGAAAATAGATCCAAGCTACATCACCCTTCCCCTAGAGCAACCTTTTGCCCTTAAAGAACCTTTATATAAACTTGAGGCATTCTTAGTACTTTGGAATTGTCAGCTGAAAGAGACTTTTTTGATGCAAATCATTTGCTTCTCTGTCCCAGTGTGTGGCTGGTGAGGAAGGAGGTGTCCATTCAGTGCTAGGAGAAGGGAAATCCCTGTCCAGGTAGAATGGTCCTTGTTGTGGCCTGCCTGCAGCAGGGGAATGAAATGGGAGTTATGTGGAATTCCAGAACTTCGGTAGGGAGCCCATCCTTATCATTTTGTTTAGTCAAACTGCCTTGTTGGCAGTTGTTAATAAGGTCTGTATGGTTTGGGGGTCTTTTCCCAGCTAATTGCTCTTTTGATTTGAGCTTTTTGGGCTTTTTAAAGTACGTGATAGGATTGCTGTTTACAACATGGAATAACCACAAGAATCTCCTCATTTTCTGAGGTCAGACTGTTACTATGCTTTTGTTTGCTTATGCTGAGCTAGTACTTGGCAGCTTGAGCAGTAGCTCAGCCATTTTCTAGATTAACAGGTTGCTCTTTGTATTTGATGTGATTGATGTGATTGAAGTGATCAGCATACATATACAATACATATACGCGGAAATAAATTACTCTGGGAGAGAGAAAGATCCAAATGGAGAGATTAGATAGGTCCAAGGGCAGTTGTAAGAACTGTGGTACATTCAAGAATGTAGAAGGGACTTAAGCACTAAATATCTGACAAGAACATGTATGGGAAAGGTACAGTTTTACTCTGAAATCTTTGCTAATAAAGGTTCAAGGATGTACTTTTTGTATATTTCTCTGAAGCCCAAAGCCCTGCTGTAGATGCAGATATACTGAGAGAAAAATCAATAGCCCATATAAGTTTATTTTCTTAGGATAGCAGCATTCGGTCAACTCTCGTAGGGTTTGGCTTCCTGAGTAACTGGAGAGTCTATAGAAAAAGGATCATTTAAGTGCTTAAATTAATCTTAATAATATTGCCAAATCACTCATCTCCAACTTCTTTTTCTAACAGCCTGGAGTCTATGTGGTTTTTTTTCTAGCACTCCTGTTTCTGTGAACTAGCAGTAGTTATCACATATCTTTTTACAGGGCTTCATTATTTAGCATCCTGTTGGCATGACAGGAGAATCCCGTGTCCCACAGACCTATTAGAGTTTACCCACTGGTTAAAATCCGCTGACATGTCGGCACGTGGAAGCAGCAGATGAATTTATTCTTAACTTATATACTTACAAATGCAGTCTAAAATAAAGGACTGTCCTGACTCTTTACGTCTGTATATACATGGGGTTTGTTATTTTTTCCAAGTGACACCTTGAACTTAATAAGCCAATGGGGGGACTCCTATATAGGTCTAAATGGAGCTGCAAAATACTGGATTTTGCCCTTGAGCTTTTATTTGCACATACCGCTGTGTCATTGTATGACATTGGCTTTTGAATACACGTCTATTACATAAAGCCAATACATTGTTCTTGTTTTTGATTTACAGTACAGAATTGGCCAGCTGTACATGATAAGCAAGCATAGCCATGAGCAGAGCGACCGAGGTGAAGGTGTGGAAGTGGTGCACAATGAACCCTATGAAGATCCAAACCATGGCAATGGTCAGCTAACAGAAAAACGTGTCTATCTCAACAGGCAAGTGCAATAAAGCTGTTTCTCTTGGCATGAGCTGTAATAAAAATTAGCAAGGGATACCCCTTCCAGGCAACAGCCTTCCTGTTTCTTTTACACTTAACTGTCTGTCATTTTGTTTCCCAAAACTGGGGGAAAAAACCTGAAACCAAAACCAATGAACACCCTACCCCTCAAAAAAACCGCAACGAAACCCAGCCATTAAAATGGTTTAAGGGTTTCTATCCTTACAGTAATGTCACAAAGTCAGTATCCCATTTTTTTGGTGACAAGAGATTTGCCTCAGCAGAGTTATTTGAGCTCATGAATGACCATTAGGCCGGTACGATGACAGTCTTCTGTGCCAAAATAATAGGGTTGAAGACATGATGGAAGAAAGCACTTTTGTTTCCCCAGAGTTCCATCATTTCTTAAAATGAAATGTGTCTCTTCCTATGGTGAAATTATACTGCTGAGTTATACTGCTGAGGATCAATGCCACACTCACAGGCCAGAGATTTTTTATTTTCACATATATATGAAAATATATATATATATTTGTGTCCTATGAAATATATTGCTCAATCTGTTCCTGGTTGTGCTACTGCTGATCAAATTGAATATCTCTGCTTTTCTGAAGTTCTTCTTTCCCTCTGGGCCTGTTTTGTTTTATTAAACTTATGCTCAGCAGCATTTCATAGTGAGCAGGGAAACACTACAGCTATTGCTTCTGTATTATAAGTTACTTCTCCACTGCAAACCTGACATATCTAACAGGCTAGACTGAATCACCAGTAATGTTGTATGCACACACACATGTCCAGTAATGAGCATCTTGCCAACATTTAATCTGTTCTCTCACAGGCTAGATAAAGGACTTGGGAAAAATCAATCAATGTGTTCGTGTTGTAGAGCTCACAGAAATTGTAGGAGTTTTTGGATGTTTCTGGATATTTCTTTCTTTCATGTTAGAGAGCAGGGTTTAAGCACTGAAGAGCATGGTCAGAATTACACTTTGAGGTAATTCACAATAACTGGAGGACTGTGTCCTAGAAGGCATGTACAGGACGTGCTGAGGAAGCCTGAAGTTTCTGGCAGGCAGTGGAACAAAGGATCTCTTACCCAAAGACAGGTACCAACACTGACACCGATCTGTGTGGCTACAACAGCTTAGGAAGTTTACCTAAAACTGTGGTGGATGTTTGAAGTCAGGCTCCCTGGGTTTCATGATGATTATGAATACTCCTTGACACCACCAGATATTGCAGTACTGTTAAAGCTTTGTAGGAAGGATCAGCAGGTTTCCAGGCAACTATGGATTTTGCTGGGAAACCAGGATCTCTCTGGAAGACTTCACTCAAGAAGACATGCTGCCATACAAGATGTGCTGAAAACTTCTCTGCCTGTCTTCCTTGAGCAACAGGACTCCCTAGAGCAGCACTGTTCTCTCCCTTATTCTTCTTCTTCCAGGGGCCACTGCTGTAATAAACTTGCTAGCATTGCGTCGCTTTATTTTGCTCTGAATTGATCTATCCTGGAGAAATTTGAGTTTATATATTTCAGTGATGGTTTTTGGAAGAATTTGTGCATGATTTTAACTTATCTTTTCTTGCCTGCTAATGCTTCAATTTTTGCAGAGGGGCTTCTTGTTCAGCACTTCCTCTCTATATGCTGAAAGACTGAATTTCATCTGGGAAGGAGGATATAATAATAATAATAAAAGATAATGTGATCCACAGATACTGGTGCTGCTAAAATAGAAGTATTATGTTTTCTTTCTCTGAGTGAGCTCTTGGAACAATTTGTGTGTATCTTGTGGCTGTGACTTCCTGGCAACTCTGAGTATAACGTGTGTTTTGCTCATAAAATTATTTGTTTTGGAGATGTGCTGTACCGGTGAAGATAGGTAGACAGGCAAATACAGTAAAAACAATAACCAAAGAAAGTGCCAAATGAGCAGCTGTATGTTAACAAAGACATTGCCAGTGAAATTTTCTAGTGTCAGTGTGAGCTGGAGTTATATTTAGAATTGTTTACTGCCTCTTCTCTCTGCTGGAGCATTGTTTTCAGAAGCTGAAAGTCTGCATCCTCTGGTATTTATTACTGAGGCATCAGAGTGAAGTGTAGCAGGGGCAAGGGAGGCAGCAGAGTCAGAAAGAGACACTTGACAGGCTGACAACCTAAATAAAAGAAGTGATACAGTGAAGTCTATTATGCAGTATGTAAAATGCTGCTTGGGAGACTCTACACAAGAAAGGCTTATATAAAGGAAAGAATCTGGTTTTGAGCAGTGTCGTCAAAGAGCAAAAGTCAATGCACTTGACTTTGAATCTTTAGATAATGTACTAACGTCTGCATTTTGCCTCTGGAATAAATGAAATATTTATGTGTAGCTAAATCATGGTTAAATAAACCTCAACGATCCAAACTCTATTTTCTGAGAAATTTGCTAATAGGGAAAGTTAACGTACTTCCTGTGCACAGTTATCTGAACAACTGTTTCAAACATTGATGCTTGAAAATCGCAGTGTGGAGGCATTTACTTTAGTTCAGTGAAGATTCAGTCTTAGGCTGACACATCACCAGACTAACAGGGGTTTAATCTGAAATACAGTGATAATTGTGGTCTCCAAAGCTCTGCCTTCCTCTGGGGGACTGCTTCTGCGTCTCTTTTCCTGGCAGCTTCAGTGATTATAATTGGTGTCATTAGGAAGTGTTGAAAGATGAATTATCATGAACTTGCCTTCTTAAAACATGTGTATGTTCATCATTTCTTTTGTACTCTGTGACCAGAGTTCTGGAAATGAGAGATCAGATATCTATGGTAAAGCAAATGCTCCTCCTCTTCCATGTTATTATTTAATTCTCTTTAATGATCTCTGCATGTGCTGTATCAATGTCTTTCATTTCTTATTCTACTGTTGTTGTACCACAGCACTGGCAAGTTCTCCTGTCAGATTGAGCTCTGAGCTATGAAATCAGTTCCATTAATTCTCTTCACTTTTGTGATTTGCTTTTCCCATCAGCAAAATGGGACTAAACCTACTAGCCTCAAAGGGGGGTGGGGGGTTGAGTGACTTCTTAATTTTGATGCAAAAGCTTCCTACTCAGAGTTGGTGTTGGTAATGTGGGAAGAACTGCATGCTAGGTGAGATGAACGTAAGGGTTTGTGTGCCGGCAGAGAATATGGAGGAAGAAGAAAGAGTCTCGAAGAAGAAATAATGGAATCGGGATTGAAGTGGATTACAATCCCATGTTTACTCATGACCTCTTGTTAGAGAGTGCCTCCCTGTGGTTAGGGATGCTGTGACGCAGTTACACCTTGTATGGGCAAACCTGCTGAGTTCATCCATGACCAAAGGGCTGAAGCCACAGATTCTTGGCATCTGCACATGTAAAGTTTAATGTGATCAGAGATTATTGCTCTGGCACCGTGTCACTCACTTTGAGAGGGGAACAGACTGAGTTTCATATGTGCATGTGGGGAAAGCTGACACAGAATGCACAGTCATGAGATGAAAATCCTGAGAAGTCTCAGTATTGCTGTGTCCTGTGAAACACCTCTCCAACATGAGCATATTTGCACCTATCTGCTTTGCTGCAGGACTCATAACTCATCACATTCTCTAATTTTCTGTTTTCTTTCTATTTTCAGCAAACTGCCTAGCTGGGCTAGAGCCGTTGTTCCCAAAATATTTTATGTTACAGAGAAAGCTTGGAATTATTATCCTTATACAATCACAGGTAAGGACTAAAGAAGTGATTACTGACTTGTGCTTTAGCTCATCTGCAGAAGCTCCAAGTTCCATATTGAGCCACAGGTATTAAGTTTCTTTAATAATTCCTGTTGAAGTGTGTATAATTTTTCCATTTTATATTGACTGATACCCGGAAATAAAGATCATAGAATATGGGTAGATAAAAACTGGAGTGTTGTATCTGTGCCGTTTCTTCCTGGAAAAGAAAACCCCAGAGGCTTTTTTAATATTAATGTCTGTTGACTGTAGGGATCATGTATCATTGTTTATATCATAGTTTTCATATTTCTTTTTTTTCTTCCCCCTCATCATGCTTTTATTTACAACTGGACAATTGGGAACCAGAATACACAGTAAGTTCTTCTTCCTCTTTTTGTTCTAAAAATAGAGTGAAATGTAAGAGTAGAATCCAAGCCGATCCCATCTTATTGTAAGGAATGCATAATGCAACTTCATTTTAGCTATTTGCTTAAGAAATTTAAGGTTCAATTTGAAGTGTTGCTGTAGGATTATTTACCTTTAGGGGTTTCATCACTTTAATTTGAGATATTTTTAGTGACTGTCTGTACTAAAGAGAAGCTTCTATAAAACAGGGCAAGGCTTTTAAGGTTCCAGTTATTACGTGGAGGCATAAGAACAGATTTTATTTTATTTATTGTTTCATTAACTTATAAAATGCTCATCTCTGGTATAGTATCTGGGAAACTGTACAATCTGTAGACAAAATTAAACATAATCTGGGCACAATGCCCAGAAGAATCAGCTATTCCCTCTAGCAGAGCTAAAGCAAAATATAGCAATTAAATCATGAGAAAAATTGTTTTAAATGTGCTGGCCTCAATAATACACAGTAGGTTTGCAGCAACTTTTGGAAGACGAGGAAGTTCCAGGTAAAGAGACCTGTCAGAAACTCCTGCCTTGGTTCTTAACTCTGCAATGCTCAAACTGTTGTGGAGCACGCACGGGGAAAAAGGTTTTAATGTGATGAATGAGAAAAAAATAGAGATTTAAATGCTCAGAACTGAAAGCTGGAGGCTTTTCAATGTGCACTGTAGATACTGATTACATATTCTGCTTTGTTTAAATTTCATTTGATTGTCAAAGGAAACCCAACTGTCCCATAATGGGCAGTAGTAATGAGGGGACAGATTCTCTGTCAGAAGATATCTTCAGTAGGGCCTATCAGAGTTTACATTCATTAAGGGTTTACCCTTTGATAGCAGGTTTAATCTTAGGCTGGGAAGATGACACGTGCTCTGTTGGGTCGATGGCTTTTACTTCTGCTCTGTTGCATAATTTTTCTTTAACTGAAAGTCAGAATTTTGATGTGATTTTTTTTCTTCAACTGGAAGAGACAAGTCAGAATGATTAACGGGGTGGCAGCAGACAGACAGAAATGTCTGGATTTGACATGCAATACATTATCAAAAGCAAACAGCAGTGCTGCACTGATAGGATTTGAATCAGGAGGTGATCTTTATTTAATCTGAGGAAACAACACCTGGAACACGATTTGGTGAAGGCCTGTGCAAGGGGTACGGCTACAGAGATTGCAGGGGTGAAGAGACTTGTAAAGAAAAAATGGGTCTACAGATGTAGAAGGTAGGCAAAACAGTCACTGACAGTATAACTGCCTGTGGGAGCTGGGGACTAATTACTCACCATGGTGCAAGGAAACACAACTAGAAACACTGGGTTGAGATTAGGGAAACTACTTCAGACAGAAAGCTAAAATGTATTTTAATGGAGCTGATAGACTATGAAATTATGTTAAAGGGAAATAGAGAAAGTGCCTTTGCCTCAAACTGTTTAATCTAGGACAGAAATGTTAAAGACACCACTGGGAATAAATCCTGTCCTTATCCTTATCTGGAATATTTCGCTAAATTTTGATCTTCTGTATTCATTAGAGAATTCTGGGAGAAAGAGTAAACCCACAGGCATTGCCCAAAATACGTAAGGTAGCTTGGAAACCCTCTTCTTAAAGACAGTAAAATCCCTTCAAAGGGTCTGTGAGACATTCTAAGCATTAAATTGAGCCTGATTTCAAGGAAAACTCATTCTAAAGGGAGGCCAATAATTGGATAAATAAAGCATAATCTTATCAAGTACATACTGCTATGTAGTATGTTCATGCTTTAGTTAACCTCCTGAATTCCACTCTAAGCAAAGAGCAAGGACTTAAAGGCTCAGTAGTGTTGTTTCAGTGTCTGTTGGTGAACAACAGGCTGAATCTTACTTATAGTCTTCAGGTTTTTCAGTTATAAAATATGAAGGCTTTTGGGAAATTGCATTCGAGCACATCCACTAACATGGAGAGATTCAATGCAGAATAATAATATCATCACTCTGGTTTTCCTGTGAAATATTATGTATTTCATAAATATGATCTTCTTAAGGACATGAAGTTAGGACATCTTTGAAGAAAAAAGGCTCAGCAGGCATAGAAAATAATTTCCTGAATATTGCTCCGTGCAATGGTTGTATAAAAAGCCAAGAGTGACTAGCTGCATGAAAACAGGGATGGAAATTAGATTGTCCTGAGGTTAGTACTGGGTCCAGTTATGATGGTATCTGCTTTAAGGAATGGTAGTTGATACACAGCAAACAGCAGGTCAACTACCAACTCTCAGCAACCATATTAATTTATAAAGCAAATAACACACTTAAGATAATGAGTTTAAGAGAACTATTGCACAAATGACGCTTTTGTGGTAATAATGTGAAATACTGTAATGTCAGGAGAGCATTTTCAAGTGTACGCTACAGTGGTTGTGGAGGAGGGCCTCATTAAAACGGCAGTACAAAAGACTTCCTGTCAGGAGGAAGAGACGTGGGTGATGTCTTCCTGCTGACATTGAAAGGGAGGAGGAAGTAGAAAAAAATACTTCCAAAGTTGATGCCAAAGGAAGTAATCCACATCCGGGGGTATTATTTAAAGAACAGGGTACTTCTATCAAGTTCCAACCCTTGGTTTAAGGGCTGGGGCATTACTGAAGAACTGTGTGTGAGCAAGTCTCTTAACAAGAGTTGCTTTGGTTTTGATCTTGTAATCAGAAACCTGACAAGATATCATGCTAAAATAATTGCTTCTTTTTATTTATCAGTTCATTTAATATAGTGATTAGATTGATGTTAAGCTCTTAAATTTGGGATACTGTATCTGAGATACAGCTGAAAGTCAGTCTATATAGACCTAATTCTTAGGGATTCTGCTCTGTGAGTGATTACAGGACGTGGGTGCTGGTGAGTGACTCCTGTCAAGCTACACATGCAATTGGGAAATGGGTGTTGCTAGCTACTAGCTTTTAGTTGCTAGCTACTAGCTTTTGGAAAGCATTCCTCTGCTAGTCACAGGCTGAAGCCTTTCTCACTTGGAGGATGGAGGAAAGCAGCTCTCAACAGCCCTTATGTGCCCACTTATCACTGCATTTGCAAATACATCTTCTTAGTGTATAATATTTATGCTATTCTTAGCTAATGTGGACAAGAATGAGTGAACTTTCAGGAGGCTTTCTTGTTTTTCTTTCTTTGTCCAGCTGGATTAGGAATAATTAACTAGAAAGCAAACCTGTTGTATTGCAAACCAAACAGAAAAAGGATTGCATAGAACTTTCTTTACCTGTCTCAGGTTATTGTTAGACAATAAGCATCCCAGAGCAAATATCTATTTGACCTCTTCAAGTGACAGCTAAAATTCTGGGCAAAAAGAGAGGAGCCTCAAGCAAGCAAATAATCAGATCACAAATGTATGGGGACAAAACTATGGTACAAAAAAAACATGATCCAAGTACACCGAAGATGAGCCTAACGAAGTTCAGCTATTGAATTGGAGTACAGAGAGGTTAGGAGAAATCTAAAGAGAATGGAAACAAACTCTACTGAGTTTGAAGGTGCAGTTGAGGTGTTTACCAGGGATAATTTCAGATTGTTTTGCTGTCGGATCCAAACAGCTTCAGTGTTGTAACAGTATTTCAATTCTGGGGTTGAAATTTAAAAGCTGGATAATGTTTTGTTATGGATCATTTATGGCCAATTGTTAGTTCCACAATTATAAGTATATAAAGCAAAATAAACACCAGAACTGATGTGTTTTACTCTCTGCAAGAAGGAAAAGCATTCTTTCAACCTGCTGATGTCTCCAATTAACTTAGGAATAGGACATAAATTCAGAATATTTATGAAAAACAGTTATGGAACACAAAGCAGGAGATAATGATTCCTTTAATGATGTCTCCCAGTGACAGTAATTCTTCTACAGCAAATGACTGAGGCAAATAAAATGATTTCATCTGGTATGTGTCAAGGCCCCAAAGTGATAGTTGGTAAATGTTGGTTACTGACCTGCTGGTTCCTGATTACTTTTGAGAACAAGCATGTTTTATACTTCACTTCGTTGCCAGTTTATCCATGAACTAAATTATCTGGAAGGAATGTTTTTGTAATTGTTATTTTCATGATGAGACGACTTGAGAAGGACAAAAACTTGTTTCAGATAAACACTGTGAGGAATCTGTAGAGCTTTTTCCTGTGTTCTCTTTATCTGATTATCAGCGCTTCAAATCTGGATGTGACCTATCAGTCTTCAGTGCACAAGCTTTTCTTCAGCTTGAGTATGTGAAGAGTCTGCATCAAAAATGCAATGGAATCTGTATTGCAGGATTAGAGTCTAATGCACAGTTACTACCACTTCCACCTCTTTCACTCCCCAGTGTGGAAAGTGGGCTAACTGGGGACATTGCTGTAGTAGAACACACGTTTTGCTCTCTTAGAGATCCTAGCAAAAGGAAAGACCTCTGTAGTATTTATAAGAAACAAATAATGTATTTTTAGAAATGTGTGTTCTCATTTAATCACTTCATCCCATTGAAACAGCAAATCAAACTGCTTGGGAAAACTCCCTTTTTCCACCACTGGCTTACTATAAAACAATCCAAACCCCTCTCTGATTCATGGGACTGTCATTTCCACTTGTGCACGCTGCTTCTTGCTTCCCTTCCCTTCTTCCTCAAGAAACAGTTACCGTTCCCATGAAAGTAAGAGACCCTAAGGGAAGGGAAAACCAGGGATAAGTGCTGAGTTTCACTGTGGTTGGAGGCAAGTTGATAGTTGACTGTTTCATCTTATTGTATGTAACATAAACAAATAGTGTTTTCCTTTCTGAGCTTGTTTGTGAGAGTTTAACTCCCTTGCTTATTTTCAAGCCCCCTTTTTACATTGTTCTGACTCTTTCCACCCAAGAGCACTTTTTCTGCTCTTTACCACCTTCCTGTGCTTATATTGCTTTCCAAATTCTCCTCCCTCACGTTGAGTCACACCTTCCAAATGCTGCCATTGCCCTACCCAGCCCTTTCCGTCTATTCTCTTCCGACTTTGTCATCCTGATGGATGCTAGCTTGGGTAGTAAGTAACCCGCATCACACAGCAGCTCTGAGCTCTGTGCAGTGCTGCCCTGAGTATTCTGAAGACAGTTAATAACATGATGACCAGTTTCCAAAACATTTTGAATATTCAGTTAAAGAAACTGTCTGTATTCTTTCTGCAAACAGCTGAAGGAAATATTGTAGTTTGGAATATGCTGTAGAGCCATCACTCTTCACGTATCTTCTTGCATGTAGACTGTAGAGACGATGTCTTGTTTATCCATAACCAGGTGTGGTTTTGATTCTTTCTCTTTCATCCAGCTCTCTGTTCTGTCCTCGCCATCATCCACTGGCATTGCCTATCTGCCATGTTACACCCTCCTTCCACTCCATCTATCCTTGTTTATAAATGCCCTCTGTTGCTTTGGGGCTGCTGTGCATGTGTCTGCCTGTTTTCCCCCTGTGCCCCTTGCTGTGCCAGGCATTCCTCCTGCCTCAGTAAGTCTGGGGACCTTCCATCCAGGTCTGAATCACAGACTGGGGTGCCTGTTAAGGAGAAGCAGGTACTCCATTTGTCTTTCCCAGGTTTTTTATCTTCAATGAAGAATTGCTGTTTTGTCCCACTGGCTACCCAAACAGTGCCCCAAAATTCTGAGTTCAAAGGATGTGGTATCTGTAAGTTACCTTATTAAAAAACTCTAGTTTTGCTTGGCCAGACTCAGCCCATTGTAGCAGTTACTGTGTTCTTTACCTCTAGGCTCCATGGTGATTGCTCTATAAAGGCTCTGATTCCACATGTGTTGACAAAATAATGTATATGTGATCATATTAAATAAGAAATCATCAATCTGCAAAGTGGCAGGAGATGAGAGCACAGTTACATGAAATGTCTGCCTCTCCTGGCATTTATGTTAAGATTTAGAGGGATATGCTTCTGCTGCTTAAAGAAAAAGTGGGATTAATTTTTACTGTACAGAAATAACTCCCAAGGATTGTGGATTAATATTCAGAGAGATTGTGGATTAATATTCAGAGAAGGGCAATGATGAGGTCTCTGGCAGTTCTTTGAACACTGCAGAAAGAAGCCCAATGGAAAATGAAGGCAGCTGAAGCTGTACTGAGGAAATAGCAGGTTATGGAGGGTGAAGAAACCTGCCTCAGTTACCCTTTATCCAACTTACTTACTGGCAACTATAATAATTCCTGCAGCCACCTCAGGTGTAGCTGCTATGCAAAGGCTATTTTACAGTCCTTTCCATAAAGCAGTTTTAAACACTGTATGTGTTTGACTGTCTCTTTAAGACTTTGCAAGTGTTTTGGCATACTTAGGTTCTTCTAAGTGTTGCTTATTGCTATGGCAACACTAATCAATCATCATGCTAAAAATAGGCCTTTCATTTTTCAAGAGGTTATCTGTAGTGAATTGAAAATGCAAGTGCAGTCTGTGTTTTCCGTATGCTGCTTTCATTTCACTTTATTTTGATCTGGAAATACCCTTGTGGTAATTACTATTACAGACTCCAGTTATCTCACTGGTTACTCTCCTGAGCCTTAAACCTCTTCCAAAAGGGATGCCAAATATAGAAAGTTTAAGAAAGCAAACAAACAAAAACCCCAGGATAGTCTCTTACTTGCTTTTGAGTGTCACCGGCATACTGGATTATAACAGATTTTTAGGGAGTTTATAATACATCTAAAAATCCTGGCAGTGGCAATATAAAAGACTCCTCCTTTTAGAGCTTCTCACAAAGGAATGTGTTTTACTGAAGGCACGAGGACTCTGAAGATTTTGCCCTGTAATGTAGAATTTAAACCTAATTTCACATTCAAGTTTCAGTTTGCCACTGTTTTCTCCAAGAGGAACCTTTTGGGCTGTAGAGACACTGAAATGGGAAATTGGAAATGGTGCCCAGTGCATGTGCTCAGCGCATCGATCACCGCCAGGCTTGGGCTGGAAGAATGCACACCCCAGGAGGCAGAGCAGAAAGGGAGTGGTGCTCTGGGAGGAAAGGTTTATTACCTGCCATTCACTCTCAAGTTTGACTCTGGCTCTTGCATAAGACTTCTAATCCCCAGCTAAGTAAATACACAGGCACTTAAGGAGGGGGGGAAAAACCCGACAACTTTTTGCATGATGAATAATCAAGTCTTTTGAATGATGCATAAACAGTTTTCTGGTGCTGCCAGAGCCCTCTGCCAATTAGTCAGAGTGCAGCTGATGAATCATGAGACACATTCTGTGAAATGTTCAGAAATCTGGACCCGGCTCCATGTTCCTGAAAGCCAGTGAGACCCCCCACAGCTGCTGGAGCAGTGGTTGCCAGTCAGTCGAGTTTCTGAGAGAGATACTTGCAATGGAATACTTTTTGGTGGATTTTAGTTTGGGTAAATTCATGTTTCCATTTAGAATCTCAAATTAGATGGTTATGGTCCTGGCCTTCATACTGAATACACAGAGAAGTTGGCTTTTGACAGCTATGTGCAGAAAATTACTCTCTGCTCTCTAATGAGGTGGCTTGAAGTACATGGCACTTACAATTCTTCTATAATACTCTGAAGATCCTTGGTCTTTTCTTAACGTTTCTTTTCTCTTAAATACAAGGTTAGAAGATCTCTTTTTTAATTAGAGTGTAGTTTCTGGGTCACAGGAAACAACAACCAGATTCAAGCAGGGGCTTGATGAACTGCTACAGGCAGCCTAATGCAGTTTGAGTTCAATCGATGAAATGGCTGCATTTCAAAGTATCACGATCTTGACTCATTGCTGGTAAATTCTAGACTGTGACTGAAAATAGTAGAGATTTTTTAATAGCAAGGTGAAAAGGAAATCTGGCATTCGGCTTTATTCCGAATTTCCTCTGAAACTGCAGCCATGCTTTAAATACACAAGTTTTTCTTATTTCCGTTCTTATCCTCCACTGTACCTAGAACTGGAACCTACAAGCAAATATTTTGATCAAGAAAAATTGTTTTAAGTGTTGAAAAATGTGCTCCTGCTGCATCCCTGTGTCTCCTGGGTCATTCCCCATTTTTTTGTAACCACATTTAGAACTTTTCTTACTTTAGGAACATTTGATCATAGAATTCTTTAATCCATCTCTTCTTCCAGCTAGTATCAAGATAGTTCAGAGATGTTCATTCCACCTTTTGGTTCATTTTTGAGACCCAAATTAGAGCCTTATGACAAACCTTGGTGCTGGTTTTCTTTATTCTTTTCCCCCAACTTCTTTCCCTGTAGTGCCTGTTGTGTGCCAAGGCTTTTGTTTGCAGATGCCTGTGATGTCTGCCAGAATAGGAGCAACATGCTGAGGGTACACAATGAAACCTGAACTGAGAGAATATCTGAATGGGGTTTTGGTGTTACAAGATCCCCAGTTCTGACAGATCGCTTATAAATATTGTATATTATCAGCTGGCACTGTCTGATATACATGCATAGGAAATGTTTAACTGCCCACAACAGACAGGTCATAGGTACAGATCTATCACTGAACTTGCCCCATCCTGCACTCCACGTAACTGCTGATATTTTACTGTATTTTTCCTCTCACATAGTCTCTCAGTGAACAAGTTCCATAGCTGAGAGCTTGTCACAGCTGAGGTTGGACTGAAACTCGTAAATGTGCTACTCCACAGACGTCTAAGAAAAGGCAAAACCTTTGTAAGATCTGAAGAGAAGCCTGTGGGGTCTGGGCATCTGCAGCATCAACATGTCACAGGGAGGATTTCATTATGTTAATGGGAAGACAGTTTGACCAGACACCTTCTGTGGCACCAGAACCCTATGCTGGCAAAACTCACTCCTTTTTTCAACAGGGATTGATTCTAGATGTGCTTGTTGAATACTGAATTTCCTGTGAGCAGAAGACTAAATGATGACTTGTTGGGTGATATCCATGGAAATAGGAATACGTTTTCTGCTGTCTCAAAGGAGATGGCTTCTCATTTCCATTCTGTTGCACCACAGCTGGCCTTCTAATTCACCTCTGTTCTTAGTCATCAGCCCCTCCCTTAGACAAACTCTTCAAATTTGATCAAGTCCAAACTTGTACCAACAGCAATGTGAACTCTGAGGCATCAACATCCTTGTTGTATAAGCTGTATGTACAGCACATTCAATAGTCATGGTCTTTACAAAGATACTTTGCCACAGGGTATTAGTGATGCATCACGCAAAGAGCTGGCACTTCTGTTTCACTGGCAATTGATGCAAGAAAAGACTTGCTGACTGGCAGTAAAGATGCTGAACTAGTACCCTTCAGAGTCTGAAGCAGCTACAATGCCTATGTGAAAAGTTGAGTTGAAAGAACTGTGAAATGCTAAAGAAAAGATATTTGAAGTATTTTTTCCACTGGAACCATGTTGCCTGATATTAGAAATTCTAGTGTTGATAAGCCAACAGTATGCTTTTTCTTGAAGTTATGTGAGTAAAACGAGAAAGCTGATACCAAACAGGATGTACTGAGCATGTCAGTGGTTGAAACAAAGCTCAATTTTTATGTCAAACGTATTTTCTCTTTTGTTGCAGTGTTCATTTTTGCCTAAATTCTCCATTCACATAGAGACAAAATACGAGGACAACAAAGGAAGCAATGACAGTGTAAGTATGATGATGGCTTTTGCAAAATTTGATGTAATCCATGTAGTTAAGCATGGCTGTATGTGGGGGCCGCAGGTCTTTCAGTATGGGAGAAAGGCCTCACCAGGTTTGTACCTTTGCACCCACCAGGGTGTCCTGTCCATGAGCAGCTCCTCAGCTGGGTGTCCTCTGACACCTTTATCTGAGGAGATAAAAGATTCAGGTACACGACTTCCCTTCTGCCTCTGTATTCTACTTGTTACTTCTCTAAACACAATGTAATTTACGTATGTGGATTTAGTCCTGATGAACATTTACGGAGAGTAAAAAAAAGATTACTCTTTTTGGGGGTGCAGTTGCATTTCACATTATCTGTTCACATTATTCTCTCTGAGTAAAGGGGGTTGAATTCAAAGGCTGTTAGGAAGAGCAAACAGGAAGCTAAACAATAGAGATGAGAGACCTCAGTAAACAACTTCAAGGGAACAATGGCTAGACTACTGAAGTGATGCTTTTGGCAACCACTTACCAAAAGTTAAGATGTCCTCAGAGTTAGAGCTTAGAGATGGAAAGGGTAATTAACCATGCAGAATCCTCTCTAGAGGAAGGGTGGGAGTGAGTAGCCAGCAGCTGCTGATGGGGAGATGCGCAGGGATAGAAGGCAGGAGATCACTCTGACTTTGTGGCCTTGACAGGGAGCAAAGCAAAGTCATACAACTTGCAAGAAAAGAGTAACATTCAGTAAAGCCAGGCATGTAGAGATTCAGCCCTCAGATTAATACACAAATACATTTCTACATGTTTCATTGTGGTATGCTTTAAACAGTTGTTTGCTGCAGACTTAAGAAGTTTCTCACAGGTATGAAATGCAGGTTAAAATGTAACCCAGAGACCTAAAGGAGGAGTCTTTGAACTCATTCTGGAGAAAGAAGAAGGCAGAAAAGCATATCTTAAGGGATGCGCAACACTGAGCTGTTCGGTTTCCAGGGGTGTCCCTCCAGCAGCCTTGCAGAGGTGGAAGTGTGCTGCTCTCTATATGGGAGGTGCGCTTCCCCACCCGCCCTGGGCTGGTGTACTAATGGGGCTGACAGCTGTGCACTGCTTATGGTAGAGTAATTACATGTAAAAGAACAAGGTATAATTTTGAATAATGCTTTTGGCATACAGCTACTTTCCCAATGGGAACATGACAGAGATCAGGTATTAGCCACCAGATACCAACAACTTTCAGTCACTGCTAGTCTAAGCCAGAGGGGAGGGGGGGGGGGGGGGGAGGAGGAAAGGAGGGCATTACATTTCCAACTAGATGAGCATTATGTAATTTGTGCACTTGTTAATGTTCACTTTTGGGTTTTGGCAGCACTTTAATTTAGAGCAAGCCCACACCTTTGCTTTTGGGAGGTACAGACTAGTTTTCTGGTACATTATAATACCAGCAGTGAGAAGACACATTCTGTACTGATGCCTAACAGAGGAAGAACTGAGGGTACTTATTTTGTGGCTAAAATATTATGACTCAAGCCCCGATTAGTACTCAAGTACCCTGCCAGTGAATTTAAGATGAACGTAACACAGAGGTAGGATACCCAGATGATGTAAATCAAAGAATCTCTACTCTGCTTGAATCCAGCTCTTCAAATGTAATTTTTACCAGAGTGTCAGTGGGGTAATACTGTATTACCTTTACATTGCAGTACCTGAGTCACAGAGACTAGGCAAGTATTTACTAAGATTAACAGATTTAATTTGACCCTTACTTGAACTAAGAAGGAAAAAGAGAAGAGGGCTGCACTCCAGCCCTGATTTCCATGTCCTTCTGAGAGCTGGGCTATTCACTAGTATGAACACAATAAACCAGTGGAAGATAGACATTTTTTGCTGTTGATCCAGTGATGTGGCTGATACAGCCCCAAAATGCTGGAAGGTTGGTAAATATGGAGGGATGTGATTGAGCCTGTGGAGAGATTTCTATTAAACCAAACACCTAGGACTCGGTTGGTCTGGTTTCTGTTTCTCAGTGTGTAAGCTTAAATCCCACTTAAGAAAATGCAGAGTATTTCACCTTTGTATCATACAAGTTTAGATTAAATTTCACTGTGTTTTCATGGTCAGAAAACAACAGGAATCACAGCATTCATTCCTAGAGATTTCTAAATTTCTATATTTCTCAGCTATTTCTAGATACATTTTTGAGATCGTACAGGTTTTTTTGAAATCCTTGGTCTGTTCTTCATTTCCATCCTAGGTAATAGATTAGATACTGATTGTGAAAAGCAATAATTAGATCTAAGGATACTAAAACTAATTCGATTGCTTAGTGGAAGAAAGCAATATAAATGCTCTTGGGTTCCTGTTGTCATTTAGCAGGCTGCTGTGCCATTAGAATTATTTTATTTAACATGTTGCACTGTCTGGTAAAATTCTACCTAATTACTGCAATATATCTTGATGCAAAAGTCCTCCTGATTTTTCTTGCCAGTTGTCATCATAGAAGGAACTAGTGCAAGATAATGGTACCTGCTTTGGAACTTCATTTTTCCATGTCTCCAGCTTTGTCATCATTTTAACCTATTTTAAATGTGCTTAAAGCACTGTTGTTCCAATCTGTTCAAGTTTGCACTTGATTTGCACAAATGTAAACCTTGCCAGAAAGAAAAACGGAAAATAAACCCCTGTATTTAGATAAAACATTGTGTAGATGGTGATAGTGCAGCACCATAAATCCATCCAGTTGTGATTTGTAGTGCTCCAGCACAGCTGATGTTGCTGTATCATATCTAGAAGCTCACGTGGCAGGTCTTTCCTTAGACAAACAGAGTCATTGTTGGGTGAACATGTTAGTACATCAAATATTGTCACTGCTACCTTGAAGCTTTATAGCTTCATTAGTAGTGCTAGAAACCAGACCAGTGAGTTGGGGTCATTCAGGGTTTCCTCTAAATGGTCTTTTTAAAAGTAAACTTCTTATTTTAAAGAGAAATTTTATTTTTATTTTACTTTTATTTTAAATTACAGAATGGACTTTCTAAAACTTAGAATGATTTGTAAAATGTAAATGACACTGTAGGTGGTATCTGTGGAGTACGTGAAAATGCTGCTTCCCTCCTGCATCTTCATCTGCTTATGTAAGGCAGGGTGGCAGCAGAACCTGCTGGAAGAGGGAAGTGCGGGTCCTACAACAGCCAGCAGCAGTGAGCACAGACAAGCTAGAAGAGTGCCCATTAATCACTCAGTGCACACTTTTTTGCCCGGAAGGAAAATGAGCAAATAGGGAATTTGAATCTAGATGCACAAAGTCTGTATTTTGAATGTTAAAACCATAAGTTAAATAGAAAAGAGTTCTTAAGGTATAATAATGAAATGGTTAGAAGTGACAGGCAGGAGTGGTGTAAGTTACTGGTTGGTTGTGAAGAAATGGTTAGTCTGTGGTTTTCATGAGCACATAAAACCCCCTTTTTTTATTCTATTTGGACAGATATGATTTAACAATTTCTTGAATGGTCAGTATTTATGTATAATTTCATCATAACGGTGTATTGCTCTCACTTTTCTCGCATCTCTCTTACCGTTTCAGCATACACAGACAAACTACAGACATACATTTTGTTTTTAATTTTAATGGGGAATGCACCAGCTTGGGCTTTGTTGATTACAGAGGATCCACCACATGGCTCTAGATGCTGTAATCAATGCACAGTGATCTCACGTGCTGCAGCTCCGTGTCTGTTCTTGCATGCCACAGTCTAGTCCTGTGAACGTTACTGCCTGGTGAAGGCAGACATGCTGTCAAGGTTCAAGCAAATCCCTGGCTTTCAGACACGTGTCAGTTTTGCTGTTTGTTGCAGAAGGATCATTATGTTTGACTGGGGTTTGTTGGGGTTTTTTTTATTGTTTGTTTTTTAGTCACAGAATGAATTTCTGCTGATATTTGGGCAGTGAATTTTTGCCATCTGATACCATCTGGGGAAAGTAAAGTACAGCTTGTAAAAATAATCCAGTAGTTGTCAATAATGGAAATTCAGTGTGTGCAAAACAGTGCCTTGTTCTTTGCAGCGTAACATTTTGCTCTGGAAAACTCAATGGTTAGATCTTGAGTATTAAGGAATAACATGCAAGACCTTACAGTAACCTAGTCTTTCTTTTTCCTAAAGGACCATGATATTTATTAGCAAGAATAACATTATTCTTAAGGGCAATGTAAGGATTCTGAGGCAAAGTTACATTTCAAGATGACAAATTACGAGTCTCATTGGGCAAGTTCTCATAAGAGTATGTCGCAGTAATGCTGATAGAGTCATAAGAGCTGCAGCACTAATTCTTTCTCCATCAAGAGAAAAATAGATTATCAGCATGTTTATTGCCTTTCAAAGGTAATATAGTTTTGAATGACCACTGTCAAATGAAACCAGGAGGTAGTTCTGTATTCCCTATAGTTATAAATTAACACCAGTATCATCTGACACATTAATAGCTTGAGCACACCAAAGCTGATAGCAGATGCTATTTAATACACAACCTAAGTAAATTGCAATGCCATCAGTTAAAGTTAGAAAATCCTTTCTTGCCAGGGAGTTCTCATTCTGCAGCCCCACAAGTGACCATGTACACAGTAGTGATTGCTCATTGTGCTTCATCCTTAATCTGTATTTCTGAAGTGTGTATTCTGATTGGGAAATATTTGACAAAAGTGAGATCAATTTTAGATACGGCCAGCTAAGAAGAAAAGCCATTTTTAGTGCTGCTGGTTTTAGGGTGGTTTATCCCCCTACTTTTGTCTCCTATCTTGGTAACACAGAGCTAGGTTGTAATGAACTTAATATAGAACATGTAAATTAAATGTAAATTCCCTATTTAAGGAAATTGCCATAAAAAAACTATTGTCAGCTGCAATGGAGTCAGCTGTGCCCTGGCTTGGCCTCATCGCGCTACAGGATATCATGGTGTAAATTGGCTAAAGGACTGCCAGGCACCACTGCAATTATGTCAAAATCAAGGTTCAGTTTTAGGGATGATTTTATTTGCACCTGGACTTTTTCTGTATGATGCTGTTCAGTATCTGTTTGCTTCATGATTTGCAATGAAAAATCTTGATTTTGTGAGGCTTTTCCCCCTCTAAGAAGTTTCAAAGGGTACAGACAAATAAATGGTGAGGTTAGCTGAAAGTTCCTTCTGTGCCAAGAGCTCTCCTTTTGGTGAATATCATTACAAATAGTGAGTCCCTAACACGTATGGCTACTGCAAAACTAAGATAAGGCCCATACTGACAGAATGTGAGCAAGTAATATGGTTGTGCCTCTCCTATTTGATTTTTCTAACTGAACGACTGAAGTGAATTAGTAACTGTAACACTTGAAATGGATGCGGCTTTAAAAAACCTAATCCCAGTTAATATTCCCAGTCCGTTATGGCCTTGGAGCTACTTTGACGTAATTACATGAAAATACAGTTCTCTCTTCAGAAAGTACAAATCTAAGCGAGATATTTTGTGAGAGATAGAATAATAGAGGAGTCGTGACATAGAGAAAAAAGAGAGCAGGCAACAAGGCTGCTGATAAAGATGTGGCTGCTCTTCCTCTCTGCAGCAGTGATATTCCCATGCTGATCAGTGAGCCACGTTTACTGCTCCCAGGGAGGGATTCAGACTCTTTCCATCAAACTGCTCCCCGTTATGTATGTCCACATGAATAGTTTTAGCCAGTGAACAGGTTTGAAATTGGGCAATTCCTGTAATCTTTGCCCAAGTAAATCTCCAAAGCAAATTAATGGACTTTGGGGGTAAGGAGGTTGGAACATGACTTAGTGAAAAGTTACACACTGAATAAAACTCCAGAGTTTAATTTCTGAGGAGGTGGCCTTTTATTCTAGACCAAATTTTCCTCCAGGAAAATGAGAGTTAAAGTGGAGCAGATGACACAACCTGCTAAAGGATGCTGTAATACAAAACTGGAGACTAGCCAGTAGTTCTGACGAAGGCAATTTAAGGGGATTAGAATTTCAAGGTGGAGAGCAGGTTTTGTACCTTTTTAATAGGGAAAAAAAAACTATTCTTGCAGGCCTTACTGCAATTGCACCTCTAAATTTTTCATACTATTAAATCTAGATTTAAACCATCCTACAAATGATGAATCCATATATATTCTGCTCTTGATGACAGGAAAGAAACATCACAAGATACATTCATATATTATGAAACAAAGCCAAGGCAAACAAGCACTGATCTGACCCTCAGAGTCCTACTAGCATAGGAGAATGGACTCAGCAGGGTCTGACTTTATACCCATTTCTATCCAAACCAGGTTGGCTATGGGGATTTGCTATAAAAGTTACATTTGGGATTAGCTACATCTGAACGAGGGTGAAGCCAGCAACTTAGCCTGAAGATAAAAGAAGAAAAATGGGAAAGGAACTTGTAGAAAAAGATACTAAATTTGTTGTTGACTTACTGTCATCTCATAACCTGACTTTCCATTCTGGCTGTGGCTACAAAGAAAAGTCAAGTCTCTAACAATGTGCTAGGATATGTCATTGTAGGTCATGAGGAAAATGAAGGAAAGAATTCTAAATACAGCAGCACTTGGATTGCTGCAGTATCCTCTGTGATCTTCCTTTCCTGAGGCACTGGAATCATCTGCCAGAGTCTGAAAATTTTCCCCAAAAGACACTACTGACAATCGTAACGATGACCCAACTGAAATCTTTTTTCCACTTTTCCTGTGGGTGAGTTAGTCTACATAATGATGAGGTTTCAGTCCTCTTGGAAAGTGTATAAATGTTTGTCTGTTGTAAAAAACCTGTCACAAACCCCACCCCTAAGAAAAGCCAAACTCTGATGCAGAAAGGACTCTCCAGCCTGAATATTACTCTTTGTTTTCCATTTGATTGTGTATTTCAATATCAATTAATTACTTGGCTTCCAACTGTAAAGCCTGTCCAGCTCTTTCCAAAATAATATTTAATATTCTGCCTTTCTACATCATCTTCTTAAGGATACAGATTGTTCTCACCATTCATTTTCTGCACATTTGTGAATACAGTTGCACAGATTGGGAGCCTTATGCTTCTTTTTGTGGCCTTTAATCTCTTCCTTTAAAACTTCTAAATTTTAGTCTCTTTGATCACAAACACTATAAACCCATCCTTCCTACAGGTTTTGAGGCAATCGCAGATTATGGGGTTAGGAGAGGAAATAAGAGAATTAGAGCTAGGAAAGAAATCAGTCTTGTTCTCTAATGACTTCTTACTTTCTGCTGCTGATAGAATGAGAAGATTAAATCCCTATCTGCAAATGCTGTGAGGACAATCTAAGAAGGGGAAAAGCATAAATGATTAGACAGCAACTTGTGCCAGTAAAGGGAAGCAACAATGTCATTCAGCAAACTTCTGGAATGGAGGAAATGGTCAGAGGTAGCTGAAGCAGCAAATAAGGCACAGTTGAAATGCTTGAAAAATTCCTCCTGTTTTTGACAGATTGGCAAAGGCATCTGTCATCCCCACTTCTAGCAAAGCATTTGAAAGAGAAAAAGAATGTAAAACTATATTACTTAGAGGTGCAATATGTGGATCAAGCCTGTGACAGAGCAGGGCACATTTTTTTCAGATAAGATATTGGGTAATAGTTCCAATTTAGGTCCTTGCAAATGTGCAGATTTGTGTGTGCTTAAATTCATGAGGTTTGTACTTAAACCATACACTGACTGATTCAGGGCCTCAGTTGACCTGGTAATGGCCATTTAAGAGAATTCTCCATTATTTTATTTAAAGCTCAGAGATTATAGTGAAAGCATCTTGTTCCAGAAATAGCTCAGCTGATTTCATCAAGGGACTGCTCTGTATATCTGAATTTGCTTAGGAGAAAAGCAAGCAGGGAAGCTTGTAAAAAGCAACCTGTATTATACATATCAAACACAACAGCTATTTAAAAAATGTATTCCAAGAAAGGGCATGATGGGGAAAGGCCCCCTCAGCTCACATTTGTTCAAATAATCACCATGTTTTGCAAAACAAGGACTGGAGAAGGAAAATAAGTACACAGATAAAAGCAGACTGGAGTTTCCCTTTGTTTCGTTCTTCTGCAGTTTCAGACACATTAACATTTTATATCCAGTTCACAAAGCATTCAGCATTGCTTATTTTATTCCAGTGCTGTTAATGACCAAGACAAGTTAAAATGGTAGAGTCAAACTTCAGCTTTTCGTATATTTCCTGAGCAACGTTCTCCTTACCAGCTGGTAAACTGGTTCATCATAGTTCATTGCTCACTTTGAATGCTTTAAATGGGTAGCCGCATCTTCCAGAACCACTAAAGTAGCATTCTTGTTACTGAATAGTCGCTGGCATTTTGTTTTTTTAACTGTTCCTTTAGGATGAAGTGAAATTAACAGAGCGTTCACTGCATTTATTTAACAACAACAAAAAAAGAAAACAGTATTTATGCTTCCTGGAAACATTCGCTATAGAACACTGTGCCCCAAAGGGAAAAACACATCCTTGGCTTGTTACTGATCTTGACAGTGTCTGCAGAGCTTCCCTGAATTTGATGGTTCATGATAGCCTTTTAGCTAGCCACTATTTCCAAGTCCCAGAATCACAAGTAGAATTATATTGCAGGGATAGGATCAGTCACATGGGTCACCAAGATGCCTCAATCGTTAAATTCTGGGCACAGGCACAGATGCAAATGACCTGCATTTCAAATATAGCCGTCGTTTGCCTTGCAAAAACAAGAGACTTGAGGTTCAAAACCAGCTCCTAAAGGACTGAGATGAAAATAAGCTCTGAGTGTGCTCAAATGGATGGAAGTTTCCAGCTTCCACTGAGGACAGTTCAACCAGACTTTTGATTCTCAGTATAACAGCACCTTAGCCTGAGTTGTTCACACAAAATACCTGCATTTCATTCTTGTCCCTAGAGTGAAAAGGTTAGAAACAGCCAGAGTCCAGAAACTTAAGTTTTTTACACAGTAATGGAATCCAGCTCAAAGAGTAGAGAACACAATAAACCCCATCCTAGATGTTGACTTTACTATTTGTAACCAAAGTCTCCCTTCCAAAAAGTACAAGGAAGACCTGCAGTGTGAGCAGTAAGTGCTGAACACGATGTGTTAACGTCTAACAGTCCTCTGTTGATCTGACATAGTGGATTGTTCCTGAAAAAGTCTGTGGGATAATTCATTCGAACTGTCATAAATTTTGCTTAGGAACACCTTGTTTATGTATGATCTTGAGAACACCGATTTTCTTGCCTTTGACATCTGCTAGAGAACGTGACTGTGTCCCTGCAAAAACTTTGGTATCTTACATCAGAAGATGTTCAGATGCAAGCCAAAAATACATTATGTTGCACAAGTCATTGAAATTGCTTGTAACGGTTATTCCAGGTGGATTTTGTAAGGGTGATGTTCTGAACAGTGCTGAGTCTCTTTAACTCTTGCAGATTTTTGACAAAGAAGCTAAAGACCTGGAGAGAGAAGTCTGCTTTATTGATATTGCCAGTGATGAAATTCCCGAGCGCTATTACAAGGAATCAGAGGTAAGAGACAACTTGGTTTGAATTGGTGAAGAAGGGAATGTAAGAGGCTGCAGGAAAGCCTTGATAGTAATCAAATCAAAGGGTTTTTTTGTATGAAATCTTGCTGGTCAGTAGTATTTAAGAAGCTTTCAATTTGAGGGGAAGCCGATAGCAACCTCCTTATCTAGATTGCCTGACACTTCCTTTTGCAGATGGTTCCTCCAACCTTTTGAAATGCTTTCATACCCTTATCGGAACATATCCTGTACCAGATCTTTGATGTTCATCTGAATTCATTCAAAGTAGAAAAAGACTTTTCTTTGAATCATGAAGCTCAGTTAAGTGTTTGCAGGTCTGAGGGGTATTAAATGTTCCTGTCATCCTTACTTGCATCTCGCCATGATGAACAAGTCGTGTGAAGTGTCTGAGCCCAGGCAAAGGACAGATGAGGACAGGGTTGATGCACAAGGTAACTCATTGGTGACCATGACACAAGACCAAGAAGGACTGAAGTAGACTACATGCTGCAGTGAATCTGCCAGGAAGCATCAATGGCAGCAGACACATTCGTTCCCTTAGAATTCCCTTGGAAATCACTCCATGTATATTTGATGGCTCACATCTCTAAAGAGCACTCTTCTTTTAGGTCAGTGCAATTCACTGGTTTGAAATCAGCGGCCATCATGCAAATGAAGATGAGGCCTCAGTAACCTCAGACTTGAAAAATGATGGTTCACAACAAGTAGCTAGAGAGGAAAGATCAGATCTCTGCTTGCATTTAATTCTGGAGATATGATTTTCCTCTGGAGCCAAGTATATATTCATAGCTGGCAATGAGTATGGCAGCTGTTTGACTATACAAAACGAGACTACATAATCATTTTTAGGGCAGAAAATGAAGACTTGCCAATGAATTGATTTCTATACCATAGGAGACATGATTTTCAGACTAAAAAAGTCGGGTACTTGTTATCTTCCATTTATAGATCCTATTTCAAATTTTATGTATGGGTCATAAAACCAAATTGGGTCTACAGTAGAATGAAAAGTAATTTTATTAGTTCCCTTAGATAATGAAACCCATCTGGTTAGTACTAAAATTGTATAACACCTCATGAAACAGCTTATTGGTCCCATCATCTTATCTGAACTCCATAGTCTCCTGGTTCCATTTAGGAATGACTGCTGCTATTGAATGGGTCAGCATTTCACTGGGCTTTAAAGAAATCATGTCAGATTTTCCATGTCGGTGTGTGCACTTCCAGAAATGGTAAACATGGAGGTTTAACACCTTTTCAGCTTTCCTTCCCATTTTTAATAGCCAACTATTAAGTATAATTTCCACATGGTTACTCTTATGATAGAGGAAACCAACCTCATGTTAAGCAAGAAAGAATTTCAGTCTTTGTGTTGTTATTTCAGACACTAGAGACCTGATTCCAAGCAAAATGGAATTTTACATGGGTTTAAACAACAAAAATAGCCCAGCATCTGTTGTTTTTTTCTGTACTGATGGATGATGTGTATGTGCCTACCAAATTCTGTTTCAGAATTTGTACAAAATAGTAAGAACACCTTAGCATTTAACTGTGCACATACTGTAACTGACACTGAATTAAAAATAGTTGAATTAAGTATCTTCCAAAATTTACCAGCTATGGGGTTTTATGCTACCATATGATGAATGTGAAGCCAAATTCCCATTTCTCATGAAGCCTCATACATCATTTAGGGACTATAAAAAGATTTTTAATGTTGTAAATGTAATTTCTGTCTGTCTTCAATCAGAACAGGATAAAAAGTAAGTTTGTGTAAATGAGGAATGGTCTGTGTTTTCCAAATAGCAGTTTTAGAGATAACTAAAACCCATTTACTGAAAGCTTTTGAAAGGCATTTTAGTTCTAATAATAATTTGGCTGCTTTTAGTTCATTTAGCTGAAGTGATACTAAGATTAGAGATTAAAAGTGATTTAAGAATTAGATCACGCAGGGTAGTGTTCTGACTCCCGTCTGGAAAGACCACTGAGAATGATTTTAACTTCAGGCATGTTAGTAATCTCTTCAGCTCAGTGGAGCTTCTACATGATTACAGTTAAGTGAGTTCTGGATCAGGGTCAGCATATGTGGCAGTTTCTAGACATGAGCTTTAAATTTCTTTTATATCCTGATGAAAGTGCATCCCTCTTCAATTAAAAATATATGTCATTTTTAACAGCAAATTTCCTTATTTAGTTTCATTACTGTATATTAAAGGGGTAACTTAAATAATTTAAACCTTTCACACACTGCTTCAACTGCTTGTAGATGGGTGATTGCTGATATGATCAGACAGCACTAATTGCATAGTTGCAGTTAAGCTAGTATTTGTGATTTCCATTATTTTGAACTTTGAAGTGCTCAGTTACCCTTCACAGGCTGTTTGGGCCAAAAACCTAAGTTTTTCAGCCCCTTCCTACAATTTGGCTGTGACCTTTCTTTGGGCTACTGTATCAAATAACATTGATTGTACCAGAATGAGCTTGGGCAGCTTTAGTGTTGTTTTTCTCGTTTCTATAAATGGAAGATGCGATTGTGCGATATCAGTATCATCAATAGAGGTGATAATAGTGCAGCAACCATGGGAGGGTTCAGGAGATACCCAAGGAACCCACAGCAACAAACTCCATACAGAGTGAAGCAACCCATCTCTTCTTCCTAGCACCTGGGTTCTAAAACATGGCTTTTCACTTGCCCTGACATGAATCCTATAAACATATCTATATTCTACCTTCCATTGTAACTTACGTAATAATGATTCATGCATAAAAAGGCAACATGTATAAAACATCATACATAAATGTATACTCCATTTGAATTGCACAGCTCATTTTGACTTGTGCTGGTGCTGCTGAGAAAGGAGAAGTGTTCCACGAAAATGTCATGGTGGTTGAAGGGAAAATGATTGAATTCAGATCTGTGCATATCTGCTTTTTCTCTCCAAGTATTAACTAAAACGGAAAAGGAAAAATATAGTTAGCTGGAGGCTTCAGGAGAGCTGTTGTTTCACTGAGGAGGGACCTCTGCCAATAATGCTGGGTGATCTCTTGTCCAGAGGCCTGCAAGTGATTTGAATTCCCTTCAGAATGGAGAGCTTATCTGTCAGTGTGTGCAGAGAAGGACTTAAATCACCAAGTAAATAGTGAATCAGAGACAATTTGTAGCTATTACAAACATACACCGAGTCCAAGTCTGTCCTCCATGGAGGTGTACGGGTTTCTGGTGTCCAAAAAGTTGTCCTTGCAGAAGCCTGGAGGGGATGTAAGTGCAGCAGTCTTGGGCCTCCCAAAGCAGATGACTGAATTTTGACTTAATGACCATCTACAACCTTCATTGTGCAGTAGCCACGAGAACACCCCACAATGCTGCCATATCTTAAATAAAGCAGGGTTTTTTTACTAGCATGGGCCTAAAAATCCTTAAACTTCAAAAGTTTAAAATGTGAGTTCCCAAATGGAGAAAGCTTGAATCTAGGCTAACAAGTTTGCCTGTTTTTCTGTAAGGACTCACATATGTGTCCAAATCTGAATGTGTGTATTACATCAAATACAGAATTTTCTGTATCTATATAAAGAATGTGCAAGCCTACAGGTAAGAGTAGTTGCACATTTTGTAAATTCATTTCCTTGCGACTTTACCCTCAATGAATATGTATCACCAGCCATCATGTATTCCCCATATAGACATACATATTTATCTGAGTTATAGAAAAGAATAAAACTGAGCTATGCTGAAGAGTGAGGGCCTCAAGTGAATCATTCACTGAAATGAAACATCTACTGTAGATGGGAGCTACTGAGCAAAATGTTCTTTTCCAACATATTCAAGTTGTCAAAATTAACAGTGTTTCATTTCCTGTTTATAACAAAGCAGTTGAGAGTTGGACAAATGGAATAAACTTTTTAAGTTACCTCCACACAGAAAGACTTCATGCAGCTGCTGCAGTTTTTCTTCTTCTGGCTGCTTTTACTTTAACACAGCTGCACTGTAATAGGTCCAGCTTACTACTGTCCAGGTGCTTTCAGAATAACAAAACCTCTATCACATTACAGAGCCCGAGAATTATGTTTGAGATAACACAGCTGCCTCGGCCCCCCAGTGAACATGTACAACATGTTGGTACAGAGGATCAGAACAGGGCATGGCAAAAAGAGATGAAAATTTCCCTTTCCTTCTGACTAACTTCATTTGTGAGCTTATGTAAAGCCTGGCTGCATTATCATATCTTAACACCTCAGGACTGTCCCAGTATTTACAGTTCTGAAGTATTTAGCTGTCTCTTCCAGAAAATACATTCTATTGGAAATTCAAGAAGAGGGGGGGAAAGAAAGTCTTTTAAAAATGGCTCCACGTATATGTCTATAGTAGTAGCATTTTTACATCAACAAATCTTTCCAGAGCCCTCGCTAAGCTGAAATCCAAGCCCTAGCAGCTACAGCTGATGGTGAAAGGCCAGACCACATGTAAGTATTGACATAAGCACAGTGGTGGAACATATTGCAGTAGGGGCTGAAAAAACTAATCCATGCATTAAAAGGAAGGAAGAGAGGAAGAATCTGCTTTAGATCTGAGTGCCTCCAGTAAGAGAACAGCATGCATGGCATACGCATATTGCACCTTCACCTCTGGAGAGCACATTCACCGTAGGGATCTCTTTCCATGCTATAATGGCTGTACAAACAGTAAGAAATTTTTGAGACAGATCAGTGACAAGGTAACAAGATGTTCCACGCTGGCTTCCGGCACACAGACAAAGTAGGTGTTGACAGCTGCACAAGAGTATGGCATTTGCAACTCCTGCTGATCCCATGGTGAAGCTCAGGGAAAGGATGCCTATTCAGATTTGGAAGGTTTCTGTAAACCACAAATGTATCTTATTATTTAACTTTAAGTTAAACATAATATTTCAGAATAAAATCTGAAAAGGCATTGCAACAGCCCAGTGCTATATTGTCAATACAGTGGTGTTCCCTCCTGGAAAGGAGGTTGCAGTTCCACGCCGATGCCTGTAACGTCTGTGGTCCATGAGGAAAGTTAAGTAAATAAATGCTAAATAATAAGCTGTTGAGCCAGGACCAACCATACATGGCCTAAGAAACACTGGGAGAGTGCTGTGTTTAAAACCCTATCCATCACAGCAGGGCTTTTGTTTTATTTCATTATAATTTTACATTTTACTCTCAAATAAGCCCAGCTCACGGGTCATGTTGTTTCTGCTTTGTTAGCAGAAGAGCTATTTTTAAATCACTCTGCACCTGGCAATAATGTATTGCAAATACAGAGTAGGTTTTGCTCCTCTGCAAAAGGATTTGCCAGATGGGCTTTCCTAATAAATTGTGTCTGATAAAAGGACGAGAAGGTTATTTAAACAAAAAGATTTTAGCTATGCCATTACATTTAAAATGGATTGAGGATTCTGCCAGTAGATAAATTAAGGGGGAACAGTGAATAGAGGCAGTATTCTTTGGCTGATGGCTCCTCTAGAAAGGAAGGCATGGGTGGCTGAAGCAAAAATAAGGCACACACGATTAATGATGTAAATAACAATATAAAAAGGGGGTCAGAGCAAAGATTAGCTCTCCCAGTTTCTAGTCACGGACAGAAGTGTTTCAAGCACATGTGCCACAATTCCTGCCTGTAGAACTTGCTGCTTCACTGCAGCCTCATGCCTCTGGTATCTGTTTGGGAAATTGCCGTGCCTTTCAAAGGAGGAACAAGGAATGGCCATGGTCTGGTACAGGCAGGTGCTCAGCACTTCCTCCTGGGACTTGCAGAGATGTGAGCGTGGCCCATGAGTCTAATTTGTTCTGACTGACCTAATCAGTGAGCTACAGCATGAGAGGCAGGAGGAGCAGCAGTGCTGTGTACCAGAGCTATTTCTACTTGTATTTAATAGAAAATTATCCTCCTAATTAATTATTTTTTTTTAGAAGGACCTTACATACTGATTGCAGGAAGGACTCCAGGCTGGGAGTCTGAACCTGGCAATCTGAAGTCATGAGTCAGGCACATGAATTGGTCTGGGTTGTGGCTTTCATGCCAAAGTTCTCACCTTCGACACCCTTTGAATTGATGGCCCAGGGATTTGGTTCTCAAATTCACTTTGTTTAATGTTGCTGTGTATCTTATGACCTACTACTTGTATCCTAAATCTGACTGAGCTTATACAGAGTCTTCGAGTTTTAGCTTGCCTGATCAAGCACTCAGTAAAATCTTTAACATCTTCATCCATTCCTCTGAATTCTTTCTGTTTCCTGGCTTCCATTCATCAGTTAATGTTTTCAAAAAGGCAGGAATTTCCATAAAAGCTATTGGATACAAGTTGCCCATGCTGTCCATCATTGCCTGGCTCTCTGCTTGGAACTGTCCAGCCAATTTGTGACTAAACATCATGTCCTCCAAGAGAAAGGGATGTGATTAAGGGAAACAAAGGTGCCATCCCTGGGTGCCATTAAAGGAATCTGCAGCTAGGAGTGGTGTGGTGGATAAATTGTATTGCATTAGGTGGATTATTTGTGGGACACCAATTTAAGAACCCTCTTGTCCACTGGGCTGGACATTGCAAAGCCAAACCAAAGCAAAACACTTTCACAGCATCCAGGGGGTTCTGGCAGTTTGAGACACAAGTTCCATGCAGGACTGGGCAGTCATGCAGCGTAGCTTTTGTTAGTTGATTTTTATTTGTGACTTCTGAATAGTTGATACTGATTCAAAATCATTGCAGTAAATCCCTTTGGACTGCACTGAAGTTATTCCATTACAGATGTGGTTATCACTGAAGGGCTGTGAAGTGTAACGCTCAGTATTACTGATGTGCATATCCAAAAGGCTTCATCAAGACACTGGCTCCATCAGACTAGCACCGTATGTGTATGTCAGAAACAGCAGACCCTTCCTTACATTAAACTGGTTCCCTTTCTAGAAATGCTTATTTAACACTGGAATATTTTGCAGGAATATTTGAAATCATATTTCCTGTAGTTATTTCTTTATTTACAGAACAATCTACTAGAATTTTACATCTTGCTGAATATTACATCTTAGTTCTTCTCTTTTTTGCTTTTCTTATTTTTATTACATTGATGAATTCAAGCAAAAAACATCTAGATCAGTCTGAGGTCAAGTTGTATTGAGTGAGAAGATTGGCAACAGCATGAGACTATGAGCTGTGATGTACAGTGGTATATTGCTCTGATAAATGATGACACTGAATTGTTTCTCATCGTGATTTAACATTGGAACCTTATTATGCTGCAAGCTTCAAGTTTCTATTTAGAAAAGAGTATGTCAGCAATAAAAGCAATGACTTTCACAGAGCAGCAAGACTATCACCTCATTAGAGCTTTGTAGAGAGGCTTTAATAATAGAGCTTCAGTTTATGGATAAAATCAGAAGCTGAGTCAGGAGATAGCTGAACATTAGAAAAAGGAATGCTGAATGATATATAAGCTCACAATGAATGAAAGAAAATTAAGATCGGAATAGTTGTATCAATTTTTTGTTAGTTTTTCTCCTGATTGTTTTCCATTTAATTCATAATTTAAGCACATGTGTAAATACATGTTTAATGTTTTGCTTTTATAACAAAGGATGGATTCAAAAGATCTTCCCAAATCTCAGCTTTGGGGAAGACAGCACAGGCAAGCATGGGTGGTTACTCTTGAAGAGAGATTTTAGAAGCTCCACTATGAATTAACTAGAAGTACATTATTTTTAAGCTTTGAAAATCAATGCTTAACTGTAAATTATTTCTATTTACAAGATGTAATTGTCAGGATTGGACATAAAGTGAAATGGAATTATACCAATAAGGAAAATTACTCTTTGACAGATAAAACTGTATGATTAACTAATACCATTATTGGATTTTTGGTCTTGCTTTTGTAATTTCCACACCAATTTATTTGATTTTCCATTTTTTAAAAGAGAGACAGAGTTCAATTCTTTAGTGTTTTGTCTGTAACTCACTTGTAACCAGGGGTGGCTGAATTGAAGGAGTTTAATACTTAGCTGCCCACCTGGATATACAAAATATTTAACATTGAAAATGGCATTGTGAGGGTCACATCAGTGTCTGTGTGACCAATTGGACATGATTTCAGCAAGAAGGACATGGGTAGACAGTACTAGTAAGTCATCCTGAGGGAGCAGTGGGAAAGCAGCTCTGAAGAAGCCATGGGTTTGGTTCTTTTCCAAAGGCCATAAATAACATTTGGATTGCACTGTGTTGTAATTACTTGCAATAATCTATTTTCCTATAGCAGAAAATGCCCTAGATGATAGGATTGTCAAGGCATCTCCAAGAATATGCTGCCATCGATTCACTGGCTGCTGGACTAAAAGACAGATTGGATTTTAGTGTATTCTGGTACTTATTTAAGTCAGTTTCATGTTACTTTTTCATGATGTTTATTAGCACGTTGTAATATTTTATGTCTTATCAAAACATTTACTTTCACGCATTAACAAACAGGACTTCCTCTCCTGCATTTCCCAGTGTGTTTTCTTTGTTTTGCAGGATCCTAAATATTTCAAGTCACAGAAGACTGGGAGAGGCCAGTTAAAAGAAGGCTGGAGAGAGACACATCAGCCCATCATGTGTTCCTACAAGCTTGTGACTGTGAAATTTGAAGTCTGGGGGCTTCAAACCAGAGTAGAGCAATTTGTACACAAGGTCAGTGAAACACAAGCTGTTTCTTATCCTTCACATAAGCAGAACTTGAGTACTGCCCTGCACAGGAATGTAACTATGACTGTGTAAAAGCTGGGGAGCTCAGCTGAATCTGCACTCAGAACTCTCTCCAGGGGCTGGAAGATCTGGAGCAGAGCCAGAGAGTTCTAAGGTTGAGAAAAACTATCAATATATTCAATACTGTAGTAAATGCATGAGCTGAAGCATTTGTGAATACATGTGAGTACATGTAGCAGCGATGTGCAGAATTTCTTACAAACAGGTAGTGGGAAAGTTTTCCAATCAATCTACTAAAAAAACTAATGGATGAATGGCATAACAGCCAAATGATAGTATTTGTCAGAGTATTAGAACTATTCTGTTTATCCACAGATAAATGTGTTTTATCCTTGTTTAAAAAACTAACAAGGAAAAAGGAAGAGTCCCAGAAGGTCTAATTGTCCAAAGATTAATAAATGCTGAACACATTCCCAAATGGTCTCCCATGCAGGTCACAGCCACACTGATGTGATCCAGTGTGGGCAATAGATCCACTTGAGGTGGGAGGTTGGGCCACAAGACCTTCAGAGGCAGTATGTCTGACTCTCTAGGACACGTCTCCTTAGACATAAAACTGACAGAATATTTTTCACTTTCAGTCATGTTGAAAGACAAGTGTTACTTCTCTAACACTTTTCTGTGTAGTTGCTGCAGAGGTATTTAACCTTTCCCTTGTTCCACAGGTCGTCAGAGATATACTATTGATTGGTCACCGGCAGGCATTTGCCTGGGTTGATGAGTGGTACGGTAAGTATGCTCCAAAACCAGCCCATTTAAAAGGCCTGATGCAAAGCTAATGTCAGCTCACAAAAGATTTCTGTTTACTTTCGTGGATCATCAGGTTCTAATATAAGTTGTTCGTGAAAGAGAGAGAACTATGTGCAGCTTCTGTGGAACACAGGGAGCTCATTCACAGCAGGTTTTTCTAACAAAAGTAGGCAGCATGGTAGGCAGGCAGCACACAGGGACACCATTACATCGCTCACCAGACAGACATCAGGCTCATCACCCTGCATTGGAGGCAGGTAGAAGCTGCCCCACCAAGAGTCATCTACATGGAGAACCGCATGCAGGTTGGAATAAAGCTTCTTATTAAGACTGCATTAACCTGCAGTCATTTCCATGCAGCAAGCTCCTGAGGCCTCTCATCCAACACAGTTTCAGCTTTTTAGGAAAGTTTTAACCTGTTAATGTGGATTGCAGTAAAGAAAAGATGGAGCTCAAAGTCCTTTCTGAAAAAGGGATATAAACATTGTGTAGCCTCCTGGGTCTGGTTCAGCAGCAGCTGCATGCAAAAACTGTGTTAAGTCCATGCCCCAGCTGTAGGAACAGGCCCTTCCAATAGTACAGAGTAATCTGAATATCAAAGAGCCAATTACTCTGCAGAAAATAAGCTCAAAGGGTTTGTACTTTTTCCATGTATTGTCAGTAAGATGTGTCCATAACCATAGATACTTGTAGAACCGTTTCTAAGATACTCTTGTAACATACTTTACAACTGGGGAATATATTTACAACACTTATTCAGACCCTCCTTAAGCTTCAGGAAACACCCTCATGGGCATTCCATGGGCTGGTGCAAACACACACATCTCCAGTGTATTCAGAAATCTGCACAGTTTTACATCAGAGTCTAGCAAGATATAAAGAAATGTTAATGGGAAGCAAAGAGTCATCTGTACTTTAGCAGAGTTACTGATGATAACAAGTGAGTAATCATGAAGTTAAACATATGGAACAGCTTTAGCCACAAAACCATTAACCACAGATTTTCCCATCTTAAATCTGAATGCACCCTGACAAAAATACTCTTTCCCCAAATGGAATGTTGTGATACACAATTATGTCACGGATTTCTGTAATGGTGAGTCTTTTTCCTAAATAATGTAGTGTACTTTTGGAACTTAATTGTCAGGCTAAGTGCAAAACCTAAAAAATCTGGTCTAACTAAAAAAAAAATGAATAAAGGCTTAAGAACATAGCAAGATTTATAATAGAAAGTGCAGGAAGTTAGTTTAAGTAACTCTGCTGTGTGCAGCCCTTCTGCCACTGCATTCCTCTGAAGTATAGCACTTGGTAAGACTTGCTGACTAGAAAGTGAGTATTTCATTATCCAAAATGAGTGAGATCCAAGTTGTATCCGCCCAGTTCAGTTTAACAGCTCTTGTGGTTTGTGTGCGTAGGGAGAGGTTTTAAAAACACAGAATTTTTAAAGCATCTGTATGTCATCAGTGTGTCTGTTATCAGCTTTTAAAAGAAAAGTTTGAGAAAGACTTAAAGATGATGATAGTCAGTAAAGCAGAATCGAATTATCGTGTCATAAAATCAGTTATTAAAGAAAATGTTATGTTATGGATATTACTGACTGATTACTGATACTGTAAGTATGAATGTGTCATGTCGTTACATTTACTAAACTGTACTTAGCTTTATTATTAAGAATATTTCTTTTCACAGCATTATTTACAAATGAAGAGCATGTTCTCTGCTTGGCAAAGTGCATGCTTAGCATGGCTCATGAGCTTGTTTTTCATTCCAGATAACAGTGAAAGACTAAAGGAGTAGGATTTTGAGTTATTCTATGTTTACTTTTTATCACAATTCTAGACTGCATTTCATTTTCACTGATGAAGTACTGCATTGCACTACTAATGTAACAGCTGAAGTTATATCTTTGCTTAAAAGCTGTCTCATAAAATGCAGCAAGAGCCTCATCTCACATAACAAGGAGTGGTGTGATACAAGAATTCACAAATCCAAGTGGCACATAATAAACTTGAGAAAAATTACAGCCTCAAGAACAAAACCACCATGTACATTACCAAAAGGGGAGCACATTTGCAAGTTTCTCATGCTAATAAAATGCCAGTTAGGCTTTGTGAGTAAAAAGTTGATGGCTATTTTCATGAAGCTCTGAAGTTATCAAACTGTTATAAAGAACAGAGCAAAATCCTTACAGCCTTCATGTTCACTTACACCTTACTCTCAGGTAGATTTATTGAAAGCATGGGAATACTCATCAGAGTAAGGTCCCAAGTCAATGAACTGGTTTCTTCATTGGTTTACTGGAAGTGTGGTTTATGATAAATCTTCTAAAACCTGTAATGCTTGCCTGGAGTTACATAGCAGGCACCTAACAGGTTATGTGCTACTTTGACAACACCAGGCATGCCTAGACAGTGATAAATGATCCTACCCCTAGAATCAGCCTGATTTGTAGAATATTTCTAATTCTTTTAGTTTATTCAATTGCTTGAGACTACAAAACTATTCACATATTCACTATTCATTCACTTACCTGCATAATTGTTAGTTTCTGGAATCTAAGCTGACATGTGCTCTAACTGTAAGAATGTTTGCTGGTTATGAGATGTACTATGCAAAAATAACAAAATCTTTCTGAAAGTGCCTGGAAAGGTAAGTAAATATTTACAATATTTCTGTCCCTATCCTTTATTCCAAGGGATCTTCTAAAATCTTTTTAGAAGATCTTGGCCTTTGCCAGGGCCTGCACATCAATACTTTCTGCCTACTTTGTGTTACACGGATACTCCTAAACAGTTTCCACTCCTTCCTGTTCTCTGACTCCCTTTGACTTAACCTTCTTATACCTTCCTTGGCTGATATAACTACCTTTATGAGTCAATTTTCATAAAGCTAGTTGCTCCATGCTCTTTTTTTTTAATCCGTTTTTGGCTTCTGCTCAAAGACTATTCCTAGAACCTTCTCCTTAAGAAAAAAAAATGAAGTTTGCACTGAATCAATGGAAAATGCCAACAATTTTGAACTTTTTACAGATATGACTATGGATGATGTTCGAGAATACGAGAAAAACATGCATGAAAAAACCAACATTAAAGTTTGCAACCAACATTCATCTACTGTGGATGAAATAGAGAGCCATGCCAAAGCAAGAGTATGTCCGTTTTTAAAACATATTGCACATCCTCAGCAAATACACCTGCACAGATCAGAGCAACCGTCTGATCTTGCTGACCAGTCAGTGGAATCTGGGGGAGGTTTTGCTTCAGTAGGAAGAGAATCTTTCTCCATGAAGTGGATTTCCAGGAAAACACAATGCTTAAATTTCCATTGGATGCACGAAGAGGAAGTTAAAGACAAGTTTTATTTTCTACTATTTGAATAGTTATAAAATGCAGGAGTTCAGATTGCTTCAGTCAAAAAGCCAGGAACATGGGGAGTGGAAAATTTCTATGGAACTGACAAAATGATTTGCTTTACTAGGGAAAAAAAAAGCTAATGAATTTTTTCTCTGTTGTCAAACTACTTTTAAAGTTGTCATTGATTAAGATCTTTTTCAGCAGTATGTAACAGCAGTTTGTGGAGAAGGGCCGGTTTCTATGTAGATTCTTTGATTCAGATTCTGGAAAATTCATTAAGTATTGAAATTCATAATTTGGGCACCTCAAGCAGCAGCCTAGAATCAGAAATTATTGCTATTACAAATAGAAAAAATAAGTGACATGAGTGATACTTGCTTTTGAAATGTTATTATTCCTTCATTTCTACTAACTGCACTGTAGAACTCACTGATGGTTTTACTCATGTTACAAGTGTGGGGCAAGGCCTGAAGGGCTTAAAGTCTTTCCTTTGTTTTTGCTCAGTAAAAATGCTCACCAGCTGGAGAAAATGTTGTCCAAGTGAAAACCAGAAGGTAATTTTTGTGTTTGAAATGCTGCAGCTCTGTGAACATCAAGTTAACTCCTTAGCTGAGCAGTAAATTGAGAATCGGTTCTGCCTTTGGCTCTACACTTCAGAATTTGGCGTTGAATGAAGTCTGACATTCATCCTTAGTTCCCATGTGGAAAAGGTGCCATTGAGGTCAGAACAGAGTTTGTCGTTAATGAAAAGAAAAAGAAAGTCTGAGCCTTCTTAGCTCATGGTAAAGTCTTGTTTTCCTTGACTGTATGTCAGAACAGAAGGGAATTTAAAGCAAGTATACTCTAAAAAGCAAATGTCAGCTGAAGGGACAGTATTTCATGTCTGAATTTACAGTGAACAGTCTTGCAGGCTGCCACTTAGCAAGACTTTAATCAGGCTTCACTTAAATGGCAGGTAGACTGAGAAATCTTCCTTACCTTGTTCATTTGTCCAAGACAATTTCAGACTGTACAGAAGTCCTGGATTGAAAACAGCTGAAATGAATGGATGGGCTCCCTTTGATGTGAGGGTGCTTTAAAACCCTTTGAGTTCAGAAACACTACACACATTGGTACAGGGTGTGAAACAAAATGTGTATCAGGCAAACAGGTTGAAGTCTATCTCCAACACAAGTAGGTACAGATACTCTTGAGACCATCTGTTTATTTCAACCGCTTACCTCAGATTTGAAAATAGCTTCATCCTCCCACCTAATAACTGGCAACGTAGGCTGGAAAGGTCCCTGGAATGTTGTCTGCAGGGAAGAGAGAAGGCAACTGGCAGTATGCGTGCTTTTATTGATTAGTATGATCTTATAATGCAACATAAAGCTGTTTCTATAGAACATTTGCAGCCAAGGCTACAGATGCATGCAACTGGCTAATATTAAAGTGTCGATGTATGGAAAGTATAGGATTTTGGCATATATATGTTAAGCACCATTGCCAGGCCTGTGGCTTAGAACTTTTAACTGATTGAAATGCTAATGGGGTTGTTTCTGGGTTTTGGAGCTTTCAGAGGTAAAAAAAAAAAAAAAAAAAAAAAAAACAAGAAAAAAAAATCTATAAAATGATTTAATGCAATACTTCAAATGTACAAATTTAATATGATGGTCAGTGAAAAACCTCAAATTAATTTCAGTTGGCTCAGTGGACACCTTGCAGGCAGGGTAGACGTGAAGCAGCAGGTTTCAGGTTTATACCAGATGTCATTCGTCTGGGATTTTCCCAAAGTTTTGCAGGGCTCAGCTCAGAGCCCATCCATGCTGGGAGCGCTCTGCCCTCTTGTGGGTTTCCACAGCACTGTGACACCTTTGTCACCTGCGTGACAGTTTGTTCCTGGAGTTTTCTCGGTATCAATGACAAGACTTCCTCTTGCAAAGTGGCTTTAACCTCATATCTCATCTTGCCTCTATCTTGCAGGGAGTTAAGCAGTGGATTTGTTAGTTGGCCATATATGTTTAAGTACAGGTTCTGGATGGAAAAGTTGGCAAGCATGTTTTGGCTTTATCAAGTGTGAGGGAATTATTTAGGTTTTGTTAGTAGAAAAGCAAACAAGCCTCAGCTATATGCATGCAGCTGGAAGTCAGTGGAAGCTGCGCATGGAGGGAGAGAGAAGTTTTCCTCCCTTGGGAAGTACAGCAGATGAACACCCCGATGACAACCCTTTACCCATTCATGCTCATCATTTAAATGAAAAGAACAAAACCCTGATCAGTTTTATTTTGTTGGAAGTTCTGAAAAATTCTACCTGCTGTGTATCTAAATGTGTTCTCTAACTGCCTGTGAAATAGCTTGAGTTTTCCAGCAATTACAGAGGTAGCAATCTTTATTCAGTTCAGACCCAGGTAGAAGGAGAGCCATTAGTATGTGATTAATGCACTTAACTTTGTTTCCTTTACATTTGCCACTGATTGTGCTCTGATCAATGTGTTACCATAGGAAGGCGTTCATGTGGAGAATCGTGTAATTATATGCATGATAAGCAGTCATTCCCTGATGACAATTTGGATGGCAGTAATTTAACTGAGTTAATGAAACAATCATTTGAGATTATTCTAATATGCCTTTGTTTTTCTTTCCTTCTTGTTGAAGACATGACAATGGATGAAGTCCGAGAGTTTGAACGAGCAACTCAGGAAGCCACCAACAAGAAGATTGGGATTTTCCCACCTGCAATATCTATCTCTAACACTTCCATGCCTTCTTCAACCCGCAGTGCTCCATCTAGTGCTCCATCAACTCCTCTCTCCACAGATGCTCCTGAATTCCTAACAGTTTCCAGAGAGCGGCCTCGGAAAAAGTCTGCTCCAGAAACACTCACTCTTCCAGACCCAGCGAAAAAGAACCTTTAAATTCACCTAGCATGTTTCCTTCTGATAAGCCATGTCTACCACAGCAAGAGTGATGTAACTCAGTTTCTACAAAGGTCATGGTGGTTTGTTGTTTCTTTTTTTTTGCTTAAAATAATCTTTCTGGTGTGGAAAGATTACTTCTTTCCTCAGACTTGATCCTTAAAACCTTCAGAGAAGTGCATGCACAAGAACGTAGTCTATATATTCCTAAAGTAGTGCTTCAAGCCATCTGGTGCATCGTCCTGACATACAGTGACATAGTCTGAGGGGAACGCTGTAAACTAAAAGAAATCTTTCTGTAGCAGTATTCTACCTGCAAATCCTCATCTAGGTCATAGCATTTACAATTAGGAGTAGATATTTAGTAAAGCTGCCAAGGACTTCTGTGGCAAATTAGTGCCAACTCGAATGCAGGGTTAACAGGAAAAAAAACCCTCCCATTTTCTTCTTTGATAGCTGATTTTAAAATCCTTCCTGCTCTCAGGCTTTGGTGTATTCATAAACCTTTGACCTGTAACTCATTGCACTTGAACACCAACACCAATCACTCAAGATTCACATTTTGCTTAATATGACTCAGGATTTGGGGCCTAGTTAACAAAGAAAATTTTTCAAACCTAAAATATCACCGTATTGAAGCCCCAATTGTAATTAATTATACTGACTTTGAGGCCATTGAACTATTTCTATCTTGCACATAATTTGTAAAAGAAACCACCTATTTCTTGTAGATAATGTATTTTAATAGCTCTCCCCTGTCCTTTTGTGATCTTTTAAACCCCTCTTGGCATTCATCAGTTGTGTTCCATGTGTAAGATTGCAAAAAAAGCAGCTAAATTGAGCCAGTTGAGAAGCAAACCCAATGAATTCTGTCTTTTCCTCACTGGAAGATAAGTGGTAGTTACGCTGTTAAGACCTTGAATGTAAAGGAAAGAAAACATGAGACTCCTTTTTCTTTTCTGCCTCCCATCTTTCCTAAACAGCCAACAGAAAGCTGTTCCCAGGCTTTGTCATCATCCAGGGGGAGGGGTGAACATCAGTCTTTGAAAAGCAAATGAGTTGTGGGGCTGCTCACTTCTGTGTAGGGTGACATTAAGGAAACAGAAGTACCCTTCCTGGTCTTCAAGTCTCAGGAATTAAAATGTAGAAAAGATGTTTCCAGTGGAGAAGACTGTGGAAAGAGGAGAAAAATAAATGGTCTCCTCCTAGGCTCAGTGAGAGACCTTCCTTTCTGGCCCCCATTTGGGGTACTTTGGTCCCTTTCATCCAAGTTGCTGTTTAATGAATGCTGCCAGTACCCATCATTCTGGTTAGCTGTAGCAGAAGTTAAGTAAGGCTCTGTTCAATTCCAGTGAATGACAGCCATTGCCTGAATCATACAATCAAAGTGGGTGATACTTTGTGCTACCAATGACATGGGACATGGGTTAGAAAAAAGAGAGTCCTCCAGAGCTGAACTATCACTGAGTGTTGGCTGGGGATGGCCTTTTACCCAGGCAGGACCTTTGTGCTGTTTTCTCAGCAGAAGGCAGTGATTTGACTGGCTTAAATGCACTGAACTTCTCAATGGCTGTCAATCTACAAAGTTATGTTGAGTGTGTGATATTTATAGCGTAGTTTTAGTAGCAGCAGAATTCCACTGCCAGCCTGCACTGACAAGTGTATATTTGTTTGATAGTTAAAATCCTATAGGTAGCAAAATCCGGGAGCCCTTCATAGGTTAGCTGTGGTCTGACTACCTGCATTCTCCCACTTACTGTCCATGTTCTGCTTCACTTCTCAGAGCTACTAATTCTGTGTGATTAGTAAACTAATGAGTGATGCTTTTTTTGCTTAAAAAGAAGCTGCTGTAATAATGCAAGCAAAACTTTCTTACATTAGTTTATGATTTCAGCTTCAAGAGTGTACAGATTATATATTCATGATTATAATTGGTCTAATCTCATTATTATTTATTTAGTAGCAAGATTGGAACATTGGCAGAGAAGGGAAACCTTTGAAAACATCAAGCATTGTTTGGTTGGGGTTTTATTTCCTGAATTTGACCTATATAGAAATACCTTAGGTCTGCTCCGCCGGAAAGTCTGGTTTTCAGTGATTTTTTTTCTTTGTCAAAGAAAGCCATAATGTCCCTGTGCTTAGAGATAAATGTTTCTATGTAAGTTTTGGCATTTGAGTTTTACAGAGATTATTAGACAAAAGCAGTCGTACCTTTACTCATATTTAACAGATTGATTTCCAACCCCTTGTGGATATATTGATTATCACATTAATTTGGTTTGGGGATAGGGCATGTATGAAAATTCTGAACATACCTGTATAGGACACATCTTAAGAGCTGTATGACACAGATGTAGGAGAACGACAGGATGCTCAGTGCTATGTCTCTGTGCTGCTGCTGCAGCCCTTCTTCCTGCAGCGCTGCTGTTGAGGAGACTTCACTGACCCAATAGCCTGAATTCACTGTTGGCCACCACGAGGATCACGATCAGCCACTTTGCCTCCTTTGGGCTTCCTAATGAAGGCAAATAAAAGGATCTATAATGTTCTGTTGCCCTGGATAAGAAACACTCCAGGCTTTTCACTGCCTGTGTAAGTACCCTCTGCTGTGTTCTGCTTTGCTTTCCTTGCCAGTCATGACCTGTTTGGTCCATAGGATCTTTAAATATCCTTTTCTGTTTGGTTGTTCTTTCTTTCTTTCTTAAGGTAGGACAACTTTTTCTAGAATATTCCCAGCAAACACTCAAACCCACACAAAACTAAGCAAAAAGAAAGGTCTGAATACTAAAGTGTTTATCTTCAGGCAAAGGGATGGTTTTCATTACTGATTTTTTCTGTTGTATTTTCAAGCATGTTTATTAGGAGAAAAATAGCATTTTGCAGGTGTTCATCACTTGTTTTGTGAAAGTAAATTATGTGATTATTTAGTGAGTCCATCCTTAGAGTATGGAGCTCTGGGGCAAAGCTGAATAGGCACAATAGCCTGTTCCTGTTCTCTACCACAGTGATGGAAGACTTACATGATGCAGCTCTGCTAGGGCTTGAGGGGAATTCAGGAGAATGCATTTTGGAGCAAATAACAAGATGAGTTTGTTTGAGTTTCTATTAAAACCTCCTCCCAGCTTTGTTTTTATGTATTTCATATGGAACAATCATTACAAAATAACTGACAATTCATTCCTGTCTTTAGAGGGGTAGATCCAAAAAAAGGGAGGTATCCATGAAGGCTATGAGGAGCAGCACATTCCTGAAGCACCTACTTATGAGGATTTCTTATGAATGTAATGGTTAATTTTGTAAATGCCTGGATAAACCCTAGGGAAAGAAACTATTTGACCTTATTCTTTAGCTTTTTTTATTATTCTGGAAGGTGATTTTGTGACCATCTAGTAGCCAGTTTGCAGTAATTGCTGCTGTAGAGATTTTGAAATGGAAATATTTGTTCCTTGAGTTTCAGTTTGTAACCAGACCGCTGTATTCTGTTAAAACTGCTTTGAAGCTTGCTGCACTGTAACTTTAAACCAACCTGCTGTCCTTTGAAACAAGGCAAATGTATATGCTTTTTATGAATTAGTGAGTGCAGTAAGAGAGAATTCATGATCTTGTCAATAGGAGCTTTTCTGTTTCTATTGTTTGGTCTTGGGTTTATATGTGTAACTTGAAATTGCTAAATAAGTCTAACAATGTTTTCTTTATAGGAACAGCATGGTCATTGAATTACAATCTCCAGTAGTTTTGTGCTGTCACTGAAACAGGTTTCATTGGTTTATTTCGTTTCTGTGATAATTCCACCTGAGATTCAATGTCTAGTAATGAATTTCTTTTATTTAGAGCTATGGTGGCTGCATTAGTCAATACATTGCCACAATCAAAGAAGGACCAAGTTTTGAAACGCTCTGCATGTTAAATAATGCAAGGCTCAGCAGGAGAATTTGATTGTCATATTTCTCACTCATATCATTTAGTTTCTGATTTTTCCAAGTTATTTATTATTTTTAATATTGTATTTTTTCCTTGCATTTTGTTGTAAATAAACTACCAACAGTTATTCTTTACAGTTGTGGCTATTTTCTTTCTTTAGGTCTCCTCTAGCAAGGAACATATCCAGTAACATTTCTACCCCCAGCTCTGCAAGTCAGTTCCTCAAAATCAAACAGCACAAAGAACTGGATTTGAAAGGAAAATTTAAACCACTTTAAGTAGGTTTTGTTGTGCCTCAGCTTTTTAAAGATGTTATCTGGCCAGGTGTCCTGTCACTGTGGTGTCACCCATTCATTTTTAAATGAACATTTGGCCGACCAGGAAGTTTTTCAGTAGGGAATCTATTTCTCTATGCAGGATTTGGCAGCCCAGTGTTGCCGTACATACTGGAACAGAGAACATTCAAAACCTCTCAGACTTGTAGACAAGTCATTTAATTTTAGTCAACAGCAATTTTGCATGTTCAAGGATTCTTCAAGCTGTTAATTAAAGGCTTACTCCATAGAAACGAAGCTTTCTCTGCACCAGAGGAACGGTACTCGCATATTCAGTACAGAAATGCTCCACAACAGTGTAGGGCCAGGCACAAGGAACAAATATGGGCACAGAAAGTGTTTTAAGGTAGAAACCAGTCAGTCCTCTGTGGCTTTGAGCCTGCAGTAACAGCTTCTCAGATGGCTTAAGTGCATGGAGACCCTTTTGAGGTGAGGGTGCAGGGCTCTGCCCTGTGGACATTGGACTCTGTCCAAGCCTTTGCCACCAATGAGAGGCTGTGACTGAATCCACGAGGAAAAACTGTGGCTGAATCCTCCACAAGACCCCAGAGTCACAGTGCTGGCAAGAGGTGTTCCCAGTAATGCATCTAATGGTGGGGCACAACCTGTTCCGTTGTTCTTTTGGTTTGACTTGATGTTTTTTACACTTCAGGCTTTTCTTGCTACAGCTTCATTAAAATTTGAGCACAAAGAAATATGAATGCATGAATATACATTACAAATTGGTTAAAAACCTGAACCTGCTGCTGTTAAAATTGGTGGAGTTGGGTTACACTGTTGCAGGGAGAAAAACGCCACCCTGTATTCTTTTCATACATGAGGCCTCTCATGGGGCAAGAATACACATAATTAGTCTCAAAACCACCAATGTTTTACTGTGTGGATGCAAACCTACAGAAGCCTTGCATCTGACGTCCTCATGCTAATCTGCCTATAAATGACACCTTTACACTGTAGGGAAATGGAAATGGCCATGCATAAAATGCCCTGGAAACAACTGAACAGTGGAAATCCAAACTGCTGTTGGGGGTGTTCTAAAATGAATGCCTCTTAATCAAACTGTGGCTGCCCCATCCCTGGCAGTGCTCAAGGCCAGGCTGGACGGGGCTTGGAGCAAGCTGCTCTAGTGGAAGGTGTCCCTGCCCGTGGCAGGGGTTGGAGCTGGATGAGCTTTAAGGTCCTTTCCAACCCAAGCCGTTCTGTGACTCTTATGATTTAACAAAAAAGCAATGAGACCGCACTGTGTCTGTACGTCCTTTGCAAATATCAGCTGGCAAAGCCTTCCTGCACCCTCAGAGTAAGCGGCACGACTGCCAGTCGCGATCTGGCCGAGCACGGCCGCACAACAGTGAACCAAGCCGCGACCCAAAGTTCTCCCGTCGCCGACGCCAACAGACCCTCACGCCGGCTCAGCATCCGGAAACCCCCGAACGGCCTCGTCCGTTTCCGCCACCACTCGCCACCTCGGGCAGCGGCGCATGCGCCACGCCATGTGTCGCGAGAGGTGGAGGCTCCCGAACATGGCGGCCTTATGCGAGAGCTTCACGCTGTGCGGTTTGGGTCCCGGCAGCGGTGTCGGCCTCGATGGCGGTCTCCTGGCGCTGGAGCCGGGCCCCGACCGCGACCACGTCCTGCTCACCGACCGCGGCAGGACGGCCACGCTGTTCAAGGTAACCGCCCGGCCCCGGCCGCTCGGGAGGTGTTGCTGCTGATGCCGCTGCCGGGCAGCCCCGGCCTGTTGGAGGGTCTCCGGGCTGGGCCTCGGAGCCGCTTTCTCTCCTGCCCCGGCCGGCCTGTCACTGGGCGCCCGCTCCCCGCTATCCCGCAGCCGAAGCAGCGGGGACTTGGTGCGCGGCTTCAGCTTGCGCCCTGGGGTCGGGGAGCGGGGCCGGGCCGGGCCCTGTCCCACTTCTGTCCATTTCTCCCTGCTATGCCCTGCTCAGCTCACCTCTGCTGTTCCCCGGCCTGTCCGCCAGTGGAGCAGGTGTCAGCCTGGGCTGTTGCTCGTGCATTTCTCCTTTTGCCGATTCTCTCTCTCGACTCCAAGAAATGCTCCCGTCCCGAAGCAGCAGGGTACGTGACGTTGTTCCCCAGTAGCCAGGGTAACATGCGTTTTGTCCGGCTGTCAGATTTCTGTCAGCCACCTTCCTGTTGGTCGGAGGATGAAAGGTTTTAGTTTGCAGTTTGAAACCAGAAGTATGCTCTGGTGTCTTTTAATATATGCATTTATTTCAGTAGACCATAATAACACTTAAACAAAACATTTGGCTTTCACATTCAGGTCACTAGGGACTGTATCTTAGTGGTTTCATGATACAGTCTCCTTATCGGTTGTTCAGTCCCACTGGCAAGACCATACTGAGAACATAAATAAGTTGGTAAACTTGCCCAGTGTGGCTGCAGGTGGAGGAGAGTGGATTGAGTACCCTCTAGCAGCAAGATGTAAGTCATATTTAACGTAAGTTTAGACAGTGAAATTCATTGCTCTTGGTCTTATATTGAAATTGGAAGAGGAAAAAGTGTGGTTCTGTGCTTGATTGTATTAGTGAGTAAAAGTGACTGACTTAAGTGATAAAGAGTAGTGTTTTCACTTTTCAAAAGCCGTGCCTCATACCTGTGTTTCATGGCATAAACCCATGTGACTGTTACAGCTCAAACGGATTTCTTATGTGAAAAGAAATAGTTCAAATTAATGTAGAGTTCTTTCATGTTCTTCTGAGATTTTTGGTATCAAAATCAAGAACAGGGATGCTCAAGCAGGTGTTCTGAGTATAGCAGTTCTGTGCTTTAATATGCTCGTTCAGTTCAGGTGTGGCTGCCTTGCATTTTCTTGCTGTTGTGAGGAGAATCCCCAGGGTGTACCACAATAAATTTTAATCATAGTGTCTTTGTTCTGACTCTGCCAGGTCTCTGATCAGAAGCCACTGGGCTGTTGGTCTGCTAAACACGGGCAGATTATCACCTGTCCAGTTGTATGCAACTCTGAGACTCATGAATATATAGCAGTTCATGATGACAAGGTGAGATCCTTATTATTTTCTAAAGGGGAAAAAGGATGGGGCTAGTCTTCTGTGGGAATGTAGATGGGGAGAAGTCAGGGATGCTGCATTTTTGGTTCAACGTAAATGCATGGAGCTCTTGCCACTCACTTGCAGTTCAGGTTCCCTCTTTTCTTTGAGGGGATGGGGTGGGCAGTTCTGCAGCTGCACAATATGTGTTGTGCAACATGAAGATCACCTCTGCTGAGCACAGGTTGTGCAGTGGCCTCCTGAAAACTGCCTCATTCTCAGGAAGAGATTCTCATGCATGTGTTCCCCAAGGATAGGTTATTTCTGTTCTTGCAGACTGGATGGCAATTACAATTGCATGATTACTGTACTGAAATGGTTGTAATGGTTCGTACCTGTGTCCTTGTCTCATGTTGTACAGTTAAACATTTCCTGTTTGTGTGTGTAGTAATTGCTCAGCACATGCTGAACTTTTGGCTTTTTTGTTATTGTTGATGAAATATTTTTTCCTGACCTTTCATTGTCCTTCTTGAAGGATTCTCTTCCAGATCAGGTTGCATGTATGTTAATCTGTCTCCATCACTTTGATCTATTAGAATTCTGCTGTATCTTTTTTCCTTAACCTCACTCTTCCCTTCCTTTCCAATCTAGGATGTATGAGCTTAGTTTATATTCCTCATGTTTCTGCTTCAGCTTCTTCCCGTGCAAACTTCCCAGTCTCTGTTTCCATTAAGGTTACTGTGAATACGTTCTGTATATTTTCCTCCTATGTTTCAGGGACATGCAATTTCTAGTATTGTGCATCCTGAGATGTGTGTATATTACTGTTTTACGGTGCTTAAAAAATGATGCTTTTCTTAAAGGTTTTAAGAATATGGAAGAACACAGACGTTAACTTGGACAAAGCGTTTAAAGCAACGGTAAGTCTCTCATATGTGTTTACTTTTATGTTAACAATTTGAATCCTGGGGGAGGGAAGAGATGCTCATTTTCATAGTATTGGTAATATTACAGTTTAGCTGACCATGGTCTTGCTCATGATATTCTGGAGTACTGTGAGGAATCCCTTTGGGCTGAGAGACCTGATCGTCAGGTGTTTATCTTAAAATGATTGGTATCCCAAATTCAAACTTTCAGAGGACTTTCTTTAAAGATGATGTCCAAATAGAGTCATATATATGTTCAGATACAGATTTTTCTGTTCTGCTGTATAGCAGGTGTTTGAACTCCTTACCCTCAGTTACGGTTCTTCTGATGAGATTCAGAAGTGTGATGCTCTTTGAGATGCTTTTCGTGGCTTTTTGTTGGCTGGAGATTTGCATTGTTTATAGCATTTTGGCAAATTGCAACTACTATTTCAACTACTAGGTATGTTATCAAGCATCTTGCAGGGTCATCATTTGTCTGTTATTTACTGAAAGAACTTAAAAAAAAAAAGGATGGGTAAAACACTTCAAGGTAATGTACCAAAGAACATAGAATTCTTTGTATTTTCTCTGCAGCTTTCAGCTGATGTGTACAGAATACATTCACTACCCAAAGGAGGGCCAGTGGTACTATTCAAAGGAGGGGGTGTTCGAACTTTAGATGTCCTTTTGGAAGCCCCTCAACAAGAGATTGAAAACATTATCTCAGATGAAGTCATCAAGTAAGTGATACAACTTTATGAAGCTTTTTTCTTGCTCAGAGGAATGGACGGTGATGAAAGTTGTTCCCTTTTTTTGAAGGGATAGGGGAGAGATCTGAAGACACAGGTCATGGGGGTGGCTTGTTTTTTCTAACACATTCTTGTTAAAATCTTAGCACTCTTTATATAAATATCAAAAAATTTAGAGGCTGCCTAAGGAATGGTGGGTGATATGACTTTAGATGTAGGTCTAGAATATGGAAGATGTTCATACAGTTCCTGCTTTTAGGTGGAGTGAAGCCTTTATGGAACGTGAACAACCCGTCTTGATTTTCGCTACTGAGAAAGTGAGTTAAATACTTATTTTAAAATAACTTTACTAACAGCAAATCTTAAGTGCTTTTTCTGACATCCGTCACCTGTTTCATTGGATTTTAAGAGCTTTTAGTGAAATCATTATCCTGATTTAATCAGTATCCCTATACAACAATTAAATTGCAGTTGTGTTGCTTTCAGGGCTGAGGAATGTGGCTCTTAGAACTTAAGAGAACAAGTAAGATTAAGTATAGGAGACATTGTATTACTCTTTGTTGCCTTCAAATACTTGCTCATTGTGAATAAGTTATTAAATATGATTTCTCTTTTAAGAAAAGAATTACAGATGGATCTGTCTTTATTCATATTCTTCTTTCTGTGAGGCCATTTGTTGCATAAAATTAGAATTTTCATGCTTGAGTCTGCAAACTTTTCTCAATTAGGCTGTATGTAGAAAAGCCAAATTCCTAACTTTGCATAACATCTCAAGTCAAGCAGTTCTAATACCTGAATTTGTTATTTCTTCTTTGTGCAAATTAAAGGAAAACTTTATTTTCTTTTTTGTTTTAGAATGGAGATTCCTTTGTCTACGTACAGAAACTTAAGATGAATAATCTACATAAATATAAGCTTGAACAACAGGAATTATCTAAGGCACTGAGTTTCACAGCATATATAAAAAATCAAATCATCACACTTCTGTGTTTGTGTAAGTTATGTTTTCTAATGGGGTGTGATAATAAAGCAGAGAATTGTGTGGAAGGACATAAAATGTTGATACTTATGAATTATTGTTTAATATTTTCAGCTCTTCAAACTTTCTAAAACAGCCAGTGGTAGAAGTAGTAATTCAACCTTCCTGATGCTTTAATGGCTGCATAAGTTCATACATGTTATGACTTGTATCTTGCAGACCTCGTGCTAGCTGTCCTTTTGTTTTGTTGCTTTGCATCATAACATATCCTAGAAACATCCTGTGTTATTTCTTCCAGCATTCACTGGATTTTGTTCTCTTTGGATGTCCTTTTGCCGTATTGTATCAAACAGTTTTTCCACAATAACAGATCATAAAAGAGTAATGATTCTTCTTTCTTTTTTTTGGCAGCTTCCAATGACTGTGTGTACAAGTTTCTGATACCTCTGCAGCAAAACATGGAAGAGGAAGAGCAAATTTTGCCCAGGTCACTACTCCTGAACCTTTCAGTATCTGGAAGTGTTCTAAAAGGAACTTCTTTCGTTGTTCTTGATAAAGACCACATTGCAGTGTTAGGAAGTCTAGCTACAGCTGGTGAAGAATCCAAAGGTAACAATAGTTGAGAAGATGCAGGAAGAGAACTTATGGATGGAGGGGAGTTAAAGGGGCCTGGACATATGTAAAAGGACCTATGCAGGGAAATAGCTCTGATGTCCTCTAAGGAATCAGTGTCTGCAGTAAGTGAAACAAACACTTCAGTCCCATGCCTAAACGTCTGGAACATGGGATCACTGAAATTTAGGCCACTGAACATTTTATAAGAGTGTTCTTTCTGACTGGAAGCCGCACTGGCTGTTGCCCGTTTTGCCACAGCTTCTTGTTTCAAGCTATTCCCTGGAAAACTAACCCACTTTAAATACTTGACTTGAGCTCTAACCAGAATGTTGAGTGGTTACTGACTGAGCTATTTTGAAACAATTATTCTTCTTTCAAGTGTTTGTAGCTGAAAGTAGCAAAGGTAAATGTAGCATTTTTGTTGCACTTTGGCTTTGTAACATCTACCTCCTACTTTCCCTAGAGTGCCTAACCATATGGAATACAAAATTTCAGACATTGCAAACTTCAAAGGAGCTGCCCCTGGGAACCAGTGGACAAGTAGGTGGACAAGTCTTCAATCTGTGGTCTGTAAGCTTTGTGCATTTGGCATGATAGCAATGAAGAGGCTGTCTTTCAGAGTTCTGCTTCTGTCTGGAAGAGCAGAGAATACCAGGTTCTGAGACAAAATTAATACTGACAGTTGAGCTGTTTTTGTCAGAATGCTGCCCTGTGGCAATCTCTTTGATAATTCAGTACCTTCTCACTTCTGATGGACTTGATTATTTGTTGAGAATTAAACAGCAAATTAACCAGAAAACCCAGCAGTTTCTATTCTGTTCAGACAATCTGTAATTGATGGGTCTAAATGATGCCTGCATCTCCCTATATAGCATTTCAAGATGTTCAGCTGTCTGTTAATGGTAAGTCAACTGACACCTAAGTAACAAACTTACTAGTGCAATAGAGCTGTTGGCTGGTTTTTATCTTACAATTTCACATGAGGAAATTAATGTCTTGGAGCAGCTGCTTCTTATTTGTGCATTTAAAATCAACAGTTAAGGAAGGTCTGCTAACAAGTGTTAAAGCTACCTAAAACAATGTCATCTTACCAGTGACTTGTAGTTGAACTCTGTAGTAAGGAGTTACACGTTGGCTTCTCTGCTCATCTCATAAAAATATGTTTTCCTATTTTGTAGATATGGTGTTATGAGAAAAAATTCTTTTTTACTCATGGGAAAGTGCTCACAGTGGTTATATACAAGTGTGAAACATCATCCTTGGCAGCCGCTGTGGGAAAGCTCAAAGACAGTCAAGCCCCTGGTAAGAATCTTTCTAATTACGTGAAAAGACCTTGTAAAAGGAAAACTTCTGGAATTGTATAGAAATTATTTCAGTACATGCCCATAAAATCTGTTGAATCTAAACAGCTTGCAGTAACGTAACACTGCCCTGTGTTCCTCACTGTTAAATTTACTGTTGGTGAAAGTACCAAAGTACACAAATGTCTGAATTTCTTGTGGCTTCACTTAGCCTTGGTTGTCATTCAAATAACTGGAATTACTGAAAATGCTGGAATGCCAGCTTTGAATACTGAAAGCAAAATGAAGTGCTGTCTGCTATAAATTTTTTTCAAAGAGTTGAAAATAATTGATTAGATTGAGCAACGTAAAACCATAGTTTGTAGACTTTAGTTTTAAATTGCACTGTCATAGTGTCTTTAATTTAGCACTGCACTGGTAAAATGCTGTTGCAAGTAATGCTCACAGTAGATTATGTAATAATTTACTTATCTTCCTCTGGGAGGCTAAATGGAGAAACAGTATGTAAAAAGGGCCACAAAATTACTTCCTGCTGAGATAAACCTGGAAACTCTCCTGTCATAAAGTGACGTGGATTATACTTCAGAAAATACTTGTTAGTATAAGAAGTTGAGTAGCATTTCAACTTGAATAAATGTGCTTTAAGTGCTACCTTCATATAGTTTTGTTCTGTGTTCACAGATGTGTCTTCGTTTGTAGACTGGAATAACCTTGGAGATGAAGAGCTCGTGATTTCCTTTCAGTCCCAGCAGTCTGTAGCTCTAAAACCTGAGTCCGGAATGACTGTAAGTTAGCATTAGGAGCATGCAGGGTTTTTGTTTTCGTTCTCTTGTCTCTTCCCCAGTGCTGCTCCTTTTAGTTTTAGGGGTTGTAGCAGAAAACATTTTCACTTTGTATTTGTTACTTATTATTTCTAACACTATGTCTGGAATTGAACTACCCAGTTACTGATCATAATCTGTGCGGCAAGTTGATACACAAAGTTCCTAGTTACCTTGATTGAAATCCTTAAATATATATGAACTTTTTTGAGCTGAATAATAACATTTTTTGTTTCCTTTTTCTTTGTAATAGTTAAGATCAAAAAAGAACACTGTTGCTAAAGTACAGCCAGATACCTTATCAGTTGGGCAGCTCTTACTAAATCTGAAAGTAAGTAAAGCAGATATCCTAAAGTAGTGGTTTAGACACTCTCAGAATATTCTAGTTGTCTCTGAAGCTATTATCTTTTTCCATGTCCTCTTGCAAATATCAGGTTGGCAAAGCTGCCTTGAACAGGTGAGTTGGTGGATATTGTGCAAAAACAGTATTTGAGCATGATGAAATTGAAGTTTTGTCATAGGAGTATATTTGAGAACTGTACTATACAGGGCTGATATAACCGAGTTCTGAAAACTTGCACAAATTTGTTCATTTGAAACGACAGTCTTTTCTTGCAGTAGATAAGGTGGGAGGATATTTCACCTGAACGCGTGGGGGGGGGGTGTTGTTTTTTTAGATTCTTATTTATGGCTTTAATTTTGTTAAAGATAATTTGGATCTAGAAAGTGGAATTGCTAGGAATTCCACTGCAAATACAGGTATGTTCCTTTCTAAAATCTGCTGCAAGTGTTGTGATGCTTGAAGTTGCAGCCTTTCCTGTGTGAATGTACCTATAGTTCAGCTGGTGCTGGACGTCTTGGTAATGTTACTGAAGTAACAGGCGAATAATCCATGAGCCTGAGTTCAGAGTAAGAAATTACCCTGTTTGGCTCTTTCATGCTTGAGAGAGAGATACCAAAACACAGAGTGCTAAGGATATTTTGTAAATCATTTTTAGCTTGAATCCCAGAGTCAGTCTGGTTCTACTTGGTATAATTAATACCAGTACAGTGTTCAAACCTATTTGTCAACCTCAATTTGTCGTTTTCAGGATGCTTCTACAACTGTATTTGAAAATGAATTGAGACAAGTGATGTCAAAAGGACAGATGCCAGATTTCCAAGCCACTATTGGATGTGTAGTAACTGCCATTATAAACAGATGTAAAGCAAATCCAAAGTACTACCCTCGAAATTTCTTGTTACAGATAGTCGAAAACCAAGACTTGTCTTACAGGTGATGATGATTCTCGATTTTCTTTGTTGTAAGAAATAGCCAATAATAATAATTTTTAGTAGAAATCCAGTTCTTTATAAAGCATTTTTGAATTACCAGAATTTACTATCCGAGTTTCTTATCCTTATTTTCTGATGAAGCTGACACTTCCCAGATGGATTTTTGTGTAAACCAAGTTTAGTATTTTAGCATTAGTTGTTGATGAAGCTTTCAGTGGGTATGAACTATGCAGCATATTCTTTTCATATTCTTACAGCTTATGTCCAGATTTAATGGTTGTTGCTTTGGAGAAAAAAGATCTGCATCTCTTACAAATCTGCTTACAACGGTTTCCAGATATTCCTGAAGAAATTACTTATGCTTGCTTGAAAGCATTTTTAAGGTAAGTTGGAATCAGTCTATTTTTTTTCCTCCTTCTGCACCAAACCAACTCCTTACTAAAAGCTGTGTGTCACCAAGAATGGCTTTGATTTTATAGATGAGCAGTGAACACTGTACATTAAATTCATAATTCTGAGAACAGTTCATGTTGGAATCTTGCAGACTGACAGACTTTTTACAAAATGCCTGTTGCATATGTTAATTCTAGAAAGTATGTAAATGGTAATTAAAAGAACATGCCTTTTGGTAAGGCACTGATGGCTTGAATGGCATTTGCATTGTTTTACCTATGTTGTTAGAGTGATCTGTTTACTGTGCAACAGACTTAGTTGGGAACTTACCTGGGGTAAGAAGTCCACAAAAAGGTACAGCTGTTGTAAGTTCGCGACAAAACCAGCTTTCATATCCCCAAAGGATGAAGTCTTAGGCATGCACTGTAATCAAAAGAGAAGACTTTGGTTACAGCAATTTTGGTTACTGTTGTAACTGTTGCTCTAGGCTTCCAGAGCAAAAAGGATTGTTTTTCTATTAGAAACATCAGGTCTTATTAATTTCATACCTTGGTATTGTCAAATATTTTATTACTAAATGGGAAAATCATAACTGATGCGTTGAAGCAGTCTGAACACAACAGTCTCAAATGATGTATAACCTTTAAATCAGCCCATGACATAATGTCTAATAATGCAGTAACTAACATTGTTGAAATAAAAGAACAGTACATGTATTGTTCAGGGTTAATAATTACAAAATATTAACTGTTCTCTCATGGTCTTTATTCATTCCACAAGACTATATTTTAGTATTTTTTTTTTACTTTTATAGTAAACTTCAGAGAGTGTGTCCTAATGAGTTGATGGCATTGCTGATTTTAAAGTGCATAATTAAAAGTATCAAACATCTGGAATTTTCTTTTACAGCATTAGTGATGCCTATCTTCAAAGAATAGATCTGAATCTAGAATCTGTTATCTGTTACCTTGATATTGAACTCAACAATAAAGAAGTTAAGACTGAAATTGTAGAAAATGGTTTCAGTACGGAGCTGGAACAAGACATCTGGGAAACTAAAATCACCAAGAAACTCCATGTGACGGGTGATAGCGAATCCTGCCCTGTTGGACCACAGAAGGCAGCGTTACTGTATCCTCTGTGTTTAATGAAGGAAAGTCAGTGTGTTATATGTGACACAGATGTTTAGGTTTAGTATTACTGAAAGACATATCTTCTGCTGTTGTTAGAAGTTTTAGTACACTTTTGTAATAATAATAGTTTAACTTGGTATAGGTGATTTCTACAAGTTGTTTCTATTTACAGCCTAAACAATTTTTCTACTGAGTAGGAACTTATTTTATCAGAACTTCTCAGAAACTTTTATCTATTCAAGAGAAAACAGCATCACTGATTTTGATGTTTGTTGAAACAGATCAGCCAATTACGTACTTGTAGTAAACAGAACTTCTCAAGCTAACTGCACTGTGATGATTCAGTTGCTGTATGTATTTCATGATAGAAATAAGGGAGATTCAAAAGGCTCAAATAGGACATGTCTTAAGGAACTTAGAGAAATATTTTTAGTTAGAATTCAGTTTGCTTTGTAGAAAGTGGTATTTTTTTCCTGCTATTATGTTTCCTTAATAGTCCTGCACAGAAATGCTATCCTCCATTCGTCTTACAGTGAGACATTTCTTTTGCCTCATCTGAAAAACCTTCCAGCTCAGCAAGCTGTTGTAAGTATGTTAAAAAGTTTTAGAACCTTTATTTTGGGGGAGGAAAGGGAAGAAAGTTTTTCAATTGCATATCAGAAACTTGACACTCTTACTGGAGTCTGAATCACAAACTAAGACATGAAAATGAAATCAAGATGGCTAATAAGATTTAATGTTAATAAATGTCATGTTTTTCCACATGCATGTGGAACTTCTAATCTTTTTAGTCCACGCTTACTTTAGAAACTGTTAAGAATGAAACCCTCTTTATGACCCAGTCTACTTGGAAAATGTGGCTTTAGCAAGATTTAGCACGTAGAGTATCCTTTATTGATTTGGATGCTCTTTAAGAAAGGATCAATCCTAATTTAGTCAGATACATCAGAAACAGAAGTTTAGAAAATCTGAGAAACAAACTGTAAAAAAAACAGTTGCAAAACACATCACACTCCATGATCTCGGACCCATTCAGTTTCAATATAAAAAGACTCATCTCCCCAATCCCTCAGGACCTGAAATATAACTTCCAGAACTGCTTGTACCATAGTACCTGAGCATATATGTGGTTTTCCAGGGATTCAGAAAAAACATACAATCAGAAGAAAGCTGATCTTAGCACTGACCTGTCTCCTTGATTTCTCTTTTCAGAAAGAGAAAGAAATCTTTGACTTGTGCTCAGCACAAGATGATGTTGACCTGATTCTGACCATTACCAATTTATTGCTGGCTACTGAAAGTGAAGCTGGGACTAAAATTACTAAAGTTGATACAGTTTTTAGCAGAGTTCCTAGAAAAGTCCATGTCTAAATTAAATTGCACTGAAACAATCAGTGGAACAGTGGTTAACCCTGAATGTACTATTACTGAGAATTTTCAGGCATCTGGCTATAGATGATGTAAGAGAACCAGAAAATTTATTTGTAATGTGTAGTATACAGGCATCTGTGTTGCTTTAAAAAATAAACTAAAAAGAAATCCTCATGAATATTACTGTGTGCAGGACTAAACTCCCTAGCCTATTAGCTGTTTGTCCTTTAAGAATGTTCTGGCTTTTCTACTTTTAGCTGTTTCTCAGGTATTTATACTACCTGTATGTGAAATGCAGTGAAAAAATTACCACCACTCTTCCTGGAACATGCCCTCCAACTGTAAATCAGGTGAGAAGCTACTTCTAAGATTTGTATTTCCTTGGTTTCTGTGGTGTGTAACTTGGTGAGTAGTGAATATGTAACTGAGATCTACATTCATTCTACAAAGTATTATCTATTAGTGTAACCTTTATGAAGTCAGATGTAACACAACACTTTTTACTGTCAGAAAATAAATATACTGTCTTAGAATATGAAACCATGCATTTTGCATTGAAAATTACTGTTGTAGAGTTCAGCTTTTAAAGCAAAATCTGTGTCATTTGCGTATCATAAAGTGTAAGTGTCCTTTCCTGGTTTGTCTTCAGATTATGGATTGGCTGTGCCTATTACTTGATGCTCACTTCTCAGTTATGGTGATGCTACCAGAAGCAAAAGAGTTACTTTCAAAGCTGCATAAGTTTGTAAGAGCCCAAGTAAGTTGCATCTTACTTCATTTTAGTATAGACTTTGAATGTGGGTGTTAAGGAGGGGGGCAGACAACAACAAATTATATAGTGAATCAAATGACTGTTCTGCTCTGTATATTCCTTCCTGAGCATGAAATGGCAGTTGCCTTTCTCTCTCTTTTTGATTTCAAAAGCTGTTATATTTGCTAGGGTGAAATATCTGAAACTGTGCAGAACCACACCTAGTTCCACAGTGTAATGATGTATGGAAAGAATGAAAATTTCTTTTACTGTAAGTATCTGGTTTTTCTTCCTTTTTAGGTACGGTTCTACTCTGAACTAAACAAGATTGAAGGAAGTTTGCAAGAATTACAAAGACTTAACCACCAGAAGGACCCTCATACATATTCTGTTGAAGTGCTGGAACTTATTTGAATTTGAAATGAATTATTAGCACATTTTTTATTGATTCCTTTTATGATGAGGATGTATTAGCACTCCATATTGGGGATGTGAAAAGTTGTTTTCTACATAGGAGGAGCACAGTTACTCTGTAGCTTCGTAGGAGTTTTAAGTTTGAAACTCATGTATTAAAAGCTCTCTTTTTAACTGGATGAGAAGCTGGATGCTTGTTTATATTTTCATGTATAATTTTTATACTTCTGCGTAGTGATAAGAACATCCTAAAATACCACGTAACGTCTGGCAAAGAATTAGTAGGATATTTGCTGTAAGACTTCAACAGATGTTTCATCAAGTGAATTGACATTTTTATTTTACATGCTTCTTTTTTACTTAATATTTAAGTCTGATTAGATTCTTTGGAGTTCTCTTATCTCCACTTGGGTTGAAGTACAGATGAACTTGAGTTTACTTCTTTGACTTTTCTATTTTAAAGTTGGTTTTTACTTTGTCCAGAGATGACTTTGACATTTACAGACTTAGCTTAAACAGGGAAGGGAGCTTAAGTGTAGGTATAGGGTTGTTATCTAACCTTGCTTTCTCTCTCCTATGTGTCATGGTACCACAGTGTGGTAGTGTACTCTTCTGTGCTCTCCTTTCCAGTCAACCATCTCCTCTTATGCTGCTTTTTAAAAAACAGAAGGGAGGGAGTTGTGTGGCAGTCAGTTGTTAGTCTTGAATGACAATAATCCAAGGCTGATTTGACACATCTCATGTCTGATAAGACCACCTGCATCCAGAAGCTGCCTGCAGCTAGGGAGGAGGAAGAGGTACACAGCAGGATCTAGACTCCTCTCTCAAATGAAAGTGCAGCTATTTAATAAGATGTCTTGTTACACTCTGTCTCAAAGATTGCCATCAGCTGAAGACAACTGTTTTCTCAAGCAGAGGCTGGTCCTCTGGAGCATGCTCTCCTGCACAGACTTGCAGAATGAAGTTCCTGGATTTCAGCATAATCAGCTGTACTTCAAGACTTGTGCTTTAGAAATTTCTGAAGCTTTCTGATGTTGAAAGATTGTATCCAAGATGGTTTCTGCTCTTTAAATATTCATCTCTTGAAATGAAGTTTTGGGGGAAAGGAAGCATAAAAATATTCAGGTAAAATTTAACAGAGTGACCATGCAACTGATAACTGAAGACCCTCTGGAAGTTGATATGTTCTAGTTGTATATGGAGTTATTGGAGGTCAGTACCAAATGTTTGTAGAAGTAAATTTAAACCACTACAATGGACAGCTGAAGAATCATGTAGGGGTACTTCTGGCACTGGCAGTAGTTGCATTTTATTTTCTGAACAAGAAAATGAATCTCCAGTTTAAAATAAGAACATTCTTACCTACATCACCTGTTTTTAAGAAGTACTGTTTTTTCCAAGTACTTTTTCAAGCACTGAACACCTCAGGTTAACCTGCTGTAGAGTGCTTGCTCAATACAGCTTCAAGTCTAGCATTTCAAATGATGTGTTAGCTTTAGATTCAATTTGACTGTCTTTAAAAAACAAGTAGTGATCTGAAGTTGTATGAAAGCACCATTCTTTGAAGGTGTTACAGATATAGGTATCTATTGAATTGCGCTTCCAATCCACTTAAAACTGACATGTTATAAGCTGTTTGTGGGACTGAATATTCAGCTAAATGATGGAATAGGGGAGAAAGAGGCAGATAAGCATAATGCTGGAGTTTTTGAAGTCTAGTATAAAATGGATGGTTGGGGACAAGCCTTCAGAGAAGATAGATTGATGACAATACAAGTTCAGAACAGCAAATAAGTTAACTTATTTTTCCTAATAATGTGATTGAATTTTAATATAATTCAGTATATCAGTATGTTGATAAACTTTTGGTTTCATCATACTAAATAAAATGGTAATTGGTAATATACTGAATTACATCAGCAGAAGTCATGCAAGCCCTTGCTTCCTAAGACTGACTATTTAGTCTATAGTTGAGCTCTAGTCTTAACATTACTCAGCAAAACCTTGGTGTCTTATAAACGTACATGTAACTGATTCTAGAGCTGAATACCTAAATTCAATGCCTAATACATGTTAGGAAATAATTTGGAGGGATGAGCTGGACAAAAGCAGCTCAATAATTTAAACAAGAGCACATGTTCACGTGTTATGAATGCCATCCAGCTCTGGGCTCTTAAGTTCTTTCTCTCACCCTTGGAGAAAGGAACCCATCCAGACAACGGCTTGGAACAACTAGGCTATTCATTTTATCCAAAATGCCCTTTGAAAGGAATCTTTCTCTCCATCTGTCTTGGGTATGGAGGCAGTATAGGGCCTCCTAGCAAAAATTCCTCTTTCTGCTGCATTCAAGTCACTTATAAATATGCTCATTTAACTATATGAGCAGACTCACAACTTCATGTAGATAGGTTTTGTTCTTGGGAGTAGACATGAGGTAGGCGAGTAGGTTAAGGGGTTACAGTTGACTTCTCTGTACTGAGCTGTGTGGTGGAAAGGGTTAATTTATAGTCCTGATTTTGAAAGTTAATACAGCTCTCTATGCATCTGTTTCTTCACCTATAAAATTAAAATTCTTTGTGTCCTATCCAGTAAGCACTTTCACATCAACTGGTAAATAAGAGATAGGATTAAGAGACAAGGTATTCTGGTTCATAGTACTCAAATGCAAATTGTTCTTACTACCTTTGGTTTACTAAAAATATACAAAATCCACAATATTTTAGAGATGTTAATGCTCTCATAATGCTACAGGCTTCATGAATATTAGTGCGGTAGATACACTAGATACTTTTGCTAGATTCTCAGCATGTAGATGGTAGAATTTACAAGTGTTTTTCCTAACATCACAAAGGAAGATAGTGAAATAACCTACCTCCAGCCACGGATCTGTGTATTTATGTGTTTAAAGAGTTATCACAATTCTTTGCAACCTTGTAAGAGGTTGCAAAAATTAGCCTGACATAAGCAATCTAAAGGTAACTTTGAACAATTCAGAATGCAAATGGAGGATAAAGGTGTGAATGGGGTTAGGCAATATTGTCTGCTGCTGATGCTGTGTCTATATCGTACTGTGTCTAGACCACAGCCCTGAGCCTCTGCAGCTGCAACACTGAATGTAAAAAGGGTGCAACTGAATATAAAAGAGATGCAGATAAAAAGCTGGATAAGAGTGCAAATTGGGTAAACCCTGCTGCCTGGTGACACTGTGACATTGTTGCATGCTTGACACTGCAGCAGGTTTGTGGCTTTAATGAGATGCTCAGCCTGAGCAACAAGTTAATGAACAAAAGGCGCTTCAAAAATGACTGTAGAAGAATGCAAATTAAATTACACATTGGACGTAGAGCAAGCATGCTTATGCCATGACCAGCATTGGGGTTTACATCACATGGAAGCATAAGCAAGAGACGGAGAGAAAATGAAAATGCAATCACACTTATTTGTTAATGGTAAGACGCTCTGGGATCCTAAACCTGTGTAGATTTAGCAGTGAAAAGAAGGTTGGTTGTAAGAAACGCAAGATCTTTGCGCGCCTTGGGCTGGCTTTCAATTTGTACTGCTTTTGCTCAGGCAACCGATACCCTGAATTCAAGTGGTGCCATTAGAAACCCAACAGTGCGATTGGTTTATGTAGATTTTTAGCCCTTTGGGGGCTCTGGCAAATGGGAAAACAAGAGGGAATATGAAATATATGAAGCCTATCTCTTTTTCATAGTGCTCCAGTGAACTGCAAGCACACAGCAGGCTGGAGAAAGATGGACAGAACTGCACGTGGTGGGTCTCCTCACTTAACCTTGCTTTATACCGACCCTGGATCGATAATAGTGACCTGTGAGAGGGTTTTACTTTCTGCAGGTGGGTGAAGGTTTACAGCCGAAAGAGGTGCAGTGGTGAAGGGGGCCCTGAGCGCATGGAGGGAGGGCGCCTCTCCTGAGGGCTGACCTGGTTTTGGCGGGCTCCTGTGAGAGCCGCTACCCGGGGCGGAGGGACGGGCAGAGCCCGGCGCCTACCTGCGCTCTCAGCTCCCCCCTGAGGGGTACGCGGCCGGCTGAAGCCGAGGGGTGGCAGCCGGCGGGGGCTCCCATTAGGGCGCAGGTCGAGCTCTGGGAGAGAGAACCGGTGACGGGAGTCACTCTTCGGGTGTGGGGAGACGGTGATCCTGAGGGGGGACACGGGACAGCTCCAGCCGTCGGCGGGGCTGGAGGGAGCCTCGTGGGAGGCGGTGGCGCCGGGGCAGCGCTTGGTGCCAGGTGTCGGTGGGGCGGGCGGGGGGCTCGCTGTGCGCCGGCGAAGGGAAGGCAGCGAGAGGAGAGCGGCGGGGGCGGCCCGGGGGAGAGCGGAGCCGCCTCAGAGCGCCGGCTCCAACATGGCTCTGGTGGCTGAGGGCGGCGGCTCCCCCTGGCGGCGGCTGTCGGGCGCTGCCGGTCACGTGAGGCGCTCGGGGCCTGCTGCCGCCGCCGCCGCTTCCCCCAGTCAGAGCGGAGCGAGCCGAGGCAGAGACGAAGAAACAAGATGGCGGCCGGTGGCGATCCGGAGCGGGACGCCGGCAATTCGGATTGAGCCCTCGGCCCTCACAGCTCGGCGGCCCCCCTCCCCGGCCCGGATCCCTCGCAGGGGGGGGAGCTTCCCTGTAGCCGCCTGTCCGGACTCCGAGCGCCCTCCCGAGCCTTCCTTTCCCCTCCCTTCCCCCTCTCGGCCAGCGCCCAGAGATGCGGGGCCGGCGAGGCAGGCCGCCCAAGCAGCAGCAGCCGGCGGCGGCCACCGCTCAGGCGAGCTCCCCGGCTCCGCCCGCCCCGGCGGGCCCCATCGGGGGGCTGAGGTCCCGGCAGCGGGGCAGCAGCCGTGGCAGGTGGGCGACCTCGGCCCAGGCGGAGACGGCGGGGCCCAAGCAGAAGGGAGCCGCGGCTGCCCAGGCCTCTTCCCCCGCCACCGCCTCCCCCAGGGGGGGCAGCAAGAGGAAGGGAGGCAGCGGCAGCAGCAGCACCCCTGGTGGGGGAGGCAGCAGCGGTAAGGGTAGGGGCAGGGCTGGGGCTGGAGGAGCAGGGGGAGGAGGCGGAGGAGGCAGCTGCAACAGCCAAGGCAGGGCTGCCTCGTCCAGGAGGAGCATCAGCAAAGTGGTGTACGATGATCATGAGAGCGAAGAGGAGGAGGAGAGCATGGTGTCCGAGGAGGAAGAGGAGGCAGACCCCGAGGATAACCAGGACTCTGAGGAGGAAGAGGAGGAGGAGATAATGGAGGAAGAGGACGACGACGACTCTGACTACCCTGAAGAGATGGAGGATGAAGACGATGCCAGTTATTGCACTGAGAGCAGCTTCAGGAGCCACAGCACCTACAGCAGCACCCCAGGTAGAGAGTCAGTGGGTTGAACTAAAACAAGTCGAGGGCACCCCACATGCTCCCCCTAGGTTTGCAAATACAGTCCGCACGCATTATTCCTCCCATGCGTGTATGTAAGGGATGCCTGCAAGCACTCACAGGGAGAGGGGTATGCAAATTAACGACTGGCAACCCCACGGATGCAGGGAACACTAGAAGATGCTTACAAACACATGCACTGGGAGGAGGGAGGGCATGCTGTAACAAGGGAATGCTGCAACAAGGGGATGCTTTGCAAATATGCATGGAGATTCTGGTGGCGGCAGAAATGCATGATACACCAGGACGTGTTGCAAACAGTGTCAAAAGTGTATGGAGGATTCATTTAGAATCAAGGGGAAGGAGATGTATGCCTTGCAAAGAGGTCCTTTCAAATATATGCAGGAAAGGATGGCTTGTGCTTGCAAATATAACTTGATGTTAAAAGGAGAGGAAGCACATGCAACTTGAAGTGGTCTTAAAAAGAAAAAAAGCCAAAAACCATAAAACACTGAAAATTTTCAGGCTCTTGAAGTCAGAGGTCTAACTGGATCCAGCATTTACTGGCATTAAGACAAAACTCGCTTTCCAAGGAGGGAAATGAGGTGCATTGTTCAAAATGGAGATTGCATTGTTATAGTTTGGGGAAAAGTGCATAGGGCCTCCTTGCAAGGGTGTAAACCTACTTTTAGTTAAACACAAAGATTGAAAGGTGGAGGTTGGGTCAGAAGCCTTGGTGTTAAATACTGCATTTATCTTAAGATATGGCAACCTTTAAAACTCATGTTGGTGTTAAAACTCCTTAAACATCATTGTGATTTTTTTATTTAATTTTTTTTTTTTTTTATCTCTAATGGCAAATTTGGGCTCGGATTTTTCAGGCCTGTGCTTCTGTTTGTGCGTAATTAGTTCTTAACCATGTGCATTTCAAGCTTCAAATATTCTTTTATCTAAACGTAAACACTTTAGATTTATTTGAATTCATTCCAGAATGGAGTACAAGCTTAGGAATTATTTAAGTTTGTTTGGTTCTTTTTAAAGTCTTTGAACCAGGAGAGTAGTTAAACTCAGGGATAACCCAGGAGTGTTTCTGAATTGGGCTACAGGGTCAGAGGAGCTGCTGTTGTACAAGTATTTGACCGATTTGGAGGGAGGGAGGAACAGGTTGTTGGTGTAAATGCGCTGCGTCTTAATTAAATAAGGAGTGTAGTTCAGAGTAGTTAGCTGACTTTATAAAAGGGGGAAGTACTGGTTAGTGTGTCATTTGTTTTTATTTTGGTGAGTTAATGGTATCAGCTCATTATGTGACTTCATAGTCCTTAAAGACCTCTGGGTATCTGTCTAATATATATGTATTTATATCCATATGCTCAGGAACCTAAATGAATCAAAACAAGTACAATCAATACTAAACGAGTTTGATTTAATTTTGAAGGTGTTAGTTTACCTGTTGCAGGGATGAACTGCCATCAGATTTTTTTTTTGTGAATATTTAATACCTTAAAGATTGAGGTCTGGCTTCACAGAAGGAAAAAAACCTTTCCAGTACTCTCTTGACTTTTTAACTCTTTATTTTCTTCTTACTTATGGTAACTTCAATTTTTAGTACTTTTTTGGGGAATGCTTTTGTCAGGGAAAGAATATTTTTATTACTTTAATTGGCCTGGTCCGGAAAGTACTTCTTACATGAGCATCCAGGTTTAAAATGAGTTCTGCAGAGTATGGGTGTATTCAATTTTTGAAATGTACTCAAGAGTTTTGGCAAATAAGATACTTCTGTGCGCATTGTTGTACAAGCATAGACAGGTTTTGTGTGGTATTGAGGTGTATCAGAAACCATTTTGATAATTTATGTGTTTATTTCTTACATGGTCAGGGTAACTTCAGTTAACTTTTATAAGATAAAGCTTAAGTAAGCATTTTCATCCTTATGTGCTTTTTTGGGTTGTTACATTGGGTGTTTGATAGTTAAAACATCTATGTTGTTATTTTGGCAATTTACTGCCAGTTCTCATTAGCTCAGTATTTGCCTAAAGGTCTTCCTCCTCTTTCCCAGAAATGCTGTTGCCCTATTGCAAAGAAAGTGCAAAACTTTTTCATTCAAGCAGCTCAGCCTGTTTTGTTTCTGCTGAACAAATACCTAAATTGTGAGTGGTGCTACACAGTTGTGGCACTAATTGAAATCCTAGTCTTATTCAGGAAGAGATACTTGAATTAGAACAGCATTAACAGGTGGGGAAAAGATTCACCTAACCTCAGCATGTCTTTATCTTACTGTGGCCAGTGCTGAGAAGAGTGCTATGAGTAGGGCACGCATGCAGTGATCTGTCTTCAGAGTTTTCTGTGAGCTCTGCTCTTTGATTCAGGTGCATGCTGAGCCATAACTGGTCTTTAGCTATGTTTAGATACAGGGGTTTTTCTTTCGTATATTTATCATCAAACCAGACAAGTTGTAATACACAGTGGCAAAGTTCCTGTGAGTAACTGGAGAGCTTGAAGGATTGCCTTCTCCAAGCTGGCCCCAAACAGAGTCATGCAGTGCCCGCTAGGTTTTTTCTACTAGAGATGATGATGAATGATTATTCTCTACTTAGCTTCCCTAACCATGTGCAGCTGAAGAGATTATTTTTTGAGAGCAGAGTATTGAAAAATTGCAGTTCCAATCAAACTCTTCTACCAAACAAGATTTTACACATAAATCACGTCCACTTAAATGAGTGACAGATTTTTACAACTTTTTCAAGCTTACATTGAATAATGAATTAAAAGATCACAGTGCAATGTCTGTAGCCAAGAAAGGCTCAATTTTTGTGCTTTGCTGGAGAGTTTATGATATATCTTGAACTGGAATCCAGGAGTGCTTTTTTACTGTATTATTAAAGTATTTAAAGAAACAAAATCCTAGAAATGGTAAAACACCTTTGATATAATGCTTAATAATGGTACAGTAAAAGCTTATTGTGTGAATGCATATGACATTTATCATTGCTTTTTCTTCTGCTGGACAGAGTTTTGGTAGAGGGTCTGTATGTGTATAATGTCCCTCCTCTTATCCATTTGTATCCCCAGAAGGTAGATGTACTTTTAGAATAGCTATTGTATATGTCTTGTATCACTAAACATTTTTGCCATTACCTGTCCACTGCAAGTTCTACTTTAGGCTTGCCACAATTACGTGTATCAAGTATTGTCCATATGCTGTAGCATTTTAAAAGGAGGACTTAATCAACATGTCTACAAGTCCTTCATTTTCCGCTTCTTGATTTTCTTTGTCAAAAACCAGGAAAACTAGTTTTAGGAAGACCTGTACATCTAGATTTTGGCTGAGATAATTATCAGACTCTCTAACAAGCAAACGCACAGCAGTGGAGTTGTGAGCCAAAATATTTGTCTTTAAATATATGATTTTTTTTTAGATGGCTTTTGCTAGCCTGAGCATTTGCACTGATTGTCCATCACTTCTCTTAACCAATTACTTCACTAGTGTGCTTTCATTTTCATTGTGAATGTATTTAACTGGAAACGAGGTGCTGTGTTTTGTGTGTCTGTAGTAATTTTATATCTCTTAACCTGTTTTCATGCTCTTGAAGAATAGTTTAAGTGGAAACATTGAGATAGAACAGTAAGATACGCAGCCTCTTTTGTCTGTCATGTGAGAAGATTTACCAGCCTCCCAACCATCTTACCCAGGGTACCCTGTTCTCTAAATCTGTCAAGCTCTTATTTTACCATTTAATAATCTGAATTTAGATTTTACTCCAGAGGAACTATCACTAGTTCATCATGCCAGTCATGAAAAACAGAAGAGTCCTAGCAAAGAAATGGTGTAGAAGGAGTAAATTGCTGGCTGATTCTGTTGCATTGACATGCGAATTTCCGGTTTATCTAAGAGCTTTTGTCACTTCAGTCATCTTTCTGAGAAGCTCTGTGCAGCAATTACCGTGCCGTTATCAAAGTTTGTATGTTGTGAAAGGTAGAATATTTTGCTGCGTTTATTGTGCAAACTTTGTAGGGCTGCAGTAAAATTCAATAGCTGACCGTTGTACTGAACAGAACTGGTGTAAGGTGAATTGATGTGGATTTTAGTAGACCGGGGCTGTCTCTCAGAGCTTACTAACTTCTGAAATTAGTTGCAACTTATCCCGAGTGTGTGCCAGCTAAGAAATTATCTGTCAGAATGTTCCTGAAGATTGTTATGTTAGTGCTACCTTTTTGCCTCCTGGGCTCTAGGCACAGAAAAGTTGTTCCTCCAGGTACTTCTTGGAATGCCAGTGTGGGATCTCATCTGCTTGTCTCGCACTAGTTATCCAAATGTTAAAATGATGCCTTAGAATATATGGGGTTTGTATTCTTGGCTCCTACAGAGAGTGTACTGATGGCCACGATGCTGAGAAATTAAACTGTTAATGTAAAATTGATTTAGAAGTGTAGTACAGCAGATGTACAAAGTGAAACACAGCCAGAAGTTTTAAGGTTTTCAGACAGTGGTTAAAGAACATGAAGATCTGGTTTTGTACAGTGCAAAGCGCTAGTTAAACTTAGGAGCATGTGTTGAGAGTTTCTGTGGTATGGGTGCCCTCAGGATCTAGTCTAGTAACCGGTTATTTTTTCATTTTCACTTCAACTTCCAAACCTTTTTTGATGCTTGGAAAGTCTCATTTTTTATGTCAGGTTAGGTTTTAAGTTTTTTGTCGGGTTATTTGGTTTACAGTGGTTTTTACTTTTCCAGGCAAAATAAATCGATTTGGGGTAGGTATGGGTATTGCAGAGCAAAACTCTGTTTGGAGCTGCACTTACAAATAGCTACTAATGCATCTTATTATTTCAGGAAATTTCTAAGAGATTTAAACTTGTGAATATTAGAAACATGTTGATTGTCATGTTGGCTTTTTTAAAAGGCAAAAAAAGTGTTTTGTATAAGTCAAGCCCTTTAATTTTGTCCTATCTCAAGAAAAAGATTTAAATTTTACAGGTTTGGTACTGTTTTTCATAATATATTCTTATTTCATGCTAAACTTATTCATTTTACTGCTTTTTCTTCTTTGGTGTAAGCTGAACAAATGTTCTCCCAAGAGGTTGGCTTTTAATTAAGGAACCAGTTTGGGTATTGCTGTGGCAAACAAGTAGCTATATCCAGTTCATGCATTCTGCTGTGAGGGGAAAAAGAAAAGAAAAACGCACAGAAAAAGTTCTCTAATGCATTTTCATCAACTGGTTTCAGTTTTATCAGTGATATTTGACAAGACCTTGTGTGTTGCTGTACAGTCTATTTGAATCTTGCCTGGTGAAGTGTAGCAATTTGGGACAGCAAATGTCTGATTCTTGTACGTTTATTAAAACCACGCAAAAAAAGGAGAGTCTTAGTGAGTTTAGGAGGGTAGTTAAAAGCCAGATTTCCAGGAGGAAGGAAAACCTAGGAGAGGGCATCCTCTGTAAGGAGTACTCATGCTTCCAGGACATCATATAATTGCCAGTTGGTCTTTACCTTGAGAAGTTTCAGTAGTGACTCATGATCTGGAGAGCAAAACCAACCCACTTCTGTTGTACTAATGGTGGACCTCTGTGTTAGTGTGATTTGACTTGATGAACTTGAAACCAAAAAACTTATCTCTTACTGGGGGGAAATGTGAAGTTTTTTCACTTGCTGGGGTCAGTTTTGTGGAGTTTGTGCTATACTGGGGGTTTGTGCTATAATTATTTCCCCCCTCCTGTGACAGATAACCAAAATAGCTGAAACTCCTCCGTCTGTCTTTTCCCTCCCCTATACTCTACCAACTGTATCTTCTCCATTGTAGCTGTGAACAGGAACTCTAAGCTGGAGTCTTAGAGCCCAAATGCTGAGAAATCAAGAGGAAGGGAAAGTTTTTAGAGAAGAGAAATGAGACCAGTTGTGAGCTTTCTAATCAAGAAATACTGGAACCAGTGCTTATTTTTCAGGTCATACCAGTACCGCTACCACTGTCTCCCTGTTTAAACAAGACAGTGGTTCTGGCAGAGTATTTATTATGTAAGGCCTCCATCCACCAGTCCATCACCTGAAATATATTGGGCTGAAAGGCTGTGTTTACTAGCACTGTACATCTGGAGTAAAGGGATACGTAACAATTGAAACAAGGCAAAACGGGATTTTTGTCCTTTCTGTTTGGCTATGTGTGTATGGTAATGGGAATACAACTAAAGCACAAAGCATGGAATTCATACTTAGTCATGGTATAGCCTTTTCTGTATTCTGGACACTTATGTAAATAGTTGGTTTAGATACTCTGTTTTAAAACTAAACCACGTAAATGTGTAGTTTTAAAATTAAAACTACATAAACAAGAAGATATTAAAGATGGTTAAAATGTTTTTAAGTTCCATATTCTCCTGTGCTAAAGAGTTAAAGAATGGATGTAACTTTCCCCTTTATTCTTTCAGTCTGTCAGTGAAAATGGAGACAAGGTTTTTGGTCCTTTTATACTCTATTTCTGAATTTTGAGAGGGCCAGCATAGGGACTGAATAAGTTGAATAGATGGAAATTAAAAAGGAAAAAAAGCAAGGGTTTGGTTTTTTTTGAAGTGCTTCAGTAAATTCTGGGTTTGGGTGCTGAGCCTGTTACTTCAGTAATTTTATTTTATTGCAAACATCATTAGTGTGTTTCTTAAATATTTGTAATATAAATTATTTTAATAGATTATAGTAAGTGTAGGCTGTAATTATCAATATCTATAATTAAATGTGCCATGTGAATAAAATTGTTTACTCTTTAATCTTAATTACAGGCAGCTCTTCCATTAGAGAATTCAAAATAGGGACAGGCAGCCATTGCAGACTTCATCACTTTTGGAGACAAGTAGTGAGGGAATGTGATTAGAAGAAGTTTATGCTAGATAGAAGTATAACGCTGAGATGCTCAAGATGATCTGGATCCTGTAAATAGTCCAATCATGGCAGCCGGAGGCCCTTGGTAGATCAGTTTCTCTTGCCAAATAAAGCTATGGAATTTGAATGGTGTAGAGGTGGACTTTTTCTTTCTTTGTAATGGCTCAAACCTGAAGGTGGAGTTTGATTCAGGGATTTGGTTAATATGCAGAAAGGATCTTAGAAGTATACAATTCACATGTAATAAAGCTGGAGTCCATTTGGGGAATCTTCAGTGTGTAAATTGACTTTCTTTAATTGACAGTAGGTACATCTAGATTCAGTTTGAAGTCTAGTCAGGTGCTTAAAGGTGACGTACCTGCTGTTTGGACACTTGCTCTGGAATCCTCTTCATGTTCTTTTGGTTTAGACAAAGTAGTACAGAAGTAAGTTTCATTTTTTACTTAAAAAAACCCTGCTGCTATGAGATTTCCACAAATGGGAAATTACCCAGGGCACATCATAAAAATGATTTATCCAAAGTTATTTAACTATAACAAGAGAAATTAATGCAGTAGGTGATGTAGTAATACAAAGTTAGGAAAAGAGCAGCAGTGTAATTCTCTTGCCTCCTCAGTGTGGTCGTTGCACTCATTTGTTAAGCTATTTCAATTCTGTATGTTATTTTAAGTGCATATGAAGGTACTGGGGTATGGTTTTGGTTTGGAGGGTGGGTGTGTCTGACAGCGAATACCAAATTCAAGCCCTGGATGTGTTGCCTTGGGGTGAGGAGAAGATTTTCTTTGAAAGTGAAAAGCTTGCAAAGTTGGATACGTTTACTGTAGGAAGACTGATTTTCAGAATTTGAGGGTATGTATGAAGAGCAGTTGGGTAAACATGAACTGTGAGCTTCAAAAACCTTCACAGAAGTTCAGACTGCTTCTAAATAGTGTGAGCTGTGCAGGTTGTCAGCATGCTGCAGATAACCGGCAATGAGGAAATTGTTATTATCAGAATCACAAGGAAGCCTGGAGTCCTTATTTGGAATTCCAAACTGCCTTTCTTCAGCTGTCTGGGCTAGTTGTGAGGGAGAGGGTTATCCACCCAATCAGCAGAATACAACATTTCAGCCCGAAACAGAGGCCATAGGACTTTGTCATTGTTATATCATATTCCATTGGTCCACACTTGTAATTTAAGTTCAACAGCCACTTAGAGTACTTCCAATTTTATGAGCACCTGGGCAGAGGATGTTCATATTTTTCACTGGAGATTAGACTGTTGGTTTTGTTGGTTTGGGGTTTTGGGGTTGTTTTTTAAAGTTGTTTGGAGTGTTTCTTGAGATTGCGCTCAATGCATTGAACAGGGATATGTTTAAGTGCAAATCGGCTTGGAACTTGTGAATTTCCGAATCAGACTTTGTGATTCCCTTCGTGGCTTCAAGTTCTGTTCAGGCTGGATACAGCAAAAATCAATAACAAATTGAAAGTGAAATTTGAAATAAACATGGAAGGATTTTCAATACCATGCCACGGAGCCACTCAAGGAAATATGTCTGGGTACCATTTCTTACATCTTTGAATACATTCTTTGTTTAGCTCTGGAAAATGGATTATATGCAGTGCAGAATTGTTCAAAGCAGTTCAGTGTCCAAAAAGAGAAATTATATGAGCTCTTGAAATGTGGTGTGTGATTTACAGTACTGTAAATTTACAGATTTACAGTGATTTACAGTGGATTGGCAGTGTTGAGTGGTATGATACAGTAACTGGGCTGCGTACCATGAGGTTGCTTACCATGTTCACAAGGCAGTGGGCAAAGGAGCATACGTTTTATTATGCAGTATGTTTTTCCTTATTGTCTAAACTACCTTTACAATTACTTCAGAAATTTCTGTGCTGTATACTAAAGCAAACATGAAAATATGTGACTTGATTTAAATTGAAGATGAAGGGTGGTGTGAATAATGCAACCACACTGTTGCACTGTACTTGCACCAAAAATCAATTCTTTATGAAGAATTGTGGTAGTGTGACAATCTTTGTGTCCCAATAACACATTTATTCTAGACCTCTAACTGTACCAATATGCTTCCTCTGTAAGGTGAGATGTTAGAGGGCTTAAACTTTTTCAGAAAACGTTAGGAATGCCCATTTTAAGGTTCCTTTTTGTGCTTCTCCTGTTAATTTGATGTAAGAAATATACCAGTGTTTCTCTCTTGTGAAAGAGACATCAACAAAGATGGTGTAGGGTAAGTCAGGTTTTTGTTTGTTTGGGATTTCTTTCAATGGAGGATAAAAGCAATGCAAAAGACAATAGTAATTTTGTTCTTGGAGTAGGAAATCTTAACAAATGAGAAGAAATAAGAAGTCTTTGCTTCTTTGAGCAGTGTTCCTTTATTTTAGCTTATCTTTACTGAGGGGGTTTGTAAATTCTGATTAATTTAGGTAAACCAGGGTTATCATTCTTGCTGCATACTTTCTTGAAAGGCTGTTTCTTTCATGGCTTTACTGTGTGACAAACATGTTTTTCTGCTGCTGCAGTGGCAAACACTGCAGGAAATTCTAGTCTGTAGCCCTGCCACTTTCTGTGATACTTGGACTCTGTGAAGACCATCAGTAGTGTCAGAATATCTGTTTTGTGCTGCAGTTATATTGCATGATCACCTACTAGGGCTGGTCCTACACCATCCTGCAATACTGAAGGAAGCTTCAGGACCGTAACATAGTTTAATCAGAGTGTGCAAGTGTGTGCTTTGCTTTGGGGTCTTTTAATTAAACCAGCTCTGGTTTATGCATGCATCATGGTGATAGCATTGGATCGTGGAGATAGGAAAGTTGAGTTTAATCTAGATGTTTCTTGCTTTGTGTCTGGCTGTGAAACTCCTGTGGTTTTGTGTGTTTGCCATGATTAAACATTTTCCACTTATTTGTGTAAGAGCATCTTGGAAGACAGTCATACAGGCATTCCTTCGCTTTCCACAGGCAGAACTCAAACTTCACTAAACTTGGAAATTTATTTTTGTATGCAGATGATGTTGACCCATTACTTCTGTAATGGAAACATCTGGCAGATCATCTTTATATTGCTTTAGAGTGTCTAATTTGTTGTGGAAGATTTCATTCTTTAAAGTTTGAGAGGCAGAGATGTATCTGATGTCATCTTGCCCATCTAACTCAATGATTGATTTATTTATCTTATGGAATCGTTTGGCAAACTGTCTGTTATGTGTCAAGGTGTTTCTGAAAGGTAGCTTCTCTTTTTGGTATCCTTTTCCTTTCCTTTTCAGTGCATTAAAGTTTCAGTGATGGTGTATTTAGATTCAGCAGGATCTGTCTTTGGGTATCTGCCTGCTTTAGCAGGTCTTGCTCCCTATTAGACTTATTTCCTGTATCTGTGGGAGTATTGGAGGGAGTTGGATGGGTTGAACAAATGCCACAGAGAACCATTTCCTGTTCACAGCAACATCCAAGATGACTTGAAACTTGGTTTTAAAACAAGAAGCTGGTTTTATGATAAGTTTATGAGATTGTCTAAACTTGATTTTGTTGGTTTTTTTTTTTTTATAAAGGAAGTAGGTTTAATGAGTGCATATTAATACTTCAACTGATAGCTGCAAGACAGCTGTTGCATGTAGCTGGATACTTTGATAGAAGATGGAAATATTTCATCTCTCTGGTAGTTAGTGCCGTGTACAGGGGCTTTCCTCTTTTGTTTTCCCTTCTGCTTGGCATCAAGGATAGTGGAATTAAATGGAAGAAGGTGCAGCATCTCATCTGAATTAGCATCTGAGTCTGAATTAATTATACTCAGTATCTATTCTTTTAGGTAGTGAAACAGGTCTTCAGACAAGCTTTTTGTGTTAGGCTTTGTCCTTCCCTAAATCTGCCGCCTCCTCATTCTGTGGAGATATCTCCTGGCTCATTGAAGCATGTGGGGGGAGGTTTTTTGTGTGTTTTGTTTTGAAAGATTGGGAGTTCCTGAAGCATTTTCATATAATATCACATTTAACTTTTGTTTCTGGCTTGTAAGTATCCAGGCTAAATACTCCAGTTAAAAGGCAGTGGAGAATGGGATTTAGGTTCTGTTTTGTGTTCTAATTCGGTTGAAATTGATGTCCTATGATATCTGCTTGAAATGATCTTTCTGTGTGCTATGGCTGGACAGGAGAATAGCTTGCAGGATTTAAATGCAAAACGTCTATTGTTTGAAGCTGGATGCTTTAAGTTTAAAATTAAATTTCCAGGAAGGAATGATAAACAAGTCATGCTGAGTAAAAATGAGGAAAAAAATCTAAATATTTTGGCTGAGGAAAACATCTCTTTTAAGTAATTTGAACAATTAAAATTCTAGTTGTCATTTTAAAGCTTCATCAGATTACAGGGGAAATGCAACTGCTCTCGGTGTCTAAAGCAAACCTTCAGCTAGCTTGTGTGTTTTATTTTTTATACTGTTAAATTATAAGATTATTAGGTGAATTATCACGTTGTGTAACTGAAGATGTAAATCTTTAATTGACAGTGGTTTAGAAAGTTTGACGCAGTCATTGTTCATGGATGTTTAAACAAGTTGACCAGTGAATGGCAAAATTCTTACTGTTGCTTTTTATTCCAGGTAGGAGAAGACCAAGAGTGCATCGTCCTCGTTCTCCAATATTGGAAGAAAAAGATATCCCACCCTTGGAGTTTCCTAAATCCTCAGAGGACTTAATGGTGCCTAGTGAGCATATAATGAATGTTATTGCCATCTATGAGGTACTAAGGAACTTTGGCACTGTTTTACGCCTCTCTCCTTTTCGTTTTGAGGACTTCTGTGCTGCTCTGGTAAGTCAAGAGCAGTGCACACTTATGGCAGAGATGCATATAGTGCTTTTAAAAGCAGTTTTACGTGAAGAAGACACTTCAAATACTACCTTTGGACCTGCTGACCTCAAAGATAGCGTTAATTCCACTTTGTATTTCATAGATGGAATGACGTGGCCAGAGGTTCTGCGGGTATATTGTGAGAGTGACAAGGAATACCATCATGTTCTTCCTTACCAAGAGACAGAGGACTATCCTTATGGACCAGTAGAGAATAAAATCAAAGTTCTGCAGTTCTTAGTGGATCAGTTTCTTACAACAAACATTGCACGTGAAGAGTTAATGTCAGAAGGTGTTATTCAGTATGATGATCATTGTAGGGTTTGTCACAAACTTGGGGATTTGCTTTGCTGTGAAACTTGTTCAGCTGTGTACCATTTGGAGTGCGTGAAACCACCTCTTGAAGAGGTACCAGAAGACGAATGGCAGTGTGAGGTCTGCGTAGCACATAAGGTGCCTGGAGTAACTGACTGTGTTGCTGAAATCCAAAAAAACAAACCATACATTCGACATGAACCTATTGGATATGACAGGCATAGGCGAAAATATTGGTTCCTGAACAGAAGAATCATTATGTAAGTATAACGGGAATCAGTATTTTCTAAATAATACCGCATTGAATGCATTTTTAGTATATCCTGTAAGTTGCTGTTGCCATCTTAAAGTTGTTCTTTGTTAGATAAGACCATTGCTTGCTGTTTTGCAAGGAAATTTCTAAGGACCATGTAATTAATCCATCGATTTGCTCCAAAATAAGTATTCTCATAATCTGTATATAAAAAGGGGAAAAACCCCAGGGTCTCTGGCTTAATATTAATATGCCTAAAACACATGAATGTGAGGAAAAGAGAGGGAGTTTTAATAAGAACACTCCAGTTTTTTGTGAAAGTTACTGAAAAGCAGTCTAACTCTCTTGGTGATCACATGTATAGGATGCTAGTTTTGTATACTTTCACCTGCTTAAATAGTACTTGGCTGTTAGCTACTGGTACTGGTTTGATGGTCTGCCTTTGCAGGTAAGACTTTCAGAGCACTTGAATGTGTTCAGCATATTAAATAGAAATGCAGCAAATATTGTATGCGAACACTTCTGTAAAGATAAAGTCAAAACATTAAGAAATGCCTGTCTTTAAGTCATCTCCTTTATACGTTTAACACTTTCCCGTTACTGGTTGGCCTTGAGATACTAATGTATTTCAAAACATTAATAATAATCAGACCCTTGTTAGTGAGGGTGTTGTGCCCTGGTTTCACCTGAAAAGTTGAATCTAAAATTATAAAAATACTTCTACATTTGTCGCAGGAAAATAGCTAAAGACTGGGTTTTTTTCATATAAAAGACTGTTCTTATGTAATTGTTCTCATAGTGGCAGAGAAAGTGTATTTAAGTGAAATCAGTAGTGTTGTAATTTTGGAAAGATAAAGGTATTTCGCTGGATTTCTTGAAATACAGTTTTCCATTCAGCATTATGGAGAGTATAAGCCACCGCTGAGTACCTTGACAGGAATGCACATAAAATGTTTCACGGTGAATGTTAAGATACTAACCAATGTCTTTAAAAGGGGTTGTGATGGCTGTTGATAGTATTACATCTTACAAACAAGACACTTCTAAGGACTCCTTTTAGTCTTTTAAAATATAGTGCTCTTTCTTTAATGGTGAATTTCTCTAATGGTGCTTGAAGTATTCATTATCGCCACTTTTTGTTTCCTGTGTGTTCTTTTACACTTGCAAAGAAAGACTCCGTGTTGGATTGTTTTTAGTTTCTCTGGGTTATAAATGCCACAGTAGTATCAAGCAGTCTTTTAAAAAGGTGCAGGGAATCTTTTCCACTCTTACCTTTGTTTTATATGCAATCACATGCTCTACAATGTGTGGTGTATCATTTATGGTTCAGCAGGATGTGATGGTCAGCCTGAAGCTGTTGAAATCCTAATTCTTCTATTCCCTCATATCTAATTTTCTACCTCAGTTTCCAGAAAATGAGTTGGAAGTTTGCTTTTTGCAAAAAGCTTGGCTGTAAAGAACATGTAACTGATACCCTTTTTTTTCTAGTTACCTGGGTTTTAATGACTTACAGGGCATGATTTTTCTCTCTTTTGAACTCTTGAGGAAAAGGTTGTTCTAAAGAAGGGGTTTTCCTCACTGCCCTACTGTACTGGCAGAACAATTATATTCTGCCTGCCATTAGAGGTCTAGGAAGCAGCATTAAAAAACCCAGTGTCATTCAGGAGCTTATTTTAAGATGAATAGGCCCCCAGTATGTACAGTTTGGTAATTATTGTTGACCAAACTTGATCTAGGAAACAATGTTTTTCTTCCTAATGAAGAGTAATATTTGATGCTGAGGAGGTTTTGATACAGGCAGTACTTCAGTATAGTTTAAACTAAACTAAACCATGCAGGTGCTTCTTGTTCCTTTGAAATCTGCATGTGTGAAAGTTCTTTGGCATGTTGGTAGTAATTTTAACTGCACTAGAAAAGATACCTTCAGAGGTTGAATGAATTTTTTTTTTCCAGTGGTTTTGCATTCCTGCTAGGAATTCAGTGGACAAAATACTTGCTGCAAGTTTTATGAATTTAAGTTTTATATCTCACTTGGGATTTATTCAAAGAGACAGACATCAGTATTCCATTTCAAATCAAAATAGATGAGAATTGTAAACAATACAGCAAAAGGAAAATTTTTATTGGATTTTCCATTTTATGAGGTTTTGTTAGTGACCAAAATAGTTCAAAATGTAAATAGAAAAGTATTTTGATGTTTACAAAGGCAAGAAATGCAGTACAGCCATTGTTTCCTGACTTATTTTTGTATTCTTATGTTGCTCATCAAGGTTGGAATACTCTTCCCCTGCTCGTCCCTGTCCTTCTTGCTGTCATTAGATATCATGCCTTCTGCTAGTATCGATGTGCTTGTGCTTGCTTCCAAAACAAGTTCTTCATGAAGTATGTGGTTTGGATTAAAAATATTTCAAATCCTCCTGATGGAATTGGAAGAGAAAACAGATGGTCAGTTGTGCTGGTGGTTCTGCAGCAGCAGCAGCTCTCTTCAACAGCAGTGTGGGATGTACAGAACCAAGCAATTCTACTGGACTTTTCACAGAACTTTGATGCATTTAATTATGCATAATGTGCCTTGAATCTTCTTGCCAAAGCCACTTCATAAGGGCACAAAAGTATTTACTGCATAACTAAATTCCAGGGAAATATAACTCTAATAATTCACAAAGATATTAAACTCTCTACTTTCAGGTTTTAATGTCCTTTAGGTTCAGTAAGCATGCTGTATTGCAAACCCAACCATTTCCCACATATATCTGTGTGTGTATATATATATATATATATATATATATAAAACAAGTTTAAACTACACCTGTTTGGATAGCAGGTTAATTTAAAGGAGATCTGCCAAATGCTAAAAGTTGAGATTAATTAATTAATATTATCATATCAACTTTATTAAAATAAATAGAGTATATTCACCAATACCATGGGATCAAATATATCAGAGGAAACTGATAGATCTAAAACTGATCTGCACAAACACTGATTTGAATCCTTGCCATGGGGGATTGGAGGACTGAAATCCTAAATTCTTGGATTTTTCTGTTTTTCAGAGGGGTTTTAGGGCTTTTTACTACTTTTCTCCTTATAAATGTTATAAATCACTCATACCACTGTTTTTCCCATCTTTGAATGGGTTTTGTAGATCTCTTCTTGATCACCAATACTTTTATTTCCATACTGATCACCTGCTGAGGGCTGTAAGCCTTGTTTAAGCCCATCGTTGTGGTTGTTTCTCTTTTCCACCTCTTCTGTTTTACAAAGAAAAGTGGTCACTGAGGAGGTCTCCTCCCATACATCCCCAGGAGCAAATAGCAATGAGGTTTAAGAAAATCTTGTGGTCAAGAGAAAAAGAATTCCTGAGTTTTTAGTTTCAAGCTGTTAACAAACTTAGGATGATGTCTCTGGGTCTGTGCCTTTGTTTTGCTTGTAAAGGTTATTTCTGCAAGTGAAGTCAGGGAATTTAGGACTTTGATTTGCATTCTCCTTGTAAAACTGCTGCAATGTTCTAGCAGGTTCTCTTTCTAGACATACTGAGACGCTTTGTATTTGTCAGATGTTTATGAAAGCAGATGAAACATTGTTTGGTTTTCATTTTGATAGCAGAAGTAAGACACAAATTGTTATTGCTGAGTTACATACATCTTCCTTGATGGTCAGAAGAACCAATTTCAGCTTTTTGTCTGCAAGGGTTGTTCTCAACGAGTCCTGCTCCATTTTCACCTGTTAATTAAAAAAGGGTTTGGATCTTTGCTTGCGTAGGTTACTTTAAGCAGGTGACTGAATGCTTGTGTCTAATTGTATCGGCATGGAATTCAGGAAGGGGTGTATCTGCTTTGTTATTACTTTACTTGAAAGTTTCTAGCATGTTCTGTGTTGTCAGTTTTATCAGTCTTGCCTCGAAAGCCTGCCAGTGAATAGTTCCTGGCAGTGCAGGAGGCTGAAAGAGGTAGGAAATGCTCATGTGATTCTTCTCTCCCTTGCTTGGCCTCGCTTGATGTATGTGACTCAGTTGTCCCCTGGAGACAGAGTAGACCTGTCGGGCATCAAGTCTGCCTCCTCAGAGAAAAACACTGGGAATCAGTCCTTGTGTAAACTTGCATCTTTCCATCTTGTTTTTGTGATAGCCTCTCAGAGAATGAAAGTAGTGTCCCTTTAGCCAATGGAAGAAGGTGTTCAGGGGAAGTTAGCCTAAATATTTTAATCATTAGTTTAAATCTTAACCAGCTTTGCCAAATGGATTGCATAGAACGATTTCTGCTGTAGCTCTTTGACTGTTAGCAAGTTTATTGCATGCCAGGGCTTCCACTGGCACACAACTGAATCTTGGGAAGAAGTCTGAGCAAGGGTGAGTTTTGTGTAAGGCTAACAGCAAGCTTCTGCCTTTTCATTTTCTGTCTGTGCTTTTGTTGACAGAAAACACTAATCCCTGAACTTTGGTTACTAAGGTTGTGATAGCCTTCAGTTCAAGAGGAATTCTGTGCTCAAAACCCTATATAAATGAAGCAGGAAGGAAATAAAATACTCTTGGATAGCTTCATTGTCCATTTCTAGAATATTATCTGAGCAATTCTTTAATGGGTAGGACTTGAATTGCACATAGATTAGCTCTAGGTGTGTTCTGTGGAATACAGTCTTTGCGGTCTAGTGTTTTGATTCTTCGCAGGGTGGCTCTGGGGTTCCTTGGCCTGTAATACAGCAGACCTTTCCTGGTACTGCAGGCTTTTCTTTGATTATATAGGGAAATTGAAGATAACAGCTAGTTGCTTTACAGTCCAATGGAACCTTGTAACACAAGAATAGAAAGAACTGATGGGAAAGGAAAAGGGAGATGCTGCTTGGGATTTTCAGGTGACATACGTACATAAGTATCCTGGAGGCATTAGCGTAGCTGCAGTGGTTTCAGGTTTGCTAAAAGGGGGGAGAATGTGGAAAAAGAACATATTTGGATGATCACTGTCAAAAGTTAAGCAAGGTGGACAAGGCTCTACGCCTGAGCTGCTTGTATATTTATATTACAGTATAAACTTAGCAACAGCATCATATTGTGCAGTTGTGTTTGTAAGGAGTAGAGCGTCTCTACAATTACTGCTCTGCCAGTGTCTTCCTCTTCCTGCTTCTACTGGATATTTGCCAGGGAAAAATTCAGTAGGCCCTGCCCTTTCTAGTTAAGCATTTTGTTTCACCCTGTTCTTTCCTCTTGCTGTGTAAAGCTGAATTCTTGCATTCTCATCTCCCCTTCTGACTTATGCTTTAGGCATTTTCCTATATTTTTTTTAATGGCTTTTGTTCACAATCATTAATAGATGTGCTGCCATTCCTGTTATTGTTAGTAGATAACTTCCTTGGTTTACAGAAAACATGGTTTAAACAATTTTTCTTGAACATGGAATTCTACAGGCATGGAATATTCTATAGAGTCCAATGGTTGTCAGTGTTGAGCTGTTACTTTTTGATGTGTAGTATATGGGATGTCTTCCTGAAATGACTGTTTTCTGAGAGAACTTGTTGAACTTAACCATGCTAGCCTGTTAAAACTAATGGGAAGTTACTGGTAGCCTAGGGGAGTAAATGGGTAAGGTAGAATTAGTTGCTTTTCATGAGCAAAGGCCTTTATGGAAGAAAATGTGGAAGAAATTGTATTTCATTGCAGTACACCAGGTTTTGTCATCAAAAAACCAAAAGTCTGGTTTGCAGTAATGGTTGTGACGAGTTAGTAGTTGAATTTTGAGTCATATTGTAATTATTAACTTCATAACCACTTTATTTTAGTAGTGTTCTGATCGAGTTGCAAGTACAACAGTTGTTTCACAGGTGAATGCTGTTTCCTGAAGATGCATCAGAAACACTCCCCTTTATGGATTCTGCAGCCATACCTCCTTTGTTGCAAATTGTTTGAGACTCGGTAGGAGATTACTGGTTACAGTAATGGTAAATATAAAGAGAATAAACTTTGTTGCAGATTGGACAAACAAGTTTTAAGGAGACACTTCAAAAGCTTTCCTGAGCATGTTGTAATGAGAAATTCTGAGGGGATGGTAATGAGAAAGGGGCATTTGTGTACTAAACTGGGTGCATGTGAGTGTCCTCATGTTTGTTGTTATTCACACTCAGGTGTTGGCATTTAAGAGTTCTCTGCTGAAAGTAGGCTGATATTAATTTGTGTCATTTCTCTAGATATATGAAAATTCATATTTTTTCAATACTCTTACAGAGAGGAAGATTCAGAAAGTGAGAAAGATAAGAAAATCTGGTATTTTAGCACAAAGATCCAGCTGGCAGAGTTGATTGAATGCCTGGACAAAGATTACTGGGAAGCTGACCTATGCAAAACTCTGGAAGAAATGCGTGAGGAAATTCATCGGCACATGGATGTGACGGAAGACCTCACGAATAAAGCAAGGGGCAACAACAAGTCTTTCCTTTCTGCAGCAAATGGTAAGAGTATTTTATGGCAGTAGATGTTGCACTTTGAATCAAATGGTAGTTCATATTTCTTTTATTACAAGAAGCCTATAGAAACTGATGGAGAAGGATCATGCAGGTGTACCAGCATGGCTATTTAGTGCTGACTTCTTGTAGGATTATGTATCATGTATTCCAGGATGTCCTGAATGATTTGGATTCTTGATATGGTTAGGGTGTGCCAGACTGTGATTGCTCCAGGTGTTGAGGTAGAGCTGTGTTAGCTGTCATATGTTTCCTGGTGTGTGTGTGTGTGTGTGTATGTATATATTATCTCTTCATAAACACTTTACAATCCTATGGGAGTTGGAGTAGCAACAGTGTTAGAGCTCCAGTATTTACTACAATATTATGGAAAGTGTGGAAGAATGTATATCTCCTCTGCACTTCTTCACTAACTTAATTTATCTACCTTGAGGCAATAAATAAATAGCAATATAAATTTGTGAAGGTCTGAACTTTGTTTTTAGGGAAGACATGAAGATTAGATGTTCAGGTTTAAAATTGGATATAAGTCATCACTATATAAATGCATTAACTCTGAGGAATGAATTATTAAATCTGTGGAATTGTTTCTTCTAAGTGTGGGGAAAAAAAGTGGCAAGAAGATGGATGTTATCTTTTGCCTCATTGAAAAGAAGCAGCATTTATGTCATGTTATTTCTGCTTGTGGCTCTGTAGGTGGTGGTTGCTTTGTTTATTGATGACAACATACTTTCTATTGTAGATGAAATTTTGGACATTATCAGAGCAAGAAAAGGAGAAATAGTGGAAGATAAAACCACAGCAGATGATGAAGCAGAAAAGGCCAGAAGTGATGTCGATAATGACCAGACAGATGCTGAGAGAAGCAGGGAAGAATCTGGAGAACAAGAGAAAAATGAGGAGGCGCCCACTGAGCAAGATGCAGAAAAAGTGAAAACAGAAGGTAAAGAAACTCTGCCTGTGCTTTAACAACTTCATTGAAGTGAATCTTTAGTTGAGAGCCTCACATTTCTTTAAGTATTAATGTGATCTGGGGGACGAGGGGAATGATTCTGTAAGGTACTTTGTAAGTAATAGATTGTTGTTTGTCAGTTCTCTTGGGTTGCGTATTGTAATTGGTTTTCTTGTTAAGTAATTTCACCAGTTTTCCTACTTCTCAAGATACTGCTAGCTTGTAGATACAGGAAGCTTGAGGTACAGGTGACACTTGCAGGTTGTGATCAGCATGTTTGTAGTAGGCAATATTACATCATTTTTAACATTGTTTTCCTCATCAGAACTGGTTTGTTCTTTGATTTTGAGACAATACCGTCTCATAGAAGAAGGGAGAAAAAAAAAAAAAAGAAGGAAAAAGCTCAATGTTTTTCAGCTTTATCAAACAGATAAACCAAGCTGCTGAAGTTGCTTTCTATGGATGATGCCAAATGACATCCTAAGACATACTAAAGAATATCCCTAAAGTTTTGTTGTGCATTTTACTATAGAGGCAACAGTCGTTGGGGATAAAAGTAACTCTGTGACATCAAGCACTGATGACAACAACACAAATCCTTCTGCAGGAGAGACTAGTTGCTCTGAAGGGAAGAACGCAATGGGGTGTCAGTCAGAAACCCTTGAGAGCAACAACGTGGCAGAGAAGAAGGTGGCATCAGAGCTCCCTCAGGAACTCTCAGGTACAGAAGGCACTGTTACCAATGCCTCTGTAATTTGGGGAATCTGTTAAGTTTTTCTCTCTGATTTGTCCACTAAAACCATTCACAGCGTATATCACTCATGCTGTTTGCTTGCAGTGCCATCCTTTACTGCTACGTTGTCATTAACATTTCAAAGTTAATTTTCTTGCAACTAGTGCTTGAAATTTGTGGTCCTCTGTGACATTAGCATTTGTTTCCATGCCTTCCAAAGATGAGTATGGCTAAGCTTTTTATGTTTGTTTTCTGTAGATTTTATTTTTCCATATTGATCCATAATGATTTTTAGCATCCTATCAAGTTGATTTCAAATTCTAATTTGCTGCTGGCTTGTTTATTATTTTAACCTCTCATTTGCTGTATGAATTACTAACAAACAAAGCATTTTCATTCAAGTGAATAAAGCAGTGCACAGAAATGTCAAGGTCGAAATTGTCATGCTAGGAATTTTAAACAGATGTGAGAGTCATAAGCATAGGGGCTCTTGTGTTTTAATGTGTCTTGTTCTACCATGTCAGTGATTCAAAAATAGTAATATACACTATTTAGTAATATTCTAAAAAACAACAAACTTTTGGTTTAGAAATAAATGGGACTTAATTGCATAAGATAGCAATGTACTATTTTAGAATTATAACAAATACATTATAATTCTAAAATAATATTCTATAATATCTGTGATGTAGTGATGTTCAGTGTGTTATGTTTCAGAACACAGCAGTAAAGGTTTTCTCTCCTACAGAAATAGATCTCCATTCATATACAGATCGCAGCTCTTGAACTTGCAAATGTAAATGCATCCAAACCTTGTCATTAGCTTTGTTCAGAGGAGGAGATAGTGAACGTTAAGATTAATCCACAATCTGGAAGTTTCATGCTGCACTTTTTCAGTAGATTCCTAGCGCATGGGACAAGCAGCATGCGTTTTAGGTCCTTGACCAAATATATCTGTTCTCATATGGTTTTTGTTCTATTTTAAAGTTAAAATAACTCCGTAAAGGTTTAATGGAAAAGTTACATATCCTATAGCTTTGTTCCAGACACGTTTATGGGTTAGTATTTTGTTTTAATGTTTCACTTGTATATTTATCATTATTTCTTTATTATACTTCCACAAGTACTTTTCTCATTCCAAAGCTTCTAGCTTATTTTAAAATGAATGGGCTTTTGGTTCTGTAGGAAAGTGTATGTGTGTGGAGAAGGTTCTTATTTATGTCTAATTTGCTATATTCATAGTGATAATTCTGTTCCTGTGATGAAATTTCCATTTGAGACTGTCGTTTCAGAGGCAGGGAGGGATACTGAACCAGTATCAGTGAGGCAGCTACCCCCAGAGGGGGAAAACTGAAGTAAAATGCAAAGCTAGAAGAGAATGTTTGTCACTTGTCCGTCACCACCTTATTAAATGTAGTTTGGGTATTAGTCTTTTACTAAAAGTCTGGATTGGGTGCTTCCGCTCTCTTCCAGACAACATGCACCACAAATGGTTCCGTTTTTCCTCTTAGTCGAAAGGGAAATGGATTGAACAGTGGTGCATGCAGGTTTGGGATCTTCTAAGAACCCCAGCATACTTTACCGTGTGGTCTTTCTGCTAGGAGTGAGCGTTTCACAAAAGGGAAGTTTTGTTCTGTCACCTTTCTTAAAATCAACAGTGTGATGTGGCAATGGTGTCCATAGCCGTCAAGGCAGCCAGTAACAAGGACAACTGAGGACCAAGAACCCATTTGTTTTACTGAGCTTGAAGCAACACTTAGATGCATCAGATTGTAAGAAAGAGGCTGATTTGAAGTTTGCAGAGGAGTTTAGGTGCAGGGTGGTGCCAGTTGACCTGAAATCTGTAGGATTCCTCAGAATTACTGTGCTAAAGAAGAGACAGTCAAAGATCTGGTGGAAAACTGGAGGTCAGCTGAAAGGTGAAGGCTAAAGAGCATGAGAATAAAATAAGTTAAAGCTGCAGGAAAAATATATTTCATGAAATCTGCATTCTGAAAGCAAAGCTGAGTCTCAGCAGAGAGAGTTCTCTGTGTGTGCATCTATAGGAAAAAAATTGTCTCCTAGTTAAAACATATTCATGCTTTATGTAAATATGAATTTCAGCCCTTCAGAGCCATAGAAGTTGAAACTGCTTGAAGATATTTTCATGGATACAGTGCTCTGGAGGGAATTAATATTTTATAGGTGTTTCCCTCCAGTCCAGCAAAACATGTTCATCTGGCCTTTATTTGATAAAAAATTCAAAACACAAAAAGATTACCTTGATCTAATTTAAAAGAAGAACTAAAAATGAAGTTGTTCTCTTGTAGAAGAAACTGGTCAGATGATCCCTAGCAACAGCAGCAGTGTGTCTGCTGCACCTCTACAGTCAGATGTTGAAAACAGCAACGGCAGTGAGCTGGGCTCTGGGCAGAATGACTCCATTAGGACGCCTGATGATGCTGAAAATGCAGAGAGGGGATCCCAGGCTTCAGAGGACATAGGTAATAATAATAATTGATCTGTCACTTTCTTTTTATGCATCTTTTTACTTTGTAATTTCCATACACAAATAGAAGACTTCCAGGTTTTGTTTTTAAAAACCTTTTTTCCCTTGGGCAGGAGAGAAATCTAATGGTGAAAGAAGCGATTCTCCAGGCGCAGGAAAAGGCACACCAGGCTCAACGCGAATGCTCACGAGATCACGGAATCCAGATAGCAAGTTGAGCCAGATGAAAAGCCAGCAGGTTGCTGCTGCAGCACACGAAGCAAATAAGTTGCATAAAGAAGGCAGAGAGGTTTGTGCACATCTTGGAAAACTTGAAGTATGAAAATGTTGTAGAAAACTGATAATATTTTAAAACTAAAAAAAGTGAATTTGGCAGACTATGAAGATGCTTAAAAAATGTATAATAATAGCAAATTGTTTAATCATAGGAAGCATTTATCCTCCTCCTTTGTTCTTAGTTACTATCTACAGAGGTGTGATAGTGACTCAGTGCAGTGGTAAAAGTTTTTTGTGTGGCTGTAGGTTGTTTGGGTTTTGATGGTTTGGTTTGATTTATTTTTTTAAGTAGTTTCTCCAGGAAAGAAGTGTTTGAATGCCAGGAATTCACTGCACTTGGTTTTCTGCATATTAGTTGGTGTACTCACTTTGGTTTTGCTAGCTGGTTTTCCTTGTAAGTTAGTACTTGGCATATTTATTCACAGAGTTCTCAAATTTGGAACTCAGTTAATGAATAATTACACCAGTGATGTTATCCATGCCATGTTCTCAAAGTCAAAGACACTTGTTTGCTTAGCTGCCTGTATGAATTCTGTGCTTTGCCAACGAGGGGTTTCACAGAAAGCTTCCTTAGTCAGTGAAGCTGTTTTCCCAAAGGTGCCTCCACAATAGGCATAATTCAGGGCAACAACTTGAGTTCCTGGTTGACTTCCTGAGGAGCCTGGATGGTGCTTTTTTAATGTTAAAGTTGATCTTTGGGAATATCCGAACTCTGTCCGTCAGCAATGAAGTACACATATGTAGTATATCAGATAAACAGTTATTTGCTTCCACAGGCTGATGCAAGGGGGCTTTTATTGTTTTATATATAGACAGTTGAAGCCTAAATCATAAATAAATAAATAGAAATACTTGAAACTTAACCCTTAAAATTATTCTTTCTTTCACAAGGTTATAGTGGTCAACTCTCAAGGTGAAATCTCACGAGTGAACACAAAGAAGGAAGTTGTGATGAAAGGAAATATCAACAATTACTTCAAATTAGGGCAAGAGGGGAAGTATCGTGTGTATCATAATCAATATGCCACTAATTCATTCGCATTGAACAAGCACCAGCACAGGGAGGACCATGACAAGAGACGACATCTCTCGCATAAATTCTGTCTGACTCCTGCTGGAGAGTTCAAATGGAATGGGTCTGTACATGGGTCCAAAGTTCTTACCATTTCCACTTTGAGGCTAACTATCATTCAGCTAGAAAACAACATCCCGGCATCATTCCTTCACCCTAACTGGGCTTCCCACAGGTAAATTATTAAATGAAAAATATATATTCTCCTGTTTTATTTGTATTTTGGCTAACAGAATTAATGAGCAATGGTCTTTATCAAATCAGTGATTTCAAAGCACCATGCTTCCGTATGTTAAAACATAAGCTAACGTGTGTGTGTTGCGACGGATGGCTGAAAGGATTGCACATTTGAGTGAAGTATTACAATACAAGAGGTTTTCTCCTACCATTAAATCTTATTAACAGAGCATGCTGTATTAGTGCATGTGTATGTTTCTGGTTTTTAATCTTTGTTTCCAATTTAGGTCTAACTGGATTAAGGCTGTTCAGATGTGCAGCAAACCTAGAGAATTTGCACTAGCACTGGCTATATTGGAGTGTGCAATTAAACCGGTTGTCATGCTGCCAATCTGGCGGGAGTCCTTGGGGCACACTAGGTAAAATAAATGAACATCACAGTATTTTTGACTCTGAGAACTTGCCTTTGTTTTACAATTACTGGTTCCTCTAAGCCTCTAAGAGTTACGTTTAAGTTTAGTCAGTCATTCAGCACTTGGAAGTGGTTTTTTCTCAACCAGATACTGAAAATACATGACGAGATTTTTATAGCCTCATTGCTCCTGCAAAGCAAGTTTGTTCTCTTTACCTGAGCCACAGTCCCAAAGTGATAAAGCTCTGGGAGCCTACAAGAGCAAATTTCAACACACCCAGTTCAGTGGAGTCTGTCTTTTGTCTCTCATTGTGTCATAGCAGCAGAAACAAGATATGTCTGATGTCAGACTTGGTTGCAGGCAGCTGTGTTTGTCTTACTGGAATAGCCAAAAAAAAGTAGTGTTTCTGGTGCAAGTAATACATATAACCTGATACTGGGCATTCCTCTTAACTTCAGATGTTTACAATTATTCAAAGAGGTAGTATATGCTGCTGTTTGATTTCTTTTATTTGCTTATAAGATCCTGTCCTTCAATGCACTTCAATCTATATGTATTAGATTACGCAGAATGACAGCAATAGAAAGAGAAGAAAAGGAGAAAGTGAAAAAAAAAGAGAGAAAACAAGAAGAAGAAGAAACAATGCAGCAAGCTACGTGGGTGAAATACACGTTTCCTGTCAAGCATCAGGTGAGGTTTTCTTTTGTGTGAGGAACAAACAAAATACAGGCATTGTTGATTACTTATTCTTTCTGCTTTCATTTGAAACTTAGTTTATTATAATTGCATTACTCCCTGCCATTAGGATAGGAACCAAGCCCATGTGTTCAAGCACATAATCTTCATCTGAACCAAATCTGTTATGTATTATGCTCTTAGTGACACCGCCTCAGTTGACAGATGTTTGTCTGCCAAATGCAGCCTTTTCTAGTGGAGGGGTTCTAGATGGTTACTGGAATCTTTGTATGTCTGTCTTTGTCCAGTGCAACCTTTACTTTGGCAAGTTATATAGTCTGATGGGAGCCACTATAGTAGCCTCTTTGTATTCTTCTACAGTAGATATTAGACGCTTCTGTTGGATGGGTTCATTCAAAAACTTGTATAATCTTTTAGCTTTTAGGTAAATAGATTCTCTCGGAGGAAATAAATATGCTTTTAGATGTTACTATGGTGGAATCAATGTAATTATCAGATACTTAATTTTAGATAGTGTATTTCACAAATATACTTCAACTTGCTTTAAAAAGTCTGCCAATAGAAGGTTGTTAATAATGCAGCAAATAGCAAAATTAAAACTACTATTTTAAAAATATTTCACAGGTTTGGAAGCAAAAAGGAGAGGAATATAGAGTAACAGGGTATGGTGGCTGGAGCTGGATTAGTAAAACACATGTCCACAGGTTTCTGCCCAAACTGCCTGGAAATACTAATGCAGACTACAGAAGGTTGCTACCAAGTAAGTGTCTGCATTGCTTTCATAGACTCTTCTTTTTTAAGCTACATTAAATTGCTTGAATTACAAAGTTGTGTGTAATATTTGTACAGCTTTATACAGCCTTGTGTAAATTAAAGTTAGATAAAACTATGTAGATAATCACAAGCAAAAAGTAACATCTAAAATATTGGGGTGTGTACGTTATATATGTACACTTACCTACACCCCATGTTGACAGAAAACTGTTAAGCAATTTTATCTGGGAACAGTAGTTTCCTAAGGGGAAAGGAATTCATTTCTCTAGGAAATTTAAAATGCATCTTCTCACTTTTTTGTTCCAGATTTATATTTAAAAAGGCAAGTTTTATACAGTTGACTTTTAGAATGCATCCTGAACTGTGCAAGTCTTATTTATAATGAATTTAACCATGAGTTTCCTTTTAAAATTTAGAAAATGGTGGCCCACCCTGTGTTACACATCAAAATGATTTCTTTCCCCACATATTGATGTAATACTTTCCCTGTTGCTTTTGACTGGCTCAAACACAAAATGGATGCTGCTGTTTTTAGTGTTTTCTGTATGATTGATAAATTGGATTTATTTTGCTTTCTGTATTGCAGTAAATAGCCACTACTGTGCTAAGCACAAATTCATTTGAATACTAATGTCCATTCTCATTTCACTGTGAAATGAAAATTATGATAATTGTGACTTTTCAGAGCCTGAATTAATACACTGTCAGTAGACTGGGGGTTCAGAAAGTGGAATTTAGTTTCCTAAAACATGGGTGGGTTTTGGGTATGTTTTTGTAAGAAAAGCTGAGCATAGACTCCCCAAAAACTAAGGTAAATGACACAGTTTTACCTCTGGTGGCCTTTTAGATTTTATGGGGTTTTAATTCAGTAGTGCACTAAGCTTAGTAGTGTTACCATTGTATACTTAACATTATATCTATTTCTCAATTTCGCTAATGATGGATGATTTGAGAGGTAAACTATAATATACATTAAAATGTAGCAGAGTAGGAAAGATATTCTGAATAATTGACACCATTTAATTCATTTATTAATAGCAAAGAGTGAAGAGGAAAAATGCAGTTTGGATAAACGAAAAGGTCCAATTAAGGTAAAACTAGAAAAAGACAGAACAAAGGATTCGCATGATCCGCAAGCAAGAGACAAAGCAGACGTTTCAGAAACGTCAGGGAAAGTACAAGTGAAAGAAGAAAAGTCACGTCAAGAAAAAGTAGAAGTTGATACGACTTCTGAAAGCCTGGATGGTGCAAAAGATAAAGGTAACGCTATATTGAAATTATGTAAAACTATTCATTACAGCACTGTGTGTGTGAAAGCATAGGGCCTCATAACTAACTATTGAAAAGCTGTAACATTGTTTTGTCAAGACATTTAAAATGTTTCAGTTAAATGATTGCTGATTGTTCCTTGTAGTAATATCTGAAGCTTTTGTTCCCTTTTTCTTGAACTCTATTAATATGCTAAAAGGTCCATTTATTTCTTAGTTGTTAACCTAAAAGTATAGGTTGGTATTCGTTGTTAAGGGAGCTTACTGATGCAGTTTGTTCTTCTTCACAGTGGAAAAAGAAATTGATGGTGAAAACGATAAAGTCATCAAGGAAGAACCTATGGATGTAGATGATGTGAAAATTGAATCCCCCATAAAAGATGAGGATAGTCATTGTAAGCTGGATATAATCAACGTCAGTGAGGGATTTCATTTAAGGACTTGCTACAAAAGGAAAGTAAAATCATCAAAATTAGATGGACTACTTGAGAGGCGAATAAAACAGTTTACACTGGAAGAAAAACAACGACTAGAAAGGATGAAACTGGAGGCTAGTGCTAAAACTGGAGGCATTCGATCTGTAAGCCCCCAGAAAAACACAGATGAGCTACAAATGAGAAAAGTAAAAGAAGGAAGCCAGTTTAACATGTCTTCCCAAAATCAAAGCTGTATTTCAGAGAAGACCCGAACTGAAGATGCAGAACAGGACTGCTTGCCAATCAGCAGCATCTCTTGTTCCAAAACTGGTGAGCTGGATGAACCGTCTTTGCCTTTGACAAACAGGCTGTCAAAAAGAGAAGGCCAGCTACTGGATGAAGACTCACGTCAATCCTCTGAAGGTGAAAGCTCCATTCAGAATGATAGTAAAGAAAACCCTGAACCTGTGACTGCTGATAAGCATCAAGGACAAGAGGCTCTTAGAGAACCTGAGAGTTCCTTTGTGGATGGCTTGAAACAACCAAATGCAGAAGGTAGAATCAAATGGGATATTTCAGAAACCAGCAAAAAACCTTTGAAACAAAACCTGCCTATTACCAGAGTGACTCAGTGTGAACAGGGAGACTTGGAGCCAGTGGTAACTGAAAGCAGATGTAGAAAGGATGCTCTGGCCACCCCTGAAAAGAGAGATTCAGAGGGAAATTCTGAGCAGCAGAGTAAAGACCCAGAAAATAATTGTATACTAAAAAGCCATATTGAACCAGCATCTTCTCAAGAAAGTGAAATGGGGGAAGAAATGACTTCAGTAAAAAGTGGAAGTAAATCTGAAAAGACCGCGTTACACCAAAAATCAGTTAGTAAAGAACCATTTAAAACAGAGCTAATTTCTGAAAGAAACCTTGAAAGTCAAACGCTGGAACACATGGATGGGGTAGAAGCTGGTGAGGATTTACTGAGCTCTAAACTAACTGAGGCTAATGGTCAAAAGAAAATGGAGACAAGGACCATAACCAAATACCTTGATCAGACAAATCTAAATAGTGTTACTGACAAAAAGAATAATAAAGATGAAGAAACTGAGACAGGAAAAGAAAAATCAGCATTTCAAATGAATGGAAAAGATAGCGATGTTAAAGCATTGCCAAATGATGGCTGCTCAGTTAAAGGTACTTGTGAAGCAAAGGCAGGGGGTGATACTGAACCAAAAGTTAATAATATTAGTAAATCCATTCAAGAACATGAAATAAAACCATTGACTTTTAAGGAATCTTCAGTAAAACCCTTCATGAATGGTGACATCACGGTAGAGGACACAAAGGACAAAAACAACGTGGACGCTAAGTCACGTCTGCAGAGTTCACCTGGGTTGGAATCTGGGGAGAGTCATCAGCCACCAGATGAAGTTCCCAAGTATGTGCAGAAAACTGAAGAAAAACGTCTTTCTCCGGAGAGATCTGCTTTTGGCACTGTCTGTAAAGAAAATAACCTGAATAGTGAAACAGAATCCATGGAAACTGATGTAATTGAGGAGAAAAAAGTTACTCCGTCGCCTGTAACCTCATGTGAGGAATCTAGCTTGAGTAGCCACTTTGCTGGTCAGAATGGTGTACAGACATACAAAATGGAGAATATTAATGGAGAAAGTAAAACAAAAACTGTTATTACTGAAGTGACAACCACAACATCGACTGTGTCTACAGAATCCAAAACTGTGTATAAAGTTGCAGAGAGTGTAGCTTCTAATGATGAGAAAACAACAGTAGTGTCATCTACAGAAAACTGTGCCATATCCACTGTAACTACCACCACTACTGTGACCAAGCTCACCACTCCAGCTACAGACAGCAATGTTGATGTCGTTTCTGTGCAAGAGCATAGTAAAACAGTGGTTACAACAACAGTAACTGACTCACTGACTACCCCAGAAGGCACATTGGTGACTTCCATGACTGTCAGCAAAGAATATTCTACAAAAGACAAAGTGAAGTTAATGAAATTTGCAAGACCCAAAAAAACCCGTTCTGGAACTGCCTTACCGTCTTACAGAAAATTCGTTACCAAAAGCAGTAAAAAAAGCATCTTTGTTTTACCCAATGATGACTTGAAAAAGCTGGCCAGGAAAGGAGGGATCAGAGAAGTTCCCTATTTCAATTACAATGCAAAGCCTGCCTTGGATATCTGGCCATATCCATCCCCAAGGCCAACTTTTGGGATCACTTGGAGGTACATGCTTTATATTTTTGAGGAAGAGTTTAGGATGTGATGAAATTAAGTTTTGCTATTTATTATTCAATAGTTATCTACATTGTTCAGTAATGGTAGAATGGAAGAATCTGAATAGATTTTGATTTGAAAATACAATTCATGGTCTGTTGTTAGGTACCGACTTCAAACAGTGAAATCACTGGCTGGAGTGAGCCTCATGCTGCGGTTGCTGTGGGCATGTCTCAAATGGGATGATATGGCAGCAAAAGCTCCACCTGGGGGAGGAACTACACGTACAGGTATTATTTCCTCAAATTTATGACTACTTCCTTAATGCAGAAATTCTTGCTGTTAGTTTTTAATATCAAACACATTGCAAGCCTTTCTGTAAAGGCTTGATGTTAGCATCCGAATGTTGTAGTCAACAGTTTGTACTAGTTGCTCTGTCTTTACCTTGATTATATTGGGTTGATTGGAGATTTAGCTTTATTTGTTTTCTCTTATTAATGCATTGGGACTAATTTGTTGTAGAAACATCTGAAACTGAAATCACGACCACAGAAATAATCAAGCGAAGAGATGTTGGTCCGTATGGAATCCGGTCAGAGTACTGTATAAGAAAAATTATTTGTCCCATTGGTGTACCAGAGGCTCCAAAAGGTATGTTTGTATATACATTTTTCTCCTTCCCATAAGCTCCTACAGAAATGAAGGTAACTGGATCTTTATGTTAATTCAGACCATCAAGGGAGCAAATACAGCTTGACATGAACTATTCATTCACCTATGGGAAACAAGTGATGTATTTAACAAACTGATCTCTCTCAAGCTGAAAAGCCTTCCTGTGTATAAAATGAGACTGAAAAAGACACTAAATCTTGGCTTACACTTTCATTTTGTTTTACTGTCAAGTTTAATGTGTGTGTTTTGACTGTTCTCTAAAGAAACTCCAACACCCCAGAGGAAGGGACTGCGATCAAGTGCACTAAGGCCAAAAAGGCCGGAAACACCCAAGCAAACGGGCCCTGTTATAATCGAAAGTTGGGTGGCAGAGGAGGAATTGGAACTATGGGAGATCAGGGCATTTGCTGAAAGGTAAATGAACTCAAATGAGCTTTTAAAGAAAGCAGTTTTAATTTGTATGTTAAATCAGTTCCTGCTGGAGAACATGAACTTGGTAGCTACAATCAGTGGAAGCGTATCTGTGTTGCATTTTCACTGTGCCTTTGGTAATGGTAGTGAACCTCAAAGCTGTAAAGCTGAACTGTTTGCTGGTACCAAAACTATTTTATGCAGATCTTACAGATTTGTTACAACTAATATTAATTTAGCATGGTTATGAACCAGTTACTGTCATAATGCTAAAAGGCTATTATGGTAATGCATGGAAAGGCTTTAGGCTACTTTTAGCATGACTTAAAACACTAGGTGTTTAAATACTTTTATAATACAAAGAAAATGAATGTGTACAAGTAAAGTAAAGGTAAATTCAGCCTGAGAATATTCAAGTCATAAATGAAAATTTTCAGTATTACATGCTTAGAGTTGAACAACATTTTGGAGTCACTTGGAAAGAATTGTTTTAGATTAAAGGTATTGCATAGATTGTTTGCAATCTCAGGTGTAATTACAAATTCCAGTTTTGATTAATAGTTTCCTATAAGGTGACACAGTAGTGAGATGTTGCATGCAACTTCATTAATCTATTACAAAATACTTGTATAGCCATGGCCAGTTTTTGAGTGATTTTCCATCTCGGTGTTTGTTCTTATAGGAACGATTAAACTGGATAAAATGAAATCCAGTTTGAGGGTTGGATTTTACGTGGTGGTATAACTTGCTTTCGGTTGTGTCTTTGGCAGGGTGGAGAAGGAAAAGGCACAGGCAGTTGAACAACAGGCTAAGGTTAGTGAACAGAAGAAGGCAGAGGAATTCAAGGCCCAGTTGGAGGCTCAACTAAAACACCAACGATTGGCTGCCCAGCAGGTGGGGGAGCTCTTGGTAGTCCCACCTGTCAGCAGCATGCATTAAAATATGGCAAACACAGTTTATCCCTTATCTTGCACCATTTTTCAAGAGATTTTGCTTCCTGTGCAAACTAAACCATCAAACAATGCTGCTCACACTGTGTCCATCCATTATTTTGAAATGGGGTTAAGGTGAAGATTTGCTTTGGGGTTGCCTTTGCGGGTTTTTTTTTCCCCCCATCTAATTCATTACACCTTAAAAAGATTTAGCTTGCTTCATTTTAAAAGAAGGCTGAGAAGAACCCATCTCCAGGTAAGGTGTTGCTGTGGTGTAATGGAAAGCTGCCTTGGTTTATAGCTGACTTGGGAATACAACTGCATTTGCTTTTCATGCTTCAAATTGAATCTTTTGATTTTATCCTATCTTAAGTTGGTTGAATGAATGAAGCCTATTGATAATTGTAATATCACTATATATAGATGTGTGTATGTATGTATTAATGGATGCAAAATTGGAATTAGGAAACCAAATACCATTTTGGTGTTTCACATACGTTATGAAGAATTTTGCTTTTTTCCAACTTAGTCCTTTTTCATTTCATCTTCCCTGACGAGACTATATTATTAGTCAATAAGTACTTCTGATAGGTGGGCATTACCACAATGTAATGCTAATCAATCACTGGAATTTAATTTAATGAATACTGAGATGATTCCAGTAGCATGGGGAAGAATGCTAGATGTGTTGGAATTTTAAAAGAGCTCACTGATAATATCCCTTCACAAAGTGGCTCTCTGTATTACATGTTCCTTCTTGACAGTTACAGCACAGAAGGTTGGTGGGTAAGGATTTTGAACCTAATTTTCTTAAGCAGGCTGCAAAGTGGATTTACAGTTAAAAGAGTGATTTTTAAAATCAGTCTTAATAATGAAGTAGAATGATACAATCTTCTTTCTGTAACTGGCAGGATCTCAGTGCAGGCAGCTCTGAACCTAGGAATGCTAGTAATAAACTATGTTAACAATGATGTACTGCTTACTGGCAGAGATGCAGGCTGTGTGCACACGGTCAAAGCCAAATAGATGGATATTTGTCAAAGTTTTTTAACCTTTCAGATTAGTCTGAGACTACTGTTTTGTTTAACATAAAATATGCACTGAAATTAACATAAACTGAGGATTTTAAAGATGCTATAAAGCAAAATTTCTGGCTGTGTCAAGGAGTCTCATGCTGTAGTGTGTGCAAACAGCTTATTCTTCAGCCCTTTACAACCTGAACTAAAATCCTGCCAGAGTTCTTTATTTTCCAATACTGGGAAAGACAGCATTAATTTTCCAAACCCTGGAAATGCTAATTATGTCTTTGTTCATTTTTCTTCTGAATTCCATAGAAACGGCTGGAACAGCAGAAGCAGATACCTATGGTAGGCGTGTCCCCTGCAGTCACTACATCCAGCAGCACTGCGACTACTGTCTCAACACCACAGAAAGTTGTGGTAGGCCCTTTAACGGGCCCAGTCCCCACTGGAACCAAAGTAGTACTTACTACAAAAGTGGGTTCTCCAGCTACAGTAACATTCCAGCAGAACAAGAATTTCCATCAGACTTTTGCTACTTGGGTTAAACAAGGCCAATCTTCAACAGGTAAGTAGCCATTTATCATGGAAAGAACACATGCCAGAGTTCATCCTATAGATAGTGCTTACATCTTCAGAATATGTATCATTATTACATTTCTTGTTATCTTTGCTCTTTAATCTCTTGCTAAGTCAGCAGGACACTTCTGAGATATTACCTGTCTAATTTTCCTTTGTTCAGACTTGCTAGGTAGTCTTATTTCTGACCTGCCTCATTTATTACTCACAGTCGTTGTACTAGTAATCATTGATAATGAAAGCATTCTATACTGTAATGTACTGTATCCAAAAAAAGACTCTTTACCAAAGAAAGTATGACGCATTCAAAAATGATTGTAAAAATAGTTTGCTGTTTCATACTTGAAAAAGTCATTTCATTGACTTGATTATTCTGCTCTAAAACTGACTGTTCTGTGTGCCTCAATAGCCACTAGCACAGCTGCCACTTCAGCCACAACCATTGCCAGCACAGGGCAGACCTTCCAGATCTCAGGCAGTCCAGTAACGATGGCAGGGAAAGTGATAACTAAGCTGCCACTCCCTGCAAACAGCAAGATTGTTGCCGTCAATGTGCCATCAACTCAAGGAGGTAGGGGAAAGGGAACTGAATTAAACATGTGTTCCAGCTCGCTCATTCATTCTCCATTGACACGATTTTCCCAGTGAAGTAAACTGTGACTTGAAGGGGGAAAAAATACCTATGTATATATATATATACACAAGTTTCTAGAACTTGTTCCCCCAGTGTTGCATATTTGTGTCTGTAAGGGGAAAATGCAAGGGTTTTTTTGCCTGTAAATTATTCTGCATTTCATAGTGCAAAATTTGGAGTTTTATTTTTAATAATGTGGAATGAAGCATGCTTTTTTGTTAACCTGAAACATACATCAGCAAAACCACTTTCTTCATGAAAGGAAAAAAAAGGCTGCTGTTCTGAGTGATTAATACCTGCATCCGCTCTTCGGTGATGAACGAGAGTTTAGCTCCAAACTAAGATCAGGGTTTTTCTTCTTGCCTCAAGAAGAGGACTTAATATTTTGAGATTTGTGAATGTATATTGGACAGAAAAGCTCAATTCTCTGTCTCTGTTATACTTAGCACCTTAGCAAATCATGAAGGCTACTAGTTTTGTATTGAAACCTCTTAGGTGAGAGGAAAAGCATTACCCAGTTTCTTCAGCACCACAAGCTTCTAGGTGACAGGTGTTTAAAGTGGTCTTCTACATTTTAAATTAATGAGATTATAGCTCTTAATGGTTGTATAATATTAATTTGTGGCACCGTGACAATGCAAGGACTTATTCACAGTTACCATCAAACTGAGCTTTGTGAAGATTCACTCTTTCCTTAATCTTTTCTAAAATACCCATTTCTTAACTTAAAATGTAGATGGACTGTCAACAGAGTATAATGCTGCTGCTTTTTACAATATGACAAAGGCTCTCCCAGGAAATGTTGAAAGGCTCAAAGGTATTCTAGAAACCTGGAGACCAATTTCTAAATGCCATCCTGGAGCTGCATTTACTTCTTTTGCTGCAATCACATCATTAATGAACTCTCCGTTTTTCTTTAATTAGGTGTTGTTCAAGTTCAGCAAAAGGTATTGGGTATCATTCCATCAACTACAGGTGCAAGTCAAACATTTACTTCATTCCAGCCAAGGACAGCAACTGTAACCATTAGGCCAAATACCACAGGGACCTTAGGAACAACAAGCACTTCACAAGTAAGATGTTTTTCTGATGATGTAATGCAAAAAAAAATATAGAGCATGTATTTTAAATTGTTTGCAGATATTGAAAGTTCTGTCTTGTTACTTTTCAATGTTTTTGGCTCATCTCAGCAATTCTCTATTCCAGGGAGGTACAATTCTCACCAATTAGAAAAACTAATAGTTTAGAGCTTGGTAAGGTTAATGGTATGGGTATAGATGACAAAATGTTGGATCTGCTTGCATGTTGTCATTTCTTACTGTATTAAAACAATCAAAGAAACAAAATCACCACCAGACCGGAGGACACATCCCAGTGGCTTGTCTCACATGTGCATTTTGGTGCACGCAGGTAGTGCAAGGGACACCCCTACGCCCTGGTATGACAGTGATACGGACACCACTGCAGCAGTCAACACTTGGGAAGACCATCATTCGAACACCTGTGGTGGTGCAACAAGGTATCCTTCCAGCCAGTAGGTTCACTTTAATATTTAAATTTCCAGTGTGAAATCCATGGTTTGTCTCTTCGTGCTTTCTGTGTCGTATGGCCCAATACAAACATCCCTCATTTTGATGCTTTTAAGTCCATCAGTCCATTCATTAAAAAAAAAGCCAAAAAAGATTAGAATAATTGTTCATTAAGTGCATGGATTAAATTAAAATAGAAAACATTTTGCAGACATTTTTCAGTCAACCACACAGACAAATGGTTTGTAAAGAACATCTGTGTGCTAACTGCGGTGCTTGCTTCGCATGTCTGATAATTGCGCGTTACTGTGATTGGAGGTTTGGAATGCCTGATGGTTACAATATTGGAAGCGTGTTTCTTATCCCAAATCGTTCCCTTACAGGTCAGACACAGCAAGTGGTGACTCAGATAATCAGGGGTCAGCCTGTCTCAACAGCAGTTTCTAGCACCAGCACAGCTTCTTCCAGTGCTGGCCAGAAAACAATCACAAGTTCTGGAACACCACCTCAACAAACACAGTCACAAACCACACCACAGCCCACTCGCCCTCAGCAGGGACAAGTGAAGCTTACTATGGCCCAGCTCACACAGCTAACACAAGGACAGGTAAAATGTTTTACAGCCTCTAGGCATGGAAATGTGCTAATACTTACCAAGCCTTTGGGTTTCAGCAGTGTGGTGTATCCACTCGTAACTGTATGGTTTGGCCTTAGGATGGACTGATAGCGTATTTACAGCCTGAAAGGAGCTTAAATATTTAAAGTTTTAAATATTCCTTCCTGTTGTTTTCCCCAGTAATGTAACTGCATCAGGGAAGTTTAGCAGTATGGAAAAAAGTCTTTTTCATTAATAGCAGTAAGGGGTGTAATTATTTTGTATGGCCTTCAGAACGTAATGCTTGTTGCTTGTCTGTTTGACTTTGTGTGAAGATTTAGTTTTCATTCATGTTATCCACAGTCTCAGGGGAAAAATCACAGTATCTGGAACTGGAAGAGGAAAAGGTTCTTGCAGCTTCTGTTCAGATCCTGAAGATCTGTTGGCAAAAATAAGCTTAGAATCAAGCATAGGGGAAAAACAGACTCCTGGGAGTTACAGATCTGATGCTTGGTTAGGAATTGTTTTCAGTGCATTGGTAGAAGTACTGAATTCTGAAACTCAAACCCTAATTCTTCTGATTTTCAGCAAAAATCTGTCTAAGAATTAATCACTAACACATCAATCTTAACTCTTCTTTTAGGGTGGCAGTCAAGGATTAACTGTGGTAATTCAGGGACAAGGTCAAACTACTGGTCAATTACAGTTAATCCCTCAGGGTGTGACTGTAATACCTGGTCCAGGACAACAGCTTATGCAAGCAGCTATGCCAAATGGTACAATTCAGAGATTTCTTTTCACCCCACTACCAGCAGCTGCTACTACAGCTAGCACAACTACAACAACAGTTTCTACTTCAACCTCAGGTAACCATTGTTCTATTCCACAATAGAAAAAGCCTCAGTATTGCTTGCATGGGAGTTTTTTATGCAGTTGGAGATGGTCTGTTAGTACAGTAAATTGGTTGGAAATGTGTTATAATCCTGGAAATGTGTTATAATCCTAGAAATCTGTTGAATTTCTGCAGAGAGCTTTATGGTAGTTCTGAAAGGTTCAAATTAGTAAGGCTCATAGATGTGTCATTTGAAATTAATGGAATGTGTGGTTTTATCCATCACAGCTACAGGGGAGCAGAAGCAAGCTCCACAGGCACAGCCAACATCGGCGCCGCCACCAGCTCAGCCACAGCCTCAGAGTCAGCAGCAAGCCCAGCCTCAAGTGCAAAATCAGAGTACTCAGCCTGTGCTGCCGGCCCAGCCGCAAGCAGCTCAGCCAGCACTTCAGCCTGAAGCCCAGCCTCAGCCTGAAGCTCAGACTCCAGCATCCGCTGACTCTCCAGTCACACCTGAAGCACAGTCATCTAAATCTCCTGCTCAGTCTCCAGCACAGACCCAGGCTCAAGGGCAGTCTCCAGTGCAAGTCCAGAGTCAGCCGCAGACTGCAGTCCTTCCACAAGGCCAGTCCCAAGTCCAGCCTCAGCAACCAGCTCAGGTGCAGACTACAACCCAACAACAGATTCAGATGCAGCCCCATGCTCCCATACAAATTCAAGCGCAGCTGCAGCAATCACAACCTCAGGTTCAGACTTCAGTCTCAACCCTTGCAACTACTCAAAGTTTAAATCAGGTTCCTGTGCAATCCCCAGCTCGTCCTCAGCTGCAACTTCAGCAGCCTCCAACAAAACTTATTACAGTGCCTCAGCTTCAGCAACAAGTCCAAGTTCTCTCTCAGCTTCAGTCACATGTTGTGGCTCAGATACAAGCCCAACAAGGCAGTGTGCCCCAGCAGATCAAGCTTCAGTTACCTATTCAGATCCAACAAACTAGCCCAGTGCAGGCTCACCAGATTCAGAATGTGGTAACAGTTCAAGCAGCTAGTGTTCAGGAGCAGCTGCAGAGAGTTCAGCAGCTCAGGGAGCAGCAACAGAAGAAAAAGCAGCAACAGATAGAATTTAAACGTGAGCACACCCTTCAGGCTTCTAATCAGAGTGACATTATCCAGAAACAGGTAAAGTTAACAGAAGGAAATTAAAACTTAATGAATGAAAACCAATCTCATTTTAAATGCCTGTTCTTGTTAACCATGTTAATACATTTGATAGGCAGTTAATTTGATTCTGTCAAAGTTGGTGCATAATTGCTTTTGGCAACTTAATTAAATATTCTAGCTTAATTCAGCACATCAATTCAGTTATACCATGTTTGCAGTCTTCTGGCACCTGGATTCAACCTACCACTAGCTGCTGGGACAATCTATTCTCAGTTCAGGAAAGAAAGGGTGTAGAGAGGAGAACTGATGTTCAGAACACATGTACAAAACTCTCATTGCCTGCTGTAGAAAACTGAGGTTTCAAAGAGGTATCTGAAATGTAATGCTGTTGGATGGCTGCAGGGCTTTAAAAATATACATATGTAATAGGTTCTTACCATTTTTTAAATGAAACAACCAGTCACTGAAGGAATACTGTCAATTTACATTTAGTCCCTACGTTTAAACTTGACATAAACAGAATACCCAACTCAGGGGGGGGAGGTGGTGTTAGCTTTCAATTTAATTTTCAAGTACTGACTTTCAACAAGCGCTACCCCCCTGATAAAATCAGTTTTCTTTTGTCACTTACTGAACCTCAGAAATGTCCTGCTTCTCCCAGTGATGACATGAAATACTGGCTAAAGCTTTGATGTTTTGTTTTGGGTTCTCGATCATCCTACAGGTGGTTATGAAACAGAATGCTGTCATAGAGCACTTGAAACAGAAGAAGACACTGACTCCAGCTGAGAGGGAGGAAAACCAGAGGTGAATGTGCGCTTTAGACGTGACAGTTTTACATTTATAATGTCTTTAAATGGTGGCATAATGAGACACTGGCTTGTAAAACCCAGCTTAAAGGAAGTTTGCTATTTTAAAATCAGTTAAAGTAACACTCAGAAGTAACTTTCATAACAGTGTTCTTTAAGTAATTGAATCCTATATATTCTCAATTTTAATTATGTGTTTTTAAGTGTATTCCATGTGTTTGGAGCTGGCCACCGGTTTTAAATTCAAGATAAAAACCATCCTTAAAGGAGCACAGAGTGGAGAATTAGTGGTTCTGATGCAAAAAAAAGGAGCCTGATTTTTGTTTGTCCGTTATCATAGCCGTGTATTTCCATTCTTGTCCACTCTACAGAAGGAATGTAGGAGGTGGAAGACAGTGCTATTGGACAAACACTTGAAGCTGCTGAACACAAATTTGGAGTGTGTGGGGTTATTTTGACTCCTTTTCACTCATGCAGTTGCTTCAATTAGATAATCACAAGTGTGTGTGTTGTCAGACAGCAGGAAAAATAAGTGTTTTCTATAACATTTTGATCATCAAATCGGAGTACAAGCTCAGCTGATTACAGCAGTAACACTAGGTGCTACTTGCTAGTGTATTGCATATGTCACCAAAATACAAATGTGTATCAAAAGACAGTATGTCTGAGTCCAAGTGCGGTGTTGAAGCAGCTACTTGTCCCAGCCATTGCTGGTTTGTTGTTTGCTTTCAGCTCATTTGTCAATGGGAGTTCTTTCCCATGGTCACTCTGGCAACAAGAAGCATTTAGTTTTCTAGTGGGTTTGACATAGAACAGGAACAGAAAAGGAAATTCAGAAGAACTAAAATGCATTCATTGTCTAATTGAAACGTAAAATACATGAAAATTGCAGAATAAGTGAGCAGGAAAAGAGATTTGTATCTGAGTGTACAACAAACACCTGAAAAATAAATGCTGAGTTGTCATTAGTGAAGAAACTGGAACTGGTTTATAGCGATTTCTATAAAATTAAATGTATTTGTCAGCCCTTATGCCCAAACACAAAAGCTCAGTGATATGTAGTGGTCGCTGGAGCATAGAAATGTATGTTTCAGAAGTTAATAGGCTTCTGACTTGCTTTCATCCTCCATTGGAATAAACAAATCCAGCTCTTTCAAACACGCTTGTGGAAACTGAACTGAATGAAAATATCTCTCATCATACTAAAGCTTCAGCTTTGTTAGGAGTTTTATAGGGAAAGGGAAGGAATGATCAGTACACAGATCAGTTAAATGAAAATAGGACTGGCCCTCTTGAGCCTAACTAGGGACTTGATCCCTCCCAGTGGTGTTCTAGTAACTAAATGTGAGTGGGAGTAATGTATGTTACTAAATTCACCTTGCACGTCTTGAGAAATGTCATGATTTAACTTGCAGGCTGGAGAATTTCATGTTTCTGCATTCTCAACTGGGGACAAATGGGCAGCTCAGCACAATGTCCTTGTTCTCTCTTTCTTCCCCAGGATGATTGTGTGCAACCAAGTGATGAAATATATTCTGGATAAGATAGACAAAGAAGAAAAACAGGCAGCTAAGAAACGAAAGCGAGAAGAGAGTGTGGAACAGAAGCGTAGTAAACAGAACGCTTCTAAGCTCTCAGCTCTGCTTTTCAAGCATAAAGAACAGCTGAAAGCTGAAATATTGAAGAAAAGAGCACTTCTGGACAAAGAACTGCAAATTGAAGTGCAGGTAAGGGCTGTTATTCTCAAAGGTTGTAAGCTGGGGAGAATGTTGCTGTGTTTTATCTCTGCTCAGTGAGAGTTTAAGGGAACACGGAAAGAAGGATGTGGCTGTAGATGCACAGGTCTCTGTGAAACTGGTACATGTCCTTTTCTATGCTTCTTGATTTTCACCTGGACTGGAATTACCTTGTTTCCTGAAAGAGCTTCTGATAAATTGCAGCCAGTGTGTCATACTAGGCCAGGAGTGTCATCCCTTACTGTTCTGTGAGTTGTAGGTGAAGCACATTAAAAATCTGTGTATTTAAGTGCCGTTAGTTATTTTCTTTTGGTGAACATGGGGATTTATGTCTAGATTTTGATGCTGTCCTGGAATAATCATATGAAGTGCCTCCCTCTCTATTTAATACACTTCAGGAGGAGCTAAAGAGAGACTTATCTAAAATTAAGAGAGAAAAGGAAAGAGCCCAAGCAGCTGCTGCTGCTGCAGCCGCCGCCGCTGCTGCAGCCGCTGCCGCCGCCGCGGCACCACCGCCACCACCACTGCCACCACCGCCACCGCACCACCACGCAGCCAGCGTCACCTCCTCCTCCTCCACCACAGTCCCAATGCCAGTATCCTCCCAGAAGAGAAAGCGAGAGGAGGAGAGAGATTCATCAGTGTCCAAGTCCAAGAAAAAGAAAATGATTTCTACTACCTCAAAGGAAACAAAGAAGGACACGAAGCTTTACTGCATCTGCAAAACGCCTTATGACGAGTCTAAGTGAGTAGTAATCACCACAGCCTTTTACTCTGAATTCTTAGCTGTAGGTTTAGTGTTTAGCTGTTAGTGCAAGGTAGTTCTAGAATTGGAGATAGAGTATCAGGTGTTATTGCAGAGATCACTAAGGTATAAAGAATCAAGTCTCTGTTTCCACTAGCAGTTACAAAGCTATTAACATACTTGATTGATACTCTCAATGTATGTGATTTATATTTCCACTTGTTTGCATGTTTCCATTGTATGACCTTTCTGTCTCACATGCACATACTCTTTTCTTTTTTCCTCCGCTCTGTTCTTCTTTCTTTTGCCGTTTTGCCTCTGCCTCAGAAGCAAGTGACAGTTTGGTTTGAGCAGTTTCTCATGGACAAGTAGCTGATGTTCTTTAGAAGTACCTTTGGTGCCGCCTTTTAATAAATGACCTTTTTGTGAGTCAGTAGCCAGTAAAGGGGGTTCCGAGTTACTGCAGTTCACTTTGGACAATGTTTCAGGAAGAAACAGTTTCCATGTGTTGTAATTTACATCCCAAAGTTGATTAAAAAAGCAAATATGTAGCATTTGACAAAGTGAAAACTGCAGCTCCGAGTGTTTTAATTCTGACTGTGAAAGAGGAATAAAGCTTATGCTACGTAGAAAATCAGTGAAGACAGTCAGTGGTGGAGTGGAAGACTCGGTGGATTGCTTTAGGTGGAAGTGACTAACATCAGTAGTTAACTTCTGTTAGCTGTGTAGAGGTGCATGTAAGTCAAATTTGACTTCAGACCAATCCCAAGTGAGTATGTATCTGCTTAACAAGTGGTGATAGCAAAAAGTATTAACTGGTGCCATTTGGTGGTGGTTTAAGTGCTGATAACCATAGAAGTGGAGTAGTGCTTTCACTCCAGTAATGGTTCTTTATTCCAAAATTAGGGCCAGGACTAGAGGATCTCTTGAGGTTCCTTCTAGCCTTTTTTGGGTGTTAATTTATTGTTTTTAAGGAGGTTGAGGTCTTTGGTGGTTTTTTTTTTACCTGGATTGCTCAGTAGGCCTGAGCATTACCCCAGTGTGGGATACTGGACTGCTCCCTTTGCTACCACTCCTATAGAAACAGCAGAGTTTGATGCCCATGTTGTTAATTCACTGTTATTTAAGTGAAAGAACTGTCACAAACATAAGATGAGATGAGCAAATTTTGGGAGCAAAAAGGGTTTGATTGGCAGTTCTGTTGACTCTAGTGGGCATTTGAGTAAGCTGATGACATGTGGTCATAGAGTGAATTTTGGTAGCATGAATAGAAAACTGTGCTTAAATGCACAGACTAAAACTTGAAGAAAATGGGATGTTAATAACTTAGTAGCATCCTCAGCAATGTGATTGAGTTCTGCTGCTTGCTTTTTGTGAATTCCAGGTTTTTATGTTCTTACGAATGATGAGTGTGCTGTTGAGCTCCATTGGCCTTTCACTGTTTGGAAGGGGAATAGTCAAGTTCTAACACAGTTTTCTGGTAGACTTTTTTAAATCTTATTTTTATATATATGTATATACACACATATATAGGCATCTTCTTTGTGCTGGTGTCTCTTTTCTACTTCTGAAAAGAGAAATGTGCTGATTTGTGGTATTTTATGAATACCCTCCGGATTTTTTAGGGTGTAATAAATCCTCAGAAGCCGCTCTGTGCTGTGGTGTGGGAGATGTGCAGTAACACGTGTTTTGTTCTCATTTGCGATACTCCAGGGTTATAGGGATTTGCTCAGGTGGTTTTTAAGGATGGTCAGTTAGATTAGATTCTTACTAATCTGACTTAGACTCTAACTAATGCATTAGAATCTAAGTTAAAGCATAATGTGACAGCTGTCACACATTCTAGTGGCAGGGTTTAGCATCTACACCTGAACATAAATGTGCTTCCACGTCACTGGGAGCAAACAGACACTGTCCCTTTTGGGAAGAGGAGGCAGGGTGAATCACTGTTGGTGGCTGTCAGAAGGAGCTGTATCTGTCCGTTCTTTATGGAAGGTTGGGTTCTGTGATTGTTTTTCTTTTCTTTTAAGGATTTGTCTGAGTGAAAATTAAGAGAAAAGGCAGGATCTGAGTATCTGGGGTGTATGCGGAAGGCCAAGAAATTAAAGGTGCTTGGTTTGTGGGGTATGTGCTAGCTACAGTCCTGTTGCTAGGACACAGTGTTGGTTGGTGGTGCTTGCAGAGTGATGGACTAGGACAGCAGTAATTCCTACAGCAGCACATGGCAGGTGGTCAGGAAGATGAAGGTTCTGAGTCAGCTTGCTTTTGCTTAGGCAGAGAGAATGGATGTGTAACTTCGCCCATCTGGTTGGTTGTCACTAGTCACAGGTGTGTTTTGAGCTCTCCATACACAAAATGACAAACATCCTTGCATAATATTTTACAGTTTTGTCACATCATTCTGTGCAAGGTCCCATTCACATGATTGTGTCCCTGGTTCCCTTCACTTCGTGTCATACCACATCTGGTTCCGTCACATAGCTGTGTCTGAGAGTAGTAGGCATTATTCTCTGAAGAGTGGTCCCCATTCCAATTTGTGGCAGTTGTGAGCAGTTTAAGATCTGTTTTTCAGCAAGTTCCCCATCCCCAAAAACGAATTCAATTGTGCCCATATCCTGACCCCATTTTCTTTCATATCATGTTATACCAATATGTATCCTACACATGGCTGGTATGCATGTTCTTTGTAGCGTACTTGTAACTCCTAGTTGGTGTTTGCGCTTTGCTTTTGTTTTTTAAATTAACTGAGAGCTACATTTTCAAATCTTAAGGAAACGCTGCAGTGGCTTTTGAGCTGCGGTTTTGAAAATGTCAATCTTTTCCTTTGGCCTTGTCTTTTTGTGCCTTTTACAGTTTTCCACACGCAGATTGGAGACAGACCTTTTTAGCCCAGTTTTGCTCAAAAATCTGGTTACAAATTGCTGTGCGTTTAAAAGAACTGTCAGTTTAAAATTGACCCATGCGACCTTACTGACAGTGTAGCTGCAGCCTGAGATGTTAGTCTGTAAGGATAGAATGCTAGGAAGCAGGGAAATCTGTGACAATTGAAGAAAGTAGGCCAGCAAAGACAGTGCATCAGAGGGAAATGCAGGGAAAAGTGCCATGCCATTTGAAATGACAATTACATTGTCATTTTCATTGTGAATACTTTTAGGTTCTATATTGGCTGTGATCTTTGTACTAACTGGTATCATGGAGAATGTGTTGGCATCACAGAAAAGGAGGCTAAGAAAATGGATGTGTACATCTGTAATGATTGTAAACGGGCACAAGAGGGCAGCAGTGAGGAATTGTACTGTATCTGCAGAACACCTTATGATGAGTCACAGTGAGTTCTGATAAGAACCTCTTATTTAATGTTTAGGTAGCAAACTGTGGTTACCTGTTCTTTGCAAAGAAAAAACACAGAAGTTATTCTGCATATGTTGTATCCGTTTGTAATACAAATTGCTTTTCAGTAACTGTCTTCCTCTCCAGAATGTTTGTGTACAGTAAATGTCGAGGGAAAGGGAAGTGTTCAGGGTGGTCACAATGTGTTGGGTTTTAAATAAGTGCTTTAAATGGGGGTTGATCTGGTTTTTCTTTATTTCTTTAACAAGGGATGGTTAGAAAGATTAAAAGACAAATGTATTTGGTGGATTTTGTTGTGCTTTAATCTGATCTGGATGAAAGCATCATTTTCGTATGGGGGTATGTGGTTGGTATCCTTTATTGTAAGGCTCTGTGGCACAGAATACTCCTTCTGTGTGCAGCTACAAGACTGAAGCTTCCATATGCAAAATGTTTGTACAGAGTGAAACGAGCCCTTGCTATAGTCCAGTTTGTTCAAAGCCTATCTTGAATCGGTTTGGATAGTGGTTGGGTGAGAGTTCTGGCATTACCCTGTTCCTTCCAGCTCCAAAGCAGAGGAATGACTTTTGATGTCTTGATTGCTCGAAAGTGCCTAGCATAAAATGTAGGAACTGATTTTGACGTGGTCCGTGCTTTAGCCTGTTTGTAAATACAAGAGCGGTTCGAATAGCGTAATGAGGATTTGTCTGTCTGATAGATCATTTTACACTCTTGTGTTTAATCGTGCCAAGTATCTTGCTTGTGAGCAGGGATTGCAGGTTTATGTATTTAAATGTAACCTTTAAATTCAGCGGATCAAGTCACTAACATCGGTTTTGATCTCGCAGATTTTACATTGGCTGCGACCGATGTCAGAACTGGTATCACGGGCGCTGTGTTGGCATCTTACAAAGTGAGGCAGATCTCATTGATGAATATGTGTGTCCTCAATGTCAGTCCACAGAAGATGCCATGACTGTCCTCAGTCCACTAACCGATAAAGATTATGAAGGTTTAAGAAGAGTACTGCGTTCCTTACAGGTGAGAATGCGGACTGCAGCAAAGAGGAATGCTTTGGGGTACAGGACAGCTCTGTGAGCCTTGGAGTCAGTTTGGGTTTCTCGTAGCTTTGAGACTTTATAAAAAGGGATGTTTTTTGTGAGAAACGTCCCTGTGTCAGCTGCAAACTTGATGGGCATTATTGTGCTGGGGAATATTTACAACAGCTTACATAGCACTGCTCCTGAGTTAATGAAACTGAGCTGTCTCTTCAGTGGAAGGCTCTTAGAGGAAGTGGGTTTACTTAGGATACCAAAAGAGGCAGAGTGGAAGCCCAGCTGCGCAGGATGTAGAAGATGCAGTGTTCAGTTCTCACATTCGTTTTCTATGATTTCTAATCTACACATCTGTGCTTTAATCTCTGAGGTATCAGATTGCAGTGGTGTGTTCTCATGGAAAGTAAATGATGGCATCCTGATAGTAAGAATTACATCAATTACAACATTTCTCATTTATCTGTCACCCCCACATATGCCTTTTCTGCTGTAACTATGAAGAATTTTGGTAAAAGAGTCGTGTGGTAACAGCAATCCTCAGTGTTTTACATTACCTTGTATTTTGCAAATATTCATGAAAACAAAGCAATTTTAGAGCACTTGGAAGTGACAGCAGTGGCTGATTCCTAGGCGTGAAGCGCCAGGCACACTCGGTAAATTCAGTACCCACTTTTCTGTGCAGCCAGGCCAGCACAGTGTCCTGTTCTGTCTGAATTTCACACTGTTTCCTGTTCTGAAGACCAACTACTCCCATTGACATTGAGCTTTAAGACTTTACTCAGTCATCAGATGAGCACTAGCTAGCTTTTCATATAATGCTGCACTAGTTCCTTAAATCCAACTCTAGATCCCAACAGATAAAGGTATAATGAAAATATTTAGCTACTAAATAGTGCTCATTTAACTTAATATTTTACACAGTTGTATTTTGTTTTGCTGACAGGCTCACAAGATGGCATGGCCATTCCTAGAACCAGTAGATCCCAATGATGCACCAGATTATTATGGTGTTATTAAAGAACCAATGGGTAAGTGTTTCTGAGTGAGTGGACGGTGGGGTTTGAATAGCAAATGAGTAACCTGCTGACCAGTTCCAGCCAAGGATCTTACAGACATGTTTTGCAGAATAACAGACAGTTCTTGCACATGAAACAATGTGATTTATCACTGATTTATTTAGAAGTTCATGAGGGTTGATATCTGTATCTAGGCTGACTCCTTAACCCTAAATACTGCCAGTCTAACGTAATAACATGTGAAATTGAGGGGCGCAGTAGGATTGAATTCTTGGGTTTAAATTACTTTATTTCAAGAAGACAATTTTGCTGTGGTTTTCTTTGCTTGGGGTTCTTCTGTCTTTGTGCATTGGTTCCTCCTATAATTTGCGGAGAATTTGCTCTGGAGTTTGAGGAAGACGTGATGCAAATACAGTTAAGTGATGGAGTTTAAAACTATCTTCATCTAACTTGATAGTATGTTAAATTTCATATTGTATGTAATTTGTCTTTAAGGCTGTATGAACAAGAATTGATTCAGATTATGTGTATTTGGGGGAAAGTAGAAGAGGAGATGATGCAGCTTTACAGTGTTTAACTCTGATCTTACCAGGCCTTACCAGTTAGCTAGGAATAAGCTAGATAAACACTTAAATGTGAAACCTCTTGGGAATATCTACCTCCTGCCAGAAATGGTGTTGCTAAATATTATTCCTTTACACTTACAGAACCAATACCTTCACGTATGTCTGAATGAGAGCTGTATCATTTGAGCTTTCCCACCTACTCCTTACTGAGCCTAGAAATAGGAAAGTTAAATTTAGTATCCTGGCAAAGTCAGAGTGTGTTGACTGAAAAGAATGTTTTGCTTAGAAATTGTGTCCTTCTCTCTTCCAAAGTTTTGGGTTGGGCTGTTATGAAAATGCTGACCAGCTCCTATTGCATCATTTATAAGGAAAGTTCAAATAATAATGTAATGAAGCATATGATGTTTGAATGAAGTAAACAAAAGTGCATTGAGTCCTTTCTGGCTTAACCAGAGGGAAAATAGACTTGTAAGTATGCAAGTAAATATCTGTAAAATACACTTGGTGGTCCAGGCCCATCTACATTTGTTTTCGCGCATTATGGCATTACTGGCATTTCAAAATAAGCACTTTAAGGGCATTTTCCAAGGGCAGGTCATTGTTTTTCCAGCTAAAAGTGCCACTATACATTTAGACAGCTATATTTATAACTGGCAGATCTTGTTCCTCTCCCTCATTTGCATTAAAATAGGACAATTACTGCTTACTTCACCGTTCTGGTCCTGCTAATGTGTCTGGTTAGTAAGAATGAGAGCACTAGCGTTTTGTATTTGAATCTCCTTCATCTGGGACATGATAATGTGCATATGCCCTTGAAAATTGATAATTCATTCAAAACAAGTCATGATCAGAAGGTTTAGAGAGCTCTTACATGCGCAGATACGCCTCTTGGTCTCAGTGAGGGCTGTCAGTGAAGTACAAGTAACTGAATCCAGATTGCCTGACCTTTCCCCCCCTCCTCCATTAATTTCTTCAGAAATAGCAAGAAGACGCCAGTTTTCCAAGGTCATTTTGATACTTGCATTTCAATTCAGCTGCACTTAACGTACTCATGTGTAAGTTTATCCTGAAGGAGACCTCATAGTGTCACCACGTCACAAGCAGCATTCCTGGAAAAGCAGCTAACCCCGCTAGGTTTTGTTTCGCCCACGCTTGACGATGTAAACGTGTGTTGAGAATGACAGTGTGCCATTTTAACCATCTGTGCTTTCTTCCAAGACCTTGCCACCATGGAGGAGAGGATCCTGAAGCGTTACTACAAGAAAGTCACGGAGTTTGTGGCAGACATGACCAAAATTTTTGATAACTGTCGTTACTACAATCCAAGTGACTCCCCTTTTTACCAATGTGCAGAAGTTCTCGAATCATTCTTTGTACAGAAACTAAAAGGATTTAAGGCAAGCAGGTAAGCTGACGTGTTCCTATTCACAAATGTCCAGTTGTCCCGTGCAATCTCCTCAGTGCTTTTATAAGCTTACCTTGCATTCATGCAGGGATTTGCATCTCCACACACAGAAAACTGAATGGGGATAATTTCTGCTCAGGACCAGTCCTGAGTTGTGATAATGTTCTGCTGTGCAGTAAATAGTTTTCATTGCTAAAAAGAGACAATCCTTCCATGAAATTTATAATCCAATGAAAGAAATTAAAATACTTTAGTTTTTACTACTTCTCTCACCTTTTAATGACTTGCTTGAAATGGATGGAAGAAGTAAGGTTTAAAGTAGGATATGGAAACCAAAGCACAGTTCAAAATTGCTATTTAAAATTAAACTTCCTTTTTTTAACATTTTTCTATGGAAGGATGGATGTAGATTTTTCCCTAACATAGACATGCCTGGAAAAGAACATGCAACTCCACTACACGCTTTCCCGTTGCTTGCATGTTCTGTCTAGTGGCACGTACATGGGAGTTGTACAGCACTAGTCAAATTCTAATGTGGTATTTACTACAGCTGTTCCTAAACCCGGCTTACTCCAAACACTAACGGAATCCGCAGATTTCCCCTGGATCACTGCTGTATTCCAACACAAGGCAGCTGTGACTGAGTCACAAATGTTGGATGCCTTTCAGCATTACTTGGAAACTGTATATGTGGTAGTTAACTTTGTCCATCTAGCTGTAGCAGTCAAAACCACGGCAGAGTGCTAGTCTAAGGTACTAATACAGGATTACATCCGTCTGTAATTCACGAAGTTGAAAGCTTCACTTCTACACCCCTTGTTGTGAAGCTGTCTGGTTTGCTCTGCACAATGAAGGCAGGGTTGGTTAAGAAGCAATGAGTTCAAATCTGTCACTCCACCATTGTTCTTTCCCATTTATTACTGCATTAATGGTTTTATCAGGTAGCTTTCACCTCATGTTTCTGTCACCTTGTTTTAGCTGGTTACCCAGCATCCACTACCTTCATTGCTGCATCTGATTTGTTACTGTTTTTCATTTATACCATCCATGTTCTTTCTTTTCTTGCAGATTGTGATATCTTTTAGTCTGAACTTTTTAACTGGAATCAGAACTGGATGCTGGGGTCACTTTCTTTCCTTGTCCAATTCAATGACATTAAAACTGCCCTAAAAATCCAGGTCATTTGTCTAAAAAAGTAAATGCTGTTGGGTTTTTGTTACCAGCAGTCATACTGGTGAGCAGAACTGTATTAACAAAAACTAATGTCCCATTCCTCAAATACTGTATTGAGAAAAGTGGAAAATTCATCTTGAAAACATGTATTTCATTGTTTTATTTTCAGTCACTAATAAAACTGTGAATGTCCAAGAGGAGTTTTGCTGAGCTCTGATTAGCAAAGATGTGATTTTTAACAGGCCTCTTCAGTTCTTTCTATTAAGTTAATCCAAAGACTTCCTGAATAAATTTAAACAATACATTATTATAAATATTCCCAATTAGCAATGGGCTTTTTGCTTTCCCTTTTGATGAACTACTGTTATGTAAATATGAGAGGAAAACTGATTTCAGGCATTTTGGAGTATTCCAAAGCTGCATTTTACAAGTACTGAAATACTTGTATACTGGAGGAGAAATTGTGCTTAAAATTCAGAGAGAATTATTTGCAGTGTTCCCTTTTTTCTGAAGGGGTAAAAAACTAAATGGAAGCAGCACGGTGGTAATTCCCTCATTGTGCTTTGCCCATGGTGACACCTTGCAGTAGCTGTGTTCTCCAAACCGAAGGGTGCTTAATTCTTCACTTTCTTCTGCATTCTGCAGGTCCCATAACAACAAACTGCAGTCTACAGCTTCTTAGAGTTCAGCGTGTTTAACCTAACACACCCGAGCAAGAATCTGGTTGTCTGAAAGGTTTTAATTAAGAAGCCAGATGTTTTTAGTCAGGTTATCCTGACGAGACTTGATGTAAACTGCGTTTTTATTGGTCACCACAGTCAGATTATATTCTCGGCTTATTTTGTCCAAAGGACAAAGAGATAAAAATCAGCAGCACCACTTTCTTGTCAAGATCAAATTGTTGTACTATTGTGGCAGAAGCAGGAAAACTTGGTTTTGTTGAAGGAGAGAGAGAAAGAGAGCAAGAAAAAAAAGATACAGTAAATGGGGTCACGTTTAACTCCATGGAAATGCCACGTCTGTTCTTCAGTGAAGAAGCTGGTTTAAAGTCCACACAGAAAACTTTGACTGTATTTATTTATTGTTGCAAAAAAGACGCTTTTTTATTGCTGCCCTCATTTGTCAGCTAATTATTTTTTCTTATAAAATCCAGCCCCGGTTACATGTAATCCATTCTGTATCTTAACATGATTCCTGTAGGTAAAAGTACAAGAAGACCTCTAGATGTCTTTTCTTTCTATGAAAGGAGCTGCTATGTACACATGTGCACACACACAGAACTGGGAATCAACAAGGAGTTTATCGTTCATGGTAGATAAAAACAATTAAGCTTGCATAAAAGTTGGGCTAAGTGGTCATGGACTACGGACTCTGTTGCCTTGAATATAACAGTACAATTTGTCATTTACTCTGCACCAGACTGAAATGAGTAAAATCTATTTGAAGGTATCTTGTTTGTAAACATTTGTCAGATTCTAATTTTTTTTTCTTTTGTATTAAAATTCAAAATATGGATGTATATGAAACAAAATAAATGGAGATCGTTGTTCTCCCCACAGACGTAGGTGTCTTTGCGTGTGCACTGATGTGGTTGTAACGCTTCGGGGATCTGTTTGGAAGCGTAGACACTGCGAAGTGGTAGGGGTGGGGGTGACCAGGGAGATCTTGACTTTTTTCCGCTCCAAGAGGAGCGTTTACTACGTCGCATTCCAAAGCAGCTGTCATCCCGCTAGCAGACCTCTAGTGGTGCCGAAATTCCTGTAACAGATCACATGGTAGGAAGTGCTTTGTGAAATGCCACTGCCCACCGCTGCACTGGTGGTGCTTTGCCAAGCGCTGTAGGAAGGTGAAGCACCACATGTAATTGTATCTCCTTCGGGGCTGCTCCACCGCTTCCTGTGCTGCCGAGAGGGGCAGAGGGAGGGCAGCACAAGATGCAGACTCCTACCGATGTTGCTTTTTCCTTCCCATCTATTGCTTTCACGTTGCGTCTCTCGCTGACCTGCGCGTTTGACCTGTCTGTCGTTACCAGCCACGGTTTGTATGAGGCTCTTGGACCATTCGACTAGCTTTTGCACTAATTCACAGCTGACTTCTGCTCTACAGTGACCTGGGATTTGCCTCGTTTATGGATAAGCTCCTTTTGGGTTTAACCTCACGCCTTGCTATGCAAGAACCTCTTCTGTTATCTTTCTTAAAAAGACATTGCTACTGACCACACTTTCTTACACTTCCAGGCTCAGGTGTACAGGTTCTTCTGGGTAATTTTATCTAGTAAAAACCCGTGTGTTTTTGTACATACAAATGTTGTCATTTAACCTCTGTGTGGAAATGAAAACTAACTGTTCAATGTGAAAACAAGAATCCATTTATGCTTCCTGGAGTTAAAGAAGAGTAGTTGCATTTAGGCTCTGTTGTCCTTTGGCGTTTTAACAGAAATGCTGCATATTGTACGCATTGTGGGTTTAATGCAACACGGGGAATTCTCCACTTTGAACAGCATTTGAACATTAACCCTGCATCTCATCAGAACGTCACAGTATTTCTGTACTATTTATTCACCTATAAATCTCTATGACATGATTTGAAACTTTCCTACCTGTAGGCATTAAATGGCTGTTTTTAACAAATTGTGGCAAACTGAAGGCTACTTTTTTGTACCTTATAGGACACGTCATCCTAGACAAATAAAGTGATGTGTTTGACATGGATTTGGTGGCATTTCTAATGAAACATTTGATAATGATACCGTATATAGGTCTTGCCTTTGCCGGATGATGTATAGCTTCCAGTGAATCAGATTGATTAGGGAAATGATCAATGCATACAATGTAATTGTGCCAAGAGCCTGGTTTTAGTGTTTTCAACTGCCAGTGTGTGGAGGTACATTTCTTGATTTATTAATGATGATCTTTGGTGATGGTGTCACTGAAGACACATCGTTTGTCATTAATAGCCACTTCCCTAAAAGCATGGTAAGTTCCAAAGTTTTGTCATCTCTGTTCTGTAATGCTCCTCTTTGTATTGTTATGAATTACTGCAACAATCGTTTCAAAATGGTCACATATATAACACAGACTGTGATAATATGAACTATCCCAGTTTGGTTTTTTGCTTATTGGATAGTGTTGCAGACATTGTGTGTCAGTTACTGGCATTTTACTGAGGCTTTGGATGTCATTATCCCTGATTTCCTATTTATCTCTTCCAAGAGACAATCAAAATGAGATACAGCCATGGATGTTATTCTTGTACCCACGCTTTGCCTGTTTTAGATTACAACAATGTCTCAGGGGTGGGGAGTGGTGCTTAATGGCTCTTCAGGGCAAAGGGATGTGTGTAGGACTCGCTGGTTAGTCCCTGGACTTCAGTGGAAAACAGAAACAGAGAAACTTGAGATGCGCACGTAACCCTTCCTCCTTCCTTCTCCTGTCCCTCCCAGTTCACTCCAGCGCTTTGATTCACTGCCAGGGACAGTTGTTCTGCCAAACAGAGCCCCCTCAAAGTCTCTCAGGAAAATTCCATCTACGTACGCTGCACACCATGCAAAATCTTTCATGTAACAAAAGTGAGAGTGTATTTTTTTGATAGACACAAGCTACAAGTAAATTTCTGTCCTATAGTAACAGCTTTTCGGGTCCCAAAATCTATAGTGCTTGCTCTTGGTATGTGGCTAGTATAGAAACACACAGTGTGACTTGTCGCACATGCAGTGCTCCATAGCTTTGCAGCGATGTTAAATCAAGATGCAGATGTGTATTAGCAGGTAGAATTGTTAGAGCTAACTTTGCTTCCAAACAAAATGCTTGTAGAAGAAAATGCTTCCTCTTCCAGGTCACATCATATATAGCACTATATGGTTAGGGTTTGTTTTAGCTAGGCTGCGTTTTCCCATTTTTATATATAAATACATATCTCAGAATCTCCAGCCAACTTGCAAAGTGAGGAGATGCCTTTGTGTAATATCATTACATAAACTTTTTGGATCTTCCAGAACCCCAAGAACATCTTATTAGTTTCTTTTAAAGACTTCACTATTTGTGAATACTGACTCTTGGGACAGCAAACGTCACGATCCCCTTTACAGCGGTTTCACAGGTTCTAACATCCCTCCATGTTAAAGGCCCTAAAAGATTGTATCTTTGATTCAAAACATAACTTTACTGACATGACAGTACAAACTCAGCAATACTTCTCATGGGAAAAGGACATTCAGTTCATGGCTCTAGGGCTGAGATTTTAAGGAACTGACAGCATAACCAGGCGTGCAGTTGGGCTCATTTTGCTTTCCTTGGCGTGAACTAGCGCTGTTAATTGTAAGCCTAATTGGGCATTTGTGTTGGGCAGTTACTTGATTTGCTTTCAGTTAGTGTATTCATACAGTTACATAGCTATTTTGTATGCTTCATGTGAAAATCCAGCTCTATTTGAAGAACTAGTGTGGGGTTTACAAGTAGCATGGACATCTTTAGGGATACCAAAACAGTACAAGTGGTACTTGGTTTTGTTGGTTTCTTCTGGCTCAAATGCTTGTAATACTTCAGGCAGAGTTGTGTGAAAACACTATGGACATCCTCTACAGCTAAAGGTGTGGTATCATCTAACATTTGTTCAAGGTTAAGGGTTTCAAAGTGCAGTTACTTCTGGTATACCTCCAGAATTTTACTTTACAATTACTACAGATTGTTTAGGGGTACATTAGAGTGGGGGAGGCAGTAACAACCTGTGGCTCTGAAAACAGATGGAGCAAATGAATGTTCCCTAAATGGAGTTTTGTGCTAAACTTCACAATATATGGGTACCTAGTCAAGATATTCCATTAGTGTCTGCTAAAGCACAAGAGCAAGTGTCCCAGCACAACCAGCTTCGTACATAACTACCTTCTGCTGTTGCTAAACCATGGCCTGGTGTATTCTGGTTGGTGAATTCTGCTGCTGCCTGTCACAGGGATGTTCCTGAAGCCTTATCTGCACTTGGTGTGAGCCGCCAGCACCTTGCGGTTCCTCTTCCTGTTGAATCTCTTGACGTAGCTGCTGCCGCTCCGAAGCAAACCATCCCCCGGGCTCAGGCGCCCTCGCAGGAAAGGCAGCAGGTCTGCAGAGATCTGTCGTCTCTTGTGGTAGATCTGACCCATCACAATGTACCTGCTGCCTGCAAAACAAGAGACTTCTGTGCCCTGGAGAAAGCATGGATTCATTCACTGGACTGGTGCTAAGGGCAGCAGATTTAGGAACAGATGTGAAGTTGTACCCTGGATGTGTGGCTTAGGACAGCGGCACCCTGAACATCAGCATGGCTTGTGGGTTTGTGCTTGCATGGAAATGATGATTTGCTGTCTTGTACTGCAACTAGAAGCTTTTTTTGGGAAAATACTGGTATTTGGTAAACTTGCATTTAGGAGGAAAACTGGGCTACTTAATGTCAATCCTGAAATCTCTTGCAATCATTCTGCAACTGGATAAAGCTAAGAAAGGACTCTGCTGTTAACCTGACTTCTTCAGACAGCTGCTTCTCTTCTGAAAGTTTAGAAGGGAAAATGCCCTCCAGTTTAAGAGTAAATACTTTTTCCTCCCAAATTTTCAGAACAAGCCAGGTTAAGCCTATTAAACTAGAGCAGGCTCAAACTGCCCTGCATGCAGGAGGAATAGTGCAATGGATTTAGCTGAAATTATTTACCAATTTTCAAGTCCAGGCACGGTTTACTGCAGTTGAAAGTATCCACAACTAGAATGTGAACTCGAAAGAAGAAGGCATCAGGAGTAGTATAGAGGCGACTCATCTTGTACAGTCCATCGTTGTTTACCAAAAGTGTGATCAGGTGGATGCCATTCCCCAGTTTTTCCATGTTATAAACAATCCCGTTCACTGCTGGTTTGAGGAAGGGGAAAAAAAAGGAAGCATCAGGTTATGTATCCTGGTGGTAACTCAGGGCACATGTGAAGGCTGTCATTTAAAACACTGTGAAGTGTCAGGAATTCTCTGGCTCAGTAGTGGGCAGTCTTGAAAATAGGAGTTGCTTCAAATCAGCACATTTGGTGAGATCATCACCTTAGTTCTTGGTGAGTTACTAACCTTGTGCTTTACAGGTCTGAGATGTTTCTTAGTGGCGTTTATAAGATGTTTCAAAGGAAGTGATGTTTTAGTGCTGTTTTCCAAACAAAAATTGGGTGTATTTACCTAACAAAGCAAAATATTCAGATTTAAAACTCAACAACCTGCTAATGAAACACTTTAGCTTTTGAAAGAACAGGCCCTTGTCATACCAGGAGGCCAGCACACCAAGCAGGCCATGTTCTACCTTCAATCACATCATGCTCTCCGCCCAGTTTCTGGTTTTGACAAGTGCTGAGCTGAGTACAGGAGTCAGTAAACAATAAACGTTTTAGGCAGGTAAGGCACACAGGGCTTCTGGTGTTACACCTGCCTCTCTGAGCAGGAACTTCAGCCATATTTACTCTTTAATCTGCACTGTAAATGTAAGGAAATGAAAAGCTCCTTCCAATCACTCCAGGGACGTCGTGGCTGACCTGTATTTTTCCTACCTGTCCTTCTCAGTTTAAGAGACACGAGACAGCCATGTGTTAAAGGCTAAATACACACAGGCCAGGTCACTGTCAGACCTACGTTTGACAGGAATGCATGAGAGTGGTAAAAATACAGAATGTAGCTGTTGTAGAAAGCACTTCCTGACTTCTCCATTTAGGGAAAACAGATGTCCCATAACGTGTTTATATTCTACAAATGGAAACATCTGTTACCCCTAGGCATGTATTTTGCTTATCTCTTAAAATGCTGTGAGAAAAAAGTTGGTATCTCTTTCACAACTTCGGAAGCACAAGGCAAGATTTCAGTCAGAAAACACTGTTTCTTATACAGTACAGCAATGCCAGGCTATTTTCTACCATCTTCAGCTACATCAACTTGGACACAAGGACTACAAGGACTAAAGACATGGAATCCTAAGGAACTTTAAGGCAGATCCTTTATACAGAGAGGATCACAGTTTTATTTTTGTTTGGTTTACCGTTTTATTGTCATTTGAAACTTCAGCCTCCCCCAAATCACAAACTCATTCTCAATAGTAAGAGGTAAGTAACATGGCTACAATGCTTAATCTTAGAGTATGTAAAGCAATTGGTCTTTTTAGTTCTGTTGACCAGCAGCAAGAGCACCGTCTTCCTCCTGGGAATGGAAAGGGAGGAAACACTAAAAAGACCAATACTAGTCTAAGGTGGGGAAAGGGCAATGTAAAACTGCATTTGTCTTAGTACATCTGCAGAGAGCTGTGATGGGTCCTTTTAGTGTACTTGGTCATTATTTAACAGTCAGTCAAACAGTGTCTTAAAAGCAGAAGTGAAATGTCAGCAATAGATGAACAAAGGTGGCCTGTGTTTTGTTCTGCGTGGTTCATGGTGGACACAACTTACCAAATTCACTCGTGCAGTAGGCCTCCACTTCATCTCTCTCTTTCCTGCACTCAGTCAGACATGCCTTCTCCTTATCACCATCTAGAATAGGCACACAGGCTGAGGGACAGGGTATTTCATCCAAGTTATGCCCCCCAACCTTCATAAAGTTCACAATATCCCTTGCCAAAGCACTCTATCCTCTTACCTTTCTTTAGCAAACTGAGGTGGTACAGCAAGCTGGATGACTGGCGGTTGGTGACCCAGGAGGGTTTGGTGATCTTTTGGAAGGGATCGGTATGTTTGTAGGGGACAATCTTGCCTGGTCGGTTGAAGTGATCCAGTGCATTAGGATCACCTGCTTCCACTGCTCCAGAGTCTGGAAGGAGATGAGCCTCCACTAAGGATGTCATCTTGTGATAGGAAGACACTGCATGGTGGAAGTGAGCCGAGACACTGTTGGCAGCCTCAGCCAGCCGCCTGTCCGTGTGCTTTCTGTTGGCGTGGTTGGAGTCAAAGGAGGCAGGAGCAGGCCCCTCAGTCGTGCTCTCCAGGGGCAGGGCCCCTCCATACTGCAGGAGGTGTTTCCTCAGCCCCGTGCTGTTCTCTAGAGCAGGTTTGGTGCGTTTCTTTGAGGAGAGGAAGGTGATTTCAGGGGGTTTTGGCTGCTGCAGATCAGTGGGAGGCAGGAGCCAGTGTTCTGTATGGTTCTCTCTGGTGCTGCTGCTGCTGCCCCAGGCTGGCAGTTTGACGTGGCCTGGTGCAGTGCCTGCTGAGCTATAAGCATCTTTGCTGAGAGTCTGATGTTTCTCAGCGTAGGGCAGGGATCCTACACACAAAAAAACGGAGACAGAGAATTAGCACTTCAAATTTTCTGTTCCATGTGCTTTTGAATGGGAAGTGCCTGGCAGATTGGAGGCTCTAGTCAGTAGGTGAGACCTTCAACAATAAGGCAATATAACTGATAAATAGTTCAACAGATAAAATATAGTAGAGCTCCTTGTTGTTCTGTGCTCAGAAATGGAAGGCCCAGCACAGAGAATGCAGCTGCATGAGCAAAACACAGATTTGCATTTTTACTTTATTATTGTTGCAAATTAAAAACAAACCCTTTTCTCAAAAGCCTGAATCTCCAGGGAGCATCTGAGGAAACAAGGTTCACATTGCCATTTGGGATGCTTGTTTAAAAGACCATGACAACAGAACTATTTGGTTTTCCCATCCATGGGATGCCTTATTGACAATGTCATCTGGTCTCTTCAGCAGCTTTGAACACTACTGAAAAGATCTTTATCCACAGTTTTGTATCTCTGACTTTTCCACTACGGAGCTGTGCAGTAGCAGTACTGGTAGCTAGGCTATTGCTGCTGAGTAACCATTATTGCAAGGCTTTTCTTAAGTTGAGAGGACAAAGGTTGAGAAAGAGAGGAAGTGTCTGTGAATCTAGTGAAAGATGGAAAGGCTTAATGACACTGTTCACACAAGCTGGGCAGTCACCTAGGCCTTCATCTATACCTTCACCTTGATCACTTGGATCTCACAAAGCAAAATGACCTTCCACCTAGCCTGGGAAGAGAGAAATTCCCTCTTGCAGTACCTTTTCCTTTTACTTCAGTCCTCCACTGCATGCCTTTAGTTAGCCAGAGAGTTTTAAAACCATTCACCCACACACAGCCGCTGTCTGGGTGTTCACTGTCTGTGGTTAACATCATGTGGGAGGCTGATCCTAACTCCTTATGTGAAAAGAGATATTTGACATACACAGATGAACAACGTCCTGGTTTATCTTCTATAACTGACTCAACTGCTGACCTTGCCACTTCTCCCCCTTTGCTCTCACCAGCTGCTGTCATGGGAAAGATTCTCTGATATCTGGGCTGGCCACACATAAAGTCAAAAGAATGCTCATGAAGAACAGGGTGGAAGAAGTCCAAGCTAAAGAAAGCAATAGGCAAGGGTGTTTTGGAGATGGTTCAATATGAAGCTGTGATCTCTGAACAGGTGTTTTGGATTTAGTGTTATCAGTATACTTCTCTACCAGTTTATCATGCCTTCTCGTATGATCACAGAATAGTTAGGGTTGGAAAGGACCTTAAGATCATTGAGTTCCAACCCTCCTGCCATAGAGTGTAACAAGAAATAGTTCATTTTTCTCTACTCAATCTACTCAGAACGTTGAGGATCATTCTCCTACACCAGCATACTCCTGTCTAGCTCTTGCAACCTAAGCAATACAACTGCAACATAATCAGCTCTTTCCCACTGGAATAGATGGATATTTCTATTCTGCCAGTGTGGTACTTAAATAATCTCTTTAGGACAGCTTGCTGCAGACATACATAAGCACAGAGCATGTAGAAATAAATTAGAAACCTGGAGTTTACAGGTGAGGGGAGGGAGGCTTAAAAGGGAAAAGTCAAATACACATAAAAATCCCAGAAGCAGAAGCAAGTCAAACTCCAGCTGCTGACTGATGGCTAGCAGGCTTCATGGCACTGGCTGCCTGCCTGCTTTTGGCAGGTGCTCTTAATTCTTTCAAACACAAATCAAACATTGCAATTTACATTCCCACCCCACAAACATGTTGAAGTGTTTCTCTCTTGAGCCCTTACCTGATTACTTCTACCACTTGCTGAAAAGACCACAGCTATAGACGGCTGCTCGGGCAAGAAATGTAGTAACGTGTTCAGCCTTCCCTGATCCCAAAGGCAAATATGCCCCAGCCCTGCTTCGAATGTTAACAGACTTACCGGCCACGGAGCTGGAAGATGATCTGATGGCAAAGCAGAGGAGCCAGAACACTTTGGTTGTCATTTTGAAGTAAAGATTTTCCAGACTCCAAATGAACTGGAGTCTTTTATGCCCTTCCCCCGATTCATGCTAATGAGAGGCAGCCTTAGGGGAAACAGGAATCACTCACTGGACAACCCACTGGAGCAAAACCAAGCTGCTGCCTCCCCGCTAGCCTCCCACTGCCCCTGCCTAGGACATCCCCTTTCCCATAGACACACCGCTCCATACTGCCTGCAGTCACCTGTATCTCCGGGAATAACATATGGATGGATGTTTTTAGCAGCAGATTTTTATCTTTCTTTCGCATTTTGTAAAGGGAATCATACAAAACAAATACAGTTTTATAGGATATGGAGAACTACATTATGAAGTGGAATTAAGAGATGCTGGAATGTGCATCGCCTCTGCGCTTCAGTGTATGCAAAAGGTGTTCATTACAATGGAACCGATTCAGGAATTTCTGGCCACCTCCAATTATGCAGCTGGTAATGTCTTTTAGTTTAAGGACCCAGTTTCAGTGATTCCCTTCAGCCTGGAAAATGTATTAGTTACTGTCCAGTCCAAGGGAAAGCTCTGCTGACCCCAGGTACAGCTTTATTTTTAAATCCGTATTTGATAACATAAAGAATTTGGCAAATTTTCACACTCCAAGCCACCCCTGATTTGGATTACTGAACTAAGTAGGCTTATTTCTGTGCTCCCAGTTGAAATGGGTGACCTTATCGCTGGAAAAGGTGTCTATTCTGACAGTTTATCTCACTAGCTGCTACTGGATGTCATGAAAGTTGTGAAGTCATTCATGCCTTTAAGGTGCAGCGAACAATTTAAAACCCACGTAAAAGCACTATATCCCAGCTCTGAAAACCACCAACAGAAAACTTACCCCTCACTAATGCCTGCGTCATGTGGCCCTGCTACTGCTTAAACACACTTTGTTTTGTGCTGCTTTAATTAAGCAGTTTAATAGAATTCTTAAAAGTTCAGGGCTTTTCCTCAAGCTATGGGGGGGAAATAGAGAAAATTAGCCAGAATGGTGTGCAAAATAAGTGAAATTTTAACACATCTGTTACTCGGTGTGTTATGATTCTATTGCAGCATTTATTGGTCCTTATTTCCTGTTATTTTGAACATGCTCATTCCAGAAGTATCCCAAGACAGCTATAATGGAAATAGGAATTTAAAGTAAGGATGAGGGAGAGGTGAGCTCGTATGTTCCTGCTATTCCTCATCTCCCGCACAACCAGTCCGTGTACCTGTGTACCTGCAGCGAGGGAGCGCTGTCAGGAGTGTGGCAGGCGCGCTGCTGAGGGCTGTGCTGAGGATGGATAGACGGACGGACACCTCAACGTCCTGACAGCCTGTGCTCCAGGGAGTATTCTGTTTAACTTGGCTGGTAGTGTAATCGAATATATTCATGTATGGCTGTGCCTGTTAATGAGTTTCTCCAGGCCGCACTTGGACAGGATCCTGTTCAAAGGGACAGCAGTGGTGTTTGGGGTATTTCTCCTTCTCCAGAAGCTACAGGTCCGCCGGCAGCAGGGGAGAGGCGGAAGTTTTGCAGACAGGATTCCTTGCGTGAGGAAAACCGGGACCGGCGGCACAATGGCCGTGTCCAGGAGGCTGTGGGCAGCTTTGCTGGCAGCCGCTCCGGTTCCCCCGCGCTTTTACCACAGCGGCTGTGGAGGGCCCGCGGCGGGACAGGGCCCAGCCCGCCCTCAGGCCCGCCCGCCGCGGACACTCATCCTCACCTCTGCTCCGATCGCCTGACGCCTCCCGCCGCAGCCGGGCGTACGCGCTCCACGACCGCAGTGCCCCCGCGGGAAGGAGGAAGGCGGCGGCGGCGGCACCACCAGGCTCGGTGGCGCCGGGGAACGGCAGCGGTGCCGGCGGGCAGGGTAGGCGCCCCGCTGACAGGGCGGCGGTTGCGGCGGCCGCAGGAGGGCGCGGCTGAGGGAATCTGAGGCAGCGCCAGGGATCCTGGCTCCGCTCCGAGGCTTCCCCACCGGCCTCGGGTAAAAGTGTTAGGGGAGCCGCTCATAGCGCGCCCGCACGTCCTCGGCGCTGAATCTACCGCAGCACCGCAAAACATCTGCGGCACGACCCAGATGGGACTCGAACCCACAATCCCCAGCTCCGGAGGCTGATGCCTTATCCATTAGGCCACTGGGTCACCCAGCAAAAGCTCTGAGCGCTGCATGGTAAGAGCCACGCCCGGCCGGCGCTGGCTCCGCCCCTCGCTGGGCTTCCATGTTCCACCTGCTCGTGACCGGGAGGCCCCGCCCACCAGCTCTTTCACCAAAGCCCCGCCCCAGACCCGCCCTTCTTACAGCCCATTGGGCAGGGCGATCCTTTCGCCACGCCTCCTTACAGCCCATTGGTCAGGGGGCTACCCTTCCGCCACGAGCCTGTTAGAGTGGCGCCAGCCGGCTCATGCTGGCGGGTCCCGTCACGCGCGGCGGCCGTTGGCTGCCTCAGCGCGGCGCGAGGGCGGTGTCCTGCGCGCGTGCTCGCCTGAGGAGAGCGGCGTGGGGTCCGCACCGCCTCAGCAGCAGCTTAGTCTCGGTGGGGCTGTTCGCACCCATTTCCTCCACCTTGTTATCGCTTTCCTGCATTGATAACAGCCTTTCAAGCTGTGGCACCTCCCATCCCAAACCATGTGCACCCCACATCGGCTCACAGACACCTCGAGTTTCCAGGTCGGGGACAGATCTCTTCCTGCCCAGGAACACCCATCCCAGAGTCCTCCGCCCAGGTTCGCTGCTCCGGACCGCAGATTTTCCAGACATCTATGGACTTCCTTCACAGCAGCCCTTCGATCCTTCTGTACAGCAGGTGTTTTACCTCAGTTTCTACTCTTGAGCTGCCTTTTTCCTTTCAAACTAGGCCTTTTCAACATCTCCACTTCTGACATACTTTCTCCTCTCTTGACTTCCCTGCTCTTGCTTAAATATTTTTGTGATCTTTATTTCATTTTTACAAAACTCAGAACTGTAAGGCCCCAAAACAGCAATGTAAAAAGACGTTGACAATTCCTCCTCCTCTGCATACATCTTTGTCAGCCTCTGCGTGCATCTGCAGATCAGCATAAACGGTTTAATGTAGTGTTTTAACCACACACCAGTGTCAATGGGCATCTCTGACGCTTCTCTGAATTGTCCATGACGGATGTTGAAATGACGGTTCCTGACAGAGTCATGTTTTCCCCCGGGTTTTATGGTTTGAATTTTATCTGTGAGACAGGGTGTTCTTTTGTGTTACATCCCTTGGAATTGGGAAACAATCCCAGATCTGCTGATTTTCTGGGCATGACCCAAGGCGGGTATAGGGCTTTTTTCTTGTTCAGATTTATTTTTAGATGTGTTTAGCAAATGATTTAGTTTCGATCCGCCCTGATCGCTGTTGAATTGCCTTCAATTGCAATCTTACGTTAAATTCTTATGCACCACGTTTATGGAGACAAGGGCGGGGGGAGCTCAAGAAAAGCCTGAGGTGACCTCATGGTTGCTGAGGTAGAAATTGGACTGTATGTGAGGAAACGGCACGCTAACGCCATAAACCCCTCAAGAGCGTGAAAACTTCCCTGTTCGCACCCATCCAGCGGTGCAGCACGCCCCGCCCGCCCGGTTCTCGGTCCCCGGTGCCCCCCGGACTCCCGGCCGTAGGTCCCCGGTATTCCCTCAGCACCGGGCCCTGTGTAACTACAACTCCCAGCATGCCGTGCGCCGTCCCCGCGCTCCTGCCGCGGCCGCCTTCCCGCGCGTTGGATGCCGGGAGTTGTAGTGCTGAGGTGGGGAGAGGCGCTCTCATACGTGACGTTGGGTCGATGCTTCCGGGAGCACGGTGGGGATTCGTTCCCCTTCGTCGCGTTATGAGCTTCATTTCAAACTGGCCAATCGAGAGGTTGCTATGGCTCGAACTGGCCAATGGTAGCGCGAGGGCGCGGGAAATTTAAATCCCGCCTGGCGAGGTCGTGGGCAGTGCAGCGTGCTCGCAGGCGGGGAGCGGTGCCGTGCGGTAGCGGATTGTGTGCCGACTCTGCGGTGGAGGTGCCACGGGACGGGACGGGAGCGAGAAGCCGGGTGGGGCGACGGGGGTGCAGGCCGTACGCTGATCTGTCAGAAGGGACTGAGCTCTGTTGCCGGTAGGGCAGGCCGGTGGTCCCTACGGACCTTTTCAGGTCTTCGTGGTCGCAGACAGCCACTTGGTAGTGCCTTTCAGAGCGGGTTGTGTGTGCCGTCTGAGTTGTGACTGAAGCGAAGATAGGTCTTTATGCAGTGGGTCACCGTGGAACCGGCCCATGGTGCACGGACCTACGTCGTTACCGGCGTAGCTGGTGCTACATGCTGCTGGCTGCAAGCCCTTCCTGGCGGGAACTTGCTTAGTGCGAGATCTTGCAGTTGCTATAAAAAAGGCTCGAGATGGGACTGGATGGGGTGCCCGTACACTGTAGATATACGACACAGTGAAAATAGTACTTAAAAGTACGTGTGCTGTCTGCGGGAGGCAACAGCAATCTTGCTTCTAACAATGATTCTGTTAGTGTTTGTGGCTGTGTCTTCAAACAATGTATGTGGGTCTACTGCTTTTTTGTTAATGCTAGAACTTATTGTGACATCTAGGTGTTTAAAGAAACAGCTGCTATGTTACTTGATCTTGATTCAAGTCAGAGGCTGCTATTGTATCTAACATGGAAAAGTGTCTTATCAAGTACTGATCCTGGTTTTTAAATTGAGTTCTCATGAAGTAAACTTGCTGTTTATTTGCTCTGTTTCAAGGCTTGGTTTTACTTGTCTCTCTCAAAAATCTAATAAGCAAGATGTCTACTAATGAGAATGCCAATACGCCATCAGCTCGACTGAACAGATTCAAGAACAAAGGAAAGGATGCTACAGTGAGTATTTTGATGCAATTAATACTTCAGCTAGCCATTATCTCTTTAAGCATGAGTTGTAAAAGCTGAGAACTTATTATGAATGTATGTCCTCCAGGAAATGAGAAGGCGGCGTATTGAAGTTAATGTAGAGCTGAGGAAAGCTAAAAAAGATGACCAGATGCTTAAAAGGAGAAATGTTAGCACTTTTCCAGATGATGCTACTTCTCCCCTTCAGGAAAATAGGAGCAATCAGGTAAGTGGGTATGTCGAACAGGTATGCTTAAGACACATGCCTCTCCCAACAAAGTATTCATGTATCTTTTTATTGTACAGGTTTCAGCACACTGGTCAGTTGAAGAAATAGTCAAAGGAGTTAATAATAATAATACAGAGATTCAGCTACAGGCTACTCAAGCTGCCAGGTAAGGAATTTAGAGGTAAGCTATTCAGCTGCACAAGCCAGTTTTGAGCAACGTAAAAGAACTGGCTTATGAGCCATAGTGTCTGCACATGGTAGCAGCTATGGCTGCTCTTATCAGACAGTAATTCAACAAATACCTGAGTCAGCCTTATATACAATGTATAGGTATGCTTACCTTGGTTGTAGTCTTATTGAAACCATATGGCTCTTTTGAGAGGTAAAACTGCCTGAATATTTTACTGGGAAGTAGAAATTCTTTCTAGTGGTTTTGAAGTGTCAAAATAAATAGTAGTCCATCTTGGAGTTATAGGAGTTACAATAAGAAATCCTTTGTTATAACAAAGCTACCTTTAAACTGTCTTAACACCTGACTACGATATTTGAGTGCAATGATACACCTTAGAATTACGTGAACAGGATGATGACAGAGGTTTGAAGACTGCAAAATTTTCTTTCTCTTTCCAAATCTAAAACCTGCTTTAGCAAGTTTATATGCTGCTTCTGGCAGTCATTAAGTTTTCTGCTGTGAAACCTCTAGCAATTCAGATGTATTATGACTTGTAAGTCTGCTTTATTTCAGAGTCTGAGCAGAACCTCTCGTATAGTGAGGACATGCCAAAACCAATGTTAACACAGGTTTAGGAACCTAGCACTCAGCTTGTCTGTATTTCTTCATATCATGCTGTGTTGCCTTCCTGAATGTTAGGGCCATGTTAAACCTTTTCCTTTTTAAAATACAGATCTTTATACTGTTGAATCTGTTATTCAGATCTTTGCAGCAAAAATAATGCTTTGCTTTCCTCCTTAGGAAACTCCTCTCAAGAGAGCAGCAACCGCCAATTGACAGCATAATTCGGGCTGGTTTGATTCCAAAGTTGGTCTCCTTCTTGGGTAGAGCAGACTGTATTCCTATTCAGTTTGAATCTGCCTGGGCGCTTACCAACATTGCTTCTGGCACATCAGAACAAACAAAGGCAGTAGTAGATGGAGGGGCTATTCCAGCCTTTATCTCGCTGCTGGCCTCTCCTCATACTCACATCAGTGAACAGGCTGTGTGGGCACTGGGAAATATTGCAGGTATGTCAGTATGCTACGCAACTGTATTTCAGGTATGTTCCCTTATTTAAAATAGTAGGACATTACTACTGAATGTCATGAAGCACGCTGAGTGTCTGAGAAACTGCCTTAATGGTGTTCAAGACATGCTCTGCAATGTGGAGTATGCTCTACAGACAGTACTTTATCTTCAGACCTGGTATAAGATGTCTTGGGCAATGCCTGGCAACCTATGGGTTGTACTGTGTGGGCTGCTTCCACACTTCAGTCCAGTTATAATAGAGCTATGTAGGCATGCTACAGCATAGGGCTTTGTCACATATCTTGTTGGCTTTGTGACTTGCCAGTCAGCTCTGGTCTGTGTGTTGACTAGAAGAGGGAAGGGAGGAAGCAGATGGCACACACAACTGTGTATGTGATGGCCAATATACCATGCTTTGAAACAGCTACTTACTGATGTGAAAGTATTAATATTGAAGTTTCTCATACACCTTTCAGGATTACTTCATCTGCCAGTGTTGGATCCCAGCCTTTTTTTTAAAAAGTCAATAATATAGTTAAATGTTTGCTGTATTATGATGTTTTCCAACATCTGTGCCTTAAAGAGAATAGTGAATCTTCAGCACAGAGGAAATGAGCTCATAGGAGTCCTGTTTGATTGGAGCTTTAAAGTTTCTCCTTAGAGTTCTTAAACTTAATTACAAGGTACTTTTTTGTACCTTGCAATAGAAGAGTTCAGTCAAACTTCGGCATTCCATGTGCGTTATGTTATAAACCCCAATCACGCAACCAATGATTATCATGCATTGGAAGTCCCATATTATGGGAAAAGCTCTGTTCTAGTGGTAGGACTTAGATATGTTTTCAAAGTAACGCATAAATCCCTGCTTAGTTATGAACTCCAAGAAAAGCTGTATAGAAAACATATGCTAAACTACCTCTTTTTCCAACAGAGAAAAAAAGTCAAGCCACTGAGGCTAGAAAAACATATGCTTGGCATATGACTTAACCATGGCAATTGTCATTTTTCCCTCCTATTTCTTCTTATCTAGCCCTTCTTAAAGCAGTAGAAGAATTCATTCTCTAACACACAACCATGTGCATGTGTCCCTCTATTTTGGTCTTCATCTGTCTTTTTCTGTTTTTCCTAGGGGATGGTTCTGCCTATAGAGATCTAGTTATTAAATTTGGTGCAATAGAGCCACTGCTGAGTCTACTTGCTGTTCCTGATCTCTCTTCCTTAGCTGTAAGTGTGCAGTATGATCCAAGTTACAATTACTAATAAGTGGGTAAAAGAGCTCAGGTAACTGAACAGTTGCTAACCATTTATTTCAACCCTTGGCAGTCTGGATATTTACGCAATGTTACCTGGACCCTCTCAAACCTGTGTCGTAATAAGAACCCTGCACCACCCATAGAAGCTATTGAGCAGATTCTCCCAACTCTTGTTCGGCTCTTGCACCATGATGACCATGAGGTGTTAGCAGACACTTGCTGGGCGCTTTCCTATCTAACAGATGGTTCCAATGACAGGATAGAAGTTGTAGTGAAAACTGGGTTGGTGCCACAACTTGTGAAGCTCCTGGGATGTAGTGAACTGCCGATAATGGTAAGCTATCAGACATGCAGATTGCTCTTGCTTGATTTGAGTAATGGATAAAGCTGCAGTTAGACTAGCATTCATGTAACTGAATGCTGCTTTTTATACATAAATCAGATGCTTGGTTCTAGGCTTTGTGTAGGTAAAACTTGAACTTTTATCTTTCCTGGAGACTGCCCTGCATGAGAGAAACTACTGATGTTGATGCCTGTTGAGCTTCTTTACATCATTGGATTTAACACACAAGTCAGCACAACAATTGCCATCCTTTAAAGCTTGCTTTTAACTCTAAACTGCTGTTACAAATCCAGATTCTAGGGACTGTATTTGGAAGTGGGTTCTGTGAACACTGAAATTGCCATATAATAAAGCTGCATTAATACTTGGAAGATAATTTTCCTAAGCTCTGTAATTAGTAGTTGTTTGTAGATTGGCCTTGGAAGGTTTGCAGTTCTAGTATGCTTAATGTCTGCCTATGGTATGCTAAAGGAAGTTAAAACTCATCAGTAATAACATATCATGCTGTTAACTCGACAGGCTTGAGCATAGGGACATCAAGTATGGCTGTATTCAAACACAGATTTGATGATCCCAATTTTCCTGTTTTCATGTTTGTTTCAGACTCCTTCATTAAGAGCCATAGGAAATATTGTCACTGGTACTGATGAGCAGACACAGATTGTTATTGACTCGGGAGCACTGTCTGTCTTCCCAAGTCTCCTCTCTCATCATAAAAACAACATTCAGAAAGAAGCGGCATGGACGATGTCCAACATCACTGCTGGGCGCCAGGATCAGATTCAGCGAGTTATAGACCATGGTCTTGTGCCTTATCTCATTGGTATTCTGAGGAAGGTAAACAAACACTGTATTTATTACTCTGAAGCTTTTGCTGTTGCTACTACTATCTGTGTTGAAATACCCTGCATTTATCTTCACAGGGGGATTTCAAATCTCAAAAAGAAGCTGTGTGGGCTGTGGCGAACTACACAAGTGGTGGAACAATTGAGCAGATCGTGTACCTTGTTCAGGCTGGTGTTGTTGAACCACTACTGAATCTCCTCTCAGCTAAAGACAGCAAAATTGTGCTGGTTATCCTGGATGCCATTTCTAACATCTTCTTGGTATGTGGATGCAGTATACTCAATCACTGTTCAAGCTGTTGCTAATAGTTCTCCAGTAGTTGGTGCCATACCTCTTTCCTGAGGTTATTCCATGTTTGTCTTGCAGGCTGCTGAGAAGATTAATGAGACTGAAAAACTTTGCCTTATGATTGAGGAGTGTGGGGGTCTAGACAAAATTGAAGCTCTCCAGTCACATGAAAATGAACAAGTATACAAAGCCTCGTCCACCCTGATTGAGAAATATTTCTCAGCAGAGGTAAGTATCTGCAGGACGTTTTTTTTCTTTTCCATTGTTGCAGTGATTACTAGGTTAATATGCTACTGCTATTTCAAAACTCTTTTCCCTTCCTTCTAGGAGGAGGAAGACCAAAATGTTGTACCAGAGTCTACTGCTGCTAGCTACACTTTCCAAGTTCAGGGCAATGCTCCAGATAATTTCAACTTCTAGATTTTGTGTATGTTGCAACCACCTCAAACTTGTTTGGCACACAAGTGACTGCTGCCTCTTTGTCTTAATAGTTCCTCTTTTTACTGTGGTTTTTTTGTGACCTGTAGCACTTTGTCCAACTGAAACATACTTGAACAGTTCAAAACTGTACATATGTGAATTTCTAACTGTAAACTTCATTCTTTCTGATATATACTTGTAAATACTTGTTCTCTTTTTGGCTCTTACTGTTCCTGTTGGGGAGAAGAATGCAAGTGAGTGGGCAATACAGGCTTCTCGCAAAGCACGAGCCACTACTCTGCAAACCTTCTGTTATGTTTTACATAACCCATTATTGTAATCAATACACTGAGTAGGCTTTTAAAGAGGGTTTATATTTGAAGTTCAATAAAGTGATATCAAAACATTGAATTTAACTGTCAATTGCTTTCTCAGAAGGTGACTTACGGGGTAAGTATTCTTCATCAAAAATTTAGAATGGCAAAAATGCCGATCTTGAGAGAGATTGGCTCTCAAGACTGGTTTTAACCTTGGTCACTCCATGCTCCCACTTCTGTATATAGCAGTCATCTATTACTGCAGAACAAACAAACTGCTGCTTCTCTCCAGATATCTCTTACAGAACTCTGATTTGTTCTACCATGTTCATAACTGAGCTAAACTATTTTCTGCCTTTTAAAGACTGTAGTAATACTAAACTGTAAGTACTAGTGTGGAGGAGAGGTAAGTACAGCAGTTATCCAACTGTAAGTATGCTCAGGTCATCTTAGCATAGAGCATAGTAAATGCTTTGAAGCAGTTGCCTGTTCTAGGGGGCAAAAATTAAGGCTTTGTCTTGGAATCTATTGTCCTATTACTTCTAAAATCTTTAATTGCAGTAACTTACCCGGACTTTAAACATGGTTGTGCATAGTGGGGTTTGGGAGGGAGGAAGGTAGCGCAGGGAGAGGAAGGACTGTAGTAGTCCTGTTTTTCAGCTTTTTGGGAAACCTTGGATAGAGATCTTGTTAACTGGAACCTCCCCAAAGTCCATGTGTCTAACTATATTGATTCAGCTTGTTGAGGTGCTCTAGCTGTTATGGTGGTGCAGGAGAAGTCGATGTCATGGCTAGATGGCTAGATTCTTTTTTTTATTTTTTTTTTAAGCATGACATTTGAAATAGAGCATGTCACCTATATAAAATTGAAGGTAGGGCATAAACCTACGGAGTAGGTCATTCTCCCAGAGTTCCCTCAGGCTTTGTTCCTGCTTTTATAGAGGGGGAATTTAAAAGAAAACAAAAAAACAAACCACCCTTATATTCTGCTTAGTGAATCAGATGAAGGAATCTGGTGTTGTGCATTAATCTGCTTATTGTGTGCTTTCAAGTCTATTTTAAAGTGCATATAATAAGTGGATTTTGGTGTCCTTTTTAAGCTCAGGTATTCTTAATGAAGAATTTAAATTTACACCCTTCTCCCGTACTGTTACCAAAGACTTCTTTAAAGAAGTTATTGCTAGTGTCAAAGATGTTGCTCTTGCCTCCATTATCATGGTGTAAGTCTACTACACTTGTTGGCAAAAATGGTGCCTTCCCTCACCGGAGGCTGTTAATTACATGTGCACCCATAACTTCTCTGTGCAAGCAACTTGCTTGGGTCTTAGGTGCTGCTAGGTGATGGTAATGTCACAAAAGGTAGCAGATAACTTGTCTGCATGTATATTCTGATCTCTTCTTTAGGTTAGCAGCAATAATGCTTCCTGCAGAGCAATCACTTGTGAAAGCACTAGCACGAGTACATTTCTGCTGAGCTCCTTAAGCTGTATGAGTTCCTCTGTCCAGGTTGGAAAATGGCCTTGGAGATGCTCATGTTGCTTTTAATAGTGTGGTACCTGCCACTAAAGATAGTGTCTTGCAACAGTCACTGATTAGTGATGACTTTATACTTTTGACTGTACTATTTTAACTAAGCTGCAGTAAGTAATAAGTTTTACTGTAGGAATGTCTAAAGATAATCAGACCATTAGCTGTTGTAACTCTGCTGCATCTTCTGGTTGAGAAGTTGGCATCAGTGAGACTAACCTTATGTCTTTGTGCCTGTGCTGCCAAATGAAGGGTGAGACTGAACTGTGGCTGTGGCATGTTCCCAGCCCTGCCTGCCCTCTGTTTTAATGGGAGAGATTGCAGGTGGCATCAGCACCTGCAGAAGAAGCTGTAGACAGTGCCAGACTGAGAAGCAGACCTGAAGTCTGGCACCACAGTCTCTTCAACACCCTTGGGACCACATTCTGATATTAGCACTACCTCCGCAAAGCGGAAAGAACCATCTGCCTTGCATTGCCAAAGCATTTGATTGATGTTCTGGGGCAAAAAAAAAACCAACAACCATATAGGGCTTTTAGCCATCTGCAGTGAGGTTGCGTGTGCCCTTTGCTTTGTTGTTAGATCTACTTTAACGTCAAAGCATCAGCTCTAACATAATGATTTTTTTTGTGTCTGTAAAGAACTGAAAGAATTAACCTATACAAATGCAAATATGTAAATTCAGCTTTCACAAATGAAACCGCTGATTCCACATACTTTGTTTGTAGGTCTATAAGGGTAAAGAAAGATTTATGAAACAACTCAATTCTTGAGTCGTTTCTTCACTCTGTAAAATATGGTATTTTCCGATAGAGGGTGCTGCAGGCAGCCTCACGGTCTCCCTTGCTTCTAGGTGGTTGATGCAGGGTTTCAGCCAGCCTGGACTGCTCAGGTATGATGTACTTAATTTTCCTGTTAAACAAATATTGAGATAAAATCTATTGGGGCACCTCTTATACTTACAGGAAATGTCTATGTGCTAATTCCTGATTAAATATTCAATATAAGGCATATATGTGATAATTTCTGATTAAATACTGAATATAAGGTGTATGACAATATATAAAAGTGATATGCCAGGGTACTATTACCTTAAACTTGCTTTAATTGCTTTTTGGCATATCCGCAGTTAATTTGACTTTCTGTAGGGATAAGAATGCATAACACTTGTATAATAGTGTTATTTCTACCTTTTTTTTTGTTCTGAAGTAGCTGTTTCAGAATTTAATACCTTAGAGTTAACAATAGAACACTGCACATTCTTCTGCAGATGCCTGACAGCTCAGTGGCTTAATAATTAACTTTCTGGGGACTAAGACTTTGTTTTTATCCAAGAAAAATGTGTTCAGCCTATCCACCAATGAGCCCTGTTCTTGGCAGCACGTATTTCCACAAGCAACAATCTACAGCGATTATGAGTAAGTGACTGGAGTGAGTCACTCCTTATTCTAAGAAAATGCAAACTATTTCTGAGGTTAGGATCACAGTCACCCATTGGGCTGCATCTCTAGCTTTAAAAAAGGGGTAGAAGCAAAAAGGGAGAGGAGAATTGTTGTTGCTCTTGGTTTGTTGTTTGGGGTTTTGTTTTGGGTTTTTGTGTGTGTTTCCCAGCCTGATTTAAGAACTAGCCTTTGTTATTTGGCAAATGCCTAATTCAGTACAAGGGCTGGAATAAATGTCTGGTGGCCTATGTGTCAGTCTGCCAACTCCTCTATGCTGAGAGCAACAATAACAGACCCCTGCTGACATCAACTGGCTTGGAATGCAGTTGTTGCTAATGCAATTTTATCTGTAGAATGATGGCAAGATTTCAGTATAAGATCTCAGCAAACATCACCACCTCTGCAATTCTGCTGCTAGCAGATGCTGCCTGTGTGATTGCTTCCACCTGCTCTTCCCAAATATGCTGTAAAAAGAGTAGAGGCTTTGCAGTCCTGTTCAATAGCATGTCTGCTGACTTTCTTCTACAGAAAGAACTTTAGAAAAGCTAGAAATGGTTAGATTAAGAGAAACCTACTCTTTATTTCCCTGTGATTTAGGTTGAAATATTCTTTTAAGTGAAGCTGCTTCCTGCTGCTCTATACAGAATAATTTAAATTGCACACAACTACAGTGGTATATGAACAAAAAAGAACAGCTGTAAGTGTACAGGAAAAGAAACTCTCTAGCCAATGATATTTTACTGATCTCTTATGTTTCTAAATCTATTTTACAGCAAAGCTAACTGGGATACAAGAATGTTATCCATAGATGTTCAAAAAGTAGCTGGCACAATTAGCTTGGAGCCTGGGAATCCTGATCTCCATTCCTGTAGTTAGCCTATGGCACCTCTGGTCATGATAACCCTATATTCAGCGAAAGGATAATCTCAGGATTATTGAATCTCTTTTGTGATAAGGTATGACATAACATTTAAGCACGAGTCTAAATGTTGGGAGTATGTACAGTTTGTTGAAAACACTGTTATTCAAAACAGAAGTAATTGAGGAAGGTTCATTGACTGGTGATACTTGGTCTATAGAGGAAAAATGTTGCGACTTTCACTTAAAACCTGATTAGGAAATACATTAACCCTTTGGTCTGAGTTAAAAGCTTATTCTTGACTCGTCTTCAGGGCAAGTGTGCCGTCTGTGCTAAGAGTCTTAAGAGAGGGAACTGGGTGACCCCTCCTGAGACTGGGAGGTGTTCACCAAACCCAATTGCAAATTTCAGGGGGAAAAAGCATTCACAAGAACACTCAAGCTACAATGTTGTTCATTGTGTTCAGAAAACACTTCCTCATTGATCCACAGCATGGCACTGATAAGAGTTGGGCAGGACCTCAGCGTGTAGACAGCTAAGAAAGAATTGATTTGCTCCGAGTTTCGTAGCATTTCATATGGACTAAGGGTCACTGGATTCCAGTCCTGTTTCTGACTGCAGAGTACTGTCTGTCTCAGACTGGCTCCAGGAAATGGATGCTCTTCCGCAGAAGCCAGAAGATTTCGTGGAAGAGCCATGGCCTGTTTCCAGGTTGCAGTTCACCCACTGCCCTAGGGAGTGTCATTAGTGGGAGGGAAGTGGAGTTGAGATTTAAAGGGATGAGGACAGGAGAGAAAAATTAAAGCAGGGTGGAAAAGAATCCTTTTAATTCTTATTAAGCAGAACTTGCTTGACAATATTAAAATGTTGTGCTAATCATCTAAATAAAACAATAGGACTAATCCAGAAGTGATGTATAAATCGTACATACATCAGGAAGAGAGTTTCAATTGCCTGACATATTAAAAGCAAAATCAATGGCACCAATTTCACTGTGGAAGAGGTTGGATTATACTTATGCGCTCAACAGAAGAGACAGTATAATGAGGAAGCATTCTACTTTACTTCATAATTTAATTTGCATTGCAATGGGATCATCTTCTGAAGGAGTGATTTGATATGAAAAATAGTGGAAAGCTGCCTCAGCTGCAGCAGATTGCTTTGTATACAGGTTCAGAGTAGTCAAACAGCTATAATATCAAGAGTATGTAATACTGCTCTGTGGGCATGTGGAAGAATTGAGGTACAGAATTATCAGAAAATCTTGAATAATCTCCAAGGCACATTTCCACCACCCAAATCACTTCATTTTACCCACTATATGAAACAGATGTAAAAATAGCTCTTTCATCAGTGGATTGCTACACATACTTGGGCTGCAGACATTCAATTCTGTTCAAAGCAATGCTGTGAAATCATTTGCAGAATGTTGCTGTTAATCAGAAGCAGCAATTTAATGTTACGTATCCATTTCTCCTCCCACCCCCAGCTCCCCTTTCCCAATTGTGAGCAGGAAACGACACTTGGACAGAGCTCTGCATACTAACTTTCTGGATAGACTCTCTAGGAATGAGGAGGGACTTGAATTCTCTCCATATGTCATTTCCTTTCCCCTAATGGCTAAAAGAAAAAAAGCCCATTACTGCAATCATATAGCTTACAATAGGGAGAACATTACCAATCTATGAAAATAAAGGCAGGGGGGATGGGACAGACAGGACATCCACATTCCATTGCTGAATAACTGCTTGGCAAAATTTGACTTGGATTAAGCAGAACTATTTCTTCTTGTATAGTTCCTAAAATTGAAGTTATTCCCCCATCTGTACTCCAGTGTAGATCAACACCTGCATTCTGGGGCCAGACATGGATTAGCAAAGGAGAGCACAAGTAGAGGAGGAATAGTAACAACTGTGCAAGATTTAAATTGGGTTAGAAAGGAAAAACAGAGGTGACTGACGAAGACTTACAATGGGGATCTAATAAAACCAATTTTAATAGCATATAATCCTAGAAATTACTTAAGAAAAAATAGATTAATCCCCTCCTGCAACCAGCTTTTGTCCAGACTACCTTTAAAAACTTTCTGTTCAGTATAAGCTATAGTATATGCAAATATCTTACACTGCTGTGATGTACAACATTTGATCTACTGTATTGCACAGTGGATTTGCAGCTGTCAGCAGAATCCAGTGTGCTCCAGTTCCAAAAAAATAAATAAACAAGACAAAAAAAAAACCAAAGAACATTTTAACTAAAGGGAAAGCTTTCTTCCTCGTAGCTAACAACTGCATATTAGACTCAAACTGGAACATAATGTCTCTCTAGCAGTGTAATCCAAACTGCACAAGGCACTTTGCAGAACAAATAAGATGTGACATTTGCTGAAAAAAAACATAATTTTGCAGTTGTTGAATCAGTACATATGTAAATAGGGGCTGGATGTATCTGCTTGCAGGGTGATTACCTCTGGCATCTTTTATTAGCTATATTGCCCCTGAATTCTACTGCTAAAAAAGAAAAGAAAGAAAAAACCATCACCTTTCCTATGGTTCTATTTTTAAAGGATTTCAAGAGTGGAATAGAGGAATGATTCAAGACACATGGTGACAGATTTTGCTTCAGGTTACTTTCAGCATTTCACTAGACCCACTAACCTACTTAAATATCTGTGCTGTTCTTGTCTGGCATGCAACCTTGCTATAGAATTTTTGGGATGAAATAATTTTAGAGATAACTTTCTCTTAAATCCTCTCAAATTGATTTCACAGTGGACTTGCAGGTGATTCTGTTAAAGCATGAAAAAGCAAGTGCATATTGTGGATGGGTATTTCTATAGTTCAAAAAGTGTTAGGAATTGGATTATTAAAAAAAGGATTATTGTTTTTATTGAACCTACAAATGCTTTTGTGTCATGATTTATCTTATTTATAGATTTAGTTTTCATGGGGCATGTTTATAAATCTCCACAGGCTTATTAATGCAAGACACAGCAGAGAGCTTCTAAAGCCAGTTAGCCAGGGTTCTCTTTAGTAATCCACAAAATTGTGAGTATGTGCTATGCACATCTTGCAACAGCTCATTCTGAATCAGTCATTATTTCCCCATGGCAGAAAATAATAATCTCATGGGGTTAAGGCTTTTTAGCTATTTTTGTCTCTGAAGCTCACAGGCTGAATTACTGTAAAAATACACAATAACTGTTAGAATTTGATAAATCTCCTGGAATTAATTTCATCTCTTGAATTACAATCTTTGGAAGTGATATGTTTAAGATACATGGAAAAAACTTCCACCTGCTTGAAGAAACAGAAAATCAGAACTATCCAGTGAGGGCTGGTTTAAGTATCTAAGGGGTGAATTTATAGCAGCAGGACTGAGTCAGCTTTTAGCATCATTGTCAGTGGCACCCTGCTCTCAGCATCAGCATAATTAAGACTCAGAGTTAAAATACGTATTTTGCAGCTCATCTTTTGCAGACAACAAAATGCTTATTTGAGACTGATGCTGGGCCACAGGGGATAAAAAAAAATAGAGAAAGTTTGGTTTTTCTTTAGTGGCTAAATAATATGGTATGGCCAAAACTAGTGCTGTACGTCAACTCTTTTAAATACTTGTTTGGGCTGACAGTCTTCCTATTAACACTTCATTTGTCTAAGCTGAATACCGCTGGGACAAATACACTCTGTCAAGTTGAATCAGACAATATCTGGAGACAGATGTTGTAGTACAGCAGTAAATTCCTGAAACATGTCACTCAGAGGAGACTGTTTCTAACTGTCTGATTCTGTAAGGTCTTTTATAAACTATTTATAGCAACCAAATAAATTAAGGATGAGTTTCTTCATTCACAAAGTAACGTCAGAAAGTCCTGCAGAGCAGTTGCACAAGGGAACATGTAGTTCTTCAGGAAACCTTTGTAATTTCAATTGGATTACTTAGTATGTTGCTCTCAAAGCACTCGACAAAGCCAGTTCTCCAAGAGTCTGGTAAAGAAATTGTATCATCAATAATATTTTATGGATAAATAAGCAGAAATCATGGAAGAATAAAGGAAATATTTTTCAGAAAGACACCTTTTTGGTCCAGGACTTTTGACGACCTAGTTTGTACTTTGAGTCAGCAGCCTAAGCTACTTCTTTATGCTTGAAGACCAAAGCTCAGCTGTGCCCTTTGTGCTGGGGTGTTAAAAAAGCTCTGCAAAGTCTGTCCTTGGGTTATGGCTTGTGAGACACTACATCCAACAAGAGGGAACAGTGTTGACTTGAGCTAAACAACGGAATATGCTAAACATTAAATATCTGTGCTGGTGCTGGAACAGGGGTGTAATCTCCATTTTTTACCCAAGTGCCAGGACATGGCTTTTCATGACAGATTTAACTCTTCCAGAAAGTAAGTTTTAGCCTCTGATAGCTAGTGATAAAATGCAATGCATCTATTGATCTGTGTTCAATGCCTGTCTCTTTAAAATCTGCCTTTTTTTTCCTTTTTCTTCTAAAGTCACATTAGGATAGTGCTGTCCTGCAGGACATGATGAGGAAACAGCATGGCTAAAGAATTATGGAATATCTGTGCATCAGTTACTAATCTGTTCTGGATGGATGGATTTAGAAGTTATCTTAGTGACTAACCACTGGAAAATCCTGTGATATGGGAGCTCATGCATTTTTCTGTAGCCACAGCTGCAGTCATTTCCCTTCAGAGACACATCATTTCCCCAAGACACATCCTGTCTCAGAGGGCTATGGTGTCTGCTGCTCCAGGCTTCTGTCCCCCTTCTCAGTAGCCAGCATATGGGTGGAGATTTCCTTCCTAGTTTTTTTCTCCTGAAAAGCTCCATTTCAAGCTCCAGCATGAGAAATGGATTGAATCTTGACCTCTTGCATATACTTTGTCTCTCCATGCCAAAGGTTGTCTCATGAGAACCAGAGCCACTGACATGTTTCTTCATCATATAACTCTGATAGGTATGTCTTCTATTGCTGGGTTAACTCTCTTTGAGTAGTAACACTGCCACCCTTAAACCAACGTGTGCATCTGAATACTTTAATGTAGTCTGTTCCGTTCACAGCAATGCAAACAATGCTTCGGTCTGGTAATTTTCATACTCTGCAAAGGGAAATTAGGAATCTTTTATAAAATGAAACTATTCACTTCTAATCTTTCTTCCTGAAATGCAGAACTTTATACGTACCTTCAGTGGAGTTTGATCCTTCTATACAGAAGAGTGGCAGGGACAGTAACAGAAAGCCTCATGGAGGACACAATTCCATGCAGGAACAGGACAAAAATGTGATGGAGCTGCAATGAATTTAGAAAGTGCTTTTGCTACAGTAAGAAGTAATGATTGGCTTACAGAAGGATTAGAAGAAAAACCTGTGCCAAAGAGGCAGACTAGGAGAATGATGCCCATTGCAAGGGAAGACGATGGAACAGGTCAAGGCTGCTAATCCTGTCTAATGACTAGATTTTACTGAGTTTTGTGTTGGGACATCAGCTTAGGTGAGGCCTACTTGTTACAATGCACTGTTTTAACACGGTAAGAGGAAGTTCTTTCTTTGAAGCCCCTTGCTGTTGATGGTAGAAATCAGCTTGGGACAGACAGTACAGTCTAATGAAAAGTACATGTCAGGCAAGAGAGCTAAGGCTTCTTTAGAGTGATGTTTTACCAAGTGACAATGGGAATGCTTTGAAAGGGGATGAGTTATCAGGCAAATTAAGAAAGAGGCAGGGAGCACTGGTGGTGTAATTATTGCCTAGGTGTCTACTGCTGTAAAAGTATTCTTCTCAATACTACACCATTAGGTGGCAAAACCCAGGCATTTTATTTCAACAGTTGCACATACAATGGCACTACATCATAGAGAAAAAGGAAATGGATGTGTAATTCTCTTCTGATCAACTCTGTCTTTAACTCCATGATCTCTGTGGGTGGTGTCTACAATTCAACCATGACAGGCTCTAGGAAATTTAGTAAATGACAACGAGTAGAAAGAAATACAATCCAGATAATTTAAAATATCTTTATTAAAAAAAAAAAGTCAGGAAAATAGCTTTAACCTTTTAATTTACTCACAAAAGCTTAATAATAGGGGGTGAACTGTCTTGCTCTCTTGAGATCACCACAAAAGCTGGGGAAGAATGTGGTATCACACCAGCCAGCCCTCATTACTGCTGAAAGAATGGTGTGATTAAACCTCTATAAAGAAAAAAATGGAATGTAACTTTTAAATGTCGATTTGCTTTGAGCACATACCACATGCTGAGGAAGGAGTTTCCAGTGTGCTCCTCTGTTCTAAAGATGGAAAGGACCTCACCTCCAAAAACAAATTAACTAAATTGTCCTCTTCTGAAAATGAATACTATTTGGCTAAAAACTTTTGTTCACATTTCCCAGTGTCAAAACCCACAAAATCCTTTGAGAAATGTCTCTGAATGCAAAGTTTTCTTTCTCTTCCCATTGGGAAATTCAAGCAATCGAAGTCCTTTTTTATGCAGCCATACAACAAAGGAAGTTCTTGTATTTACAAATTCTTCTTCAAAAGTTTCACTAATATGATACCAACTATTGAATTATTTTGTCCTTATGGACTCCTCTACAACCCTGTCAGTGTCCTAAAGGTGGCTGAGCTTACCCCTTCTCTATATATTTCCTCCAACCCTTGAGACTCTGCCTCAGCTGCAAACTTCTGGCTGAAGACAACTGGATGGGACTCCCTCCTGAGTCCAGCAGCAAGGCTGTCATCCAAAAGTGAGCTGCGGGGTGATGCAAGGCACTCCCTTCCCTCCGGATCTGAGCTAGCTACCTCATCTTGAAAGGATTTGTTGCTTAATGATATCAGCCTAGAGTGAAACATGGATCACTTGTCAGCAGTTAATGATGATATTTGCTTGCTTATCTCACAAGATCAGCACTAAAGCATGAAACCTCTTCTCACCCTTGAAGTGGAACTGCATAAAAACATTTACTGTAAACTGTTGGCTTCCAAACCTAAAGCACAATCCACGAGCTATCTGTTCCATTAATCTGAGAATATTTTGAGAATTTGGGGGATAGCACTGGCACCAGAAACTCTGGATCATAACATCTGTGTGGAATTCTTCTGTTGGCAAAATAGTACTTTCAATCATCAGGCACTGTCAGTATCTTTAGTGTCTTGCATTCGCTGCAGTTCTTGGCGCTTTGCAAGGCATCCTGACCTCTGCTTACTGCAGATCTTGCACAGATCCCTCATGGAGGAGCTTTTCTTAAATTCTGCTTGGCAGTTCTACTCTGTGAAGGAGAGCAATAAATAAAATTCCCGATTTCCTTACAGAACTGGGAGATATGATGGGACAGAAACATCTGTAGGACATCCAAGGTGCAGTCATCATAATGCTTATACAAAGCCAAAAAGGCAGAAGTGAGCAGTTTGCAGCTGGTGCATTTGTCTATCCAAGTGCAACCTGATCTAGGTCATTTCTACCTATGTTAGTCAAGGGAGGACATAGTCCTCACCTAAATGGGACACGTACCGTGCCTGCAGGTGATAACGAGCTAAAGCCTCTCTTCCTTCACTCTGTTAAATACATTCCTACCATATAGGACTTTCTTACATGTCACAGATGCATTCTGGATGTATTAGTAAGCCATATAGGTTATTTAAAAAACAGTAAATAAAATCAAATATTGCACCTATTAAAAATAAAATGTGCAGCAGCAGCAACAATCCTGCAGACAGTGCATTTTATGCAGTGACCCAAATGTGCAAACTGTCAGTGAGTGCTCTAACACTTGCAATCTATTGCAGTATTTCCACTGAAAGGTGAGCAGCCTGTCCAAAAATCTCAGCAGACCTTAAAGCTGCAAAGCAGCATGAAACTACTTATACTTCATGATCTTAGGAGAATCTTGTAATGAAGGCATGAAAATGTTCATATACCTACTGAGCAATGAGATACCATATTTAATCCCAATAGGTTTTGTTTTAAATACTAGCAATGCAATTAATGTCTGACACACTTGTTACCCATTAGAAAACAGATTGTGTAGCAAAAGCACTATGTTTAACATAACATTAAATACTAAATTGTATCAGATTTATTGAACACTGGGTCCAGAGTGCACTGCAGGGCCCCAGAAACAAAGCACCATCATGTCAGGAAAAATCTAAAGTAACTTAGAGATCTGTTATGTATGTGAGAAGTAGCTTTATATTTTGATTTTCTCTTCAGTTCAGCAGTGGCTTGAATGTTGCAATATTTGCACAGCATCAGCCATTTGCTTTATGTAGTTTGTTTTAGAAAAGGATAATGACTTTCCTATGTGAATTTGAAACTTTGATAGTATGACCTTCACTTATGAAGGCTGATTTTTCTTCCTTTTTTTTTTTTTCATGCAGGAATCAGGACACATGGAATGTCTTTGAGGTAGGTGTGAATTTATGTAACCATTATAAAGTAACTTTTTAACTGTTTTGGTGCTATGTATAAGACATAAAATCAGCAGGTGTATAGTGTCTTTGTTTTGTAGTAAGTGAAGTTTAGACTTGTTTCAAATTCTCTTTGCTTGAAATAGTGACTAAGCCATGAATCAGCATTTTTTTTCTTGTGCTCTGTCTATCCTGTAAGGAAAGGGTCATTTCTAACCCTTGGTGGTTTTGTGTTAAACAGGGAATTGCACAGGCAGTGTAGTCCTGTGCGAGGATGGGATCCCAGGTCTTGATCCCACCGCTCACCTGCTCCCAGGTGAAGTGACATTTGGAACAGCAGTGCCACCACAGCAGGAAGCACTGAAAATTTCCACCTGGAAGAAGAGACACTTTGGGAGGAAGGAGATGTGAGTGCACACTAACCCACAGTGGGGAGAGGTCTCATTTTAAGGGAGGAAAGCTTGAAGAGCCACATCCCACTTCCAAGGCCTTCAGTGGGAAAAACATCAGTTCCTTGCCCGAGATATGATTTAATGAGGCCCAAGCTCTGAGCTCTGCCAGTATGGGAACTCTAGACACACTTATCACTCCGTTCTGTGTGTAACTTCAGACAGTCAACCTCCTGGGCTGTGCTGAAGCTACATCATAAACTCTGTGAAGCACAGGTCATCTTTTCATCACTTATTTGGATCCTAATCCACTGGCCAGATCCTGATCTATGACTACCCATATGATAACACTTTACAGGTTGCCTCAACAGGAAGAAGCCAGTGACATGACCAAATGAGTACAGAATATTAGTAAGGTTGTTAGTAAGCATAGGTGTGCAGTTTATTAGCTCGATCATCCAAAGTCAACTTTACTGTGGCAACCTTCATAGCTTTTGTGGGAGCTTCTCCCACCCTCTAGAAGCCCCTTTGACCCTGCAGAAAGCTGCCCTGACTCATGGAGCTCCCCTCATGGGAAAACTCTGGAAAGGGTCACCTTTTCTTTGGGATGGCTGTTAAATTAGGCCACACAGCATCGAGGCAAGGCTTTTATTATTTTATTCTTTCAAATTTTGACAATGGCAGCCCACAGAACTGGGCCGATGTTTTCCATAAACTGCAGATAAGGAGTGAATTGGTCCAAAGTTTAAGAGTTTCTATGACCCCGTCTGTCACACCCTTCCCATGCAAAATACTGCCCCGGATCAGCAGCACTTCCTCCGTGTGACTACACACATCTGAGCCTGGCTTCACGTTCTCTCCCGCACAGTCTTGGGTTCGTTCCCATTTGTACCTTCAATTCTCCTGCCCCACAATTTCACTGTCACCTTCCCCCGCGTCCCTCCCCTCACCCCGGCGCTCCCGGCCCCAGCTCTCCCGAGGAGGACCCCAAGCATCGGCGCCACCTGATGCGGTTCCCCCTCAGCATCCCCGGGCGGACCCCGAGGCGGGGCGGGCCCCCCCGAGGGCAGGCCGGGCCGGGGGAAGGGGAGGGAAGGCGCGGCGGCCGTCTGTCTGTCTGTCTGTCCGCCGTGTGGCTCCGTCCCCGGCTTTGTTGTGCTCGCCGCCCGGGCTCCGGGCGAGGGGGCGGGGAAGCGGAGGGAAGGGAAGCGGGGAAGGCGGCCGTGTCTCCTCCTCCGCGGACCCGGCCCCGCTCATGGCGACGCTGGGCACATCCGGGCTTCTCCTCCTCCTCCGGCGGCCGCCGCTGCCCTGAGCGCCCGGCCCGACTCCATTAGCGCCTCCCCTCCCCCTCGTCTCCCTTCCCGGACCCAGAGGCAGGGGGAGCCCCGGGCAAGGCAGCGCCGAGCCCGCGGAGCGGCCGGGGACATGTCCAACCAAGGGGCCCGGCGGAACGGGCCCGTCAAGCTGCGACTGACAGGTGAGGCTGAGCGGGCAGGCTCCGACGGGGCCTGCCGCCGCCCGCCCGCCGCCGGCGGGGCTGCTCGGGAGCCTGCCGGGCAGGGAGGAGGAAGGGAGGGAAGGGACGGCGGAAGCGAGGAGCGCCGGGGTCTTGGGGGGCGCGGGAGCGGGGAGAGCGGAGCCCGGCCGGAGGGGTGGGCGCGGGCTCCCTCCATGTGTCTTTGAGGTTGAACCTGGGGCTGGGGGAGTCCCTGGGGCCTCGGGAGGAGCGCGGGGTCAAGGAGAGAAGGGAGACGGAGAGCTCTTCCTTCTCGCTCCTTGCCTCGCCGCGGGCTCCGCGCCTCCGAACAACGCGGCGCTGCGGGGCGGTGGTGCCGGCCGGGCCGGGCCCCGCAGCCGCCGGAGTCCCGGGGCTGGGGCCGGTGTGAGTCTCAGGCACTGGGCAGCTTCCCTTGCCCCGCCGCATCCCAACTCGAAATAAACTGTCACCCTCTTTGTTTTGATCTCTTTGTTTGGGCTTTTTCTTTTCTCTTTGAAACCAACTTCCTCAGTTGGGTTTGTGCACGGTTGGTTTGATAAAGTGCCTTGTGCTGCCTTCTTTCAGAAGACCACTTGACCTCTAATATTTTAAAATATCGTAAAAATTGTTCACCTGCATGCTGGGAAGGAAAATAAGTTGCTTTTAAATACTTAAAAGTATGTTCTTTTCCGTATAAGAGCCAGGTAAATAGAGAAAAAAACCTTGCAAGTTCTGCTAGAGCTTTCTTAACAAAATACGGGAGACACTAAAGAAAAGAGTTCAAAGTGGTATAAGCCCTTCCACAGATAAACGGTATTTTGTATCAGTGCATGCAGGTAAGAGATTAGAAAATAATAAATAGATAACACTGTAAATACTCTTCTCTGCATGCAGTGTGTTTAACCAGGTTGCAAAACAAATGGTTTTAAAAATATGGAAAGAGTTGATACGTTTACTGTAAGTGCATGATGGCTAGTAAAGAGAGGTGTTTTCATATTTCTTTTTCAAAGTGTGTTATTTTTACAAGGAAAGTGAAATGTGTCTACTTATGTTTTACTTTGGAAATAGACTACATTTGTAATCTAGTTTTCATGGAGCTTTGTGTCTGTATATTACACTTAGAAATAAAACTCTCTAAGTGTAGCTTGGAACAGTGCTGCCTTGTTTTTACACAGTGTTTTGTAGCTTTCTTTTCAGGTTATCGTTTTATTGATGCAGTGTTTTAATACTTCTTTTCCTGAGCAGTGAGTGCTCAGACTTGCTTATCTCCGAAACAGTCTCTAGCCGTGTGTAAAAACGTGGAAAGTGCCGTTTAGGGAGTTGTCTTTCTCACCTTTGGATTTTGTGTTCTATTTTGTTCCATATTTATTTTACTTTTAATGAGGATTAAGCACATAAAGAAACTGTCTTTGACAATATAAATATGCTAAGGGGAGTGTTACTGTGAGCAAGAAGTAGGCAGTAGTTTTACATACTAAGTTTTAGCTGTGCGATCTAAACACCAAAAGAAGCAGGTACAATCTTGAGGAATGTTTCTAAGTTTTTCTGTCACCTTATATTTTAGGAAGGGAACATGCAGAGCACAGGACACAGGCAAAGTTGTCTTTCTAGGGACCCTTCCAGGATTAGCAGTGCTTGCTAAGTACCTGCTGGTTCTGGTACTTGGAAGTTGATGTGAAACAACGTCCTATTTCTCGAGTTAAAAATGCTTGAGGTATTTTATGCTTTAGCTAATTGTGAGTTGTTTCATTTAGATCATTTGTTGTAAGGAATCTTTGTATGTTAAAGAGAAACGTTGAATTTTGCTCATTCAGCTGATATATTGTTAGTTCTTGCCTAGGAATAGTTTTAAGTGTTCTACGTGGTTTTGATTACCCTTTTTGATTGGAAAAGCAGTTTGAGGGCTCTTGAATTCTAGAACTGTTTGGAATTAAAAGAATCTGTATATCCAGTGTTTTTCAAAGTTTATTCTTGAACTGACAAATGCAGTTTAATCTTAATTTTCTTTGGCTGTATGAAACCAGCAGTCTTCTGTTTTGGCTTTAATATTTATAGGATTAATTCTGCAATCATTGTATAACGCTTATCTTTGCTGTTCATTATCTCTAAATTAGCTGATATAGATTAAAAATGCATATCAAGAACTGGATTCAGTTTGCAGTTTTTCAGGACGTAAACATTAAAGGTTTAGATGGAAAACATTGTTTTGACTGACTGGATAAATGACAGGGTAATGTTTGATGTGAGTCCAAGAACTGATCTGGAGCTGGTGCCCAACTTCTCAGTCCATCTTGAGGAGCCAAATAAAATATTTAACCTAGGCCTCATTTTGCAAAAAAGGTTGATTCTTTGTTGGGACCTTAAGAAAGTTCTGAGAAATGTTTGGCATACCTTTACACTAAGTGTTTAACAGTTTATTTAGGTCTGGGTTCCATAACAGAGAAAAACCACAGCGGTGGCATACTTCTAATAAGTTTTTATTTAGTTTACCGTGCATCTGTGTTATAAATTCCTTACAAAATGTTATTCTTTTGCTCCTGAGTTTAGTTGTCTGAAGTAAATATCACTTGGATCTTTAGTGATATGTATGTCAATGCATTTTTCACAATATTGAATTAGAAAACCACTGGATAATTGTTCACATGCAGAGGTTATGCCTTCTGATGGTACCTCACTTCAAGTATGCTTGTCTCTGATTAATACAGGGAGTGTACTTTAAACTTGCTAAAGTCTAGAATTGCACTAGTCTTCTTCAAAATTGATCTTAGCAGCTTGGAATAACGTTATCCAAGGAAGCCCTAACATAAGGAAAGTTCCTTCAACTCCGACATTTTTACCACTATTTCATCTAGTCCTATGCTGAGTATACCTGAGTTCTACAGAGGCTGTAAGTGCAATCATCCCCTTCTGTTCTCACTGTGAGTTTCCTCAGTGTTTTGTTGAATTTGTGGATTTGTATGTACTATATACTGTGACAGAATGAGCTGTTCTTACACCCCCATTCTGAATTGCATTGATCTTATAGTCTTAAAAATTACCATTGCTTTCAGTTGCTCAGTCAATATTTTATGTCTTAATCTGTGGATTTTCTAACGTTAAGATGGTTACATTTGATGCTTTCACGTATGAGATCAGTGTCAGTTATCTGAGTGAAGTCATAAAGCTGTTTTTATCAATGAGAAAGATACTTTTTAAAATGGTTTGAAGTCTGCAAAGCTAGCTGAGCACTAGAATATATGGAGTTGAATACAGGTTAGCACATCGGTTTTAGTGCATGTGTTACAGTGAGTGTTTGTGTCAGAGTATTAATGAGTAAAGACACTTTGGTAGCCCCAAAGCACAGTTACACTGTACTGTGAAAGGTGGTAATAAATATAAAACTGGAATGAGCTGGAAGAGTTTTGTTGGTAAAGAATTAGAGGTAGGCCTGAGGAGTTGTTAGATCTGGTTTTCCTCCTCCTTACTGTAGGCTTTCAGGTTTCCTGCAGGGTTTGCTAATTAGGGAAATGAAAGCACTGGGTCCTGTATTGCAGAAGGTGGACAGCATCTCATCTGTCCTACCCACTCTCTTGCTGATTTTACTGTCTAGTCACTCCTTACAATACAAAGGTGGTACTGTACTATAAGGTTAGAGTGTTGAAGGAAGACAATGCTACTCTTTCTAATCAGTTCATAGAAACTCTTGCTGTGATGCTACTGTTTCTCAAGAAAGATACATATTATGTAGAAAAAGGGAGAATGTTCTTGAGTTTTGCAAAACAATGTGGAATCTTCACACCTGGTTTTTGCAGTGGGTAAGTGTAACAGTTAAATTATTACAATTAAAACCAGTGGTTAACTGAAATCCTAATTTCTCATTAGTGCTGTTGGAAGCAGGACTGAAATGTCTGGATAGCAGAACCTCATTGCGTGAACAGCATTAATGATTGATTGATGAAGTAGCTACCTCCATTGTTAAGTAGCAAGGCTACGGTTTCATAGGCGACTTAAATCACGGTGCAATTTTAGCTCAGTTTAAAATTGGAGTGCTGTTTCTCTTTTCTGTTTGTAGTCCCTGGCTTCACTTTTCTGGGTCCTCCCTTACGCTGACTACAGCAACTGAGTAGCTGTGATGAGCTGAAAGTTAATCCTACCAAGAAAAAAACGGGGTTTTGCGTTGAAGGAGATGGTGCACACAAGAAGCCCAAAAGAAGGCAGGACTGCCTCTTTTAGCAGCAGCCTGTAGTTAGATAGGCTTTCATCAACAATAAAACAATGGGGTTCCTTCATGCAAGGTGTATTTGACTTAATGAGACATGACCTACCAAAAATTAGTACCTAAGAAATCAGATTCAATGAATTACGTAGTAGGTGGATTAAACTGGTGCAGTCATAACAAAGTCAATAGGCATGCGTCTAATCAGATTGTACAGAGATTGATGGATGCTTGGCCCTCAATATTTCCATCAAAGTATGAAGTGTTCCTATATATGTATGCTTTTTATATATACAGTATATAGTTACATACATATAAATCAGTTGTGGATTGCACAGATGCCAGAGAATGGTAATAAACAACTGAGGAGCTGTATGGAGCTTGTTTTAATGAGATCAGCTTCTGTGACAAAGTTTTATTCACCTGAGTATAAAATTAAGTGTTTGTGTTCAAGGATATGTAATGGGTTATCATGGTAAGGAAAACAAAAATCAGAAAGGATTTGGAAGAGGGAATCGTAGTAGGAAGACAGTTCTATTAAATGAGCAAAAAAGGCCCAACATTCATCTGTGGTTGCAGAATCAGTAAAGCATCGAGTACAGGATTTATGTGTGTAGGTAACATATGGGACATATGTAGGAGATGTCTGGGAAATCTGCTGACAGTCCTAATGTTAATGTTTAAAAAAATAAAGCTGTTGGGGGGGGGGGGAATAGAAGATAAATCTTGGGGGTGGAAAAATGATGATTAATTTTTAGGATTGCACTTTTTGGTTACATTTAAAGCATTTAAGCTGTTCCATAGCGTCTCTCTGTGTAGCTGAACTTAGCTGAGTAACTCAGCTAGTAGTGACATTACTTTCTATTTTCTTTTTCCTTTTTTGTTTGCTAATCACACTGCAAACCTGATCAGGCCCCAGATGAAGACATTTTGTCTTAATGTCCTTAAGGTGAATGTGTTGATCCCTAAAAGAAGGCGGCTTTGAATGTTTTGTTCTGTTTTATCTCACGGCCTTTGAACTGTATCCTTGCTTTGCTATCTTACTTAGAATGACACCTCACCATTGGGCCAGACCTTTCACGCGGGTGTTTAAAAAGGTGGGTGATTTCTTTGGGTGTCTTCCCTCCTCTCATCATTATAATGAGATGGCCTGATTCTGACTTAGTTTAGTGGCATGAGTGCGTTGCTACTCAGGCTATTACATGCATGTTTTAATATATAAAAGGTAAACGCTCACAACACGTGCGCTGTCTGAGATCATTCTTGTGACTTTGGAGAGGCCGGTAAGGATTAATCTCAGTAATGTTAGACAATGCATATAAAAGTAGCTACTGTGTGTGGCTGCTATTAGCAAAGCAGGCTTCCTATCTGGGAAAGAGGATCAGGATCTTGAGGGACCTTTGCTAATAGCATATCAAGGAAACAAACTGTTTACTGTGTTGCTACTTAAACTTTAAATGCATTAAATGAAGGCATAGATAAGAATGCTTGTAACTCTAAAGAGATCTTAATCTGTAGATAACAAAGCTCGGGACAAAATTGGCTAAACTTTATCATCCGAGTTTAAATGGAGAGACTGATACAGAATAGAGAATAGACATGCTCAAGATCATAAAAAGGATAAACCAGGTAAAGCTGGGATTTAGAGCCACTATCTTTTGATTTCCTGCACATGGCCATTGTTTCTCCTGATTTTAAATCCACAGAAAACATGGTTCTGTTTTGGGCCGTCTGAGACAGCATGGAGTGATTTGGGTTCAGTTCTCTCTTATATACCATGTTTGTGTTGCACTATCAGCTGTATTTTAGGATCCTGCAGATTCTTGGCAATCAGAGTTTTTCTACTCCAGAATACTTTTTTGCTGTTGCTCAGGCAAATCAGGAGGACTGATACTGCCCAAAGTGAGTAAAAAGTATTGCTTACATGAAGTGTTAGTCATATTGTCAAAATTCTGAAAGTGAAAGAAAAGTAGCATTATGTAAGTTTATGTGGCTGTATCCTGTTAATTTTGTGGAATGACTCTTGGCCAGTACTTATTTAACACAACTTTCAGGGATTGTTTTCTTGCAGAAAGGGAGAGTCACTGCAACCATGGCTTTGGTATTGTTAGTGTAAACTGGTTCAATGCGTCCTTTCTGTAATGAATCCATTCAACTTGTTTCAGATATGCAGAGCGTGTACAGACTATGTAATTTACAGGTCACAGTAAAAATACGTACCCAGATTCTACCATTCATGCTTAAATTGGCCTGGGTGATGCCATTTTGCCACAAACCTTAAGAGTGACACTGCCATAGTGAAGCTTTCCAGCCCACAGCACTGTTTTTTTGAGATGCATGCATCCCTCTGCTCCTTCCTGTGCTGTCAGATGAGTGGACTGAGCAATATATCCAAGTTTAAATCAACCTCTTCCTCTCATTCCTCTTTTTCTTTTTAACTGGGTGTAGAGTAGGACCGGTGTAGGTTGGACTCTGTGTGTGCTAGTGTGTGTAGTGGTGGCTTAAGTCAGCCATGTGTTTGCAGGGGTGTATCTTGGCTGATCATACGAAATAGTTTTAACCATAAGTGACATACGCTCATTTTCATTCTGCCTTGACCCACATTTTAGTATTACCGATGGAGTTAAATGGAGTCATAACTAATTATATCTGTAATGGTACTCCTTTTTAGCATACCTAACTACCTGATTTGGAGTTTATATATAGATACATACATAAATTCAATTATAGATGCAGTTGTGCTGCTATTTAATTGAAGGTGGGACTCTGCATTGGTAATCCTAGAGGCATTTTCGGACAGCTTGAGCCAACTTGGTGATTTCTTTATAATACAAATAAAGACCGGGCTGTGAACTTCTGAAAATGCAAATGGTAAAACTGCTGCTCTGTGCATGTTGTAAGACATAAGGCCAGTATGTGGACTGTACTTAGCAAGATTGCTGTTTCATTTTAGTAAAAGGTAGTCTACTATATGCAGGTATTTTTCATGTAAAATATGTAAATGTACTAAAATGAATCCTCTTTAATTCTTAGTGGTGGCAGAAAGATGTATCTACGTTAGAGTATTTACAAACATGGCTGATTAAAAAATAGAAGTCCTTAAACATGCAAAGGAACTAAACGTGTCCAGATAAAATGCATAGAATTACATTCAGGCTTAACTGCCTGGATAGAAATTCATAACATTAATTGTGCTGAGGATTTAGGTATCCTTATGACAAACAATTATGCAATTTAACTCTTAACAGAAAAGTTTCACCTTATATTCTTCTGAAATGATTCATTTATGTGTTAAATATTTACTTTCAGGGAAAAAAAAAAAAAAAGAAGCTCTTGCTCACTGTTTTCCCTGATGGATTTATTAAAATAATGGTGTATAGCTCTGTATAGGAGACTGTATGCAGTCTCCTATACAAGGAGCAGAGCTGACACAGGGATGTGAAGGGACTAGGAGTATATGAGATTTTGTGTCACTTCATAGTGGAAGCAGAAAATAAACATGGGTTCCTGTATTTGGGCTGAAAGATACAGAAATCCCCTGCACTTCATCCTGCTGATCACAGTGCTGTCCTTAGCCAAGAAGTAATGATTGCATTTTCAATGTGAAAATAGGAGGATACTGAGCATTTTTCTTCCTTGTGCTAATATTAGTACATATATTTTAAGAGACATAAAATATGTGTTGCTAAGCACTTAAATGGACATGAAGGACCTCATCCTCATGTATGCTGGAGAGCAGTTGCTCAGCATTACTAATTACGAAATTAAAAATGACTGGTTTCTTTAAGCCTGGGTTCACAGTATATGACACATTAATGGACCAGACTTTAGAGAAAGGGTATAATGCAACTGAAGGTAGCATTTTTCTAGGACGCTTATCTAGAGGATTCTAGGAGAAAGTTCAAGAATGTTTTATACTGCGATTGTGGAAGCTTTTGGTGATTGAAGCCTGTGAATAACAGTAATTTTAAGTGCCATCTTTCATAATTTCAAATAAATTATGTGGCATTTCAGAACGTCTAGCTATCAATTTTGGATGTTTGGTAAAGCACCAGGTGTTGGTGAGCAGAATCTTGAGATGCCTATATAACATTGTTGTAATAAACTATTGTTCAAGCATGGAATGGGGAAAACTTGCTGTTGACCTCTGTTCAAGCTAATTAATGCTGCCTAGGGGCAGCCCCTGTGCTCTTCCCAGAAGGAAATGCTGTCTGTAAATTCGAGATGCCATGTAGTAATTCTGGTTTGCCTGAACTAGCTGGGTATGTGTTTTTTGTGAAAAGTTAAATCTTTGTGCTGGTACTAATGCAGGGGTGGCCAAGATGTATCCTGAAATTGTGATGTCATGAAACATTTTATCCCTTTTGTGAACATCTTTCATATTTGGGATTTCTCCTTAAGAACTGGGCTGAAGAATGATTTAAAATGTTGTTGGTTTCTGCTTTCTTCTGCAACAGGAGAAGAGAGAGCCTTTAAGGAAAAAGTGACTTAGAGTAATTTTCAGCAGTACATGTGTTGTGCCTCGCTTGGCATAGAGTAAAAATATTTGTGTAGTCTTCCCTCCCTTCCTTATGCAGTTCCCACAATTCGTAATGTTCTCTCAATACCTTTCTTACAAGGAGGTGGTAAAAGGAGGTCCAGATTTTTGTAGGACAAGGGCAGACAATAAAGTTTTGGTTCCCCAGTTAACAGCAAGCGGTTGTTCTGCCTGGGGAAGTCCTATATATTTGTCTGTGTCTCGCTTCTGTGGCCAAGAGATCATGAAGAAATTAGTGTTCATTTGTGAACTGTGAATGTTGCATTGTGAATACGTGCCTCGGATTTCCTCATTACAATATTTATCATTTTTCCTGAAAGTTCCTTTCCTCTGGTGAATTGTTCATCCTGTAGAATAAGTCAGCTATTTCCTGTGTATCAGCATAATGTAACTTAACCTACACTGGGTAATACTTGGGACCTATTCAAAAGCTTTATTTTTTTTTTTGTAAGTTTATTGAAACTTAGAAACTTCACTCTCCACGTTTTAAACAGCTCTTCCTAGTGCCGTCCAGGTCTGTAATGCACTTGTTTTGCATGCACTCTCCATCACTGTGGTGGAGTAGTGGTAAATGAAAAGTATTGTCCGTTGTCAACCTGACCCTTTTAAGTGTTACATTCACACATCAGCAGCATGGTGAGTAGGAGCACTCATTCCTGCAGTTGCTTCTACTTCATGTAATTTGAACACTATTACTTTGTCTGAACACCTTTGCTTTTTATTCTCTGTCAGTGGAATTTATAGTTGAACTTGAAATACCAAGTTGGAGCTGGTAAAGCAGCTATAGTTAGTGCTTCCCGTTATAAGACTGTCTTTTCAGTTGCTGTTAAGCAGCCTGTTAACACGGAAATTTTTCATGCTGAGTAGCTAAATCGGGCTGAATTTATTTTGGGGAGATTCTGTTAAAATTCAACCAGTTTCAAGAAGGAGATTGAAAATCCTTTGTTCTTGTGAATCCTTTCATTCTTGGGCAGAAGCGAGCAGGGCCATGGCAATAGGCAGGTGCCTCTGTATCAGCTGGGTAAGAATTAGTGCATGGTTTAACAAATGGCTGGGGACAAGAGTTGATCTCATCCTGTAGGTGCTGATTGGGCTGTGCGCTCCTGGCATGAAGAGGCGTTGACTAGAATGCAGAGGGCTTGACAGTTGGATGAGGGTGGAGAAGAAGGGAGCGACCTGGAACAAGGAACTCTCCAGGACGAATTGGTGGGTGGTGGAGGCTGAATTTTGGCAGGACAACGCACTGCAGATCTTTCAGTGGCCAGACTGTGGTGGTGTAGCAATGAACGTAACACAGGGTCACACGGGCAGCCCGGATTCTCCTGTTTCCAAACTTTTTAACATTTGGCTTTGTAAACTGGGGAACGCTATTGCTGCATGTGTTATGTTACTGTCTGTGAGTTGAGTATGTTACTTGGAAGAAGTCATCATCTACAGCAGAGGTGTTTTATAAGATGTAGAACAAATGCAAAGAGTGTAAGTGGTTACTGTTGGATAAAGAACAGAAGTTTAAAAACAAACAGGAAAAAACACTCACCCCAGAATTTCTCCGGTCTGTTCCTTTGGCCCATTTTGATCCTAAGTAGAAGGAATAGGGAATTAAGGGCTGGCTTCTAAGTGGCTGTAATTCATAACAGAATTCTAAGAAAAGCTTGTAGATAAGATCGGGATTACTCCTTACATGTAGAACAAAAGGAGCTCTTCAGCTTTTAACGAACTTGAAATTATTTTTATTTTTTTAAAGTCTTTTATTCTAAGAAATGATGTGATGCTGTGGTGACATCCTCAATGCTAATATTTTCTTGCTTTAAAGGGGTCAGAAGACTTTCTGTTAAGTAATATGTGGTAATAATTGAATTGCATAGTTTTAAATGTTTCCTTGGCTAATTCACATGCCATCTGTTCACAAAGGTTTTGGAGTTAATACTTGTTTCAGAGAAGTATTATTGGCTACTGATGAGTTAGTCGCATGAAAGATTTGATTGGTTTTAGGTAGGATCGATACAAATATGTTAAATAGAAATGGACAGAGAAAGCATTGGCAGTCATCATTTGTGTGCTCTGATCTTTCACTGTATGTAAAGATTTCCTTATAGAAGATGGGAGTCCCTAATTTCACACAGTTTGTCACCACTGGATTTGTGCAGGAACAGTTCACTGGGTTAGTGGAGTGATATGATGTACTATGCTTAGCTTATACTGAATTGCCTGTGCTGTGAAAAGCTTTGATTTTTCACTCTACTTATTAAGCACACACACGAGTCTGCAGAGGAGTTTAACCAGGGAAAAAACAAATCAGAAATCACATGTGGTTGCAGGTGTATCTCCAGCGAGAGAAAGGCATCATGTTCTATTGGAAGTTTCTTTTAGAGTCCCCTTCAGCAAATGGCTCTCTATAGACAGAGCAGAAGTTATGAGTGCTGTCAGATGTACGATTTAATTTGTGAACTAAAAGTAAACAAACTGATGCAGTGTGAAACTGCAGGGTTTCATTTTAAGTAAGCTTACACTTCATATTGTTTAACCAGGAGGAAAACTGAACTTTTAAAACTGTTCTCATATTTGTATAGTGTTACTTGTTGATGCTTCGCAGTGCTTCTCTCTTCCCTCCATATTTGATACAAGGCTGAAACAAAGTCTGCTTCTATGAAGACTTTTCCAAAAAACCTGCTCATTTTCACACCTTCTTGAGCTTTGGGCCATTATAAAGCTATTAAATGCCTGATTTATTTTTTTTTCAGTTGATCACCTTGTTTGTGATTTAAGGTGTGTGAAAGCCCTGACAATATCCAAGGGAGTTGTTAGGGAGTCCCTGTGATGTTCCTGACCTGAACTTTCTGGAGCCAGCAGTATGCTGCTGTTTCAGATGTACACTTAAATGCATCAGCTTTGTGCTGAAATAAAGATCTGTTTATCAGCTTTATAGTGAGCTGTCAAAGTTTGGGAGGTGAGCTGTATGTTTGTTGTTTTAAGACTATTAAATAGCTAAAGAATAGAGTTCAATTTCCATCAGATATGGTGTTAACTGTATTTCATGGAATTACCTATTCCTAGCAAGATGTTTTTGTTATTTGCACATGCAGGCATGTTGGTTGTTTTGGTTTTTTTTTAAGGGCATACATTCTTCATTGTAGTTGGCTGGTTTTTAACTTTTAAATTGAGGCATGTACAGTACAGTTATTTTTGTTATAGTGAACCATTTTATTGTTTCAGAAGTGGATTGTGAATGAATCATTTTTCCTGGCAAATATTTGTCTTTAATGATTACTCAGGGCTAGCTTGAATTGTGCAGATGAATAATAATTGAAATAAAGTATCTGATTCTTCATTTCAAATGATACAATGAAAAACCTTGTGTGTGTGTGTATATATATATATACACACATAGGTCTGTTAGTTGCAACAACAACTAAAAAGTGTAGGCTGGCTCTGTAGCTGTTGTAGGGCAATGAAATAATACTGCATCTCAGTTCTCGCTCTTGTTCCATTTCCCAGGTTCCTTTCCTCTGTCCCACCTGGAAGAAAAGGTACTGGTTCTGTAGCTGAGGTTGCAGCAGGCAGCTCCACATTCAGTGCTCCCTTTGCAAGGGCAGGGTGGTTGCAGTAGATGAGCAGTTACTGGGGTGAGGAAAGGATGCTCTGCAAAGCCCCAGAGAGTTGCTCTGGTCGCCTCTGTGTAACTACACCATAGCAGTGTTCTCACGGAGGTTTGCTGTGTCACTATCAACTGCTTTAAGTTGTTCTTTTTGCTGCACCCATAAATTTATTGTGTTTCACTTCCTCTTATTTTAGGAACTTGCTACAACTTTCTCATTCATACCATGTTCAGCAATGCTGTTTGTGCCTTTCGTGCAGTCCTGCCTATATCTAAATTCTCAAAGCAGTCTGTGCTACCTATTGCATAAACTATCTCCAGCTTCTTCCTATGAGGAGTTTGTGCTCTTGATTTATTTATTGTACAGTTACTTAATTTTTATTCCTATCTGAAGCCAGTCAAGGCATCAGCCTGTTTGGAATATTATATGGATATTGTCAGGAAGAAAGACAGGAATCCTCTGCTCATCTACAAGTAGGCAGATACAGTTAAACTCAATTTTGGCAAAAGATATAGCAGAAGATAACCATAGGGTGGTGTAGAGCCTGCTCACAGTGAATGGTCTTTGCATGTTGAATCACAGTTTCTGACTGTCCTTCCAAGTCAGTCTCAAGTGAAAGAGCCCAGGTGTGCTGCCTTGACTGCTCAGCATGAATTAAAGCCGGGTTTGAATGCTAGAGGTGAGTAAGCAGCTCCACAGCCCCCCAGAAATGGCAGAAAGGAAGAGAGGAATATACGTATTCCATAGTTTTTATTAGCGGGGTGGATGTGCTTTATGTTGATTATACTGAGTTTTAAAATATGTGGAAGAGTAAAAGTCATCAAAAGAGCATCTCGTGCAAGTATGTGCTTTTGTGAATACAGTGGGCTTTTTGAAGTGCAGTAGGAGTTCTGGACAGTGTATAAAACCAAGGAACAGCAAGTCTGCTTTTTTGCATCCATATAACTGATTTCTGTAATCTGAAATATAAGAAATTAAGTTCTGGTAGTTTTGTTTAGGAGTAAAAATGTCAGACAGAAATCGTTTTTTCCATATGTTTCCCAGATTCTCTGTAAGTAGGTAAAAAAAAAAACCCCAAACCTAACCAAAAACCTACACCAAACTAAAAAAAGCCCACATATTTTCTTTGTTGCCCCTACCCTTTTAAGCTGCTGTCCAGACAAATATTTATAAACAGAAAGTAAAGCAGTTTCTTTTGCATGCACAAAACCCTGGGGAAAATGAGGAAATGTTTTAGTGTGTGTGAGGCGTTTAATACTTTGTTTTGCTCCGATTTATCTTTCAAAGAGCTGTGGAGGCCTGCCGAAAAAGCTAGAATACACTCCCTGTGAGCTTGTATTACCTTTGTTTAAAATAGTCAGACCTCTACTGCTGAAACTCAGGAATTCATGGACAGAATGACTAGAACAGCAAATATGACTTCAAAAAAAATGTGGTTATTGGATAAACTGGTATGAGCCCAGCTGCTGTGGATAAATTGATTTTGCTGTTGCTTTAAATCTGTGATGTGTTGGTATTTTGGCAGAGTAAGAAAAACAAGGATATTAGAAAGTAATTTACTGCACTGGGATTAGTGAAGAGTGTTCTGTTTCTATGACTGGGGTAGAACAGGATGGTTTAGATGTGTCTGATAAACAGGACGAGGTCTAGTCTGACAGCTGGCAACAATAGCTTTTGCTCAAAGTCAGGTGTACTAAATTAGCAAATCTATTACAGGGATACAGGAGAAATCTCACAGAAGACAGCCTTGTAGGCAGAAGTGTTGCCAAATGGGAAATGATTCATCGTCTCTGAATGGGATGAGCACTGAGCAGAAGCAGTTTAAACCTCAGACTGCTTTGGCTCATAAACCACCAAATATGTGATTAACACTTTATCTTCTCCAATCCCGTGTTTTTTGTTGTCTCCTGAACAGCAGTCTAGATTTAGGATCAGAATCTATGAGACTCGCTTCTTTGTTCTAATTTCTCTTCTGCCAGTTTAAATGTGCTTAGGCACTTTTATGACTTTTAGCTAAGTCCTAAAATGCTTGCTTGCATCCTAAAATCACTCCTGTCTTCTGGCCCTTTGGCAGTATCACCTTTTAGTGAGACCAGTCACATGCCTGGAATGCAAGCCTGACACGAGTGATGCTGGCAGAACCTGGTGAACTGACTCAGTGTAGTTCATTTTCTTGTATTTAGTGAAAATACATGATCAGCTGAAGATGTAGTTGAATGTAGCATGCCAGTTCCAAGGCAATCATTATGGTTTGACTTTCAGTGTTTTTAAAACTTGTATACTTTTATTCTTGACAATGGCATTCAGAGTCTGTAACGCACAGACATAAATGGGAAATGTATTTGTAACTTCTTAAATTGAGTTAATAATCAATGCCTAAAAGAGAGATACAGCTTACAAAGCTCGTTGAAGGAATGCAAGGGGGGGGAAAAGGCTTTTGTCCTTGTTCTGTCACTGTTTGTAGAGCTGACAAGAGTTTTAGCATGTCTCTGGTCTAGTTTTAATGTAAGTTGTTGTATTGGCTTTAGGATACATAGATGATAGAGAAACTAAAGGAATTAGTTCATAGGAAGGTGTTTAATATTAAATAATTCAGATGCAAGAGGATAGTTGTGAGAGGAAAATGCGATTTTACTTGGTAAGCTAGTATGTTGTTTAGCAAATAATTGTATTGGGTGGGAGCTGGGGTGGCACTCAACATTTGAGATATCCAGGGAATAGTGTGCATAGGAAATGAATATAAAAATTCCTCTGGAAAGCTGGGTCTGCTCTTACCTTGTATGTGTAGCCATGTAAGAAATGGTAGAAATCCAGAGAAGTGATATTTTGTATAATGCTTTGTGAGCATAATTGCAAGAGGCTGAGAGTTTCCAGAGTGAAAGGCACCCAGCGTAAACGGGAGCTTTTCATTTCTGTGTCCCCTCAAAATCCCTGTCGTGTCCACTCAGACTTTCTGAAGCTCATAACTTGGTATTTGAGATCAATGGAAATACTTGCATGCTCATGATGCTTGAAAGTTGTTCTGCCTTCGTAGGCGCCTGGTAACAAAATATCCTCTTAAGTTCTTGGAAATACCTTCCTGATTTTTTACTCCTCTGCTATATTGCTGGGGGTGTTGATTCACAGTGTTATACTTTTTACATTAATATAATCAGCTTTATACTCCTCCTTTCAGCCTCACCTGCTTCCCGTTATCTATCTTAGTCTTCAGTCTCTGTTGCTTATTGTCTTCTGCCATGTGCTCCTCTTTGTAGGAAAAACTTTGTCTTTTCACTGCTTGAATGTTTCATCTTCCCAAAGCATTTCTGATGTAGTATTTTAAATTGCATGGTAAGCTGCTTTTTTTTGGCAAGATTTTTTATTTTCACATATTTGCAAGCTGTTTCATTGGAATCTCTTGATGTTTTGTTTCTTTAAAACCTCTTTTATATTAGTTCTTTCAATAGTATATAAGTCATACTGATTGGACTAAATAATTTAAGCAACTTGTGTAAAAATAAAGCAGAATGAGAAAAATGCGGCTTTAATATAAGTTGCTTTCCTTCTGTGGAAATAAATAGGATTGCTCATGCAATTAGCTCATCTCTGTTTAACAGCAGCAGCTTCTTAAACTGTTTGGATTTGTTCCGTAGAGCACATCTGTTTATACAGAGAAACTAAACTGAATCTGTTCATCTTAAAGGACTGCAGTAATTTAACTAAATTAGTTTATAAATTGTATAGTCTATTGATATACTTACCTCCTGCAGATGAGGCTTTGTGGTTGTCTGATGGGGGAAAAAAGACTGGACTGAGGTACATGAGAAATGTAATAATGTGTAAATGGTGACGTTGTCTTGGTTTCCGTATGTACTCTCTTTAACAGCTGGCATTTTCCCCATTTCTATGGTATTGCATTTCTGCAGGTAGAGGCATCATCAGAGGCATAAACGTAGTAACCAGGTAAAGGTGTGTATAGAGACCACACATCTTTCTGCTGACCCTGTTTTTTTTGGCAAAAGCCCAACTGCTAAGTTCCAGAGAGGCAGTTTCCAGAGCTGAAAGCATTCCACAAAAAACAATTTCCCCCAAAAAAATCAATGTAGGAACATTGTGCTGAAGTATTTCAACTACATTAAAGGAGGAAGAGGCAGGATCCACATGTTATCAGGGAGACAGATCAGAATCCATGTCTGAAGTTGCAGATATCGATGATGATGCAGAAGTGTATAAAGGGTGCATCACTCATCCGTGTTCCCCCGTATAATGTGATTTCAGTACATCAGGTGGAGTACTAAAGCAAATTTGTGCTGAACTAAGCATTTAGGTTAAGGGTGGAGGATGCTTAATTAGTGATTTTTGCTGGTGATAGTATCAAAATCATGATCCTTATAAACTCTTAAAGTTTTATTAACTAGGGAATACTCTGTGTAAAATTACTCAAATACTTCAGTTACACATTTGAAATGCTAGGATTTACTTTCCACCCCCCAGCAAAAGTTGCCACCTTAGCAGTTGGGGTTTAGGAATTGGTTTTTTTTTAAAGCACCTGACAATCCTTTTGGCAGTGATGATCAAATTAATATTTACAGCATTTGGCTGGAGAGCGGCATGAGAGTTACCCATGAAGGGTAAATAATGTGCATGCTTTTGCTCTTTATGTGTGTGCGTTTCTTTCCCTTCCACCTCGTCCCAGAGCAGCAATAGCAGTGTCCCCCCCAGGATCATGTCTGCAGTGGAGACAGAATTTTGAAGACTTCCTGTTTAAATCAAGTGTGTGGCTGTGGCCTGACAGAGATAGCAGCGGTCCTGCAGGCTGGAAAGCTGCTGGTATCTACGGTTCCTGACATGCAGGAGTCTGGGTTAGTTGCAGGTGCCTCTTGTCTGGAGCCCTTTTTAAAATTCAGGGCATTTTTGTTGGTAATTAGATCATGAATTTCTTTTGTTGTTTCACCTACTCTGGATCATTCAGAGGGTGAAGAGGTTCACTGCCGTGAAACAAGTCTGAGGGCTCTGCTTCTTGTTAGTGTGTTTTCCCCCAGAACGTTTTCAGAAGTGCATCAAATACACCAGGCAGAACAGAGCTGTAATTTATTTCTTGTGTTAGCTTTTTTCCTCTCCACTGTTCCTGTCAAAACAAGCTGAGAAATATATGGGTAAATTTCCATGTTACCTTGTTTTATTTACCCATCCGCACAGGAAAAATCCTGTGCTCTCTTAGTATATTGCAAGTTGATAAAGTTGAACTAATCACTTCTGTCTAAATTGGATCTTGTTAAAGACTACCTGCTGTGATTTCAGAGTTTGAGATAAGAGCACCCTCTTTTCTTTGCCTGAGCTCTTAAATACTATATTATTCCAGTGTCTCTAAGATAATTGAGTTAATGGTCATAATAGAGTCTACGTCCCTCACGCTTGCATATAATAACCACCTCTGTAGGTTTGAAATTAGTTAATCCTGGTAATGCTACTTTAAATGTCAACTTTTTAAATTGTAATTATGTTTTTAATATTTCAGGAAGATTAAAAAAAATAACATTGTACAGCAAAGATAACAGCGAAGGTGGTGGGTTCATTTCTCTTTAATAGAGTTCCATTTCCCACCCTGATTTTGTTTACTGAAATACAATTTTATGCTTACTCCAAGTGTGAGAAACAGAAGTGAGAACTTTGAAATTGGCCTGGAAATTGATCTTTGACTGCTGACCTTTAAGCATTCTAGTAGCTGTTAATTTGCAGCTATGTTGTTTCTCCCCCCCCAACTGACCAGCATAGTATTCAATAGTCTTTGTAAGTGGTGTATGTATGATGACTTCATGGTACAATAGTGGTTTTTCAGTTGCTAGAAAATGGACAAGACGTTAGGGTTAGGCCTTTTTGGAGTAGGGTGAAGAAGTGAAGTGGAATTTCTAGTGTATGAAAGTTATGCATTAGAAACATCCTGGCTGGTCTGAGAGGCTCCATCCACACTAAACCAGGAAATGCAAATATTCGCAATAGCCTTTGTTTTCTTAAAGTTTCCCGTGTGTTACTTCTGCTTCTTTCACACTGTTTGAGCTGTGAGTGATGCCCTAGCTTACACAGAGCCCTGGTGGGGATGGTTTCATCCTGTATCATTCAGGCTTCACTTGCATATTTGGTAGATAGCTAAAATAAAGGCAAAGCAAAAAACACCTGAAGCTTTTGCATCTACATATTCAACTTCAGTGGTTCCAACAGGAATCTACATTAAAAGACACTTGTAGACTTTCATGGTAAGATGTGAAATGCTTGGGGAGCAATTTCTTTCCTTTACCTTGACAGGCATATCAAATAAACTGGACACATGAATAGAGCTGGTGACGTGTGTGGCAGTAAGCCCATTGCTGAATGAATCTAGGAAATGTGAATGCATTGGTTGCTTGAAGGAAGAATTCAGTGGTGTGGAGGGTTTTGTGTTTTGTTTTACTTTTGGCTTGGAGTGGAGTAAGGGAGGAGAAGTGGAAAAGGAAGCCTTTTGTTTACAGTAAAACAATACTGTGAAGTAGACATCATGATGTTAAACAGGAGTCTAAACATGGCAAATCTAGGCAGACTCCATCTGGCCGTGTCCACAAGTTGTTCAGATCAGACATCCCCAGCACAGGCTGCTGGAGGCTTGAGTCACTGTCGTGTTGTCCTCCCCTTACAGGAATTCAGAATAGCCTTGGAGGCTCTGTCCCAGAATTTCACTGTTGCATGAGATGAATGACTTAGTGCCTTGACTGCTATTCAGTGATGCAGGGCATCTTCATTAACATTTCTTCCTTGATAAATGTGTGATGTTTTCATTTTGAATGTTAATCTCTGTGAGTTATATTACATACAGATAATACGAGTCTAGGATTCTAAATCCAGTCAAAGCACAACCTCCGCTTATAGGCAGAATTTAATACATTGAATCTGTCGGAAAGAAAAATGTGTTGTTACTGTGTTAGTTTCTGGCATATTTTGTAGTGGTTTAAAGTATATTGCATTATTAGGACATTTTTCATTTCTGGGTAATCCATATTGCTGTTTGGTGTTTGAACACAGGTTACTGTGGTTTGGTTTGTTTAGTCCCAGAGGAGTAGTTGTGATTTGTTGAGACACAGATTTCTAACTGACAATGGTTACAAGCAGGTGCACGTGACCCTTAGAAATGGGTTTCATTTTACATGCAGTGTATTAAGGATTTAGCATCTGGCTTGTGTTGGAAGTTAAACTTGGAGAAATGTGTTTATGGGACAATTTAGGATTTTAACTATTATTAAAGGAAATTCTTGTTAAAAGTGCTTTCCTAGTGCTGAGGTTATCCTAATACTTACTTTAAAAGAGTTTATTTTAAAGCTGTCGGCCTTGTGTTTGGATGGCAGCCTTAGCAATAATGCTTTTATATGTCACTTAGAACTAGCGCTGAACATTGTTTTTCTTTTTTCCAACCTGACAGGAATTTAGTATTTAACAGCACTCTAAGAGCACTTAAAAAAAATTCTGGCCGCTCCAGAGGGCAGTGCTTATGCTGCAGCTCTCTCCTGTGGCAGAGCCATGGATGCAGGGGATGGTGAAGAGTGTTTATGTTTAATCTAATCGAGCAGAGTATGTCTGAAATCAGCATCAGTTTGTCCCATATCCTTGGGTGAACTAAGCTTGCTTTTGTATGTCATATGGCACCTGCATCTCTGTGTGTGCTGCAAATATACTGGTCGCGGAAGAGGATGGTGTTTGGACTTTCAATTTGGGTAGCACTGAATTTCACAGTAAAGAATTGGGGGAAGTTATTGAACCTTTTAAAGAAGGGCATGGCAGCCTCTGTGTGTGTGCGTGTTTGGTACTAACTCTAGTTTAGAGCTCAGTAGGTTACTCCAAATTTCTTGTGCTTGGTGAGACTCAGAGCAGCTGTCAGTAACAGAGCAGCCTGAAAGCAGTTGTGTATACTTCCAAGAGAGATTCTCTTTTCAGTGTTTTTATTCTGTGCTTCCGAGTATGGTTTGGGAAATAGGAAATAAAATCTCCATCCAAATGTTTAAGGGTTAAGACTCTGAAAACCTGAAGGGTGTTAGCTAGTTACTTTTGTGTCCTGATGGCAAAATCTGCTTTTATTTTCATATGTATTATATATATATGGAAAATTTTTAGTTTTAATAAACTAAATATCTGGAAGTACAAAACAGAAGGAAAACTACCTGTCTGCATTCAAATTAAATACTGGGGTGTGTGGTGTCTTTGTTTTTAGAGCTGAAAAACTCCCAGGTGTGGGGTGTACTTTTCCAGTGCAGCTGCAAGTTGCCATCGGAACAGGAGTCTGGCTTATGCTCCCTTCTTTGCAGCCATGTGCTTCTGCCACTTTTCATTACATCTATGGATGGTGTGACTGCAGGATAAGTCAGTGCAGCTCTTGGAGCCAGTGGCAAACTAATCCGTGTCCCCAGAAGGTTAATTTTCTGTTAAGCCAGTTGAGCTTCCTGATCTACCTCGCATCCATCTGATTGCTAGACCTGATTTGAGAGAGGAACAGCTGCAGGCCTCTTATTGTTAGGTGCAATATGAAACCTTCCAGCTCACATTGATCAGTGACCGTGGTGTATAATGGTGCTGCTGCTTTCTTCTCCATTTCATGTTTCAATACCTTCTCACTCAAAACCCTGCACACCTGTAAAACATACGTTTGTTGGGTTTACCTGCCTTTGTGTGTCCCTTCTTGACGATAATCGATTGCAATGTTCTAGAATGTATAAATTTCATTAACTGAAAGTAAATTCTTAGTTTATGATCATGTTCTGTCACTTTGTTTATGTGCAGAAAAAACACCTTCAGAGGAAATGAAAATTGGAAGGAAATGAAAGCTTTAAAAAAAAAAATCCTGAGAGAGATTAATTGTAAAGTAAAATTTAACGTGAGTAGTTGGGATAAAAAAATTTATTCCAAACCCTTGATTGAGGAAGTTATTACCTCAACAGCTGTATCTGCAAATGTGCATGGTGTTATTTACAGCTTTTTGTTCGATGAATAGTTGAGGACCTCCTGTTTTATATCTTTCCATGTGGGAATTAGGCAGGTCCAAGGAGGGAATGCAAGCAGAAAAATACACGTTTCTCTGTAGCATGCCAACAATGGAAGAAAACAGTAGGAATTTGTTAGAAAGGTTTAAAGTACTGAGCTCTCCTGCTGGAACCTGTGCATGGTGTGCTGTTTGCCTGTCGTAAATGTTTTTCTCGACCAAATAAATAAATTCAGGAAGAGTTTTATACAAGGTGGAGAAAAGTACGTCATGTCAGTGCTGGGTTCAAACACCCCAAATGATTTCTGGGTCCCAGGGGCAGCTATCCGAAGGCGAGGAGGGGCGTGTGTGTGGGTTCATTTGTCTCCCTCCCTCTCCCTCCCCCAAGCAGGCTCATTCCAATCAGCAGTGTAATTGGAATGCAACCACAGTCTGGAGGAGGAAGGGGAATTTTTGGCAAGGAGAGGCAGAGCAGTTGGGAGCTTTATTCAGATTAAAGCATAGACGACCATTCATTATCAGTACAACACACATTAGCAACAGCATAGCATTGTGTTTCTACAGCTGGGACTTATTTTAGTGATTGTATTGCACTGTGTGTTACATGCAAACAACTGGGATCTGATCACAAAAAGCAATGCTAATGGCTTTCATTAAAAGATGGTGTTTCTGTAGGGGGAAGAAAGACTTGTCTTCAAAATGAACTGTTGTGGTAAAAATTGATAGGCAGCCTGTTTTTCTCCTCGCTATCCCATGTGCTACATATGTTCTGGAACAAGCACTCTTTCTGGAGAGAACCCCTTGGGGAAAGAAAAGAACAACAAGAATTATAATGTTCAAACTGTTGGTTGGATGCAGAAAGCTGAGCTAGTTCTATGGTGATGACACATGAAAACCTAGAAGATTAGAAACCATAATCTTAGCTTTGGACCGGTCCTCTTTTCCCCCTCTATAAACTCAGGGCTGTCTGTTGATTCAGTACTGGTTGCTTATGGATGTCTGACATGAGATGGGGGGGTGTTTTCTTAAGTCACTTACTAATTTTTAATGTGTTGGTTATGTGTTTGATATAGATTGAATAAACAGTTTGATATAGGTTGGAAATACAAGATCAATACCCTTAAATGGCCACGTTCTTTAAATTGAGGTAACACTTTCTCTTTTAAAGTTGCCTTCCTCAACACTCACTCTAGGTCTGTTATCCAACAGTTGAAGGTGAATCACTGAAGTCTCTTAGGCAGACTTAAGATGTGGTGATTCTGTGAAATCTCATGGATCTTTATCACTTTTTACTTGTTTTCATTGTAGGCCTCCTACAAGTACGTTCTGCTTTATTTCACATTCTTTGTGTTCTTCTTCCCTTTAGAATGCAGACCTTGTGTTGTAGACATACTTGTTAGTCTGAACTAAACATACTCTTTAACACTTACATAAATAGTGGCAATGTGTAAGCTGGGGTACCTTCAGTGACAACAGTCTGATGTCCTAAAAAGTTTGATTTTTCTGTAAAAAATGATTCCAAAGTAAGAAGCAGTTGTAATGAGTTCTTCAGTAGCCAGCAAAGAGAGTCGGAAAAGTTCAGAAAATGAGAGAAATATTTATCTTCTTATAAAATTCACATTTGCAATAATCACATTCCCTTCACTTTATGGATTCAACTGATTATTTCAGACCTGTCCCTAATTGCATGTAAATTTCAATAGTTAACACATAAATTAGATTACAGGAGTTGGAGGATAGTAAATTTGCATTTACTTGCAATGGTCAAATTATTTTTCATTCTGTGTCAGTCACTGGAGTAGTAAATCAGAAAAAGGAACTTGGCAAACGTGGTTCACTTCATTCCTATTTTTGAGTATTTGAGAACTATGTGAGCAAAGCTGTCAAGGAAGGAGACTAGGAAGCTTTATAATATTATGTTTCTGTGGCCTGACTTGAGTAGCATATGTTTGAATGAGATCATGAGGCACGGCAAAGAGATTTAATGAACGTATAGTATGTAAAAGTGATGTGCGTGTTTGTCTTGGCATGTATATATTGTTCTTTCATATTGGAATATTAATGTTCTCTTCTGTGTAGACTACCCAGGAAGTCTGTAACAAATACAAAACATAGCTATCCACTGACTCAGTGATACTTTGTAACAAATACTTAATCTACATATCTGTACTAGGAGCTATTGATGTCTTTTGATAATGCACTTATGGTACAATGCTCCCCACCCCTTTTTTATTCCAAACTAGTGTTGATATATGCAGGCACTGGTTTGTATTCTTGTTTCTGAAAACCTTTTGTGCAAATTCAGCTGAAGAGTTTTTGTTTTCAAAACAATTTAAATCAAGGTTTTAAAGCAAGAACATACAAATAACAAATAACTTTTGTCAGTGCCCTTGTCCCTCTAAAAGATCTATTAATGGTGCAGCTGTGTAGATCTGATAATGATGTGGGTTTGGGTCCAGAACCATTAATGTTTTAACTTGGTTTTGTCAAGGGAAATAAATCTTGCTATGGTTCTTCCTGGTTTTTGACTCTTTAGCTCAAATTTGACATAGGATAAGAGGCCTCAAAGATAATTAGGTCCTGTGAGTTTTCTGAGAATCATTGCCTGGATAGAGAGGAGACCGCTAGCAGTGACCTGAAATGGGAGGAAAAAGCTGCAGCAAGAGATCCCATGTTGCAAGAGCACTGGAGTGTCTGCGTTGGAGAGTGTCTGTCTAAAGGCCCTACCAGTGGGAAAAGCCTCAGCTATAGCTTTCAGTCAACCATAAAACATAAATCCATAGGAAACCAAACTTCCTTAGTTTTTATTCTCAAGGAACTATTAATCAGTTGGTTATCAGAATATTCAGAATAGGTTATAATACAGTGTTGAAACTGTTAGAAAAGTGGAGCATAAACTCTGGTACTTTTTGCACCAGTGGGAAAAGTTTTGTCCAAAAAAAGAGTCCTGAGATAGATCAGAGTTCTGTGCATGGGCAAGATTGTTTCCCTTAGAACAGAGCTGATGCCTCTGGGACCTGGGCTTTTTCACCTAGAAATACCTGGCAGAGAGGGTGATGTTAATGGAAGATTTTTCAGCATCTCTCCTGTTTTGTTAACCTGACAAAGCCAGAGTGGGTTGACATCTGACTTCCCTTAAATGTGGTTACTAGAGAAGAAATCTCGAGCCAAAAATACTAGTTTGTTCACTCGTGGCTAATTGTTGGGGAAACGGTTATTAGTCTGTATGCTGTGTGTGTGCCCAGTCTTATAAAAATGAGACTTTGGCTAAATCCCACTGGCAGGCTTGCTTTCTATTTTGAAAATAAGTGTTTATAATTAGTTAACCTTGCAATTTGTCTCTCAAAAGATTAGTCAAACCTTTATTTTGGACATGATACAGTTTCAAAACATGCTGTATGAATTTTGACTTAACTATTGGATTTAAAGCCTTCAGCTTCACTTGACACTTCCTGTTTCTTATAATGGGTGAAATTGTGCAAAAAATTATATCTTTGGGGATCTTTAAAACAGTGGCCATCTATGTAAGCATCTATTTTACTCTAAGTTTCTCACCACTAGATGAAAGTTGGCTGATGAGTTTCAGTTCTTGGGCTGAGTGGTGCATGTTGACAGCTCAGGCTGAGCATATTCTTGGTATAATAAAAACTGCAGAAGCATTTTTCTAAGTTTATCTTATTATCTGTTTCTGTAATGTCTTCTAAGCTGGTATCAGTTGTATGGGTAGACTTTCAACTGTTGGGCACATGGAAGTGTTCAGTAGCTGTGGATTTTTATTACACCATTCTAAGGACCTTATTTGAATGTTTTGTGGAGCAGGCAGTGATGTGACAGTCTGTTTCCTGTGCATGCTTGAACTCCAGGTATCAGAAATACCTGAGATGTTTGGCTCTCTGTAAGTCATTAATAGGTGTCCCCTTCTGTTTTACAGAGGACAAAAACTCATTAGAGTTTTAAATAGGTTTTACAGTGCTGCATTCCCGTGGAAAGCAGTTTCACTAAAATCAACATCTTTATGAACGTAAAAAGGGGGAAAATAATTCCATGGATTTTTAGGACAATATGCAGCTTTGTGCTAGCATGCAGAACGATGCCTTCTGCCCTGATCCTGGAAATCTCCATCAGAGTGCTCACGGACAACCTCTGCTCTACTTCTTATTTGGGCAGATGCTGTAAAAGAAACTGGAGAATGTGCAACACTGCAGGATCACTGTGAGGATGTCCTGTGGAGAAAGCATGAGCAGTTTTGTCTGGTTTGAGGCGGTGTCTGTGGGATGCGGTTATTGGATGCACTTTTCTGTCTTTGCATTTCCTGGTAGTAATTAATACTGGCAATCTCATAGAAGAAATATCCACAGGGATCCTACAGTGAGGAGTCTTTTGCAGCATTGATCCCAACCAGATACCTTTTCCTCCTTCCTTTCTTTTCCTTTTTGTGCTAGCTGTGGGAATTCATGCTTCACTCAATACGTAAGAATCCTTGTGTGTTATCAGTAAATATTTTAATGTTTCACAGGGGAGTCTGGTATTTCCTACTTACTAAACCTGTGACAATAGATAAGCATATGTAGTCGAACAGTGGTGTGTTTTGTGAGAAGTCTTCAATGTGTACCTTGGCATCCTTGTATCAAAGTTGTCCTTTTGACCTCTTATTTATTGATTTATTTTATTTCTTTATTACTTACTGTGTTCTCATAGAGATGGTTTTCCCCTTGGTATTTTTAGTTGACAAATACAAATGTTCCTCCCTTTTTATTTTAAACAAAAAAGACTGAAATAGTTACTAGCTTCTACAAATAAAACATTATCTTCAGAGCCATCAGACCTCTCGCATTGGAAGTTAGTCTACTCCACCCAAATGTTTTTCAGGTAAAAATGTTTATTTAGTTAGCACTCAGGGGAACAGAAAAGCCTGAACTGCCTGATGCACTGTTTCTTATGGTCAAGGAAGCTTTTTGCTGGTCTGTAGATCTGAACATAATATCCTGCTTGTGTAATGCCATTAATTTTTCTAGCACAGTGTTTTGTGCCACTGTTTGCTGGGCTAGTTAGACATGGTCCAGTTCCCTCACTTGGTGTAAACACAGAGTTGGCAAAAGAATTGAGGGGGAAAAAAATTGCTTGTGAAACTATTGCCTGACGATAGCACCACCATATCACTTGTATTGTAATCTGCCTGAAGGTGAACTGCCAAAAGATGACACTTCTGGCTCAGCTTCTAGGATTTATTTTACATGACAATGTAAATGATGTAGGAGCACAATTCGTCATGTTCACTCATTTTGGACAGGATTTTCTGGAATGCTGGACAGGTAAAGTAATTTTTTAAAGTTGGGGATCAGTGACTTTATCTTGTATTTCTGTTTTTCTTGCAGTACTGTGTGCAAAAAACTTGGTGAAAAAGGATTTTTTCCGTAAGTAGCTGTTAAAGTTTTTATATACAGGATATATATTCTGCAGGTTCTGTACATCAGTGTTTGCACGTGATCATTGTATTAAGATATTTGCATTAAGGGGGTGGGAGCTTTCAAGTTTTCACATCATTTTATTTCAGGGTTTCTAATTTTTTCTTAGGTGACAATTGTCACAGATTCATAATAACAATTAAAACCCTGACACACTCTCTCTGGTTTTGGTGGGAGTGGGAAACAAATTTGCTCTCTCAGGCAAATTACATGTTTTTCAGTTACACATATTTATTAAAATGTTTTTCATGCAAGAACTTTTTGTCCAGCAGACAGAGGTACATCTTAATTATTATGTCATAATACTTACCTCCTCTGACATTATGTTTTAATTAATTTTAATAATGTTTTGAAAGAAGTGCTAAGAGGTGGATGAAGGAGGCAGAAAGGAATGTTATTGGCTGTGTAAGCATGCACACACACATCACCTGCCTGCTGCCTCCCACTTGGGACTGGGCAAAATTCAAAACATCAGACCAGAATATGGAAAAGAACTTGAAGGGATGGATGATACAGATTTATATTGGAGTTTGTGATACTTCTAAAACTTGCTTTATATCTGGATTTTTGTATTGGTGTAAGTTTCCAGGTGTTTAACAGTTTAATAATACCTAAAAAACGCTCTCAAGATTTGAAACCTGTGATGCACTTCTGTGCTGAAGCACAAATCACAAGGTCCTATTCTTCCCCTTCCCCACATGCTTTGTCTTCATCCCCACATGCTTTGTCTGACACTTGTCTTGAGCCACTGCTGCTTGACTGACTCCATCTGAGTCACCTGAGGAAGCGGAACTGGTGCAGAACTTGTGCTGCAGAAAATATGAATAATGTTTCACCACCTTAGTTCTTTCAGCTGACTCACTGGGCACTCGGGTGAGGAATTAGTATGAGGGGAAAAAAGGATAGGACCGCATGACTTAGGGGCATTAGTGGTGGGACCATCCCTTTTGGTGTCAGTTAATGGGTCGGTTAGAATAGCAGTTGCAGTCAAGCTAATTGTAGGCTGTTCTGGTCCTGCTTCTTTCCCTCCCTCAGCTGCCTAGTTTGTCACCATCTCTACACTAATTTTTGTTGAACCTGTGTTCTGTGTTTCCAAGGTACTAAGGTGGCAGGAAAAGAAGCAGAAAGCAAAGTGGACCTCAAAAGCAAGAATAACCTGTTATAGGTGATTTTCTGTAGTACCAGTAACAACCAAAAATCATGATCTTAATTCATCTTAGAAACAAGAAGAGCATAAATCTGTTTTCTCTGCCTTTTGCTGAATACTTTGTATGCTGAGAGTTTACTCAGTCCTAAATCGCAAAGATTAAGGTGTTCAGACTATTTTTTTCTTCATGCTTGACTTGCACAGCTTACTCTGTATCAGCAAAATAAGTTGCTAATTTAGTAATTTCCTGTGTTAATATGTTACATTATTCCCATTCATTAAACATGGCCCTCATTTAGGAATAAAGGCAATTTCAAATAAAGTATTTTACTTTTTTTAAAGTAGCGCAGTGATAAGAGACTTTAAAGCATCCTGATCCATTTGATAATTTTCTTGTTTTCCTCCTCTTAGGACTTCCTGATCCATTTGCTAAGGTTGTGGTGGACGGATCTGGCCAATGCCATTCTACAGATACTGTGAAGAATACACTTGATCCAAAATGGAATCAGCATTATGACCTGTAGGTGGTAACAGTGATAACCAAAGGTTTGAAGTGAAATCCTCTAAAGTACACAAAATTGTCAGATAGTCATAATAATGTCCTATTTACAGCTAGGAAAATATCCCAGAGTTTATTAAAAATTATTTATTAAAAATAATCCTTTCTCTCTCAAAATTTTCTTCGTAATAATTTAACCCTTTTTATTGTCTTGTGTGTTATTCATTACTCTGTGGAAATGTATTTCCATTGATAAACATCAGTCACTTAGTCTTCAGTTCCTATTTAAAACAGCAGTAAAATATTAGATCTCTTTGGTACAACAACTCACGGCCTGCCTTTTAAGGTAGCTTTTTACTGTAGTATACCTGATGTCAGGTCTCAGGTTTTCATCTGCACCGGATATTAAGATAATCAACTTTTCTGGGGGGAACAGGAATAAAATAAGCACCTGATGGCAAACCTTGTAGATTACACAACTTGGTCTTTCTTCTCATCAAACCTAGGAAACACTAGGGTTTTAAAGTTCCTAATGTTTACCCTAACAACACACCATTGCATGGGAACTCTGGTCTCTCCTTATGACGCTTCCACCGTTACAGGAAATGCTTTGCACACCAAGCATGACAGATGGAGTCTCAGTGGCAGTGTGCCTGCTCCTGCCACCACACAGCGTAGGAAAGCAACCAGAGGAAGGTGCAGTTATGTGAATTTTATTAAAAGAAAAATCCTGCTTGTTTTTTTTCCTACCATGAAGATTTCTGTCAGATTTTAAATAACTGACAGGCCTGTGTGCAGTAAAACTGCCGCTTGGTTGTGTTGGGCTGCTTGAAATGTCCCCCAGACTGGAATTTGTGCAGCACATTAACACTGCTGCTAATTAAGTATCTCATGTATCATGTGGTAACATATGCAAATGGTACAGTATGATGGATCTGTTGTGATGTATTTATGCAATGATGTCTGAATGAAGTTGCTAATTCCAAAGGAATTTTGTGGCTTGCTGACTTGATTCAGCATAATACACTCTGTTGTATAAGATTTTTTAAAGACTTCTGCAGTTACAAAGAACAAAAAAAGGTTTTACCTTTGGCTTACGTGGTTCTGAGTTCAGATCGTAGTGTGAAATGCAGCAGTTGAATTAGTTGCTCAGATTCTTCAGCCTAGATGGGTGTGTGAAGGGGGGTGGGAATCTGGGAGGCTTTCCAGAAAGACATTGCCAAATAGTTGCCGTCTGGATGCAGTTTAATGTCAGTAGAATACCATGCTTGCCCTGGATGTATTCCCCTTCGTTATTTTCAGTCTTGTTTGTGTTTTCCCTATTGTTCAGGCTTTTCCTCAAAGCTCTGAATAACCAGACTTAACACATTTACAGACTTTCTCATGTTCAGAGCATTTAAACACTACCTAACCATCAGTTCTGAAACTTAATAGGTACCCTTTTTCTCTTCTTTCCCTTTGTTCTGATATCCTAGATCTGCTTCAGCCTTCCCAGGCTTATCTGTGCCCTCAAGCCTACTCCAGTCCTCCCCAGCACCCTCTGCCTTTAAGGCATAGCAAGTCATTTGGTCTATTTTTAAAAGGTGTTTGTACCATGAGCTCCACCAAAACCTGGTCCTGGTCCTGTCTTGACTCTGTGCCCTTCAGATCTGCACCCCAGGCTCTGGCATTTCCTGCTATGTTATACCTCTCAAATGTAATCTTGCACAACTCCTGTAACTCCTCCTCTTCCCAGAATCTCCCTGCAGGTTCTAGTGCTGCTTGGTACCTTCAGATTCTCAAGTCCCTGTGCTGCCCTGGCAGAATCACCTTTCTCCCCTAACCTTCCAGCTCTACTTTGCCTAGTTTTTGCTAATGATCCTGGATTTTTCTCAGGGAGAGAAGGCAACAGCTCTGCTTAGTGCTGGTTTAGACAATGCCATCCTAAATTTGACTCTTAAATCGCTGTCAGGCAGCTCTTTGCAACAGCTTTGCCTTGTTGACATGGTTGTTTAGACCAGTTTGATGATGCCCTTTGTGTTTAGGTTGAAAGCATTTCTGGGTCGTGTTTGTAGATCTGGCCATGCCAGCTCAAGCCCATCAGACATAAAAGACATCCTGAACTTCTTAGGTGGGTCTGTTAGGAACATCTGGAGTAGAAGCCTGCTTTGCTTGCCGTTTGCTTGATGCAGCTGTTTTTACAGTGTCTTGTAGGCTCAGCTCAGCATTGGACCGTGTAGCACTGGAGAGGAGAAAGGAGCAGCCAGTCAGTGCCACACGTCTATGCTGTGTTCCTGTCTTAAGCCACAGCCTCTGGCTGATTCTCTTGTGACTGTCCAAAGGCTCCAGCCCTCTTCAGTTGCTACCAGAGATGAGAGCAATGGCAGTGTGAAGGGAGAAAGAAGAGAAAAAAATTGGGGTGGCATTTTTTGTTGTCTCTTCACACCCTCTTCCCCTCCAAACTGAAGAGCTCATCTCTCAAAGCATAACCATTATATTAGAAAAACTTCAGAAATGGGAATATGTAGAAACAAATGAAGTAATTTGCCCAGGTTGTAAAGAGAGTCTGTGTGACAGCGTGGATTAGAAATAGGGAATTCCTGGCATCCAAGCCTGAGTTCATACCTCTTGATGTTGCATTTTTCTCTCTTTCTGGAGGGAGTACATCTGGCTTGGGATCAGGAAGAGGTGTGTTTTTTCAGGAATATTTTTTTTCCACTTTCTTCATTCCACTTTTCTTGTCTATAATGCATGTATAATGCCATGGGGATGAAAAGTCACTTGATATCAAACCTTCCTGAGTGGTACATTGGCTCAGGAGGAAATACCACCTTGGCAAAGATAATTTTAGTTAGACAAAGTACCAGTTGTCTCTATGCTTTAAATTTTGATTGAAATTTTAGGGGGTTCCAGTGTGGCATGTACTTGATTCTTGTTTAGAAGTGCTACTTTTCCCTAAGCTTTCCAAACACACAGTTCTTATTCAAAGTCGAATGTTATAGATTCAGGATATATGTGAGTTCAAAAATACATATGGAAATGGAATTTCCAGGTTTCCATTCCATTAATCCAGTTCCTTTTATCTCTGAAGTAACAAAGCTGTGAAATAGACGTTGCTGATAGGGTTGAGTAAAAGAAAAAGCTCCAAGAACTTTAATTGTGAGGAGGAATTATGAGAGAGCATCCATCAAAATGAGGGGGATGTGATTTTTTTTCTGTTTGGTTTCTTTTTTCTAAACTCATTTTATTTTTTGGAACATTCTTTTTTAATAACAAATACAATTCCTAGTGCAGGCTTTTATGTTGGAACTTCATTGCCAGATGATGTAAAACAAATGTAACTTCTCCAGCGAATGGATTGGAAATGACAGCTTGTCCTACCGTCACTCTTGAAATGCAACCATGTATTTTCATGCCTGAAATTATGCAGATGAAACATGTTGCTATAAAGCCAACCAGCAGTTACTGAGCTATTTCTTTTCTTCCTTTGGAAAAAAAACACCAAGACATCTTTATTTGGAAAATGCAGTTTGTCTTCCTTATTTCTTTTAAATGCATGAACCAGTCAGGTTTTCTGGTGCAAAAATCATAGCAGGTTATAGCAGTCACATAGAAGTCCTCACCTGCTTGGTATGGATGGCTTACTGTCTGCATCTCAACCATGAGAACCTCACCCTGAAATGTTACAGTAATTCTTGGAAACTGTGTTGTATATTCAGCTGTTCTGCATATTATTCAGACTGTTCTGTTATGAAATTGTGTTTAACCATATACCTTTGACTTTTTTAAAGCAACAAGGAAAACTGGAAAATTCAAGACAGGTCATAAGTCTTTATTTTTAAGTGCACCTAACTTGTTCTCATAAGAATTTATTTTAATTACATGAAACATTGTAGACTGCAACTGTGCACGTGAATTCCCATCTTCATCTTTTGTTTCTTTATGCAAAACTGGCATTGTCAAGGTTGTAAGGCCAAAAATCTGACCTATATAATGCAACCAGTCTACTATTACAAAACTTGGGGGGGGGGGGGGGTGTTGCGTGATGTTTGTGGTTTGCTTGGGTTTGTTTTACATGTGCACTGGTTATTTTAAACTACGCTCATGGGTATGTGCCTACAGTTAGGCTTTTCTGTCTTCTTGGGTCAGTCCCTGTCTGCAGGTGGGAAAAAGAAGCTGTCTAAGTTCTGCTTTTTGAAACAGAAAAAAGGGGAGAAGTGTTAATTGAGAACTCACCTCATCACACTGCAATTTTAAACCATGAGAGTTAGTTCAATTGTTTGGTTTGCCAACCTTGACAGTATCATTTCTATCTTTATGAAACTATTAAGATGTCTTAAAGCCGATCAAGTCTCAGTCAGTTGGGGAGTTGTTTTTAGATGTTGGTTGAGTGAGTTTGATCAGTTTTCCTTCAAAACCAAGAAAACCCACTTGGAACTATGCTGCAGAATGTCAAAATTTGTGATCTGGGAAGGGAGAACTAAAAGCATTTCTTGGGATCTAATCCATAGTTACAAATTAATTTTCCTCGGTTTGAAATAACTGATAATTCGGTATTGACAATAGCTCCTTTATTTTGTGTGTTTTGAAACTGTCCTCTGGAAGTGTTGAAAACAAAAACTATCTCACACGGTAATTGTTTGTGAAGAGCAGAGCTTCAAACAAAAAAGCAAAGATAAAATAGCCTGCAGTGTCCAGGTGTCCCCAGGTCCATGCAAGGCACATCTAGGCTTTGCAAAGCCTTCCCATAGTGATGCTGCAAGGAGGCAACCCACATGTGAGCAGGGGCCAGGAGGGGAATGTGGCACATCTCACTTAAAATACTGTATGAACTTGTTGTTATGGGTCACATTCTTAATATATAACGTATGTTACAAACGGGGCCTTTCTGAGGCTTTCTTAATAGCAAATTAACTTCCTGAAGATTCGTTAACTGCAGATGTGTAACTAGGTTTGCCTTATATTTTCCCTGAGTGCTCAGAATAGCTCTAAAAGAGACTGACTTGCATTGCTAGTGGTTGGAAGAGTAGCCTGAAAAGCAGCAGCAGCAGCAGATGAAGTGCTGCACATGAACCCTGAACTGATAGTTTCTGTCCTGGCATTTGAGCTGCTCTGCCTGCTAGCGCTGCTCACAAACATGCTGCCATGAGCATTGCTGTTCTCTGTGGTTAGGCTGAGCATAGGCATGAATCTAAGCATGTTTTTAGCTGCTTGAAGAGATACGGTCACTGGGCCAGCTCACCGTCTGTTCGTGTTACTGTTTGAAACAGATTTAAGTAGACTTTGGATTCACGTGAATGCCTTCTTCCAGAATCAGGGTTTTAGATTAGCTTGTATTCAAGTAAACTCCTTCATAAGACATGCTTTCATTCAAGTGTAGTGTGTACATCGTATCTGAAGATGACTTACTCTCTCTGCCAATACAGTGTGTGTTAAATTTTAATGTCATGGTGGATTATCTTTTTTCCCCCTAAGGTGTTTTCTGGAGCATCTTCAAAGTATTCAGTAAGTACCATTCACAGTTCTGTTTTTCCACGTTTTTCAGATACATTGGGAAGTCAGACTCAATAACAATCAGCGTGTGGAATCACAAGAAAATTCATAAAAAGCAGGGAGCTGGTTTTCTGGGTTGTGTGAGACTTCTTTCAAACGCAATCAACCGCCTTAAAGACACTGGTTGTAAGTAAGCTGAAGACTAGAGTTTGTTCCCTTTCAGCCCAGACTTTCATGCACAGGCTTTTGAAGACTGATACTTATTTGGTTTTTTTGTAAAGCTTGTATATTCTGATGGGTTTGGTAGTTTGTAATGGTGTTTTGTGTCCAAGGATAATACAAGTAGGATAGAGAAGGTAAATTACTACTGGCTTTTCAGTGCCTTTGCCCTGTTACCATAGACAGTGGTAACGTCAGTGCCACAGTCTGGTTGTGGATTGTCAACACTGAACTTAGTGTGTTGGAATTCCAAAGGAAGACAGATTCAATTGCCTTCAAATTATCTTTTTTTTATTACCTTCAGAAATGCAAGTCTTAAGAGATAAACAAAAGGACAAATTTATATTAAAGCCACATTTGTAGTTTAAAAATTAATGGGCCTTCAAAATTAATTAGTAAATTTTATCGTATTAAGTGTATAATACTTTGAGCACTTTGTATCTACTTTTCAAAAGTAAATTAACATGCAAGGTGCTGTTTTCTCATTATCCGAATGGGTGCCATTTACTTCTCAACAAGATTTGGTGCACTGTGGTGGAAACGTAGTGCTTGGCTATCTAGATAATCAAAACAGAAGAAAGTGACATGCTGGTAGAGAAGCATTGTGATTTTTACCTTCTGTAACAGGTACTTAACTATCTTACACCAGGCTGAATTTTGTTCTGATGGTACTTCAGTGAGCCTTTCAAAGGCAGCAAAAGGCTGTGTGATTTACTCTGTGTGTCCTTGTTCCCTAGATCAGAGATTGGATCTGTGCAAGCTTGGGCCAAATGACAATGATACTGTTAGAGGACAGATAGTAGGTGAGTAAGGGGTTTATCTTTTTGTTCTCTTGCAGCTTACTAGTAGCTATAGAGATACCCTTCCTAGATGTCAATTTTGTGTACTGGATTTCCCCCCTCTAAGTTCATTGTCTAGTGCCAGGGCCGTTTGGACCTCAGGCTAGAAGTGTGTATGTAGAGAATGAAAACAAACAACAAAACACCCCAAACCACTAAAAACAAACAACCCACTCCCCCCCCCCCCCCCCCCATATCATAAGTGTTGAGACAGATAAGACCATAGATAATATGAAATTTATTTAGAAAGTTTTAGTTTCACTGTAACGAATGGTGAGAGTTTGAGCCTGAGCTCCTTGTGAAAAAGTGACTACACATTCTTGGCCATGGAGAGTTCCAGCAAAGCTGTGCTTCCTGTAGGTTTTGCGAAAGGATGAAACATCTTGCTGCAACAGGAGTGAATTGCTGTCTGGGATGACTTGCTCAATTTATTTTGTGTTTTCACGGGTTATTAACAAGTCTGTCACCAGCTTCAGTGGCTGTTCTTTGTCATTCTGCAAACTCATAAACCTTAAATAACTTAAGAATTTAAAAGAAGCTGGCAAATTGAAAAACAAGTATCCACAAACAGCTTCATAAGCACTCTCTTTTTGGTGCATTGTGAGTTGTTTCAGAAGGCAGCTTAGGAAGTAAAAGAAAAAACAAATATAGCTGATCAGGATGAGGAGGTCTTTATTTTTATGACAAGATGTTAATGAGAATATTTGGACTTGGGGAGGGGAAGAAAAGTCAATTTGTATGCTCAGCTTTATATTCAGTTCCTAGTTCAAATAATATCCAAGCATCATTCTTGCTTTGTCAGCCAGGGAAACTGTTGAAATACAAGTCAGCAAATAAGGGCTTCGGTGCATTTGTTTGCTGTCCTCAATATGTTCTGTTGAATAATACCTAGGACTTCACCTCTTTATGTTGCTTTAACCATCTGTCTAGCATCTGATCTTCAAGTGTTAATTAAGATGTTAGGAGGCACATGAGAGTCAAATGATGGTAAAAATGTGGAATCCTAAGTGCATTACTGACACTTCAGACTGTTCTTGAGTATTAAATTTTCCATGTGAGCTTGCACAGAAGAGTAAAGGATAAAACAGTAATTTTTCTAGAGTGCATATGTCGTAGGTTTGGTTTGCTTTTTGGTTTTTCTCCAGTATACCAGTCCCCTGCTCATCGTACAATCTTGTTTGTGGAGTCCCTTTTAAGAGGAGCTTGTTTAAGGTCTGCTCCAGCAGCAGAGATCCACTGCCCACAGCAGCCCTTCAGACATGACACTGCAGGGACTGTACCTTCACACCATGACATGCTCTCATGCTGCCCTCCAGAGTATGCAACATGCATCCTTGTCATCATGGCTTGAGAATGCTGGTGTTAATTAAACAAGCAAAAGAAACCCCAGAAACACCCCAGAGCAGAAAGGTCTCCAAGCTATTGGTATGTCAGATAGGAAGGCTGGGGCAAATACAGAGCTGTGTGGACATGGCAGATACACTTCAGGTTGTCAGAGATAACTAGTCAGCAGTGTGGGCATAAACTAGACTGACCAGTTGGCTTAACCTGATGTGATCCTGAAAAGTGGTGTAGCCACAGCAGCGTCAGCTCTGTTGGCATGCTGCTGGGGCTGTCCCTCATTAGCAGGAGCTGCTGGATTGTGTGTTGTACCTATCTTACAGTAGAGGCTGAAAACAAATCCGTATGTTCTGCTTTCTGGGGTTACTATTAGAAAGGTCAGTTTCCTCAGTCATGGCCTTGATTTAATTTAGTGTATCCTTGGTAAGATTCTGGAGACTCCTGTCTCTTTTTGTTTAGATTGTTGCTATTAATCTCTTTATATTTTAATCTTTCTTCACTAGTGCAGTGTTGTTGAATGGGTGAATGAGCCTGAATAAAACTAGATAATTCTACTGCAGTAGTTACATAGCGGAGAAATCTTGATGAAAAGTAAGCAAGAAGATAGAATAAGTTAGAAATATACTCTCAGTCCTTCTAATGATAAACTGGCTTAAATTAAGAGGCAGTGGAAGATTGGAAAACAATATTAAAATGTAATTGATACCTTCAGCAGATGATAACCTTACAGCTCAAGTGCACAGTGGGCATGCCTTTTTAACTTGGGCCAGGGAGCAAGGGGAGCTTCATCTTAAATACCTGGGGTTCTCTTCAAAGAGGGGAAGAAAAGGGGATGCTTGTGAGTAGTAGATGCAGAGGGCACCTGAACAGTGTCTTAATCTTGGAGCTCTCTTCTGTGCCACCATTTTATTTCTGATGTGGCAGTGCAGAAAAAAATGAGCCCTTACTCATTACAGAATGAAGCCATACACAAATTTTGGTCCTTACATAGCTTTGTAATGTTAATCTTCATGGAAGACCAGGAGTTAATACTGATAAGGAATAAGGCAAACAGGTACTGCAGGACTTCCTGGGTTGCTCTGTTGAAGACCCAAAATCCAAAGCTTCAAAACATGTTGTTGTTGAACATTTGGACACCGGCAAAAACTGCCAGTACTATTACAGCTTTTAAACTGTGATCTTGGCAAAAGTTGTGATTGTGTCTAGGTTAAGGTCTGTAGGTTTATTTCACTGCATACATAAATAGGACTTGAAGACAAGTTGTCCAGAGGTGCAGAAATGCCACCCCAAGAAATGTGTGCCACAGCACGTATTTAGCTTTTTAAGCAATCGTTTTATTGTTAAAGGCAAAACAGAACATCAAAAAAACCCCAACAAGCCCACAGGGACACAAGTGTCATAAACTATCAGATTGGACACTTGCAAATTACGATACTGGGAACAAAAGCTGCCTAAAATAAAATCTTTTATTTCATAATTGTAGTACAACAGCTTCAGGCATAAATATCCTTTATAATGAAACATGTAAAAAATAAAAATGAAATTTAAAAAGCAGTAATACAGTTTCGCTGAGGGCAGTAAAGGCTTTTCAGGGTGCTAAGAACTGCTTTGTGTGAGAGTTGCATTTGACTCCTTACCACCAGTGTTTCAAAGTAGTCAATAAATCAGATGTGTAATGCTTCTAGCAGTTACATTTTGCCCGGTTTTATGTGTGTACATGTGTGTGTTGAATCCCATGTTCACAGAAAATATGTAAGGAGGAGTCAAAACCAGACAGGAATTTCTTTGTTTAGCTCTTTCTATTATCAGTTTTCCTGTTAGCAGTGGCAGTAGCGCTGTCCCAGTCACGCCAGATGAGTGTCACACTCTATCTCATGTAGAGAAAAGTTAATGACAGCACATCAGAGAGAACTTCCTTTTTCTGCCTTAACTTGTGTTCGTATTCTTGAAGTAAGATGTAGAGAATTACATGTATGAAAACATACACAGTGTCTGTGTAACTCTTTGATTTGTGGGAAGGATAAAATACCAAGAACATGGCTCAGCTTTGTCCTCCAAGGTGTACCATTTCTCTTTCAAATATAACTGCAATTTGTATTCATATGCCATATAATTAATAATTCTTTTATTATCTTAATAGTAAGTCTTCAGTCCAGAGACCGAATAGGCACAGGAGGACAAGTGGTGGATTGCAGCAGGTTATTTGACAATGATTTACCGGATGGGTAAGCTGACATCACTGTGATGTAAATACAGACACAGCTCATGCAACAGACTGCTGCAGTAGTGAGAAGTCAGTGTGCAAATAGGTTAATTTACTTTTATTCTTGTACTCAGAGTTCTGCAGTTTTGGATTTAGGAGCAGGAGATAAGCCAGCTGGGATACACAGGCGTAGTTAATAGTACAACCCTTGCGTTGTCTCTTCTTGGAAAATGGGAGGTGGCATATATGAGTAAATTCATTAAAAAGATACTTCTCTAAGAAAACATACGTCAAATTATAGAACTGCTAAACTAATATAGTGTTAAATCACAGCAAACTGACTTCCTCCGTGCAGTAGTTTTGTAGCAAGGTAGGAGCTTGGTTGCCTTCTACAGTGCCACTTTTTCTTCTGTGCAAATTATAGTGAAGCAGACATGGTTGGAAAAGGCAGTGGAGCCTGAGTTCTTGCTGTTATTTACCTGCCAGATGCTGGGTTTAGGATTTTGGTTTGTCCCTGTGAGAGTTAATGACATCATTAACACCTAAACCAGTTTTGTGTATACAGAAAAATGTTCTGGTTTAGGTTCTAGTGCTGTCATCAACTTTTTCAGAGCAAACACAGACCTTCTGAGTGTGATTCTTGGCAGGTAAAGACAGGAGAAACTGATCTTTCAGATTATGAATTTCAAAATACAGATTACCATCTGAAGTCCTAAATAGCATTCTTCTGTTAATTGGGAGTCTGAAGAAGTCAGAAACACTTTTGACAATGCTTTTAAGTTTTCACTTCAGAACGTTCCTTGTATAAATATTGCTTACTTATTTGTGTAACTGCGAAACTAGCTGAGTAGCCTGATGTAATTTGGAGTGTAAAAGTAATAATAATTAAAAAGTCATGTTATTTGGTGACTTTTTAATGAAAGCCAGTAGTGCATGAAGATGCTCTGAAAGCACTTATTAGATTGGTGGCCAAAAGAGGTTAAATGCATTATTAAATATGATGTTTTCAAGAAGTTTCTTTATGTGGCTGTTGGGATTTAATTAGAATTCTAATAGGTATTAAACACAAAGGTGTGATATTGTTAATGATACGCCTAGTTCCAAGGGAAGAGTGTGTAAAATCAGCTCTGAGTTAACTTTCAGTTGTTTCCTGTTACCTCGTTCAGCTAACACGATTCATAATAGTGTAAGTCTTCCTGAGTTGGCATTTATGTTGGAAACATTTTGTGCCCTGGTTTCCTGGAAATACCACTCACTGCCTTATCTCTCCGTGTCTGAATTCTAGGTGGGAGGAACGGAGGACTGCTTCTGGAAGGATCCAGTATTTAAATCATATTACACGAACAACTCAGTGGGAGCGACCAACGCGGTAAGAAATTGTTTAGGAGACTGTGCATATGAGTGCATATAAATTTGTATGCTGAGCAGGAGCACCGAGCACAAGCCGTTCTACGTGGCTTTAACACAGGGGTATTCAGTGTTCCTCTGAGTCACTCCACAAATGCAGTATGCTTTTCTTGTCTTAACATTCTACTCTTTCAGTCTGCCTAATATTAAACTTGAAAGAATTGTTCTGATTAGAATTTTTTCCACCCCAAATACTAGCATCTTTGTTTTCTTGTTGAGCTGCTATGGTAGAACTCTCTAAGTACAGGCATTGAAAGGGATGAGGAGATCAAGAGCAGCTGACAGGCATTGTCTACATACATGCGATGACTGTGTAATCCAGAACTTTTAAAGCTAATTGTTACAGAGCATGTTTTGAAATCATTACAATCACCTTTTCTAATAACTGTAATAACTGTATTGTGAAGCTGTTCCTTAAACCAGCTTTGCTATTACCTGAATTGTAGACACTGTCATGGCATATTTTTCAGTCTTCTGCAGACTGTCTGTGCCTGCAGACTGTCTCTTCCATCCTCAGTAAATATTATTCCAGTCTCTGTAAGGATGTATTTGACTTAATGTGTACCATTAACACTGCCAGCTCTGATACGTTTTTTCAAGTGAGCAAAGGTACTGAACAGCTTTGTAACTTCTTTTTCCATATGTTTTGTGGCGTGTTAAAATACCTGTTCTAAGCTCTAGGCATGTTTACCGTAGAGAAACAAATACAAAATATATAATTTGTTTCAGGGGTTTCCTTTGTCCTTGTCAGCCCCCTTTAGCCCCTTTTTAAATCCTTTTGGAAACAGCATTGAGAACACGAAACCACATAATTCAGTATTTCCTCTTGCAGTGGAGCTCTCAAGAGCAACTGTTTTTATCTTGCATAATAACCTTCCTTAAAAATTAGAAGGAATGACAGGTTTACTAGTTGCTCTGGGATGAACCAGTGAGCACAGGACACAAGCAGAAGCTTTGGGTCCATTGTTGAGTTATCCTGCTTGACAAGTCAGCTGCTCAGTTCTGCCATCCACAGACATCCCAAGAGCCCCAAGGTGAAGCTACTACAGAGTGTCTCTCATGTAACCCCATGTCTAGTCAGCAATACATTGTTCACATTTTTCCCCACAGGCCAGCTTGTGAATACTCCAGCCCGGGCAGACCTCTGAGCTGTTTTGCGGATGAGAACACTCCAATTACAGGAACGAACGGTGCGACCTGCGGGCAGTCGTCAGATCCCCGGCTGGCAGAGAGGAGAGTCAGGTCACAGAGGCACAGAAACTACATGAGCAGGACACACTTGCACACTCCTCCCGATTTACCTGAAGGATATGGTATGCAAATGAATGTAGTTTTTTAATTGGGAGTTTCCCAATAAACTGGGAAAATGGGTTGTGTCTTCTTGTATGTAAGATCCTTTCGATCCCTTAGTTTGGGAAAAACAGTCTTTGTGAGGTTTTGTATTGCCTTTTTTTTTTGTTCTTATTAATTTATCTTGATTTCACAGAGCAAAGGACGACTCAGCAAGGTCAGGTCTATTTTCTGCATACTCAGACTGGTGTTAGCACGTGGCACGATCCAAGAGTACCTAGGTAAGGAATAATGGAAGTATCCTTAAAGTGTCAAAAGAAAAGAGTTTAAGTAGTACTTTCCTCAGAGTTTTCTCTGCCTAATATTATATAGCTGACTCTTGGTCCCTAATACATTACTTTAAAAAGTTATCAAAATAAATTAGTCTCTTCCTCAGTTCTTCAAGATGTTATTTTAATGCAAAGACGGAAAACAGGTATAGTTAACTGTTTCAAGATCCTGCATATGAGTTATAACCAAGTCCAGCTTTTAATACTGTGCAAAATAATGAAACAGAAAAAGCAGGATCTGAACACTTCCAAAAACTTAGATTTATCCAACTGCTTCAGTGAAAACTGGATTGGTTTTGGTTTTTAATTCAGGCTTTGGAAGTTAACAAGACCTGGGAAATCGGCAGCATGTATTTATGAAGAACAAACTTGGTGACAAATAGACTAGACATATGTGATCTTTTTTGGAGGAGCAGACAAAGGAGAAACCTGGAAAAGCTTGCTGATGCCCCTTGTATGCGTAGACATGCTGTTTGTAGTGAACTACAGCCTCATCATTGAATTAGCTTGAATTTACTTGTTTGTGAGAATTACTGTCCCATGTTCAGACTACCAAACAAAGTGTTCAAGGCTAGGTTGGATGGGGCTTGGAGCAGCCTGCTCTAGTGGACGGTGTCCCTGCCTGTGGCAGGCGGTTGGAACTGGATGAGCTTTAAGATCCTTTGCAACCCAAACCAGTCTATGATTCAACAATACAATTCTATTTACGCAGTGCACATGTGTACTTATTGTACGTGATTGTACACATGATTATTTCTAATGTATTTATAGAAGCATAATGAAAATTATTGTTAGCTTATGATTGTTCTTTAAAGAAACTCATGAAATCCTATTGAAAATGGTTGCCTCCTAAAGTCTGCGGATGACATTGTAAAATAGTGTGTGGAGTTTGAAATTGGCATTTATGAAAACTGTAGCAACTTTTCCATGGGAATTAGCATCAGCAACTGATAATGGTTTTCCGAGGAAAGATAAAGTGCTTTATGCACTTCACTGCATTTTCAAATGATTTGTTTGCTTTAATCATTTTTGTGTTACAAGAAGATACTTTGCTTTGCTGCATTATCTGTATACATGAGAGTGTGATCCAGCTGGCCGTTGTGCATTAGGAAGCCTAAGACTTTTCTGTTATACAAAGTTAGAAACTATATTTCTCTAAAATATATATTTATTTACTTTAAGATCTGATCCTTAAGTTTGTGGTGTAGTGGTGTTGTATGAAACGTAAGTTAGCACTCACTGCTCTTAGGTGTGGCAGCAGAAACTTGCACAACTGTGTCTCAGAACAAAATCTGGCTCTTTGCATGAGGATGAAGTTTATGTCATTTCTAAGGAAATTGTATTTTTATGCTAATACACCACAGTAATTTAATAAAAGTAAGCCCTCCAGTTCAACAACAGTGTGTGTATGGGTAATAGCAGCACAAGTTCAGTCCCAGAGCCTGGTATTTCCATTAGTAGCTTCTCAGCCTTTTGAGTCTCTGCAGATGTGTCTTTTAAAGCCATTCTGTCCCTCAGCTCTTTCCTCCCCTCAACTCTAACGATACTGTGAGATCTGGAGACTTAACACTGGTAAAGAGAACTGCACTTGACAGAGTGAAGTATCTCAGGTGTGAATCGTATATGTGAAAAATCATGTACACAAAAAGAACATTTTTAAAGACCAGTGTTTGCTTTCAGTGAACCTCTGGAATGAATCTGCATCTTCTAATATCAACTCAATTTTCTTGAGACCCACTATCCCTGCATTGCTCAGTGCAGAGCTTGAGTCATCCTTCATCTATTTCAGTTGAAATATTTTGTTAGAGAGCTGTTTGCTTCCCACCAGCACTTGGGGTTCTGGGGCAAACCTGCCTGTGCCATACACACATATCCCATGCATAATTCTTCATGGAAAGTATAACTCCTCAGAAGTATAGTTTTGTTTTGTAGGAGTTTATAAAGTGTGATTCAGAGTTCCTTACATGACTAATGTTGTTTTTAAAATGTTTTCTGTCATAACTGGTGTAGAACTGCAATTCCATTCTGGCAAATAATGGCAAGGGCCTTTATTTTTGTTTTAAGCCTGTATTAATTTAACATCTGAAGTTAGTCTGTAAAAAGGAAGGTTCTTTGATAAGAACTTTTCCCCCCACGGCATGTGTTCTGGGGTGTGTGTTTTTTTTCTTTGGTGGGCTTGCACCTTGGGAGTAGAGATTCCAGCTGAACAGATCAAGTTTCTGAAACAATACGTTTTCTCAGACTTCATGGAATTGTTCTGTTACATTTATGCTTGTTTGGCTCCGAGGCCAAATGCTGAGGTATTTTTCATTTTATATTTGTTTTCATAGGGATCTTAGCAACATCAATTGTGAAGAGCTTGGTCCACTGCCTCCTGGATGGGAGATCCGAAATACAGCAACAGGGAGAGTTTATTTTGTTGACCATAACAACAGGACAACGCAGTTTACAGATCCACGGCTATCTGCTAACTTGCATTTAGTCTTAAAGTAAGTTTAAAGTCTCCAGCGCATGTTGAGTGTAATAGAGGAAAGAGAGTGACTCTTGAGGGCTGCTGGATTTTATATCGAGACATATGCTGCCTTTAAATAAGTAGTATTTAAAGTATAGTGTCGGTATTCTTTAACAAACTATCACCTTACTCTGTTACATAACAAAGAAGACAGGCTTGATTGTTCTTGGAAGTGGGGGGAACAAATCTCTAGCAGCATTTAGGCAGGAATGTGGCTATTGTGATGCTGGAGTTGGGGACAGTAAGTGCAAGAGAGGCAGTTTCTTTTCTGTTGTTTATACTTCATATTACTTTTAGTTATGGGGAACTTGTTTTACAATATGAGGTTGCATTCATTAGGCAGTGGTATGAAATACTGGGAAGTTAGGCAAGGGTGCACAAGTACCCAACTGTTCTCCTGGAATAAAGGAGAAATAATTCAGCTCCTACCTGCAGTTTTAGAGTAAGACCAGTTGAGATGTTCTCAGAATAAGACTCCAATAATTTAACTCTGATATTTAACAAAATGAATAAAATACTTTGCCTTTTTATGCCACTTTTTTATACTGCATTTCTAAAAAGAGGAAACTGAAAAAAAATCTGGCTCTTGTTTTTATTCCCTTGGCACTCATTTCACACTGGGAGATTTTCTACTAAAAATGGAAACCAAAAAGCAAACAAACATTTCTTTTTGCCTAGACCTGGCTATCGCTTTGTCCAGGCTGTTTGGGAGTTTGACTCCATTGTTTCTCCTACTAACACCTTTTAATACTCTTGGGAAACACCTGTAAAGTATTGAGTAGGTGTTAAGTGGGAGAAACAATGAAGAGTTGCTTAGGTAGAAAGCCATGCAGCCCTGGGCAAGGAGTAAGTAGGAGCAATAGTCCTTTTAAGGAAGTGAGTCATTGGGAAGAAAAGCTGAAGGAAATAATGGGAACAAGCACTGAAAAGACAAAACCGCAGAATGGAAAGCAATATCCAGGAGGTCAACGTATCTTTTGTGTAATACGTAAGCTGGCTAGCCTTTGTCTGCCCAATATACATTTGAACTTAACACCCCAAGAGGAGAGTCTGAATATTGACAAATATGTATTTTGTTTAGATAAATCATTAGTTATAAACTGTGTATATTACAGGACTTAAGTAAGCTCCCCTTGTCCAGACACTACTAGTTCTTTTATTTATTATTAGAAATAATAATAATATTTTTAATTTTAAATAAAGAAATCGCTGCTAATTTTAGCTGCGTTTAGATTGGTAGTTTCAAGTGAACATGATCGTGGAAAAAAAACCTTGCCAGTGGAGGAGCATGTTCATGTTTGAAACACAAGAAAGTTCATTAAATTAATTCAGATTTAGATATTTTACCCAAAGGAAAATTTTAGACCTTCTTAGCTACAACGGTGCAATTCCTAAACTGTAGAAAATTGAGTTAATTTGACTATATTTGAATAACTGTCCTTCACAGGTAGGTTTCTTCTTAAATGGCAGTTGGGTCTAGAACTAGTGGCTAGTTCTACATGTATTGTGGAGGACAAATCCATATCTAGCTTTGTTATCTGTAAAATCCAATTGGACTTTCCAGTTCCAGAATCACAGAACCATTCCTGCATTTCCTTAAAGTACTGGTACAGTGTGCTGAAGATTTGTACATCTGTCTTTCATTAGGGAAGGATTTCAGAAATTCAACCAACAGTGTCATCAGCAAAGCCTGCTTCCTGATAAATCTTTTCTGGTATCTATTCTTTTACTGCACCAAACAGGATATGTGAAAGCTTCACCCACCACCCCCTTAAACCCACCTCTTTATTTGTTCTTTCAGACAGAGAAAAACAGTTTGATTTAGGCCCCTCATTTTATAAATTATCAGATAAATAAATTTAGTGTTTGGGTGAGATAGTGGTTGAGGTTCAAAGGCATAATAAAAAGTTCACTCTCGGTGTTACTGGCTTTTCTATAGAGCTGGGTAAAGCAGTTTGTTTCTCCAGTGATGACATTATAGGTTATGAAAACAGTCAAATTGTTACCCAGTTCTGTTTAAAATATTAGCCAAGAGTTTGTGATAGGTTTTGATGGTTATGGCACCTGAAAAGTACTTAGCTACTTCCTTAAAGTACTGTACAGAGTGGAGTGGAATTATTCAGCTGTGAAAACAAACTAAGAAATTAGATTTAATCACTCTTAAGCACTGCAGATAATTTTGCTAATGCTGCACTGATTATTTTTAGTCTAATATGGAGGAAGGCTTTTTTTTTTTTTGTCCTTCTAGTACTGCCCTGTTTAGATTGGTTTCATTTGATGCATAGATCTTAAATTCATCCTCCTTTCAGGGATTACACTTTCTTTAAGCCTGAGCTTTGTGTTTTGGGGACTGTGCCTTTTTTACCCTTAAAGGTAATATGAACGTGTGCACACTTCAGTATATAGTTCTGACCTTCCCTGGTAGGCATATACAGGGACTATTTTCACATGCTCGTTGTTGTGGAATTTGAAAGTTCAGAAGATAAAACAATTAATTTTGCTTTAATTTGTATATCAAGTAAATACTTAAGTGAGTTTTATATTTAAACCTAATCACAAGTGGAAAGAAATTAACGTGCACGTAGCACAAATGACATAGAGCCCTATTTTGGAACCACATCGAGTGTGTGTGTCTGAATTATTAAAATGACTTCGTTTCTCAGGAATGACTTAAAATAACTAGTTTATTGTAAGACCAATGTGGTCAGCTTGCAACTAATGTTAAGGTATCCTTGTTTTGGGCTTTCTTTTAGTTATTTTTTAAGTAACAGAAGCAAACAACAAGACACTATGAAACTAACAACATTGTTTAAGCTAACTTCTGAAGTTCTGCATCCTAGGACATAGTAATCAAATAGGATTTCTATACATTATTTCTTCTTTAAAGACCAGGAGTAAAGAGGTATTATTAATCTTCAGCTTTGAGTTGTTGCTGAAGTGATGTACAGTGTGTGCCATTGCAGGGGTTTCTAAATATTAGGCTTGCAAGAATACTGATAAAGATTTCCTGGTCACCTGGTTTAGTTTCCTTTCGGGGTGGTTTGTGCAAAATTGCTTTAAATAGAAGGTTTGCAAATAAAGGAATAGCTGTTCAGAGCCACAGGCAAACTGGGAACACCCCCACCCCTTTTAATTGCCAATTCTGAATGCCCCTGTGGGGAAAGCGTGCTGGAGGTGAGTTTTGCTTGGCCAGGAATGGTTTCTGGTAGACCTTGTTTCAAAGCAGACAATAGCCTGAAATGTTAAAATACATTAAAACTGTATTTGCTTCCATATTTTTGGTCTTTGTAGAAAAACCAATTTATTAACATCCCACTGGAAAACATTCTGAATTGTAACCTTTCTTATTTATCCAGTAAATTCAGGGTATTCTCGTGTGTTCCACAGGGAGATATTCTTCTCGTGGTTTAGGTAAAATACAGCTTTTATCCTGCGGTGTTTGGAAATGCCATACTAAAAAGCTATAAAAATATCCACAAGCAACAACACAAGAGGACATCTCTGCAACACCGTTCATTTACTTTTCCTGGTCAGAAGCTAGATTTACAAAATCTCTAAGACTTGCTAGTAAAAATACTTGTTTATCTGTGCCAATTAGTTACATGTGAACTCCCACATTCCTGTGGTCCAGACTAGGCCAGGTACAAGGGACAAGGTCCTTGCCAAGCTGCCAGTACAAACATCTTTTTGTAAGCTTACTCTTTTTCAGACAAGCCATTTCAAACAGACTATGGTATTGACTGTAGATTAGAGGCATGGTGTTTGGCAGATCCCTGGATTTTAAAATGGAGGAAGGCAAAACACGCAAAGGAAATATGGAAATGGTATCTGAGAAATTCAGAGTCAGCAGCTTAGTAGTAAAATTGTATGGATAATACCTTATTATACAGTGCTGTAACCTTTTACATACTTTGTAGAGTAGTACTAATAGAAATAACAAACCCTAAAAACAACTTGATAGTTGCCAAGAAAGACAGAAGCGTATGTCTTTGGTCAGGGTAAAATCTCTCTGAATTTATTTTTTACTGGGCCCAGATTTTTTTAGTGTAATCACAGTAATAATCATAGTAAATTGAAAGTAGTTTAGTTACAAAGACTTAGCCTCTAAGAAACATCTGAAGAAAATAGGGGATGTTTGACTTGAATATCTGCAAACAGCTGTGTTTGTTTCTAGCCGCCAGAATCAACTTAAAGATCAGCAGCACCAGCAGCAGCAGCAGGTAGTGTCCCTGTGTCAGCTTCCAGATGAGGCAGAGTGTCTGACTGTGCCGAAGTACAAGCGAGACCTAGTGCAGAAGCTCAAGATCCTGAGGCAAGAGCTGTCACAGCAGCAACCTCAAGCTGGCCATTGTCGTATTGAGGTCTCTAGGGAAGAGATCTTTGAGGTAATTTGAGAACTCGACCCATTTCTTAACTTTGAGGGAAGGGGAGGGGGTTGTTCATAACCATCTAAAGAAGTCATTCGGTTAGATGAAATCTTGAAGTCTGGAGTTAACGCTGGAGTTTTACCAGTGACGAACGGGAAGAGGAAAAGCTTTCCCTGTGGCTGGAAATGCGACTGTGTCAGGACTGAGGAATGAGTTCAAGCACTTAATGTGTTTGAAGATACTGTCTCACTTCTTCCTACAATAGAAGAGCACTAATGTCTGTTACAGAGGGGCTGTTACAAATGGAAAACCAAACAATTATTAATGATCTTTGATCTATTGTAATTTAAGTAAAATTACTGTTGAATAGCAGTCATCTTTGGAGTTTGGATTACTTGGCATCTGTCTCAATTCTTCTTGATTGTTTTAAATTAATCCCCCCAAATCAGACCAATTTTACACATTTCCTAGGCTACTGAATGCCAGGGATGTCCACAGTGGGATATCTGCATTTTATTTGGTGTCATTATTCAGCAGAATAATTCTGCTGAATTGATTGAACACAGTTATAATACATTGGCTCTTTCTGGAGAACAGTTTGTCCTCCTGAGAACTTTATCACCCATCCCACCCATCCCTGTTGAATTTTCACCCCACCCACAAACCGGATAGTCCCGCTGTGTTGTCACCCTTTTTCCAGCCAAGAAAGATTTGTGTTGGTCTTCTCTTTGGAGGCAGTCAAATCAATTCATAATCGGCTAAAGAAAGAGAGGAAAGGCTGCTCTACAGCAGTGAAAATCACTGTGTTCTTGTTCTGGAAACTGAATTGAGTACATTGGGCCCCCAGCACACCTACCTCTTCTGTTCTACAAAGCCAGAGACTGGGGCACCAACATTAAACATAAATGAAAAGTAACATGTTTTGTTTAATTCCATTTTAAAAATTAGCATTTGTTTTGCCTCTTTCAGCTTTCTCTTTGTGTTTTGGTGAAGTTGACCGATGGAGGAATAATTCTGTAGATTTACTGGGATGGCATTAATGCCTCTGTTCTAAAGATGCTTCTTGAAGGTTTGCACATGGGTTATACCCAGAATAGAAGCTCCATTGTTGGCTTTTCTGATGGCAAAACAAAAGTTTACTGACCCAGATTTTAACTTTTTGGAAGTTACGTGGGAATGAAGGAGCATGTTCTGATCACTGTGCACCTCTGGAGATTTAACAGGAGGTGCTTCTACTCATGTACTCATCGGTTTTATTTGACAAGTTTTATCACGGTTGTAGAAATCTAAGCAGCAGTCTGTGATCTGAGAAACTGGTTAGTGTCTTGGAAAACAGTATCCTCTTTGACAGTATCAGATTCAGAGTCTGAGACTCCATTTCTAATAAACAGCAGTAGTTTCTTGTCTGTAAATAGAAGTTAATAAAATGAAGTGTTATGTGTTCACAGGAATCCTACAGGCAAGTCATGAAGATGAGGCCAAAAGACCTGTGGAAACGATTAATGATAAAGTTTCGTGGGGAGGAAGGCCTTGATTATGGAGGTGTTGCCAGGTAAACAGTCAGTCCCCTGTCTCTTCCCCTGCACCCCAACCTCTCCAACTGCACCCCATGCTTTGAATCCTAAACAAGCCTTGTATGAGCAAGTAAAAATAATTCAGGTTTCAGTCTTATCTCAGCATGTTCAGAGAGAACTTCCTCCACGTTTATGTTTAACAGTAGGATTAGAAAAATCATGTGGTTTTGAAAAGACTCAGTGTAAGAATGTTTTTGCAGAAAATGAACAATATATTGTTTTATTTTCTTCAGGGAGTGGCTCTACCTATTGTCACATGAAATGTTGAATCCATACTATGGTCTCTTCCAATACTCCCGAGATGATATCTATACGCTGCAAATCAACCCAGACTCTGCAGTCAACCCGGTACGACTGGTGACATGAGTTCTGTAATGATCATTTTATGACTAGAAATTCAGTACATCTGGAGAGTGTTCTAGGCTTAGGAACCCAGTTCTCACATTAGTATCGCTAGAGACTGAATTTGTGCAATAATACGATAATTTCTATTTAATACTGATCAAAGAAACTTCTGAAATGTGTCATTAATTTTCTGTAAGATGTCAGTTTATGTTTCCTTTGGGAGAAATTAAGCTTATTTTGATTTTTCTTCTTTGATTCTGGACTGGAAGCAACATCTTCAATGGGTGCATAAAACCAGACAAACCAAAAAGCTCTGGCTATGTTTTCTTGGTTGGTTGGTTTTTAGTTCTTTTTTGCCTTGTCTTTGTATTGAAATTATATTTCATATTCAGCAGCTATAACCTGGAGGTCTTATTTAGCTGAATGGCTCAGTCTGTTCTTTCTGTTCTAGGAACACTTATCCTATTTCCATTTTGTTGGACGGATCATGGGGATGGCTGTGTTTCATGGACACTATATTGATGGGGGCTTCACGTTGCCTTTCTATAAACAGTTGCTAGGGAAGCCAATTACTTTGGATGACATGGAATTGGTTGACCCTGATCTTCATAACAGCTTAGTCTGGATACTGTATGTACTATCTGTTGTGTCCTACAGTGTTAGAGTTGTGTCTTGGTTAACATGTGATAATGTTCCTAAATCTACTTGAAAAGAAATTGAGTGTTTTGTCATCTCCTGCTCAGGCAGATTTAAGAAACGTATTTCTTGCACAATTCAGCTTCTTTAAGGCTTAACATGCTCAAGGCTTTTGGGGGCACAGAGGGGAGTTAATAAATTTTATTTTATTAATTTTGCCTATTATTAACCATAAAACATTAAAATACAAATTTGAAACTTTGATACTGGTTTAAAGACTATACCATAGTGAAAATGTACATTCACCTTTTGCTTCCAAGCAGTAATTTGAAATGCTATTGAAAAAACTAAGTCTGACAGATAAATTATGGCTGTAGTATGTTTGCGGAATATGTTCACTGAGTCACTTACTTACTTCTATCTACCAGTGAGAATGATATCACAGGAGTCTTGGACCATACGTTTTGTGTAGAGCACAATGCATATGGGGAAATTATTCAGCATGAACTGAAACCCAATGGCAAAAGCATCCCTGTGACAGAGGACAACAAAAAGGAATATGTCAGGTACATATATGCCTTTCCCAAAGTTTTTTATGTTTTATCTATTTTTAACTTATTTGAAGTAATGGACAGTTTCTGGTTGGCTGTTTTCTAAGTGGTGCAGGGGTGGTGGTTTGTTTATTCCTGTCAGCAAGGCCATTTTTGGGGGCTGGGTAAATTGTTGGGTTTATTGTATTTGAACACATTTCTCACAAAACCACTTTGCACTTGCTTGCAGGCTTTATGTAAACTGGCGGTTTTTACGAGGAATTGAAGCTCAGTTTCTGGCTCTACAGAAGGGATTTAATGAAGTAATCCCACAACATCTGCTGAAGACATTTGATGAGAAGGAGTTAGAGGTCAGTCCACTAATGTTACGTTATGTCGTCAAGTGTAACACTAAAAGCCTGAGGCATTCTTCAGAGACTGAGTAACATGCAGAGTTGGGTCCCCAGTGCTTTAGGGGGCTGCAGGTGCGCTGTTGCAAGACATACAGTTAGCATAAGAGGTTACCAGGTCAGGCCATCACTGAGCCCGAGTGTGCCTTCCACTGCAAGCTGTGAGGGTGTTTCTCAAGGTGACATTTCATAGCAACTGCAGAAGTGATAGGAGAGGAGACCCTCTCCAGTCCCTGGAAACCCAGCTGAACCTGCAGAGAAGTGTCTGCAGTGACCTGCGGGAGTGCTGCTCCAGCAGAGGTGGTGGATGTGTTTCTCACAGTGCAGTTTCACGACACTAAATTCAGTGCTGCCAGGAAAATAATCTGTCAGTGCCTTCCACCTCCCACTGCTCGCTCCCAGCCCTTCCAGCACTCTGCACTGCCTCTGCTGTCAGGCAGCTCTGTGGTTTTTGCAGAGCTGGGTTATGCCAGACTAAATTTGCCCTGTAAATACAGCAAGAGGAAAGGTGCTGTCTGGTGCTGTCGCTGACAAATGTGCTACATCATGTCAACATCCAAAGCATCCAAACAATATCCTCTGAAGGCAAATCCTAAACTTGTTAAAATGGAAATCTGATATATAGTCTGTTAGCTGTGGGGCTGAGGCATTTGCCGTATAAAATGTCCACAAAATAAATTATTCAGGCTTTCTTCTGCACTAGAATGTCGGTGATTGCTCTTCTTTTATCCTTGATATTCTCATTCAAATACAGTGAACCAGCCATAGTGTTAACCCGGAATCATTTTGCAGACGCAGAATAAGAAAGGGGAAGGTCCAATATTCTTAGTCATGAGAAAATGTCTTCATAATCACATCCCTGTTTGAGCTTTAACTAATCCATTGTGGATTTCCATTTTAGAAGTGCTGACAGCTCTTCATCAGGAAAGAAGTGATTTGTATTAAGTGTATGGTATGACAAGAACAAGATTACTTTGGGGTTGGACCAGCCAAACTATGCCCTTAGCTATGCTCCAGAAAGAACTACTGAGTTCAAATGGGAATTATGCATGTACTTTCACACCTGAGTAGGATCTGTCCTTCTTGTTTAATTGACAGGTCAAGACATTTTCATATAAAGCTTATGAAATTGATTGTTAAATTTTAATTGAGGCCATTTGAAAAATCATTTTGTACAAAGGTAAGATTAAAATAAAAAAGTTATATTCCAGCATTGCTTAAGATTAGTGAGAGATTATAATTTGCCTTTGGTATAAAATCTGTTGATGTTTCAAAATGCATCATTTGGCAAACTCCAAACCCAGTTTTACATTGATCAATGATGAAATAAATATTTGATTATATTTTAAACTTCCAGCTCATCATTTGTGGACTGGGGAAAATCGATGTTAATGACTGGAAGGCAAATACCAGGTTAAAACACTGTACCCCAGACAGCAACATCGTGAAATGGTTCTGGAAAGCTGTGGAGTTCTTTGATGAAGAGAGGAGAGCGCGACTGCTCCAGTTTGTGACTGGCTCATCCCGAGTGCCTCTGCAAGGCTTCAAGGCTCTACAAGGTAACTGCTCCAGAAGCAACTGCAAATGCCTGTACTTGGAGGGAGCAGTAGGACGCATCCCAGAAACATCAGCTGCAAAAGAGGCTGGTTGGCTTTTTAAGCACGATTTTTAATGGTCCGGTGAATAACAATCGCAAATAGTGGGGTTTGTGTGTTTGTTGTCACCTTGTCATTTAGCTGCTAATGGCTCTTTTATTTCAATTATGCACTTCCTTCTCTGGCAGGAAATTCTGATCTTGGAGATCTTGGTGCTGTTCTCCTTCTGTTTTTTCTAGAAGCCTGGTTTTTAATTTCAGTCTTTTACAAGTCCTTGTCACCTGTACAGCTCTGGGACCAGAACACACCAACATGCAGAGTTCTTGTGATTCTGGCAGCAGAGGCGCTTCAATGCTGACTGCTTTTGTTGTAAGAGACATAACAGTCACCTTAATTACTTACCTGGCTTCTGAACTTCCTCTGGGTCTCTGTTGTAGCAGCTCTGTCTGTAACCTATGCTGCTCTGTTAACGCTATAGTTACCCTGTTTCACCCTTTCACAAGATGAGAGAAAATGGGCCAGGGGAAACATTGATCATAACCCAGAAGAGTCCAGCAGAACACAAATACTATGGTAACACCTGCAACGTACAAAAACCAGTTGCTCTAGAAATCTGTTTCCTCTTAATAATGCCTTCATTATCAGATAGAAGCCCTCATTTTCTATCTCCTCTGTCCTGAGCTCTAAAATGTTCAGGAGAATTGGAAGCTGAGGAATGTTGAGGTTTTTAAGCAAAGCGTGGTACTTGAAGTGATAACTGTTTGGACTTGTGTCCAACTGTGTACCTGTTTACCCTTGTCAGAACAGTTACAAGTAATATTAACCCTACTATTGATGTGTGTGCTGTTTACTGTGTGGAGTGAGCTCTTTGGAGAAGGGTAATTGAAGTAATACCAGTTTAACATCATCTGACCTGTAAGTTTTGATATGGCTTTTCTAGTATAACATATTTCTGTGGGCAAACAAAGCCTGAACACAAAAGTTGTCAAAGTTGGTATTGTGACTCCTTTATGGAATTTGAATGGAATTGGCCACTTCTCAAGACCTGTTATAAAATGGGGACAGATATAGCTGCATACATTTTGTTCTCAAGGAAGGGTGAGAGAAGCTAAATGGAAAACTGTTAGAATTACATAGTGCACTGAGTAAACCGGGTGTTTTATTCTTCCTTATCAGTGCTTTGTTGTTGTTTATCTTTCAGTGGTTGCAGTAGCTGCATGGTTACCGTGGGTGGGTGGAGGGGAGGAATCTCTGATAAACATGACAAGTTTAAGGGGTTTTCCTGCCTGTTTATGATTTCAGTTTGTAGCTTCTCTTTTTTTTTTTTTTTTTTTTTTTTGTGGTTTTAGTTACTTTGATGCTGCCCTGCAGCAAAGACATTGCATGTTCTGCAACACAGTAGCAGTAGAGCTCTTTTCTGGATTTTCAGGTGCTGCGGGCCCACGACTGTTCACAATACACCAGATTGATGCCAGCACTAACAATTTGCCGAAAGCTCACACCTGGTAAGACTTTTTCAAGGCTCTCTTGTGATCTGTAGGTTAAGGCCAATTTGCTGTCTCCATAAATTTCTTTCCTCCTCTCCTTTTCTGACATAAATGCTCTCCATTGGAGTAGTAAAGACGTGAAAAGTAGAGATTGCTTTTATTTAGATGAAGCTCTGCTGGCCTTGCTAAGTGTTGCTTTGCCATCACTTCCAGTGTAACAGAACTTTCTAGGTGATGCTTTAAGTTGCCAGCAGCTGAACCTTTCCTGCTGTCTCTCCACAGCTTTAACCGAATAGACATTCCTCCTTACGAAAGCTACGACAAGCTGTATGAGAAGCTGCTAACTGCCATTGAAGAAACATGTGGGTTCGCTGTGGAATGACCCTTCCCAGCCTTACCTGAGACTCTATTTATACTCCTGTCAGCCGGAAAGCCCTTCCCTCAGCCAAGACTCAAGAAATGCTTGAAATACAGGAAAACTTTCCCTTTTCTACACTCGGACACTGGGAGGGAAAGGACAACTTTGGAATTTTTGTTTCTATTTTTAATTTTTGGGTGTTTTTTTTTTATTCAAGAAAATAGGTTCTGTGGTTCCTGCCATAGGATCATTCAGCTGCTATTAAAAACTAATATCTTGAACATACAGAATGCTGACTTTTCCTACATTTCAACAGTTAAGCAGTATTCTATACTTAAAGACTACTACTATTTTTGTAAAAGGTAATCTATTATATTTGCCTACCTGATTCCTATTCTCAGATACCAAGACACAACTTCAGCAGTCGGTACAAGTCACGTTTCAGCCTGTTTTAAATGTATGATACTGAACAGCATCTATACCTGCTATTTTTGGAGGAAAAAAACTATTTTGGATTATTCTAACTTTGCATAAAATTGGCTGAAAGAATCATTACTCTTTTTAATTAAAGCCACTTACATGTTAACTGCATTTTCTTATAGTAAAACCATTATATTCTGCAATGTAAATTCAACGTAAATGTTGCCACAGGGGGCTTTTTTATATTTTTCAAGCATGAATTACAAATATGATGTTTTGGGGTCCTATTTATATCAGTTGTCAGATTCCTTAAACAAAGTTTCTAGTGTGAGTGACACATGCTGGATCTGGTACAGCCCTTGTGTTGCCATGTGGGATAGACTTTTTTAATGAACAGTAGATGTTTTGATTTTTTTAAACCAGCATTTTTCTAACAAGTCTGTTGAGGATTTTTTTGTTGCTTTTGACTTTAAACACTGCGTTTTTCAACCTTTAAAGCATGCTGATGAGGTGGTATTTGACAGCAGAAGCCTGTCAGCAGTTCGCTTCAGAACCCATCCTGTCCAGTCAACCAAAGTTTGTTTGAATGCAGCCAAATCGCATTATATATTTGTTGATGCTAAAGATTTATCAGGTAAAACATGTTGTAATCTTTGTCCAGCTGCTTATGACACATGGGTTTAAGTTACAACTAAGGAAAAATGGTGTTTTAACTGAAATATATGTAATGTGCTTCAGAAAATGAGGTTTTAAAAGCACATAATTTATTGATTGTAGGGATGGAAGTAAGTATATATATGAATTATAACATGGGTTGATCTCTTCAAAGGGGAATAAAATGCACTACCAGTAGAGGGAACTGAACTTTGAAGTTAGTGTGGAAATTCTCAGTTAAGATGTGTATGATCTGCTCATGGTGTGTAGATAAATCAGTCTGCTTAAGAGATGGTGGCATTCTCCTCTCAGCGGTGCGAATATCTGGAGTAAGTAGCATGGTTTTTTCCCAATCAGTGTTGTGTTTTTGTAACTTAGGTTACAATTAATCATCAGACCTGCACTATTTTTACACTGCCAATGAGAAGAAAGTCGAGGGTATTGAAAATGCTGAAAGAATGGGACGTAAACAGCTGTTCCATTTTTGCAGTGGAAGTCACACAGTGAACTGGCTAATTTTCTGTCTGTTCTATGGAGCTTGAACTTAATTTTGTTCTGCCAAATCTGACTGCCACAGTGAGTAAACTACTACTGGATGTTGTGTGTTGGAATAGCAGGCAATGGACTGCTTTTGTAGAATTGTGGTAAGAGCCAAATCCACATGTTCATTTGATTATTTTATATTTTGTTTTATACAGCTGTTGCTGGAAGGTTTGTTCTAAGAGACTTGCTTCCCATTTGGGGCTGGCTGCAGAGATGAGGCTACTTAGGGATGCAGACGTAAAGCCAAGAAACTTATTTTGACAGCCAGTTTGAAATACATCAGACCCCTTTTTATCTTCAAGGGACTCCTGCACTCATGTAAAATGGCTGGTACTTTGGCATCTACAGCTGGGGTCCCTTCAGGTAACGCTGTCACCAGAGAAGCTGTAACTACATCTTCAGGGTTGCCTGGGAGAGCAAAGGAGGTTGTTGTGCAGCGTATTCCTTACTCGGAACTGCTGCTGGTGGTTGGGGACCACTGCTTTAGACGCTCCCATCATCTTTACCCACCTCCCAGGAACCTGCTCCCTGTCAGCCTGCTTAGGCTGGTAAATGTATTGAATGACTGGTTATGGCCACCCTTATATCATAAAAGCATTTGTGAGGAGGGAGGAGATGAGCTCTGCAGAATATGGACTCTAGATCAGCTGATGGACACCATTCACTTTCACAGCAGCCTTAGCAGTACATCTGTCTGTTCTACCAAACATTTTGGTTTGGTGTAGGGAATTATTTTTAACTGCCACAGATAAGTATTGTAAATTTAATATATTACAGGCAAAACTAGACAAATCTGCATTTGACTTCCATAGCTGACAGATGAGGATGAACATACCAAGTATTTTGAGTGCCTTTCTACCTTCATAATAACTTGAGAGCTTTAACTAAAGCACCTCATCACCTAGTCAGATGTTTATCTGAAAACGTTCAAGGGTTGAACATCCTTTGCAAAATTTATTTTAAGGTCATGTCAGCTACTTTCCCCTCAAAAAGGTGCTAAGCCTAATACAGCATTTTAACCTTGGACTTTCACCCCATGATTAATGTGAATATTTATTTCAGTGTGTCCCTCTTACTGGGTTTTACTTTATCCAGTCTTTAGTTGTTTTAGAGAGATGTCACATCATGGTTTTATGCTGTTGCTTTTCATGATGAATGTTTAATTATGAACAGTGACTTTTGTAGATTTCAAATATACAGTTACACAGGTGAGTTTCAGAGGATTTAACTTCTCGGTGTAAAGAGTTTTGTAATGGTGCTTTGTACAGTATGTATTCTAATCTTTTTTTTTTTTTTTTGCACATAGTTTCAGTTTCCCTGAACTGATTTTATTTGTACCAAATTTTTGTGTTGTACTAAAGTCCAGAGCACACAACCTGTTTTTAAATCCTTGTTCTACAACACTACATCTGTATTCAACTTCTGGTGCGTTTAAACTGGCTGCATTGATGGAAGTAAAGCTTTGCTTCTATATCATAAGTATGCATCATACAGCTAAATGTAGCATGCTCTGACTGCTTCAGATTTTAAACAGCACCATATAGTTAACAGGTGCCATTTGTTGTACTTTACACTATATAGTAGGTTTCTGGCTCTGCCTCATCCTCAGAGCTTTGTCAGTAGTTGTAATTAGTTTATACAAGTGTAATTACTCCTCCACAAACTGACAGTTCTTAGTTTATCATTTCCATTGTATTTATTACAGAGTGTTTTAGCATTGGTATCATTGTATTTTCACCCAGCTGTTACATGAGCTTTAACAAAAAACAATCTGTATAAAATGGTTTTTAAGTACTTAATGTATGTACCCATGCAGAAGTTGAGCAATAAATTGTATGCTGTTTGCACTGTCACAGCATAAATGGTTTTAAAAGTTTTAAGTTTTTCTTAATTATTTGCTTTAAAATGTAACAACATCACATTTTTAAATAACTCGGTATTTATTTCAGAAGAAAATACTTAAAACTTGGTGTCTTGCTGTGTGCTGCTACCTGCAGTAAGGATTGTACTAAGCATTCTAGTCAAGCAAGAAGATCTTACTTTTGGCTTTTATGTAGTAGCAAGGACTTGATCTCAGCTTTGGTGAATAGATGTCTCCTCAGCAAAGCTAAACCATCTTCCTTAAGAAAAAAGGTAAATACGTTTTGTAAATACTTGTTAAATTTGATTAACTTAGCTGATAAACATTGTCTCTTAGATAAAGACTTCAACTCAGCTTAGAGCAGCTCCCTGGAAATGGTTGTTAGGAAAGTCAGGGTGTGGTTTTTAACTGCTGCCTGTTTTATTTAATCTGTAAAGGAAGCACCTCCAGCTGCTGGGGGCTTTTTTTCCTGCTTAGCATTTTTTCTTTCTATGCATGAGTCTTAATGCACCCCATATCTTATTAATTCATAAGAGACACCATCTCATGGTAAGCTTTAAATATTATATATAGGAGGCAATTAATTCCAGTCTTTCTATATCACTTCTTGCACCTGCAATTTTAAGCAAGAACTCTTCGCTCCATTCTGAAAGAGATCATTTGAAACGAAACTTCACTTGTTTACACATGCATTGATGTAGTTTTGCAAACCCTCTGTGAAATCCAACAATTGGAAAGCCTACAGAGCTTCCCCTACTTGTATATCCCTGCTGAAACTAATTAGGAATGCTGTCCACAGGTTGGTCCCAGGGTTCAGTTCTCACAGACACTTGTATTTTACCGCTTTAGAAGAATTTTCATTGTTTTCTGTTTCAAACTTTTTCAATACATGTGGAGCATACACATAGTACCTCATGTGCTTTACCATTAACAAGCCAGCAACACCAAAACTGCAGGCATAATTTTGTGTAGACTGAATGGCCCTGTATTTAAATTACTGATGTTTAGAGCAGATTTATGGCAGACATTCACTAAATTATCCTGGAATGGGACTTGAACCACTGATGTTCTTTTAAGGATCTCCTTGTTCTTTCCAATTCAGTCATTTGCGGCTAATGGAATTAATGTGGCTTTTTAACTCCGGCACAATAGAACCAGCACAAGCCTAGAGGAGACATAGCATTCAACTGTTCCACTAGGATAATTTCACTAAAGCACACTGACTTCATTCCACTTCCTTTGTGTAGAGCCCAACACTAGTTCAGCCTTGCTAAGAAGGTAGAAAGTAGTTAAACTTTATTTGTGATCACAGAAGTGCTGTAGACATCAGCAGCTACATCTCTAACATGCCAAAATGACAGAGCAGGTACTTTAGAGAATAACACACCATCTTCCTGTTACAGCAGCTCTCAGATTCATATCCCCTTCACCAGAGAGAACTGCAGTGACAGTTTCCATAAGTTTTACAAGAAATGGCTTTTGCTGTACTGAAAGGAAGCCATCTGAAGTCTAGATTTCAGTCTGTCTGCTTCTAGTTCTTGAAAAAAGGTGTCATCATCACTTTGCATTATTGCTGCTTGCAGCTGCTGTATTTCCTTTTCCATCTTTGATCTCAGTTCTCTTTTTGTTTTCTGTAGCATCTAAAGAAAATACAGACATTAGCTACAGCATGTGAAAAGAACAGATCATTATAGAAAATTCCATATACTTACTTGTGCTTGTGCTTTCTCTCTGGTTTGGATTTCTTGGCGTTCTTGAGATAAAGCTTCTGCTAGCATGGAGAACTAAACATAACATGTGTTTGAGTTGAAGCAATTAAGGGAAAGACTTTTAGTGTAAAAAATACTGTCTTTGAGGCAGGTCAAGCTTTACCTGATCCTTGTAATAGTTCTCCATAGACTCCAATTCATTTTGATGCTCTTGCCTTTGCTCAGCACGCTTCTCTTTAGCGTACGCTCTCAGGTCCTTCAGCCTTTGCCTCTGAATTTCTAAGCCTTCTTCAAATAAGTTTTTAAATATCTGTCAGCAATTTAAAAAAGAAAACCTAAGACTTTACCAGAAACTGTAAATGTATACATTTATATACATTATATACATTTATAGCTGCTTTATCTCCTGACAGAAGGGTGGTTACATGAAGATAGGTCACTGCCCATGAAGTACAGTTACATACCTAGTAATGGTCAGACAGATACAGCTCAGCTCTATTTGTATAACTCACTTAGCTGAAATTGAGATAAAATAGTTTTTTCATGACAGTTTATAGTCATATGACTAAGAAGGGGGATAGAACAGCAAATGTACATTACATTTATAAAATCATTTCAGACAACCCAGCAATGCAAGCCAGGATCTTTGAACAGGCACTGTGATTTCCAGCCCACCCTCCATTATATTATCTGACATCACGATCTTCATCCAGATTTCTAACAGCAAAAAATCCAGCCTGTACTCAGGCTTTCCATTTATACACAAGAACACTTACCAGCTACAGTGCAACTTGAGGCAAATAGTTCTCAAATCACTAATAGTGGATTATGCACTAAACTTCTGGCCTTCTGTTTTTAAAAGGCAAGAATTGTGTATCTGCTCTTGCACAGTCTAATAACTTTACTGGCTTTCCTTAGCTCTGATGTCCAACCCTAATTAGAGATCATATCTGTCAAAGTTCACTTCATTTAAAGAACATAACTGGATAACAAAGGGTTTTTTTGATCAGTTTTCTTAAAAGAAGATTTAGGTTGTTTTCTTTGGATAGTAACTGTAGGAACAACTTCTTAATCCTACTGTTTCTGAAAACTCATTTCCCTAATTTCTCATGTTACCAGCCCTGTTTTTCCATACTTCACCCTTTCTCTCCTTCTCTTAACCCCTAAAGCATCCTCTCTTGTTTTACAGTGGTTAGCCCTAAACTGTACCAGTGTTTCCAGAAAAGGAGCCTTTTCCTCTGTGGCCTTAACTGACCAACCATTTAATCCTGGTTCACTTCACTGGCTCTCCACCTACTTACACAATTATGTGAACTACCAAGACTATAGGTACTCAGCACGGGAAGTTGAACAAAAACAATTCTACACTAGCAGAGCAAGACATCTTGTACTTACCCTTTCTTCCCGTGTCCTAGCCCGCATCATCTTGGCACGCAGCTGAACCCGGTAATCTTCATAGTATTTCCTGGCTCGAGCAACTTGCTGGCGTTTCTCCCTCACTTTATTCTGAGCCCACTTCTGTCTGCAGATACGTTGCCTAAGTTCTTGCTAAATGGAGAACAGTAGCTGTAAGACCACCAAGCTTCCAATAGATACTGCTGCAGGCAAAGCTGTTAATAACTGATAAATAAATAGGGGCCTTTACTAATGACTTTCTCCCTACCCTAAATCTTACACTGCATTTATGTTTAAAAGCTTTAGTCACTGCTGATTTAGCAGAGTGTATCAAGAGCACTATGTAATTAAGGAGTCAGCATTGCCATGGTAGCTGGTGGTGTCACCAGCAACACCACAAGCCTCAGGTTTCTCCTTGCACATTCTTAGGATTTGTTTGCGCTTTTAAAGCGACAGCACAGTGTAATCATAATAATATTCTATTCCCATGACCTCAGCAGCCTCACAGCAAACACATTACATGGCTTTTGAGACCACAGCTACTCAAGAGGCATAAAATTGTCATAAGGTAAAAAGCCATTTTCTTGGACTAGAAAATAGGCAGTACCCAGCACAACATGAGATTCTTGTGTAACAAATACACTTCAAAGAACATACCAGTCTCTTGTTATGGTCTTGATCTTTTTTAATAATTGCAACAAGAAGCTCGTGCTTCTTCAGGGCTTGTTGAACCTGGAGGTTTAAAAAAAGTTCATTGCTTCATCCCTCTGCAGGACAGGCATTGTGCGTAGGAGTTCTAAACATTGCTGTGATTTGGTTTTCATGTTTAATTACCATGCATAAGTTAATCAAGTTTTGTATCTTACAACTATTTTAAACTAAAAGACTGTTCAGAAATAGCTCTCAAAACTACAGAATGCTTACATAAAAAGCAATAGCAATCCCAAGTAGTACTAGACAATCTAGTATATAAAAGAACTTTATATTCAAGTGGCTGATAAAAAGTTCTGCTCGCAATTCTAGATATTTACATCCCTATTTAATTAGCTAAGCTCAGATATACATTTTTTCATACTGTGCTTTGAATGTGCATGCACCCCCATCTATGCTGCATACAAAGAGTCAGGATGATTTTATTATTGTTTTATTATACAGCACACACTGATGACTGCTAACGGTTCTGTTGACACTTCGAGGTAAGAATAAGAATGCTCACTTCATTTTGGAGTGTTGCTCTGTTTCTGTCAGAAGCTGCCTTAAGTTGTCCAGTATGTGCAAGCTGCTGCTGCCACATTTTATTCATAGTATGGTGGGAAATATGCAGGTGGGGAAACTCTTCCAGTAGCTGATGTAGGAGGTCATCACCCCTTCCTTTTACTACAAGGTAAAGACAGATGTAAGCAATAAATTCCTGGAAAATACATTTAGTGGTAAATTCTTCCAGACAGTGTCAGCCTAAATTACAAAACATTCTCAATTGAACACTGTATAAAGCTACCATGCCGTTGCTATGACGTCAAGCTAAACCCAGCAGGACACAAGATGACTCTGTCAGTACAGTGGCAGAGAAATCCCATGGTTTTATTGGTGGGGTTTTATTTCACCTGCTGAAAATTGCTTTTATAGCCCCGGCATTATTTCCTTCCCTCCACCACATCCCATGAAGATGGGTATCCCCTTCTTCCCTCAAATGCTTCTGACTATCGGTACCCAGCGACTTTTCTTACCTCTCTCTCACTGGTTGCAGCAGTTTAAGATAATACAGCAGTAGCAATGACACATTCAGGCTGTTACTAAACAAACAGGTGTAAAACTGGTTTGCAACCACCTCATTACCTCTACATCTCTGATCTCATCACTTGCTCAGCAAAACCAGTGTCAGTGTTAATACCCTAATGGCAGGGTTTTGAAAGGCCATTGACATATTCTGCTCTATGACCTGTGCATGCCTCTCCACCAGCCCACTCCCACTAAAGGCCCAATTTTAAGTCTGGTACATGCTCAGGAAAAAATAACCACCACCAAAGAACCTGAGCTCAGACTATACTGAAGCAGACAGAGGAGTAGCAGTAATAGAAACAAGCACTGAAAATATCCCAGGGGATTTTAAGGTAGCAGCAAGTGGGTCACATTTCGATTGTGCAGTGGTGATTTACATTTACTTAAAGCATTATCTTCCCTAACAAAAATCCAGACATATAGAGGTCGTAAGAAGGGGAAAATGCAACAGCTGACTGGTATATGTTGGACTGATGCCTCTATTCTTGGAGTTCAACACATGCTTTCAAAAGATGCCAGTTTTCCACCAAGTATAGTTTTGCAGTTCTTACTTGGAGCTGCTTTCTTTGGCTTCACAGTCCCTCGCTTTGGAATCCACTGGCTGTATTTGGGATTTCGAGGTGTGGTTTTTCTAGAATAAACTTTCACTGGCTGAGGCATTTTTGGAGGTTCTTTAAAGATGTTTTCTTTGTATTCTTGTTCCTTAGGAGCAGATGTAAAACAGATGGAGAACAGGTATGAGAAGGGAAAGACTGGCAGATCACAGAGTGTGGCTATCAGAAGTTAAAGGTCTTTGAAACTTCAGGAAGAGAATTTGGACATATTGCACTGGATTCTCCAGAAGGCCAGAATTCACCCAATGCAGGTCAGGGTTCAAAGAAAGGTTAAATCTTACTATTGCATAACCTCAGCTCTTTTGCAGCACTTAACACTCCTGCAGCAGCCTATGGACTGCTTCTGCAAAGGCTTTGGAAAGGGCCAGTGCAGCCTACATTGTTGTGACATTGGTGTGACAAAGCTTTTCAGTTTAGGTTCTTTGCTGATCCAGTAGCATGTAAGAGAGTAGCAAAAACCCCTCTGTGTTATTCACAGCATTAGAGAATCATCCTTGCACAAACCCAAGGAGTTTTTGTACCCAAAACTACCTGGTCAGATCATCTAGACACATCACAATGAGCAGAGTATATCCCATACCATTTTTTTGGTGACTTCTCTGAGCTTGGAAAGTCTGAGCCTCTCCCTGGCTTTGTAAATTCTTAGTTCATCTTCATAAGCTTTAGCAACCGTCTAGAAAATAGAAATAAGAGGACTTTACAGATAAAATAATCAGTCCATATGACCACCTCATTTGCTTGTTTGGGTCAAAGTAGCTTCTTGCACTTCAAATTCTCTTCTTTGCAAAATCTGGGGTTTTAAGTCTTTTCCTCAGTAGTCAACAGCTGTAACAGTACAAAGCTACTAAAGCAGGCCAGGTACCCCCATTAAGAGCAAGCATTCAGTTTTAATGTTTCCAGTATAACTGTTGGTAAGAATGACCAAAATGCCTGACTGAGAAATTACCTTTGCATTTTTTGTTCTTTCATCCCATTCCTTTTGCAGCTGGCTGCGTATTTTCCTTATTGGGCTTGTTCCCTTGATGGAAGGTTTACCTCCCAAATCAGAAAAGAGTTGGTGCTGAGATGAGGGTGAGGCTGGAGAAAGCGATCGTGGCCTGCTTAAGTGTGGTGTGTCTGTAAGGAAAGGTGATTTATTGAGTATCTAACTTGAAACAAGAAAAGCCAGACATCCCCCAACACACCCATGGAACAGTCAAATCTTTCCACAGCATAAGAGTCAAAAAGCTTAGCACCAATTAATCATAAAGTCTAAAGGTGAGAGACTATCTATATGCCACAGTCTCAAACAGCTTTGTCTTGCAATGTAATGTTGTGCATGTGAATTAGATCAAGCTACATGATAGCTTTATAGCCTGGTGTATGTATATGGTGGCTGCACCATGTTTGTAAGTCACCTAGACATACATGCTGTGTTCAGCCCTCATTTCAGAGTCACAGTCCTGCCCACGAGCTGGTATTCTTCCCTCTGCCACTTCCTGTACGGTTTACTGTAGCTGTGTTTGCCTTGTGTTTTTAGTAAAGTTTTACCATGGGTATTTAAGTATTAAATGAGAACTTAATTGTAATTGTTACTGTTGCTCAGGTTTAGATCTAAGACATAACTTGGTGACTATGAGTAGTTCAGTGTAGCAGCTTTACATGAGAAGGAATTTCTTATATATATTTTTTCATCCCAATACTCAGTTGGCCTAAGAATCATTATTACCTCGCTCAGCTTTCCTCCAGCGATAATCCATGACACCGTCACTGTGCTGAGATAGGTTGTCTTCATCTGTGAACTCTTCTTCCCTGGTGTGCCCACCCAAAGCTCTCTTTAACATCTGTTGGACAGGTTTTTTGGGAGGTCAGCTTCAATAATTCAGTCAAAGTTAAGAAATGTGTAAAGTCAGGTGTTGGCTGGCGATTTCCTTTCCATCAATATTACATTTATATTCTTGTTCCCTCCACTCCCATAACTGAGGCCAAATTGCTTAGATACAACAAAGAATGGCTTTCACTTACTAGATCTAGTTCATTTAGCCTGTGGGAGATGTTTTCTGACGCTTCATGAAGCCCTTGCTCAGATAGCTTTGCCTTTGTTGTTCTGTGGGAAAGAGACTCTTCAAGTGAATCTGTAGCAGAATTTTCATGTCTGCTAAAACAGAAAACAGATTTTGTTTCTATTCTAAAAGCCTTGAAGATAAGCATTACCTCATACAAACAATCCCAGGTCACTTTTTGTGTGAGCACATTTTTATAGGATTAAGTAGAAGCTGAATGTATAAATACCTGTATTTAGGAAAATGCATCCAGGCCAGGAGAAACAGGAAATCTCTGCCAAGATTAATCTTACACTGACATTCAGTGAAGGAAGAAGAGATCTTATTTAAGGGTGGCAGATGGGGGGCCTGAGTGGCCACATAGACAAAAGTTCTTGTTTAGCTCAGTACTGAAAAACGCGCTTGCCTTTTGCTTCTAGGCAGGTACCAAGGTTCAGGAGCGTGCTCTACTTGTTCAGCACATAGTGAGAGTTTTTGATGTGAAGAGGAAGCAGATGCAGAAGTCTCATATATGTGAGGACCCTAAGAAAATAAGAGTAAATTAAGATTTAAGATCTTCACAGTAAAGCTCAAAAATCATGTAAGTAGAGAGATCCTACAAGAGCTTTTATAGAGCAATTTAAACCCCTATGATTATATAGATATAAAAGTAGTTATAGCTCCAGATCCCTGACTGAAGATAGTGTGCTTTAAGAGAATTAGATGCTTAAAGAAATAAGCTAGGAAAAATATAATCAGTTTGCAAGAATCGTCTGCAGCTAAGCCACAGAATCAGAAGAACAAGATCTAGGTTAAGTTATATGACTACATATAGTAGTAGTATAAATACTACCTCATTAGCCTGGGACTAATGCCAAGTAATGCAAGTAAGCTGAACCTCACCGAATATGGACTAAGCTGCAATTCACAGCAAACAAAAACAAAACACTAATGTCCCTATGCCATTTAGTTATGTTTCTTTCCTACTGCCTGGTAATGTGTCTGTTCAAAGAGCAATAATTCAGGGTTGGCATGCACATACTTGCAAATACACCAATGGAAAATGAGCTTTAAGCAATGTTTTAAAAAGACAACGTAGAAGTAAAGGCTGTTGAAACTTGGAACAAATGAAGCCTGTGAGTACCTCTTGTGGTTGCAGAAGGGAAAAAAGTGTTTTCTAGAGTAAAGAACTTCCCCTTCAGACTTGTTTCTACAAGTGCAGAATGGCATCTGCTGATCAGTTCCTGGGGTTTGCATATTCAGTTTTTGAAAAGCCAAGGGCAGTGAAAGGAAATAAAATCAAATAATGTAGCCAAGCAGCTCCATGATCTTTAGGAAGGAGCAAAATCTGAATTTTATTGGAGTCTGAACAACCCCAGAAACCCAAAATTCTTCCTAACTTAGAATACTGATGCATTTCAGAGAAGGTACATGACTGTGCTCTTGTGTTTGATTAAATGTATCCTGGTTTGATTTAAAGCAGGGTAACTAGTAACTGCTTGGTTATAATGAATCAGAACTCCATAGCTACTGGCACTTACGCTTCTTGGAGCAAGCACTTCCAGAAATAAATGGCATGAATTATAAACTGTATACAGTCTAACATTCCATCACTGATTTTATATTGACCAAAGCAAGCCAAAGGCAGGTTTGGAACAAAGCCCAGAAGTGCCACAAGGCATCAGGAGAATTAAACAGAAATCCAAAAATATTGACTTAACTTGCACAGAGAAAGTAAAGAGGGAACTTCTACCTTTGCCACATTGTCCTCAGCATCACTTGGTACCACTTCTTCTGGCACTGCAGAAGCGGATGACAGGCGTTAGTGAATGGTACAGACTGCACCATGCCTACTAATGGGGAGAACAATTGAAAAAAAGATGTGATCCATGGCTGTTGAAGCCAAATTATTCCAAGAGAACAGAATGACAAAGCAGCTGTGGTTACACAGTTGTGACATTCATTTTGGTAATTTCTCAAGGTTTGAATGTGCCATGGGAATGCTATGGAAACTAGCAAGGTAAGCAGGGTTGCCCTGGCAACAGGAACACTCAGTACTGAAAACTGGTTTGTAAACCTTTTCTACAGAAGCAGTTAATGGCTTTTTCCTAGAGATGAAGCTGGCTGGTTTGGTCTGCATTTCTCTGCTCAGAATAAGCTCAGCCATGGGAGTTACCTGTCAAAAGAGATTTCTGAAGCACAGGCCCATCTTAAATGGATTAAGACAGGAGCTGAACTGGGAACACAGATTATTTCTCTGCAGCACAATGAACAGCTCAAAATAACTCCTTTTTATTTCTCCATATGACAGATAGAAATATTAACTGGTGGCTGTATTCGAAAAAACGCACCCATAGTTTCAAACCCATGGCCCTTGTAGTGCCAATAAAAATAATGCAACATTTGACACTTAACAATTACCCTATAGAAAGCAAAATTCTCTCTCACCAGGGATCTTCCTTGACAGAGAAGGACTACCAGAAACATCGTCAGCTTTTTCTGTAAGTGACTTTTCAAGCTGAAATAAAAAGCAGATTTTTTCTATAAATTCACATGAGAGTGGTGACATGAAAGGTCATACATTAGGTTTGTCTCCATAGGATATATGACATATAAATAAGAATCGCTACAAGTATTTTGTTTACTATATTGTAAACTGTGCATGTAGCTGTTACATTGATGATGGTGGTGTGTATGTACAGCTATAAAGGAAACACACGCCACAAATTAACTTCCTCTCTGGTCATTCAGTGAGGAATAAATCCACAATCCAAAACTCTTTGTACTGAACATAAAATCTAACACACTCAGAAGTGTTCATTGTGTTCAAGTGTTCAGCTGCTCCCACTCAGCAAGTATACTAGAAAGTTTTAAAATGAAAGCAGTATTGATTACTAAAATACATATTTATATAAAATACATATATATAAATCAAATGTTAGGTTTTTACTTACAGTAGAAGCTGTCACTCCTTGACTCTCAGCCAAAGCAGCTGACTGGCTGTCTGAGCTGTGAAAATCTCTCCATCTAGGATAAAGAGGTCTGCCTTCTGAAGGCTGAAATGGTGGTAGCAGAGGAATAGCTTGTTGTATCGGCTCCCCAAGTTTTGTAGCACTGACACTCAAAATCTCTGTTTGAGGTTCAGTAGCATGAACAGACTCCATTGATCCTTGAGAGACAAATAGGAAGAACTTAACAGGTAATGTTGGTTTTTTTACATTGTCCATAAATGTTAAAGGGCAATATTTAAGTATCTCCTGTTAGCCATCATCTATTGGTTTGCTTAGAAGACCACTGTAACATTTTTATGCCTGATGTTATCTCTGCTTACAGAGATACATCCTGCAGCCCCTCCCTGTCTCACTACTTCTCTAAGAGCGCCACATTTTTCATGGCTGTATATATGTATGCTATATATGTATATGAATATATTGCATGGTGCATACACAGTAAATAGCTTTCAGTTAGCTGTTATTTTCCCCATAGTCATTTTAGCCACATGCTGGGAATGTTTGCTCATGTGCAAGAATTCTAAGGAGTGACAGAGCCACAGCCAGCAGAGGCCAGGGACAACTGAAGATTACTGCCGGTTGTCAGAATGATTCACCCAGTACACAATCTGGCCACAAGAACAGCATGAAAACCCTCTTGAGAACATGATTCCTTGTATTTTGTTTACTGAACTACAAAAGGAAAGAACCTAGCTGAAACTGAATCCTGGCTAAGCAGAAATACCCCAGAAATGGGATCTGCATGCTCTGAAACACCAAGTTTCTGAAAAGGATTTTTTCATTTGAAAACATAGCTGAAGTATTTCCTTCTGTGATAATGTTCTTCACACTACCTTAGTACCCTGCACCTCTTAGCTCATCTACCTGATTTTAACTATCAGATGATAGTTAAATATCACCATCTTCCACTTCTAATACTCACCATCTTCCTTTTCCTTTACAGTCACCCTTTCAGTTTCAGAGAACTGCCTAGGAAAGGTTGTAAAAGCCTCTGAGTGTTTAGATGCTTCCACCCCCTTGTCCTTTCCTGCTGGCAACAATTCAGGCCACTTGAATTCTAGAAGTGGGGTTTGAAAAAGACCAAATTAAGAATTATAAAGCATCTTGCTATGAACTGTTTAGATGGACAATTTTCATGTTTGGTATATTATTAACCTTGTATTAACAATACATACTATGATCAAAATAGGTCTGGAATTCTTAATCATAAATTTCGTAATTCATAACTTTATGCCTCTACTTGGACAGATGGAATATTTTCATAGGAAAATAAGAATGGACTCCATTTAAGTAATCTGCTCATTTCTTGTTCCAGAGCTACCCATAATGGTTTTAAGTGGCACAGGCTCCAAACAAGTCTTTTGTAAGAATGACCTTAGTAGTCTTTTTACAGCCTTAAATGATACATTTTACACTGCAGTAAGTGAAATAAATTAAACTCTCCCAAATTCTCATATTCTATTGGACAGAATAACATGCTTTTGTAGGGAGAACCGAATCAGAAGTCAAACAACAAACTTTTATCCAAATGACAGAGATCAGGAGTCATGAAAAACAACATCTGGAATAGTTACTTTCAGAAATGTGAACCTCAGCAAGATCAGCTACAGGTACATTTGCTCGTTGGGGGGGGGGGGGGGGAGGGGTATCAGTTATTTTACAAAAAAAAGTTTAGAAGTATTTGTCTGAAATAACTTCTTTTTAAAAAAGAAACAACAACAAAACCAGCCTGGAAATGTTACTCCAGGGTAGTCTGAATTCCTTCCTCCCCAAAACACTCACCTTCCTCTCTCTTGGAAAACGAATAAGCTGTATCTCCAAGTCTAATTAATTCACTGGTAGATTCTGATCCATCTGCATCACAAGATGGAACAGAACATTCTGACTGGGACCTAAGAGGAACATAAAGTGTGAAATACTCGTCTTTTCCAACCCGAACCATTCTAGGATTTACTTTAAAACGCTTTGCCACTTCAGTCCACAAGATGGAGCTGCAGAAGAGTGGCAACTCTCGAAGAGCTGGCTATTACAACAGCGTAGGGCATGAAAGACCAGCTTCCAAAAAAACAATGTAGAAGTCACCAAGATAAATCAAATGCCATTTAACTAAAACACAATCATTTAGAACAAAGACACAGTTTTCAGCTTGTTTCATTCCACATGCAAAGTAAATTTAAGGGAAACAAAATGTCATCAGCACTCCTCAAGAGCAAAGAAGTACTGGATCTAATTTTAGCCCTCTTGCTGCTTTACTATAGGAGAAAGTCACCTCACATTCCATTTGACACACGCAATCAGTATGTTTCCTACTTGCATACTGTTAAAAACCTGTTAGTTTCTCTACAGATTGCCACAGTCATTGACTATCTTTGTGTCTATGTAAACACTCAGAATTGTTCTTACCCTTCATCTGATGAGAATATTGAAGGTGGTGTGAGTTGACCAGCGTTGCTTCCCAGCCGCTCCTGAGGTACGGTTTGAATTTCATGACTGGATAGCACATTGGCCTCTTCTGTTAATAATCAAGAGGAAAACTATTTCTACTTATTAATGGTATTATTGCCAATATCATCAAAACAGTTTAAGTGGAATAGAACACTTGGAGGGGGAAACTTTTATGGTAGGTTTTCAAAGCGCTACAACTATCATATATTCTGTTTCAATTATAAATAGCTCTTTCTTGCTCCAAATAATTAAATCCTGTACTTCTAACTAGAAAATTGGAGCCACTAACACCTACTGGGTTAGCAGCAGCAGTCCAACAGAAGGAAAAAGCACCGAAAATTGCTACTGACTTTTTGCCATTCACAGCAAAACAGGACAGGAGGCCATTGTCTCTGCCACCCAGTGCTCCCCCCTTTACTCACAGGGTGAAATAGCCAGTGATGACAGTTCTTATCAGCTTTAAGATAGTAAGAGGAGTACTCAGTCTGCACTAATGATGATGTCTCTGAAGGGCTGAGTAAATTCTCTTCTGTTTAGCATTTTCTCAAAATAGCCCCTGCTATGGATCTGCTCAAGACCCACTTCATAGGAAAGCTTAAGTCACACACCCCCCCCCACCCCACCCCCCCGTTTGTCTCCTAGTAAGTAAAAGGCACATTTGCTCATTGTTCTAATTAAGGTCAGTATTCCCCTCCCTGAATCCTAACTATATGTCATCTGACAAGTCAAAAAGCAACATACTAAGGAGGATGTTGTCTGGAGGCTTCTGCCCCAAGAATGAAGCAGAAAGATTATATTCCACAATTGTTCCCCTTTAACAAGTGTTAGGGAAAATAAATTATCTATTTTATGAATATTGTTTACGAAAATAAGGAATGTTAATAACCAGTTTGGTCACTGAAGTTCCCTCCTCACCCCCCCCCCCCATCCCAGCCAGTTTCAGTCTCTCTCTTCTGCACTGTCAAGGTTACAAATAAGGCAACCACACCAATTAAATCTTTGCTACATTGGAAATACTTTGGGTATCCCAATAAAAGTTTTCACATAGCTTACATCTTCCAACAGATATCATTCCTTAGAACTACGAGGGAGGAGAACAGCACAGAAACAGTTTCTGCCTGTTATGGGAGCTCCTTTCCAGCCATGAATACCAAGGTCATGAGAACCTAAGCTCTCAGCAAGATAACTTGATAGCAGACAAACAGAAAAAGTAAGCTGTCCATAATACAGTGGTAACAGAACATAACTATGATATTCTTCTACTCACCTTCATCTTGAGAAGATTCACTGTCTTCTTCTGTAAGATACTCTAACAAGCCATCAAATATTTCCAAGAGGTTTCTGATAGATTCCTTTTCTCCTTTCACAATGTTCTCACCTTAAGAGAAGGTATTGCCACATTAATAATTAGTACTTCACAGAAGAAAAATTCTCAAAAGCAGGAGTGTTCCAGAAAAGAATGTTTGGAAATCCTTGTGTACTTTCTTATACAAATGAGCTACAGCATGAACTAAGTCTATGGGCTGACAGGCAGGATTACAAACACTAGCCATGCTGTGCAGGTACCAAATTAGAAAGAGATACTTGGTATCAAGCAAGCAGTTTTCATTCTTTGCGGGCTATGTTATGTGAGGCTTTACCTGTGAACACTCAGTGAAAGCTTTTATCTGTGTACAAAGGACAGACACAACATGGTTCAAGTCTTAACTCACCAGCTTTTTAAAGTGCAGTAACAAGTTCAGAACTCAAGGCTCATGTCAAACCCAGCCTCCAAACTTTAACTGAACACAGAAAAACACTGAGCCAGTCAGTAACAGACTTCAGGTAACACTTTAGCAGATGAGTGAAGTATGACTGATTATTAACTTCAACATTTCTTACAGGTCTGTCTCATACAAGACAGGTCCTCTGCTTGCTGTTTAAACTTATCACCTGATATCCAACACAAGGGTTCAGTGTTTTGATGACATTCACTACAGGAAAAAGACCTTTCATGTAAGTCTGAAAGTATGCTTTATAACATGGTTGTTATAAGTTGTTAACATCAAACCACAGAGATACTCAGCTGGTGTTTGTCTACATTAAAATATGTACTTACCAGTGATGTGTGACAGGCTGACCTGCAAATAGTCCAATGCCAGGGAATCTATTACTGCTTGCACATTATGTGCATCATCCTCTTGGCTTCTAGGAGTAGCTATGAGATCTATTTAAAATAAGTAATAGGTTTTAGTCTAAGTGGATAGCTTATTGCAGATGTTTAACTACTAAACTGCTTTCTCAATACCTTGTCTACTTGGTGGCAAGCCCAAATATCATGCAGTTGTATGAATTTTTATAAATACCGAGTACAAACTTAGAACACTCCTGTGAGATGTGAGGATTTTATCAGCTGAAGTACTGGATTCAAGAATAGAGACCACCACAGCATTTTTCTTCCTTCACTTCCAGCACACACATCTAGTTCAGATCATTACACTTGAACTGCAGTTTGTGTTAAGGTCACTTCTTCCCCTGTCAGAGACTAGCTGGACTGCAATGTATTCTACTTAATTGGGAGCAGCATTATTTTTAGTTCTGAGCTTATATTTAACAGGACTACCTCCAGTAGCTGCCAGTTACCTCAGTGCTATTAAAATCTTCTGCAAGTAGGAGTCTTGACACTTCCCAAACAAAATAGTTTGCCATAAAGCAAACACAGATAATTGTATAGCCCTTGCTTAACCATTGTCACTGAAGTGCAATGGAGTTGGGTTAAATCACAGCTAAGTCATAGCTCTCAGCAGAGTGTAAGTACTAAGCATAAGCACAGACTTCAGTGTTAACACTGAAGTGTTAATAATGAGCCAACCCCCACCCTTCCAAGGCATTGTGCCTATGTATGGCTTTCAAGGCCTAATTTACACTAGAAAAAGTATTGCTGTAGCCATGCCAGTGAACTCCCCTCACAGCTGCCATTCCTACCAGATAAAAAAGCAACAAAAATAAGCCTAGAGTACTTAAACCTTCTTACACAATGACAGTCTTATGTTTTGTCTTCAGAAGCCTCATCTGTGGCAGGGTTTTGCAAACTTGGATTTGTAAAATATAAAGGGACAAAAAAAAAAAAAGGGGAAGAAAGAAAAGCAGGGTTAGAAATGCCTGATTATTGGTCCCACCTGGTACTTTTTCTCTCAAGATGGACTCATAAAGATGAACAAACACATCAGCACCACATTCTGAGAGATGCTTTATGTGCTGGTTTATGTGACAGCTCCTCAGAAGATCATTGGCAACACTGACCCAATCTATTAAGAAGTAAAACATAATAATGTCAGAACTGAAAGAGACAGAACAAAGACATGGTCGGTTATAGTGAAAGATGGAACCTGTTTAAATGTCTTTGATGCCACCACAGGTGGTCATTCCCAACTGTCCAAAATACTGAACATGTTGTATGCTTCCTGCTCTGTGCCATGTTTACTTCAGGTAGAATTTAGGTTGAGGTTGGAAGAGACCTGCAAGGTCAATTCCAAGCCTTAACCAAGCACTGTCAACTCCCCCTAAACCATGTCGCTAAGTACCGCATTTACACAGCTTTTAAACACCTGCAGGGGTGGTGAGTCAACCACCCCCTTGGGCAGCTCTTCCAGTGTTTGAAAACCTTTTCGGTGAAAAAATTTTATCCTAATATTCAATCTAAACCTCCCCTGGCCCACCTAGAGGCCATTTCCTCTTGTCCTGTCACTTGCTACTTGGGCAAAGAGACTGACCCCCACCTCACTGCAATCTCCTTTCAGGAAACCTTTCTTTCAGATGGAAACATGGACAAAGAGTGAGGAATAATACATGCAAGCATCTTGCAGAGTTGGACATAAGAGTTGAAGGATACCAACGTACCATACACTGGGCAGATTACTGGTTTTTCTTCCACATAATGGAAAGCAAATTTGGTCTGGCTGCATAGCCAGGAATTCCAAACCTTAATAGACTTATAAAATAAGCTCTGATACATCTTTCTATCAAGAATCAGAAATGACATATACTTTTTAAAAAAGATGAGCTCCTCTCTTTACAAACCCCATTTCTCTTACACTCTTACGCAATCACAACACTGCTAATGTAAGCACAGAATCATAGAATAGTTAGGGTTGGAAAGGACCTTAAGATCATCCAGTTCCAACCCCCTGCCATGGGCAGGGACACCTCACACTAAACCATGTCACCCAAGGCTTCGTCCAACCTGGCCTTTAATACTGCCAGGGATGGAGCATTCACAACCTCCCTGAGCAACCCATTCCAGTGCCTCACCTCCCTTACAGTAAATAACTTCCATCCTTAGATCCAATCTAAACTTCCCCTGTTTAAGTTTGAACCCCTTACCCCTTGTCCTGTCACTACAGTCCCTAATGAAGGGTCCCTCCCCAGCATCCCTGTAGCCCCCCTTCAGATATTGGAAGGCTGCTATGAGGTCTCCACGCAGCTTCTCTTCTCCAGGCTGAACAGCCTTCATGAAACTGAAATTTAAGGACTACTTTCACTAATTTGCTGTTTATGGAACACAAGAATATGCAGCTGGTCCCATCAGCTTCTCTCCACATTGAGCACAGCGAGATGGGTCTATAAATAGCCAGATTCTCCCAAAACTTTGAGTCCCAAATTCAAAGTGCTTTGAAGTACACCTATTTCTGGTCTTCCTGGTTACCCAATTTTCCAATTAGGAAAAGCAAACACCTTCATCTTTGTTACACTCTTGAAGGTTGGATTTCCCCCCTACACGTTGCTTTTGCAAACAAAGCAGCATTTTAACAATTATTATCAAGGGCTTAAAGTTTCTATAGAACGAATTAACCATCTTTAGAAGGAACAGAATATAGAATTGCTACCACAGAAAGCAATTTGTGCAGGTTTTACACTTCGTTACAGAGGCAGTATTACTTTTCCATCACTATTCACTTCGTTCTATAAATCACTTTGTTTTAATAGCTTCACATGCACGAGAAGCTAAAAGGAGCATCTCCTATATTTCAGACTCATGTCTTAGAAAACTTAAGTTCGCATTTATCTCCAGCTTTATCAACGTAAAAGTGTCACGGGAGGGGGCTGCACAGGGGGGAGGATTAACATAAAGAGCTTAGAAAGCCACAACACGAGGAACAGCTTTAAGGAGAAGCACGCCTGAAGCAGATGGACGGTGTCAGTGATGAGAGCAGCAAGCGGATGACAAGGCAGGGAGAGCAAAAGCAGCTCTCTGCACCTCGCCTCCTCCGCCCTGCACCGCACGAAGGCTGCGGCTGCTCCGGGGCTCGCACGGCCCTGCCAGCACCGCGCCGGGAAGGGCAGGGCACACTCTCAGGAGGAAGAGGGGCCCTCGCCCCCCGCCGCACCGCCCCTACCTCGGTCCTCAGCGGTGCCCATAGCGCGGCGCCTCAGGCGGCAACGGACCCGGGAGATTTAAACATCCCCTCGCGGCGTCCTGCGCGTTGATTGGGCACCTGCGCCGGAACGGGCGGGGCTGTCCCGCCGGGGACAGGTGGCTTCCGCCATCCGCCGCCGGTCGCCATGGAAACGGGCAGGGGGCGGGAGAAAAGAGCCTGTGCCTCAAAGCCACGCCACAGCGTGGATCACGTGGTGTTTCTCGCTTCCCGTCATGTGATGGTTTCCCCTCCCGGGTAGGCCCCTCAGGGATCGCCTCAGTACCGCCGTGAGGGGCCGGGCCGGGCCCGCCCCACCTCATCCCGAGCTCCGCCGGGCAGTGTGTGAGCTCTGGAGCACGGCTGCTGGCGGAAAAAATGGCGGCGGTGCTGCTGGGGTGGTTCCGCCTTCGTCACCTGAAGGAGGCGGGTCACGGTTCCTCAGGCAGGGTTAGCGGGCGGAGGGCTGGCCTCCGGCGGGAGGGCGGAGCGGGAATGTTCTAGCACTTGACCTTGCGGGCCGGCCCGGGGGTGTCTGCTGGAAACGGCGTTTGTGTCAGCGGGGTGGAGGGTGCGAGCTAAACGGGAGGGCGGGCTAGGTCAGATTGGCGGGTAACGTGATGGCTTTGTGCGGGTAACAGGGCGGGAGCCTTTATTAAGAGTGGGACTTAAAAGGTTTTGTTTAGTGAATCTTACTGATTGATTAGGTGCTAGTGAAGAGGGTTCTGGATGGTGAAAGTGAATCCTCTGCCTTACAGAGCCACAAACAGTACTCATGCTCTTCAGGAATTCTGTAATTCCCATGTAATACCAAGTTACACAAAACTAGAAAAAAAACGGTGCCTCTTATCCTTGAACCTCTGGAGCAGCTGAGATCCCGGTTATTACTGTAAGAACAATGCTGGCATCAAGTAAACAGCCGCGATGTTGGCGCTAACAGCCTGCAGACACAGTTTGTGGATACATAATCCAAATGCGCACACAATGCTCGTTAAATGAGTTTTTGTGCGTATAAGCAAGCACACATCAGTACTATCGAGACTGATAAAAGAGCATGGGTTTCAGTTCACAGATAACGCAGCTCTGCAAAGCTCTCTAGATTTGCTTCACATTTGTTGGCTCAAAGTAAGAAACAGGAAGACATCGATGTTTAACTTAAAAGGGTGGAACGCAAAAATGCGGAAGCTTGTCTCAGGAAATAAAAGGAGTTACTTGCAGATTAAATGTGTGCTGGTGAGACTGAGGGGTTTGTTCAGTCTTTTCAGTTCTTCACAACCTTAGCAATGGTAAACCCAGAAACAGGAAGTGCTAAGTTATGCGCAAACAATAAAACTAAGCTGTGTTAAGCTCAGTGTAACAGGCAAGAGCAAGGGAAGATCGACTTGCTCTTTTCACAGCCTTTGCAGACACCTTTCTCAGACTCATCAGAAGCAGGAGGTTGATCGGGTCACTTTATATAGAGCATTAAAAGGAGTATTTTGGGAGAAAAATATCTTTAACAAGCTGTATTAAACCACTAACCCCATACTAAGAAACCTGAAGAGGATCTTCTATCAGAAACTTGCAGGGACTGTATTAACAAAGGTGGTCAGATTGAAGTGCTACTAAACCAACAGATTAATAATAAGAAAATGTGACTGATGGAGGTGTTATTCCAAGTTTCTGAGGGGGGAACAGCTGTGGCGACTCATAAACACAGATAATGCTGACTGAGGTATTATTTTTGAGGAAGAGACCATAGAAACATGTAGTAATAGTCTTTGAAACCCTGGCTGCATTCCAGGGGGTTGGAATCAGTAGGAAATAATACACAACAGATCAGAACCATCTTTGTGCCTTCTGTATGTGAGTCTGTGTGGGGCCCAGCTCGGGAATACTGAGCATTTCTTGTCAATAGAGAGAAAATAGAAAGGATAATCAGAAGTGTGGAATTGCTTTTAAACCAGAAAGAATTACACAGACTGCAGTTTTGGTTTACAAAGGAGGTGACTTACAAGATGCTCATGTCTGTAAAAGGGTATAAATAAACATGGTTATTACTCACCATTTCTAATAGCTCTTTCTGTGCCCCTTGTTCTCACCAGGCAGTGTGTGGAAAGTGAAAGGAAATGTTGCTCAGGTAGCATACAATTAAACTGCAAAACACATCACTATGGTATTTTAGAAGCTGTGAGCATAAATAGAAGAAAATTGGGAAGAAATGGCCATCAAATAGTTATTTTTGTCTCAGAAAAGCCTTAAAGCTGAGATTGCTGGGAGGTGGGAGGATATAAGCAGAGAGTGTTGTTATGGCATTTCCTCTTCCTTATGTTGTTTTCATTTGCGTTCACCACTGCTTGAAACAGGTGGTGTGGCAATATGGCTGCGTGGATTTGTGCTCCCAGCTTCACCTTTCCTGTGGTGTAGCAGCACATTCAGGTTACTCTTCACACCAGCAAAGCAGGGCAACGCAGCACCCACTGCAGGTATTTGATGTTTATTATAACTGTGCTTTCCGAACAGCCCTGGCCTTCCCTGCACTGCTGTGACCTTTGCATTGCTGAACTGGCCCTGCGGTGCAATTTGGAAAGCCAGCAGCAGCAACTGTTTCCAATAAAAAGCAGTGGATATCCGTTTGAAGGCACTGGTGGCATTTAAAGGTCTGTTGTGACTGCGTCCGACAGCTGTGAGCATGAGGGTTCGCACCGCTCAGCTCCTCCGGTCCCTGCAGCATGCCAGGGCAGTGCGTGCCTCAGCGCACCCTTCCTTCCACTACCGGTCATTAGCTTAAAACTCCGCCGGAGCGCGGGCTGCACCCGTGGGCGCGCTCGCGGGCGCTCTCGATGCACCATTCACTGGTGCGTGTGTGAGCTGCCGAGCTCGGGGGCCGTGACTGCAAGCAGCCGGCTGCTCCCACCGCGCTGCCCGCCAGCGGCCCTGAGTCCCCTCAGGCAAGGGGTCAAGGGTGGGCCCCGCTAGGCCGCAGCCTGGGGCTCAGCCCGCAGCTCTGCGCAGGCGCGGCCACTCGCGCCCTGCTTCGCGCGGGTGGGGCGCTGCGGGCAGTGACGGCGGCTGAGGCCCCGCCCCAAAAGGGGGCGGTAACTTCCGGCCGCGGGCGCAGCAGCCGGTCAGGCGGCAGAGCCGTGGTCGCGCCCACGAGCATGTGGGCGGGGCCTAGGGGCGGCTCAGGCCGTTACATAACGCGAGGGGCGGGCCTTGCACTTGCGTCACGGCCGGCTCCCAGCAGCCCCCGCGGCTCCCCTATATAACCGGCATCCGGGGGGCCGCGCGCCCCACAGTCAGTGGCCCCCATCATCCGCGCCGGAGCCTGCGCTACCTTTCGCCACCCCTTTTTAAGTGACCGGGATCGTCTCGCCCACCGCCACCATCGCTATGCCAGGGTATTCCAGCGACAGGGATAGAGGGTGAGTCCGGGGGCCCGGCTGGCGCTAGCGCCGCCAGCGTCCGGACTCTTCAGACCGACCGTGGGGTTGTGGTTGTTTTTCAGCACCTAAAATGGCGGCGAGTCTCCGGGCTTGAGCCCTTCTCCTCAGCTCCTGCCATGTGGGGCTTGGTGAGGGGAAACCGGGGGAGGGGAACTGCCTTCAGGAACTCTGAGCAGCGGCGGAGGCTGTCACCGCCCGTGCAGTGCGGGACGGGGCTGGATCCATCCGCCTCGGTGCAGCCCCCGCTTGCGTTGGATCGCTTAAAGAGGGGCGCGGATGGGTTTTTATTTCGTGGGAGAAAGGGACTCGTTCCCTAATCCTCCGGGAACGTACCCTCAGGAGCGGATGGCTCCCGCAGAGCTTGGTTCTCCCCTCTCCCTCTTCGGGGGTGGGCTGGGAGTGGCGGGCTGGTGGAGGTTTGTGGGTCAGTGGGTTGGCCGGGCGCTTCGTCGATGGCGAAGCGTTGGGGAGCTCTCGGTAGGGCGGTTCCCTCTTCGTCCCTTCCCCCTCACAAGGGACGGCGGCTCTAGCTGCTGCTGGCAGAAGCCGGCCGGCTCCCGCTTTGTGTTGTGTAAGCGGATGTTAATGGCCGGCCCCGCCATGCGGTGACTGAGGGGAAATCAAAATGCCGGCTGCTGCTGCTGCCTTTGTTCCTCCTCCTCCTCCCCCCGCCCAGCTCAAGCTCTAAAATGGCAGCGGCTGGAAAATGTGGCGTAGACAGAAATGAGAGACAAAGGAAACAGCGCTGGCAGGAAGCAGCGGCCACTCTGGGCGCGCTGTGTTGTACGGGGAGGATCGCTCCCAGCGCCCGGCCAAAACTGGGAAGCAGTCGGGGCGGGGGAGGGAGCCCTGCGCCCGGATCCAGTTTAGCGGTCCTTGGAGCGAGGCTTGGCGGCGCTTCGAGCTGCGCCTCAGGGCGGCCAGTGAAGGCTGTCGAGATAAGCCTTTTCTGAACGAAGGGACCGAACCTAAAGCGGTCACGTAAAATGCGTGCCCTTCTAAAATCTCCTTATTTAGAAAAGCCTGTTTTATAGGATACAAAAAAGCGGCTTATGGGAAAGTTACCCCAAGGTTTCATAACCTCCCCTGCTCACTTTCTGTAGGCTGATACACAATGGGAGTGTCTCTTGGGTGGGAAACCATTTTGATCGTGGGGCAATACAAAGGTGTTAATGCCTTACTTTGTTGTAATTTGCTAAGAGCAAATTCCAACAGTTCCAAAGGCATGTTAGCTTAGCTTCTGCAGACTACCTGTAGATCGGTGGATTGTGGCATCTGCAACTTGAGTATGGTTTTTGAAGTCTCTGTATCCTGTTTATACACTTGAATTGTAAAGTTACAGGGTGGATCCTCAAACATAATGATTCAGTTATGTAAGAGGAGGACAAAAATGTTTCTTTGGGATTCTATGTTACCATCGTCTTCTCTAGGTTTGGAGCCCCGCGTTTTGGAGGAAGTAGAGGTGGACCTCTCTCTGGGAAGAAATTCGGAAACCCTGGGGAAAAACTCACAAAAAAGAAATGGAATTTAGATGAATTGCCCAAATTTGAGAAGAACTTTTATCAAGAACATCCTGATGTAGTTAGACGTACTGTGGTATGTACCTTGTTTAACTCCCGCGAAAGTAAATATATAAGTGCAAACATGCTGAGGGTCATGGGGCCCAGCACACATGGATGGGGTAACTTAAAGGGTGGCTTTGGTGTCAGAGTTTATTTCTAATAATGGGGGGGTTGTGTCTTACAGCAAGAAGTTGAACAGTACAGAGCAAGCAAAGAAGTCACAGTCAGGGGCCATAACTGTCCAAAACCAATCATTAATTTCTATGAAGCTAACTTCCCTGGTAAGTAAAGACTTAGCATATTGGCTCTTCTCCCAGTCTTGAGTAAGACAAAGTCCAAGTTAATAAGTTTCAATTTTCTCTTCAAGCAAATGTTATGGAGGTAATTCAGAGGCAGAACTTCACTGAACCAACTGCCATTCAAGCGCAAGGTTGGCCTGTTGCATTGAGTGGATTGGATATGGTCGGAGTGGCACAGACTGGATCAGGGAAAACGCTGTCTGTAAGTTGCGATTGTCGCCTGGAATAGGGCTACATTTTAGCAGTTGAAGGAACTGCCTGGCTTGATACAGGCTGAGCACTTCTGAGTAGAGGTTATAATAAGATTTTTCTTTCTTCCAAACAGTACTTACTGCCTGCCATTGTGCATATAAATCACCAGCCATTCCTGGAGCGAGGAGATGGACCTATTGTGAGTATTCCTTAAAGGAAAGGGGATCTTAATTTCTAAAGTGTTTTGCTTTAGAGTCCAATTGTCCATGCTCCCAAGAGTGCATGGCTCTGTTGTATTTCTCTCTGAGTAAAGTAGTTTCATGTTTTGGTAGTGTTTGAAGAACATTTTGTAAGCTCTGATTGGGTTGTACAGAGCAGGGCTTGATGTCCCATTTGGGATTATTGCTATACCATGAAAGCCAGTGGCTTTTGGTTCCGTTACTGCAGAGCATAGGCCTGTGTTAGGTTTAGTTTGATGGTTTGGGTTACTTAAAATCGGTTTTAGTCATTCTGGCACTTAAATTAGTGTCAGACTAGAAGCTTCAAATAGGTATTGAAATAAAAGCTGGGCATTTTTCTTTCTAGTGTCTTGTGCTGGCACCAACACGTGAACTGGCTCAGCAAGTGCAGCAGGTAGCTGCTGAATACAGCAGAGCATGCCGCTTGAAGTCTACATGCATTTATGGTGGTGCTCCAAAGGGACCACAAATTCGTGACTTGGAAAGAGGTATGGATGAGCCTTGATTCATCTCTGCATGAGGCTGAAATGAAAACTACTTGAACTGACTTGATTGCTTGGTTTTTAGGTGTGGAAATATGCATTGCAACACCTGGAAGACTTATAGACTTCTTAGAAGCTGGAAAGACCAATCTCAGGAGGTGTACTTACCTTGTCCTTGATGAAGCTGACAGGATGCTTGACATGGGATTTGAACCTCAGATCAGAAAAATTGTGGATCAGATAAGAGTGAGTATAAATGGCTCATTCATTTCTCACTGCTGCAGACACAAATGCCACAGCCCTCATCAAAGTGAGGACTGTGCAATTAACTTTCAGGCTTGCCTGGGTCCGTATTGTTTGGTTGGGCATTTGAGTATCTGTTGATGTTGTACTGACGTAATCTCCTTCCGCAGCCTGACAGGCAGACTCTGATGTGGAGTGCCACATGGCCAAAGGAGGTGCGGCAGCTGGCTGAAGACTTCTTGAAAGAATATGTACACATCAACATTGGTGCATTAGAGCTTAGTGCAAACCACAACATTCTTCAGATTGTGGATGTGTGTCACGATGTGGAGAAAGATGACAAGTAAGTCACTGGAGGCAAAGCGTTTGGTGGTGGTTTTACTGGGTTTAGTTCATTAATTATGAAATGAATTTGATTACGTGGATTTTTGACAGCAGTCTGAGACCACTAAAAGTAGTAGAAAATGGGACTGCTAAAATGGTGTGCTACAAATCAATCCCAGCTCTTACCAGCATCTCTTTACGACAGGCTTATTCGTTTGATGGAAGAAATAATGAGCGAGAAGGAAAACAAAACAATTGTCTTTGTGGAAACCAAAAGACGGTGTGATGATCTTACCAGGAAAATGAGGAGAGATGGGTGAGTAACAGCTGGAACTTGAGGGCCACCCCAGGGTATGCTCTTGATTCTTCATGGGCGACCACTTAACTGTGGTGTCAGAACTGTCAAATCAGTGACACCATGTAACCCTGTCTTCTGCCTAATAAAGCCACTAGAGGAATGGGGTTGTGTCAATAAAGTTCTTACTTGCAGGTGGCCAGCAATGGGTATTCATGGTGATAAAAGTCAGCAGGAGCGGGACTGGGTTCTAAATGGTGAGTGCTTCAGCAGTTACTGGAAGGGTGTGTGGCCTGTGTTACCTCGTGAAGAAACTGAGTAGCTCATGTTGCTTGTGTTACAGAATTCAAACATGGAAAGGCACCAATCCTGATTGCTACAGATGTTGCATCCAGAGGTCTAGGTTAGTACAACTCGTAATGCCAGTTGCCCAAAGCTATTTAAAGAAAGTCTATTGCTTTCTTTAACCTCTGCATTTTTCTAAGTTTTCTTCACATAAAGGTGCAGTCTTTGTGGCAAGGCCTAGGCATGACAATCGGAGGACTCGAGGGGGATGGAGGACTAGTGGAAGTGATCGGCTGGCTGCTTCCAGTCAAATAGAGAGGTGAAAGCTGAGAGCATTGTGTGCCAGTAATCTTCAAAAGGCAAAGACCATCCTTTAAAGTACTACCCCATAAACTGTTCTCTCATGAAATAAGCAGTTTCATTCACAGTTCACTTTGCCCTGGTATTTCTCTTCTCTCCATGCTTTGCATGATTTGCCATGGTGCAGTACTGTTAGTTTTGTGCATAGTGTCTGCTGTGATCTGTGGGTCTTTGAATTTCAGTGAGTTTGCTGAAATGTCGAAGAAAATAATTTCAAACTTCAATGAAAATTTTTTTTTCAACCATGAAATGGAGAGAGCAGCTTTAAAATGCACTAAAGCCTTGTACAAATTGGTGAGTACTGGCACATGAAATCTGAGAAAAAGCCCACCTCTCACTTTAGCAAGTGGGGCAGGAAAGCGAAGGCTTTTCAAATGCCTTCCAAAGTTGGAGTTCCTCCACCTATACATAGTCGTCATGTCGAGACCTGCCAGAGAGAGACACATTCTCAAGTGAACCCTGGCTTCTTGGCAGCGCTTGCCTAGACGAGACACAGTGCATAAAAACAACTTGGTGACTTTGGGGGGACAGGTATGTTTTTCTTGCAGCTGCGGTTCAAAGGTCTTGGCAAGACGAGCACTGTGGCCCCTTTTTTTTGAGCTTCTAATGAGTGTGTATGTGAAGGACCTTGTATGTTTTTACTCTAAGGTCCTCAAATGAGCACATGAAGAGGCTGCTGTGAGCTTTAGTGGCCCTACTGCAAGAAGCATTCAGATGTCACTTGATGATTTGTAAAGGGGACTCTTGAGTTGGGAATGACAAGCAAATGCATACTCCTTATGGTAAGGTTTTGGATCACAGGGTGGGTGATAAGCCGGGAACAGACGGAGTGTGCATAACTTTCTCTTCCACAATACTCATGCAGAAATGGATGACTCTAACACTGTTCTTTGCAGCCATTATTTCCTTTAAAGTACAATTGTCTAATGTTTATCTTCGATTTGGCTGTTGTGGTGTGCAAAACCTCGTACCTTGCTTTTTGCCACACTGCAACACTTTACAGATGTGGAAGATGTGAAATTTGTCATCAATTATGACTACCCTAACTCCTCAGAGGACTATATCCACCGAATTGGACGAACTGCCCGCAGTACCAAAACAGGCACAGCATACACATTCTTTACTCCTAACAATATTAAGCAAGTAAATGACCTCATCTCTGTGCTTCGGGAGGCTAATCAAGCCATCAACCCCAAATTGCTTCAGCTCATTGAAGACAGAGGTTCAGGTAAGTACTGTTCTTGACCAAAGTGCATAGCTTTTTCTCTCAGAACAAAGTGGAAGCCTAAATTCCACATCCAGCTTCTCCAAAATGGATATGAAAGGTGGTTTAGCTACCAGTTATGGTGACCTGAAAAGGTATTTATTAACACCAGTAACAAAACCCAACAGTCCCCTCAATGGAATGCTCCCCACATGTCCTGTGACACACCTGTGGTTAATGTTGCCAGTGATGCACTTCTTGCTCTGAAACAATGCAAAATAGGGCTTTGTTTTGTGGCCTTCTCGTGACAGCTGAGGAAGGTGGATGTAAGTGTCCTCTTGGCAAGATGAAGGTGACTTTTTGCCTTGATGCCACTTGTGTTACAGGAGAGAGTAGATGACTCTCCTTGTAAGTTAGACTTGAAAACACTCTTCATCTAACCAAGACTCCAGTTAGCAACAGGGAAGAATAAGTTTGCCTTGCTGGGTCAGGGAAAGAATTTTCTCTTATTAGGTGAGCTCATGTGGTGGTAGGTAAAATGCAGCCTTTATGATACATAACTATGTCTTGTCTTTTTCAATAGGTCGTTCCCGAGGTGATCGACGTGACAGATATTCTGCGGGCAAAAGGGGTGGATTTAGTAGTTTTAGAGAGAGGGAGAACTTTGAGAGAACCTATGGTGCTCTAGGCAAGAGAGACTTTGGAGCAAAAGCCCAAAATGGGGCCTACAGCGCCCAGAGTTTCAGTAATGGAACTCCTTTTGGGAATGGCTTTGCAGCTGCAGGCATGCAGGCCAGCTTCAGGGCTGGGAACCCTGCAGGAGCTTACCAGAATGGCTATGAGCAGCAGTATGGGAGTAACATTGCAAATATGCACAATGGCATGAACCAGCAGCAGTACGCGTACCCTGCCACTGGTGCTGCTCCGATGATAGGTTACCCGATGCCCACAAGTTATTCTCAATAACTTAGTGTATTTAAATGTCTCAGATTTTTTTTTGTTTTTTTTTCATAATTGCTCTTTATATTGTGTGTTATCAGAACCAGGATAGTTATTTAAGAAATGGGAAATGCAGAAATGACTGCAGTGCAGCAGTAATTATGGTGCACTTTTTCGCTATTTAAGTTGAATATTTCTCTACATTCCTGAAACAATTTTTAGTTTTTTGTACTAGAAAATGCAGACAGTGTTTTCCAAGTCAATGTACAGTGATTTGAAATACAGTACCAGGAGGCAGTGCATGGCCTTCCAATAAAGATATTTGAAGACCGAATTTTCTTTCAGATGGCAATTTTCTCAACATGTGCACAACTTTACATTAATGGAATGTCAAATGTTTTTATATGAAATTCTAGAAAGGTTTCTCAACTGTGTCTGATTAAAACATTTAAGCTTATACAAAAACCAGCCTTGCCTTGATTGGGCTAGATTGCTTAGCACGGCAGGCTCTGCTCTGATGGGGAAGACAACTAAAGCTGGCTTCTAAGTATCCCTTGGAAACAGCAGCGCTCTTCCTCATCTCGCTAGCGTAGGGCCAGTTTTTGGAGAAGATCCACTGGAGTAATGGTATAGCTAAAAGTCTTTGCTGTGGTGTTGCTGATGAGCTGCTACAAGCGTAGGAAGCTATTGCAGCACCGTAACTGTCGCCTTCACATGAGCATATGTGCAGACTAGGCTTGAGTGTGATGTATCTACAGCTGTCGGGCCTTGTGAGTTAGCATGCAGGCTTACTATGAGCTTCAGAGAAATGGGAAGATCTTAGTATTAAAATTTCAAATTATACTTAAACTGGTATTGAGCAGTGATTTCTTTATGGAAGGGGGGGAGGGAAATGGGCTGTTGCGTGGACACCCTGCACGGAGTTATTCAAGACTTGGAGTACATGCAAATGGCTCTGAAACCTTGAAGTGAAGCAGCAGATTTCCTTGACAAGGAGCATAATTGGAACAGCACTTGATCCTGGGGTTAAAGTATACGATCCTTCCAAGTACAGTGTATTAGAATACTCTGTTCCTTCCTCTCACTTGTTTGTCAGTTTCAAGTTTAACAATGCCTAACCAGAATTTACTGCAAGAATCAAGGCTATATTCTGTCTGGGTTATTTTGAACCCAAGTCAGATGACTTCCGTGCTTAGGTCTTTGGCGACTTATTTTCCTTTGAGGCTCAGCTTGTGATGTTCTTAACCACAGTCTACTCTCAGGTCTTTCTGCCTTCTCTGAAGTTCCATCAGCTGACAGTACTTGGGTGAGCATTCACTAGTGCTATGAGAACTTCACCTTGGAGGCCTGAAATCCTGCAGCTCTGGAGTCCAAAAGGTGCAGTTGGCCATGGGGAAGGTATTTTTAATTTGCATTGCAGCATTCCCAGTGTGGACGATGAGCAAGTAGATGGTAATTAAAGTTTTAACTTTGACATGTTAACTGCAGTGTTTCCAGGTGAGTTTCCTGAAACAAAATGCATTGAAAACTTAGTTCTAAAACCTTGAGTATAAAGGGGATTTAGTATAAAAAGGGTGCATGTAGAAAACTAGGTTTTGAACTAAGAGTGGAGGTCTTTAATAGTGAAGGAAAGGCAAATGGCCTTGCCTAATAGGCTCTTTCTCCCTTTACATGGGGAATAGCACCAGCCAGGTTTGTTAAAGTGAAACCCAGGCAGATGCTTGTGAGTTAAAACTAGTTGAAAACGCTTTGGAAGCTTGATCAGGGGAGAAGGTTTATCTTGTGACTCTTGAGGTTTCTCAAGGTTGTGGATTGTTGTTACACTTTAGTGTAATTTAGTGTAATTACATGGCCAAATCTGTTACCTTTAAAATCCGGAGTGAGTTTAAACTTGGGCTCCACAGTTGTTTCTAGGAAGGGGATGCGTGTGACAGGAGTGCTGTTGCTCAGGTCGTTAACCCAGTAAGGCGCGTGCTCAACATCTGCACATAAAATGATAAAAGAGCTCTACCGAACAGCTTGGACAGGATTCTCTTGGCAGATCATGGCGAATCTGCCTTAGCAGTGAACTCGTACCAAGGAGCAGCAGCCCCTCCAGCTGCCCCAGTGCCCTGCTAAGGCGTGGGTCTCAGTTCTGGCTGGCCGCCCAGGCTGGGGCCGGGGTTGTGCAGTCCTGAGCTCCTGCTGGGATCATCCCGGCCCGCATGGGTTTGTATCAGCTCGCTCTCTCTCAGGATGGCTCCTCTGCAGCTCCACCTCCCGGCCCCGCTGCGGTGAAGCGCGCATGGAAATTTCCACTGCTGCTGCGGGCGGTACGGCTGTACCGCGCTCACCCGAGCTCCTCTCGGACACCCTCTACGCTGCTTCCGGCCCCCCCCAGAGCACCACCGAGCCGTCCCCGTGAGCTCTGCACGGGGTTTGCCCCCGGCAGTGTCCCTGTGCCGCCGCCATGGGGGTCGGGTCCGCTCCAACACTGCACAGCACAGACCGCTGAGGGCGAGCCCCGCGCTCCCGTGCCCCGCAGGGCCGGGCCGGGCCGGGCGCTGCCTCCCGGAGCGGGGCCGCGGGCGGACTGAGGGGGATGCCGCCCCCCTGAGGAATGTCAGTGCGCATGCGCAACCGCCGTGGCCTCCTGCGCGCGGGCCGCTGCGCATGCGTAGTGCTCGCGCCGCCATGAGGCAGGAGGCGGGAAGGGAAGATGGCGCTGAGCTGCAGCCGCTGCGGGCGGTTCTGCGGCCGCCCTTCCTTGGGCCGGGCCGTGGTCAGGCGGCGGCCGCCAGCCGCGGGGGTCGCGGGGCGGGTGGAGGCAGCGTCCTCGGCGCGGCTCTACGCTGTGGCGGCGGGTAGCGGCGGCGGCCATGAGGTGAATGGGGAGGAGCTGCTGGAGGTGTGCTGGCGGCGGCACTTCCTGCGAGGCGGCGCGGAGCCGCGGCCGGCGCTGCCATGGCGCGATTACCTCAGCGGCTGTCACCGGGGCTTCGGGCCGCTGGGCGCGGCGCTGCGCGGAAACCTCGTGTCCCAGTGGTGGGAAGCGGCGCTGCCCTTCCGCGAGCAGGTGCTGGCGGTGGATGCCCCGCTGCACGGCCCGCCCGCCGCCGCCGCTTCGCAGGGCCTGCGGCTGCTGCGCTCTGAAACCCTGCACGAAGCCCTCCAGGGCAGGGGCTGTAGCCAGGAGCAGGGCGCCCTGTCGCTGGAAGAAGTGCTGGGAGCCGCGGGGATGCTCCGTGAGAGCCTGCTCCCCGGTAGGTGCTTTATCTGTCACCGCACGCGTGGTTCTTGCAGCGAGCGAAGCAGCTGTGTTTAAGGGGAGTTTACAGTTGTGTCAGTGCGCTGGGCATGGTTCTTTCCAAGGAGCTCAGCGGTGTGAATGGCGGGGTGCACATCGGGTGCTTTCCCTTGTAATTAGGGAAAAAGGCATGTTAGAATCACAGTTGTGAAGGTACCTGGAGGAACTGGGCTGCAGACTGCTCAGCTCACCTCAGCGAAACGGCCTCTAGTGGGGCTGCACACGTGAGCAGCGTGTGTTGTGTGCGCTGCATTCACTCTTGGAAGAGTTAAAAAATAAACTCTTTTCCTGCGGCTGCTAAATTTGGTGGTTTGTCCTTTGACAGGTGCCTTGGCACAATACGCTAGCTGCTTAGAGCTGGTGAACAGAAGACTGCCTTGTGGCCTTGCTCAAACTGGAGTGTGCTTTCACTCTGTTCCAGAGAGCGAACAACACAGCAAAAATCATGTAAGGTAGAGTATGAAAGAGATTAATCCTTTTCCAGCTTTAAACCAACTATTTTGTACTTGTTTCACTCTTGAATTATTTTTGAATACTGTTTCTTGCTCTTTCCCCTGTTATTTTTGAAGGAGTTAACTTGCTGACCTTGCTATTGTTTAAAGAATAGGCGAAAGGACCACGTCTTTGCTTGCATGGTTTAGTTCTCCCAGAACTACAGGACAGTGGCTGGATTACTGGTTACGCCAGAGGCTTCAGTGGTGGAGAAAGGTAACAGTAGCAGGGGGGAATCTTGGTTGGCTCCTCCGTATCTTAAAGAGGGAGAGAATAAACATCCTGCTCAGCGTTATGTTGCTAGCCTGGTTTTGTGTCTGACATACATGTATTTCTTGAGAAACTGCAAAACTGCTTAAGTTGATGACAAACCTGTGAAGTAGTTTATAACTTGACTTGCAGAAAGGCAAATGTTTTGTGTTTGTAAGTGATTTGAGATCAAGACGCTGTGAAATGGCAAAGTGATTTGGCAGTGATCCCCTCTTCTGTCTTCTCAGTTTGCTGTAGCCCCATCTAACTTCAGCAGCAGCGACTTTCAGGATGAAAGAGGAAGAAAAGGATTTAATTTGCATTACAGATTTCCTTGGGGGACAGAAACAATAGAAACATTGAAGAACCTTGGAGATACTGAACTGTTACAGATGTATCCAGGAGATAGTTCAAAATTACTTGTAAGCTTTATTCTATTAAAAATTATTTCTGATAAAGATAACTGTGAGAGAAATGGTTTCTTTGCTGGTCCAGTTGCTTAGCATGTAACAGCAGTGCAGTTGATACTCTGCCTGTCTCTCCTGGTTTTGCAGTCTATTTCTATGCAGAAATGGTTACATAGGGATTTCTTAATGTGGGGACACATCCTTGTGGTCACTCAGAAGTAATCCACAAACCTGCAAAAGAAAATGCAGTTTCAAGTGCATTTGCCCTAGATTTAAATTTACAATCAGGGCAGCAAGACAAGGACATAATGCCATCCTGCTCCATCTCCTGCTTCCCCTGGTGTTACAGTCTTACCTGGTTGCTGTTACACTTTTAAGATGGCTGGTAACTTTAAAACACTTCTGAGTGTATTTTACATGTAGCAAAGGTGCTCAAGCTCAGTGCCTCCTTAGACATTAAAGTAAGCAAAAGGCTTTTTTGGACAGTCTTTGAGGTATCGCTTTGTGGGTTTTTTCTCTTCAGGGTCGAGATGGAAGGAAGAATGTTATTCCCCATGTTCTGTCTATGAGTGGAAACCTGGACCGAGGAGTGTTAGCGTATCTCTTTGATTCACTGCAGCTAGCTGAGAATCCTTTAACAAAAAAGAAAATTGCACAGAGAAAGGTAACTTTCTATAGAAAGTGTAAGGGAAGGTTAAGTACAAACCCCACAGATGGTGTAGTAAATTCAAGGATGGGGGCATACTTCCCTTTTCCACATCACATCCTCCCTTCCCAAACAGGCACAGTCAGAACACTCCTCACTGGTATCAATAAGCTGGCCCCATGGGACTACCTCTGCCATCCTTCTCACCCACATAAGCAACTTTTATCTGAGGTCACCTTTCCTGTTTCACGTTCTTTTCCTCTGATGAGTAGATAGGCCCTTGTCATGCATGTGATGGTGATAAGAGGGATTGGAATGATGCTGCTGTGGTCGGAGAGAGGAGTTTATCTCTTCCAGCAGCATTTGAAGGTTGCTGAGGAGAGCAGAAAAGTGGGTGTCAAGTGGTAGTGGGGCATTCCCTGAGGACCGTCATTTTTCCCACTTTTACTCTGGTTTTCTGGCTTTTACACAGCCAGAAATCAGTTTGATCTGTTAGGCGGGATGATAACTGTCTGCTGGGCTTTCTGATCGTTGCCTCCATTAAAGATGACTGAGCTCCGCTAAGAAAGCTTTATGTCTTTTCCATGGCTCAGAGAAAATGGAGTAATTTCTGCCATGCTCACCTAGCTGGCCTGTGTGCTATTTTAGATGTAACGTACAGCATGCTTCTAATCAGGATTTTGTGCTGTGACAAAATTCAGGCATGTTTAGAACCTTAATTTCAGTGAAAAAATAGTACTGTTTCCTCATTCTGTTTAGAATGTCACACTAAACACATAGTAATCTGTTGCTTTTTGTAATATTATTAGGTACTTAAGCTTCATCCTTGTTTAGCGCCTCTTAAAGTGGCCTTGGATGTAGGAAAAGGTCCAACAACAGAGCTGAGACAGGTACGTTGTAAGAAAGTATTTTAATTCTGAACACTGACTCCACATAACATTCTGTTACCATTCAGACCCTCTTTACACTGGGGAAAATCATGCTGCTGCTTTGGTTCATGGAGGTTTGTGGTTGTACAGCTTTCTCAGAGCAGGTTGTGAGTTGTAGCTGGAGGGTACTGCAGACAGTGGGTAGCAGATGCCTTCCGTACATTAACACGTTGCTTTTACTGCTGTTACACAGTTGATACTTGCTCCATGAAAAATTAAGCAAAATAAATAACACAATCCCTCTCAGCTTCCTGATCTTTCAGGATTATCTTAACATGCAGGTCGCATCTTCAGAAGGGGTTTCTAAAGGTCTTTATTTCAGTCATTAAGCTGGTCCCTACAGAAGGGAGGGACCTTGCACTGACATGTTTTCAGATAGAAACAGAGATGTATTTGCTGGGCTGCTTTCTGATTTGAGGTTATTTTATCCAGAGAGTTAACACCAGCTGGGAATGCTAATACCTCACATACTAGAGCTTTAATGGGTTTCTTTGTTTAGAGCTTCAAGCCCTCAAATCTGTCTTTTAACTCCTGTTTTTCAATAAACACAGGTTTGTCAAGGATTGTTCAATGAACTGTCAGAAAACAGAATTTCTGTATGGCCGGGCTACCTTGAAACCATGCAGGTATCTCTGGAACAACTTTATACAAAGTAAGGAGAAACAGTGTTTTGTAAGTTAAACTATGAAGGTGACAGATGACTTTCTGTGGACTAGAGAAAATAAGCTTGTTTTCAGTAAGAAGTCATTGAGTGCAGTAACCAAGTGGCTGAAGGCATGTATCCAAACCATGAACCTGGAATCAATGAGTTTTATTACAGAAAGCAATGTCAGTTCATTTCTAAAAGTAAGTTTGAGCCTTCACGTGTTGTTGTCGTTTCTCTGGAACTGTGAAATGCCCTTTAGAGACTCTCCAGTTGAAAATAAACTTCTTGAGATGAGTTACAAGCTCGAGAAATGTTTCCTACCCTCAACCCCCACTTTTGCATCTGGGCTGGTTCTGCATTTCATTCTTAAGTACTATTTCAAATGGCACTGTGTGTCTAGCCTTGAGCTTAAAAATTCTTCCAAGTCTGGAACCATTAGTTTATGTGATGGAATTATTTGTGGAGATAAATCTGCTATTCCATTTCAGGGCATCATATGCAATTTGTTGATCAGGAGTGAACTTTGAGCATATTGATGAATATCTTATGCTGAGACAAAATAAATACAGCTATTTGTTCATGTGCAGTAGTCTTCAAAGCAAGACCGAAAGATATATTCTGCTTTTACAAAAATATTCTTGTAGTAGGTCACTAAATAACATTCTTTATGTACTAAAGTAAATAATTTAAAGAACCATAGGAAAGGAAGGAAGGGCAACAGGAGAGTGGTGTCTTCATCCTGGACTTCGTGCAGTATTGCAGGAATAAATACTTAGATGATGGTCATTTGTACATAACTTATCTGAATTTCTCATACACCAGAAGCAGTAACAGGAGTGCTCTTTTCTCTGCAGGTATGACGAGATGGGTGTTCTCTTCATGATCTTGATAACAGATGCCACTCTAGAGAATGGAGTGGTCCAGCTGAGAAGCAGAGATACAACCATGAAGGAAATGATGCATATTTCTAGGCTGACGGACTTTTTAACTAAGTATGTAACATCAGCCAAAAATGTGTGAATTTATATGTGTTGAATAAAAGGAATTTCTTAAACATCTGTGCCTGAACTGGCTTCTGCAGTGTCATGGACCTGTAAAATTTGGCAGTGCATCTCTTTTCTATCGACTCCAGACCATCTGGGTCTTCAAGCTTACCTTGAGAAGAGACAAACTTGTCCCTCATTAGCAGGGCTAACTGTATTCTCTGTCATGTCTCCAGTTTTACTATCTTATTGAAAATACTCCATCTTAACCTAAAAATCTTTAATTCGTGTGTTGCCATCACAGTTATGGTCTCTGCTGGAAAATGGTGTTTTATAAAAAAGACCTCCAAATCCTGAATGTTTCAATAACATCAGCAAGTGTCTTTGTAATATCTGTTTGTAGAGGTGTATTTTAATCACATGGCATCAGTTCCTCAGCATTTAAGGTACTTCATCTTGCCCTTAATAAACATCAAAATCAAGAATACGTTATCAAGAGTAAGAGAGGAAATAGATTGTAAACAGTTTTTGACAAGCACTTTTTTTGGACAGAAATGTCTGTACCTAGAAAATGGTGGGAAAAGATTAATCTGTGATCATATTTATCTATGCTGAAGTGTTGTAGTTAGATATGAAGGTTTGCATAGATATGAAACTATTCTGATCTTCAGTAATTTCCAATGCGTGTATAGCTTAAGTCACTTTAATAAAGTGCTTTAAGGTGTGTGCAACAATGCATGTGGCCCCTGGTGGTCATCAATGCCATGAAACAAAAGATTTTGCCTTAAAAGTTTCTTCTATTGACATGGTGCTCATTTAACTATAAACGGGTTATTTGTAACAATGCCAGATGTAAAGCAAGATTAGCATCGCGTGGATCTGTGCCTTACTGAACTCATGGAGTTCAATGTAAATGGCTATAGAACAACATGAAAACAACCCAGAAACATCTATGAAACAGCCTGTTGGAGGATGCAAAATTTGTTTTGGAATTAACTATCCCAAAAAGTTAATTTTAGCATCCTTTCCCTACACCAAGAGCTGAAGTAACGTTGAACTGAGAAATTGCCATCCTTGCTGCTAGGTGACAGCAGGTAGAGGCCACATACGGATGTTCTAGTGTGTGCCTAAGAGGACAGCACACTTTGGAGATATATATATATTAAATACTTAACTAGAGCCTTTTGATTGTCTTACATTTTTATACAATTCAGTTTCGACTGCAGGACGGTTGTTAAATATACAGAACTTGGGTCTGGGTGAACACTTTATATCATTTATTCCTTTCTGGTTATTCAGCAGATGCACATAATGCCAGGCTATATCTTGTGTCAAGTAGGATCTTACCTGACTGATTGCGCTGAGTCAGTTTGTGTTTTTGGTGTTATTTGGGCAATAAGCTACTGTTTGTCTAATGGGGTTGTTACTTGTCTCTGTTAATTCCAGGTTTTCTCAGTTTGTTTTCTGCTTGTTCTTTTAAATTGAAGTCCTTAGAGGTGATGACTTTGGGGTTGTTGGTAAAGAACAAGCTATATTGTCTGTACCAAATGATCAGGCCAGGAAACTAGTATCTCAGTACCATCTCTTTCTGTGTAGACTTGGTGATACTTATCGCACCCAGGGACTGAAAGATTATTTCAAAATACACAATTAAGTTAATCACAAAAGAGATCTTACCTTATACTCAGTCTCTGCTCAACACCCTTGAATAGACGGTGGCACACACCCTCTTGTCTCCTGAAAGGCAGAATAGCAGAATTCTTAATGGCTTTTTTTGGGTACAGATACACAGCAGAAGAATTAATATTCATGTCATCAGCAGCTTGGTCACTACTAACATCCCCTGCATGGTTTCATAACGGGCTGGTGAATTTTTATGCTTAGAATGGTGATAAGCTATTTATTTTACTTTTTAACCCTTTCAGAAGAATCTCGGTTACTTTTAATTTCTCCACAGGAAGTAAGCAATTCCAGTATTGTAACTGCTGCTGGGTAAACCCTGCCTCCCCCCAGCAAAACACCAGTATTACAGCTTGAGGTTTTCACCTTTTTCATCTTCTCTTCTTAAAACAGAAAAGTTGATGTATTCTTCTTCTGGTTTAACAGGCACTGGATTAGAGAGGATGAACAGCCGTTAACTCGAGACCGACCAGACTTTGGTTTTTTAAATAATCTTGAAATAAAGCAGTGAGATTCTGTATTGAGTGTAACTCTGCCATGATTTCTGCAGTGTTCGTGGGCCTTATCAGAGCTCCTGTCACTGTCCTTGCAGGCTATGCTGATGGGTGTCTTGCGTTGCACTCAGCTAGCACAGCAGAGCAGCTGGAGTTCTACCTATCTACTCATGAACAGGAAGGCAGATTTCTTTGGTGAGAATGATTCCCTTTCTGATACTTAGAAGCAGGAAGCATGATACCTTTGCTGTTTGTTGGGGGGGGGTCTTTTTCCCTTGAAAATACTGACATTCACATAGAACTCAAGTGTAGAAAACTGTAAGTTAATACCATTGTGGCTTTCATGTAATGTCTTCATTATTGTGTATTTTCTGCAACTGAAGAAGTACAATCTCTTAACATTAGTCAGTTGATTTTTTGTCTGGCATTACATCATTTCAGTTTGAACTAACTCTGACTCATGTCAAAGTTAAGAAACATGGAATGGGGAATTATTGTGCACTGAGCAATTTTGAACAGAATGCAGGAGACATATTATTTTGCTAGAACTTGCATACAGGCCACTATCGTCTCTTAGTAAATGGGCACTGCACCTCTGACCTACTTACTTTTAGTTTGCTTTTCCTCTGTAATGGCTGTTTGAACCCTCACCATGAGTTGCCAAATGCAATTCTTCATTTTACTTCTATTTATGGTAGATTTTTATATAAAACTTCAGTTCGTTTAAGCAGTTGTGGTTTTGGCTGCATTGCTGACACACAGGAAGTGCCAATACGTATCCTTCGTGACTTCAAATTGTGCCTCTGCCAGGCAGGGTCAGCAGCAAAGTTATCTCACTCCCTAAGTGGTAGTAGTTGTCTCCTTCCACTGCTTTTGCAGTATCTGAAGAAATTTGCCCATACTAGCTACAAACAGCATAACAGCATTCTTCTACCGAACTCCAACAATCAAGTTTCATGACCGCTGGGGAGTGACATGAACTTACTGATCTCTGAGTATATGACCTCGTCTTCAGGCTCTTCTACATTTGGTGTTGAAGTAAAGCCAGTTGAGGGTCTAGTAGGCTTAAATTTTTCTGCAAATTGGAGAAGAAAAACAAACACATGCCTATATATGTATATCAGAGTTTCCTGGGGGGAAATAAACAGCCTCATGATATTTTTTGGTTCCTGATAATGCTATTTTCGTGATAAAAATTACTCCTTAACCAAGGGCATTTTAATAGTATTTCCTTTTTCTACTAAGAACAATGAGGTCAATTCCTTCCAGTGAATTTATGAGTTTATGTGTATTAAATTAGATGTTGTTTTGCTTCCCCCATCCCAGACTTGCCATCTAGAACATAGCTCAGAGGTTTTGCCTTATCAGTGTCTTGTTACATTGCCTGTGCTGGTTAAGACAACATCTTAAAATACCAAGAGCTTAACTCCACTTGTAACATGATATTTACACGCTAAAATGTATAGACAACATAAACGAGCACCTCTGGAAAACGAAACAGACATTTAAATAACTCACTTGCTTTATATGAAGGAATTATGAAAAACGGAATTGCCAGAGCAAGTCCTATTGCGAATAGTAGCACGATCAACCCAAGAGAAATTATCAGGGGCTGAGAAAGTCTTCTCTCTTCTGCCAAAAAAGAAAGAAATAAAAAGGTGTTTATGTTTTCTTTAAATTAAAATCAACACTTTGCATTTCTTTCAGCTTTTGGATTTAACTGTGGTTAATCCTCAGGAGAGTCCCAAGTGCACACTGCCACAGCAGAAGGAAAGGACCTTGCTGGTGCCAGTGGACTCTTCATAAGACCAGAGAGAAAATGAAACTGGACTCTACACAGGGCAGACCAGCAGGTTCTTGTAAAGGTGAATCTTTTACAGTCATCCATAATGGTCACTTCAACTTCTGCTGCTATCTCAGCTGCATGGAATTTTTGCATTCACTTTAAGAACTTCTTTTTAAATGTAAAAAACTGTATTTTGAACATTAAATTGCAGGAACAAAATTCCTGGCTATAAACTTGAGGTGTTATAACATTGAGTTTTGTGTGGCCCCTGTTTACTGACAGTGGGAAACGGTTTCACACGGGCTTACCTGCTAATGTGAAGTTGAAACCGTTGCTGTATTTTGCATTTCTGCGAAAACCATTTTCAGCTCTGCATTTATAGGTTCCAAAGTCACTAGAGGAATTGATGAATAGAACAATCTCAGCTGCTTCCTTGTGCATCATCACCTGGGAAGAGATGCTTTGTGTTCCTTTGAAGAATATGTACGTGATAGGAAGAGAGCCATTCTCCGAGAGACAAGACAGGGTCACATTCTGGCCTTTCTTTGCTTGAGAGGTGGGTGAGCTCAGCACTGGTTTGGAAATGGGCTCTGTAAAAAGAAAACTGAAAAGGCTGCATCATTGAGTACAGGACAAGCTCCAAAGCAAGGCTTGGAGTTAAGCAGCAACATTGGCAAATTAGATGAGTATGAAGGATGGGGGTCTTGGTGAGCCAGATGAGAATAGCACTGCCAACTCCTAAGACAGTAACAGCGATCTACAGTAAAGTTCAGCTCTACAGTCAAGGCAGGCACACGTTGCAGTCTAAAACAGTACCTGTTGCAAGCAAGCCCCTGACTCCTGCTGCTGCAGATCCATGTCTCTGTGCCCCTAAAATGAAATGTGCTGAGAAGGAATACAGCAAGACATACCTAGAAGGGTGAAGCTGAGACTGTTGCTGTATTTTCCGCCACTGGTGTTGTTATTCTCAGCTTTGCATTTGTATTCACCCAGATCACTGGCAGAGTTGATAGTCAAGTTAAACAAACTGGGGGTCAGGTCTGGCCTGTTTAAGGTGGATACCTTCTGATTACGTTTAAACAATGTGTATCTGACAGGTGGAGATCCAGAATCTGAGTTGCAGGAGAGGGTCACGTTCTGGTTCATCACTACATTCAAAGTCCCCTGAACAGGTTTGAGCCTGGGATTGGACAGCATCTCTGGAAAGAAGAAACTGCTGAGTGAGTTCACTGCACCATTCATCCAAGAAACCCAGATTTTTCCCAAAATATGTTGAAGACCACTCTATACTAATTTCTGTTGAAATAGGGGGTTATAGGGTCTTTTTCATCTTCTGATTGCAGGCAACACAGCTTTGTATGTTTCAAAACCAATATAGAGCTTCAAACACTTGATGACTCATAGAAATAATGACAAGTGCATGTCTTCATGCAAGAGAGAGCATATGCATACAAAGCCAACAGATGTATCCAGATGAAACAACAAAAATACTTTCAAACTACAGAAGGAATTAAAGTAATACAAGTATAAAAGATAAATATAAATTTTATGGGATGTTAATTGTCGGAGAAAGTAACCCTATGAGATAGTTGAGAGGTAGCATGTGAACCCACAAGTAAAAGCAGTATTTTATATGTGGCTGTATCAGGCAGAATTAACGTTGTGTAAGTAGATTGAACTTTTGGATAGTAGCAGCAAGAGCCTTGACAGTCTGTCAAATTAGTTTGCTTTTATGATATTAAATAAATTTGTAATAAAAACTTGTATTTTCATTACAAAATATAATAAACTAGTCACGAATAAGATAAATTATGACATTTCTAGAGGGGAAAAATATGTTTTACATGAAGGTTTTGGACATTTTAAAATCCCCTGCTCCCTGTATTTTTTAAGTTAATTTCAGCCCATATCTCAACCCCCAAAAAAAGAAAACCTACCTTTGCCGTTTACCATAGTTTTCTGAATCTGCTGAGACGTTTGAACTAAGAGAAGGGAAGAAAGCTTTCAGTCAAGAAATGCTTGTTCTTGTTCAGAAAGATTTGTAATATGTAAGAAGTATGTCCTTGGCTTACGGTAGGAAAACAGCAGAATCATGAGAAAAACCATGTTCTTGATCCTGAGCAAGCTGGCTGGTGGAGTTACAGGAGTGAGGTCTTTGCCAAGTGGCTCTAGGGGTTGAGGAAGTCCTCAATACGGAAATGGTCTGATTTGTGCTGATTGTGTAAACACTTGTCATATTCCACTTACGTTTAGCTGATGGGAGGCAGAGTAGCGGTAGAAGAAAAAGCTGTGGCGGGAGAAACAGCAGTTTGGGATAGAATTAAATGTTGCATAGTGGTGTTGTAGCTGCCATAATGAGCAGTTTTCCATAGTGAGAGATGTGTGACAGAACCGTGCAGCTATGCACTATACAAAACTATATTGTTTTTCTAGCACTGTTCTATAAGGGAGTGAGATCACTGATTCCTATCAAACAGCTACGTTTGCTAGAGATAATGCAAGTGATCATACGGCTGAGACCGAGGGGGTTTGTGGTACTGGGTTTATTTTAGCAGCAATATAATTAAGAAAAAATGTCCAAAAAAGAGAGTATGAAATCTAGAGACATTTTCAGACGCTAATAATTATTTAGAGCTAGCCAGCTCATTAAGGACATGTTTTGGCCAAACTTCAAATACTGAAGCTGTGAGGAAGACCTTGTACTTGAAGGTACAAATTTCATCATGAACTTGAGGTCAACACCCCTGCAGGAGCAAATTTGATGGCTAATTTGATGAGCTAATCAGTAACACAGACACATAATTACAAGTAGATGTTCTTTACTTGTCATCCTCTGGGCAAAGTAAACGTAATCTTTAGCTATACATGGCCAGTGTATTTTGAAGAACTCCAGGGCCTGCTCTGCTTGAGACAGTAGCTCCCTATACAGAGAATGGCTTGAAAGTGTTGTGATCTTGATCTTACTTCTTCGCAGTTTATGAACGTGGCAAGGCTGTACATGGTCTGTGCTGCTGTGTCACACAAAATCCCTCCCAAAGCATGTCCTGTCACACCACTGCCGTTTCCTCACAGAATTCCACGCACAACTTTCCTCCTTTCTTTCCCCCCTCAAGTTTATTCTTGTTCAGTGTAAGACAGCCTCCACCCTCCCCTCGCAACCTTGTCCGATGTCGAAACGCCGCTGACGAACCGCAGGAGCGGGACAGGGCTGCTGTGCAGCTGGCAGGAAGCACGTGTAGAGGTGCACATGAGGAGCAGAACCAGGAGCATTTGCGCCACATCCTGTGGTGAGAAACAAACAAACGCACACACCTGGCCCTCCCTCGCAGGCCGGTGATGGCAGCACGGCTGGGTCCCCACGGCCGGGCCCGAGCCACCGGTGGCTCCGGTGCCTCAGCAGCACCCAGGTTGTGCGGGCAGGCGGGAGCAGGCCTGGGCGGCTCGCCCGGCACACGGAGCCCTCTCCTAGGGCAGTGAAGGCAGCAGGGCTGTGGGTAACCGGCTGTGGAGAGTGCACGGAGCCATTGAACCACTTGCAGTCTGTGGCTCCTGCCCTGTGGAGACGCTGAGTGACAGGTCGATGTTGCTCACCACAAGCGAGCACTTTTCTGTTGCCGATGAGCTGGTTCGTGTTGTGTGTGGGGATTGGTGAATTGTTGCTGTGAGCTGTGCATTTGTATGTACCCTGTAAAAAAGAAGAGGTCAGTTGTCACCAGGAGCCCTCCTTTACAGCAGCTTTAAATGGCCTATGTGCAGAGAGCTTGCTTGCTTCCCTCAGGGCGTGTGGCCTAAGGGGTATCTAGGGAACAAAAGTGCTGGTTCAGAGCACTGGTTCCTATTTGGGAAGTGAAAAGAGCTCTTCCAGAACTGTTTGTGCCTTTCTTGGCTCTTGGCTGTCTTGTTTTGGACTCTCCTAAGCAACCCTGCTCTGTCTCTTCCCCTGGGTGGAGGTCCTGTAGTTCAGTGCATCTGTGTCCTCAGGGGTTTGGGTTCTGCTTTGCTTGTTTTGTTTTCACTGAAATCTGACTTTAGTGTCTGCAATAGGGAACATGTTTTCTCTGACATGTTCCATCCATCTCAATTCTACATGTAGATTACCGAGAAGAGCAGTGTTTCTTTCAACTGTCTCATACTTCCATCTGCTCACATATCTACTTACTTTCCCACTTCTACAATTGCTTTGCAGAGCATTAATAGAGAGACACTTCCCATGTGGAAAGATTTTCTTTAACTGTTATGATAGGATTTGGTAGCTGGGTGATGAAGTTTGCATAAAAGCCGGCCTGCAATTGCTACATAACCATGAGGGGAGTAGTAACGTGGTGGTTAGATCATCACTTAGATGGCGCTCGTCATTTAAATGATTCAGTTAGGTTGATATAAAGAAGCTTCTGGAAAAAATTATTGACTGCTTGTTCCTATATGGCAAGAAAGGGCTGGACCAGCAGGTTGAAGGAGGTGATCCTGCCCCTCTACTCTGCTCTTGTGAGACCTCACCTGGAGTATGGTGTGCAGTTCTGGTGTCCTCAACATAAGAAGGACATGGAACTGTTGGAACAAGTCCAGAGGAGGGCCACGAGGATGATCAGGGAACTGGAGCACCTCCTGTATGAAGACAGGCTGAGGAAGTTGGAGCTGTTCAGCCTGGAGAAGGCTGCGTGGAGACCTCATAGCAGCCTTCCAGTATCTGAAGGGGGGCTGCAGGGATGCTGGGGAGGGACTCTTCATTAGGGACTGTAGTGATCGGACAAGGCGTAACGGGTTAAAACTTAAACAGGGGAAGTTTAGGTTGGATATAAGGAAGAAATTCTTTCCTGTTAGGATGGTGAGGCACTGGAATGGGTTGCCCAGGGAGGTTGTGAATGCTCCATCCCTGGCAGTGTTCAAGGCCAGGTTGGACGAAGCCTTGGGTGAGATGGTTTAGTGTGAGGTGTCCCTGCCCATGGCAGGGGGGTTGGAACTGTATGGTCTTAAGGTCCTTTCCAACCCTAACTATTCTATGATTCTATGATGTACTAGAATTTGGTCAAACCATAATCCAATGGACTCTGTGTACTCATGGGAGCTGTATGTGCCAATGGTGCATTATTATTCTCAAGCACTACTCTTGGAATAACACTTTTACTTTCTGCTGGTTTATGTGGATATCATTGTGATGAGTATTCAACAGATCTGAAGGTGGACAGCATCCTTATGGCAGCTTTGTAATAGGCTTTAGGGCAGTATATTTCTACGTGTGCTGGAAGTAATTCCAAATTATGAGAATGAGCATCATTAAATTCTGTTGTATTGCCCTGAGAAAAAAATGTTACTGTCTTATTTTTCCCTTCAGCAAGGAGATCAGCATCCATATTGTCCATATGGCATCCAGTTGGCCATATTGTCAGTGTGAAACAGGGAAAAAAGGCAACATTAGCCCTTGGCACTACCTTTCTGTGAGGTTTTGAATACTGACTTTAGCTTTGAATGCTGAGTAGTTCATTAGTCTCTTCAAGAGTGTCCTGAGTAGTAGTAGTAAATGAAGTTTACTTCCGTGATGATTGTTTTTGCTGGCAAAGCTGGCTATTGACTTTGGACTAAGCTGATGTTGATTTGTTCACCATGTATACCTACAGTTTTGTAGCATCAGTAAGATACTGTGCAAGCCTGGAGTTCTCTTTTGATTAGATTTACAAATGTGCTGCTAGAATTAATGTGGTTGTACATGGAAAAAGAACGGAATAAATTTAACGAACAGAAGGCCTCCAGCCAAACAAGTAAGTTAAAAGTCTGAAAGGGAGATGTATATCTCTTGGTGCTCTGATGATATTCTGCCTCAAGCAAGCAGTGGAAGACAATAAAAACCAAGCTGAGCTTTCCTTCTCAAGGTTAATTCTTTGACTTGAGAATGAAAATAGTGTGGGATAGCATTCTGAAGGAAGGCTGTGAAGGCTTCACACTGTATCTGCCCTGCCAGAGGCTTCCAGGGAAATTTGCATGGTTCAGCAGGATTACAAGTTATTCCCAGTCCCTGTTTCTCATCCCAGAGGTCCTTCTTTCTGGAAGACTGTCTGCTATAGTAAGTGTCTGCAGAAGGTTTGCTAGAAATCACCGTATACTGACAGTTATGTCTGGTGATGAATTAAATTAAGCACTTGTGTTTTGTCTGCAAAAAGCTTTTGCTGATATAGCTAGATCATCACTGAACACCAGATTTTAACACTGCTACTCAAAATGGCTGTGGTGGCAAGTCTGCTCTTTGTTTCATCTACTTGGTGTTTGTGAGAAGATTGTTTTTTCTGGAGGATAAGTAACAGTACAAGAGGAAAGGATCTCTTCTATAGGCACATTTAAGATATCTTTACATTTCTGACAATGATCCTCAGATCCTGAATGAGAATTTGATTATAATGGATGCTTTTCAATGAACTGCAAATTGCCAGGACATGTCAGCAGGTGAAAGGAGGTTTTAGGTAGACAATTAGAGTAATTTAGCAGCTCCTAAACCCCAAGGATGGAATGTTTTAAATGTTCTGTATTCCCTTTGACTCCTCTTGCCCTCCTCAAAAAAAAAAAGGAAAAAGAAAGAAAAAAATTTTGTGAGACCCCAAAGACTGGGGTTACTGATGCATTTCTCTTGGGACAAATTCTGACACCACTGTCTGAAAAGTGCTCCAGACAAATGTGTTCAAGAATTGCTATAAGAATACCATAGGTTGAAAAATACAAAGTACTCTCTTAATCAGCCTTTAAAAATTGATGTAATTTTCACTTTTTCTGCTTCTTAACCTCTGATAAAAATTAATATTTCTGGTTTTAATTTTGAATATTTAAGATACTGAATGGAAAGTGTTTAAAAAATACACCTGTCAGGATTATGTCTGTGTTTTAGCCCTTTTCAAACTGCTGTTTGTGTACTCTGAGAAGTATCTGCCCCTTTGTGCATCCTGTGCAGACGTTACAGCAGTGATGTCCGTGTGTGGACACCAGCTGCAGATCAGGAAGCAGATAAATTCTTCTTGGTTTGTGTAAAGTCTGCCGAAAGATATTCTGTCAATTTGGATCAGCTTGTTGAGTTACTACCAACTGAATTTTACTTATGAAACTGGTGTGGGATAGTGCCTGGACAATCATCAAGCAGTACAGAAACAATGGGAATGTACAGAGAAGGAAAAACATTTCAGGAGTTGATTCCCTCTCCAGCCAGAAGGTTCTAACCTTTTCTCTGGCACAGGCCACACTCTGCAATGAACATTGATGCAGAGCTTGAGGCTGTTTTTCTGCTGCATGCAGAAATGATGGATGCTAAGCAAAATGAGTGCAAATTCTGATGTATTGCTAGATAATCGCTGTGTGATAGTGACAGTCTGTGATGTCTGTTTCTAACTTGAGGAACTTGTTAACCCAGGAAATGAAAGCAGTTAAAAATGTCCTCAGTGTGTAGAAGCAGTCACTTATGCCCACTACTGAAATAGAGAAAGCTTGAGAGGTGGTATCTGAAACCACGATCCTAGTGTAAACCAACAAACAGTTTTCACACCTCTGAAAGAAGGAATTTATGACTTGTGAGTTAATGTTAATGTTAATGAGTTAACACACACGGGTACTACATAAAATACAAGCCAAGACTTCAGATTCCTGGTGTTCTCAATCCTGCACCATTTCAGTAAGGAAGCGTAAAGCCAAATAGCAACAATCAACTCCTGTTGTATTCAAAAGAAAAATGTCCGTGTGAAAGCCTTGGTGATGATCTTTCATTATCAGCTTCTTGGTTCTTGCAGTTACTTTTCCAGACCTTATTTATATTACCAATTAGAGGAGGTGTCGAGGGGCAGGTATCATACGAAAGAGAAGTGCGGGAAGCACATATGCTTTGCTCCAGCGCTCATCTCCCAGTAGATGGTGCCATTGTGAAATACAGTTTATTCCGATACGAGCAAACTTTCTGCAGTGTAGCGCTTCTGTTAATTGTAGAATTTCTGGACTTCTAAACCCCCCTCAATGTTCATTTCTTTGATGTTCTTTATAAATACTCAAATCCAGGGATAAAATTCATTTTCATTCTTCTCTGGGGAGGCATAAAGACACACTTCCAAAATACAGGCAAATGATACAAATGTCCCACGTTCCAGAGAAGACAATATAGCCTGAAAACGTATGTAGTAAAAAGTCAGTTCATTCCTAGTTCACCAGGGATTTGGCTAGACTTGTGAAAGCAGCAGTGCTTCCGGCAGTTCCATTATCTATGAGTATGCTGAAACGGGAAGTGATAATTAAGCAAAATATTTTGGTGACTGGGGAATTAGAAATCAGAACTGCTTTTCTATCCTTGCTCTAGTTACTGGGAAGCTCGTGTTGAGTTCAGTGAACATGAACACAGAGCTCTGAATTTTTATCACTTTTAAAATGAAATGTAGGAAATCCCAAGCATTTGTAGATCCACCTGTATAGCCATTAAAATCAATGAGCTTATACAAGAAGTTATGTGGAGTCTCTATTCTAAGGACCAAGATTTGATCACCCCAGAACGTCACGTTAAATGTTTTGTCAGTAGATCAGCATGATAGAACTTGAAGGCGATGCATGCAGAGACTTCATCTTTTCTGAAGAAAGTGAAACTCCCATCAGGAATGGGCATTTGAGATCAGGAGACAAAGTCTAGATTTGCTGAAATCAGCGTGTGCTCTGTGAGGAAGTAAGATGACAGTCCTAGAGACTGCCTCTGTGCTGTGCTCTTTACTGTCCTGCCAGCCAGCTGGAGAGCAAATGAAAACAAACAGCTCAAGCATGCTGTGAACTCCCAGCTTCCTCCCCTGCCATAAGGGACTGGCTGGAAACACTGTATTTGCAGAGGAAAAAAGCTGAAAATCTTATTCAGCATTTTGCCCTTAATTACAAGAATAGGCCTCTGGATGTAGGCAAAGCTCTGTTCAGATGGGTGGGTTTTAGGAAATGTCATATGTGAGCAAGTAGCGAGGGACACAGCTGGTAGGAAGAGGATTGTGAATTCCCAGATGAGCACAGCTTTAATGTTCAAGGGTCTGACTCAAGGGGCAGTTGATTAAATGTAATTATTCCCATAGGTCTCCAAGGGCATTGTGTCACACTATAATGACTATTCTGTCTGCTTCAGAAAGTGTGTTGCGTTTTTGAGGTCAACCCTACTTTTCCCACAAATAGAAGGGATTTTCTATACACTGTATATCAGAATAACTTTGGTCTTGCATATTTCAGAAAAATTCCTGTAGCTGAATTTATTTCTTGAAATTTGGTTGATACTAGCTAGATTTTTTTCTCCAGGGCAACGTTGAGGGCTTATCAAGAACATGCCAGTATAATTGGCCTGTGACATCTTATGGCACATACTTTCCTTGGAGTGACATCTCACAACAGCCTCAGGTTTTTGGCACCATTAAACCTTACTCCTGACCTAGTTCATCCTAAAAGCTGGCCTTTCCACCTCAGTCTGAAACAAGGCTGGTTCCGTATTGGCTCGCTCTGAAGGATACTGACCCACACTCACTTTCCCCTTCCCTTGCAGTGGCTCAGAGCAGAACCTTTGTCCCCTGTGGGAAAGACTGGTGTGGCTTTGCTGAGCTTTGTGTGTCCTGCTGAATTCTTTTATGGGGGAGAGGGGAAGGGGGAAATCGCCTTCCTTCCTATTTTTTGTTATCAATAGCAAAAGTTGGTCTACCTTTGTTCTCCACCTGCCATATGTCCTCCTTCTCTTTTCCTTTACCTGGCTCTGGAGACCATTGCTGGAAACCAGCCAGGCCACCAGTCTTTTGTTGGGGGTGTATTTCAAACAAACTGGATTAAGCAGAACAAATGCTACTGCTAGTTAAACAGCTTACTTCTTGGTCATTAGTTACAGCTACGTAGATGCTTGTTCATATTGCCTATACATTGTTAAACAGATGAGTGTTTCCCTTCTGTTTCCTTCTGCAAAACACCCTGCTTGTGTGTAATACAAGTGTTAAGATACACATGCAGCTTTAAACTATTGTTTTGGGGGAAAAAAAATACAGTTTTCATTGACCTCAGAAGAAAAAAAAAGGGAGAGACCCAGAAGCTTATGAGAACTGTAAGTCTCATTTATAGGCTTCTGTGAATGTATTTAGTATTGTTTTCAGCAGTGTTTTAACAAGCTTGGAAAATGCTGCTGCAAGTAAAGGAAAGCATTGAGCGTGTCTACAAAGGAAAGAAACTAAGGGATTAAGTGCTGAGCACTCAATTTTCAAGAATAACTAAGTCACTATTTAGGGAGTTCTGGACACACAACTTGAGAAGCAGTTTTTGAAGGGGCATGATTTCAAATCACTCTATCAAGAGTGTAAACTGAGTCAGTATTAGGGGTTAAGTAGAATGACTTTAAGTCTGATTTGACAGTGGACTGATAAACCTCAGTGGAAACTGAGGGCTGGATGCTGAGGTAGAATGTTTTGCAACTTTTCTTCCTCCTCTGATCACATTTGCTCAATTTCTGTTTTCAGTGTTCTGGATGTGGAATTAATCATCCCTGATTTCAGGCTGGCTCTCATATTTTGCCCCATTGCAAAAGAATTAACACAGAAAAGGTCAGAAGATCCCTCAGCAATGCCTGCCAGCAGGTTTAATTCTTGCTCCAGAGTATTCTCTATTTCAGATTGTGCCACTGTTGCTGCAGATTTCTGCTGAAGAATAAAACTCCAACCAGTTCTTTTCTTGTGTGTGTTTTACACTGTTCTAACTAACTACATGTCATGGTTTAAACCCAGTCAGGTAACTCGTTTACTCACTCCCCCCCCTTCTTTCCCTCCCCCTACTCCCGGAGGGACGGAGAGGAGAATCGAAAAGAATGCAACTCCCACGGGTTGAGATTAGAACAGTTTAGTAAACTTGTGCAGTTCCATGTTTTTGGTATATACTGGTCTCGTGAAAGTCTGCCCGTCAATATTCTAGTCTAATACAACAGTAGCTGTGGTTTCTGATATAATTTGAATTTATTGTGCGCCTTATAGTAAAGCTGTTCTTTGCCATAGCAAAAATGAGAGACCTGGAAACGGAGGTAAAGAGGAAAAATGAGTAATTCTGTACATCTGTTCTCTAAGAGTTCTCTGTGTCAGGATGAAGGGAAGTATTTACTCAAGGATCCACTGAGGTTAAATAGCAAAGGTAATTTGTGTTTGTAAATGGTTAATTGTGACTTAAAAGCCCCCATATTGACAGGAACTGCAGGATAGATGTCATTGGAACTTCTTGTTTTTTTAATACACCTTAAGAAATTAAACAAAGCAAATGCATTTGGTGGCGCCCTCAGGAAAAGTCCAGTCACTTCCTGAACAGTAATCTGCCTGTGAGCAGCAGATAGATTCTCATTGTTTGCCATTTCCAGTTTCCAGTAATGGGAACGATTACTTGATCCAGCCGGTTTTTGAAGATCTGGGAAAACTTATGCATTTTAATGGAAAAATCTTATCAGTTTCCGTAAAACAACCACAGAAAACCCCATAACCTGGTTTTGGTACCTGGAGGCATCACCTCTGATGATGAATATTGTTTTATTTTGGAATTAAGCGTGTGTGTTCTTCAGGAACGAGATGTATCTTGCTCTTCTGGTGATTTTCTTGCAGTGTAAGTTTGATAACGAAATATCTGGGTGGGTACATGTGTTTGTGGTTTGTTGGGGGTTTCTTGGGGCTTTTTACTGTTTCCCATTACTGTCTCTCTATCTGTAAGCTTTGAAAATACCATGTCTCTCCTTTTTTTTTTCCCCAGGTTCAGAACTTTACACTCAGGGCAGAGGTAGGTCATGAGTTTTCCTCCTACAAAATGTAAATAAGTAATTTAACTAATGGTTCAGTTGTTGGTGTGTATCCATAGCAGAGTTGATCTGGATTTGTGGTTCTGTAGCTCAGTACAAAACTTGGCCATGTGAGAAGCTGAACAAGGTGTTAACTGGGGATGTTCCTGGTGTAGTGTTTAAATGAGAGATGTACTGCTGGTACTTTAAAAATGTGCTTTGTGAAATTTTTCCTGGAGTAATTTGCTTTACTGAGAGGAGAGATGGGAGAGGATATTTAATTACTAGCATTTTGGTTTGGTCTTTAAAAAACCCCTCTCATGCCCACAAGCAAGGAGGTAGGATAAAATTACAGACTATAAGTTAAGAGCACTCTCTCTTGCTCCTTTTTCTTGCAAAAGAAAAGGTTGTGTGTGAGCAGAGTAGACAACTTGTGTTCTGAAAGGAATGACTTGACTTTACACTTAATCATCTTGCTGACTTCCAGCATGTACATTCTGCATACTTCCTTTTTCCATCACTAGAGAGAAAAGCTGGTTCTTGTTGTCATGTAGTCTATTCACATGCAAAAAAAATATACTATTTTTGCATTGGTTTTATGCCCAAAACTCTCTCTAACAAGGACAGTTTATAAATAGCTGGTACATGGCAAGGGACTCCTTTAGATGCAGGAGTTTTCCTGTTTTAGAAGCAAATTTCCAATACAAATCCTGACTGAAATGGGCATACCCAAAAGCTGTGGGTTCTCTCTCTCTATTTGTTGTTCTTGTTGTGTGAATAAAAATATTAATTATACCAGGATTCTAATAACTATAAAAATTGAAGCTACAAATTCATTATTATTGATGTGGTCTAAACACAGAAGCACAGTGTGTGTATATATATATATATATATGAAAATGCTATTCTAAACTTTACTTCATAAGGTGCTTATCCATGTTACTATTTTTTGAATAGGAATGCTGTATTCAGTATATTTTTTTCAGGGACTAACATGTCTAAATTCTGAATTAATTGAAAGCATTCCTTCTGGCTATGACTCTGGATTTGAATTAATCAGGGTATTTCTAAGGACTCTTGAGAGTATGATTGCTGGACTTCCAACACAACAAGTTAGGCATGTACATGTTTGCTTTTGCAGCACTTGAGCCCAAATATCTTCTGTTCTGCTGTAGTTATCCTAAACTAGAGATTTAAGATTATCCCAAGCCTGTGAGCTATATTTAAAGTGAAATTTGCTGCATGACGTACCCCTAACCGTATTTTCAAGGAAGAAATACTGTGATAATTCCAGGGATTTTTGCTAATTGGGGATGAATTGGCTTCTGGTTTAATACAGCTCTAAGCAGTTCGTTATTAAAATGCAGCAGTTTGAGATAGCAGTATTATGTTGGATTAATTGAAAATAAATATAAATCTTGTTTCTTTTTTTATTTTCCATCAAGTTGTTACTTTCAACACAGTTGAAATCAATGTTCAGCCGTCTGTCAAAGTCAAGAATGGAGCTCCCATGTCAATTATCTGCCATGCTGATATTAGCAAAAGTGCTGATTTCCAGCTGAAGCATAACTTTACAATTTTTAAGGATGGCAAGCTTGTGTTCATGACTGTATCAGACAAAGATGATGCTCGATATGAAGTACCTCTGGCTAGATCTTCAGATACAGGAGAGTATGAATGTACTGTGGAAGCAGGTGGGAAGACAAAATCAAGTAACTCCTTACATGTCTGGGTAACAGGTGAGTGAGTATTCCTTCAAACATGGCAGTTGTCTTAAGATACAAAAAGAGAACCTGGAAATTAATAATAGTGCTCAATAGGATATCTTGGAAAGTGGTTTTTATCTATAGTACTTTACAAGACTTTAGTACTAAATCCTCATGGTAAGGCACAGAAATGAAATAACGATCCCAAGGCTACCTGGCAGATCAGTGATAGTCAGGAATGCAACCTGTGCGCTCTTCCCTGGGCCTGTTATTAAACTAGAGAAAGTGTTATGTGTGAAAGCTTATGCCCACAGATCATGAGCATGATGGGGGGTGGGTAGTTTGCTGGAAAAGCTGGAAATGTATTGAGATGCATTGAGATTCTCACCTTGTGACAGCTATTGCTAAAGCTATTATCAACTGTGGACTACTGTGGTAGATAATGTTATATCAGTCTTGTCCTTTCATCTCTTACGAAAACAGGGGTCAGCTCCATCTCTACTCTTTCCAGCCATGTGTTCTTGACTGCAAGTGACATTTTTCCCCTTGGAAAAGCAACACAGAAAGAACTCGTTCAGCATTAGTTACAGGGTTGTGGAGGGCTTGTAACTTTTTTTCAGAGGCCTGTACTTTTAGGTACAGGAGCTGGGATGGCATTTAGTTTCTTTGCTTGCTCATTTCATAGTAGCAATAGGAAACACTGAGAAAGTGGTCTTACCTTCAAAACACTAACTTTCATACTTCATGCATTGTATAGAGATTGTATTGCCCTCTTGAAGGGACATTTTATTCTTCTGAAGGTGCCTTAGCATATACACACACATCAAAGGAACTGTCTTCAAAAGCTCAGTTCTTACAAATCATTTGCACCTCTTCATTAGCACAGATCACTACCAGAGTCGTCAGGCATAGTGTTTATGTCAGGATTATGCAATGTTCTGTTTCATTTTTCTTGTTTTCTCTTCTAAGGAATGACCAAGCCAATCCTCACTGCTGAGAAAAAAGAAGTTTTAGAGGGTGAGGTTGTGAAATTACGTTGTGAGCTGCCAGAAGAAGTTCCTCCTTTATACTTCTATTTCCGAAAGATAAAAATGAATTCAACACCTAAAGAAAAATACGTCTTTGAAGCATACAAAAATTATTCTGAGGTGGAATTTTCTGTTGAAGAAGGAGATAATATTTTACAATTTGATTGCTTTGGTAAGAGACATGTACAACGTGAATTTGACAGCTCAGAACACAGCAACCAAACACTTGTTACAGTCAGGGGTAAGTTGCTTAGCTTTTCTTTTTACAATTCTTTTCTTGCTATAACTTAAAAGTTGGGTTATGAGTTTCTATGCATTCTCTTGCAGAACCATTTATAAAGCCTACTCTGAGTGTCAGGCCCTCACGTAATATTACAGAAGGAGACAGAATACAGCTTGAATGCTCAACTGTGGTAGCCCGAATGCGCGACATCGAAATCATACTTCAGAAAAACAAAACGATACTGAACAGTGTACGAGATGAGAAAGTTTTGAAGTACTCTGCAGTAGCTACTCTAGAGGACAGTGGTGAATACCTGTGTAAGGTGGAGCAAGGGAGAGCATCTAAGTCCACCAAAGTGAATGTTGTTGTGTCAGGTAACACCTCTGTTCACTCAGTGGATTAACATTTAAGTTTAAATTCAGTAGAACTCAAGAACTGAAATAATACTCTCAAATAACACATACAAAAAGTGGTTTCAAGTGATTGCTAAGTTATGTTTTCCCTGAAAATATTATTATATTAAAATAATATGATTATTTTTTCCCTAATTATAAACTTTCACTATGTCCTTCATTCTGTATACTTTGATGTAGGTAGTCATATTCTTTTAGGCTCAATTTGAATGAATAAATTATTTTTTCTGTCTTGCAGAGTTATTCCCCAAGCCAACACTGGCTGCTTCTATGAATAAGCTGGATGAAAACAGAGAGTTAACTCTGAGCTGCAGCATTAGTGGCTTTCAGAAAGCCAACTTCTCTGTGCTGCGGAGAAATTCAAATGGAGATGTCTTGTTGGAAACTTCTAGAAACTTAACAATGAGAGTTAGTGTGAATGATACTGGATCCTACATCTGTAAAGCTGAAGTAAAAGGAATAGTCAAGGAGAGCAAACCTGTAAGGATAAATGTTTATGGTGAGTTGATACAGAGGTTTAGAACCCAATGGTATGGGGGGAAATCAAAACTGTAAGCTTATTTATAAGCACATCAATTGACAGAATCAGTCTCTAATCCACAAACCAGCAGGGTGTCTATTTGTTCTGGAAGTATTAATTTCTGTGAGATGTGCTTGTCATCTGTAACTGTAGAGGATTTGGCCTATCATGATCTAATCAAGTCAGACTTTTCCAGGGCCGATCTTCCTTCTCTTCCATTGATTCTGCTAGGTGCCAAATAAGCTGTCATTCATTACCATTTGCAGGAGCTGGGAATGTTCTGTAAATCTTTCACTCATCAGTTTGATCTGAAACTCTGTCAGTGTCTGCCTTGAATCCCTCCCCCTGGCCCTCCAGGTAGAAAGCCATGAGAGCCAGAGGTCATCTGGAGCGTTCTACTCCAGAAAAGCCAAGGGTTTTGCTATCAATACAACCCCCTCACCAGCACACTAATTACAAACACCCTAGTTTCCTTCCCTCTCATGGAACAAGCACAGTTAGTTCTCAGATCTAAAGGGGGTTTAATTCCCCTGTTGGGTTGTGATTTACTGTGCTGCAGAAGCAGAGGTCCGTGATTAGGTGCTGCAGGATCCATCTCAGGTAATATATGAACTGGTACTTGCATGTATTTTTGCTCTACAGACTTACTCCTTGGGTCAGAGCTAGTTCTGGAGTTTGGATGATCCATAGCTGTGTCACTGATCCTTTTGTCTTCCTTTATGTTCTCCTTGTATGCTATTTTATTCTGTTACATATGTTCTATTATCTATATTCTTGTTTTGGTCAAGTTACCCCCTGCTTCCATTCTAGCAATGAAGAAGAGCTTCCCCATATAAGCTGTGCGTGCAGACTAGCTAAATATTGTGTGTTTATATGTTTTCTATAAAATAATGTTGTATCTTTCAGCTTTATGCAGTGTAATTTGCAACCATTTTTTCTGTTATTCCTCTTTTAGCTCCAGTCTCCAAGCCAACTCTTTCTGTTGTCAGTGGTTTACCAGAAGTGGTATTAGGGAAGCCTCTGCAGTTAATCTGTCGTTCAGCCAGGGGAACACCACCAATAACATTCAAATTCTACAAAGGAAATGTAATTAAAGAAACAGTCATTAATGATACATATGCTACGTTCTTGGATGAAAATGTTGGACAAAATGACAAAAAGGGATACAAATGTGATGCTAGAAATAATCACTCCAGTGGTGTGAAAACCAGCAATATTCTAAATGTCACAGTAGTAGGTAAGTCTGTTTAATTCTTACTCTGTCTAATGCCATTTTTTGAGTTTTGAAACTGTAGCAGAAAATGAGGGACTAAACATAATGGATGTGAAATGTTTACAAATTTTTGCTCACTTGAATTAAAAATAGTTGGAGTTTGGTATCTCCGACCATTTGTTGCTGGAGTAAAAACCTCGATAGGGGTCTGAATCAAGTTAACTACAAGTGAGGTTATGTTAATGTTAAAACCAGCTCTGACTTGAAATCTTACAGAAGCTGTTTTAGTAAAATTAATGATTCAGAATTTCAGAGCAGATGTTTTCCTCATGTTTGATTCTCATAGGACTGGATTAAATGTATGCCTAATGATATTAGAGATAGTCTATGATTTCAATCACTGAAATAACTGATGTAAATCCCTAAATGCCTCTGTTAATAGCTGCTGTTTTCAGAGGCACCGAGCATGTGTTTGACACCAGAAGCTGCAGTGGCAAAGTAGCTCTGAAAGTCAGTTTATTACTGTGCCTATTAGTAGCTAGGAGTTACTATATGTGAGCAAGGTCTCTGATCTACAAATATGTGTGAAGCAGAAAGGGAAAATTCCTCTATGAGGGAAGTTGGTAGTTGAAGCTTTAAAAAGAAGATGGTAGTGAGGTTTCATGTGACAGTTAAAGCATATAACACTTACAAGCATTAAAGCAACTATTTCTACAATACTTCATTTTATCATCAAAGTTATTTCTAATAGTGCTAATATTTGTTTTCTTTGTGCCTTCCTCTGTAGTGCCAATCAAGAATGCCAGCCTGGGCAGTATTCCGTATGGAGAAGTGGAGGAAGGCAGTGAGACCGCTTTCCTCTGCTCTGTGAAAGAAGGATCTTGGCCAATCCACTTTAGGATTTTTAGAAAAGCTGATCGTGATGTTCTTGTATTTGAGCAAAGTGAACACGCTGACAGAGTCATGTGGCGCAAGAGCACGATGAGCAGGCAGGACACTGGGACATACTACTGCATGGCTTCTAATCGAGCTAATGTGGATGTGAAAAGCCATCCAATAACCATCAGTGGTAAGCTAACTTTTATGGTAAGCTGCATGCTATGTCATCATAACTGTTGAAGTTATGTTGTCTGATGTGTTACTAAGTGTAACTCCGTTACTTTTGTTCCACCATTGTCAGAAGTTAAACAGAGAGATCTGTTTATAAACAGAGGTTGCCTAACTTGCATACGAAAGTTTAAAGGAAGCTCAAAAGTTGAAGGAGACAGATACAAGCTGAAAGCAACCCGTTGTACTGAGGTTTCAGTCACAAAGGAGTGGCTCACTAGTGAACTTTGCATGCAGATCTCTGTAAAGTTCTTCCCCAGTGTGTAAGAAGGCCAATTTGTAGGAAAATGAAAGGTCAGGAACTGCAGAAGTTGGCCATGGTGACCTGTCACTGTACATACTCTCTTCAACATATCTTTCTTATTTCCAGTCATCTTAGCATCTTGGCAGAAAGGAGTCATTGTTGCGTTTGTCCTGATACTCATCGCAGGAGCCGTGACTCTCGCATTATGGTGGTTTTTGTGTAAGAAGAAAAAGGGTAATGAATGGTTCCCTTCTATTTGTGACAAATGTATTACAGCTAAACTTGTTTTTGTGTAAGAAGAAAAAGGGTAATGAATGGTTCCCTTCTATTTGTGACAAACGTATTACAGCTAAACTTGCATTTGTTTCAGAAGCAAAGGCTGTGGGGTGAGGCTTTGGAGATGACTAAATACAATTTTCACTTAACTTAGAATCTGTTTCAAAGTGTGCGGTTGCCTGAGTTCAGCTACAAGCATGCTGGAGCTTTCCAAGTGTATTGGGCAAAATGGGAGCGTCTAACTAATGGTGCTGGGAAGTCACTAGTAAAGCAAAGGTTATTGGAGACAGGCCAGAATTGCATTGTTCTGATGCAGTTCTAGGTCTGGAATTCAGTCCTGTGCAATGTAGAAGCAGAAGGGGCCTGAGGGGTTTTTGGGTTTAGATCCCTTATAGAGCTGTGGCAATTTGATTTGGGGTCCCAGCTCAGGTGTTACTGCAGTGCTTCTCTAATCCTCAGGAACCAAATTTGAGAATATTGGGTTGTGGAGTCATTTTTTGGTTGGGGTATTGTTTGCTTGTTGTTTTGTTTTTTTTTTTCTCCTTACAACTGTAATACATTCTCACATAGGGATTTGTCTCTTATCATTAAGGTGTTCTTTCAGATCTTGTTTGTCAAAAACCAAGTAAATCTTGTTTATCCTGTGATACGCAGTACATTGCAAAATACTGGGGAAAATTTGGGGTATCTGGATCTTCCAGACTGCTTAAATTGGCCAGGCTAAAGTCTCAGGTTTGAGATCTCAGGTTCTCTTTGCAAGAGACATTTAAGGGACGGGGTGATAAACAGGTTGTAAGCCACTGGGTAATTAATTCTGTGATAGTCAAGAGAAATGATTCTGACTTGGGTAAATAATCACTATACTTTTGAATTTTACTTTTAGATTATTTTAGTTGTGCAGTCTATTAATAGGAGCTTTTATTTTTCTCTTGTCAAGCTAAAGGACCATCCATGGAGATGTCTGGGTAAGACGGCTTGCTGTCCTGGTTTCAGCTGGGATAGACTTAATTTTCTTCCTAGTAGCTGGTACAGTGCTGTGTTTTGGATTTAGTATGAGAATAATGTTGATAGCAACAACTAAACTATCAGTGTGTTAAGTAGTGCTTACTCTGAGTCAAGTACTTTACAATTGCTCGTCATCTGTCAGTGAGGAGGTGTACAAAAGGCTGGGAGGGAGCAGAGTCAGGGCCACAGGGATATTCCCTACAGAGCAGTATAGAAACTGACCAGAAAGGTGATGCTGGTTAACTGGGATATATTGAAAGTGTGGAACCTGAGCATGTAAATGGTGCATACCCCCCTGGTTTTGGCTGGGATAGACTTAGTTTTCTTCCTAGTGCTGGTACGCTGCTGTGTTTTGAATTTAGTACTAGAATCACGTCGATAACACACTGCTGGTTTAATTGCTGCTCAGTAGCGCTTACTCTGAGTCAAATACTTTTCAGTTGCTTGTGGTCTGTCAGTGAGGAGGGGCACAAGAAGCCAAGGAGGGATCAGAGCCAGGACAGTGACCTGAACTAGCCACAGGGACATTCCATAACATAGAGCATCATGCCCAGTATAGAAACGTGGGGGGTGGCCAGGAGGTGCCAATCGCTGCTCAAGGATAGGCTGGGCATCAGTCAGGGGGTGGTAAACAATTGTATGGAGCATCACTCGTTTTGCTTGGGCTTTATATCTCTCTCTCTCCCTTTCTCTCATTTTTTCATTACTATTTTTGTTATTATATTTTATTTTACTTCAAGTATTAAACTGGTCTTATTTCAACCCATGGGTTTTACCCTTTCCTGGTTCTCCTCCCCACACCCACCTGGGGAAGGTGGGAGAAGTGAGTGAGTGTCTATGTGGTACTTAGTTAAGCCACACCACTTGCTATATAGTAATGATGTAATATTTCTGTTTAAAGGGCTGGAGGCCTTCCGCCATATGAATATAGATTATTATGGCACACACCTGCAGACAATAGATGGTTGTGCTTCATGTACTACCTGCTAACACAACAACGGGATGAGGAAATACTCTAAAAATAGGTGAAAAAAAATCCCGAAACAGCTTAGAGAAATAGAAGAATATCAGGCTTGCATTTGAATGCACTTAGGTATGGAATTAAAAATACAGAGCTCTTAAGAGTAATGGAAGAGGGAACATTTTTGACCTTAAAATTTGTTTGGGTTTCTCTTAAAGAGAAAGGCAAAATTTTAACTGGGTTTAATAGTTAAGACTATGTGGTAGTTAGCATAGACAATGACTGATCTTTGCATAGCGTCATGTTTTTGTTGACTGCTGTTGGATAATTCCATCAACTTTCATTTGCTTTTCAGTCCTGCCTTGGCTACTAACTCGACAAGTGAAAAACTGACAAGACAGCACAATGATGGAGACTACTATTCAGGTGAGATATTTTGCTGTAAGACTATGAGTGATTTGGCTTAATTAAAGATTTATTTAAAATTTTGGACTTACATGGTTGCTGTTTGAATAGGACCCAGTGTTTTGGGATTACCTGGCAGAAAGTTATTGGCATTCCTCTGTATTTTGTCTTTGTTCAGTTTTTTATGAGCATGTCTTATACAAGATTGGTTTGTAAGTCTGCTCAGGCACTTCTAGCAGGCAGTCAGTTCACAGTATTTCAGATGGAGAACTCATGGTTCTGTTGTCAACAGTTTTAACACAGCTGCAAGAAAATGATTTCAGAGAGGAAATCTAAGTTGTGCCACATGGACCTGTGATGTGGCCACAGTACAGCGATATTAACTTGCCATGACTGAGCAACTTTCATTACAGTGCACTTCACAAAAATGGGTGGACATGTTGTTTAGAGCACCTGATAGAAACACAGCTACCCTGGGGTGTTTTTTAGCTGATTGTTTAAAACCCCCCATTCTTCTCACCTGTGTTTATGAATATCTTGGGTGTGAATCTAAAAGTAGAATTTCTCATATATAAATAACCATAATGACAATAGGAATTGCAGCTGTGTAACTCATTCATTTGACTGGCTACAGTAAATGTTTTGTCAGCTCAACTTTTGATTGACTATTTTAAATTCAGGTTACACTAAGATGGTGAAAATTACATGAAATCAACAGATGAGAGTAAAGCTAATTTTATACTTAAAGAGAAAATAGAAGAGAGGAGCTGGAGCAGGACTGTGGGAGAATCTCAGATAATTCCCTGCTCCATTTATGTTGCACCATTTTTGAAGGTGTTAAATTGAAAGTAAGAGTTTTAGGCACAATTTGCATGTCCCACAGTTTCAGAAATCTGGCTTGAGTTGGTCTTGGGATTGGAATTACCTAGGAATGGGTTGGTCTTACAACTCTTAGCAGAGTAACTTACATTTGCCATAAGTAGGGCCTGATCCTGCACCTATCGAAGTCAATGAGGACTTGTCCATTAATTTCAGAGGCAGCAGGATCAGGCCCACAGCTCAAATGAAGTATGCAGTCCTGCAAAGAAACATCTTCTTGGTATTTTTGGGGCAGGACCTGACCTTGAGAGTGCTGAGGTGGAGTACACTGAAGTTGAAGTATCAACACTTGATCCTCACAAAGGTAATAACCGTTTTGGCCTCTATGGTTATGTTTTGGGAGCAACTATGGGCATACTGTTATTCTCTGACTCTGGTCTGATACTGGCACCAGTGAATGTAAAAGCAGGTTGTGTTTTCTGTGCATGACAGTTTCATGTAAGTAGTGCTCCTCAATCTAGACAATGCTGTGGCAACCAAGCTATTGTTCACTGCAGCCCTTCTTCCCCTGGGATCCTCTTGTGAACTTGCCCTTTCCACCCACATAAGGTTGTGCAGAGCAGGGCTCCCAGCTAGAACTCCTAGCAGAAGGCAGCCTGCTGTGAATCTTCATGTTATAGAACCCAAATTCACTGGGAGCCATTTGAAGTTAGCTACGGGGTAGGATAATGGAGAGAACAGAAAGCAGTGGAATTTCGTCCTTTATAAAGGAACTGGTTGAAGGGTCAAAGCTGTAATTCACTTGTGATAGAGAAGGAAGATAGACCAGTGTAGATTTAGTCCCTCCATTTGGAGAGGCCTGGATTTTGTGACACATAAAACACAGAAATGAGAATACTGATGTCCAGATAACTTTGGATCTTACCTGTAGTTCTTTGGTAACAGTAACCAGACCTCATAGCATGAGGCTAAGGTATGTGTCTCTGCAACCTTGATGGAGGGATGTCCACTGACATTTATTCTCAACACCCAAATGCACACTTCAGTCATCCTGTGTTATATGCCCTTGTGTTGAAAGCTGTTAAATATTTCCAAAACTTAGGAAAGGTTTCAAGTAGCCGTGAGTGACTAAAACCCATGAGGGGGATTTATGCTGTGCTCTGGCTTTTTTGCTTTAACCAAATGAGAAGCAGACTGAGGAAGAAATAGAAAAATTAGCTTTTTCCTGGTAGGAAGGAGACCACTCACTAATTTCAGAGACCAAAGGCATGACTGTTCAGTTAGTAATAGAGATGTTCGGGCAGAAGCGCTCACTCTTGCTTGGCAGCAAAGCTCTGTGAAACTGCCAGTCCTATTCTTTCTCTGTTTTTACTCGCTGCTATCATTCATCACAGAGTTTTCCTTGTGTTCTGAGCATGCTATTTTTCCACCTCTTCTAAATTCTGCACTGAGATGCTATAGTTGTCCTACTCTTTTTCAGAACAGGGCTAATACTGAATTGTTGCAGCTGTTTCTGAGGAGGCACTATACAATACAGTGGTGTAGAATGGTAAAGATATGCTACTCCATGATTATTTAAATTAAAAGCCCTATAAAATACAAGATCAGCATCTCTAAAAATAGCCCTTTCATCCCATCGCTGATATGTAACACCATTCCACTATACCAGCCTAATAAGATAGTATCCATGCTATGTAGACTGAGCCCCATTAAGATGCAAAATAATGTTTATTAGACAGTGTGTAAATGAGATCAGTTTATTTTAACTGAATGCTGCCTCATGTTACAGACCTATGTCTGACACAGAACATTAATTGATTCTGTAAGACTCGAGTATATTGAGATATGATAGCTCCCTAATCTATTCCTTTGTGGCACCCAGGACACAAGTGAATGCTTGGCAGATGCATGCTTTGGATATGTAAATAGCAACTGCATGTGTTAATCTCTCAGAGCATCTTGAGGGTGATGTTTAAATGACAGGAGTTGTATGAGACCAATTTACAAGATTAATTCTTTCAGCTCTGCCCTGCCTATCACAATGAGAACGGGATGAGATTTAGTCTTGAGAAAAGAGAAGCAAAGCCAAGTTCCTTTATATACCTGTGTAATAATCGTGTGTACCCAGAAAAAGAATTCAGCCATAGGACTGCCACCAGTCCTGCTGCCACATTGATGTGACTGTACAAGTTTTGTTTAAAATAATCATAATCTTTCATGTCTGTCTGTGGGTTATGACCAACCCTTCTTAGGGAACAGGCCTTTCAGATCGTCACCCTCTTACACCTCTTTAGATTGCACTTATTTTCTCAATGAAGACGAAGTATATCATGCTTACCTTTTCTCTAAGCATTCATCTCTCCCCTAGCAGGCTGCACGTACATTCTGATTCCTTCTGCCTTTTGAGGAACTCCAGATTTCTTTGATCTCTCAGGACTAACTTAATTTATCTTCCCAATCATTTGTTCCTCCTGCCACTGTTGTCAATGTTAATACAAATGTTCATCTCAGGAGTCCTATTTTGTGTGTTGTGAAAGACTCCTGCAATAAATGCTGCAGTATCTAAGCTATTACCGTAGCCTTTATGTCACTTTTGGGAATCAGGAATAATTGAATGTCACCTCAAAACAAGTTTACAATAATTGCAGAAGGGTGAACATCTTGGTTTTGACAGTAAAGAACTACTTACATTTGAAAACAGTGTTTTCACCCTGATTTTCCAGCCGTTTCTGCATTACCTGCTCGTTTCTGAAGTACTTTTTAAGACAGTGTAATGGTGAATAGGTTATTGCATCAAGAACTTTATATATACTATGCTTCTTCACTGTCAGGGCTCCTTACAGTGTTATTGATAGTGAGTGGTAAGCTTGATAGAAGCAAAGTTTCACTGTTTCATTTTAAAACTTCCATGTGGGAATAACTTGATACCTATTGTTCAAAGTATGGATGAAGATGCCACACAAATCCAAGGTAGATCTGGGCCACTCAGGCCAGGGCCACTCTTATTTAGGGTAGTCATAGTGGAATGTTAGCTTGATATTTAGAAGAGTGGCAATTCTAGAGAATGGTTAAATTGAATACTTCAGGAGATTATATGCTAGCCAAAAACATAGTGCTTATCTTTTCTAAAATGTAGCTGTGCAAAAAGTGATTTAGACCCTTTATTGTTAATCCAAGCAAAACCAAAGGCCAGTGCTAAAGTAAGATCAGGAAATATCCCTGAAGTGAGAAGGGAGAAACTGCTAATCGGGGTTGAGTAAGAACATGCTCCTTCTTTTACTTTTATGGCTGGTTACTTATCTGCAGGGTGGCAACACTGTAAAGTTAGTGGAAACAAAATGTCAAATCATCCAAGTAATTTCTCCAAACACATTTTTTTCGGTGCTGAGACACCCTGTGGAAAATTAACAAAGAAAATACGGTGGGCAATGGCATTTTATCACAACTTAATGAAATGGTCTGGAAAAAAACAAACAGGCAAGCTGAGGGGAAATGCCTCCTACCACTTCCCACAGAGCCAATAGGAGCAGATTTAGGACTGTCATCTGCTAACAAATGTATTCCAAACAAAAGGAGCTGTTAACATTCTCAGAAGATTTCTTCTTACTTCACTGGGAAGTGAATTGATGACTTAAGGAGTAGCCCATAAGCACATGAAACGTGCTGCAAGTTCTTCAGACTAATCTGCAAAGAAAGCACCAAAACTGTGAGTTTGGGAGCTGTGATTAGGCACTCAGTGAAGTGTAACTGCTGCTGTCACTGAAATTAATCACAGGTTTGCAACTCAATTCTGATGTGTGAGCTCCCAGCATTTAAAGGATGCTTAACGGAATTAAAACAAACGGAATTAGCTTCGGGAAATCAGAATGTTGGGTTCTTCAGCGAGATGCAGAGCAGTAACAGTCCTGATTCTGGGACTGGCTGCAGATCAGTTTGTCTGAATTGTTTAAATGTTTTTTTTTAATAGCTAAAGTACAGGGCTCTGTCTCCAGAAATGTGAATTTTCTTTCCAGTTTCTTGCAGTTTTTCTAGTTCTCACGTTTAACTAGAAAAATCTCACCTCTTGGTTTATTGAAGAGCCATGGAAATTGGAGGTGATGTTGATAGAATTCTGAGGTTGTCTAAGATACTCAGTTTAACTGAAATGAGTGAATATTGCTAAACTGCTTTGAGATCCTTGAACAGCAAGCTCCTAGACCCTGCCTGCACAGGCTTTATACCAAATGGAGAAAATGATTTTAAATGCAGAGAGTTCTATAGCACTTTGCTTTGCAATGGTTGCCCGGGGATTCTGTATCTGGAAACATGCAAGAAATCAAGGAAATTGTTTTAATCTCATACTAGCAAGACTGTGTTTACACTGACATAGATAAACTGAGTTCTTGCTATTTCCAGGCCTTTAGAAACAGCTCTGTGCCTTCCCTGCTGGGGTAAGTGCCTGCAGTTTGAAATTAAAACTTAGCAAAAAGGGAAGAACTTTTGGCTTTCTGTCTCATACAAAAGCGGAGGTTTACAGGGGTCTATTTGTAAACCTAAGGGACTGAAAAGGAGTGTCTGGCACTAACATTACATTTGTATCTCAGCTGTGTCCTTGGAGGTACAAATCCTCCCTGTCTGCTTTTTCTCCTTATTTTCTATCTTTCTGTTTTTCCAAAAGCCTTCTTAGCCTTCAGGCTTGCTATGTCCACTTGATCCCTGTGCGCTAAAGGAATAGTCCACCACACTGAGGAACTGAGAGGAGACCTTTCCCAGATAGCACCTAAACAGAAGCTGTGCAGTCTGAAATCTGCAAACATTCTTCTGACACACTTCACAGAGAACAGCAAATTAGACTTTTGTGTGTGTGTGTGCCCAGGCTAGTTGTCAAAAGTGTATATAGTTAGTCTTTCAAATGCTAGATCTCCTCAGGTATAGGGTCCCTAAATCCCTAGTTCAAAACAAAGGTCTTCCAAGTGATCCAGAGGAGCTCTTCTCTAGTGGCAGATGCCTCAGTAAAATTAAGGTAGTATCAATTTGAGAAGATTATTAGAATGTTAAAGCCAAATGTAGAAAAGGAAGCCAATTTTCATCATCATTTTTATGCAGAGGGAGAGACATCTCCCTCTCAGAACCTTACAGGCTGGGTTTGGGGAGGGGGTGTGGTTGCTTTTTAATACAGACTCCACAGGCTTGTTGCTGCTTGTGTAACTACTTCCTCTGAAAGTAAACCAGTTTGTTCTGTTTGTGTAAGGAGCTTTTCATAAGGCAAACAAAAAAAGAAAGTTAAAAAAGGATAAAAAAAGGAAAATAAATTGATTCTGTGCCAATACATTTTCCAGCTCCTGTACAGAAGGGGACTGAAACAGTTTATAGTGAAATCAGAAAAGCTAATAATGGTAAGTAAGCTAGTGAAAAATTAAACACATAAAGGAAGTGTTTGTATAGAGATTAGGGGTAAAATTGTGACTGACTGGTTTAGAAGATATGTGCCATAAAACAGAGATACAGGTCACACAGGAATATCTGAAATGCAGCTACAAAACCACAGGTGCTGATAAATTGTACACCACTTTCATGCTTTCTCATAAACCAATCATATTTAATGCAGTGAGATTAATATTTGTAACATCTACTTCAGCACCCCATCTGTACTGTATGTGACATGTAGTTAGGCCATACATCTGGTCTGAATCCAGAGCTGAACATGCCCTCTTAGGGAATAGGATGCTATGCTGTGTTACTCAAACTGCTCAAGAACAACACTTCCCCTCTTAGCTGAGCATATTTGCCATGAGTTATAAAATATTACACTGGTTTTGGTATAACCCCAGCAAATATCTATAAAGCCTCTCACAACAAACTCTAAAACCCTTTAAAGCAATCTGATTGCTTCAGCAGGGTGGATTGTTTGTTTTAAGAACCACGAAAAATTGTCTGAGCTCTATGTGCCAGCTACTCTGCCCTTCCACCTCCTGTAACACAGACTTTGTTTAAGGGCATTAGCAGCTTACTGGCAATTACTGCCTATAAATGTTCTGGCACTAATGAGTTCAGAGACAGTAGGTTAAAAGCATTTCTTCGTAGTTTGACAGAGACTAAATCAGAAAGGATTTCCTTTCCTCTCATTGTGTTAGGAAGTCTAGATTTGTAAATATTAGGTCTACAAACTGTTCAGGTTTTGTCCCCATCCACATTACCAAGTGGCTTTATTGTGTGCCATTTTTAATTTAGGATCATTGTGTTTTATTTTGCTATTTTTCTAAGGGATTTCCCACCTGCTCTGACACAGTTTCTAGGGAATCTTCCATGTGAGGGTCTCCAACTACTTCAGAAAACATTACTTAATTTTCCCCTGTGGGGACTTAGAAAGCAGTTTTTATCTCAATTTTGCAGCTGAATAAACAGATTAGGTCATTCAGTTAAGGCAATGTGTTTAGAATGTGACAACACTGGGAACAGAAATTCAGAATCCCGACTCCTGGCTCGGTGCTGAGCCTGTGCCTTGGGCTCATTTGTAACAGCCTTGCACCCAAAAGCAGAATACCCTTTACAGTAAAGAATAGGACACGGCACTTCATGCAGGGTAACCTGGCAGCATCATGAGGAAAATCCAGCTCATGTTAGGGCTGAGCCCAAAGGTCACCAGAGTTCTGAAACATTTCCCAGTGAGTGTGAATTGCACCTACAACAAGTGGCAGAATCTGGCTGTGTAACCCTCCCTTGCTTTCTGCCAGGGTGTGAAGCTGGTTATTACACCTTTCACCACTCCTATTTTTGACATGATGGAAAGTGCTATACACCAGAAGCATGTTTTGTGAGTTGTAGTGTAAACTCAGGGTTGGTACAGCAGAGATAGAATTCAAAGCACTTACAAGAGTACTTGCCTAAAGTGGGAGCTGCAATAAAATGAGATATGATTGAAAGAGTGAGGTCAATTAGCCAAATGATATGCAAACACCCCTTAATCTTGCAGTCCACCTGCTCTTTTATGCATAAAGTTCTACCATTTCAGTTATTCTTGGAAGCATGGTAACAGTTTATTGTTTTAATCACGTCTGTTTTTCCTGACTGATACACAGGAAAAGTGTTTCAATTAGATAAGCAGTGCATCACATAGCTGTGCAGTTGCTTTGGATAGCTACATCGCAGGCTATTTAAATGTAACATTTACTTTGATTTTTGATAGGCTGTGTGATTGCAAGGTGGGAAAGTATAAATGCAGTGGAGAATCCCTAGGAAATAGATCTAACTTCTTCAGTACTTTCATATATATTAATGTAAGTATACCAAAGGCCTGTTGTGAAAGATGTTGAACATTACTAGTGGGTGCAGAAGCTGGTTTACCATTATGATCTTTGCTGTGTTTGAATATTCTTTAAGGTTTTTGAGCAAATGCCCAAGAGAATCTGTTTCGGGAAGTTAATGGTTCAGACAAATGTGTCCTCTGGGGTAATTGCCTGAATTTGGGAATTGATGTCAGCTACGGTTTGACAGAGTTAACACCTAAGACCTATGTAACATTTTATTATGATCTGTGGCTAACTGCTGTGGTTTGGGTTTGTTAACTAGAATTGAGTGCCTCATGAGCAATTTTGTCTGTGCATTCCAGAAGCTGTGTCCATTAGGGAGGAAGCTGAAGAGCTCTCTCTCAGTAGTTGTTATATCTGATGCACTTCTTTGTGACTGAGCTAGAATACTTTTCCTCTTCATTTTCTGATGGGTCTCACTGCTGTCCCCATGAAGGCAGATGCCATGTCAGTAACCAGCTGCTCTTGTATTTTGAGTTATACAGCAATTGCTTGTCCTTATCCCAAATCATGACCCCATAGCGCAGATAATGCTCTGACCTTACCCAAGCTCCAGGCCTTTGGCAGTGTGCTGAGAATCTGCTGTTACTCCTTTTCTTCTTATTTTCCTGGTACGTTATCTCCTGTCACTGTCATTTCAGTCTCTCCATCACACTGTGGTAAGACTTTCCATCCTATCTGCTGTGCCACTTTCCTTATTCTGAGCACCAGATCTAAAGAGTTGTTCCAGTAAAGACAGACAAAACCAAACTGTCAAATGCACATTTCAAACCCCAGAAGACCTGCATGTGGTTAACTACAGTTAACCTGTTAACAGTAGAAAAAGCAGGATATTTGCAACATTCAAGTCTAGTCAGGTGTATTTTGGTTGCAAATAAAATACAGAGAGAGAATATCAGCCTCTTTATTTGGACACTAGATTTCCTCTGATACAATGAGAGGTTTAAGGAGGATGCTGGTCACTAGCATTGTCTCTGGAAGCAAATCAAGGACATGAAGCTGTCCTTGCATTGTTACTGGAAGGTTAGTTGAATTCAGAGAAAAGTTTAGTGTTTGGGAAGCTCACCCACGTACTGATTTAAAACCTTTTCTTGACCAATAGGCTGGTACTTCAGTAGTTTACATAAAATACCTAAAGCTTCAAGCCTCAGCTTTACCTCAAACCTTACATCCAAATGGCAATTCAGGGGATGGTTTCCGTTGGTACTGGTAAGGTCTGTAACACCTTTACCTAAATGTCCTTCACACCTACCAGGATGAACCAGTTTCCTTAAAATACTGCTTTCTCTGGTTGCTCTATGAAAAGGCCAGAGAATACTGGAGTTCAGGAATATCCAGCCAGTCCCAGAGTTGTTGCTTTTTGTTCAGAAGGAACTGAGACAGTCCAAAACTTAAGCAAAACAGGCAATTGTCTAAATCAACACACTGCCAAGAATGATAAAATGTCTGTGGCCCCACTGCCTACTTTGCCTGTGCTGGAGTCCCAACAGGCCAGGCTGGCAGCTGATGCTCTTCCTGAGGGAAGGGTCAGGATGTGTCAGATACTAAGTTCAGCTGCATGGGTGGAGGCTCTTTTAGATGCATGATTTACTTCCATCACATCTTTCATCTTCCCAAGAGGCAGTAGGGGCAGGAGGACCAAGCATCTCCATACTGGTTCTTTATCTTAATTCCATCCCTTCCCTCAGCATTGATGTGAGTTCTTGGGGTACCACATTTCTGTTGATATTGCTGAGAAGACTAGAGACACCTCCAATTCACAGATTTCCCTGCCTTTTTCTCAGGGCAGTCCTTCTGGAGGACAATGTATTAGTACATTCTTGCTCCTTCAGTGAAGTCTGCCTTTGGTCTGTATCAGATCCAGAGCGCACAGAAGCCAGTGACAGGCTTTGCACTGATCTTGATGTGCACTGAATTGAACTCATAGTGGCTTATTGCAAGATAGCTACTCCTAATTTCTTATTAGGAAAATGGAAATCTAGTGAGCAAAATGCAGAGCCAGCCTCTATGCTGCTAAGTCTGGAAAAATTAATTGGTCACTTGCAAGCAACTGCAGTGGTGAGACAGGAAATTGTAAGAATCCAATTGCAACCAACAATGTATTATGGAAAAATAAATATATCCCAGTGGAAAGAGGCATGAGAAATCCCCATTGCATTCAGTGGTTTGGAACAAACTATCAGAAATCAGCTCTAGCAATCAGGAAATCTGCTCAAATACTTTCCTGCTGCTGAGCCTCAGGCTTAGCACCTCTGTACTGAGCCAGAGTTTCCCACTGAAAGCCTTTTCCAGCATAAAGAAAACTCACAGGGTCTGAGGATTCGTTACGTTATTCAAAACTCAGGGCTTATAAGCACGTCAGCAAGCAGTCTGAAGTCATACCAATAACCTGTTCCTTCTCCAAAATAAAACCTCTTTGGATCTTTAGGTTTCAAGACATATTCTCGACCAAAGCCTGGATCTGTGAGACATTGACTACAGACCAAAATGCTTAAAATAGCCTCAGCCAAAAATTAGGCAAAACCAGATGGCTTCAGTAAGACACAAATATGCAGGGATCCTCTGACCTTGCCTGAACCTCAAATTCAAAGCTGAATTGCGTGCATGCCTCTGTGTAAGATCTGTTCCCAAGCTGCCTGCCAAGATTCTCTGTTAAAAGTTACGGCTCCAGTCAAAGGCTTGGCAGAATGTAGTATGTGTTTGTAGTTCAGCATCTTCAGCTGATGATCTAGCATCTCACCTTTCACCAGTGCTGGAGTTGGGTTTGAGGTGGATTATGTCTTGCAACTGGTTTTAGGCACATACTCTTTCCTCTATAACCTCCAGCAACAAGAAGGGGCAGAGCAGGTGGGGATGACAGTGTCTTAAATTCCTTCCATTAATATAGTCTTTTGTAAAAATATGTTCCTTGAACTTAAACCCTCACCAACTAAAAGCAATAGCAAGAGTTTCAATGCATCAGGGATACAAAAAAACACCTACCATTAGAAGACTTGGGGACCTTTTAGAAATCATCAGCACAAAACTTTCATCTCTAATTCCTTTCATGAAACCTGCAGCTTCTCAGTTGCCCTGCCATGAAAGCCTGACCGATTTTTCTGCATATGACTAGAATCCAGAATATCCCATTTACCTGGTTTTGAAAGGGAAGGCCAGGTATTATATGAAAGTCTCTCTGTTCTCTTTCATCACAAGAAAACCAGTGTGTTTCAGGTAAAAAACACCTCATATTTTTAACAGGAATGAACTAAAAAGGTTGAGAAAAGATTGACATAGCAAAGAACAAGCAAAAGCACCATACACTGTGCTTTCATCGGGGTTTGTGTGCTGGCTTACTTGATTGGTTCCTTTTAGAAGTCATACAGCCTTTCAGCAGCACTTTCAAAGGACACAGATTAAGACATTCTCCTGGTAGAGATCTGACACTTAGCTAGAAAGCCACACTAGTTTGGATCTGGGTGACAGATAACAAGGAGGTGGGATATCTGTTATTGTGACCTAGTGGCTTTGGGGTAGCAAACATCCCGTTGTTTGAAGTTTGGAATTTATACAGGATTCCTCATTTCCTCCTTCCTGTAAGCACAATACATTGTGACAGAGGACTTAACTACAGCTCATTAATACCTCACTTCATAAACCTTACACAGAGTTTTGCCCACTTAAAGTCAAGCTTTGATGTAGCATTGGGTCAGCAGGGGTTTTTGTTCACTCCTGTCAGCTTTCAGGACTCACAAACCTTTTACATGTTTCCCATGTAGTTTTTTATTTTGTTTCTTATCAAACTGGCTGATTTTGCCAAACAGTGAGATCAATTTTATACTGAAGTTTAGGCACTGGTATAAGGTGCTTTAATCATAGTGGAAGGAGAGAAACAGACTTTGGCATTATCCTCTTCAAAGTTACATTCACCTCTGTCCAGCTTCTCATTACTTCTGCTGGGTGGCAAAGGGGTTTATAAAAGACCTTTATTAGCATCTATTTATGGTAGAAGTACTTTTTATGATATCCTTCACTTAATGATTTCAGAGAACTTTTGAACACACACAGGTGTTTTGCCTAGGGGAGGATCGATGTTGTTATCTGCTGTTTAAAAACACATACTAAGAAAAAAGAGATTCAGAAAATATCCCACATTTATAGGAAAAAATGCTAGCAAATTAACCCAATGTCCTAATCCAAATGTTCTGCATTGAGCATTAGATGAATTTCCTCGACACAGCCTCTCTGCACTGAATTTGATATACTCTTCCTTCAAGAATCAGCACTTGCTTGTGTCACATATGAAATATCTTAACAGACCGGACAAAGAGCACTTTAAACAAGACTTGAAGTCCTCTTCTAAAAGCAGAGTTACTTTCCTCATGCCTCTAGATTGCCTTACTTTCAGAGGGCAAAGAAATAGTTACGTTTTAGTATTCTGTGAAACTTCTGAATAGATAAATCACTTAACCCCCCCCTCCCAAAATATTAAGATCTAATCTTAAGGTTCACTGATCCTAAGTGGAAAGAGCCCAGCAGCTCTCAGGCTTTCACTGGGAATAAGCATTTCTTCAGTAATAAAACTTCAGGTGTCTTTGCAGGCTCTTGGCTCTGAAAATTGTATCCTATACCGGATTTCTGCAGTATGTTATTTTCCTGGCAAGGAATTGGAAGGGGAAATATAATGCTCATGAGAACTTGCCTCTAAAAGGAAGACTTTTTTCTTGTCCAGTAACAGCTTGTCCTCTCTGTAGAGACTTCGCTCTAAACCATAATCAGGAAAGCTGTCAAACATGTACTGTTCTATGTGGTCATTGCAAGGACACTGGTCCACCCATGTACTGGAATTAAGCTAGTGCTTAGATACTTCTTAGGACCAGTGCTTGAACCTTAATTGTAGGCATCAATTTTACATCAAAAACGTTAAACATAAAAGTTTATTTTCTGGACCATAGAACCGATGACTCTGCAGTGGGCCATTTCATAATTTATACGTTGTATTTTATTTTGCAAGCAGTCAAATATAGGGAAATTGGATCAAGGTTATTGTGAATCTAGTGAGATAATGTTCAACTGTTGCTACCTTTTAATGGTTTATTTGTTGTTGAGTACCTTTACTGGACAGCTACTGGGCAATCCCTTCATATATGTTCTTACTGATCAGGCTTTCAGTATGACATTTACAGAATGGTCAGCTTGAAAAGTCCATGGAATGACTGGTATTTGGTAGTGCTGGTACAGGAGGCAGATGACAAATAATAATCTTCAAGCATTTGTGTTGAACACCTGCACAGCTCTGGACACATGCCACAGATGATCATGCTGATGGAACGCACAAGGCTGGGGATGGCTGCTGCTTGCTACAGGTCCTGATGGACCCAGGGCAGTCAAGATTTGCATAGAAAAACCTGTTAAGCTGATGAATGTACCACTGGGGACAGAGCTGCGTTCCAGTCCCATCTGTAAAGTCTGCACTGAATCTCCTTGGGATGTGCCTGCTCTCTTGCACACACACACATTCTATGACTGGAATATCCAGAGAAGTGAGATCCTTCCTAAGATGTGAAATGAAGTTTTTACCTTGGAGTATGTAGCTATGTCAGTTGTACTGCTGTAACCAAGAGGTGAGAATAGAACCATCCATCCGTAGAGGATCTCAGCTAAACAATGACGAGTTTTGTGAGGGTTCTGTAGGTGGTGACCAGCTTTATAGGGCTAAGAAGCCAGTGAAAAAAGATGGATTTAAAGAAAAGAAAAGAATAAATGTCCTGAATGAGCTGTTACTCTTCTCTCAAGAGATCTAAGAGGCAGGGAAATTACAATTCAGGAGTACTTCTATGAACGTTAGATGTCTAACCCAACCTCAAACCATGCAGACAGGGTGTTTTTCTGCCATCCACTTTGTGATTTTGGAACTTGTACTTAAAAAGAAAAAGACAGACTCATAAATAAGAATCACAATAGCACAGTCTACGTCAGCTTATGGCATCCATTTGAGTTTTGAAAGGCTCCATCAACACTCACATCCCCATGGGATAAAAAGGCAGCCCATTGTATTATTTACAGACACTGGCAGTGCACTGAAGGTCACAGATTCTGTTACAATAAACAGACGTATATTAACAGGCCAGTCAGGTTTATGGTGTCATTGTCTCTCTTAGTTTAAAGGTTTGTTTTTAGTCTTTGCTCTCAGTTTTCTAAATGTAATTGGAGCTGGACCCTCTTGTGGGTTGCACCAGGCATTCCTTGGGGAGTCCCAGAGAAGAAAATGTGTCCCTGCCCAGCACAAAGGGGAAAATGGTCGAGAGTGGCTGTGGTAGACATCTGGTGTATGCTCAGGGAGAAGGTTTTGTCTTTTTTTTCCCCCCACACCCTATGTACTTTATAATGGACATTGGTTAAGACTAAAATTTTATGAAGATTTTGTTGTTTTCTTTTCCTGTTGCCAAAAATGAGAAAAGAAATCTCTCCATGGAAGTATAATGAGGCTGCTTGAGTGAAAACACACTGACTGCCCCATGTGGATCACTTTCATCATAATTAATTGGGCTATTAAAGCTTATAAACCAGACAATCTATGAAGTAGTACTGTTAGATTCAAGGGAGAAAAGTGTCAGCTGAGGGCAGTGTTAACAGTAGGAGAGTAATAAACCCAGTTATTCTGTAAAACTAATCCCATTTGCAGAACCACCCCAAAGAGAAGTCACCTTTATAACACTTGCACTTCTTGAGTTTTCCTAGAATTAGCCGTATTCAGTTCACATCCCTGACATTGACCCCTCCTTAGATGCTGTTCTTCATGTAGTAACTATTCCTTTTCCAGAATTATTAGTGCTTTAAAGGACATAGCAAAAAAACCAAACCCAGATGCCCATCTTCTGCTTTTTAAATTCTCCCTTCTATTCCCAATAAAGCCTGTGACAAAAAGATCCCTTTTTTGAACGTTCCAGAGAAGTGACCTAAAGTTGGACTGGACAGATAAAGTTCTTTAGAGATTTTCTATACCCCCTATTTGCCTCTCAGCTCTTTTCAGGCATCATAGATGAGTTCAGAAGATACAGGGAGCTACTAAGGTGCTTTCTATCATTTTCTTGCAACTGTGTTTTTTCTGCAGCTCATTTTGACACAGTGCTTAACTGTGATGTATCTCAGAGGCTTAGTCCAAGTAAGGAGTTGTTGATCCTACTCATGGAAAGGAAAATGCTCCTTATAAAGTGATCAAGAGGTTTAAGCTTCCTCCCAGCTGTTCTGCTTCTTTATAGCCAAATGAAAGATTTGGCTCACAGGTGAAATTGCTTTTGATCTGCTACTCCCTTAATTTGTGAGGAAAAGGCCTTCAGGAGCCAGGCTGGTCAGCTGGCATCTTAATCACATGAAATGCCAGATGGATCACTTAGCTATAGTGACCTGTCAAAAAATTCACAGAATCTGATTCTGGGAAGTAATAGGTATTCCAGAAGTGTGGAACAAAGGGTACCACAGCAGAGAGGAGCATTTGGCTAAGACCTGTGTTTTTAGAGACAGGAGGACATGCAACCTTTACAACTGTTTCAGTAATGATGGTGGAGGCTTGACGTCAGATCCTGATGTCCTTTTTGCTCTCTGAATTCTGCCTTGATCTTCCAGAAGTCAGGCAAAACCGAGTACTATGCTGTGGAGAAAGATGAAGCAAATTTTAGTGAGTGCTAGCACTGCTCCTGTGCATTTGCACCTGCATAAATTCTGTCAGAATAAAAACAATCCAGCGTGGAAATCTAGGAACTTCCCTTCATCTTCACTAAGACACCATTACAAAATTGGGCTCAGGGCTTTGTAACACTGTGTACTGACAATAAACGTTGTGTTACACAGAGGCATTGAAAGTGTTTGTATTGTGTCAAGAAAGGTGGTGCATTAGAAAAACAATCAGTTCAAGTTTGAATTACTTGAATTGTATAAAGACCCAATAGCAGTATAGGTTCTGAGTGATTTGCAGTCCAGAGCACCTTGAACCTGAATGTCTTTTAGGTCATTTAGTAAGGAGCCTAAAGTTTTGAGGTTGGGGGTTGCTTCCTTCTTTCTCCTCTGTTTCAGAAATCTGTATCTCAAATGCCATCCATAGGAAGTATTTGCAAAAAGAAATGAATTGCTTAGAGAGGAACTGGGAGGAGGTTTCCTTCCTGAAATCAGAGCTGGCAATCTTTCTAAGTTATTTAATGGTCCCAGTTTCTGAAAACATATTGAAGGAAATATCTTAACAATGAGATAGCCCCTTCGCCAAATACTAATTGGTGGTGTGTCAGATTTACCTCAGCAGTATGTTCTGACTTCATATCTCCTCCTCTCCTGTTACCTCTCAGATGGGTGTTTGTTTGTTTGTTTGATTCTGTTTTAGGGGTACACGGAAGGCTGGCAGCCTCAGTCAGAACACAGCGTACTCTTAGCTATCTATTTGTTCAGCCTGAGAATGCACCCTCTGAGACAGAAACCTGTACAATTTAAATCTATTTGGAGAAATTTCTGGGGTTTTTTCAGCTACTTTTTCGTCCTACTCAATTGACCTCAGAAGTATTTTGTAAGTTCTCAGTGGTGTTATTTCAGATTGCCAGTACAACATAGCCAGTTCTGAAGGGGGACCTGGCATGTGTTTAACTGTGCACAGCACCACGGCACAATAGTTTCAGACAGGAAATGAAGATGAAGGATGTGTCCATTTAAAATTGGGGGGGGGGGGATTTCAGGCAGTCAGGATATGAAAAAACAAGGTGAAATAAACACTGAATTATAAACCAGGAATTCCTGCCTCTGACTCATGGGGCAAATCCTTCGGGGGTAAGTCCACAAAAGGAATGAGGCGCCTCGGTGCTGACAGTCTAAACTATTAGGTTAGAGGCCACCGTGTACCCTTAGCAGATATTTGTTGAGGGAAGACTTGCTTTGACAACTGATGTCAGGAAAGACTTGACAGTTGTGAATCCTCAGTGGACAGAATTATTTCTGTCACATAATGGAAAGGCAAGGAAGTTTGGGATCTCTCTTTGCCCTTCCCATTGGCTAGTGTAGAGGACTCCTCTGTCTGCACACTGCCTTTTGTGGTTCTCAGTGCCAGCTTTCTATGTCCCTGCTGTGTACTGAAAATAACCTACTCGAAGGAGCAGTCTCTTGGAGAAACATGGTGTCTTAAAGATGAACACTGCATTGCTCACTGTTGAGATACCCAAGTGCTTCTTTGGAAAAGGTTTTCATTCTTGTGGGACTGAAGTTGAGCATCTGTTAGTAAATAGGGGATCTGACTTTCAGATTTGTTGGGTGCCAGCAATTCCCTTAAGAATCCAACTTTTATCAGTAAGTGCCCAGTTGCAGATGTTGGTGATTAACAGTATTGCATTGTAGCCTGTAATTGTTAACCTGAATCTCCCACTGTCTTATTTCCTTTTTTATCAGATGAAGATAATACTAATATCTCCCCAGGGAACTGAGAGTATTTATTAGTTCATTGTACAGTGCTCTAAGGAATATGTTACTATATTTAATGTTTTTGTATTGATCAAAAAGGACAGGAGAGGGCAGGGGGACATTTATACTCATATTTTTTCTTTCTTTTTTTGGTCTTGTTGCCAACAGAGAATACCAGGTCATCGTGATGCTACTTAGAACTGTCATCTCAAAGATCAGCTGGGAGAAGAAAACAAGCCAAGATGGAAAACGTTGTGAATGTTTCAAAAGCTCTGCAGCACTTATTTATGAGTTTACCAGGCTCTTCTTTTCAGAGTTGATTTCCTTAGAGGGAACAATAGAGATGTCCCTAAAGCATTTAATGGAAAAAATGACAAATAAAAATTCTAACAGGAAAGTGGCTCTAGGAACCACTGACCTAGGTTCTCATCTTTAATTTCTCCTGCTAATGCGATTTTTCCTTTCTAGCCTCCAATTCATCATGCTCTGAGGAAATAAAAGGGGAAGCTACATCTGAGGAAGTACCTTTACAGTGCAGTAACTACTGTGATGCCAGTAGGATGTAGAAATGTTTAAACTTGCTTCAAACTAGCTAACTTGGTTATCAGTAACACCCTACTGTGGCAGAACAGAGCTCAGCACAGCTTGCCCAACCATGTATGTGCTTTGACATGATCCTGCAGCTTGCGCTGAACTCCCTGTGCTGCAGCAGCTGGACTGCTGGACCAGTCTTGGATGTAACACTGCCATGAGGGCCTAATGGAAGAGCAAGCTCTGGGCTCTCTTGAAAACTTGAATAACTTCAGAAGTTCAGTACTTTACCAAGTGTTTCTCTCAGTAGAGGCACAAATATTCTTTATTCTTCACTAAATTGCTTTTCCCCTTTAGATGTTCTGATGCTTGTTGGTTAGTTTGTGTGATGGGCCTTCGAGGAATGATTGCCCACCACAGTTATTTTGGATGATGCAAAATATCAGTCTTCAGATGGGTGGATGTGCTGCACCCAGGTCAGTGAGTTTGTACCTGAAAATCCTGTTACGTGTAATCCTTATTCCTTTGATTTTAGGAGAGATTTGAAGTCACATTTGTGTCCAGTTTGTCCAGTATGGAACTCCATACCTATCCTTTTTCTGTATGGTATGATAAACCACTAACATGGATCGATCCAGTTTGGACCTAGATCTAATCTTTGCAGGCCATGTTTATCTCAGTTCCTTTAGTTTACAAAAAGAATACAGAACAAAACAGAAAAAGTACTGTCCCCAGCCCCTTAACCAGCTGGTCTTTTACACTACAATTGCTCTCCTTTTCTTACTGCTGATTAAATCACAAGGTCTGGGCCACAGGTAAGACGGTTCTCATTTTAATTAGAAAATAGTGAAAGAGAGGATGTGGATTTGTGTATACTTACGTAGTTACTGCTTTCAGCATTGCATCAAAGGCGCAGAACCAGCAAGAAATACAAAAGGGTTTTATATCCTCATTTCAAACGTTTAAATTTTCAAGCTCCAGTTACTGGCTAATATCTTTAATTTATTGTTCCTATGCAAATGTTGTTTGTATCATAAGCCTTTGACAAATGACTGACTCTTCTGTTGACAGATGTTCTTTCCAGCATCCCATGAGTGTCCATACAAAATGCATTAGTATAAGGAATGTGAAAAGGTATTTTAATAAAGAAAACTTTGAATTGAACTTTGCACTGGATGTGGCATGTTCGTGTTGGTGACCGCTTGCAAATGAGTGCCTGTGAAATTTTTGAGTGATGAACTGTATAGATATGCTGTGTAAATTAACACATGGAAGATGTCATCTCTGCAACAACTGATTCCAGGCACTTAGCTCTGGTGTCAGGAACCAGTTTAGCAGCAGGTAAATGCACTCACTTGGTTTAAGAGCTGAGCGTGGGAGTGCTTGTGTTCATGTAAGTGTGCTGAATTACAAAGGCTAAAGTTCTTCCACAAACCTTTCCACAGCTCAGGGAAGCGCTTGCTCACACTAAGCAGGTTCAGGAAGAAGCTTACTCACCCCGCAGCCTTGCTTGCTTAACTTTACACTACCTTTACTGTTGCAGAACAGAGGTCTTAGGGATGAGATACAGAAATGCTGTAAATCAGCAGACTCTTCCTCCTTGCCACTGTTAATTTTGGTTTGTTTTTCATTCCCAGCAAACTAACAGTTGCTTATTTTCTTGTCTAACTTATCTCTGTGTGCCCTTTCGTGGAAATATCAATGATGATGATGTACTGTCTGGTTCCTGCTGTAAACTACCTGAGGGTACTGAGCAGCGTGGCCGTCTGTCTGCTCCTGCTTTGGTGTCACCAGGCGAGAGGGACCCCGCCCGGAGCCCATCCTTACTGCTGCTGCTCCGGCAGCACCCGGCGCTGATCCGGTGCTGACCCCTGCTGGCAACTGACCTTGGCTTCCTTCCCTCGTAGGTTAGTGAATAGTTTATAAATGCTGGGGGACTACTTCTGTGCAGAGTAAATAATCCTGCTCATCGGTCAGTGAATAAACCTTAGAGATTATTTACTTTTCTGGGGTGTTATGTGCTTGTTCTAACTGCTGCTTTGTAAGCGTGGTTCAGTTCAAGTTCTTAATGTTGCAATTCATCACTAAGCTGTCTTGCATCATAAGCCCCCAGCTTTTGGGGGCAGGGGTAATAATGCTGTCAGACTGGCTACAGCCGATCTGTTGAGAGGGAGAGGTCAGCTACAGGAAACAGAAACAGAGTTTGAGAAAAACTGAGGTATTGAGTGAAAACCCCCCCCACCAATCAAACTAGAAATCAAACAGATTAATAAAGTATCAGCACAGAGTTAAAATGCTAGCACATTTTGTTATTTGGTATTTGAAAGTCTTTCTGAATAGGTTGGTGAAAGTAGAAAAAGCATCACTTTTACTGTTATTTGGGAGGTAATAAGCAAGTTGTCATGTCTGAAGAATGACAAAGAATGGGGCTTATTGCTTTTGAAATCTCCGCTTTAAATCACAGGTGCTCCCATTAAAAAAAAGCTTAGAGTCTAGCAATCAGGAGAAGGCGGATTGCCTGGGAGGCTTCAATTAAATGCATTTATATTTATACAGGTAATTTGTTTTCTCAGCAGCCGCAGACCTGCTGAGTGGGAAGGCTGAAAGAATTCTCACCACTGCAGGAAATAATCACTGTAGTTAAATTTTAAATTTAATAGCAAAAGAAATCACAGTTTCCTTGGGGAGGGAGTCACCTGCGAAGTCTGATGACAGGCAAACAGAAGAGCAGCATGGAGCTGAAATGAAAGATTTAGCCCAAATCAGCAAAGGTCTAAACAGCCACTGCAAAGGCACTCAGAATACGCTCCAGTTGACCTGGGGTCTGCAGTAGCACTGAACTGTCCAAGAAGACAGTCAGTTAATTTCAAGTGCTGCTGCCAGTGCATCCATCCTGCACAGGGACATGTAGTCATGAGGCACTGAGGAGCCTGTTTGATACCCACCTAGTCTAACAGACTGTGATACTGACACTGGGAATGTGCATCTACAAAAAAACCCATCATATTAAGCTGTTGGCATAATCCAAGCCCTGTTCAGTGTTTGCAGAGGAGCTGTGGCTGCTGAAATAGCCTGTTTCCACAAAGCACTTATCAACACTCGCACAGGGAGAGCTCAGGTTCAAATCCTCTGCACTGCCTTTTTGTTTATTCATTTTTTAACTACATGCAGAGCCAAGTCTACCGCAACTGACACAGTTTCACTTTGTGAATCGATGAGACAGTGCTACAAGGGCAGAAAAGCCTCACCTGTGAACTTCATGTTGTTCAGAGCAGCCAAACTGATGGCCCTGACTGACTGTGGTCCTCGTGGAACTTAACCTGTGGCTCTCACCACCCACCCAGGCTGTTCCCTAGAGGGACCTTCTGTGGTAGTTCAGGCTTCAGACAGCAGTAAGTTGTGGAAATGTCCTCTCCCAAGTGCAGTCACCACTTCCCAGCCCTGGCTTTTCCTTAGGGAACTCTCTGCTCTGTCTGGGGTAAGTGCTTCCAAGGCAGTGAAAATGAGAGCTGCTAGTCAGTCCTCAGGGGTGGTGGGGACAGGGAGGTTGACATCAGTGGGGCAGAGGTGAAGGCTTTGTCTTAAGTGGGCTGAGTCATGGTATTACTGGAAGGGGTGAACTTTGCTTGATGATGGGCTGTGAGAGCTAATGGAAGAAAAAATTGTCAAGTGTATTAAGATGCGGTCAGAGTGTAAGTCAGTTAATGATAATTACAGCCACCAGGTTATTAAATTAACATGAGATTGTCAATAAGAAATATAGATTGCTTTGGAATCATTTTAAATTATTTAAAGCATGGCAATAGTGCAAATGTCACAGTCTCCATTAATTCAAAACTTGGTTTTGATTTTACTACTGTTTCAGTTGGTATTTTATATTTTTGTTTCAACTTCATGATCATTAAAGGAACAGGAGCTTTAGGGAGCAAGACATTCTTATTTAGGAATGCCAAAAGCTGGGATGAGGCAAAAGCTCAGAGGTGGCTGGAGATGAGCTGTGATTCTGCAGTGTGATCCATGGCAGGGCTGAAATCAGGTAAAGCCAAGAGTGTCTAAATGCAGTCCTTGCATGCAAAATGACAGATCAAATTTTCCAGCCACCGGTTGTGTCCCTGTCACACTGTCAGATGATCAGCAGTAGACAGCCTGAATTGCTTCAACTACTTAGGCCACTACTTGTCACAAGCAGACTGTACCTGCTGTTCCTGATACTTCTGTAACTGTCACCAAGTGGCCTCTAGGTAAGCATTTAGCATTTTGCACTGCCCTGGACTCCTGGCAGTGCCTGTGTATAGACCAAAGGAGCAGCAATGAGCTAACTCCCTGTCTGCAATTTCCAGACAAATTTGGTGAACAGAGCTCAGCCTGACTCAGGGCATTCCTCAGGACTGGAAGAACAAATCTGAATGTACTTACACCATGTGTTGGCACTCTTGAAAAACTGGTTCCACCTGTGGGTGCTGAGCCTGTAACAGCCTCTAGACAATCTGTCCTCCTTGGCTGGAAGTCAGAGACCTTAAGGGAGCAGAGACGGGAAATGTGCAGGCTTACGAAGAGAGATTCACGTTCCTCCCAGGGACCCTGGGGACTAGCTGATCTCTACACAAGGATGGTATGTTCAGCATGACTGAAAGTATTAGCTGGCTCAGCCCTGGAGCCTCAGAACATTGTGTACACTGCTTAAATCCAGTTTAGTCATTGCTGGAGGGAAGCAAGGCTGCCCTGCTGGAAAACAACCCTGACACACACCTGTGCTTTGTCAAACAAGAATACTGGAAGGGTTTTCTTTAACTAGCTTTACTTCCTTTCCCCTTCTTTTTCTTTCTTTTCCATTTTTTTTTCTGAAGCTGATCCTTTCCCATTGACTTGATTTCTTCCTGACTGCTCCAGGATGAATCACACTGTCCCACATCTATTCTGAATGGGACTGTGGAAAGCAGACCTGATGTCCCCTACAAGCAGAGAATGAGGATTGATGCTTTTTAATTACAAGTTTCCTGCATATGGTCTAGTTTTTCAGCTTGTAATCATGAGCAGTGTAATAGAGACTTTAGTAAATTGCTGCCTTTTCCTCATCTGTAGCATATATGTCAGATTTTAATGTTTAACGGTTATTATCTCTGACACTAATTAGTGCACTGAGTGGCTGGCAAAGGTCACATCTGTGTTTTCTTCATCACATACAAACATGGATAGGGCTGTATGCTCACACCAAGTGATTCTCCTAATTGCTGTGTCTTCTGGAGCCATTTCCACCAGCACAAAAATCACTGGTTTTACTTGGTGGCTGCTTCATGCCTACTTTGTACTTGTGTCTGTGAAAGACAAGCTTGAGGGCAAAGGGGTGTGAGCAGCCATCACATCCACAGCACGTGTTCCCTGTGCTGTGGACATGCACCCTAAATCAGAGCAATCACACTTCATGCATCCTTGACTTTTCAAGTGCTGTGCCATTGCAAAAGGATGAATTTGTTCCCTTTCCATGAGGAAATGAATGGAGCTTTTATACCCTGTCTTTGACCAAAGCACTTAGGTGGTTTTAGGCCCAGTAGATGGTTTGTAATAGCAGGCAAATTGATAACTCAGGTGCTTTGATGCAGCCCTTTTATTTACAAAGAAAGTACAAAATTCTGTTTCCTTGAAGTGAGGAGGAATCAGACAATAGGAGACACTTTGCGTGCAATTTCAGGCCTTTCAGCCAGCACTTTCCCCAGAAGCACTCCACCAGCCTTTTTTCTCGAGGTCATTCTTGTAGTGTTTACTTGGTTCTGCCTGGTTTTGAGAGCAGGCTGCTCCTGTCAGACCACAGGAGCACACAGTTGCTCCGAGCACTGCCCTCCCCCCCACATCTTCAAAGCTCAACATTTTTCAGCAGGAGGAAACCTTGAATGCATCAGCTTCTCCAGGTTTGCCCTTTTGCCTGTTTCAGCTGCCTGCTTCTGCACGAGAGCGTGTTTGTTTCTTATACAAAAGAATATCCAGTGAAAGCCAACATTAAACCTGTTGGGGTCATAAGCTTTTGTCTGAGCACTGTCTGGATGGCATTAGGGTTGGATACTCCGCATGTGTCCCTGTGCTGATGAAAAATAAGACTTTGCACACTAATTGTCTGCGAGGAACAGCAATATGTGATGGAATTGGGGCCCAACGAGATTCTCACTGCCCAAATTCCAGTGTGCCTGCCCCTGCCTCTCTGTTGGGCACTTTCACAGATGGAGTTTTAGGTGGCAAAGTAAGGGTGAATTGCCATGTTGGTGGCACCGTTCTGGAGCTCACTGTGTGTAGGTGATGCCCAGCACCAGCTTTCTGCCCTGGCACCTCAGGTGTGGGAGCAAGGGCTGGATGTTTGCACTCTGCAAAATACCCTGTTGATCAATAAGCAGTACGCATTGCTAATACTGGGTTGAATTTCTCTGTGTTCTTTGCCCTACTTATCATATTTAACCTTGGATTTATTTGTAGAGAACTGCACAGAAAGTCCTGTTTAAGAAAGGAAGAAACAGAGAGAAATCCTGGAGGTGGTGTGTTTTCTTGCAATATTTTCCTGGATAGTTTCCAGTCTCTTAATGAATGAACACTGACATCTAAACCATCCTCAGGGGACATTCAGGATCCATCTGAGTTCAGTAAGAGGTTCCTAAATAGCTGCAGCAAGCCCATACTTCAAAAGAAATAAATTTTGCTATTTTAAAACATGCAAGTTTTGGAAGGCTTCGAATATCCAGATGAATTCTCTGTCTCAATGCAGTAGAAGGCAGCAGTGACTGGTGAGTCGCACTCAGATCTGGAAGGTTTTAATATTGTCTGGAATCTGGATTTGATGTTCTAAAACCTTAAGACTGTGTTTAGTTTACTTTCTTTCCCAGAGCAGACTGTGCATGTACTTATCAGATTCCTTACTGTATCTCACTGGATTTATGTGAAAAATATATTATGTTATCTATCAGTCCTTGGAATTTTGACTCGGGGATTCTGGTGTGAAAGATTACTGAGCAATGTTTAATTGAAAGATTTAATGATACTCTGAACAGGACATGACTCATTCTTAAAACAACAGGGAACAGCTCCTCTGTATGAAAGAAACCAAGGTCATATGAAGACAGATGTTGCCCTGCACAGTGTGATTCTATCTGCAGTAGGTAGCAATGTAAGATGACTCTGGAAGCTGAGCAGAAGGATCAGGGCAGATTTGGAGACTGAATTATGCACCTGGTCACTAAAATCACAAAGCGAGGCTGAGCAGAGTATTCTCAGTGCCTGATGTTAGACACCTACCTTGGATGTCTGAGCTAAGAGGCTACTCTGCTCTCTAGTACTGAGAGTCCTATTAGGAACTGCCCTTTGGAGCTGCCTGGTCTTTTTCACTACCCATAATACGTAGTCTAAGGAGCACAGATACCTTATTTAGCCACCTGAATGATTGTCACAGTGAGATTGTATTTAATACATCTCTGAGCTGAGGTCCTTATCCTAGACCGATATACAGTTAATATTATTGGAGGGAAGGAAATTATGAAGTCCAGAACAAAAATTCAGCTGGGGGGGCACTGAGAACATTTGGCTTTGGAGGCTGGGTCCAAATCTGTTACAGAAATGGGCCAGCATGGAGCTGCCACTGGTGTTTGGTTGGTTGTAGGGAGAGGAAGGCAGGGTTGAATCTTGGCTGTGATTGTGCTGTGTGAATAGACAAGCAGTTAATGCTCTGTCAGAGGCAGTTCTTTAACATGGGAAAATGTCAGTCCTGTGTTTGCTTTCAGAGTTGTGCTCTTGTTTGTTCCGGGGTGTAACTGCACCTTTGTGTTCCCATTGTTTAAGCCTGGTCTCCTCAGCAAAGCTCAGTGCCTGACTTGCCCTGTTTAAAAGAAGATATTGCCCCTTGTTTTATTCCAAAATGTTGGACTGACTGGCATAGACACTTGGGTTTATTCTATGACATATGGGCCACAATGATGCTGCTGCTCAGTTAAAGGTTACTGATTACTGTTACAGAGATTGCAGTTCCTGACACCATGGCAAAGTTAATGTAAATGAAGGTTTTAGCAAAGTTCAGATTTTAAATTACGCTGTCTATATCTGCACAACAGCTTAAATGGGATCAGCCTTATGAAAACAATGCATGTTGCACCTTCAGAACATGGGAAATGCCCTGACAGGCATCCATCTATGCCAGTTCTCCATCTCAGTTGAGAAAGCAAAGTCTCTTCAGTGTCCTATCCCTCTTTTGTAACTAAAAACTCACTTCATGCTGCAATTTCTGATTCTGTTTTACCAGGTATACATTCAGCTCTGGATCAAATATTAATCCTCTCAGAACAAGGACACCCGAGCAAGATTTGCTATTTTTATGGTAGTGATGTTTAGACCTCATGCCAGCATGATCCAGGAACAATTCCCATTAAATCTATTGATGTGAGTCTTTCCTCAAAGGGGGACATTCAGGAAACCCTACCTGAATTATCTCTTAAAATAGATTAGTTAAATCCTGTTAAACCCCATGCAGATATTCATATTCAGAATTAAGTGTTGTTAATTGCGTTTAGAGTACTTCACCGTGAAACTGAAGAAAGCTAAATCAAATGAAGACCACTTTAATTCTGAGTAACAGCACTCATGCAGGACTCCAGTGTAACTTCACTAACCACTCTCAAGTCACACTTGTCATTCATTCAGATTAATATTTCTGACTTCCCCTGTGAAGGGAAAATAAAATCATTATAGATGACTTGACTACACATTCTGCTTCTCCCCCCAGAAAAACTTTATGGACCTAGCTCCTCCTGAATGTTGGACAGTTGGAGTTCTGGATCTGAAGGTTGCTGTTTGTTTCTAGTCTATAGTCAATGCTCTTTTCCCCTTACTAACCCATTAAATTAGGAACATCAGTGTGGAACCTTAGCATCTGTCCAGGAAAGAGCAGATGGGGACTGCTGGCTGGTGTTAATGTTCCTGTGGTAGAGCTGTGCATGTGGAAAAGTTGCAGTGTATGTGCCTGGTTTAAATATGTAGCTTCAGCTGTTCTGTATCAGGAGTACTAAATTTACTTGTAGATTTAAAATAGGTGAATGAGTTCGCAGCTGAAGGGTCAGGACGTGTTGTTTATTTTGTGCTTTGCTTTTCCTGATTAATAGAAAGTTGTCTGTAGCATCTGATGTTATTGTCAAGGACTTCTGGTGTAATGCCTGCGGAGACAAAATGTAGACTAGTGCCAGTGTATCCCCAGTACCTTCCCCCAGCTTTGTATTTTGTCACAGTTGTGGTCTGAAGTACTCCAGCACTCAGCCAGCACATATTCTGACTCACAGAGGTCTCTGTGGAGGGAGGGGTATTGACTTCTCCATCATGTGCAGATCAAATTTCAGGCTTTTAGAGTTTTGTGCCTTTGCCAGGTACACTGAAATACAGATACCAGCTCTCACAACCTTCATGTGACTTTGGCAGCGTGCGCGTGGCTGTTCTGCAGGGCAGACTCACCTCTTCCCCAGGGATAGATGGCATCGCTGCTGTAGGTATGCACCAGCCATTTTCCCTATGTGGGTTCAGTGCTGGGGGGGGAGACTGGCCTGTGTGAGAAGCATCAGGAAGGTTTTTTGCAGGTCTGGGGAAATCAGTGTGAATTCAGAGCATTCAGAGTGTCTGACCTAGGCTGCATTGCAAAGCACCTTCCCTGGGAACAGGTCTGCCTGTGGGTGACACCTCAGCAGCACGGCTCTAGCTCTGCATGCCCTGCTGACCTTGCTTTAGCCTGTTCTGTGAAGCCACTTGACAGCCACTTGGGCAGCCACAAGAGAGGCTGTGCTGCTGCCCAGCACCTCAGCCCACAGCTGCAGGGCGATAGGTGGGAGTTAGAACCTCCCCAGCTCTAGAAATGTCTTTTCTGAGACACATTTCTTGATGTGAGGAGTAGCATGTAGCTGTTTCTCCACAGGTACTTGGCAATCTAGAAACCTTTAGTAAATTAAAAATAAAGGACAGAGGGAAAGAGGAAGATCAGAAGGACAAATGAGGAGGAGAGGATCTATCTTCAGCCCAGCTTTAAAAATGAAGCAGCAATACAAAAAAAAAAAAAACAAACCCACAGAATCATGTGCTTTAGCACAGGAAGCAACAAATGCTCAGAGCTTCTGAAGGTCCCAGGGGCTTTTAGAAGTCAAGCTGAAGCTAGGCCCACATACCCAAGGAGAATATGACCTGGCTGCGCTCCTTTATGCCAGTGAGAAGCCAGGCAGAAGCACTGCTGATCAGCGGCTGGGATCAGCTGGTGGGGAGAAATGATGGGTTGGAGGCCAAGATGGACAGATTGGCAACTTACTGAACTCAGGTCCAAAGGCAATGGTGAACTATTGGCAGGGAAAGAACTGGGAGGTGCTGGGGACGCTATTGCTTCAGTATCTGATAAGCAGAAGGTAGGCACACAAGCACAGGAAGGAGTGTAGCATTCAGGAAGCTCATTCTCTCCTTGGTACCCATAGTCAGAACCAGCTGGAGCCCACTGGGAAACGTTGGCCATGCAAGTGCTTGCTGGGTTGCTGCACACATTGAGTGGCCTGGGGGACTTGTTTTTTTTTTCCATGGTAAGCATCCTTCCATTGCATTTAATACTGTACAGATAACAACTGTAAAGCTGTTCTCTGACATGCACACAGGACCACGTACGCCAAGATTCATGCGTTCAGGCACAGCTGCTGCCTCATTCATTCTAAATCTTCTCAGCATTAAATTGCAAGCAGGTCTGTCCTGCAGTTCTCGGGTCTTCCCCAGGAGATCTGATGGCAACGAGAAGTTTGTGAAAACCATTTGGAAACCCAAATCTCGTGTAATATTCTCTACCCACAAAAGTACAAGCTTTAAACTGTCCTGAGCTGTGAAATTCTGATGGGGGCATTAGAGAGAAATGAACTGAGCCTCACAGCAGCTCTGGGAGAGAAATATTTCTTTTTATTTTACAGCGTGCTTTTAAAAGGCATTTAAATGTCTGCCTCACATATTCCAAGTGATTAAAGTAATTTTTTTCAAAAGCAGCTCCTGACTACAGATACCTATTTCTAGAACCTGCAGGCCTGTTGTTCCTCAGAATGACTGCATATTTATACGTTGGATCCTGAAATGTTAAAAATAAATATGCATTACTTTATTCTCTTTTTGTAGGATGGGTGGAAGATAAATAAGCCAACAAATGAATTTACTCATACAGCACTGAATGATTCAAAAATGCAGAGATTCTTCCTTTTTCCCTCTTCCATCTGACTGGGACTTGCCTTTAGAAGAGGATTCCCATATGTGCCACAAAGCTCAGAGGCAGGTAACCTGGTCAGTCACAGCTTGTGCCCAGTTTTTCCCAGTGGCTGGCTCCAGCCCCTGCTCAGCACATACCCCTCTATGGAAGAAGCCTCTGCTGAGCACCTACATTTAGGTGCAAAAATACTCCTCTTGAGGTCAAGCCTTTATAAGGCCACATGTTGCCCAAGTCAGGTGCAAATGCAGGGCAGGAAGAGCTTCAGAAATTCTAGTGAATTGTTTATGGTTTAACACAGCTAAAACCAAACCGTCAGCCACAGTTTCAGCCACAGTCCCTGTTCCTGTGGGGAAAACCTGTTGTTAAGAAACCAACCGTTATCTTATCTTCAGCCTTTGGAAACATTAACATCAGTTTTGTGTAATGATTCAAAGGTCTGCCTATATACAGTGACAGCTATGGAAAGAAGCCTATGCTAGATGATTGAATGCACTTTCACATATATTTTAAATATGTTGTCTTTTTAATTAAAAGATTGCAGGATAAATAAAGGTGATGCAGTGATGCTCACACAGTGCAACTTCTTGTTGGGTTCCTTCAGGTTGTAGAGACTCAAGACTTCTAAGTTTGCGGCTTGGACATCCAACAGCTTGAAGGTTCTGGCACTCCATTTGGTGAGCTCAGACCTCTCCTTGCTGGAGCAGGTTGTGGTGGGTGCTGGCCACTGTCAGTACCTCTGGTTTTATAGCCACATGCAGGAATCCTGGTTTTAAAACCAGCCAGCTAGGGGCCTTGAAGAACTCCAAGATGCCGGGTGATAAAACAGCAATGAATTGTAAAGGGAAAAGCAGGATGAGTGCTACTTGCACCTACTTTTGAACTAGACAGCAAAACCTACTACCTACCACCCATACAATGCTTAGTGTAACAGGGCCCCTGCCTGAGCTGTAGCTCTATATTTAACTTTTAACATTAGCTAATTTGGAGCCATTTGAATGCTGTGCACATATCCCACTAAATGTCAGCTAGTAAATAAATTATTTTTTGCCTCATCGCTGCATGAAGTATCATAAATCTGAACACTGGTGCGAAATGAAGGGAGTCTGAAAGGTTTTGAGGAATTCGTCATGTTTTAATTTGAACTGAAATTGTTAAAGAGGAACAAAGTGACATTGCCAAATTAATCCATGGGGTGGCTAAAGAAACCCGGCTAGCTAAGGCCAACATCCATCTAACCCAGTGCAAATGTTGTAATCTCATTATTAACTGTCTTAGGAAGCAAGAGCAATTAAGTGAAGGGTAAAAGCAGTGGTAAGGCTGTAATTTATTGCACAGACCATTACTGGGGGAAACAACCTTTTGACAGAGATATTTCTTTTCTTTCTCAGTCTGCTGCAAATTGGGAAATGAGGAGAAAATAAAGAGTTCCTCTGGCACAGTGTTTCCTAGGAGCAGGGCCTCGCTGGTTCGGTAACAGGTGATTTTTGGCTATTTGTATAACGTTTAGCTACCAAACAGCTGTATTTTGTGTGCTCGCACATACACCTGCAGGCAGCAGCTCCTTCCACCACACAATGTAGTCAGGGATGACAGCGGTCAACGTTTGCCTTGGCGAGACCAACCCAGCCAAAGGCAGCGCTTCCTGGAACCGGCTGCTCCCGAAGGCGGTCAGAGCAGACGCGGGGAATGGGGAGGTTGAACGCCGCCGTTCCACCGGGGCCCTCGTTACCCGCGGCCGTTCTCAAGGCTCGGGGGCTGTACGTGTTACAGCACGGCTCCGTACCGGACCGCTACCGTTTCCTCGAGCGGCTCCGCGTTTTGGGGAGCGTTTCCTTGTGTCACGGCTGCCTGAAACTTCGGCAGCGAGAGGCCGCCGGACAGAACGGGCGAATCCCCCCCTCACGGAGCTCCCCCTGCCCAGCCCGGCCAGGCCGCGCCCGCCTCACACCTCCCGCCCGCCGCGGGCCCCGCCCTCCCCTCCGTCCGGCGCTGCGGCGGCTCCGGCAGGCCCGGCCCACCGCGGGGCCCGGATTGGCGGCGCCGGGCAGCCCCGCCGCTTCTCCTCCCCCTGCCGCCGCCCGGCGCGGCGCTGGTGGCGCGGGCCGGGGGACGCCGGGGCCGCGCCGGGCAGTGCCATGAGCTGCGGGTAAGGTAAGCGAGGCAGGGCGGGCCCCGCCGCGCCGCCTTGGCCCGCTCCGGCCAGCGCCCGCGCTCCGTGCCGCACCCGGCGGGGCGGGAAGCGCTGCTGCAGCAGCGCCCGGCGTGAGGCGCGGGAGCCTTGCGGGCTCCGCGGCGCTGGCGGCAGGAGAGAAGGAACGGGTGTGTGGCGGCGAAGGGAAGCGGGCCGGGCCGGGCCGGGCTGGGCCTAGGGCGGCCGGGGCGCCCCGGGGGGCGGCTGGTCCGGTAGGGTCTGATGGCGGCCGTGAGGGGCCGGCGGGCGCTGCTGTCGGTCCGGCCGCGGGGACCCGGGCGGGTTGTGGTGCGGCGGGGCCGCCGGCGGTGCGGAGCCGTGCCCGGGCCGGGGCTGGCGCGGCTGGGTGCGGGGTTGTTCTTACTCTGTGTAAGGTCCGGCGGGATGGAGTTACTTCCCCCTGCCATCAGGGTAACTGAGCTGGAGGGCTGGCTGAGGGGGTATGCGGTCTGGCAGGAGCGCTGCTGGAGTAGAAGCGATGCCTTAAACACAAGCAGCGGGAGCAGCGATAACGTTTATTCTCGGTGGAACCGGGGAGAGGATTTCCAATTCGCTTTCTGTATCTGCTTAGGTGTCAGCTCTTCAGCGTCTGTTTCCCTTCATGCTCAGTATCGTTTGTAATTTACCTCTGTTGCAGTTCAATATCTAAACGCCTTTAACGTGTTTCTTCAGCATGTGCTAAACTTCCTTCTAAACGTGTGTGCTCAGCTTCTTGATCATCTCTGTTTGTCAGCAGATATCTGACGAAACTCCTGCCCGTAATTTAGAGGAGTTAAGTGTACAGCTGAGTTTAAGTTAAACTTTCATGTTGTAACTTTCGTGTGTGTAACTTTCATGTTGTAACTCCAAGATAGATCTGTATAAGACTTCAGTGCTCTAAGATTATCTTCTGTTAAGATGCTTTGTCATACTCCTCTGTCTTCACACAACTCTTTCAAGATGATCTTGCCTGCATAACTGAGAAAACAAGGCAGGCTCGCAGTCTCGGGTGTATTCTGTTTACAAGAAGGTGTAGTCTTTTTTTTCCTTTAATTTTAAAATAACTTCATATTCCTAAACTGAATAAAATTTAGGCACCATTTCAATATTCTCTTAATTGAAAATGTGTTAAATTAGAGGTAAAAGCACTTTAACTTAAGCAAAAGAAAGTAAGCTAATGTGTTTGATGTTAGAATAGACTTTTAAAGACTGACATCATGTTTTTTTATGATATATGAGCAGCTACTGTTCTGATTGACTTCAAAGCTGATCTAGCAAGCTGCTCTGATGTGGGTGACATATTAATAAGACTCCAGGTAGGTGCTGAGGTTTGAGGCAGCATTTCTAAGGCAGGGCAGGGAAAGGTGCTTGAGCAAAAGACCAAGAAGGTAGTTTTGTATTCGAAGATGTGTTATACTGGACTCTCCCAGCATATGGTATCCTCTGTGAATTGTGTGGGTAAGCCAAGTACTTATCTAGTGAACTTTACTTTGATCCTTGCAAGGAACTTCCTTAAATGACCTCTATTGCTTTTATTTCAGAAAAGAAAGTAAGTTAATGAAATCCAAAGTAAAAACTTGAAGCACATGGCTCAGTAAAGCACATATGGTAATCACATACTTCTTTTTGCATGAGAAGAACACTTAGTAGTTTGAAATCTTAGTAGCAAATGCTTAGTTGTTTCTAACTAAAGAACTTCTAATACAACTGTTTTACAAAGTAAAGAATGAGGAGCAGGACAGCTAGAGAATGTATAATGCCAGCAATTTCCTTGTTGTGTAAAACAAAGCAGTGGGAGATAGGGAAATTTACCTGGTAAATAAAAGGTTAATGTAGCTGAAATTTAAAATGATGTAGCTAGAGTACCGAAGGTATGTTCTAACAGCTTCTTAGTTGATAGATTTGGGGATTGTGCTGCTCTTGCCTTGCCATTTGTCCAGTGCAAACTGGACCAAATCCATTAGATGAAATCGGAAAGTTTCTCTTGTAGCATGTCAGAAAGGCTGCCAGCCTTATGTTGTGTGAGTGTGCAGGTGACCAGTTGCAAGCATGGCAGTGAACATAGGTAAGGGTATGTTTCATGTGCTGTTCTTCCCCTGTCCTGTTCTGAGCTTCAGCTTGTTATAGCCCACAAAATGAGTAGATTGTGGTGCTGGGCGCACAGAGTGTAGCTGATACGTGCCCAGAAGCTAAAGAGAAATTAAGGCTGTTTATTAGGATAAATTGTAGGTTTCAAAAGAGTGAAGAGCGTGGTAATTAAATTCTGGCCTTAAACACAATCTTGGACCTTGAAAACGTCCCTCCAACCTCTGGATTTTTATTCTTGTCCTTTGGTAAGCTAGAAACTGTGGTATCAGATGTCCATAGTAAGTAGTAGTGTTAATTGTGTGCTCTAAAGCACTTCACAGTATCACAGTATGCTAGAGATTGGAAGGGACCTCAAAAGATCATCTAGTCCAATCCTCCTGCCGGAGCAGGAACACCTAGATAATGTTACACAAGAATGTGTCCAGGCAACTTACCCTTGAATGAAGGCATCATATTCTAGAAGCCTTTGCTGCCCTAAATGAAACAATCAGATGACAATGTATGTTGGAAAATAAGAGTGTAGTGTAGGCTTAGAGATTAGAGAAATAAAGATAAGCATTAGTACTGTGAGTCTTTGTGAGTGTGTACTTGGTATTAGAAGAGATTTAATGTATCCAAAGTAGAAATCAACTCTGGAAATGCATAAGGTTGCCACATGTACCCAATAAAGGGGAAGATGAATGACTTTTCTTACTGTAGCTAATGTAAAGCAGACACTGGAAAGGATGTGCTGTAATTTCAAGGGGGAGGATGGTAGAACAGTGAAATAATGAGAGAACTTAGCCTGTGTGTCAGGACTGATGAAGAATGCAGCACTTGAGGGGCAAATGAGCAAGTTAAGTAAGGCAGTGTTGGCTTTGTGCCTGCTGGGTCATGAGAGACCTGTTCAGGGAAAAGCCTTCATACAGAGTTGTCTAAGCTGTGATAGGCTGCCTCGCGTTGATGGCCCAAGATCTCTGATGCTCAGAGCAAGACTTGCAATACTACATACATCTGACCTTAGTCCTGATGTCCTCTCCTTGGTATAAAGCAAGAAGTTGACCCTGTGTTGAGCAAGATGTTGGACCAGACTAGCTCCAAAGGTCTCCTTCAACCTAAACCTACATTGTGATTCCACAACGGTTACAGAGGAGAAATGACAA